>NC_030683.2:102922527-104271277 GCF_000004195.4 Xenopus tropicalis | reverse complement strand
AGGTATAGTAGGGAGAGATGGTGCCTATAGTAGCAGTGGGATAATAGCCTCTGGGAAGGGACTGTGGCTGTGGGATAGCAGGTATAGTAGGGAGAGATGGTGCCTATAGTAGCAGTGGGATAATAGCCTCTGGGATGGGACTGTGGCTGTGGGATAGCAGGTATAGTAGAGAGAGATGGTGCCTATAGTAGCAGTGGGATAATAGCCTCTGGGATGGGACTGGGGCTGTGGGATAGCAGGTATAGTAGGGAGAGATGGTGCCTATAGTAGCAGTGGGATAATAGCCTCTGGGAAGGGACTGTGACTGTGGGATAGCAGGTATAGTAGGGAAAGATGGTGCCTATAGTAGCAGTGGGGGGATAATAGCCTCTGGGAAGGGACTGTGGCTGTGGGATAGCAGGCATAGTAGGGAGAGATGGTGCCTATAGTAGCAGTGGGGGATAATAGCCTCTGGGAAGGGACTGTGGCTGTGGGATAGCAGGTATAGTAGGGAGAGATGGTGCCTATAGTAGCAGTGGGGGATAATAGCCTCTGGGAAGGGACTGTGGCTGTGGGATAGCAGGTATAGTAGGGAGAGATGGTGCCTATAGTAGCAGTGGGATAATAGCCTCTGGGAAGGGACTGGGGCTGTGGGATAGCAGGTATAGTAGGGAGAGATGGTGCCTATAGTAGCAGTGGGGTAATAGCCTCTGGGAAGGGACTGTGGCTGTGGGATAGCAGGTATAGTAGGGAGAGATGGTGCCTATAGTAGCAGGGGGATAATAGCCTCTGGGAAGAGACTGTGGCTGTGGGATAGCAGGTATAGTAGGGAGAGATGGTGCCTATAGTAGCAGTGGGGGGATAATAGCCTCTGGGAAGGGACTGTGGCTGTGGGATAGCAGGTATAGTAGGGAGAGATGGTGCCTATAGTAGCAGTGGGGGGATAATAGCCTCTGGGAAGGGACTGCGGCTGTGGGGTAGCAGGTATAGTAGGGAGAGATGGTGCCTATAGTAGCAGTGGGGGGATAATATCCTCTGGGAAGGGACTGTGGCTGTAGGATAGGGATAGCAGGTATAGTAGGGAGAGATGGTGCCTATAGTAGCAGTGGGGGGATAATAGCCTCTGGGAAGGGACTGTGGCTGTGGGATAGCAGGTATAGTAGGGAGAGATGGTGCCTATAGTAGCAGTGGGGGGATAATAGCCTCTGGGAAGGGACTGTGGCTGTGGGATAGCAGGTATAGTAGGGAGAGATGGTGCCTATAGTAGCAGTGGGGGGATAATAGCCTCTGGGAATGGTGAACTGAAAAGATGGCACAGAACATTAGTAAGTGCTAATTGGCCTTTTTTTGTGGAACTAACAATCTCCCCAAAGCCCCCCCCCCCCCACAAAATGAAAATGTAACAGAGAAGCAAACAATTCTTAGAATGACAATTTAATAAAAGCCATTTACCATTTCCTTCAAGGAGCAGATGTTTCTTTCAGTGTTTACAGGGACCAAATGCTCAGACAAGGCATTATGCTGTTTTGTCAGTTACACAATTACGAATTCTGAATCAGAATTTACTAATGCAAACACAAAGTGGTCAAATGGATACAAATCATTTTTTTTACCCAAGATGCAGTGTATTGAACTAGAATTTGTGTCACAGTGTGCATAACAACTTGTGCAGGATTTACACATTAGCGTGCCACTTGTGCCATGGAACACCTGGAAGTGCCTCGTTCTCAAGGCATCCGTTCCTAGGGCCCCCTTCCTTCTGTGCTGCCTGCGCAATGCATCAGAGCAGATGGAACAGGTGCATTGTGGGGCAGAGCATTTTGCTAAGTGTGTGTATGTGCTTATGTAATAGTGTCCAAATATGCACAATTTTGTGTCCACTTTAGCGCTTTGGGCTCACATTTGTAAATCAAGCTGGGTTTTCTTTTAGAACATTTTCAAATTAAAAAATAAAAGACAAAAATATCTGCCTAAATTTAAAAATGTATTTTTTCATTTCATTGACAGCAAGAGAGAAAGAGAAGATTAGTAGAGTGAAAGTCACACAGGGCCATATTTATACACACAGTATGCCTGCCAGCTACCTTCTACATATACAGGTCCCTGGGCACCAGGGCAAGCCTTTCTGATGCCGTCAGTGTTACACAGCCTGAGCGCACAGATATCTCATTAACACTCAATATGCAAGAGCTCTGGGGAATCTAGGAATAGTGACACGCGGATCATTTGCTCAAATCTACACCGTTACAATGTCCTGTCCCTGCCAGTATGTGCCATTCTCATATCGCTGCTGGGTTTAGCAATGGCTTTAGATGCTCTCACATGAATAGAACATTCTACAGTCATGTGTCAGATATATTGCCCACAGTTTCATTTTATACAAATAACATCATGAAGGGTTTGGTATCTGTGGTTGATCTACAACATCACTCGCAGGCTTGGCTTGTGGTGGGTTGCTGGGAGCCGCACTCAGAAGAAAAACAAACCAGCTGTTATGGATCACAAATGACAAACCTACTCTAGAAAACTCAATAATCCCCAGTAAAGAAAAAAAATGCTACACAATAAAATTAAATAAAACATTTAAAAAATAAATCCAGTTTCAGTTTTCCATTAAAATGAGCTTTGATCGTATCAAGCTTCTTGGACTTGCCTCAGATTCCCTATTGTTAAAAAGCACTGTTCCAGACATGCACAGATATGTGTAGACAAATGGTGCCGAGGCGAAAGCTGGCAGCCTGTGGCTCACTGAGTGGGTGCTATGTGCCATGGTGGCTCAAGAGCCCTGGCTAAGCCATCCCTGTGCCTAAAGGGTATCAGGATTCTAACAAAGGCACACAACCATTACACGGCTGCACAAACTGCATTTATGACTTGATGTCCTGAGCACAGTAGAAAACCTGCCACCTGCGTATTGCCAACATCTTTGGCACACACACGGTTAAATGCTCTTGTATTCTATATATCCTACAAAAAGTTACAGATTTGCATCATTGTAAGGGTCCATATTAGCTTTGCTCCTTACAAATGAGAACCTAGGACAGCAGGCATCACATCAATAATGTCCCACTAAGCCTACACTGGCACGTAAAGCTGGGTGCAAAATGGCAAGAATGCTTCTGACCTTACCGGAAACAAAATGATGCTTAAGGTATATAGATATAAAAATAACTCTCTGGGAATGTATGAAATGCAGTTCTTCAGTGATATTTGGGTCAGTATCAATGGTTTCCGCTAATAACAACTAAGTGTCTGGGTTTATAAAAGGCGGGTTATTATTTTACTGTTATACATACATTGTAAGTGCTACTATATTTAGCCAAGAGGCCCTCAGAAGATGCCCATAGGAGTAGTGACTTGGTTTAATCTCTGATTACAAAGGACTGTTATTCTCTACATACATGGAAAAATCTGCTTGAGATCATGGGAAATCTTAACACTTAGTAGATATGGGGCAGGGGGTGGGGATAATTCAGCCATACAGATTAAAGCTCAAGACCAGTGTGATGGATCTGGAGTGTGGTGATGCTGAGAAAGCACTCGGGAGCAAGTGATGGACACACATAGTGTTTGGTAATGGCAAGCAGTCAGGGGTGCGGGTACTGCACATTGCCCTACATCTTCCCTGCAGGAGTAGTTCTGCCCTGGTACAGTGTGTGCTGATGCCACTACTGGGGTCCATCCCTTATAATGTGCTCTGTAAGATCCATGGCTGAGAGAAGAAGACAAAGGATTTAGTGCACTCGTGTGGAGTGTTCTTGAGTCACTCTTTCAAATGTCTTTTTTAAGAGACAAGGTAGTCACTACACTGTGTAGAGTGTTGGACCGTTTCAGCGCTTGTGGCTGGGTTTGAGGGAGGGCAGGTCGGCACCGCTCCCATCTTCTGCCCATCATCACTCTGCCTGGGGAGGCTGCTGCTGCTGATGGTTGGCAGATGGTTCTCCGCTGTGGGATTCGGGTTCCTCGTCGGAAACTGCTTCCAGTTGATACACCTGGCGGATAGTTCTTGTGGTGAACTGTATAGGTGCCCGCCTGGCAAAAGGAATAGAATAATAAAAAACATGTTTGTGATATGCACTTCAGTCTCCCTTTCATTCACATACCCCCTATCTGTTACTAAGGATTTATCAGTGACTACACTATATGGCAGCTTTTATGTACTGTGTAACTGCAAACATCTGTATTATATCCTCATTCAAATGGAGCACAGGGGAACAGAGCATCACAAGCACTGAGCAGCACAACAATAGGGCCAGCAATATATATGGGCAAACAATCCCTGTTTTGCTTCAAACAATCCCTTGTTTGGCAGCTTAAAGCACAGAATGTCTTTATATATATATTGGGTGAGTGCAGAGGATCTCTTGTCTTTGTATGAATCCTGTTGTCACACCTACGCAACTTTCCCTTTTTTGCTATAGTTTATACAGGGGTAGTGGCCAGCTCCATGTTGTAGCTCCCATCATTCTCAACTACAGTCAGGTGATCACTATGGGCCAATAAAAGGCCAACCATTTGGGGGTTTTAATCTTGAAAGCAAGCAAGTTGCAGGTAAAATGCAGTCCCTTTGTTAAATGTATATAGAAGCAGTAGAATCCTTAATGAATCAGATAAAGTGAATGTAGGACTGGCCAGACCGGGGATGACTGACGCAGTTGGCCAGGCTGAAGTATATTGCAATATATGGACAAACAATCCCCGTTTTGCTTAAAGGGGAGGGCATTTCTTGGTAGCTTAATGCACAGAATGTCTTAATGTTCTATATATATTGATAATGGGCGAGTGCAGAGGATCTCTTGTTGTCTATATGAATTTGTTGTCACAGCCTCATCAAGTTGCCCTTTTTTACATTAAAGGGGTAGTTAAAATGTACTTTTAGTATGATGCAGAGAATGAGATTCTGAGACAATCTGCATTTGGCCTTCATTTTTTATTATTAGTGGATTATGAATTATTTAGTTTTTGGTTCAGCAGCTCTCCAGTGAAATTTCAGCACCTGAAATGAATGTGCTGAATGAGAGACTGGAATATGAATAGTAGAAGCCAGAACAGAAAGAAAAGTAATACAAAGTAACTATAACAGTTGTTTCTATGGCTTCTGGGGTCAGTTTGGAAGCTGGAAAGAGTCAGAAGAAGAAGAAGGTAAAAACTATACAAAATAAAAAATGAAGACCAATTGAAAAGCTAAGAACTAAGAATTGGCCATTCTATAACTAAAGGTTAACTTAAAGGTAAACTGCCCCTTTAATCATTACAGTTTGAACAAGTCTCTCAGACATGGGTTACTGGTTTTTTTTTCAGCAAAAAGAAAATACTTTGTGGCTTTTGTGCTTCATATGGTAGATTTGTCTGATATGGCCTGGTCCTCTGACTTTATCGGGTATGCTGAGCTGTGAAATGACAATGGCTGTCAGGGAGACAGAGGGGAATTCTACCACCAAGTTCAAACTTGATGGTTTCTTTGATTTGGAATGAACAGAGAGAGCCGTATATTTGCTAATGTGCTAATATACACCTGTGCCAAAGCAGCGGAGGGTCCCAAGAGCTCTGTAGCTGAGCCCAGCCCTAGGTTACAAACATGTGTGCAAACCGGAGGAGTTGAGCTAAGGTCCCAGGAGCCCCATCGCATGTGCACCAAAAGCCGACATGTTGACACAGTAAGTGCTTAAAGGAAATGAGTGTACTCTAGGTGTTCACACAGCTCCACATGAATGATGAATATATCGCTTGACTTCAGTGAATCACTTCAGCCTTTCAGAGATGTTTTATGGGATGTGAAAGCCAGGGATGGAAAGAGTTAATCCAGCTAAACAAATACTGTCTCTCCTTGCAAGATAGCTGGATATTGATAAGTCAGCAGGTCTCAGCACAGTGGGCCCTATACAAAACGGCATCTCATTAATAGCCCTTCCCAGGAGGGGTCCTGCCATGGGCTGTCAATAAGCAGAACAGCCTACAGCTTGAGACAGGGCTCCCTTTGTGCAGCCGCCCATCCTCAGCACCTGGACAGTAATAAACATGGACGTATTTTTTATTTTGCTTTGCGGGGCACGCTGGTTATGGGGAGGCACGGCTGAGTCAGGCCGAAGACAGGGAGGGCACAGTGCGAGCAGACACAGCCGCCGCTGTTTGCATGCTTAGTACAACGATACTTGGAAGTCAGAGATTAAAGGGCACACGAAGGTGAAAGAGAAGGAAAAATTGATAAGTAGCGCAAAGGGTAAGTTTGCCTAAAGATTATGTTTAAGTAAGTCGTAGACAGTAGATCTATTTAGCGTTCTCCTCTGCTGTGGGACACAGCCTACTGTCTGGTTGCTAAGTCCACGCACCTTAGCTACCAGAAATTAGCTGAATCCTATGTTTTAATACATGTATTTGCTTTAATATATGGGTTTGATCTTTGCTTTTTTCTTATCACCAGTGAACTGTAAATACTTTAAAACATCTAAAAGCAATTTACTGCATTTACTCATGTTACTACTGTCTTCAACCTACCTTAGGATAATTTTTATTCAAACTTCCACTATCAGTTCAAAGCACTACACAGGAATGTCCAAATGGTGCCTCTCCGGGTGTTTCTGGGCTACAACTCAAACAAGAATGCTGGGAGCTGTAGTGCAACAACAGATGGAGAGACACTGCTGGGATCTGGCAGTGCTACAAAATGTTGGTTAGTTTCCCAGTCTTTAAAGATGCAGTCCTTTCTTAGGCAAAATAGTCCCTGTAGTACCCTTGAGCCTTATAGTTTTCAGAAGCACAATTACTATTTTTGAATCTAGATATACTCCGCTTTGCCAAGGCTGATGGGAGTCGTAGTTCAGCAAAAGTTGTAAGGTTTTTCCTACCAATGTATATAGCCCAAATCTAACTCTTGAAATGATATAATACCATCTACAATACAAATTCTATTTGGAAGATTGCATCTTTAAAGCAGTGGAGATGGTGAGAGCATTCAGCCAAATATCAGTTTCTGAAGGCGACGGCCAGTACCTACAGCAGCACATGGATGTTATAAACTGCTCTGTAGTTCCAGTGAGTTTGCAAGTTAAAGGAAATGTTTATGTACCAAGAAATGGTACAAAAGTTCCTGTTATAGGTGTGAGAATGAGCGGCTGTTGTGGGCCACAGCCATAATGTCTATTTATAGAGACTGTAAGTTATATGGCCGTGGGCGTACTAGGACAATAAACAGAAAGGCCAAGAAGACAAGATAAATGAGTAATTGTTATGTGATGGTGATACAAAGCCATAGGCTAGCTGGGTGGCCTCCTGTAACTTATTATGGATAGCTATACAGACATATAGTATAGATATATTCACCAATTACTTGCAGTTCTTCAGCTTTTACATACACATTAAACTATGTGAGAGTCTGCACAATACTTGTTTAAGCAAATATGTCTAAGCTAGCCAGATAGGAAGCCTTTGCCATGTTAATGACACCACAGCAGGCTTCATCCCTCAGCATGCCCAGGATGCCACCCCAGGGCTTGTGCATTTACTCTAGTGCCTACTCTAGTTCCCAGTGTTGCCTATGCCTGAGTAACATGTATAATTCAAGCATAGGCAAAGCTTGTGGGTGTACAGTTAACAGTTTGTCATACAGTAATTCTCCCTCAGCCTTAAATTGGCCAGCAGGGGCTCTCATTGGCTACTTTATTCGGATACTGATCAGCCTAGCTGGAAAGCCCCTCAGTTAAGATGATCTTCAGAGACATCTGCACAGGGCTTCTATGCAATATGATCATTGGCCCAGGGGCCAAAGCATAAGACTGGGCCAATTTAGCCAAACAACTGGGTGGGCAAAGATCCATCTGTTTGGCAACCTCACCAAATTAGCATATAGCAAACTACAGAAAGGTTAGTTAGACTTCAAACTCACCATAGCAAAGTCATAGGGCCAGAGAATCAAGCATTACACAGCAATTAGATCCGCTTTATAGACCAACACTATTCAAAATGAGGGGACAGTGATGTAAGTATCTATACAGCAGACCAGGGAGTCTTCTGTACTGTGGTGCCCCCTCCCAGACTCTTCTTCTGCCTCACGAGAGGACTGAGGTGGGGGCTGGGCAGGGGAGGAGGGACTGGTCCTGCTGGGCTCCCTTTTGTGAATTTTTTTAGTAGGGGGGCCCGGTGCAACCACACTATATAACTACAGATATAGGACCTGTTATCCAAAATACTTCCATTATTTATAACTCCATATTTTAAGGCTACTAAAAAAACATTTGAACATTAAAGAAACCCAATAGGATTGTTTAAAAACGTGAACTTGTTGATTACAATAGAGTCTATGGGAGATGGCCTTCCCATTCTGGATAACCGGTTTCCAGATTGCAAAGCCCATATCTATTTAAGATATAGTTTAATGTCCTACTATGCTGAGATACAAGAGAATATTTATGTGCATCTCAAGGTGTATGTGCCAATTCCTATCTACATATCAATAAAGGGGGGCGTGGCATTGTTTTGTGGCCAATGAGCACTAAGCTAGTCAATAAGTAGCATTATATGGTGCTCCACTATATGTTTGCTATTTGTTTCCACTAAATGAGTATCGTTACTGTTCTTGACCTGATCTGTTTTATATTTATATATCAATTTTTTTAAATGATAAAAGGATTATAACAGCAATATAACATTTATTTAAACCAAATGATTGCCTCAGTAAAGCATGTGTGTTCCTAGCAGTATTCCACTCGATGCTAAACACTGCACTGCAGAGCATTCTGGGCAGGGGGGGTCAGAGCATGGGAGCAGAAATGCAGGGCTCGGAACAGATTATATCAAACTGCACACAGGTTCATGCACAGAAACGTACTTGCGTTGCTGACGCTCTAATTTGCTGTTTTAAGATTGAGGAAAGGAGGAACAGTATTAGCAAAATCATACAATAATCACTGCAGTACAATCCCAATAAAAATGTTTCCCAAAATTAGTTCCATTACTACTTATATGGAAGCTACTGCAGTCAGTGAGGCAACCAAGGCACTCCTCATAGATCTGTAGAGAAGAGCAGCTCTGCTGTCAAAAATGTAGTAAAGAGACTGTTGTAGCAGTTAGTTAGTGTGAAGAATGTCATAAGAATGTTATAAGGCACATCTTTGATCACAGCAAGCTTTCACAATGTACCTTTTATTAAATAAATGAAATATAACCCCTGCCTATAAATTAGGATTATTTTTCTTTCAGATATCCCCTGCCAAAAGTGCTAGTAATAAACTGTTAACTCATTTCTCTTCTATCCTATAGATAAGCATAATGGTCATAATTCGCGAGATAGCAACTGAGCTAAGGGTTAACTGAGGGTAAATTAAATGCATTTTAGTCAGGCTGCAGTGGTAGAATACACTGCATTGTGCCAGATTAGATGCAGGTAGTCACTTCTACCACTTAAGGTGGCCATACACGTGGCGATCTGACGATGTTTCGTGTGACCATCGGTCGCACGAAACATCGTCAGATGTGCCACACACCATTCAGGGCTGAATCGGCAGGTAAGGAGGTAGAAACAATAGGATTTCTACCTCCTTCTGCCGATTCAGCTCTGAAGGGAGATTTTGATCAGGCGCCTTCTATGGCGCCCGATCAAAATTTTCCAACTGGTCCGATCAGTGAGTCGGCCGATATCAGCAGGTTCCTGCGATATCGGTCGACTCGCCGACATACCATACACGCACCGAATATCGTACGAAACGAGGTTTCGTACGATATTATCGGTGCGTGTATGGCCACCTTAAGTGTCCTAGATGTTGCCCCTCTGGCCTCTAACAGTACGGTTGCTGAATTCAGTAAAGAAGAGGAACCCCCAAGCAATTAATGGATGATGGGAGGATACTGAATCTACTTCAGGGCATTCAATAAATTCATGAAATAAATCAGTTCCAACACTTAAAACATGAATCAGTGAAAGAGCATACGGAGAAGCAAACTGCTCCCTGCATAAGATCCTTCAGCCAGTGTTTGTAACAATGAGCAGTAAATTTCCACGATCAACAAAATTAACTGTCAGTTTTTGGTCAAAAGTTAAAATAACCTCCATGTGCATTAGCAACATCAATTCCATTTGTGCATGTTTTAGCTGGAACAATTGGTAATACTAAAAGTTGGTTAATGGTGAAATTTTTTAAAATGTAAATACAAATACATGGCTAACCTACAGTCTAAAAACAATGAAGAATTTATACATTTTTTGTTGAGGGGGTGTTGACACATGAATTCAGTCAAGATGGTTTGGAGTTATGTTGTATCAACTAGGGATATCTTTCTTGAAAAGAACTGAGGGCTACATTGGCCAGATTATTGCATTTTGCCCATTGTGTGGGCCATTGTGCAAATAGCTGCTTTGTTTCGGAGGACTGCTCTTTGACTGGGATACAGATTGTGATAGGCTGCACTTGTTCAAAAGGGGCGGGGAGAGGGAAGTTGGTGTCTCCCCTGCTGCCCCCACCATGCGCATCACTCTGAGGCAGATGGTAAGGACAGAGCTAGCTGTGTGTACTGACGCTGTGTTTGTCACACGCCACACGCTCTGTGCGCAGGAGGGCTAAAGTTCCTTCCCAAATAAGCACAGAGGTGCAGAAAAGCACACCGCTCAGTGCTCTTGTGCCCCCCAGGGTCATAAATGATCCTTTTTTTCAAGTTTCTTACCCAGTTAGAGAGGAGAGGGAGAATTTTCAGTTTTTCACCAAACGAGTGGATCTTGTCCCAATATGCCCACCTAATATCAACGGGCATAGGAGATGTCAGACCAAGGGCCTCATTATTGAGCCAATGCGGTCCATGGTCGAACAGGAAAATCAAACCTGCCTGATTGACACCTGGCCAATTTTCAGCCAGATATCAATTGGGGAGGCCCATCGGGGGACCCCATACACTGGCAGATAAGCTGACGAATTGTCTGAAAGACTTCAATTGGCAGCTTAAATCTGCCTGTGTATGGCCATGGTTATTAAAACCTTCATGTTGCCCCAGAGCATATTTTATCAAAAGTAAAGTTGTATAAAGTAATTTGCAGAACCCCAGCCAGCATACCTAAGCCTGCTTCTCAGGGTGGTCACTTCTCGGTTCATGGACTCTGCTGATTCAGTCACATCTTCCAGCTCTCTCTGCAGCCGGCGGCGGTTGGAGTTGGCGCGTGAAGCCTCTTCCTCGGCCTCCTCCAATTGGCGCTTCAGCTGCTTCATGCGTATATTTGCCTTCTCCAGCTACAGACAGACAGTGTGTCAAAGGCTTTTGTACAATATGAGTTTTCTACTGTTATATCACAAAGCTGATTTTGTCAGGTTCAATAAGAAATGTTGTTGCTGTTTCATAAACCAGACAATACCTGCTCCTTGAACTGATCTGCATTCCGTCTTTCCTCTTCCACCTGCAGCAGCACCTCCTTAAGCCGCTTTTCAGCACGTCGGACCAGCTTATTGGCTATGATACGTTCCCTGTTTCAAGGTATAACATTAATGCTCATTTAAAGAATGCACAACAGCTTAGGTAGAATTTTCAAACTTTTTTCTTAGGGTAGCCAAATTAAGTTGGGAAATCACTTGCCAAAATCAAGGTGACCAAACCCAAAATACATAGGTACTAAATTTTGGGTCTAAACTGCTTAAATTGAATTTTCTCTTCCTCTAGCAAAGAATAGTCTGTAATTCATCATCTACTAAATTCACAGTGGTTCAGTTTCTAACACTATGCAAATTTATTAGCAATTAGCTTTGTTCAGTGAGCTGCAAGAAAATGAATAACATAAAAAAGGTTGGTTGCCATGGGTAACTGCCCATGTGAAAATCTGCCCATTGTATTTAAATGAACCATACATGAAGTTTTAGCTACCCACTTGCAGAGTATGACAAAAGTTCTGCTCCATTTGCCATATTCAGTTTTTAAAAGGAATGAATTATGTGGAAAACATGTCAGGGCCCATGTTGCATTTCAGGCTCTACGGCAATGACAGCTGCTAAAATTTAGACTCACTTAGACTCCTGCTCCATCTGCTCTTCCAGCTGGCTAATCTTGGCCTCAAGAGAGGCGATGGTGATCTTGTACTTCGACCTCATGGTGGAATCCATCTCATTCAGTTTCACCTTAAGTTCTTTATTCTGCCTCTCCATTTGTTGACGGGCATTCTCTGCCTTCTGAGAAAAGCTTCGCTCGGCTGAGAGCTCAGTGGTTATTGTCTCCACCTATTGACAACAATGAAGCAGTGCTGAGTATCAAGATAAGGAATCACACAAAGTATTTTAATATGGAAGATGCCCTTATTCAGAGCCTTATTTAATAACTCTAATATCACTGTCTGTGCTAATGCCGCAGATTACCCATATACATACAGTATATAGTATACATATACATATGTACATTAGCTGTGTAATGAATCATAAAACAGTTGCTGCATATATTGAACATGTTCTTTTTAAGAGCACCCCTCTTTTACCTGCAAAGTTAATTTCCTGTATCTGTCATTAATAAGCTCTGTATTACTCTGCTCTTCATCCAGCTCCTCTTCCAGCTGAGAGATACGCATCTCCAGGGCTCTCTTCTCATCCAGCAGGGCCGATCTGCAGATGGCAAATGTGCTGCTAAGTCTCTGAACATTTTATATGAATGCTACAATACACTAGGGCATATATACAGCCACTGTTACCCTCTATAAAAGAGCTGGAACTGCAAGATGCTTGAATTGAATAAGGCTATATATATATATATATATATATATATATATCAATCTGTGCACACAATGTCCTAACCTTAATTCTCTGTTTCAATGAAAAAAAATGAAAAATATTTATAAAGTCACTAAACTAAGAGATTGCTATTGTACATGTGAATAAGAAGTATAGGAGCAGTAGTGCAATCCAAGGAGCTAGAGATGGCTGCTATTTTCCAAGGCAAGTATTTTGTTGGATTGCTAAGGGCCTCCTTACTTGCCACTGACTCCATTGGACAGCTCATCTGCCAGGTCGTCTCTCTCCTGCTGAGCTTGTCTCTTTGCACGTTCGGCGGCTGCCAGGTCCTGTAACAAAAGAAGCCCAATAATAAGCACTAGGATACACTATGCCGCTTTCATAGTATAACAGATGTATCACTGCAGGAGACTTGTCAATGGGGTTTCTACCCAGCCAGAATTTCATAATTGTCTTTAATAAAGTCCACAGCACAAGCCTTTTAAAGCAGCATAGCAGAATGTGGCATATTATTGCCCTGACATTTGATAGAGATTTACAGGTATGTTAAAAAATCTTTGCTTAAACATTAAAAGGGGAACTGACAGCAAAGTTAGCATTACAGGAGAGATGAGAATTGAGGAATGGCAAGGTACAGTGCTACTGCAGAGCTGCGTTTTTATGTTTTGTCATGAACCCCACACCTCAGTCTGCCACAGGCTTGGCTGGGTTATCAGTGGATGTGGTAGACCCAAGCCTACAAATTCTCATCAGCCTATCCTTTTTAACACTGTGGAGCAGTATAAAAATTTTGCATTTGGCACTATATACATGAAATTGCTGTCCAGAATATCAGCTTCTCTGGAGGGTCAAACAAGACTCGGTCCAAGGGAAAAGGTCTCCATGTGGGCTTCAACTGTAATTTCCAGTGGGGAACACATTCAAATTTTTTCTCAGAAGAAGGCATAGTCATTCCTTCTGCTGCGCTGTCTATAAGAAAACAGACCTCTTGTAGTTGAAGCAGTTCAGCCTCCAGGCTCTTCAGTTTCTTCTCATTATCCCTAGACTGAACAAAGATCTCATCTCGTGCTGCCCTGGTCTCCTCCACTTCACGCCACACTTCTTTGAACTGGAGCTGCAAAACAAACCCCAGAGACAGTTTGTATCATTTGATTTTTTTAAAGAACAGCGATGACCATGTAGTAGATGACAAGAAAATACTGCTCTGCAAGACCACACACTGGGTCAGACAAATAAGGGCAATGCAAGCCCCAACTTGTGAAAAAAGAACCATGAAATCAGGCACAGGTTGTTAGAGTTCACCAGAAGCTGGAAGTCTGACAGTTAGCTATTCCTAAATAAATATACAGTATTTCAACTGTATTTTAGAATTTATGCACAATGTTATGGAATTTACTTATGGAGCAGGATGAAATATATTCTTGCAATATATACATAGTGCTATGGGTCTTTATTTTGTACAACAATTATATGGATATATAATTACATATATATATATATGGATATATACATGTACATTTTAAGCTCTACGGGGCAGGGAACTCCATCCTCGTGTGTGTTTGAGTCTAAATTTATCGCAACTGTATCTTGTATTTATCTGTATTTATTGTTATACTTTGTATTTATCTATTATTATCTTAATAACCCCGTTTGTATTAATGTATTCTACTGTACAGCGCTGCGTACATAAGTAGCTCTTTATAAATAAAGATATACATACATACATACATACATACATACATATGGGGATTTCAACTGCTATGTAACTAACGAAGACGAAGATGGGGGACCCCCTATTTCCCTTTAAATAGTGCTGTTTCATTTGTTGTAACATCTGATGTTTATATTTGAAGAAGAACTAAAGCTTAACCAAGAAGTAGCATGTAACAGCTATAATACATGCAATGCTATTTAGTAATCAATTTAGATTCACATTACATTACAAGTTGGATAAGCAACAAAACCCTTTTTATTCATTAAGTGAAAATTTCTCGCAAAACAATTGTAATACTGTGCTACATTTTCAGTCTATAGTGTACAAATAATAATAATAAATAAACTATAGGGTTTTTAGTTAAAGAGAATGACTCCAGCCCCCCCCCCAAACATTTAATACTTTATTCAATATTACATATTGTTTTTAATCATAAATTTCCTTACCTGTAGTTTTTTCAGCTGTTTAACAGCTTCATCCCGACCTTTGTTAGCAGAGTCCATCTGGCTTTCCATATCCTGTAGATCCATTTCAAGCTTTTTCTTGGCAGCAAGAATCTGGGATTTCTGTTTCCTTTCCTCTTCCAACTCCACTTCCATCTCTCGTACCTACACAAAAGGAGGCCACAATGAAATGTTCTATTCATACAGGGTTCCCTTAACTTCTCTCAATTCCAGGTATTTCAACAACACACCTGTTTGAAGAGCAGCTTCTTCTTTTCATCATTGGAATCATCTCGGTTTTGGAGGTCTCTTTCAAACTGAGCTTTCATTGCTTGCATATTGACCTCCAAGCGAAGTTTGCCATCTTCAATGGCCTGTAGCTCATCCTCCAGTTCCTCAATCTGGGTCTTCATTTCCTGAACTTGCTGTTCCAAGGCCCGTTTAGACCTTTCCAGCTCATGAACCTAAAATAAAAATCTATATATTAATATTGTAATTTTTACCATGTTTCCCAGCTACTTTATGGTGACAACTGACTGAAAACACCTCAAATAAAACCATAAATTTTCTTACATTCTTGCCAACATCATCTTTGGAGCTAACTAGATCATCCATCTCTGCTCTTAATTGCTTGTTCTGCCTGTCCAGCTCATCTTTTAGGTCAATGGCCTCTTCCAGGGCCCGACTTAGAGACAGGGCCTTTGTTTCCTTCTCACGAGCCTCGGCCTCAGCACGATCTCGCTCTTCTCCATAACGTGCAGAGATGTTTTTCTCTTCAGCTAGCATCTACAAAGAATAAGAGATCAACAGAGTCATATATATGTAAAGTATTTTCCACAGAGATTTTTACTTTTCACAGTGGATTATGGGAAACTAAGGTTGCTTCTAATGTAGTTATAATCACTTAAATTTCCTCTTTTGTGTTAGAGGATCTTTTCCCCCAGGCTAATGATGGCACTTGGTTATTAAACTATGCAGCCCAGAGTATGATTTGCATAAAGTATGTGTGTGTCGAAGACTATAATGAGAGGGCAGGGCTAAGAGCAGGTATGTGTGTAGCATACTTCAGAAATTTTTGTCATATGGATTTCATATATTAATGGAGGTCACTTAATAACCAATTAAATTGTTGCATTCATTGCTTTACCAGACTGAAAAAATCCAGTCACTGATTGGTTGCTCAGGGTTCCTGCCCACAGGCAAATTTTTCCCTATAGTTTTACAACATGTGTTTTATACACTGGCAAAAATGATTTCTGTCTTGATTTGTCTTATGAATTTAGAAAGATGACGACAACACCATTAATGCCATTTAGACACAGTACATAACAGAGAAATAGGGCCCGATGGCCTCCCTTGTATATTTATTATTTGTTTTTCTGCACAAAAAGTAAAGCTGTATCAGATCCATGATACAGTTTGGGGATTGTGTAAGCTGAATGGGAATTCTTATTTTCCTCTGATTTAATGCTGGAGTCAGTCAGATCATTTAAAGTGGTGCTCCATTTTGTGCAGTGAGAAAAACTGCAATTCTGAGCAACTTCACAATATACAATAATTGCAAATGCTCAATGGTTTTGTAGTTATAAATAAAGTTGGTCAATACACTGACTCCTGTTACACTGTTTTGAGAGGTCAGACCCAGAAAACAGACCAGGATAAACAAACACTGCTTTAAGCTGGGATTACATTTACAAATACATTTAAAACCATCGTAAATATGTTGAAGAGCAGAATCGGCCATGTGATAAATCACTCCTTGGCATGTCTAACTATATCAACTTAATATCATCAAAATGCCAAAAACCAAACAAACTGAATATGGGTATTATACTACTGCATAATGCAGATCTCTGTTTAGCTACAAAAAAAAAATAAGGCATCCTAGTCAAAGCACCTGGTCAAACTTCTTCTGCTTTTTCTCCAGATTGGAGACTATTTGCCGTTGATGGTCCAAATCCACCATCAAGTCATCCAGCTCCTGCTGTAAGCGGTTTCTTGTCTTCTCTAGCTTATCGTTTATTTGATGTTTCTCGTCAAAGCGTTGCTGGAGGAACTCTAATTCTTTATATGATTTCTTCTTGGCTTCCTCCATAGCCTCCACCATACCACCCTGGTCCTCCATCCTCTTCTTAGACTCGAGAAGCTGCAGGGAGGATGAAAGATATCAACTTGGAGGTTATTTAAAGGGATACTGCCATTGGAAAACATGTTTTTTTTCAAAACACATCAAAAATGCAAATTTCACATGGGGCTAGTCATATTCTTCATTTCTCAGGGTGCAAATTAGAGTGATATCAACCCCTCCCTTCCCCCCAGCAGCTGATCAATCAGAACAATGGGAAAGTAGCAAGACAGCAGCACCCAGTAGATATCAGAATAGCACTCAATAGTAAGAGAGCCAAGTCCAGCTTGGGACTTCTTCAGTTACATGGCAGTAGAAGAAACAATATGTCTTGCTGAGAATGCTGTGAGCTATAATTCAGAATAACTAAATGGCCATAATTCTGGCCTGCCTTTTATAAAGGATATATTAATCTAAAAGAAAATGTAGATTTGTAACCTGTTGTTGCAAAGCCTGTAACTGGCGGCTTAGCTGGGCCTTAGCAGATTCCTCTTCCTCTAGGTTCTCCATAAGGTTATTCTTTTCCTCCTCCAGCTGCCTAACTCGAGAGCTAAAATTCAACTTTTGTCTTGTTTCCTCCTGAAGCAACTCCTGCAATTACAACCACAGTCAAAATCATATGCGGTCCATAGCTGATTCCACAGTCAAAAGCATAAATTACATATGTAAGTTAAAAAAGAAAATGATAGAAGTGACCTTGTGTAATGTACAGTAGGCTATCAAGGTAATAGGATTAATGTTAATCTTATAATGGGTTACCTGGGTATCCTGCAGTTGGGACTGCACTGTTGACAAGTCTTTGGTTAGTTTGATTGACTTGCCTTCTGTTGATCCAAGGGCGCCCGATACACCATCTAATTCAGCCTGAAATTACAGATATACACAGAGTATTTCAGAATGGTTCTTGTGTTAATGTTGGACTGAATAAAGAAGTAGAAAGTTAAAGGTATTGAGTTTTTCCATCTCACACTAAGGAATGCAAGAAAACAACTGCACAGATAACCATCTGAAGCAGGTTAAATATCAGTTTGGGATACCTCTAGCTACATTAGTAGCATAATAAGTTATCCAGTGGGGAACACAACAGACCTTGTAGTTAAAGCTCAATCCAGGGGCCCAGTTCTGTTCATGTAAGCCTAAAAGCTCTCATATTTTGAGAATAACATGAAGTTATAAAAATCAGGGAGTTTATTCTCTGACCCACCACCTGATGTTCAATTACAACTCTCAGGGGTGTGGTACAACAGAAACTGGTGAGGCCTTTTTCACTCCTTATTATATCAGAAGTCTACGGAGCATCTAAATGCTTGTCCGCTATAATTACCTGCAGTTTCTGCAGTTTCTCCGCCAGTTCGAACTTGACCTTTTCACTTTCGTTGGTGCGGATCTGAAATTCCGACACCTGCTGCTCCAGCTTCTTCCTGCGTTGTTCTGAATCCTGTTTAGCTGCTTGAAGATTCTTGACTTCCTTAATGAGGTCAGTGTTCTCACTCTCCAGGGTCTGCTTTACCTTCTCCAGATTCCCCTTGAACTGAGTACAGAGAACAAGCACAATTACACACAATCAATAAATTAGCAAAGGAGCTGTACACATTGAATTTAGAAATAGGTTAGTTAGGGAAAGCAAAACTCAACAGGTATTAACTAAATTCATTATGGACAAAGTATGACTGCTTAAAAAAGTATCTGGGCCTTTTTACATTACGTACACTTCCCTATTTGTACCAGTGTTGCCCTTAAAGAGATACTGACACCAGAAACTTTTTATATCGATCATAACATTGTCTTTGCATGCTATTTACAATTTTTCCATAAAAGTCTTGCCCAATGCTTTTACATTACCTATTTGACCCCCATGTTGCTCTATGAGGGGGCTGCCATATTTGTGCTGCAGTAGGCCATAAGCATTAGAAGCTATAACTGACAGATTAAGAAGGGACAGTCAGGCTTAGGAACTTCAAGTAACAATTACTTATGAAGCAGCCTTATCAGTGAAAACCAACCAACATAATATATAGAAAACTTTTATTGTACATTCATTTTAAAGATTATTTTTTTAGTATCAGTATGACTTAAAGCCTTGCTTAACCTCCTGGTATGCCTGACTGGGAACAGGTAGCTTGAGCAAAGATTCCTTGTTATTAGCAAAGTCTTGCATTTTCAATTTTAGCATTTTCAATTTTAGCACATGAAACATACTAAGAATGTCACCAAAAACAAATATGTTGGGATGGAATTTTATGTACACACATGCCCAGACCTATACCCCAACCCCATATACTAGTTTAGTAGGTTTGTTTATGAAGAAAAGTATAATTTTGCAGCACTACCAAGTTTAATATTTAAAGAAACGACCAGACTCTATGGGATTATGGTCACACCACAAACAAAAGCAACAGAAGAAAAATAAGTAAATTTATATTTCATATAATAAGCAGCAGTGCTCTTGAGTAGAAAGGGGCACAAGGTCTAGCTGAGTTTGTGAGTGTGTATAACTTACCATGTAGTGAAAGATGGAAATATTTTAATTCCATATTGTTAGATTAAAGCAACCTACCCTTCGTGCCTGCTCCAGCTGTTCAGAGATCTCTTCCACCACTTGGTTGTGTCGCTGGCGCATTTCTGTTACTTGGGCATCTCGAACTTTTACGTCTTCCTCTATTGTTTTCTTCAGGTCTGTCACCTCTTGTTCCCTTTTGGCTCTGAGGAGAAAGCACAGTTAAATTAAGATGACCCATGCAAGAGCTGAATGACCATAACATTTAGGGTTTCACAACCTTGTTATGAGGTAAGGTAGGCTAAGAAAAGCTTGACCACAAAAGCTAATCTATTTGCCTTATTTTACCTGAGCTCTTGCTGTGCAGCAGTGGAGTCGAGAGTGTCTTCCAGCTCTGTTTTCAGGGCCTCCAACTCCTCACCAAGGTCCCGACGCTGCTTTTCTGCCTTTGCTCGTGCAGCCTTCTCTGACTCTAGATCTTCATGTAACTCAGCGAGCTGTGACTGCAAGTCTCGAAGTTGTTTGAGCAAATTGTTCTTTTGTCCTACTTCATCATCAACTCTAGGACCAGAAATTTCACAAATAAATGTCATTATATATATAGTATTATATAGAGGACAGCCACCAAAAGAAATTAGGTTGTTTAGGAAGGGCATTTTGTGTTTCCCTATCGTGGCCTTGACAAATGGCTGTAGCAAGGTTCACAAAATTACCACCAGTGAGTCAATCTGCCTCTGTTAACACTGCTGTACTATTGCTGTTTAATGAATGAACAGATATTGTGTATGACATCTAATCATGCATATCTATGGGAAGGAAAGAGTACAGCAGCAATCAGTGTTGTGCCTACAGCGTCACAATCTTGTTCAAAGATCAATGATGTTTGCTTGTGTTTGAACCAATATATTTTTTTTTAATACAGAGATGACATACCCCTATGTCATGCGTTAAATACCTTGCAAGAGCAGCTTGGAGTTCTTCTTCCTTACGAGCCAGCTGTTGCTTTAGTTCCTCTATCTGCTGCTGCAGCTCTAGCAGCTGATCCTGTAAATCAGTGGTTTCACCATCCAGCTTCCTCTTCATCTTCTCCATCTCTTGCCTTCCCTTTTCTTCCTTTTTAAGACGATCTGAAAATGATGTGGAAAAACAAATTCACTGCTATAGAAAATAGGAGATTTCTATATAAACTGTTATTTTCTTAGCAAAACAATTTTGGGTTTATTGTGTGGCTTTCTACAGCCTATCAGCTGTTATTTACTACAACTTAGTCTCCAACAGCACTAGCTGCCAGGAAGGCTGGCTTTTGTAGATCAGCAACCTCTGGAGGGCATGGGGCATCACTGGTTAAAGAAGAATATTTACCCTTTAAAGTCACATAAAGAGACATAAATAAGACATAAACCGTGGCCAAAAAAACTGACATTCGGCTTTGCACATAGACCTAGTTTATATATCATACTGATAGAATTACTGGAGTTTCTATACCCATGCTGTGCTGTTTTACTATCTGCTGTCTGAAGAATTCAATAAAGAACAGAACTTGTAATATATGTAGAAAACCAATCCCACCCACCCGCAGTTCTTCATGCCACTGACGATATGTAATAACATGACGCTTTAACCTCTACAGCAGGGATCTATAAACTGTGGCTTTGAAGCCCCTGCTAAACCATGAATGCAAGCATCCACAGCACCCTAAGGCAAGGAGATATAAAAAAATTAAGATCTCCCTCACATTTTCTGACACTGGTTTTTATGAACCCAAAAACTGAAGAAAATAATTATCCCAGAAGTATATATTATTTGTATTTGTTCCCACCTTCCAGGTCAGCAATGACGGCTTCGTATTTGTTACGCAATTTATTCAAGCTCTTCACTTTCTCCTCTTCTTCAGCCATAGTTGAAGTGAATTCACCAATGCGGTCATCCAGCAGTTTCCTCTCCTGTTGAATTTAAAGGGCAGACAGTTATCCATAATGGAAATCAATCTGTGGCACTTTTGCACACTTCAGACCCATGAAAGAGATTGTGGCTGGCTCAGAATGCTGGGATCTGTAGTTCATATATATGCTATACCAGATCTTTATAAATTACTTTATGGTAGACGTATGCAGACTATGATACTTAAAAATTGTTAGTGTGTCTATATAAGTAGGTATGATTATGTAAACTGAGTGCAAAGACCCCCAGTATATTCATATGCTATCATAGCACTCATAGCACATAAAAGAAAAAAAAGGAAATGTGTATTTATTATCTTTATTTAAATGATGGACATTCCAGAGACTTTTTTGAAATGGGTCGTCCCTGCAGGGGTCCCCATAACAAACTCCCCTTGTTCGGAATACAGGAAATGTGTTTATAGTTCTCACTGAACAGCTAATGCCATAACATCACCACATAAGGTCCTATGGGCTCCCAGAGCAACTTTGGCATTTTCTGGGGTCTAAACAAATGGGTGGTATGAATATATGGCTAGGTATGTGAGGCAGTAATGTCCCTTGAGCCAATGTACATTTGGGGGAGCAGATGCTGAAGTGCAAGAGCTGTAGCCTCCCCTTCCCACTTGTTCCTGTTTCAAGAAATTATTATTTTTAAACCTTGAGTGCTGATCTGCTCCGTGCCTGGGCACAAAATCAACCAAACTGTATTCCTGCCACCCATACTCTTTAACACGTAAACTCTGAGATCCTTATCAAAACTTAATATATCATTTTATCACTTACAAACTGAATGATACCCATGACCTTCATCTTAACCATATACGAAATTATAATCTTATGCCCTGCCCTAAACTGTGTATAGTGCTGAGTTTTACCCCCTCTCCATCTTAAGTTACTATAGAAGTATCAGGTGCTTTTTTGGTAGAAAGCTAATTTAGGCAATTAAGGCAATTTGAAAATTGGTTTGTCATCATCTTTAATGACTGGGTAAGTCCTGTACAATATCCCAGTAAGCTGCCTGCCATGGGGGGCAGTGTGGGTTGGCCTGCAATGAGATGATATCCATGGAAAATACTGTCAGGATAGCCCAGCCAGCACACATGTACTTCATTTTTTACACTTTTATTGGCAAATGGACAGTTTTAATAAAATCTATACCTTAGGGAAACAAATGCATATTTACCGAGGATGTATAAAGAAACGTAAATAACTGTGGGGAATTTGGTATAAAAAAATACCTTGGATAGCTAGAATGTAGTTCTTGCTTATACATGGCTAATGTTTTCATTGAACATGCTGCATCTCTATGACAAGGTCTCGTTATTAATTATTAAAATGTAGTTGATGTATATGTAATAAAACTACAGGTATGAGTAATAAACTCCTTAAAAAGAAAAACGATATTCCTGTTTTACACACCTTGGCCAGTTTGGCATTCTGGTCTTCCAGTAAGAGTATATCTTCTTCCATTTTCTTCAGCCTAGACTCTGTGGTTACTTTTTCTAGCTGTAGTTTCTGTCGAGCTCCTTCTTCTTCCTCCAGCTGTTCTTCCAAATCCTGATATGGGAGGAGAAATATATTTATATATTAGATCACTAGTAGGATTAGAAATTATTTCTTTACGCAAGATCAATAACAGTGAAGCACTGGATGTTGGTAATTCCAAAAATGCACTAGATTACGCTGTGCTTATGCATGCAGCTGAAGTCCACAGCAAATATAGGGATGTCTTATATTACCTGTATATGTTGATGCATCTTTTTCTTCTCGTTTTGTAGCTGCAAGGTACGTTCTTCCTCCTCTTCCACACGAGCCTCCAAGTCATGCAAAATCTCTTCCAATTCCTGCTTTTTGGATGCAAGTCTGGCGCGCATTTCTTCTGCTTCGGCAAAAAGCTCTGTTTCTGCTTGTAACTGCTCAGCCAAGATGCTCTTCTCTTCAAACAACTGTTAAAGTGAAAAGGTTACTAAGATTTATTAAAGACAATAGGGACAGAATGATCCTAAAATAATCTTGCAGAAGAACAATCTGTAATGACTCTCATAACAAGAAAGATGGCCCTTTCTGTACCTTGTGGTGGTCAGCATCACATTTTTCGAGGTCATTTAAAACACAGTGCAAAACATGTTACAGCTGTACCTTACATTCTGGTCAGGTAGACAGTTACAGGGATACAATCATACCTGCTGGTACTTGTTAGCCATTTCCTTCAGCTCTGATTCAGTCTTTACTTGGGTGTCTTTCACCTTTTGCAGTTCTACAACCTTTGCTTGCATGACCTCATCCTGACGGGTTACTTGCAGTAATGGCTTTACCTGCAAGTGGTTAAACAGTGGATTATACAATGTCTCACTTCATACACTGATGCTCAATATAATGTATGGCTAGAAATCTGCAGGGACCATAAAAACATTGACTCACTGATCAACCAATGTAAAATATTGGTAAACTTCAGCAGATTACATAAGGGTGATGGCACATAAGACCTTCTGTCACTCACCCTACCATAAAAGCAATGCATTTCTCTATTTGCACAGCAGAACAAACTGGCTACTGTAGAACAGTCTACCCACCTTGGTGAAGAGCCTCCACCACTGCCAGTGTCTGAGCTTGAGGTAGGCGGCGCAATTCCGCTGCACCACTTTTAGAGCACTCATCTGCTGCTGCTTCTTATAAAATGCCCTTAAGTAGAAAGAAAAAGAACAGGAATAAGTTTGATTATTCTGCCACAGGGATGGTTTTAAATCCCTAAGATTAATTTATTTTTAATTTGCATAAATCAGTGTTTTATTTGAATGGACATTTAGAAATCAATAAAGTGTTAAAATAGAATTGTCAGTCTACAACAGTGTTTACTAAACTGTGAAGCTGAACTTTCCTCACCATATTTATTGCCCAGTTTGTTCCGGGGGGCAGAAACTTATTAGTAGTTATCCCCCCCTACAACTGGGTAGATACTGACAGTACTTAGTGTACCAGTCAACCATAGGGAAGCAAGGAATTGGTGGCTTGTCTACTGTACCGTCCCTTCAAAGCTCTACCCCTCCTAAAGAAACAACATACTGCTTGCTCTTTACCAGGGCATACAAATCTGGTAGGTGATTTATGCCAAACATGTTGAATCTACAAGATCATGTACAATTCCACTGTAATCATCCTACTACAAAACCCCTTGGGGATGATTGACTAACACAGGTACTGAATTGTACCAGTGCAAATACCAATGTCAAACAGCAAGTAGAAAATGAAATCCAAGATATCAATTGTTGCTATGGGCAACTGCACTGGTGGATCAACCTATATCTACCTAGCACACTCTGTCTGGCATTGCCCATGTTATCTAAGGCAGAATACCTCAGACCTTAAATATAAACCCCCTTCCTTTTTGACATGAGATCATTCACTTGGAGTTATATAGAAAAGGTGCATAAGCACTACCTGAACTTCCAGAAATAAATATAAATGTATTATTTTTGACACAGAACTGATTCCAAAGATTGAAAGGAAACCATGATAGTCTTGTCTGCACTTACTGGGACCTGTTATGCTCATAATATAATGTAACCTCTACAGTACTTTGTTCCTTTGTAAAGTAATGGATTCTAGGACTTAAAGTATACTTTCCATAGAATTTGTGCACGACCCACTATGAAAAACAGCGGGATTGAATCACAATGCAATAGTAATTGATGAATAGTATCTGCCACTACTTAGAGATGGTAAAATCTTCAGAAACTCACCTCCTGGCCAGGTAACCCCGAGCAGCAGCTTGGAAAAATACAATAATGTCAGTGATCTTTAGGTCTCTTTCCTCTTCCAAGTGTGCCAGTACTCCAGCTCGGAAGAAGATTTTACTTTGTCCTATGCGGTACAGGTTAGGGTCAAGCTCCAAAGCTCTGATCTGACATGGAAACAAAAGAAAAAAAGAGTCTTGAACTATGTATTTCATCACAATCCAAAGGGATCCAGTTTGTGCCTACAATATTGTTGTATCCGATACCCAAGTGGGCAGATTTGGCCAAAAGTGCTGGAAAAGCTAAATACGAGCCCTACCTACCATTATTGCACAAGCTTGCTTGCCATCCATGAATCCTTTGGGAATGGCATTTGGGGTCAGAATCTCATACCTGAAAACAGAGAAAAAAGGGGAATGTTTTGCCTTGAAATGAAATGTAAAGGTTGTGTCACTCTTTAAAAAAATGTGCATGAAAGTTTATTTTATGTTTCTATAAAACTTCAAATCCATATGAAAGTAGTTTATATTTTTTATCACACATGCAGCCTAAGCAAGCACAGGACCTAGTACATGTCTGAAGTAAAATGTGACCTTTTCCTAAATAGATAGAAAAGTGTTGTGCTACTGTGCTCACAGAAAAGGGGTGCTGCATATAATTTATAAATGCTTATGTTAATATGAATAAATTCATATATGCAGATGATGAGTTCAAATCTTGGAATAATGCAAGAAATCAGTAGTAATAATGGAAGAAAAAACCCTACAAACCCTCTGATGCAATGGAATATTCTACCATTTAAGCATAAGAAAAAGACTAAGTGAAACAAACCACCTAGACAACCAATAGGAATTCTATAAGTTAGATGTGCTGTATACATACCTTTGCCTAAACTCTTGGAATACAATTCGATTTGGGAAGCCCTGTCTGCAAATACGGATTCCCTCCAGGACACCATTACAGCGTAGCTGGTCAAGTACAAGGTGAGGCTCCAGCTTTCCAGCCTAATCACCAAAAAATATAGGTCATGTTACATAGTAGAAGACAACTGATGTGCATTGTGACTATATATTACTATACAGAGCTGCCTAATAAGGCATACAACCTATGGTATATACACAAGGCACATTGCACTCTCCAGTAAATGTGATTGTTCAGTATCGGCTGAAAAACACATGTCACCAAATTAAATCATGGTGGTAAAAGGCATATTCATAATACTACAAGTGAATAACTGCAGGAAACATTACATAGACAGAAAGCATAGTAATAATACACTTTAACATGTTCTGGGAAAATAACCACTATGTAAGCAATTATAATATACCAACACCTGCAAATAATAACTCCTGAGTAGCCCCATGAAATTGTGCCTCTACCACAGAGCTGGGGTTACAGAAAAAGGGATCCTGGGCAATGCATAATGCCTTGGGTCCCCTTTAGAATCAGGGAATGGGAATTACAAAAATCAGGGATGTCTAACCTGTAACTCCCCAGGTGTTGATAAACTAAGAAGCTGGCAGTTTCAGTTTAATACCAGCTGGAGAGACTCAGGTTGATGTTTATGCTCAAAATATTGCAACAATTCCTGTGTAGTACAGCATTTTCCTTTATACTTTGGCATACCTTCTTCTCATGATTGGGTATAATGCACCGTACAAAGTTGGGGTTGGTGTTTCTGAGAGTAGACATAAGCTTGGACAGGGACTCTTTGTAGAGCTGGCCCACTGTGCGAAACATTCCCTTCTTGGTTTTGTATGATGAGCCAAAAGACATCTCTCCCATTCCACTTACTTGGTCCAGGCCCACGATCCGATCCACTACAGACAAGGAAGAAGCGGTTTGAGAAAAGAGCAAGCAATGAATGTTTGGACATAGGAACTAGAGTGCAAGCTTGCTGTTGCAGAGACTCCTTTTCTGATGTCTGCCTTACCCTGCATGCACGTCTGTGTTATGGTTATGTTTGTTTCCTGTATTTATGATATTTGTAAAGAGCGCTGTATTGAGGTGGTGCAGTAAACACATAGGGTACATATACATAGTAAAGCTAACAGTAACTGAACCTACAAAAATATTATGAAGCGACACACTTGAGACAACTCCTGGCTTGGTCAACGTGGAGCCCACCCACCATTTGGGGCCAAATTGAAAGTGACACATACAAGGAAGCCAACCTCAACTCGATAATATGGTCCAAAACCGGAAAAATGCACCTCTCTCCAAGTATGCTATCATCAACTCGCCTCACACTTACAATTTGGGCTAGACTCAAACATAAACACAACCTGACTTCTGACTTGTCAAGCAACACAATATACCTGAGGAATCCTAATTTCCCCCCAGGCATGGACCCATCATTCCATAAAAGATGGGCGGAACTGAACCTACACACTGTAAAGGACTTGCTAGAACCTCGGCACCACACAGTGCTCCTGTTTCAAACCTTAAAGGACAAAGCCCCACAACTCAACCTCAGACAATTTGAATATCTCCAATTACAGCATTTCCTAACGCCCTATGCGAATTTTGCAAGAGCCAACCACCCAACGACATTTGAAACTAAAGCGAGAAGAGGCCTCCCACAAAAAGGCCTAATCTCAGTACTCTACAACATCCTTACAACTACTCCTGAAGGCTCTCAGACTCGACACAAATACATGAACAAATGGGACATGATACTCACCCAACCGCTATCTGAAGCAGATTGGACAAATATCTGGGACAACGCAAAAAAAATGTCAACCTGTGTCAGACAAAAAGAACACATATACAAAATCCTGATGTTCTGGTATCACACCCCCGAAAAACTAAATAAGCTCTTCCCGGATCATCCCCCAAATTGCTGGAGAGGTTGTGGATCTCAGGGCTCCCTACAACACATCTTTTGGGAATGCCCCACAATCCAACCCATCTGGACGGAAATAGCAAGCCTACTGAGCCGACTGTTCTCACGTGAGGTTCCCTTAGATCCCACTATATTGTTACTGGGGAAACCACTTCCCAAAATGCGTAAGTGTGGCCAAACATTAACCAACCAGATACTTACCGCTACCAGACTAGCCATCGCAGCCAAATGGAAATCACCTATTGCACCTTCTATGACTGAAATAATCAATCGAGTGAACTCCAACAGGAAATTTGAATATGGAATCGCCACCCTACACAACAACACCCCTCAACATCTCAAAATATGGGACATTTGGGAACTACACGGCTTGGCCACTTAACCTAATCAAGCTTCACAGGGGACACCCATCTGCTCGCCCGCCTATGCTCTTTTCAGCTGCAGACTTACTGCCCATAGACAACCCAACAACTAATAACCTAATAGCCAATTTAGGCTTTTACCATGCATCCATTAGTTAACAGTATCCTTAGCCATAACCTTTCCTTTTCTACCCCTCCCTTTGAACCTACCCTATTGTTGGATATCTTTTTGCAGGAAAAGGCAGACAAAACGATTAAGACTTATCATTGGAACAACAGCTATACTAACTCAATATCTCATGACAACCAATGTACCTTTGTATCATATAACTCTGTATGTCTTTGCCCTTGCTTTTGTTATTGGAAAAATAAAAAATATAAGTTACAAAAAAAAAAAAGCTAACAGTAACTGCTGCAAAATGATTTTTTATTTAAGCAAAGCAAACCTGCATCTGCTTTCTAGCAAACCAGTCTATTCAAACAGAAATAGAAGAGCTCCACACAGTGTGCCTTGTTAAATATAACAACAGCCCACCAGACTTTGCTACAACCCAGACCCTGGGACAAAAAGGAATTGTCGGGAAATTAATATAATAAGGAGAGGGTACTTTAATTACCAGGCTAGCTGCCTGGCTGAACCAATGTGGGTGTGATAAGAAATGTAAGTAATAACGTGTAACAATAAAAAATAAATTGTAGCCTTAAAGAGCAATCGGTTTTTTTTTGGCTGCCAGGGTCAGTGACTCCCTTTTGAAAGCTGGATAAATCAGATTAGGAAAACAAATAATAAAAAATGATAAATAATACAAAATGAGGACCAACTGAAAAGTTGCTAAGCACTGGCCATTCTATAACATAAAAAAAGGTAAACCACAAATTTAACACTGTCCACTTCCCTTCCATGCCTCTCTCTGCCCCCCACCATTGCACATGGTAAATCATGAGCTATCACTTACTGAGGTGAAATATGGACTTAATAGCTAAATATCAGTATTCCAAAGTCATCAAATTCTTATTTCTTCATGTAGTCATTAAATGTATCCCCTCATGTCCCACTTGTAGTTAGTCTGAGTTGCACCACCAAAGAACTTAACATATGACCAGATAACCAATTGAAAGATGATTTCCTATGATGAACATATATATATATATATAATATATTCTGAAATATCAGAATAATGACTTGCACAATGGATACCATTTTTTTACATTGATTTTTGAAAAACATAAATGTACAAGAAGGGGTGCAGCAGTACTGATAACACAGACTGAGTCCGAATTACCTTGGGTCCCATGATTTGTATGCTCAATAGAGAGGAATCAATAACTGTGGGTACATTAAAAGGGCCCACAATCTTCTCTGACCCAAATAGCTCTTTCTCACAAGGGTCTGAATAGCACTAAAGACAAAGGGGCCAAGGTGAGGTGCTGAAATTCTGAATTAGAGTTACAATGGTGGGGGGTTCTTAACAACATCACTCATATACAGCCTGCTCTATACTCAGAATTACTATTTCATATTGTAAGAAATTGCTCATCTTGGGTGCCATTATTACAATATCCCATTGTTATTAACACACTGCAAATCATGCTGCACACTCTATAGGCATGCAATAGCAGCCATGGAAAGAACAGAAACAACACACTGGTCACTCCCTTTTCCTGCAAATATAAAGCAAGTAATTCAGATGTTCATAGAGACTCAGCTCAGTAGAGATGTCAGAGGAAAGCTGATGAAGAGCACATAACTATGTTTGCAGCAGACTGGAGTTCTAAGGGGATCTTCCCTTGCACAATGAAAGAAAATGTCATTCTAAATTTCCAGTATATATTAAGCAAACTGTTATTTGTATATGTAACTGCATGAAAAGCAGTGTTTGCCCCATTCTGCTCTACTGAGTTAGTTTTTATTCCTGAATCAATGTCACAGAAGCCAGCTGTCCTCCAGCCAAGACTCCAGTTACTACAATGACTTGCATGCTTCTTTCCGAGCCTGCTAATAAGCTGCCTGCTGTGTCAAGATTCATAACCAGCAGTGCAGGGACTGGAAAGGATGCTGATAAATATTACTTTCCGTAGCAATTACATTTATGAGTAACTTTAAAACCACTGCAATTGTTGGCTTAGAATTACATTTTCTTTTACAGGTATGGGACCTGTTATCCAGAATGCTCAGGACCTGGGGCTTTCCAGATCTTTCTGTAATTTGAATCTACGTATATTAAGTCTACTAAAAAAAAATTAAACATTCAGTTAGTTATATCTTAGTTAGGACCAAGTACAAGGTACTGTTTTATTATTACAGAGAAAAGGGAAATTATTTGCCTAGATGGCCAACCCCATAGTTCAGAGCTTTCGGGATAATGGGTTTTCCGGATATTGGATTCCATAGCTGTATTATGCAAAAAAAAAAAAAATGGGGATAAAAATTTAGCAAAATGATATCATCCCCACTGCACCTAGCACTAGAACGATACACTAGTGACCCCAGCTGTAGTGAAGAGGAACTTGCAGCAAATGCCAGAACAAGAAGAGCTGCTGAGCTAAGGGTCAGACATGCTATGTGTAGTGTATACCTAATGCACGCAAAGGCAGGCTACATTCTTAATATGGCAATGCAGATTAGTGGCATTCATTTTTAAATCAGCTGTCATTAAACATAGCAAGGGGATCAATAGCTGGGCATTTGTCACTATGAGTATCCCTGCAGTCTCATTAATGTTTGAGTATAAGTACAAGCCATATGTTAATACCTAGGGTACAGTCATACACATTCAAGTATACCACTTCTAAGCACAAGTAAACTGAGTACACAGTGGCAACATTGCTTATCTTGTCTTTGGCTTGGCAGCATATTCACTGGTCCACCAGTTAATAAACCAATTGTGGTGAAATTTTGCTATAGAGCTCATTAAATGGCAACTGATGTTGGTACCATTAGGGGGATTTAATAATTCTTATGTAAATATGTAGCACTGTAGGTAGCCCTTTGATTAAAATAACTGCAGAATATGACGAGCAAGGACAGCAGAGGAGCTGACGCACCACCTGACCATGCAGCATTACCATTAAAGGGGAACTGATATTCAAGGAAGAATTAGAAATTCTATACCTTATATTCTGGGCTTCTGTACCAGCCCAAGGTGACCATGGCCCTTTAACCATTAAGCTGCCCATCTTCTTTTCTTTTTTTTGTAACTTCTTTTTATTAAACATAATCAATATTTGCAGTTTACAGAGTTTCAGTCATAAAGCCCATCTTCTTTTCTGATGATTCACCTCATATGCTCTGGGCTGCATTTAACTGAGCTTAGGGACTCACAATATACAGTATATACAAGATTTAGGATACAAGACTAATAACTAATTAATCCAGATTCACATTACATAGAATTTTGCATTAGAATTGATTTAAAGGAGAAGGAAAGGCTAAGTCACTTGGGGTGCCAAAATGTTAGGCACCCCCAAGTGACTTAGATCGCTTACCTTGTACCCCGGGGTAGCAGCGAGCACTTCCTACTCGCTTGCGCGCACATGCGCAGTAGAGTGAAAAGCCGAACTTAAACAAGAAAGTCGGCTTTTCACTCTACTGCGCATGCGCCAGCCTACGGATTTCGCCGGCAGAAGAAAAAGAAAGGAGGAAGCGCTTCCTACAGGTACCCTGAGCTGGTGCTGTTTTCTCCTAACAGAGGCACCAGCCCAGGGTACAAGGTAAGCGGTTAAAGTCACTTGGGGGTGCCTAACATTTGGCACCCCCAAGTGACTTAGCCTTTCCTTCTCCTTTAAGGGGTGGTTCACCTCTATATTAACTTTTAGTATGTTGGTTTGTGAATTATTTGTGTTCTTCTGCCTTTTCCCAGCTTTGAAATGGGGTCACTGGCCCCAGACAGTAACTATTGCTTTGCGAGAGTACAATTTTATTATTATTGTTACTTTTTATAACTTATCTTTTTATGCTGGTCCTCTATTATTTATATTCTTGTTTCTTGTTCAATCCACTGCTTGGGCCTTATTTACCCTAGCAACCAGATAGCTGCTGAAATACCAAACTGGAGAGATATTGAACAAAAAGCTAAATAACTGAAAAAATAAACAATGATGACCAATTACAAATTATCTAGGATATCAATTACTATATCATACTAAAGGTTAATTTAAAGGTGAATAACCCCTTTAATAATCGGCCCTGTATTATCAGCTTCTACAGCAGATGCAACCTCACTTTCTGCACTGCTTTGATTATATCCCATGATCCCTAAGCATTGATTCTCAACAGCAGCTTAGAGCACACTGAGCATGTGCAGTGCCATCGGCACTAAAACAATGGTCTTAAAAGATTCAAGAAGATGAGCACCAGTGGACATCTTTAAAAGCCTGGACAAATACTGTTATAGAGCTGCTGAGATTGTAGGCTGGTATGTAAGTTCAAAATTCAATATATACAATACAGAATTGCTAACCATAATCTTCTTTAGGTTTTAGTTATACCTTAAAAATACCCATTAATACTTAGACTTAACTATTTCAGCCAAGTTTTAATGGATTCCATGACTATATATATATATGTTGTTTTCTACAGCTTAAGGAGAAAATCAATTATGTACATTAATCACGATGAATGATTGTTTGATGCGAATGTAGCGTGCCTTTACCATCAGCGCAGAGAGCAAAGCTGGTAGTGACAGAAGTGATACAAACACTGTGTGAGCAAGCCTCTCACTGGTTTATCTACAGCATGCTCGGAGTGCATCAGTGCTGTGGGGGAATGGCACTAAAAGAATACAACAGGAGTAACCTACTTTCACCAGAACCCTGTGGCAGAACAGCGTAGTTGTCAAAGAAATAAACCGCATGTATATTCTGGATATCTGAAGAAATACGGCATTGCAAGGGAAGGTTGGAAAGTTGCATTTGACGTGGGATTGGCAATATTTCCAAACAATAAAGGAAGAGGGTTGTGGGTAAAAAAATAAGTGCAGAGCAAAGATAGAGGGCATTGGGTTGGTAAGGGGTTAAGGGTTCGGATACAAAAATATTATGGAAGGGTGGTGACAGAAAGAGATAAAATGGCAGATAATTACAGGTTTTGTACAGGAAAGTGGAAAAAGGGAAATGTTGGGATTGTTAAGAGTCAATGTAGTGAAATGTAAGTTGTTTTAGGCATAAGGGGAAAGGGGGGAAGCAAAGCAAAAAAGAGAGAAATAAATATTATATTGGGCAGGTCAGAGAAGAGGTTAAAGATTAATGCAAAAGCAAGTTACAGTGGCTGTAAGTTTATATATTAAATTAGCATATGCTGAAAGTAAATATCTCAGTCTAACATTCATACACACAATAAATGTCAGTAATATATAATGCCACCCAGTCTTCTCATTAGTGACACTTAATGCAAATGGCAGCTTTCTTACTAACCTTTATCTAATCCGTGATTCAATGGCTGGCTAGGGTTTCTGGGAGTTGGAGTAAACAGCACTAACAGGGAGTTGGATATCAGCAATCCTAGTCATTCCTAGACCTATTCTAGAGCTGGTTGCTTCCTGTACTGACACTTGCTCTTTTGTCTTGATGGCAACTGTTTTTTTTTTTATTACTCTCCCTTTCTGTTTGACCGTCTTTGCATTTCCCTCCTGCGTTATTTACCCAAGATTGAAGTTGCCACATCCTTCCATATAACCACCCATAGCAAACCTGTAGATTTATAAATCCCTAAGAATAAGCCAGTATTTATCCGAGTTATTAACGAAAGCTGTACATGCCAGTCCAAAAACAAGTTTCCTACCATAAAATATTCCGTTGGTTGTAGACGGGACAGCCAAAACAGATTCTAAAAAAATCCTAACCTGCTCACCCAAACCCTATATCTGGGACTGGCTCCCACATATTCTGCCTACTCTATTTCCCCCTTGGACATTTTACAATATATCATAATTGAACTTGTGTAATATACACTTTAATAATGAGGTGAATTGGTATTTCCAATAAAATCAACTTTTATGAAATCTCCTAGCCCATCAAGCACTGAATATATTCTTGGCTACCTTACCATCTTTCCAAAGCTCAGCGGTATACTTGTCAGTGCTTTGGTGCAGCAGGGTGGCCACATTGTCATTCAGTGGATCCATGTTCTTCATCAGCCATTCATCTGCTTTGTAATCCACCTGCCATGTACAAGCAACAGCAATGAATTGCTGAGGGCAAGGTAAGGCTTATACTTGAGCTTAAATACCGATACTACATACTATAATTGGCAATACAGCAAAGGTGCTTTGCAAAGGGGAAGAATTACCCTCTCCTCCCGTGAATCTATAATCTTCTGTTATACAGAACAATATCTTGTTGGTGCTGGTAATTGCTTGCTACACATTAGGTTTATTATCTACCCCAGGCCCTTCTTCATCAAGAATTTGCCTAACTATTTTTAAATCCCAAATGTGTAACCTTACATTTATCAACACGAAATCTCATCTGCCCCTTAAGCTGGCCATACACGCACCGATAATATTGTACGAAACCGTACGAAATTATCGTACACCACTTCCCATACCCTCCTCCACGTAATTAATGAAGAACCTGAATAAAAGTGGGCCCAAAATGTACTATTGGCAACCAACCTCAGTACGCAATCCTTTAGCCAATTTTCTATCCATGTGCAAACAGAATTACCAAGACCAGTTTTTAAAAAGCAAACATTTATATGGCACTGTATCAAAAAGAAGGAAAAAGTGGCCTCACTAAATCTGAACTAAGCACACTAGGTACTCAAGGGTGTATTTCATCTGGCCCCGGGCCATTGTTCCCATTAATTTTGCTAAAACATTGTTTGAGCTGAGCCATGCGTACCTTTACAGGGTAGGTACTGTAACTCAAACACCCTAAACTCTCTGTAAGGGAGTTTTAATTATATTGTGAAAATTCATCTGATTCTGAGAATAGGATATTAGCCTCCAAAACCTCAAGGCATATATTAGGCAAAAACAAAATTTACATTACAAGACTTATGCGATTTATATCCCTATGGTACTTATATATAGGAAGTCAATAAATATAGTCATGCCTATGAAAAAATACCATGGGAGTATGCATTAAGCAAAGTTCTACCAGTTTGTATGTCTGTCTTTTAACATCATAATAAACTAATGCTTTTCTGAGTATTGTTTACAAATTACAGGATAATTTTTGTTTTGGGTCCTGTAACTCATCTATTGATTCCATTAAGCCCAGGCCTGACATGGCTAACCTAGCAGTCATATATGGGTACTATAAGACCTATGATGCTATATCATGTACGTTTTACATATGTTTGAGTATAGCAGCATGCTTTCCATAACCTTAATTACATTTGGACTCTGGTAACCAGAGAGATCCTGGATTCTTATAGATCAAAAGATTCTATGATTTTTACTGCCAGGATGCCAGGAGCTTTAATATACAACACTACAAATATGTTTTTAAGATTAACCCAACCGTGCTTTAACAACTGAATAACTGTGTAGATTAAATACCCCAGAACCTGACATAACATTGCTTACCTTCCCAGCATAATGAATGATGCACAAATCAGCTTTGTCTCGCAATTGTCGAGGTTTCTGGAATTTAGGGTGATTTCCCAATTCCTGGATAACTTTTTCAACAAAGCTCTTATCAGTGGCTTTGGGGAACCAGCACTCCTCATCCAGCAGGGACAGGACACCTGGAGGGTTTGCCTGGCAAAATAAAGAGGATTGCATGGTTTATTGTTGCCCTTTCTGAGATTTTTCGATGTTGTAAGACAATGTATAATCAGTGTGCAGCACTGAAATAAAAGTCAGACTACAGTGAAATAGGCAATGCATAGTCATTGTGCATATTTAAATGTAAATTGTGAAGCAGCACAGTCCAGACTGCTGCACTGGCTGCTGGAATGAAATTTACTTCCTTATGGCATCAAGCAATGGGGGTTACATAATGGTGCACAATTATTTTTTGAGAGATATTTTCGAAATTAAATATATCTGCATGGTTTTTAAGCAAAATAATTTTTGTGCCAAAATCAAAAGATCTTTTATGAGTCATATACAATAACTACTAGACTGCATGGTGTAACCCTTGAGGAAATAATCCTGACAACAGATCAGTTTTTCAACATATAAGCGATGGATTCTGGGACTCTGTATTCCATGGAATCTCAGAATGCATCACTGCAAATGTAACATGGTGAGGGAGGGGTTGAATAACTCTTTCAGCCCAAGGAGGGTGGGGAAACGGTCCCTTTGAGTCAGACTATGGTGGTTTCCCTCAGTCTGAATTATCATGTATGCCTGTGTAAAAAGATATATATATTTATTTTATCAGTTCAGATAGTGTTTATGAGTGAGCTCATGTAAAAAAAGGGCGTATTTTTTCCCTTTAACTCATATTACAGCTGTAGGCAGTTTCCCCTCACCGGTCTCTCAATGAGGTCAATACAGGGTTGCAGATCAAGCCCAAAGTCAATAAAGTTCCACTCAATGCCCTCACGCTGATATTCCTCCTGCTCCAGAACAAACATTGTGTGGTTGAACAGTTGCTGAAGCTTCTCATTTGTGTAATTGATGCACAGCTGTTCAAAGGAGTTCAGCTAAGGGAGAAAATGTGAAAAATTAATAGGTCTGTTAATAAAATCATGTTATTATAACATAGTTTGTAATGGAGAATGGGATTCCCATTAGTCATAAAGCATGTATTGTCTTCATACAATTATTATCTATATTTGTAGGGTCACTTGATTCCTGCACACCATATCCAAATGTTCAGTCAGTACACATATTACAGTTTTGCTAGTGTTGCAGGCCTGATGTTGGATTTGTTGCTTTACAAACTAGAAAGCCAAATGTGACAGATCAACACCCACAGTAAAGGATAAGTAAATAATGCTTCATTCCCTTACAGATGATAAACAAACTGATAATAGAAGGATAATAACATTTACCTCAAAGATTTCAAAGCCAGCGATATCCAGGATGCCTATGAAAGAGGCGCCTTGCCTTTTGGTCCTGTCCAGAGCCTTGTTAATGCGGTGAACCAACCAGCGGAACAGTCTTTCATATAGAGCTTTTGCCAGGGCTTCCACAGCAAAGTCCGCCTGGCAAAGAGCAAACCAGAATCAGAATTCTATGCCATGTGTCTCTCCAACAATAACTGGTGTTTTTCTAGGGCAGTGCTTCAGGCTTTTATGCTTTATTGTGTCAAAATCACAATGTTGTACAAAGAAGTCTCTGGAGCCTGTGAACAGTTTGGGGGCCACAACAATCTCATGGAGGACCACAACCACCAAGGGGGCCCCATACTGAACAGCCCTGTACAAACGGGCACAGTTCAGCCTGCTAACTTAGGCCTTTAACAGGTTGTCAATTAGTTTAAAAGAAATTGGTATTGGTGGATGGAGCACGCCAAGACTGCTTCTTCATAAAAATAATGAATGCTTTATTTCATACCTCTGTTAAAAACATGTTACCAAACACCACACCATCAGCTTGAGCGTTTCGTGGCCTACTGCCACTTCCTCAGAAGTTTAATCAGAATTATTTTTTTATTAGCAATTGACTGCAGGTACACATTCAGATTCAATGACAATGCTGCCTGCCTAATGAGAACTTTGACCTAGTCTTATACCATAAATTCAAGTTTTATATTTTTAAAACAGAATATATAGTGTAAATGTCCAAACTGTTCTCCCTGCTGAAGTTAAACAGCAGTTTTGTGTCTGATGCTTGATATTATACACTCATTCTCGCTATAAAGGGGTTGTTCAACCTAAAATTAACAGTACGATGTAGACATTGATATTGTGAGACAATTTGCAATTGGTCTTCGTTGTGTAGGTTCTTATTTACCCTAGCAACTAGGGATGCACCGAATCGACTATTTTCAGATTCGGGCGAATCCTTCGTAAAATATTTGCCCGAATACCTAACCTAATCTTAATTTGCATATGCAGATTTGGATACGGAACTGCCCGCACAGCGTGTGGTGAAAATTTTTCAGTTTTGTGAAAATAATGCTTCTGTATTTATTTGACAAAAAGCCACGTGATTTTAAGAATTGGGATTCCATTCAGCCAGGAGTGTGGATTCACCAGAATCCGAATCCTGCTGAAAGAGGCCAAATCTTAGCCAAATCCTGAACCCAATCCTGGATTCAGTGCATCCCTACTAGTGCTGGGCGGTATGACCAAAAATTTATATCACGGTATTTTTTTTATTATATCGGTATCACGGTATTTGACGGTATTTTTTTTTTCCCCATGCATGATTAGGTGACCACCCCAAACACCCCCCCCAACCCCAAACACCCCCCCCCAACCCCAAACACCCCCCCATCCCCTTCACATAAATATAACTTACTGGCCAGGCAGCCGCAGGCACCCCCGACAGCTCACAGAGCCTCCTGGCAATTTTTCTTACTATTTCCGGGTTGCGCGCGTGACGTCAGCGCGCACGTAACGTCAGCGCGCACAACCCGGAAATAGTAAGAAAAATTGCCAGGAGGCGCCCACACCGGTATGCCGGTAAGTTAAAAATTTTTATCATTTTTTTTTAAAAAAACGGTGTTCGGTATATACCGGTATACCGCCCAGCACTAATCCCTACTACCAACCAGGTAGAGGGGTTGAACAAGAGATATAAAACTCAATAGGAGAGGACCTGACAGATAAGTAATAAAAAGTAACAATAACACAAAAATTGTAGCCTCATAGAACAATAGTTTTCTGGCTGCCAGGGTCAGTGACCCCCATTTGAAAGATTGAAAGCCGAATATAAAAAATAAATAATAGAAACCAACTGCAAAATTACTAGGAATAGGGCTTTCTATAACATACTTAAAGTTAACATAAAGGTGAACCACCCCTTTAACTTTTGGTATTCCATTTTTCAGTTTCTCACCTGTTCTTTAGTCTGGGCCTTCTGGACATAATCACGGCCAACTTTAATCCTTGGCATCAGGATGGCACGACTAAACTCTGTGACATTGAGTCCCAGGAGGTGGCACAGTTTCTGAGCAGCTGGATATGGACAGTGACAAACAAAAGAATTAAAGTGTACCCAGAAAGAAATAAATTATGTTAAATCTGCTGGGAAACTGAGTTACTGTAAAATCGGCAGAAGGAGCTAGAATTTCTATTGTTTCTATCTCCAAATCTGACGATTCAGCCCTGAACGTCAGTGGAGGCTGGGAACGAGCTTTCGTGCAACCAATGGTCGCACAAAAGATCGAAATTGCTACGTGTGTGGCCACCTTAACCTTTACAAAGCACTCTCCGGTAATGTACACATTAGTACCTTAACCTGCGTTCACGTTGTGGAATGTTCTAAAACACCTAAAATATGCAACTTACAAAAGTTCAGTTCTTTAAAAGGGGATAGAGGAAGACACAAATAAATGTACCAAGCATCCAATAGCACATCATGTGCAGGTACAGGTCTGGTTTAACCACCAGGTCTCCTGCTTATTAACCCCTATAATCTGCAAATACAAGTTAACCAAACAGTAGATAGGTCCAGTGGAACGCTTCTGAAAAAAGAAAAGCGAGGATGACACTCCCAAAAGTTTTCCAATGCAAAATGAAACAACAGCAACCTTAAATTCACAGATATTACAAAACTTTACCTGTGTTATCTGGCATTGATGCTTGATCTGTGTTCCTTTCTTTCCGGAAAACTATATTGCCAAACTGCAGAACCGCTGACACCATTTTCAGCATTGCTGTGTGAAATAAGGAAGGATTTAGCAGACTGTCAGGTCATTTTTCAGTGATTGGGCAATTATGTTGGGCCTATGTTAAAAGCCTTAGGTGTGCTGCAAGGCTCACACATTACCACAATCTCAGAAAAGGGTTATTGTGCTAATATGAGGCTACTGCAAAACACAGCAAGATGCTTTCTCAGAATTAACCACAGCATAAGGTCCCAGCAGGCCACTTAAAAAACCATTTCATGGTTTCTAATGTTCAAAACCCTTGACAAGCAGCTGTTTTGTTATGATCCCTTGTTTTATATTATAGGACAATTGTGCATGGGCAGGGTGTATTTTAGTTATAGCATAAGTAAACCTTTAAAAAGAACTGAGTGAAAAATTGCTCTAAAGTAAACCTTTAAAAAGAACTGAGTGAAAAATTGCTCTAAAAGGTGCTTTTTAAGGACTTTTTCTAATTTACAATATTTATTTACCTTTTTTAATTTTAGAGCTATTTAAATTTTTATTAACTACCAATATAATGAATTTTGTAGCAACACCGCCACCTGCTGGTCAGTTCTTGTAACTGTACATTCAAAGACAGTAAAAGAGCTATATGGATTCAGAAAGAACACAGAGAAGTGCACTAATCTTGCCCTGCTTAGGAAGAAGCTTATTTCTGAGCAGAGCAACATCAGGACCCATCTGTATTCCTTCTGAAGGTATATCTCTGACTGTATTTGACTGTACAGTTATTACAAATGACAGGTGACCAGCAGGTGGCGCTATTGTTAAAAAATTCATTATATTGGCAGTAGTACTGCCTGCTGGCTATCATCTCTATACGCAGTTCAAAAAGGAATATGACCATGGGGCAACATGAGTAAGGAAGGTACAAGGCTTATAGCCACTTTTATTAGAGAAAAAAGAAAGTGCACAATGTTTAGGGGTAAAGAACCTTCATCAGGTAAATCTACAAGCAGCACAAGCACAAAGCATTCTGACCCTGTTCAAGAAGGCCAATGTGTGTGCCCAAGAGGGTAAAGTCTCTTCAAATGTGCAGTTAAGAGGTTTCTGGCCAATATGAAAAATCTGTCACAATGTGATAAAATGACATTATACAAGCTGAATGCTGCTCTCTCTGCTGCATTTTTCTGACAGGCAAGTCATTCATTTTTTTTTTTAGCAAGGAACAGATATATTCACTTCCCACACACTCACAGTTTTCCTCAGTCAGTGCTAATGAATTGTCCATGAATAGTACTGTGCAAGTTATGTGGCAGTAAATAATGCTGAAAGGCAACATTCCTATGCCTTCAAATCAAGGCCTGTCTCACACTTACACATGATTTCTTCATGGTTAAATCCCATGATTTTCATGGACTCCATTGTCTCTTGGAAGATCTCCCTGTCCTGCTGCCCAGGAATGGGCAGGTTTCCATTAGACAAGAAACGGTACTGATTGAAGCCCTCCAGAAGCAAGTCGGCTGGGAAATAAAATGCATGCAGATTAGCAATACTGAATATTTTCTGCTGTGTCTCCAGAAAAAAATAAATACCAGGTACTCAGGGAAAGAGAGCTTGAGTGCAGGCTTTAATGGTGCATTCACAGCATGACACATCATTTTATCTGTATATGTATATATATACAATGCAGAAGAATGGCACTCATAAGATTGCTGAATCAATTTTCCAAAGGCTTATTTTGCTAGAGCAAAACAAGGTGCCATTAGTCCTCAGTAAGTTCAAAATACCTGACCAAATTAGGGGGAACCTGTCTTTCTTCCCAAGCCTTATCAGGTTTAGGTCATAGACACACAGGATGCATCTTTAACATTCCCCCCCTTTGCATTGCTGAATAAACGGTGTTGTGAAAATGCACAAGATGCATGTTAGTGTAGAAGCATGAGATGCATGGGTCATTTATCAATGCTGGGCAAATTTGATAATGGGCAGTAATCTGTGGTAACCAAACTGTTGCATTTATTGATCTAACTGCAGCTGGCAATAAAAAAATGGGCAAAGTTTTGATAAATGAGCCCATCGTGTATCTGTAATACAGGAACTAATTCAAATATTTGATGATTTGTATTCACCCCTCCATGTTGCTGTTCCTGAGCCCGGCCTACGGTAGTTCAGTATTACCCACCTACACTCCATCATTTATAGTTTCTATTTATAGCAGAAACTGAAACAAGCTACTGAATGAGACCTCTCATGAGCACCACAGAGCACAAAGCTAAGGTGATTAATGATTTATGCCAAACCCAGCTAGGGAATTCCAACAGCAATAGGGAAAACAAATTGCTATGTACAAAAAGAATGACTGAAATAGCAGCACCTTAGCAGGTCCCTAAGAAATAAGTACAGAAGAAGAAGGAAATTAATTGCAATGGTTACATACACTTGTATAAAAAAAATTATGACCGTTAGAATGCTTTTAGTGTGAATATACTAGAATGAAAATGTAAAGACCAAAGTAAAAATTATATATATCCTTTTGATTCCATTTGAATTTATTCAGAAGGGTGGTAAGAGCTATATTGCTTGCCTTAACATGGACAACAATATCATATTTAGTGGTCAAGTGTAAGCTAACAGCATAGGGGTTGCTAATACACAATATAGCTTAGTCTAGGTGTGTTAATCTCACATTCAGTCTCCTTTGCACTGTTTCTGATATCCATGTTTATATGCTGGGTGTCTAATCATAGCTTGTTAACTTGGCTGCTTTATAAATGTGTCCAGCACTGCTTAAAATTATCACTAAACGGGCATGGCTATAGAAAGTGATAGGGGCAGATACAGCAAACTTAATTTCCCATCATGATGATTTATGATTGCTTTTTCTTATAAAATGGTTAATGTGCAGTGCAGTGCCATGTGATACTAGAACGTTTGATCCACCAGTATTTTCTAAGTCTTTTATAGTAAGCCCTACCATATGCAAGGCTGCATGTTTTAAAAGTAAATCAACAAAGGTCTTAATACAGGCAGAGTAACCTAATGGCATCGCTGCTTAGTAAAAAGTGTAAATAACATTAAATGATGTTTTTTCCATTGTTTTCCATTGAAGACAGATGAAAAATGGGCATCAGTACTTACTTTTCATGTGCTCCCCTGCTCCTGCTAGAAGCTGGTAAAAAACATGGAATGTTCTTTCGTCTTTAGCTTGTCGAATAGCACGAGACTTCTCCAACAAATCTGAACACAATTATTAAGGCTGGAAACAAAACAGGCCTACACGGCAAAACCCATTCATCAGCAAATATTGCCATTGGGAACTACTGAGACGTTTATTCACTTGAGAAGGAAAGGATACAAGTCTCAATGTTGGCTCCAACGATGTAACCAGCAACATCAAAATTAATGCGGATAAATTTACCCTAAGAAAAAATAAATATTATAGAAGATGTCTGAAACCATTAGGCCATAATAGAAAACAGCTGTAGATGGCGTCTTCTAGAAGCTGTGAATTTTCAGGGGGGGGGGGGGGGGGGGACACATAAACTACTAATTTAAAGGAAAATCATGTAAACCGAAAAATGAAATAGCAAATAGCACCGACGGGTTAAATGAGAATCTACATTATTTGTGCTTTTTCAAGGTCATTTTTTACCATGATAGGTGTATTGATTGTATAATAGTCAATTTAATGGTTTAACTCATTACATTTTTTTTTATTTTTAATGTACTTAAGGATACTTGTATTATATCATTAGACTATAATGGACTGATAATATGAATTGTAAGCACTCAAATAGGCACATTATGCACTTCAAGGTACTCTCTGTCCTTTCAAGGGCTTTTTCAGCAAATACAGTATTGTTAAACTGTAATTATAGATTATGCAATGTAATGTTTCTTTGGGTAATCACATGATGGGTTATGGATGAGTTTGTTACACATACTCATCACCTTGTTAATTCAGTAAGGGAACTTAAGGGAAGGTTTGTCACTTGTCAGCATCTCACATCAAGAGATAACGGTCTGTGTTAACACTGATCTCTTCAATAAATAGTTTGTGCTTTATGTAACAAATCCTGCAAGTGCTGGTTTTCCTGTCATATATATATATATATATATATATATATATATATATATATATATATATATACATATATATGAACATAATGCACCACATGTACCACTAATCTCCTCATTTTTGATTCAGTCACTGTGCCTCTCCCTCCCCAAAACAAACACACATGATGCATTTATGCACACCGATGTATACCGATTGTTGTATTTTACAGTTATTTCTTTAAAATATCCAAAGGATGGAGGGATGGTACTCAACTTACAAATCGAGAAGAGTTGTCATTTTTTACAGTCTTGGCATTGCCAAAAGCTTCCAATATCGGGTTGGCCTGCAGGAGCTGGTGCTCTAGCTCTCCCTGCCAATAAGAAAAATACAGTATGTTAAATGATAGCAGTAAAAGTGTCACAGCTTTGTAACCCAAGAGCTGAAAGGGAATCAGAAGCTACCAGCGAAGGAAGAAAGAATTTCCTAGGCTGGTGAAACCTGTTACTACTTAAACATCTTGAGAAATGAAGCATGGGCTGGAAAAGGACATCCTTGATATATGAAAGGACTTCTACAGTTTATAAAGGAATTGAGAAGGCTCAAATGTGTATCCCATTTATAAAGACAGTAAAGTAGGCTAAAACAGGTGATTGTCGTTGCAGATAATTTGCACTTATGCAAGTTTAGGCCAATTATTGAAACACTGGGAGTGTTTCAACATTCAGTACGGATCACCTTTAACTGTCATGAGCAAATGGGTGCTGGCAAGTCAGAAATCGTCAATTCTTTCTCAGTAAACTGCAGAAGTGTTTAAACAGGTACAACAGGTAGAAGTAAAGAAAGGCTGAAAAGAATATTGCAGAGACAAATAAGCAATGGCTGTGGAAACCAGACTTTACTCACGTAAAACGTATTACTGGAGCTCTGCGATCAGGCAACAGCACAGCAAATGAAAATATACACAAAATAAATGTTAATGGGAGAAAACAAAAAATGAGCAAATGATAAAAAACAAAAAGGCTGCAGGAAATTGGTGAAAGCCAAAACAATAAACAAACAGGGATGTGGGATTGTGAGGACACAGCACAAGAGGACAGGTGTGGAATACATACTGGTGAACACAGTGGAGGTGGATATACACGGAAAACTCACTCATTAGGGATGCTCCACAGTCACTCTGAAACGACTGGAATTTATTACTACCTACACTCATAATTAGCACACATTATCCTTTCCTTTAAAGAAAGTGGTTAGTCTGTAGCACTAAACACACACAGCAGTGTTGCACAAACACACAACACGTATGGCCAATGCAAAAGCATGCAGAAAGCTTAAAGGAGAAGGAAAGGCAAAGTCACTTGGGGGTGCCAAAATGTTAGGCACCCCCAAGTGACTTTAATTGCCTACCTTTTACCTCGGGCTGGAGCCCGTGGTACCTGCAGTGCTTCCTACTTCCGAGCTCCCTGCGGCGCGCATGCGCAGTAGAGTGAAAAGCTGAACTTTAACAGAGAAGTCAGCTTTTCACTCTACTGCGCATGCGCCTGTCCTTAGTCGTTCCAAGAACGAAGCCGGAAGGAGGAAGCGCTACGCTCCAGGTACCCCGGGCTGGTGCTGTTTTCTCCTAACAGGGGCACCAGCCCGGGGTACAAGGTAAGCGATTAAAGTCACTTCGGGGTAACATTTTGGCACCGCCAAGTGACTGTGCCTTTCCTTGCCCTTTAAGGCTACATTAACCGAGCCTGGCCACGGTGCTTTCTGCTGCAAGGCATAGGGAAGTTCAGCTCGAATGTCACTTTGGCCTTTGATCAGTAGATCAGGGGTCCCCAACCTTTCTTACTTGTGAGCCACAGTCAAATGTAAAAAGACTTGGAGAACAACACAAGCACCATAAGGTGCCAAATAAGGGCTGTGATTGGCTATTAGGCAGCATCTATGCACACTATCAGCTTACAGGGGGCTTTATTTCGTAGTAAATCTTGTTTTTATTCAACCAAAACTTGCCACCAAGTCAGGAATTCAAAAATAGCTACCTGGTTTGGGGGCACTGAGAGCAACATCCAAGGGCTTAGCGAGCAACATGTTGCCCCCGAGCCACTGGTTGTGGATCACTGCAGTAGACAGATACAAATAAAAAACAACTCTGCACAGACTTTTTTCTATTTGACTGTATATATTTGTCACATGGGCTCTGTATTTTGAGGTTGTGACAAAATCAAGGAGACTTCTAGAAAATGCAGCTCCAAGTGCTCAACTGAATGCATTTAATTGAATGCAATTAGAATTAGATCAGTGCAACCTGCTAATTTGCATTTATTTGAAGCATCCCTGGTTTTTCTAATGATCCTGTCTCCTTTAGTTTCCCTCCCCAACTTGTTACTGGGGTCACTGACCCTTGGATCCAAAAAGCAAAAGAGGAGGATAGGTATTCATGTTGCACGCTTCACTCATCTGTCAGGGTTAGTGCCCAATATGGCTAACCACAAAAATGGACAGCACAAAAAGTGTTACTTCTTTTAGTCTTATCTACTGTCTACAAAATCTACATTACATGAAAACTTAATTTTAAGGTGAACTTCCCCATGCATATGTATAATGTGCCCAAGCAATGCCTCAGTGTTTCAATGGCAAGGCTGTTTTTATAAGCCTGAAAACAAAACATTCTGAGCCCAACTCACAAGGCACATTGTACAAGGAATACACTATACTGTGCTCAAGCAAAGCATTGATGCATAATTCTGCGTATCTGTAATGAACCCAGCTCCAGTTTGTACTGCTGTCTTAAACTGCGCTCATCCCCAAGACATACTCCTGTCTATATAGATACCTAGCCTTCTACTGTAGAGTTTCTGAACCAGAGACCAGGGCTATTTTTTGCTTCCTCCTATTATTTCTTTAAAGGGTTTTCTACTTAATTAAGGTTGTACAATGCACTAAATGGTTAAGTCCGCATTAACCCTTTTCTCTAAATCAATGAAAAACACTCTGATAAAACCCCATTTGAATGTTGCAAAATATATTCACATTGCATAGTCATTTATTATAGGTTTAGCCCAAACTTTTACACATTTTAGTAGACATAGTAGACTTAAAGGAATGTTTTTCCAACAAGTTTTAACAACATACTGTAATACCCCCGATGAAATTTACAAAGACATATTTTACTTAATTTAAAGGCTGGGCGGGTTGTAGGGAGTTACATACAGCGCTTAGTGGTGTTATCAGTGATGTTATTTGCGTCACATGATTCACTGAAATATGCATCTTATAAAGCGTGATGCACCACCCATTTTGAAATATAAGGATATAAGTCATTTTGGAGTTCCATGGTTTGCAGCTCCATGCTTTTATATCCGTAGTTCCCAAACAGTTAAAATTTGGCAAGAATGGCTTTTTCCCCTGCTAGGTACACCTGAGAGCCCAGTTTGAAGGTTGGGGGTTCTGAAGGCTGGGCAGTAATGCCTTACAGTTACAGTTAAACTTACAGTTTAGTTAGGGGTATATGCTTTTGTATAATGCACGAGTGATGATACTATTATCAATAACTAACACAAGGTGACGCGCACAGTGCAAACTGAGTCAAATTTGGCATCCAATGCCAGACTGTAGGTTGTTTCCACTTTGCTGAATAAAGTGCAATGTGCAAAGCTCAGGGCTCATAGACATAAAGGAACCCTGTAATTAATATCTGCCCCGAGAAGGTGCTACTTCCAGGGTTCCTTTTGCCTGCTGGGCCTACACACACAGTTGATTTGCCAATAATAAACTGCTTTCTCGCAACTGCTATTTCCTGCACCATGAGCATTGGGATGCCAGAAATGATGCAATTCACGCTCACATTAACACAAGAGAAACACCCACATTACTTGCGTTGGTTAATCAAGCGCAAGATACGGTACTACTTTGCCTGCAGTGACTCTTGATGTACTGTACATATTTTGCACATTGCACATTTTGTACTTGGATTTCAAATTGATAAAAAGCCAACTTGTTTTTCTGTGCTTCCTAAGTTGATCCAAGATAAGGAGATATGATGATAATACAGGAACCATTCTGCATAAGCACTACAGCTGGTGAGAGGGTGTGCCAGTGTCATGCATCGCACATAACATGCAAGGAGCACACGCAGACAACTTGCCTTGAGTTTCATAGATTTGAACGTTTCCATCTGGGATTAGTAAAATGTACAAGATAATCAACAGATACTGTTAGTAATCAAGGTGTATCGACAACTTCATTGCCAGCGGAACAGCTACATAGGGCTACCCCTAGCATCAAAGGGTGAGGGCACACTGGCATATGGTCTGCTTCTCTCCGCTATGTTTTGTAGGAAGGTGGACAGAAGCAGATTTGCTGCTATAGTAGTAGCTGCACTTTCCTGTGTGTAGGCACAGCATCAGCCTTAGTGCAGATACACAGAGCAGATTCCAACACAATGGGGCTACACTATAGGAATATATATATATATATATACACAGAAGTACAGGAGCTGATCAACTTCTCTTCGCCTGCCTACAAAACACAGAGAAGCGGACAGTACACCCACTGTGCCCTCACCCTAAGGGGAAAAAAGACAAATACAAATTTTCAAATATTTTCTGTATACACACTCCAGCTCCTTTGGCTGTTTATGGGATGTTAAACATTGTAACAGATGAAGGGCTACAGGTCCTATTAGGGCTACTACGCCCTGGTTGCTGCCTTGCTTGGCCATGAAGTATAAGGTGCAGGTTCTACAGGTGTCATATCCACATGATAATCTATTAACAGTTACTCTCATGCAATGTCTGTGATCTGAACTGTGACACATGCAAACATTAAACAAAGAATTACTCTTATTTTCATTTAGACGTATTCATGTTTGGTGGAAATCCATTAAAATCTTTCCAATTTGCAGTCTACAACTGGAGAAGGAGCACTGGTCCCAGAGGAAAGTGGATTCTTTGCAGGTTCTCATACCTTATATGGGACCAACATAAAGATCACACATGTATCATGGTTAGATGCTGCGACACTTGGCCATAGGGTTTTACCATGCCCGTGTATGATATTGGAGCCATTATATTCCCTTTATAATGCAGTTTTACATAGCTGCCTACATTACAGGTTGTACCATCATGAAAGTTCTTCCACCGCAGAGAAGCACTATTTCAGTGTAGTTTATTTATGTTAACGGTGCAGTGTAGAATTCTTTACTTCTACGTGCTACAGGCAAAGTTTCTGAGTTGAATTCCCATAGAAACAAGGGGAATTGACATGAGGATTAAGTTATGTCCCTCTCGCTGCTGTGACTTATGTGTCTCAATAAGAAGAGCTGGAACTTTTAAAAGGTTATATAACAGAGGCAGAGATTCTTTCAGTTCTTGTAACCCACAGCAACCAATCAGCAGGCAGTATTTATTGTTCCACTGCCTGGAAGCAAACATTTGATTGGTTGCTATGAGTTACTAGAATTGGAGCAAACTCTGCGCCTTTCATTATATTAGCAGTCAGGCCCGGATTTGTGGAGAGGCCACAAAGGCCCGGGGCCTAGGGTGGCAGAAGTTTAGGGGTGGCATGCCGCTCCGCCGCAAGAAAAATTTTAAATTTGGCTCCCATACGGAGCAGTCGGGACCTCTCCCCACTGCTCCGTATGGGAGTTTAAAGGAGCGCTTTCGCGCATGCGCACGGGGGGGGGGGCGGCGGCTCTTTTGCGCATGTGCACGGGGGGAGAGGGGGCGACCAACAGGGGCGGCCTCGGGGCGCCCAAAACAGAAATCCGGCCCTGTTAGCAGTTTAGTTCCAAAGACTGCAAATTCTGCCAGCACCTGCATTGGCATATAGATTGTGAATGCAGGTATGAACAGGAACTGATGTATTTCAAATGAAACAAACAATAACAATCTAGTGCCAGTTGTGCCTGTAATAACCCTTTCACTGCCCAAAAGCACAGTGCATGATCGGCATAGGCTTCTATGGGAATAGATTAGACCCAGCAAATTGATTAATCCAATTTTAGAGTGTTTCATTACAACTTAATAACTTTAAACTTAAGAAATCTCTGCTGTCATTGTCCCAAATAATCCACTCTATGTACCATAGCACTTAGGAAAATAATTCCCTGCCTAATGCCTAAGAATGTCCTAGGGACAGCTGAAATGGTAGCTTGGATTAGTGCATCTAGATCCCCCCAGTTGCATGTGATTATATGCATATAAATTTTAATTTTTGTTCATTCTTAATGAATATCAGACAGAACCAGTTAATGTGTCTCAAATCTAGATGCAACCACACTATTCTCAATTCAGTTTGGGTGCATTTTCCATGTTATAAAGGGTATGCTCCCTATTCACATCACGTACTGTAGTTATTGGCAGCAGCTGCTATATTTCTGCACTGCCAAAGAACATAAACTTGAGAGCACATCAGGAAGTGAATGGTGCTTTCATTTTATCAGGTAAAGAAAAAAATACAATGGCTTCCTAGAGCTTGATTACATTATATTAGATCAAAACAGCAATTTTTCTTCCTGAGCACATCTCTCTGAGTCGTGAGGCACTTTGGGGCATGATACAGCTATAGAGATTAGCTGGATTAGTACTTACCGGGGCTGTGTGCTCCTTTCGCCCCTTATGTGAAGAAGCCACATGTGCCAAATATTGGATGACTTTCTTTGTGTTCTCTGTCTTGCCGGCACCTGATTCTCCACTAGATTAAATACAAATAAAAAACATTTTTCATAGTGATTTTGACACGCCTCTGTGTGTATTAGGGTTAGGGTGTAATCACTAACCCCCATAACTAATAAATACACTAAGTTTACCCAGGAGCAGTAACCCATAGCAACTAATAAGGTGTTTGCTTTTAAACAGGTGACCAGTAAATGCTATCTGATTGGTTGCTATGGGTTACTGCACCTGGGCAAAAAAGTGTGTTTTATTACAGAACCCCCTAAAAGGCATAAGAATCTTAAGCCAATGTGTGCATACAACCTACCTCTTTACATATACTACCAGCTGCTTAGTACTACATTTGATGCTATGTAAAACATACATAGAGACAGCAGAGTAACTTGTCATGCCGGGCCCCCCTGCAAAAAACCTTCTGAGGGGGCCCGGCACGATTTTTTATTATTTGTATTTTGTTTATTTGTTTTTTTTTTTAATTATTTAATTTTTTTTCAGCAACTCTCCAGTTTGGGATTTCAGCAGTTATCTGATTGCTAGGGTTTATATTACAGTATCAATCAGGGAGTGGTTCTAACGAGAGACTGATATATTTATAGGAGAGAACCTGGATAGAAAAATAAGTAATAAAAAGGAATATTAATAATAAAATTGTAGCCTCACAGAACATTAGTTTTTAAAAGTTGAAAAGAATCAGAAGGAGAAGGTACATAATTCAAAAACTAAAAATATATAATGAAGTATAATGAAGATGTTGCTTAGCTATTCTATAACATACTAGAAGTTAAATTAAATCACCCCTTAAAAATAGCAGTATGGGGATGAAGAAACAACAACAATGTAAGCCAAGACTTTCCTAAAACATATGATTTCCAGGAAGTATTTATTATGTAAACTGAGATACAACCTTTCTTTCTTCCATAATCCAGTTTTATTCATCTTTCCTGCCCTTAATGTCAGCAGTGGTATCAGAACATCAAATCAACCTGCAATATTTCTCCCCCATATTTGTGCCTTTATGGACACCAGAATGGAACAAACTCACAATTTGCATTGCTGTTTACTTAGACTGCAGACAGTACATATCCCAATGCAAACAATAAATATTCTGTGCAAAGTAATATATATATATATATATATATATATATATATATATAACTCTAATAAATGTTAGACTGGGATTAGATTATGTCATATTGTAAGCAAGTCAATTCTGAGATATACTCTGTTTACTCACGTGCAAAGGATGGACTGATCCTCTCGATCTAAACAAAACATAAGATGAGGAACATCCAATGATGAGAAAGCAGACAATAACATTGCACAACATGTTTTAATTTCTGTGTGATACAGATGAATTTAACCTCTTAAGTGCCAGGCTCTTTTGATGGCATTTCAACTGCTATTAGTTTGCATATAATTATTTTGGTTGACATTATTACCCTAGCAGTTTGGAAGTCAGCATGGGAGATGAACAGTCAAGGAACTGAAAATAAAGACTGTTTGCTGGAGTTACTGACCCCAAAATCACAGAATTTTTGGTTAGGGCAGAATAGGAAAACTAATAATAAAAAAAATGTATAAAAGAAATAATAAAGGCAAAATGTCGCTTAATGTAGCTTTATCGATGGCATATTATGGTACACCTAAAAGTGAACTTTCCCTTTACGAGGTGATTATGTGTGGTTGTATTACCTTGCAGCATGCTGCGATATGCAGTCTCTGATATTGCATATATGTGTGGGGGAATCTCGTGCCGTTTCTTCCCTCGATACATCTCCACTATTTGTTCCGTGTAAATGGGCAAGTTCTTGTAGGGGTTAATCACAACACAGAAGAGGCCAGAATAAGTCTGTAGGAGAAAAGAGAAGAGACAGTGAAAGACTGTTTACAATATAAAATCCTTGTTAATAAACCACAAACATGGCCGTCATCCTACAAGGAAAATAATGCTGGAGAGCAAAGGTGACGATTAACTTCTAAAAGGCCTGAAAGTCCTTTTCCTCCTTATACAATATAGATGATTTCAGATGCATTTATTGAAGGAAGCTGATTATCCGGGGGTAATACTAGAACGAAAATATATTATAAAAAATATATAATAATTCCTATTTTTATCTTTTTTTCTTTCCTTTGAAACTCATTAAATACAGTAATGATGTGAGAGTGATAGAGCTGCAGAACAGGTTCCATGTGTTACAAGCTAAGCATTTATATGCTGGGGCTGGGCTGCCACCATGTAAGAGTGAGACTGCAGCTGGCAAGATCAGCACATACACTGCAGCACTACTTACTTGCATCTCATAACTGGAACACACCTCTTTCATACAGTTTATTTATTTCAATAGGATACTGTATTTCAAATCGGAGTCGGAGATACTGTACCATACTCATTGCCTTCTAGCATGAAAAGGCATATATGGAAGAATATAGCGATGTACTGTTAAGCTTATTCTTAAGTAGTGTTGTATACAAAATATGTACCTGGCTATCTGCCCAATAATGTGTACAATAAAACTGGGGTGATAACATGGCAACTAAGACCACCTAGCAATAAAAGCCTAGATTATGATGTTTAGGGTACTGGGCTGCATTAATAATTGATAGGTAAGGCTGCCAAATATAAGATGCCTCTGAACCCACCTTCGGAGTCTAGTTACTTGGCCCATCCCATGTGCCAAGTGCTGCTGTGGGCTATAGGCTTCTAGTGCAAATCTATGTCAACAGACAGAAGGCCAGGGCTAGGATACAAAATAGGCCCCGGTATTTGAAGTACACACATTTTCCAGGATTCACAGATTGCCAGTCCGGGCCTGCCAGATAGCCTGGCAAGAACAGGGCATACCATGGATTGCAGAGGGCTGCCTCTGCCCTGAAACTGTCAATCTAAGCTATTAGGGCAATGACACGCTGAGCTACAAAATTGACAACGCTGCTAATTGTTTCTATGTGGGTTTAGCACCGTGTGTCATTGCCCTTATTACTGGATAGGGTTGCCACATGGCTAATATTTTACCAGCCTGGCACGTAACAATGATGCCTGATGCCAATAAAATTATTAGAGAAAAAAATAAAAGAAAAGGTGGCCACCCTATTACTTACTGGAGGGCATCTGCAAAACTTTTCCAAGGCTATTTCTGGGTTGAATGTTGGGGTGTCTTGCCTGGTGGAGAACTGAATACTGCTTTATTGTTTCAAGGGTACATTTAGCCAGGGCCAGCAGTAGAGGATATTGCAAAGCATTGAATTAAAAAATAACTTTAACATCAATAAAAAGTTTTTAATTAATGTATGTTTTTTATTGTGTAAAAATGTATACTTTTATACATTTTTTTAGAAAATGTATACATTTCAATGTGTGGATCTGTTATTATATTAGTACAGTATTTATGGGAGACCACTATGTATACATCTAGACAACTTATTTGGCTTTAACGCCTTCATATCTCACGTAAGGATTGCCCGCTACACATGCATCCCGCTAAGGAATCAGACTAGAAATATGCTCCATTTATGAACCCTATAACTGTGGCCCCCTTTATTTTTATGCAGTGTAAATATATGATCTAAGCTTTTTCCTGTGCTTCTATGGAATGAACAGAAGGATAATTGCCAACAAAAGCCAAAAGCGAGTTACACACGGATGGATTTCTTTGCTTGTATGTGTAATGCTCTTACTGAGGAACAAGCCCAAACTTTGTATGGGTTCCATAGTTGGGTGATGAGGTGAGTCTCTGGCTGCCATCCAGGATTGCTTTGTTCATGGGTGGGTGAAAGACAAATGAACATGAAAAAATATCTCCTCGTTTATGCTGTAATTGAGGGAAAAGAAACCCTGGGGCACTTCCATGTGTCGCACAAAGAAACATCTGTCAGAATGTGTCTGTCTGTGGCAGAAAATATTTGTGGCAAGAATGAGATTCATGGGGGGGCAGGAAGCACGTCTCGTGTATGGACAAAGGATCTAGATTCAGACAGAAGTAACTCAGCCACAATAGAATTTAAGGAGGAACTCCACCCAGACACTTAAAACACTTTTGAAAAGTAAACATTTCAAACAACTTTGCCATATTTATCAGTTAAAAAATCTGCAGCCTTTTCATGATTTTTAATGTAATAATATGGCTTGGAACAGTTCCCTAAGGGGCTCTTTTGGTGAGGAAGCTGGATTTTCCCTTTAACCAAAGAGGTTTTACCAATTAGGGAAAAAGGGAATGGACTGGACTGGACAACCAGACTACCATGGGCCCAGGCCCAAGTGGACCCCTTCCTAGGACAAAACCAATCAGCATATTCATCATGAGCCTATATTAAAACCTATACCATGTGGCACTACCAATAGCTCACTGATGTAAGCCATATAACAAACATTGCAAGCCTCATTACTTATATAGCAGAATTGTCTCAACTATGGTCCTTTAAATGTTGCTGAATTACATCTTCCTGGCCCTTACTAAAAGAAAGTGTTACTGCTGCCATCTTGTCATAGCATTGCCATAGCATGAGAATCATATTGGTAAAACGCTGTACACAAGGAAAATACAAATACCAGCCAGTGTGCTGTAGAAATACAAGGAAATGGGACAGAAATTGATTTCCCGCCACAAAAAGCCAAGCGGCCACACCTACCCCTCACAATATACTGCAAGGCTGAGTTTTGAAATTGGACCTGTAATTACTGGTTTCTCTGGCCTGCTCCCATCTCCCAGGGCTAATTAGAGAGAAGGAAGTCACTGAGTACCCCGCAATTGCCTGCAAGGAAAGCCTTGGCGGGGATGTGAAACAGCCCTCCCTACATGAGCACCCTTCACAGAGAATCAGACATTTTATTTAACTGTATAATATGTAACTAATGTATAAGCCCAGAAGGTGCCATATTGCTAGCTTACATTGTTTGTATATTACATAACAGCAGGGACCCTATTGGACACCAAAATAATAGGGCACATATACATCTGCAGGAACACTGAGTAAAGTGCACAGGCACAATCTCCATGTTTTTTTGACACAATTTGCCCCCCAGAATTCCGGAGTCATTGAGGTTGCAAATGGGCGATACACTTGAATCAATTGCACTGTGCCTACCACTATTGAATCTGATTTGGCAAATTAATAGCAACTGCATCTGCATTTTGTTACAAATTGGACATAGCTGAACAGAAGTCTGCATGGCACCCTCAAGTTTGGATGTGGTGGTAGTTCCAAGTTTTCCCTGCATCAATAGTCACGGCAGGGCATAATTCCTCATAAATACGGTGCTACCTGCGTTCGTCAATGATGTATTCATGAGGGGCGGGGGGTGAGGGTCAAGGTGCGGAGCAGAACAATGCCCCCCACAAGCCCAACATGAATGAGCTCTATGGGGCACACGTTTGGTAAAGGAACTATTTTTTGGCTGCTTTTACTTTAAATATACAATTTTTATCCAGGTGTGCTGCCAGGTGACATCATAACTGTGTAATCCTTAAGCATACCAATGTAGCGCAGTCACACTGAAACTGCCATTGTGAGGTCTCATTCCAGCAACTGTCACACAAAGCCAGTTTAATAGTCGTTACATCAGGAATTCACAGTTTAAACAAAAGGAGGAAAAGCAGAAACCCAGGCAGCAAATGAGAGACAATGGCTGACAAAGGAAGACAGAAAATGATGCCATAGCATGCCATGTTTATAATCAGAAAAGGAGAAATATACCAATTTATAATGTACTTTTACAATGTATTTTTGTAATTGCCTGCTCCTACTGTTCATATTTACATACTGTAACTGGGGGTTTATACTTATGCACATAAGCTTTCACATCACAGGCACGTGCCCTATAGTTAACAATGATACACTACCATCTATTTGTCAGACAAGCAATATGGTAGCTCCCAGTCACACAAATGCAGATATAACAAGTAAAAATGCCCTGTGCATGGGTACCTATGCCCTCATATTCAGCATCTGTCCTGTAGGCAGCTGTAGGAAACCAATTGGTGACGCCTGCCAAGAAAATATTTGGAGACAGATAAAAGGTATAATGCCACATTAATAATGAGCTATAAAAATAGAGACAGCACCTGAAGATATAATAGTCCTGTTTGGTTTGAAGCAAGATTAAACAGAAAGTAGAGGTGCATAGCAACAAACAAATAAGAGAGCAAGGATCAAGCCGCATGTTATGGACTAATCATGGCTAAGGGGCACTCGTTTGGGAAACCCAGTATCTGCTCCCCAACGCTTTACCAAGCACCAAGTCATGCTGGGAATAACGGAGCAGCCAATATCAGCCCTGTACATTACAGTGGCACAACGCAGTGCCCAGATCCAACCAAGCACTATGGGGCTTTCCTGGGGGCCTGGTACCCTTTCTATGCTACAAGCATGGCGCCTAAGTCTCTGCGCGCAGAGCTGTCATCAACCCCACCTATATTATTGGGAGTTACCCGTTATTGGTGTCTCTTCCCCGATCTCCCACCACCCCATAGCATTCTCCCGATTTTTCTTAAAACTCATGAATTCCTGCACAGACATGCCCAGTGGCGTCATCTTAAGCAATTGCCCATACACGGGTATCCATTTTTCGGCTTTAGCAGCACATTTGGGCATGGGCACCTCTGTGCTGTGCTATACTGCCTTTATGTCTCTGCTCACAAGCTTGCAATATAAAGTATAGACCCACCGAATCCGCTATTTTAGGATCTGGCTGAACCCAGAATCCTTTGCAAATTTGGCTGAATATGCTAATTAGAATAAGGAAGGGTAAAAGCTTGGTGCGTGGTGAAAAATGTTCAACTTTCGTGTTTATGTGACATAAAGTCACGTAATTTTAAAGATTTGGTTTGGCCAAAGTGTGGATTCAGCCAGATCCAAATTTTGCTAAAAAAGGCTAAATCTTGACCCAAACCGAATCCTGGATTTGGTGCATCCTTAATATAAAGCAACCTGACTGTACCCTTGGGCTCCTCTGCTTTCTTTTAGATGGCTAGTGCTGAGCAGTTTTGCAATTTACAGCATAAATTAATTTGCCCCAATAATAGTTAATTATATCTGAGCTGGGGTCATGTACAATGTACTGTTTTATTATTATATAAGGAAATTACTTTTAAAAATGTGAATTATTTGAATAAAATGGAGTCTATGGGAGATGACCATTGCGTAATTTGGAGCTTTCTTTATAGTGGTTTTCTGGATAACGGATCCTATACCTGTATTAGCAATCTAAAATTAATAATATCTCAGAATGTCACAAACTATTACAATGAAAAAATAAATGTTAACTGCAAAACTGCACAGAAGAGTAAGTTAAATCAATTCATTTTGGGGGTTTAGATCCCATGAAAGTTCCTCATGTGACCTCAGCCTATGTTACACATTTTTGGGGGGGTTACAAGGCTAATTGCATAGGAACAGCCAGAGGGAGTTGGGCGATGCTGAGAAATCTACCATTTATCATGGACAAAAGGAATGAAGCTAAGCTGTCTGTACCCTTCAGTGCAAATATTCTTTTCATGACAAATCTACAGAGACATCTTAAGCAAAATACATAGAGTTAATTCTATAAAGGGAACTAAAAATGACTGACTGCCTGTCATCCTCACTCATTATTTTAGTCCCCAGCAAGTAAATGTATGTAGTGCGGTGGATTATAGATCACTTAGATCTAAAGTTGCACCTACACGTTTCAAAGCAAAGTGGCTTTTTTGTGGCAGGGCAAGCTGTAACAGTTACAGTTACCTTTGTGGATATATATGGTTCTCAGCCTCAAGAGATGAATAAAATTGTCTGTTTAGGCTCATTGAGGAACATATCTTTACCAGGATTTCTTTCATCTCGCCTTGAAAGTACAAAGTAAGAAAAAATGTTCTAACTTGTTTATAAAGGCAAAGTGCAAAGGTGCACATCTCAAGCAAATGCTGAGACTGGAGCTGGACCGATGGAGCAGTGACAAGCAAATAGGCTTGCAGTGAGGGGCATTTATGAGGGGATTACTGTCCCAAAGGAAAGGATCAGATACAGGAGAAGTGGGCGACAAAGCTCTAATAGGCTTTTTTTCAAAATGTATTTTCCCTTACTTTACAAAATAATGGCCTATTCTTAGCAGCTTTTTAACTGACCTTCATTTTTTATAGTTTTTTAATTATTTGGCTTACGCTTTTGACTTTTAAGTTTTCAAATGGGGGTCACTGACCCCAGAAGCCAAAAACCTTTTGCTCTGTGAGGCTACAATTTTGTTGTTAGTTTTACATTTTATTCCATATCTTTCTATATAGGCCCTCCTCTATTTATATCCCTGTCTCTTATATAAAACACTGCCTGGTTGCTAGGTTAAATTGGGCCCTAGCAACCAGATAGCTGCTATAAATTAAACTCGAGATCCGCTGAACAAAAAGCTAAATCATTCAAAAAACAAAAAAATACCAATTGCAGACTGTTTTAGAATAGTACTTTATATATAATACTTAAAGTTAACTTAAAGGTGAAAAACCCCTTTTAGGTCACATGATTTTAAGATTTCAGTTCAGATCAGATGAACACTAAAAAAACTAAATCAACACATTCCTTCTCTACTTTTGTTATGTACTAACATAGGTGCTAAATTGCACAAGTATAGTTTCCAACAGCAACTAATAAGCAATTTCAACATTCTACTACAATTTAGACATATAAAAAGCAAAATCTGACTGGTTGCTATGAGTAACTGAACGTGTTCAATTTAGCACCTATGTCTGTAAAGCAGCCTTACAGCTTTACTTTGTGCTTGCACAGGGGCAATGTATTCCCTTATAGTAGCAGACAAACAGCAGCTCAGTCTAGCTTTATGCAGGCATCCAATATGTATGCACTGAGCTATAGTCCCAGAAGAGGCATATTCATCTCTTACCTGAAAACTCACTTATGTTTAGGGCAATGGCACCTAAAGGTGCTTGAATATTGTGCCCTTTTTTTGAATGATATAATTCAATCTTAATAGTAGGTTATTGGGTTAACAGGATGGTTTGATCAAAATGCCCCATGTGCCATTGCCTTTAAAGCACTGATGAACGGAGGCAATTATTATTACATTGTACTGGGGGATCGCTGGAAGAGTCAAGAAAAGCCAAGTTATACCATAATATTATTACAAAAATCTAAATTATTAGACAAAAGAGTAAAGAGAGAATTTCAGTGTGTGTGTGAGAGTAACAATGTAAATAGGTGGGGCAGGATCCCTTCAGACAGACATTGAATTAAGAGGGTATGGCTCGTGTGATTGTGAGCACGGAACATTCCTTCTCAGTGCATTTAAGCAAATCCACATACCTGAGGCGCAACCTGAAATGGCTACACGCTGTACAAAATAGCTGCCCAAATAGCATTGGAAACATGGGCAAGGCCTGCAGTCAAATGGCAATTTCTGAGGCACATAATGTGAGACCTTTATTTAATAAAGGCATAAACCAATAGACATTCTCCCTCAACTGCGGGGGGAGTAAGTATAAGGTGTGCACAGGGGGAGGGGCATGTGGTGGGGGAGCATGAGGGTGGCATGGGCCTCAGAGGGGGTGCAGGGGCCCCTAGGGTAGCAGCCCTGCTGGGCCTCGCATACCGCAATCTGACCCTGCCCCCCAATTTCACCCTAGGCACATGCCTTTGCAGCCTATCCCTAATTCTGGTCCATCCAGGTAAAAACACGACTTGGATTTAATTGTATAGTAGTATTACCACTTCAGACTAATGTATGTCAAACATATATATAAATATACATTTTTTCCGGCCTGCAGGGGAGGTGCTGATCGATTAGTCACATTGGCAGGGAATGGATGGGCCTGAGATGTCAGGGGGCAATGGATAGGTCTATGGGGCAGGAAATCAGCAAATTGGGGGATTTAGAGCAGGTAGAGAGGAATTAAAACGGAGGGTTTCACGGAAAAAAATCTGGTGTCTGTGCAAAATTTCTCTCTTGCACTTTTATCCACTCTATCTGGAGTTACTAATTTTGTATTTATCTATTTTTGTACGGGATTGGACAGAATTCTGTGCTGACACATTCAGCAAAAAAGGAATCTGGGTAAAGGTAAAAATAACAGACATTGCTTGCTGGTTGCTTTGGATGCTGCATGGTTAAAACATGTGGCTATTACAGGACTGAACCTCGTGAATAAGGAAGCCATGTGCCATGTGGGGCAGGGAATGCTGATAATAGCAATGCTGATTTCTGTTTTTAGTAATTGCTAGAACTTCTTAGTAATTATTGGTAATTATCCTTTAAACACTGATGCAAGTAGAGTGTGAAAGAAACTGTATGTGTGCCATGGCAGATTCTCTATAGAAGGATTTATAGGAAGCTGCGTCTCTCACATACGATTATATCTAAATGGAGTCCGGGTAGTAGGGATATTGGGGTCCATAAACCCCCAATAATGGTCTACTCTCTGAGGGCAATCCAGCACATTTCACAGCAACATTCTAAGCATTCCACTTTGTAACTGTATCTCAGATATGTAATGGAGTGTTGTGAAGCAAAGACTTCTTTGCATTCTTTGTACAAATGCAATAATATTACAGACAATACAAGTCACATTCTTTCCTTGCTCTACTGGTGCTCGTATTATCTTTTGTTACCGGCATGATTCCCTGACAGGGGTAGCTTACGTCACAGTCACAATCAGGCAGTGGTACCAGTACACAATTGCAATGGGGTCAGCAGCAGTTGCTGAAGCATGGAAGCTGCCATACTGGTCAGATGACTGGTATAAGTAATTATGGAAACAGTCTGGAAGATTACTGGTTGGACATTTCTATGCCAAATTAGTCTTAATTCCTTAATTGCTGTTTTGTGATTTCTTCTAGAGTAAATCCTAGGTGCGGACATTGTATTCAACTTTACCCTACAAACGGTTTCCCAAAGTGTGGGGCTATTCCCATTAGGGTCTGCAAAGCTATTGAACATGCAATTTAAAGAAGGAAAGGTAAAAACTAAGTAAGCTTTATCAGAAAGGTCTATGTAAGTCTATGAGTCCTCTATCAAAAGAAACACAGGATTTCTTGTCTCTTTTATAGTAAACATGTTCTTAGGGTATCTGACTTCTTCTCGCAGTTCTCTCTCCTCTCCTGCTCCCCCTCTCTCCTCTCCTGCTTAGGAATGTGATCTGAGCTATAGCTATACACCAAGAAGCTATGAAGACCAAGGTAAAATGGCAGCTGCAATCTTAAGCAAACAAAGAAAGCTTCTAGGGCTCTTTACTCAGGTATGGTAAAATATAGTGTTCTAGGTGGCAATAATGTGGCAAATCTATTGTCAGTAAAATGCCAAAATGAATTTCCTTCTCCTTTAAGAGTAAATTGTCATTTTCTATGTTGGAGTGTCTATATTACTATATGTTAGTAGCTCTTATGACAATGTTAACAAATATGTGCAAATTTATTATTAACTAAGGAGGACCTGATCAAATGTTTTAATGAAAAAGGGGTATGATCCCAAGTGTAAAGACTTCTGCCATATATTCAGCACTGGAATTACATCTGGCACTGCCCTAGCCACAGCCTCTCCTACCTAATTGCCACAGTCAAAGTCTGTGCAGATTACCATTAGGGAAACCTCAACCTACCGAACTCATCCACAACCATATTGCAGAGGGCTGGGGATTTATGTTTTTATATAAATGCTTGCCCTAAGCACATGCCCTAGGGTGCCTTTATAGAAAATAGAGAATTTCCAAGCCATTAAAAAGGTCCTAATGTGAACATTAGATAGAGCTAAAGTCATTAGGAGCAATGTATGAAAGCAAACTGAACAAAGCCTTTAGGCCTGACATGTACAAGACGATCATCTTTCTCTTAAGTGAACTTGTTGAGCTACACTTTCTTCTTCAACCAAGACCAGAAATATGGATTGAAGCTAATCAGCCCTTAGTTGCTTACTGCATTACTTTTTTAAATAACACTTTGGCTACACAGCATATTTTCCAACCAGCAATAACAACAAGCAAAGCTCCTCACTTCCTTGTTTGGAATTATTACTTTATCTACAGAATGGTGGGAAAAGCAAGGGAACATCCACTGAAATATGGTTTCATCATGAACATGGCTATGGGCTCTTTACTTTATGGGCAGTCAGTCTCATTATGAGAGTGGACAACGACGATTCACTGATGGGATGAAATTGGTTGGATGCCCATTTACCAGGATGTTTTCAGGATGAACTGGCTTGGGGGTTTATATATCTTTCAGGTTCGCTTGATGATTAACTTACTGACATGAATATCTATATGTAATGTAAGGCCATTAGACTGATATAAGAGTCTGGGGCCAGTTCTGACATATGGAGATTTAAAATTAAATGTATAGTGTAAGGCTCTATGAGGTAGATTGACAAACTGCTCATAAACTTAAAAAACCTTCTAACTGTGCCTGCACTGGAAGCATTGAATCAGCTGTGTGTGCCTGCACCCAGGTGAATTAAATGCTTCCGGGTGCAGGTACAACGAGAAGATTTTTCAAGTGAGGCCTTACCCTTACCCTATAATAACATTTTAGTATAATGCAGACAGTAATATTCTGAGACAATTTCAAACTGGTCTTCATTTTTACATTTTTGCAGTTTTTAAATTATTTAGCTTTGTATTCGGTGGCTCTTCAGTTTGGAATTTTAGCAGTTAACTCATTGCTAGGGTCCAATTCACCCAAGCAAACAAGCACTGGTTTGAATCTGAAAATGGTTTGATGCTGAGATGACCCCCACCCCCATTTTAAAGCTTGAAAGAGGCAGAAAATGAAGGAAATTATTAATAAAGTATCACAAAAAGGGTCACAAAGAGAATGGTATTTTTAATAGCTTAATGCACAAAAACATCTTAATGTTCTATGTATATTGATAATGGGTGCTTTTTGTCTTTGCATATAAAAACTATAAAAAATTCATAATACAGACCAACTAAAGGTTGCTAAATATTGGACATTCTATTACAAAATAAAAGTTCACTTAAAGGAACTACCCCTTATATCGAAAACATCAGCGACATTGACTTGTGACTAATAAAATGAAAATTAATTGCTGGCAAAAGTTGTTTGTTCATTGCCTTTGTAAAATATAAATTATTGGGATCAAACCAAAAGCCAAAAGTGAGCGTTGCCGTTAGTACAGGGATATATTTGTTGGAAAGACACAAACCCCTATATGCAGTAAACCATAGCAACCAATAAGATGTTTGCTTTTAAACAGGTGATCAGTAAATTCTACCTGCTAACTTGTTTATATGAGTTACTGCTCCTGAGCAAACATAGCCCCTCCAAAGTTCTGTTCGTTGGTCCAACGCAATTACTTTTGTGAATACCTGGTGAGATTGACTGGTGAGATGTAACCGAAGCTTTGAGTGATGTGGATTTCTCTAAAGGATGGCTTTAAGTGTTAAGGTGGAACGTAACCAGATATCTCACTGCATGCCTTTCTGACCTATCGCAACCTTAGTACATAATACAGTTCAACTCATTTTTCATCCCAGTGACTCAAATTATGGTTAAATAAATAGTTTCTTAAAAAGAAGAGACTCCCAGAAATGTGGGCTTAGAAAGCATTCTCAATGTCTCCATTGTATATTCATAGAATGACAGCTATGTGCTGCTGGTAAGAGGTACAACATAAAGGAGGGTTTGTACCAAGCCTTAAGCAATGCAGTTGTTTCTAGGAGCCAAGTTGCTCGTAACCAAAGTAGCCACAACTACTGATGTGTTAAACTGACATTTGTTCCATATTTGTACTTGCTAAAGCAATACAGGAAAGATGCACAATTTATATCCCTTTTACTTTCCTGAAACAGGAACAGGATTTGGGTAACTCTGTGCACAATATACTTATTCCCTTTTTATTTACATTTATGCATACAAGTGGGAGCTTCCATATCAATTCCCATACTCCAGGTAGCATTCCAAGTTGGCAGAAATTGGTAACACATAGAATAAAATAGATAGCAATATGGTAGTTTTCTAAATATAAATATTCAGATATGGTGATAAGGATGATTTGGAAGGTTATCAACATTGACCAAATTTGCCCATGGGCAGTAACCCATGGAAACCAACCAAACTGTTGCATTAATTGTTCTACCTGCAGCTGGCTAAAAAAAGGTCACTCACTGACTGCTATGGTTATGGGTTTGCCCGGTGTTGATAAATGAGCCCTACTGTATCTCCTATTTATAAATATATAATAAACACTCTGCTGCTGCTGTGCAGTATATATCTTTAAATGTACTAAATTACTATGCACTATTATTTGGAGTATCTGTAACTCCGAAACAATCTTCTAGTTTAATCGAGAAGTATCAGTGACAAAGAAAAGTGTTTAGTCAAAGGCCCTTCCTTTCCAGCTCTGCAATTATGTTCATTGTCCCGAGTCTGCACTTAAGCAAGGAAGAATCCATAGTGACTAGCAATTAGCACATTTTGATACGTTTTTGCCATGTTCTGTCTGACTCCATTGCTACTAGAAGAAATAAGGTGCTTGGCTATTGGCACACTCACACTAGGGAGTAACCTCATTGGTACAATTATGTGCAAATAAACAATTGAAATTCCAGTGAGAAATTGGGATATGGAGGCAGGGAAGGTAATTTAAGAAACCTCATGACTACAGAAAACTAATTTAGCTCTTTTTCGGAGCCAAGGTTTTACAATTTACAAGTTTGTTATCCCAAACCAACTGAATAATCTACCCCTCTGATCAAACATTCTACAGATATTTAACCAGTAACTGATTTCAGATCATTTTTCTTGTATACCTTTGTCCCTATTAATACTTACCTGAGGGAGGGAAACACAATGCTTACATCTTCACCCATTGAAAGTTAATAAAAACCACTGCCAAGAGTCAAGTTAGAGGTGTGTATTGCTTGAAAATGTGGCACCTCCAGCTCTGGTGCCAGGTTGAGTCTTATGCACAGGGTCCCATTGTGTGATTTGCCACAGGCAGTTTAGCTTGATTTGGCCCACCAATCTGCCCATTTACAGTTCAGACCAAAAGAGAGTATCTTGATGTGTATAGCTAGAGATCTGAATGGCCAATCATGAATTGTAGTCAATTTCCTACCACTGTCCTTGTTTGCAACATATCCTTCTACAAGCAGAGAATGTGAAATTGAACAATTATCTCAGAGAGGGTCTGTTCTTACTAGTGGTTAATTGTATCTTTTCAAGCAAAGTCTAATTAAAACAACGCTCCTAATAGCTGCTGCTTGAACAGGTACAATTCTGAGCCACAGAATGGAATTTCCACACAGGTGTTATCTGAGATCATGTTTTCTGAAAGCACTTTGGCATTCCACTGTCTCACCGAGAGAAAAACAAACCTATCCACCTGCTGGAAGTACAGGTCTGGGCAGGCTTCCACCTGTCTAGGGGATGTTATATATTTCCTGAGGTCACTGACAGGTAGATTTACTAAGGTCTGGGATAAAATGTGCTGATCCCAAGAAGGTGAGAGGGAAGAAATGAAGTAAAGATGATAAATTATAGAAGGCCTGTGGCCCTTCACCTCTTAAGCTGGCCATACACGTGGCGATCTCACGATGTTTCGTACGACCGTCGGTCGCACGAAACATCGTCAGATCCGCCACACACCATTCAGGGCTGAATCGGCAGGTAAGGAGGTAGAAACAATAGGATTTCTACCTCCTTCTGCCGATTCAGCTCTGAAGGGAGAATTTTGGTCAGGCGCCTTCTATGGCGCCCGATCAAAATTTTCTAACTTGGCCGATCGGCGAGCCGACCGATTTCAGCAGCTTCCTGCGATATCGGTCGGCTCGCTGACATGCCATACACGCACCGATTATCGTACGAAACGAGGTTTCGTACGATAATATCGGTGCGTGTATGGCCACCTTAAATGGCCCTTGACATCAAGTATTCCCTGTTCCTTGACCACTACCGTATTATATTTAGGGCAGTTATACTTTCTTTATACTTATATATATGCTGAGGGAACTTGCCCAGCCTGGGCACTGCCGTATGTGTTCTATTTACATGTTTACAGTGCTTGCCTTATGCACAATTAGTCTAACAGAAACCTATTGTCTATGAATGCATATAAATCAAATGCTAATAAATGACCCAGTGATTACTGAAAAAGAAACGTTTCGGTATCACACAGAGACCATCATCTGGAGTTTTTCACTCCAGATGAAGGCTTTTGTGTGAGACCGAAACGTCGAGTAATTTACCTTTCTATTTTTGCATTTATATTTTGCTCACAATTCTTTAAATCCTAGGAGTGCTGTCCTTGTTCCAATGCCATATGCATATATGCCAGTCTGGAGTCACAGCTTTATGATGACTAGGGTGGCCGTCACACTGGGCTGCAGAATGCCATCTGCACATATGTAAGTAGGGATATGTGTTCTTTGCACATCTGCCCCTGCCACCAATAGTGTGTGCTGTGGTGAGGCAGATAATATATCCATGTAAGTATCAGAGACATGTTTGGAGGGTTCGATCGTTAGTGGCAGAGAATTAGTTCAGAAAGCAGACCTTATGACAGGCTTGCATTGCATCTGAGAAATATTTCTAGACCTTTATTTTCCCTTTAAAATGGTGATAGCAAATAAACAAGTACAGTATTTTGTTTTAGCAAGTAATGACATAATGTAAGAAAATAACCCAATTAAGTGTATCTAGGCACTGTGCAGTAACATTCTATGCTCAGCGCTTGACTATAACTTAAGAATTAGGTCAAAATTTAATTCCGTGAAAAGTAAAAACCTCCACGACCAGCCAACAGCCCAGAAATAACCAACATATTGTTGGTGCGAGTGTATACTTACATAAATAAGCCCCGAGTAATATCGGTCTTTGAGATTGTGCAGAACTGATGCTTCATTCAGGCAGGTCAGCTCCGCCATATCTTCCACCTTAGTAAATTTGGGTGGGTTCATCTTCTGGATGTCATCCTTTGCCACGGGCACTCTCTTGCCATTCTCTGCCAGCTCCACAATGACCTCCTCCCCACGCTCCTCCTTTATGCTGGCTGCTTCAAACCCATGCTTCTCTGAGGGTACCCAAACCTGGCGTTTTGCTGTCCAGTCGGCTTGTGTGGCTGTGACGCTCGTAGGGTTCCGGTCAACAAAGAGGTAGCGCTCTGCATCATCTCGGTAGGAGTTTCGAGACATTTTGGCGGGTGTTATTCCGGTCTCTATAGAGGAATAAAAAGAATAATTTGTGTAATTATGGAGATAGATATAATTATGTTTGTGGAAATAAGCACAATTTTAAAAAAGGAATAAGTGGGGCAATTAATGGTAGCTAAAACACTATTCAGCAGGCTATTTTATCAAAGTATGCAGCTTTGCTTTTCCTTTATCATAATCAGAAACAGGGAACCCCTTGGGTTGTTGTTGCATTACAAATCACAGATCCCCCAATAGTATACAACAGTCAGAGGGATTCTGGTAGTACATCAACAAAGAGATATATACTGCAGTACCAAGTAAAGGTGGATTGATAAATGAATGTTTGTAATCACAAACGCCTTGCGACAATCATACAAGTATGCAGAAAATGAAACTAAATTTTGCTCAAATCTGGTCCAAATCAGCCGTCGGCCTCCGCAGTTTGGGAAGCTATCCCCTAATTACAGTAAATACATCCTCTGCTAGGAACATGTGCCATAGCACAACCGCCTTTGGATGTGAGCGAGAGGGACTGGAAAGAAAATAAAGTAACTGGCACTTGAACAAAATCCAGTAACAGAAAGAAAATTCTTTAAGGCTGGTTTTGGAAAATGTACGTCAGTCTCCAGAGGGGAAGGAAGTGCGTTCTCCCTGGGTATGTAACAATGACCTGTGTGTGGTGCGTACAAACTCAAGTGGCCCCTGATTTCCAACTCTCAGCCAGGGAGCTTGGCAGTTGGCAATGGAAAAAATGGCTCATCATTAAGCAGCACCAGGGTTGCCCGAAGACTATTCGTACAGCTAGAAATGCTGTGTATCTTATGTAATATACCGTATGTAACATATATTTTTCCCTCGAAAACTATCCTGTAATGTTGAGAGGTTATGTTACAAAGGAAAAAAAATACTTATACGGTTTGGCGTCTTCAGTGGGAAATGCCAGCAAAGCCCTTTTATTTGTTTGTATTATAAGGGTTACCATTATTGATAGCTCAAAGGGACTGTGTTATGTTACAATATGCTGGGTATCACTCAAAGGGTTAAACACAGGCACAGAGATTGTACAATATATATATATAAATATAGATATGCACCATTTGTGCCACACCTTGTTCACAAGTACGGTTTGCCAGTACAGTGTTGCCATCGTTATACAAACAAACAACAGTTGGCATCCATGGGCTTATTAGGCACAATGCAGGTAAAGCAGGTTTACTGTGGCCGCCAGTGGCATAACTATAACTATTGGGAATAAGGCATTTTTCATAGCTGTAATATATATATCAGTCAGTAGCCCACAGGGCTGCCCCCCACAGCACAGTCACATATCCATAGCATCCATTCATTATCTGCTTGCAGAAGTTTGCATTATTAATCAGGTCACATTATTGCACTTGCAAGCCAAGCTGAGTAAGACTGTAAGGAAATAGTAACATAATACATTTACATCCTGTCAATTGTTCCCATCATCCCTTTCTGTAATACTAACTATTATATGTATAACCCCATAACAGTGTCTGCCTTCTTTGCAAATAATTCAGTAATCTTGACAGAAACTGATTATACAATGACCCAAAATGCCAGGCACTGGAAGCCTACTCACACAGAGTACTTAGGGGACTTACACACAGGGCTATCCCCACCTTAGTACACTTGCAGGCAAGCTAACATTAGTGCAGTGCTTTCTAAATACTTAAAGGTTACCCTTCACCGATAAAGCTGCTAACAGACAGTATTGGTGTATGGGGCCATCAGACGGGCCTGCCTGACCAATATCTTTCCAAAAATCGTCCAGATGTAGATTGGGCAGGTTAAAAAAGCCCACTGGAGGAGGAGCACATTGAATCACTGTATCTTGTCAATGTGGCAATCTGGACAAGCAATTGGATCGATCCAATAATGCGCACCTCAAAGTGGGCATATCAGGAAAAGATCTGGCGAGGCCTTTCAGTGTATGGACAGCTTAACAGAAGGAACACGTTTGGACCATATATAACTGGTTAGAGTGCATCTCACTAAATGTGACCATACAGGGGCTGATAAAAGCTGTGGACTTGGCCCCTCTACACCAAAGGGGACGTTTATGACCACAAGAGCAGATGTGTTCATGCAGATTTTCACCAGTCAGTTACACGTAAAACCCCATTCAATAAAGATACTTGAGTCAAAATGCACTCCTTGCACTGTTTATGATTGTTCTCAGCGCTGCTGCCTGGAAAACTGAAGCTAAAACCCCCTCCAGACCAGGCAGTAATTCCAGGGTTCCCTCAGCACCCTGGCTCAATTGGGGTAGCACATTTGCATCTAAACAATCAGACAAGCACGTCACTCATGGCAAAAAAACAAAAATCACAATTGTGTCTGATTTACAATGAGCACAGTGAGCACCGTTATGTTAATTTTGACAATTGGCCACATTTGTTGCGTTGGAATTCTGGGGGGGGGAACTACATTATAGGCATTTTCCTTAAAGGTTGGCAGTTTATTTGCTCAGGAATATACCCTCCTCAACTGATATCTGGCCAGGCAGGTTATAAATTCACTGGATGAGGTGAATATGAATAAAAATATTGTGATAAAAAGGCAAGTAAGAACTGCATCTGTACATACCCAGTGTGGGCTTCGGTGGCCCTCAGAGGCTGAGCCAGACACACTTGCTGAACAAAATGATAGACGCTCTAAATCAAACATGAACACCCACAGAAACTCCCAGTGTCTAAGAAGCCGATTATAAGCAGCACACCGATGAAAAACTGGTGGTTAGAAACTGATGCTATCTTCTATAATTAGGATTGCAACACCTAATTGGTGTTGCAGTAATTGGGGCTCCAGATTATACTAAACTAGTTTGAGTGTAAGTGAGAATAGTGTACGACTACAGCAGAACTATAGAAAGGGCAGCTCAACTGCACAAGATCAAATTCCCTGCCTACTAAACGCACACACAGACCAAACCCTGCCTAAGCTAACAAACGCTATATGTCTATCGAATCCAGTGACCGGTTGGGCAAGGCTAGGGAAAAGGGCTATTTATTTACTCTTTACAGTTAAAAGCTATGCACAAATAAAATGTAATATCCTACTTTTATGGGAGAAAAAGCATACAAAACAACTACAGGTGGAGAGGGCGTCTCCGAGCATGGCTGCTGAAGGGGTTGTTTAACAAAGGTAAGTCTGGCACTACAGATACATTTGAACTGGCTCCTCTATGTAGGTCCCTGCTGAGCCTGACTAGAATGAGAGGTCTGAAACCCCAGAGCTATGCTGTGTACTACTGAAAGTGCCCCATTGAGTAAACCACCATTGGGAGGAAATTGGCATGTGGCTCCTAAACACATTTACCTCCCAATGGTGACTCTTATATGAGTATTCATCAGGGAGAGGTTATGGGCGTGTGCCTGCTGTGTAGGAATACTGCCATGGTCCCAGTGAGTTAATAAAGGGAGAGACTTTGTACAAAAGACTGGACTTTGCCTTTAATACTCCCTTTTAGATTTTCTTAAGGGAAAGGCACAATAAATGCACTGTTAGTAAGTTACCCTGTCCTATACTGCTTAGTCACACAGGCCCTTATTTGCAGTAACTGTTTTGTTGCATTACATGCTCATTACTTTATTTTTTTCATAGATAAATTTGTTATTGTTCCTTTATGACTGTGTATGAAGTTTATGACTTTGAATCCATTCGGTGAAAAAAATAGTACATATAAGTACCCCATTCCTCAGTCTAGTCTCTCTTTAATGCATCCTCCAAATAAAAGAAAATACAGGGGCAATGAGAATACTTAAAAGAGGAACAATGTCCAATTCTAAGCCACTTTATAATAAACATTCATTTAAAAATTTGTATTTGTTTTTATATAATTTGCTAATATAATTGCTAGTAAAGGTGTTGGAGCAGAAGTTATGTGTGGAAGGAATAGAGGCTGGTGGTTAAGGTGAACAGAGTGACCCAACTAAACAAAATCCCTACACGCCCCTAAAAGCTAGATAATGATAACTCCACAATGAGCCAAAAGATGGTCAAGGCACAGTTTAGACGGTTGCTAGGCACGCAGTTCAATAGGAAGATAATGCAGATAATGGAAATGTATTACACGTAAAACAAAGCAACCTTTGCCCTGGGAAGCATAAATAAGTTCTACGTATCGGCCTATTTGACATGTATAAGTCACAGGAAAATACCAGGCATGCATGGGGCCAGTGTCAGGTCTCCATGGAGAAAAGGGCCGTGCCTTGCTGCACCCTGGTGGATGCTGAGCCCATGGATGGGAAGAAAGCTCACTATTAAGCACATATCCCGCGTGGTCAGTGGTAATTAGCCCGCCCTGCCGTTCCAAATTTAGTGCTGCTGTGGCAATTGAAATGTGTAAACTGTGAGCTACCGTTACCTCCTGACCAGGCAGTAGCTCCAGGGTTCCCTTAGTGTTCCGTGTTAATAGATGCAGCACACTTGCGGCTAAAGAATTGGGTGCAGACATCATACACATTAAAATATTATATTCTGCAGAAAACCACTGCATTAGGGAAAGATATGGCAATTGTGTTAAAGTACTGAAATTTTCCCACTGCACTGGGTAAGTAAAATTGTCCCCATTATGTCTTCTAGCTAGCACTGGCTAAAATGCATATAGCCAGGAACTAGAGAACTGTCATTCATATTGCACCATAATCAGGCACAACTAAATTGTGTTATAGGGGCAATTCCCAGGTAGGGCTGCCAAGGCCAGGGCCAGTATTACAAATTTATTGGCAATATAGTTGCCAGTAAATCTGAAATAACCTGGTTTAGCTTCTAGCCCGACCCCAGCCCACGATCCACCCAAATCTTGCCCCAAACGTACCCTTCCTCTTCCTTTTTCTCCTTCTCTGATCCTCCTCCTGATGTCCATGGCATCTAGCCCACCCCCTTTTTCCCCATTACCCTGCCCCATTCTACATCAAAAAAACACCCCTTTATTCTTAAAATGTGGCAACCCTATTCCCAGGTGGCAGACTGACAGAGCGTCCCGTGTGACAAGTGCCAGTTACAAGGTTGATTATAGGCCCAATGTGTTTCTCCATGAACCCTAATGACCTTTCTACAGCAAACTGCCCTAATGGCACAGCTCATGTACATACAACTAAATAAACGCAGGTGATTTTGTTTTATTACATACTGTCACCCATGCAAATTCCTGTGCTGAACTGGCAATGCAATATTTTGCATGAATTCATTTGGAAAAGTAAAAATGAGCCTAAATGAGGCTGTGCTTTTGGTAACAAAACAAAAAGGTGTCCATGCAAACAATACACAGATGAAGGTGATTATTAAACAATATAGAGATGGAGCTCATTTATAAACTGTATACAGATGGAGCTTATTTATATACAATATACAGATGGAACTCATTTTTTTTTAAACATACAGATGGAACTCATTTATCAGAGCACCTGGACACACATGCACAGTTTTTCCCCCTGAATATGTGCCAAACACCTCAGTAATGACTGGTATATCTGTATATTTTACATTTGTTGAAAGTAAACAAGGGGAGACAGCTGAGAATGGATCACTGGACTAGATACAGGATATAGATCAACTCTAATTTGTTTCTGGATACTTGCTATAAGTATGATACTCACCTTTTAGGCCTATAGGAAAACATATTTTTAAACATTTGACATATATTTAAATTATTTTGAAAAAATGAAATTGAATATAGACTTAGGGAGGTTCAGTTACCTGAAACAGATGCAGCTATTTAACAAGGGCCATTATAACTTCAGTTTTATTTAAACAGTGAATGTATAATTATTTCCCTATTCTTTCCACCCCTCCAGCTTTTATGCAGGTATTGCTAGCTCAGTTGCTGGTTTTAGCCTTGCCTATGCTGTCATTATCTCAGGCTGTCTAGAACTCCAGAAACATGTTCATCAGCAAATAACCAGAAAGCAATGACAACTATACGCATATATACACATTCTATCACTAGTATAACTTGTAGGCAGAGTAATGCCAAATGATGATAGTGCCAAGCTAAGGGTGGAGGCCTCTCAGCTTGATTTTACAATGCTGTAAAAGTGCTTTACTTGGCATTACAAGGTTGTACTGCTTTCTAATGTTCTATCTACACAGCATCTTACAAGAGGGCAAAGTTTGAGTATATCTGATCCTCCCTATTCCTTTCAGGTCAGACCCAAAGGAAATAGCCAACAGAATACAAAATGGTGGGAGATTCTGCTACCGTGTCTGCACCCACTATCAGTACTCTTGGGGTTCTACAATTAAAAATACAATCAAAGGAAAACTATACCCCCAGAATGAATACTTAACCAACAGATACAATAATTTATATTATGTTAGGTTACTTATTAAAGAATCTTGCCAAACTGGAATATATATATATATATATATCAGTAAATATTGCCCTTTTACATCCTTTCCATTGAGCCACCATTTAGTGACGGGCTGTGTGTTCCCTCAGAGATCACATGACCGGAAATAATGCAGCTCTAACTGTAACAGGAAGTAGTGTGGAAGCAAAAGGCAGAACTCTGTACATTAATTGGCTGATGTGACCTAGAACGTATGTGTGCCTTGGCTTGGTGTGTGCATCAAAAATCCTATGATCCCAGACCTGGCCCAAGCTTTTGCTGCTTAAAAAGTGTGGCCAACTGTGTACCCCACCAGGCCTAACATCTTTGGGTCCCTTACAGCAGTCCTGGCTGTGCCCCCCTTATGGTGGTCCTGGCAATGTCAACTCATGCAGGATGCTCAATTCACTCAGGAAGTTCCACTTTCTCCTACATGGCAGCTGCCCCAGATGCACCATTAGACTCCAAAACCCTTCTCAATATGCCCTCTATTTCAGATCACACCAGCAGTTTTTAGTAGTTTAGCCAGAACTGGTTAATGGTTAAGTCAGTCACTTTATAACCCCTCTGCCTGGCTCGCCTACTATCCTGTGAGTAATATCAGCAGTGCATGCCTTGCCCTTATATAGGCAGCTTTATGAGCACTTGCACCAGAAGAGTGTGTGTATTTGTTCAGTTGGGCAGGTTCCTCAGACATACATTTTATAATTTATAATCATTATTTCTACCCCTTATTCAAAATATGAGGTTTGCTAAAATGTAAATATTGTGAGAGATGCAATGGAAAAGGTCATTATTTGGTGTATTTCCACCAGTGTTAAGGTGGGATACAAATGGCCCAAGGTAAAATACCTGGTTTTACAGCAGGTAATGCTGTGTTGGAGTAAATCTCCCTTTAAGGCTTTGATTTGGCCAGCTGTAGAGAGCTGCCTGATTAGGCTGCAGGTGAGCAGCCAATAAAAGGGTAGTGCGATTTACACAGAGGGTTGGAGTTGGAATTGAACCTTGACTGAGTGAAGGTCACTCTCAGAGCAGGGCACAGGGCAGGAGGGCTGCCTGTGTTAGGAACTCCCAGAGGAGCTGGGGGTGCCTCCTGCCACTGCAGGGAACAGAGGGAGTTCTGACCAAACGGATGAGTGCTGAGAGGGCTCAGCAAGGCTTAGTGTGAAGCCTGAGTGTTCCAGAGCGTGGAAATAACCCTGGAAGGTGAGAACCCTGAAGAAGGGACATCTCAAAACCCTGAACTGTTTATGAACTTATGTCTTTATGTTTCTGTTGGGAAGAATTGGCCCTAAATAAACCTGAGTTTTGCCTGAAGACTTGGTGTCCCTGTCTCTATGCTCCAGATCCTCTGCATGCCTGCCTGCCTACCATTGCTAATTCCCCCAAAATTGCGTGTACAGGCATTCAGCATGTCACAATATTAAAATAAAGCAATAGGGCCAGAGCCCGATAGCCTAGGGGGGGGGGGGGGCAAACAATCAGATCACAATAATGAGGATACAGGTTGATCAGTCATTGTTTCAAGTGTTTTTAAACCTGACCGATCAATATTTGCCTAATTTTTGAGTCTGACTGAAGGAGCCAAATCAGTCTGCCCCTGTATGGCCACCTATATTCTTGCTGACTGGTCAACATGTAACTTTATGCCAGCCTATAACTAAGGTATGTTTTATAAGTATGTTTTGTTTATTAAGTAACTGGCTGTCGAAGAGCTGCACGGGTCTGCCATGGCACACAAAAAGGTTTATAAGAGGCCGATAGTACAGGTATGGGATTCCTTTTCCAGAAACCTGTTATCCAGAAATTTCTGGATTGTGGGCAGGCCATCTCCCATAGACCCCATTTTAAACAAATAATCTTAATTTTTTTAAAATGATTTCCCTTTTCTCTGTAATAATAAAACAGTGCCTTGTACTTGATGTTAACTAAGCTGCATGAATTTATATTAGTGGCAAAACAATCCTATTGGATTTATTTTGTGTTGTTTTAGTAGACTTAAAAGCATGGACTTAAAAACTTATAGAAAGACCACTGAACCGGAAAACCCCAAGCCTCAAGCATTCTGGATAACAGGTCCCATAACTGCACTGGGGGGGGGTCAAAAATCAACACAATTAAGAGAGTTGGGTGAATGCATATGTATTGGTACTCCCTGAATTACATTAGGGTTACAACAAGAGTTTTGTGTATGTTGAATTTGTTATCAGCTAAGGGAAAGCCAGATCAAATGCTAGAGACCCTATATTTGGTTTTATGAAAGCAGACGGCAATGAAGCCAAATACTACCTGTGTATATGGTATGCACTACCGTAGGCTTCAGTGATCTCAGTTTCAACATTGGGCAAGTTGCTGTGGCGCCATTAAGGTTTTTACAGGCCTGTAGCCATGTTTCAAGTGTCATTTTAGTCTAAATGGTGCTTGAAATCACTTTCAAATGATGCCAGTGTAGTTGCTGCAAAAGTACATTTTTGTAGAAATAGCTGTCGCTGTTAAAGGTCAGTGTTTACTTAAGAGAATATTACTATTTCTATGCAGAGCCTGTGTTTAGGGCTTTGACGATGGCAAATCAAGAACAAAGGCAGTACAGTACTCTCGTGGCAACAGTAGCCGGATCCTACCGACAATCTCATGTGCTGTTCAGACAAACAATTATGTTAGGCTGATGCGACACGAGGCGTAGGGCTGAAATTTTTGGCAAGCGGAAAAACGCTTGCCGAAAATTCAGCCCTACGCCTGCTACTTGTGCCTGCACCCGAATGAATGGGATACGCTCGGGTGCAGGCACATGTAGCCGATATACGCATGAAAACGCAAGACTTTGTATTAAGAGAGTCTGTGCAAACTTGCTGGATCACCTTTACGGCCTGTGCCCACTGGGACTCTGGCAGGCCAGTCCAGCTATGGGGCAAAACTAGAGCCACTCTGACCCAGAAATCATTCAGACTAGCTGAAAAATCCCATTGGTTAGAACCTAGGGGCCAATAAGGTTCTCACCTGATGAAACTAAAAGTTGATCCCCCAGTGACTCTGCACATGCCTGAAAAGTGGAAAGTGGGCAAGAAAGCTAAATGCCTAACTCTAACCCACCACCTGGATCCTCTGGTGTACGGCTAGGTATCCATTTCAACAGCAATACAAACAAATTTTGGATATTTGTAGGGATATAAGCAGGGGTGAGTGCCCCTGGCAACAGAAAGTAAGGGCTGTCATATGTATTTTAAGAAATGTGCCCCCACACAGGGCATTTAGTACTGGGACTGCCACCAACTGTATTTGAAATCAGCTGAAATTCACATTAACCAAAGTGCTGGCATTTCCACTAGAAAAGCAGAAGGTTTGTGAAACGGATTGAGCCTGGCATGTGCCCCAATTGCCTTTGCAACACAGCCCAGGCTATTTTCATTGTGCTTTGGCCTAGTCAAACAATCCTGCGCCCCTGGCCCTTTTCCTGAGAGGCACACTGTCATGCACACTGCCTGGGCAGTAAATACCCAACATATTTGTCTCTTTTGTCTGACCTTTCTCATTCAACGATCTCAAAAACCAAGTCCCATTCTGCTCTTTCACGACTAAAAATAATTGTAAGCTAAAATTGAATTGCCTCTGCTAGAGACAAGCAATTTTCTGAGCTCCAGCTATTTCTCATAAGCCCATACAAGGACTATACTGTAAAGAAAGCTTTACTACACTTGCAAGCAGTGGCACAGCATGTCAGGCATTGGTTTGTCTTTAATCCATACCCATAAAATGTTCATTTAATTTCTATAATAAGCTAGTGCTGCTCAGGGGCAGACTGGGGCAGGGCCCCTGGTGTAGTTTTTGCACTGCATGACACTGGAGGCTGATGTCAGTATATTGGTTAATTCTTGCCATTTATCTGCAAAATTAGCCCTGTCTGGCATTAGACTTATAGTAGAGCTATCTCACTTTTTTATTCAAGTGATACACTGGGGGGGATATTTATCAATAGGTTAAAAGAAATTTTGCATTCTTAGTGGTGTAATTAACAGGCAGCAAATATGTTCATTAAAAAACAACACAATTTACTTCATGTTTTACAAAGTGTTGCAACATATAAAACATTCTCTGAAAATCCAGAAAAAAAACACAACTAGTTTCCACCAGTCTATTATAAGAACTATTAATATTTAATATTTAAATAAAAACAAACTCATGTCGTAACATGGCCTTTCAGATAAGAAAGAGTGGTTTCTAAACCCTTATCTCCCTCCCACCATTTTTATACAAACAGGTAAAGCATCCCTAACACCCTGACAACAAAGTTAGACTTCTTGCTTGTTAGAAAACTAACTACACATCTGGACAGACACAGACTAGCACTTATCTTACTTCAGAGACCCAGTGCTGCAATTAGCTTACAGGCATTTATAGTTGTGATATTGCTGGTTTTAATTAACATTAAAAAAAAAAAAAAAGCAAATACACTGAGAATGAAATAAGAACCATGTGTCAAATATGTGAGCTAGCGCAGAAATACTCAAGGGATGTGAATGGGTGAGGTAACTCTCTGTTTGTGCAATTTAGTGCATATGTAGGGTCTGAGTCACATGCCTAGCCCAATAAAGATATATGATGAGTTAAACTAGCAATGGCATTGCCACCAGAGATCCACACCTATAAAAACAAAGTAGAACAGCCAAGGGGGTTGGTTGGTGACCATTGTATGTCCCCTTATTCAGCTGCACTACTGTGGGACATGTATCCTCTACTATCTCCCTGTCCATATATATATATATATATAGCAAAAGGTTCTGCCTACTCCAATTATGCATTTAAAGATCCTTCTCATTCTGGCTTTCTTTAGTGATGACCCAGCAGCCAAACATGTTAAACTGAATGATCAGGGCAAGTCCCTGACACAAAATGAGAGTCAATTAAAACCATTATGCTCCCTGGGATGGTGCATATGCCCTGAGTCCTGCTGGGTCATCAATAAAAGGGAATTTGGATCTGAAAACTTCCTTTGCAAAAATGAATACAAATATGAATTAAGGTGTATAAAACCCTCTGCATTCTATTGGGTATTTTTAGGCCAAGAACTGCCAGTGGTTCTTTCATGCAGTTCACATTACAGTCAATGGAAGCAGTAGGGGCTGTGTTGGGCACTTGGGGAAAAACACCCTGTGCCTTCTGTCTGAGTGCTCTCTTTAACCCTCAGCCTGCCTTTGGTCTAAAGGATGGGGAGCTGCAATATTAAAGGGGCGTGCAGGTATAACACACTAACATACTGTGTGCATGCTGATAAGGAGGATTTGCATTTTAAGGACAACATATAGGCTTTTTCCCCTTTAAGCCGAGGTTCAGTGTGTGCCACCAACAGATGTTTTGCAATAGGCTAAAATCTTCTGGCTAGAACAAAGATCTCTTTAGTGTGGGAATATTGTCTTTGTCTGTCTGAGGCCTGAAATTATATCACCATAGCACTGAAGCTTTTGCAACCACACCTTGTGGTAAAAGCCTTTAAATCAATTAGGCCTACATGTATGAAAGGTTGCTAATGTAAAGCACTTATTCTGTTTACACAGAGAATGAGAAATATTTCAGGGAGCTAAAGATACAAACTTCAGGCAGTTTTAAACCTGTATACATATCTATTTAAAGTTGTCTATGTATTCGTATAGCTTATAATATGTGAAACCTAGGCGACAAATGTGACCAGTGGGTGTAAGGGCCTCTCAAACCAGTGAGTGAGTGATGCCTCCTGGCACCATGTGTGAGTGTAGAACAGCCTGCGGCCAAGTGCAAGCCATGGATTTTCAGGTCAGACAATAACCTAAAACATCTACCAAGTCAGACGTCAGCTTGTTATTTTCAGTTTTAGGACAATCCAAACAGCGATGTCACTAAAAATGGATTGAATAGCACGGAAGATTTGTGGCCTAAATGCAGCCAAGCAACTTTAAGAGCCTAGGCATAACTGCTGGTTGGTTGCTATAGGTCACTCAGTCAGTGCAGATTTCTTTTACCCTTTCACTAACACAAAAGACCAGATTATTGGAGCTACACTGTACATAAAAATAATTGTTGCATGGGATCATTTATATCACATGCTTTGTTTCTAAAATAATTATTAGTTGTACAAAGGGATGCACCAAACCCATAATAATAACATTTGGCTAAATCCCCAATCCTAAAAACATTTGAACCAAATAGTAAACCTACCTGAATCCTGCAAATGTAGCGCAGCTGCTTTAAATCCCTGTATCATCCTATGGACCCACTAATATTAGGGTTTGCAATCACAATATTACAAATTAATATGAAGTGAAAGTCTGTGTATATGAATATTTCAGATCAACGGCATTTGCTGAGGCAGCCATGAAGATGACAAAAGCAATCCAATTCCAAGGGCAAATCTCATTGATTTTATTTCATACTGGCTTGCAGTGTCACCCATTAAAATATAATAACAGGCACGGCTGGATCAGTACATATACATGTCCACAGGGGAACTGCCCTAAGCATACCCCTAGGTAGTCATTGTGGAATCTTTTCAGTTCAAGCTTCACTTGAAGGTCCAACTTTTGACCAGGTCCCTCCACCATGAAATCTCACCCTAACTGATGTTTAAGCTGGGTTTTAGGTATATCTTGGACACCACATGCCATTCTCCCTCATTCTCGCCCAGACTTCAGGCTAAACCTCACTGCCACTGCTCCAAGCCAGCCCCTCAAAGGCTCTGAAAATATTATACGTTTTCTTTTAAAGGCAAACTAATTGAAACTGTTCATCTCTTAACTCTCTCTGCAATATTATCTGTATCTGTCTGTATTTTAATTGTAGTTTTAAAAACTACCCCTGAACAAATGCCACAAGCTAATAAAAAGGACATTGGACACTACAGGTTACAGACAGCTAGTAATAGTTAGTGTCATGATATGATTTTCATTTGTCAATGCAAGGTATGATAAACTCTAAATATTCCTGATTGTTCTTAGTGTAGGGCAGTGGTTTCCTAACCAAAGGAGCAGTGGCTGGGGGGCCAAGTAAGTCTAAAGGCTAATAAGAGTGATATCTGGAAAGAATGAAAGCTTGCATCTTTGATGCTCATAAAAACCCATTTTGAGGATTGCGATTTGGGATTAACACCTATATTCTGTCCCGGATTTTCATGGAAACATGAGAAATGCAGTCACATTTTTATTTATGTGGCCTTTAAGTCAGCCCTAAACAAATATTGAATGTATTGAAAGGATCTTGCGCCCAAAAAATCTGAAAATCACTGGTGTAGGGGAACAGCAATGTTTAGCAGAGATTCATTGCATATCTGTATATTGGGAATCCAATGCCACTGACAGGAGGGCCTTAGGACCATGACCAAGACAACGGCTTTAAGAACACAAGTCAAGAGTCTGCAAGTTGCATAAAAACCTGCATTAATTCCATCTAGTGGGACACAAAGGGTGTTGCATTACACTATAGGTACAAAATGTGTGACCCAAACTGAAACAGTTTAACAGCTTAAACTTAAAGAATGGCAGATAATTTAATTGACTCGCACATACTTGAGGCATTTGCTGAACATACCAATCTCAGCCTGCAAACTGTTCACATAAAATGCACAAAAAAATCCCAATACCTACCATACCCACTCTGGAATATGTACAGATCTTCAGCTCATAGTCACAATCTATGTCAAAGCAATGCTACCTCTAAAAATAAATATTGCATCTATTTATAAGCTGTTTAACATGAAACACAATGATAGTAACGACCTGCACGCTGACCAGTCACTGCTTTTGCAACCCAGGAGTCACTAGAAGAGAGGATTCTTACAGGATCAGATCAGGGCAGTTACCTTATGTCTGCAGGATGTACAGCTGTATGTATGAGAATGGTAATACTGCCATGTGGGCTGCTTTATTGTAAGGAAACTGAAGCTACTCCAAGATAAATATCCGTGGTCCAGGTCCCTGCAAGTCTTTGCTATTTTACTTCTATCTCTAGGGATTCAAACAATATTCTGTTCAAGTTCTTAATACCAACAAAGAGAGCTGTACTGCAGGCAAACAAAGTTATAAAAGATCTAGTTATGTGTGTACCAAGAATGGCAGATATTTACTGTATAGAGAATTGCTGCTGGAACATATGCAGTCACTGGGGTATAGATAAAAAGAGTGCTGAGATTGTTGGGCAATAAAATGAGAAAAGAGGCAACTGAATAAGACAAATTATTTAGAGAGGAAAGAGCAACAAGCAAAAAACTAGATGATCTCCTTAAAGTGGTAGTTCACCTTTAAATTAACTTTAATTATGACGTAGACAGTAATATTCTGAGCCAATTTGCAACTGGCCTTAATATTTTTTGTGGTTTATACATTTTTTCAACTTTTTTGTTCAGAAGCTCTCCAGTTAAGATTTTTTTCAGCTATCTGGTTGCTAGGGTCCAATTTACCCTAGTGACCAGACCAGTGGTTTGAATGAGAGACTATAAGATGAATAAGAGAGGGCCTGAATAGAAATACAAGGTAAAAAATATAAAAAGTAACAATGACAGTAAAACCGTAGCCTCACAGTGCAATTGGTTTTTTTTTGGCTGTCGGGGTCAGTGGCCCAGATTTATAGCTGGAAAGAGGCAGAAGAGGAGGACATATAAAAACTATACAAACTAAAAATGAAGACCAACTCAAAAGTGGCTAAAAATATGCTATTCTAACATACTAAAAGCAAAGTTAAAGGCGAACTATCCCAACGGCACATTCAGTTTCTTAATTAGGAAATCATTAGAAAGAATGATGTTAAATACCCATTGAATAGAAGGGCCATTAACAGAATGGGAAGAAAGTCAAGCAAAACAAAGAAGAACTCAAAAGGACCCAGTAAAACCCAGAGACAGCAGTAATTTGTAGGAAGCTCCTCAAAGGATTTGCTCTCCATTCATAAAGTTCATGCCAAGTTCACTATTGATAGAATTGCCCTGGTATCAGCAAGCACCACAATACTAAGGTACTTAAAACAATTTGCCAAAGATGCCAAAGACTTCATTGGTACAGTCATTATTTGCAACCACCTGTCTGTAGGGCTAGGTCAAGGAGCTTGTAACCCAAGGCAAGGTTGACAACCTGTCCCACCTTGCCATAAGCCTGAGCCTGATACAGTGTCTGACGTAGACCACCTGACATGGCACAGGCAAAGTGCTTATCTAATGATCACCCACTTAGACAGTATGGTGCTGACATGCTGAAATAAACATATTTTCTGGAAATGCATCCCTCCTTTTCTCAAAGTTGCACCACTGGCAAGTTCCTCTGCTGCTTACTCCTAGTTCCAGCCCTGCCTGTCTTTATAAGTATTATAAATTACAATAGCAAGTATTTTCTCTATTCTTAATGTTCTAAAAAGGATCCCATCGAAACCTGCATCACCTGTTCCTAAAGCAGTTCATTTTTAGGTCCAGAACTAAATAAATTGGAGGAGATTATTTTGGTCTTGCTAAAGTTCGAGTTCACCAATGACAATCAAAGGCTCTTGAGGGATGATGGGAGTTGTATGACTGCAACTTAAGTTATGAGGGTTGTTTTTTTTTTGTTTAACCTGGGGCCTCAGGCTTCCTACATGGCCCTGTCTTCCGTTTGATCTCTAATTCTAGACCTGGAAATGAATGAGACTAAAGATTAACTAAAATCAATAAGACTAAAAAACGTGGCCACCCAGAAAGGTTTCCAGCTTATCTCACCACTCAGCTCTACGCACCATTAGCTGCTCTTTCTATTTGTTAGGAAATGGGATTACCTACAACTATATGTTTCCGAGTTCTGCTTGCAATATACCACAGTGCTTTTATTTACTCAGAGAAGAACAACACAAAAACATAAAAAAGGGTGAGCTGAGCTCTCTGAATACTGGGCCCTGAAAGAAAAGGAGTCTCAATTACTGAAAATTTGACTCTGTTTTTATTAAATGTCAAACGATGGAAATCAACATATCAGACAATGTACACACAAAGCAGAGGATCTGTGACCCCTAAAAGAACTAGTCAGTGGTACCAGTAATCAATAGTTGCACCTCTGAAACAATTTATATGACATCCATAAAGATCAGATGATTTTTATTAACAAGTGAATTAATCTATAATCTATATAAAAAGTTATCTTTAAGCCTTCATTGCCCTAAAACTAATTGACCAAAAGTTGTTAGGGGCAAGCCATAAACTTCTTCTTCTAAAACTACAAAACCACCATTTTTAGCAGCTATGCTAGGAGATGTAGTACAACAACTTGGCACAATCTGAACACTCCAAGCATAAATAAAAACTGAAAAATGGTTGCAAAAAGCAAATGACAGATGAGTTTATTAACAGATCATTAAAAGTGATCACATTGTTTCTCAGTAGAGAACACAGAGAGCAGTCTGCGTACCTATTGTGCAATACGGGGTTCAGCTAATTGGCCAGGAAACCGCCTAAGCTGGGCAGCACTCTACCAAGTTCCTATGCCTGCACCCTCCCTGTGCTACTGTAACTGTACTGAACCTCAGGAATAGTTACAATCACTTCTTATCAGGCCCTCAATTATTGCTAATTCAAAAGATTAAGCACAAAGCTCTACAGGCTCCTGCATAGGGCCCCATGAGTTATTATTATTATTATTATCATTTATTTATAAAGCGCCAACATATTCCGCAGCACTGTACAATAAGTGGGTTCATACATTTGGACATACAGAGTAACATATAAAGCAATCAATAACCGATACAAGAGGTGAAGAGGGCCCTGCCCAAAAGAGCTTACAATCTGAACCAGTCATGCCAGCATTATAAGCAGTGTAGTACATACATTTTGGGGTTATTGCTGCAGTACTGGGGTCTGAGATGCAAAGCAAAAAAGAATAATGGCACAAATCACCTGGGTTCGAATTAGAGAAAAGAAACATACACACAAACTCACTACTTACTACCAACTTACTATTTGTTTTTTTACCTTTACAGTGGGGTTTTTACCTTTATTGATTTGGGCTGCCCAGAGCATGCAACCTGGCATTGATCCCCAACCAGTGGCTCGCGAGCACGTGTTGCTCACCAACCCATTTGATGTTGCTCCCAGTGGCCTCAAAGAAGGAGATTATTCTGAGTTTCTGACTTACAGGTAAGTTTTGGAGGCATAGAAACCAAGTGTACTGCCAAACAGAGTCTCCTGTAGGCTGTCAGTCTACACTGAGCTACCAAATAACCAATCACAGCCCTTACTGGTCAATCCTTAGGATCTTTTTTCATGCTTGCATTGCTCCCCAACTTTTTTTACATTTAAAAGTTGCTCACAGGTGAAAAAGTTTGGGGACCCCTGACTTATGGTATGTTTCAAACATTAAAAGAAATCATTGCTCTGACCCACTAAATACTGGGAATGTAAATGTTTCCATTGCAACCGTAATAGATTTGTTTCCATGCATGGCGGTAGTTTCCATGCATATGTACACTAGCATTTGCTTTGCACCAGAATTACCTCCCTCCCCTCCACTTTTCTAAATAATACCCTGTGCTTCTGAAGTACGAGGGATACGCTCGCTGCCACCGCATCATGCTGATAACCTTTTTGTACATTCAATATTTATACTCTGTAATGATAAGCCAAATGATATAGCTAGAGAAGGCTGCAAGAGTTTGCAAAGAGCTGAGTTTCCTTCCCTGGCACTCTCAGGGTTAAACCCTTAGCAGACTAAGGTAGCAAATATCTGCACTGTATATTTTACAGCAGACAAGAGACAATGTCATGAGCCTTACGTGGAATGGAAAGGGTCGCTGCTGTGTTCCACCAGGCACAAATAGAAGCCCCAGCTCCCTTCTGCTCCAAAGCAGGTAGTTAAATCCAAGGTAGTTCTGTCTCCCAGCCGGCTCTGCATTCAGACACCCAACTGTCAGTGCATGTCGGGGAAGGGAAAGGAGTGGGAGGGGGTACAAAGGTCCCTGTGATGTCAGTGAGCAGGGAGGGGCCAGGAATGCACTGCTCTCTCACACATGGAACAGTGCTAGTGCCCTACAAGCAAACATTACGCCTAGGAGACACAGGGATGGGCCATTCATTTGCTCGGATTTTTTCTCCCATTGTTGATTTGGGAACAGCCTGGGACGAGACTCTCAGTGACAATGCAGAACCTAGATACCCACAGGCTTGCCAGGCCTCTGGAAATGAGGGGGGCCTGGGCAACTTTAGGGGCTTAAGGAAGGATTCATAGCAACAAATTGACATTGTCTGCAGCACTTTACAGAGAATATGCATAATTCACATTAGTCCCTGCGCCCCTGAAGCTTACAAGCTCCCTATCTCATTCTTGCAACAGTAAAGCTGGGCATACATTGATTCACTAATTTGGTAAGGTCCCCAAATGAGCAGATCTTTCCCAGATGTGACCACCTTGAGGCCACCTTTAGGGTACATTTTCACCAAGAGCCACTAAACACGTCTGTATGTTTTAGGGGTGTGGGGGGAAAATAAAGTCATTCAAAAACAGTGGCTCATTTATCAATAATGGACAAATTTGCCCATGGGCAGTAACTTAGCTGCAGGTAGAACAATGAATGCAACAATGTGACTGGTCACCATGGAATACTGCCCCTGGGCAATTTTGCCCAGGGTTGATAAATGAGCCAGCGCTGAAAAGTAGAAGTGCCTAACACTGAGCCACTCTGGGCACTTACACAGTGTGTGCACTGCATGGCAAGGCATGGGTTAACTGATATCATGTCTCCCTCTGTGGCCGAGAGCATCAGTGAATACGGTAAAAATTGAGCAAGACTTATCTATTATTTATTATTATTATTTGTTGCATTCCTTGATGCTGTGGGAAACATTCGATCAGTTAACCCATACATTGCCACGCGGAAGAAAACATTTTTTAAAAAAAGCTGCACTGTGAATACATTTTACTACAATTGGTATAGTCAGTTCAGGATCTGTGATGTGTGAGGCCTGCAACATACTTTAGCATTGCTCAGAACCAGGCAGCATACTAAAATTTCACATCTTTATTATCTGCCATATGGGGAACCTAAATAATGTGGAAACAAATTTGCAAGTGGTTTTTAAGACATCTGTAAATGAAAGGGGCAGATAGGTTTCTATCCACAGTATATTACTCAGTACTAGTTATTTGCAATTGTAATCAATTAAAAATAAAGCTAAAACTACTGAACGTTTGATTCAATAAGAATATACATATGTAAATTGGAAAGTTGCTTTGAATCGTATTTTGTTTCATAATGGAAAGAAATGCTGGGGTGAATGCCCCCTTTATACTGAATAGGCATTTATTATTTTGCCCTAAAAGTGAAACCAAGTCACAATAGATATGTTTATAGTTTATGATGCCATAGCGTGATTAATATACTTTTACTGGGCCTTAATTGGAGATGTATTGCTGTGCAAAACAGTTTACACAAGAGGCCTGGATCATTACAGAACACAATTTAGATCATTTAACGACGATCTGCCGTCGTCACGAATATGCTCTGTTCAAGTCGCCTGTAGTACCATCCGCTAATTTCGCTTGAAACATTTCCCAGGCACAAGAGATATTTAACAGACTCAGTTAATGCATATGGGCAGTTTCTTACCCTGAATGTTATCGGCTGGGCAGATGGCAGCATTCAGCCAATGCCTGAGAACTGTTTCTGCATAGGGATACACAGAGAAAAAACAAGGCTGTTTATAAAGCAGTTTATTACAGAGGAGGACAAGGGCATGTGGGGAGCTCATTCTATCATTTTTCATTGTAATTTACAAATATTATACAGTATTTACAAATATTCTTTGAAATCCCATCAATCATCATCCCACATCAATCAAAAGAAATTCAAAGTGACACTGATTAAAATTAAGTTATATACAGCATAGAGATTGACCCTCAACTGGATTTTTGCATTACTGAACATTTAGGGTAATGTCCCAAGGAGAGATTAGTCGCCCATGATAAATCTCTGCTCTCCCTGAAATGCCTTTCCACTGGCAAACAAAGTGAAACCCTGGTGGAAAGGCCTATGCATCGTTTAGTTCTCGGAAGTCGCACAAAGTTGCCCCCAGGAGGAAACTTCACACAATTTTGGAAAAACAAAACAATGCATATGCCTCGCCACTGGCAATTCACTTTGTTGCCGAAGAAAAGACAGGGAGATAAGTCGCCTGTGGTAGCAGAGATTTAGCATGGGTGACTAATCTTCTCGTGGGGCATTAGCCTTAAGCTGGCCATACACGCGCCGATGATATAGTACGAAACCTCATTTCATACTATATTCGGTTTGGAGGCGACCAATATTGCAAAAGGCTGCGGGTATTGGTCGACTCGCTGATTGGGCGGGTTAAAAGATTTTGATGGGGCGCCATTGAAGGCACCTGAACAAAATCTACCTTCAGAGCGAAATCGGCAGAAGGAGGTAGAAATCCTATTGCTTTTACCTCCATATCTGACTTATCAGCCCTGAACGTCTGTGGAGGATGGGAACGTGTGTGGCCACCTTTAGGGTAAAAACCCAGGGAGTGAGTTAGTAGCCTGCAATAGATTTCTACTATCACTGACAACTCCGAAAAGGTTTTCCACTGAACAGTGCTGCGAAGAAACCTGCAAGGCTGACTTCTGCTACATTGTTTCAAAAGACAGAAGCAGCAGTGAAGAAAGGAGAAGACAAATGCAAATATATTTACACATAACTGTCATGTTTATCTCCCAGAACCCACAGTACAAATGTACACCATACAAGTAATTTGTAACTTTCCATTTGAGCGATAACACTGAACTCAATTTTTACAAGATGCCCGTGTTGCTTTTTCTTTTTAGGGTATCAGAGTAAAGGTGGCCATACATGGGCCGATTTCAGCTACCAATATAGGTCCTTTAGACCAATTCGCCAGCTTATCTGCCCGTTTATGGGCACTAACGACGGGCCTCCCCGACCAACATCTGGCCTAAAATCGGGCAGATCTCGATCAGGCAGGTTTGATTTTTCCATCGGATTGGGGGCCACATTGGCTCATTAAAGCGGTCCCCGAAGCAACGTTGCCTATGCCCGCCATGTAAATTAGATTGTTTTGCCCTAGGGCCAAACGAGCAGATTTTACAGTGTCACATATGACATTACATCTTTTGGTGCTGTGCATTTAGAGAATTGTTATTACTGGCCACAAACAAATGATAAGGGACGTGCATATCAGCTATGCAATGTTATAATGCAAATAACTGAAACCTGAGCAGAAAAATGTATAGAATTCCAGAGGCAAGATCTAAAGGTTGCCATTTACAGTTCCAGTAATTAACAGGCAGCTCAAGGACAGACAAACACCGAAACCTGATTATTTTCGTAAAACAGTTACAGTCATATGTCATAACAATGACAGGCTAGGCAATGTCACGGGATACAGTAACACTTCTCAAGCTGTTGTCTGGCCCCACTACTGCACTCAACAGTGGATCGGGTCTTAGTCTTAAGGGTGAGATTTAGGAAAAATGTTGTCCTACTAAATAATCCTAGGAGCCCAGCTTGAAACGAAAATGTACACTGGATATGAAGGGCCAAATCAAACTGTTGATCCTATTGACAGGCTGTCAGTAAAGCCTGACAGGGCTCTGGCCCGTGAGATTTGGCACATATTATGGTTTTTGTGCTCCATATCAAATCCAGATAAAAACTCACCCTATACCATCCAATATGCCTGTTCACAAAAGAGTTTTGCTCTGTGTTGCAGTTTTGCTGGTCTGTATGTATAACTGAGGGAACAGAATATTACAGTACAAACCCTAAGAGACTTTTTCCTCATCTCTATTGAGGGAAGAGGCCAAAGCACATGTAAATCAGCCAGATTTCTATTAAAGAGAAAGAACCATCTTTGGCATCTGACCACTCCTTTATGCTCAAGGCAAGGTTATTGTAACATTAAAGCATTGCTCTAACAGTCACTTGTATTTTGCAAATCTCACTCCAATTTACCTTAAGGCTCCCCACCCCCTGGGAGCGGGCAGAGATTTGGAAATGATGTGCTGACGTCATGAGAGACAAGCAAGGCTAACCAGACGGGTAGACTGAAGAGACAGAAGGAAATGTGGCACAATATAGTCTATATACTCTCTATAAAGAGGCTGGAGATAAGACAGAAGGAAATGGGAGAAGGGTCATACAACATTCACTATCTACTGCAGAATAAACATATGAAATACCCTGTAGGTTCCAAATATGATGATGTTAGAATGAAAGCTGGCCACATGGTTGTGCCTCCTTCCTTTCTCTCACAAACCAGCCTTTCCATCACACTTTATGGCTAACGTTATTTATACAAGTATGGGAACTGTGGTTATTCAGAATTCTTGGGATGTGGGGTTTTACTGGAAACAGGGTCTTTCCATAATTTGGCCCTCCATTTAAGTCTACTAAAAAATAATTTAAACATTAAACCCAACAGAACTCTTTTACCTCTGATAAGGATTAATTGTATCATACTTGGGCTCAAGTAAAAGGTACTGTTTTATTATTAGAGAGAAAAAGAAAATCACTTTTAAAAATCTGAATTATTTTATTGGACACGGCCTTCCTTTATTTCAGAATTTTTTGGATAATGGGTTTCCAGATAACAGATCTCACACCTTTATTACATTATTGAACCAGTCAGAATGCAGAAAACCCACCTTTAAGGCTAGTGGCACATGGGGTGGATTCTAGGCCTGCGGACAGGCACAGAGCTAGAATCCCACCCCTACTCTTGAAAATCTGATAGTAATGGCTCCACCTGGAGTCACTGCTTGGCTCAGGCGCATATGTGAGCAGTTTTGCACCCAGGCACCCAGGCCGAAGCAATGCTTCTGAGTGCAGGAACAACTTTCAGGTCTTCAGGTATAAAGCGTCTTTTCAGCCTGCGCTTATCTACAGGCTGTCTATCCGCTCTGTGTAGCACTAGCTTTATATCACTGCAGGATTTTGGTCCCTAAAGACAATGACGTGTTTTTTTTTGTCACCCACCATTGTGGGTGATGAGAACCAGAGCAGGCAAAACACTCAAGTTGAATAGTATGAAGGCATTTTTGCTTGTTGCACATTGCAAAGTTTTACCTGTGGCGATTCTCAACATCCGCAATGGTGTGAATTTTTTGGCTCTTTAATCGCCATGACAATACACAGAGACGAACGCCACGTGTGTCATTGCCTTTAATAAAATTTATGCAGAACAGAGATTGAGATAAGAAAGTATCTATAGGCAAAGGAAATAACCTCACTGCATGTTTTAAATTATGCAGTAAAACTAAGGCATGATAGCTGTACATTAAGGCTACTGATATAGGGATTATAATTCTAATTCTGTTGTTATTAATTCAAGCTGAATTTATCTCTCTGAACAAACTCAGCCACCATCTAGAAAACAAAGACAGATCTTATCAGTGATGGGTTTCCCAGATGCCAGGATTTTGGTATTCAGATTAAATACAGCCCTGCTGTTAAAAACTTTAGGAAGATGGCACACGGGGCTACTTAGAGCAATTTAGTAGCTCAAAAACATGGAGCCAAAGCACCGAAAGCAGCGCCGAGTAAGGATCAGACTGGGCCAGCGGGACATCAAGAGAAAAGCCAGTGGGCCCCAGGCCCACTCCCCTGCCTGTGTCGAAGTTAGAAGGCAGAACTTATGTACACACTCACGAGGGGACACTAGTGGCGTGTGTGTACACTCGTGGAGGAGGGGTGGTGGCAGGTGCATACATCAGGAGGGAGCCGTGGAGAAAATGAGGGGGGGTACTTCATGTCGAAACTCCGGTAGCCACTGCTGCCACAGTCCGACGCTGGTCCCAATGGACTTTAATGTAAAATAGCAGACAAGTGCTCAGGTGGCAGCATAACTAGATGCTGCTGGGCCCCACAGCAAATTCAAGTTTAGGAAAACATTCGTAAGGTTGCCTATTGTACAAGATATATTGAAATTGTTTATTAATTAGGGTCTCGCTGCTCATGTTAACACTAGTCAAATTATCACAACCTGAAAAACTGCTGCTTCAGTCAATTTGGCACAGCATTTTCGAGATACCAGAACAAAAAGAGCTTAAAGCTCTTACAGCTATGTATATCAATTGTAAGCATCAAGTATACATGGTATGCAAAACGAATTTACATTTTTCAGATATAGTGCATTAAAATAAAAATAAAGCATTTAGTTTGGAGCTGGAAACCATACAGCAAGACAGGTTCATGTTTGTGAGAGCCTGTGCCACAGGAACTGTACCCAAGTAATAATCTGTTGGTGGAAAGAAAATAAGTGATGCTATCTAAACGCCTGCCACCCAAAGGCAGACACTGAGGAATGAAGGAGGATAGCATGGCCTATGCCACTCCTGTATCCACACCCCAGAGACAATAGATAGAATGTGCTACAGGTGGGAGGAGGCAAGAAAAACTGTCTTTTTTACCCCCACTTCCAAAAAAGGGCAGAAAATGCACAGCACATGCAAACGTTCACCACCCTTTGGCAGGGTGCCATGAGAAGGAGGTGTCGTCAGAGGCAGGTAGGGTGTGTTCTGCGTGTAAAGCAAAGGAGCTGAAATACTTGGACAATGAGAGAGACAATCTCCTGGGGTGGGGCCGCTTGGTAGCAAGTGTCTGCCAGGATCAGTCACACCTTGTACACTGCAAAATTCTGGAATTCAAAGGTTGTTCCCAGGGGCTGGAAACCCACTGACAAGGCAAGGGTTGAAAGAGTTAATATAGTAACATTACATAATTATTGTCTCACAACGTGGCTGGAACATAGGATAAAGACATGTAAAATATACCTGCACATCATCAATATAGCCATTATTTATGTTTATAATCTCTGGTTCTGGGTGATTTCCCTGATTTACAGAAGTTTAGAGGCAAAGTATATATCAACACTGACACAAATACAGTACAGGTATGGGATCCCTTATCCGGAAAACCGTTATCCAGAAAGCTCAGAATTACAGAAAGTCTGTCTCCCATAGACTCCATTTTAATCAAATAATTCAGAATTTTAAAACTGATTTCCTTTTTCTCTGTAATAATAAAACAGTACCTTGTAATTGATCCCAACTAAGATATAAATAATCATTATTGGATGCAAAACAATCCTATTGGGTTAAATAAATGTTTTATTGATATTTTAGTAGACTTAAGGTATGGAAATCCAAATTACAGAAATACCCCTTATCCGGAATACCCTTGGTCCTGAGCATTCTGGTTAACAGGTCCTATACCTGTACTATAATTCAAACTATGTAACTATATTTGTAAGTGCCTTGTGCAAACCACATGGAATCTATTGCAGGGAAAGATTAGCTCTGGGTCATTAGCAGAGCTTGGTATAGGACTATTTGTGTAAAATGCTTGGCTAATGATTTTAACATGGCAGTTATGTGTGGCCCTGGCTACAGTTTGAACAAATTTCTAGGGTTTTTGGGGTCTTGTTTTATGTGTTATTACAGTTATGTTAAACAAGGTGAAATAGCCCTTTAAAGGAGGAGAAAAGGTAAAAACTATGTAAACTTTATCAGAAAGGTCTATGTAAAAACAAATATAAGCACTCACAGAAAAGCTTTTATCCTCTATCAAAATATGTTTTTTCTAAACATATTCTTAGGTATCAGACTTCCTCTCTCAGAAAAATCCTTCATTCCTGTGGCCAGCGTCTGTACAGCTCTCTCCTCTCTCCTGCTCCCCCCTCCCATAGGAATGCTAAGAACTCCCTCGCCCTCCCTTAGGAATGTGTGATTTGCACTACAAGGGCTAGACTGCAAACAGGAAGCTATTTAATATGGCAGCTGCTGTCTTAAGCAAACGGAGAAAGCTTCTAGGGCTCTTTACTCAGGTATGGCAATGCTTTCTGCAGAATAAATATATTGTTCTAGGTGGCACTAATGTGGCAAATCTATTGGCAGTAAAATGCCAAAATTACTTTCCTTCTCCTTTAAGCTGCAAGTCTTAGTTCCCAGGAGACCTGTTTAGCTTATTAGTTACAATTGTATCTAAGTGCAAGTGTAGCTTGCTAACTTTTCTGGGCTCTCTGCCGAAAGCTACTTTTTTAATTAAGTTTGGGAAACATTGTATCTTTTTAATCATTCAGGTTCAGTGCAGGAGATCAAAGGGAAATTAGGGACTTTTCAGAAAGAATCAAGGACTGTCGGCTTAGCTGTCAAAATCGGGACTGTCCCACGAAAATTAGGACAGTTTTAAAGGAATGGACCATATAAAGGTGCAGGACCTCTATGATGGAAGCCACAAAAGTGGCTAGGATGTGAGACCCTTGTTATTGAGAGCTGCAGGAAATCAGAAAAGTTCTAAATAACACAGTGACTCGGGGCCTTCGTTTTAGCAATTGTTCATGCAATGAAAATAGGGCCAGTCTGATTAATGTTACTAGGACTGGAGATTAAAATAACTACTACCCAACATGGGCCACTATGCTGTGTGACATTTAGGGAGTGTCTATGGTGCTTTGCAGTTATATACAGCAATATATGGTCAATGGCAGGAATGCCATTCTCCTGTCAGTGCTCAAAGGGGGCAGGTTTCAGCCGGAAAATGCAAGGGCAGTTGGAGGTACAGTAGTGATGTATGGGCCTGAAAGGTCTTACCTGCAGGTCAGGCTGGTTTGGGTCGGCATCAACACTACTTTTGAGAGCGGGTTCGGGCTGAACTTTACATGTGCCCACCCTGCCCGCAACCTTACTATGCCCTGCTTCCGCCTATGTGCCCCACCCCTTTTGTGATGCCAACGACAGGTGAACATGGGTCTATAAATGCCGAGGCTTGGCGGGTTAGGATCAGGCAAAGGTAAGAAGTGGGTGAGTTAAGGTCAGGTGCGGCTCAACTTTTTGCTGACAGAGTAGAATAATAGATATTATTAAGTAACAAGGCAACTGCAGAAATATCTATGACAGAGCAGTTAGCAATGAAAACATAAATTAAAATAGAAAATAGTAAAGTCAGCAATACAAAAGGCCTGGGACAGGAGCAGCCATCCAATCTCTGAAATCACCTTAGGGAAGATGTAGTGTGTCAGGTTTAATTTCCGCTCGGCTATCAGGCAGGTAGCACACAAACTGTCATGCAATGAACAGAACGGATTCAATCGAGGGACACACCTTTTCTTGTTGATTATAAAGATTCACTCATTGCCTTTTTTACAAGCAATAGCTAACTGTAAATTCTGCTCCATAGGTATCAAATACCTAACAGATATTTCTAAAGTGACTCATAAAGGAGGTTTGAATATGCAGATAATAGTAAATGTGGGCATTCTGTTTCCCAGGGGACCATCATTGCTAAAATACAAAAATACAATAAAATTAAATGTTCTCAGATCAAGAGAAAACTTATATTATGTACATTATATCCATTGTAGGCTCAGTGGGGTTCATGGTGGCATATTTACTAAAGATCAAGTTTGTTTTTACTACAAAAGTCTTTTTCCCCCATCTCCTTATGCCTCCTTTTATTAATATGAATGGAAGCCACCTTTCACTGCATGCAACAAGCAGTTTTCTCGGCCTAAAATGCATGTGTGTGAATTTTTAGGATGAAAACCGACTGTCGGTTACAGCGAAGAGCAGTTTCGTTCAATCAAATGACGAGGTACTAAACAGTGTTTTGCTCTTCCCACCAACTGAAATGCACTGGAAGAGAAACACTGTGTAAAATTACCCTTACAGACTGATAGCTTGATTTCAAATATTGTTTTTCTCCCTGCAAACAGACAGTCTAAGGCTAACAGCACACAAAACCTTTTCTCTGTCAACGTATTTCAGCTTCCCAAAATCAGATCTGCTGCCTCCCATTCACTTGCATGGTTTATTTTTTGACAGGTACAGCTAGAGTGCATTTTTAGGATGAATGGGAGACAGCAGGGTGATTTGGAACATACCGTATCTCTGCCAGCAGAGAAAATGCCCAGTGTGCCATTACACTTACTCTTGCAAGGCTACTGAAAATGGCAGCATGGCATTCCCTAGGCTCACTGCATATGGCACTGCTCTTACTGAGCTGCCTAAAAACACAACATGGGTATAAAATCATCTTGAAACCATTATTTTGGTTAGAGTGCAGTAGGAAGGTAACCTTTGTTCTATTTACCATTGCAAAGTTCAGCTTTAAATTGTAGCTTTACAAGTAAGGCCATAAAACAATATATCTAACTGCATGGCTTTTAGCTTCAAAATAGCAGATAAATGTAAGAATAAATGGCCTTTAGAATGTTTCCTGGTTGGTATTCTGACATGCATTTTCTTTATCAGAAAAATCTTCAGAATTTTCCATTATGTACAGCATTCATAAAGAATGGCCTATCATTTATAAGCCTTCAATTATATAGTTACATCTGGGGACAGACTATTATACATTTATTAAGTATGGTCTATCTTCTACAGTATATATCTCCCTTATTAAGTATGGTTTATCTTCTATACGGTATATCTCCCTTTAATTATACAGTTACATGTGAGGACATAGACTATTATAGACTATTATGGTTTATAAAGTATCATATCTTCTACATGTTATACCTTCTTCATCAATCCCAAATGGTTTCTATGTTAATTGGCTTAGTAAAATGTTGTCGGCATCAGGGGAGTAACTACAGAAAAAGCAACCCCCTGCACCTGCAGGAGGGCCCAGTAAAGCCCTAAATAATGAGCAATTTCAATATATATTGGGAGAACAGGTAAACTTATCAAGGTTTGGAGCCTTAAATTGAATTTTCTGCAGCATTCAGTAACATCTTGTTATGCCACTGGTCTGCACGCAATTATTTCAATGTTTGATTCTTGTGTTCTTGTGTCCACTCAGGCTGTAACGTGTGAAGGGTGCAAAAACACAAATAATCTTAGCCACTGGCATATGTGGTGGGCTTACTATGCCCAATTACCAAAAGTCTCTCATTTGACACGCCTAGATGAACAGCAAGCATGCAACAAAGCCAAAGTCCATTACAAATGCCTGGGGCGGTTGCGGAGCTGTACTTTGCCATCATATCACTGGTGTGCATTTCTCTGTTTTGTATATGTTCTCCTGTAAAAATTCTTTGGCTGTTGGAGAAGCAGATTAGATATCCCTGGCATATATGTATATCAGCATGACAGCAATTTATATTTTAAAGCTGCAATGTGTAGTCTAATATAAATACTGTAATTTAAAAAGGGAAGAAGCTTTACAAAAAGCATGCTGATTTAATTAATAGTCCCATTCCCTTTGGCTCGGGTTGTCACTGGGCTTTAACCCATCCTTGCATATCGCTTCGCTCCCCCCCCCCCCCCCCCCCCCCCCCAGACAGCACACACTGATAATACTGGAATTTCTACAGGGTACATAAAAAAACAGAAGATGTAATGGCAATGTATAGAGTGTATAGGAGGCAACCTGCCTCACAATGATAATACTGTTATTATTAGTACACTGTATTTTTATAACCCCCAAGATTTTGTGCAGAAGTGCATAGTGCTATATATGGGGGGTGTAAGGATGACAAACCATAGTCTTCTGTACCTTTCTTATCTGTCAGCATTTCCTTGTCAGGGATTGCTAAAAGCTATGATTGCTGTGCTAAATTTCTGTAATGAGTAAGTTAATGGGAAGAGCTAGGTTTTCAGGCTCTAGTTTGGTCAGTATTAAGACCACAAGGAGAACAGGACTTCATATCATTGCTGGTATCGGTTAGAGCCATTAACGTTAAAAAGATAAATGTTTTCTGTCCTTTATAAACCCTGCCAAGGGAACGGCATAGGATCTGAACTATAATTTGCTTTTTCATACATGGGGAGGTAATACCCATGTCACCTTGCGTTCTGCTACACAGAATGGTCTTCTGTAAAGCCCCTTCCAACCCACCTTGAGAACTACAGGGCTTTTTCCAACACTGGTGCTTTAGAAATGGGCCCAGACTTTGGCCAGCCACAAATAACACGTGGATTTCAAAGACACTGTTCAGCCACAAATAACCTAAACTATACGAAGGTCAGCTGCTTTTGTTATTTACTTAGTTATGTGCCAATGCACAAGTCAGGGCAGAACAACTTCTACACCAAACAAGACCCTTCAGAAGACATGCATTCCCAGAAATCTGGCAGTGTGTTTGTTACTGACCAAAGTTACCAACAGTGGCCATCTTAATTGTAATCCATGGCTGTGCAAGCGTAGACCCTCCGGCACATTTGGCTCTCCGAGTGATTTTGTATGCAATATCATGACCCTTACGAGATAGCTGCATTTACTATTAAGCTGGCCATACACGCACCGATAATATTGTACGAAACCTCATTTCGTACGATATTCGGTGTTTGTATGGCAACTCGGCGAGTCGACCGATATCGCAGGAGGCTGCTGATATCGGCCGTCTCGCCAATCGGGCGGTTTAAAGATTTTGAATGGGCGCCATAGAAGGCGCCTGAGCAAAATCTGCAGTCAGGGCTGAATTGGCAGAAGGAGGTAGAAATCCTATTGTTTCTACCTCCTTATCTGCCGTTTCAGCCCTGAACGTTAATGGCAGATTTAACGATCGCAAATCGCCACATGTGTGGCCACCTTTACTCTGTTTAACTCCTGTATGTCTCTAACACTGATGTGCGTAGATGGTGAAGACAATATGGCCCTATCCTAGTGAGTAAATTGAACAGTGGGTAACCCCTTTGATATAGACAGCGACAGAGTTGATTACTCTCAATGTTTTAATGACCAGTGTCATTAATGAGTAGTCATAGCTAGCTAGTTATACATATTCCCAATTTCAGCTTCCAGCTAACCTGCTGATTGGAGCATTTTCACATTTCTTACAAAGAACAATCCGGACTAAACTTAGACCAAGTGACCTCCATGGGATAAGACGCCCAAACAACTGTTGCCCTCAAACCCTGGAAACTGTTCCTAGCTGGAGCGGCCTTTATTTACCTTTCAGTTATGCTGCCACAGAGACACAATAACACACAAGTGATTGTGTTGCTATTCACTAAGTAATCATTAAGGGCAGGCTGGTTAATGACATAGCTTTCAGCACATCTCTTGTTTCGCCTCCCACCTGTCAGTTTGTTAAACATACTCCAGGGTAAATGCAACCCAACCTGAGCTCCTCACATGGAAATAGCACCAAGGTCAGTAAAAGTTGTTCTAACATACAGATTCCTCTCATAATTCACATTAATATCATTGGCCTTTATTATGTAACACCAGAGTTGGCATAATAGAGAATATAAGACACAGCACAGCTGATGTAAATAACGCAAAATAAGGCAATGGTCACATGGCATATATATATTACCTACATGCTAAGATTTTAGCTGGGAGTGGCTAACTGCATGCTGTGACAAAGTAGTCAAGGAGCCTATTGGCTGGCTGAATTATCACACACTGACCTTACAATATAGTAATTTCACAAATTCTGGTTCTCTAGGTTTCATCAACATAGTAAAGCACCCTATGTGACTTGTACCAAAGATATTTAGTTATGCTATTTATTTTGAACCAATAAGTAGTCATGAATAACTGAATATAACTGGGTCCAGGTAATCTAATTATCTACCTTGCAAGGACCAAACATGGAGTACCTTTAGCTTCCCTGTTCGCCCTGTTTAGCTCAAGAACTGACAAAAAACATAGATGTTACATGATTAAAAAATTAGGCAATAGGTATATCAGCACAAGCCCATTTAAATGCACTCATACTGAAAAATACTGCCACTTTAAGAAAAATGTCTTAGAAGCCCTGTGGAGATGGCAACAGTGTCCTGTCTTCTATATTTAGGGGGGCCCACTAGCCTTTTTAGGTCCCAGGGCTCAGCAACTGTCACTCCCTCCAAACAGATGCAACTGCGCATGTGCTTTGTCACAAATTGGGCACAGTTTAGCCAAATATGTTCTAAGCCTGACTGGCATATATTCTGATGTTTGGCGTGCAAGTGACTTGCGTGTCCTATTTTATAATCAGTAGGTGCAGCGGTGCTCAATTCAGAATGGACGGCAGTAAGTACAGAGCAGTGCTGAGCGTATCTATACAGAAGTGGACAATATCGGACTATCAACGACAGCAGGGATACAACCAGTCGGGGTGATGACAACATAGGCTCATCAAGATTTTTAAACCTGTCCAATCAATATTTGCCAGATTTTCAGACAGATATGGGTAGGTGGGTCAGATTGCCTCATACACAGCAGATGAACTGCCGACTGAAGAAGATGATTATTGCCCCTGTATGGCTGCCTGTCTAAAATATGATCAAAATCTCCTGTGTAGTGTAGCCCTTATACCCTGTGCCTATCTTTACTTCCCTTTTCACAAATACCACTATCCAACTACTATCTCTATTGTCTTGTTTTCTATTCAACTTATGTTGAATTAAAATCAGTAAAAAATGTTCCAAAAAGATGTATTGCGAAATAGGAGGGCTTATCCCAAAGGAAGACACACCAAGCATCTACAGCAGTAAACCTGAAACTTCCAGTTGGTCACTTGTTCTGATTATAAGCAGAGAATTTTCCCAGTGATAGGATTGTTCATTTGTTCCATGGAAACTGGATAAGACCTGGCGTGATGAGATAATGTAGACAGGAGATGTAGTTTGGGAGCTTCACCCATCTGTGTATGTTGTAGAGTTGGGGAAACTGTGAGATTGGATTTACTATATATAGGGATAAGTGACTTGAGAAAGGGGTTGCCCTTGCCAAGGGTGCAAGTACAGGTATGGGACCTTTTATCCAGAATTCTTGGGACCTTAGATAATATGTAGAAGGAGCCTTTCAGTCTGCATAAAAATCATTGAATCATTAATTAAACCCAATAACACTGCCTGAGAAAAGGAGCTGGAACTGGTGCACCAGCAACACCAAAAATAATCATGCAAAAGCTGATTTTCAACAGTCTATTTGGAATTTTGACTTTGTAACAGAGTTTTTTCATATATGTGTCTTCTTATTCTACCTTTTTCTTATCTTTCATAAGTGACAATATATGTGTGTTACAATACAAATGTGCTTGCAGAGAAACACAACAATTACAATACACCCTACTAAACAACAGCATTTACAGATGTGGGCCTAATGTATTCCAAACAATGGGAAATCAATATTTAACAGGTAACTGCCCTTTTAATGAAATAACAATATTGACAGTATCAAAATGAAAAACCAATGCTTGATAGTAGTAGCATGTTGTTTTTAAGATTATCTGCCCACTTAATTAACCAACAATACTGACACTAATAAAACATCATTCATTACAAAAGATTACATTTGTAAATCAAACCGCCTCTGCTCTTTTTAGTCCCGCCCCACACTGATCTGCTCACATATAGTCATGGTTGGCGTGGCTTACAGACATCATATAATAAAAACATTCTGATTGTTCTTGTTAACATAAAATAAGCACTAGCACACAGGAAGTATTTACCGTTTACTTTCCTAGGGCAAAAATATGCCTGAGAGAGTGAATACTGATTAAAAGCCAATATTTGTGTAATGAAGTAATACATGTTTGTGGGTGTAGTGTTCCTAACCTTAGTTGCATTCATTACAATGAATAAGCTGATTAAACCAGTACACCTCCCAGCTTACACAGAACCTGAGCTGCACTAGGGTTTCTTCTATCCACCATTTGTGCTGATCAGGTTGTGATCTTTTACAGTAGAATAGCTCAGTGCCTTAAAAGGTAATAAACTGTTTATTGTTTACAGCTTATTATATAAATTATAGTAGTGTTACTGTAGCAAACACACCAGTTTTACCAGTGCAGGGCAACAGTGCATTATATATTTATTACTTGAAAGCTCTTTCATTTTTTGGTGTTACCTTTAAGAGCAAACTGTTAAATCTCAGCCATAGATTATGGAGAAACAGCGGCCTCTGGTGGCTAAATTACCATGAAAAATAGCAGTATGCTTTTGAAAAGTATTTCTCAGAACACCCCTGTTACACTTGACAGCATGTTTTGCTGCTGCTGTTACTTTAAAATTCACAAGTGGTCAATATAATGTTCCTTTACAACAGCGGTTCTAAACCTGTGGGTGGGGACCCCTTTGGGGGTCGAACGACCCTTTCACAGGGGTCACCTAAGACCATCGGAAAACACATATTTCCAATGGTTTTAGGAATAATTTTATGGTTGGGGGTCACCACAACATGAGGAACTGTATTAAAGGGTCGCGGCATTTGCTGCTTTACGATATAACAATTGTCACTGAGATAAGAGGCACATTAGAGATCAGCACAATTCATGTCAGACCGGATTAGACGCCTGTGGCAAATCTTCTCTATTGCGGGCTACAAATCTCCTCCAAATTCCTTCCCAGCAGCAATAATGTAAATCGCCGCTGGGAAAACATATGTCTCGCTTGGACTTTCCAAAGTCGCCTAAAGCCGTCTAGTGAGGAAACTTCGTGTGACTTCAAAAAGCCGAAGGGAGGCGTATGTTTGCAGGTCCAGGTGTACCTGCCTGAACCAACAGCCATGAAAGCCATTTAAACATAATTACAAAATGGGAAACCAAAATAATAAACCAACAAATTCTTCTTTTATAGAGATTGTGTAACTAAAAGAGGGGGGATGTTTCAGTCAAAGGGCATAGCAGATAAAAGGTCTTTGTGCAGACCCCTGGCCAAATGCCACTTTTGGCCATTTATGAAAACAGTCCTGCATTTGCACTCTACCTGGAAACCACATTCTGCCCCACGCAGACTACTGACAACTTTTACTGCAACCCAATGACCAAACCTACATCCTCTCAATACCAGCAATTTTTCCAGGTACCACTGCAGGACACTAATACTCATCCACCAACCAGAACCATTAACTCAAACTCTTATCTAGCCTATTTAAAAAGACCTAAAAAAAATAATCCCACCTGAATCTGTCTGCAATATGCCTCAAAAAATAAAAAATCTTCAATAATTTTTAACTGTAATATACTAAGATAGAATGTAGATTGTAAGCTCTACTGGGCAAGTACAGATGCGAATGACTGAGCACTCTCTTTATAGGAACCAAAAGTGCACACACACACACACCTGGCCTTTCAAAAATAAGTAACTCTGTGTTAATAGAGTACAGGGAAACAGCACCCCACTAAAAAGACTTGCAAGGAACCCTGTGTTTAATTGTGCATAGTCAAACAAAACAATGTTTTGGGGTGGGCCCCTTTTTCAGGTGACATGGTAAAGGGGCCTGTCCCCCAAACCATTGATTTGTTTGGCTATGCACAATTAAACAAAGGAGTTATCCTCTTTTATACCTGTGTGTTGGAGTGTTCCTTGTGCTCTCTTTATAGCCCTGTGTAATATGACCCCCATATAAATAAAGTATAATCCCTTTTGCTTGCAACAGTTAACTGATGTTGGGGGAAGAAGCAAACAGGAGAGTGTGAATGGGAGAAAAGAGCAAGCGGCTCCAAGAGAAACACAGTTAATTGAAGCGTGTCTTACCCCTCAGACACCGCACAGAGCAATGCCTTTTTCTTTGGAAAGAACAAAGCTTAAACACCCTGCCCCAGAATGATTTGGGCTATTTTCAGCAGTAAAATGCCACAAGAATGTAAGAGATTTCCCACAACTCCTCAGCTCACCCTGTGTGTGCAGCGCTACAGCTACAAGGACAGGGCTAAAGCATTCTTGGCTGCACATAAAGCCTAAGTGAGCCCATTTACCCTCTGTATCTCCCCAGCTGAACCGCCGAGCCAAGCCTTAGGGTAGATGCATTGGATATGTTGGTGCCCTCTGTTCTTAGGAGCTCTTTGTCTCAAATTAGCCAAAAACCCTCTGTTGCCTGCTGCGGAAAGGAAATGCAGGCTGTCCTAATTCCAAACAGCAGCGACAAGCACATGCAATAGCACATAAAGGTGACTGCCATAACTGATAATAGGGAGCCATTGCAGGCATTTGCCACCACCCCCAGGCTACTTTAATCTAGGGTTGCCACCTGGCCAGTAAAAATTATGCTTGACCCCAAAGTTATTTACAGGAAAGAAAGATAAATATACAGGAAGGCTGGTATTTTTGTATTTTTTTCCACAAAGGGATTCTGTCACAGGAAAAAAACGCATCAGTTAATAGACCTCCTCCAGCAGAATCCTGCATTTCAATCCATTTTTCAAAAGAGCAAACAGATTTTTTTTAAATTTACTTTGAAATTTGACATGGGGCCTGGCAAGTTTCCCAGGTGTCCTCAGTCATGTGACTTGTGCTTTGATAAACTTCAGTCACACTTTACTGCTGAGCTGCAAGTTGGAGTGGTATCACCCCCCTCCCTATCCCCCTAGCAGCCGATCAGCAGAACAATGGGAAGGTAGCAAGATAGCAGCTCCCTGACACCTGTATTGCTAAAAGTGGAGGAGTCCCAAGCCGGACTTGAGTGCTATTCTAGTATATATTACTGCCCCACCTAATGGCAGTAATATATACTAGAATAGCACTCAGTAGTGAAAATCCAAGTCCGGCTTGGGACTACTCCAGTTACATGGGAGTAGGAGAAACAATAGGTTAGCTGAAAGCAGTTCTAATGTGTAAAGCTCAGGCACAATGCACTGAGATGGCGCCTACACACCAATATTACAGCTAAAAAATACATTTATTGGTTCAAGAATAACATTTTATTGTACAGCACTGCAGAATATGTTAGCGCTTTATAAATAAATGTTAATAATAATAATAATAATAATAATAAATGAAAAATAAATTATTTGAAATCTGAACAATGTAATATAGTAAAAAAATATATATCACAAAATTCATGGCAATGCCTGAAATTGCCCTATCTCTATAGAAGGTTTCTAATACCATTTTTTATTTAGAATATATTAGATAGTAGATAATAGATAATATTAACGTTAAATCTTTTTACATTACCATGTTATATGATGATCCAAAAAATCGCAATGTTTCTCAGGGCTATACAAATAATGCTAACAGCAGTTAATGAGTTTCCTATGTTGCCATCTATGGTTTTTTTTTTTTTTGACAGCCCGTTTGGGCCCTATACTCACCCCCTTCCATTGCCCTCATATGTTTATTGCCATAATTTATGGGCCTTCTATGAAATCTGTCAGGTTATGCACTCTTCTGTCTCCGAGCAGGAACTTGCGAGTTGATTCTGTTAGAAAACGTCTCAAAGCAAATAATTCACATAAAAGCCAGAATTGCTTCAGTGTCTAGGAATGTGCTTTAGTAATTGGGACAAGAGAATAATTGGCACATTTTCCAGTGGAGCAGAAAACTGTGACAACCCCTGCTCTTTAGGCAACAGATTTATTCATGCCTGCTTATATTTAACAACATAACTAGGTAACATTAGGCCTTTACACCAAATTACAGTCTTATAACTGTATATTTATTTGAAAGCCATAACAGCTTGTTTACCAGGCAAGTGAAAGGTAAATTACTGTGTTAGTGTGGGGACTATGAGGGCTCAATATGTAAACTACTGGGGGGCCTACAAGGGTTTTTACAGAAAAGCCATGGAGGCTAAGCCCTGAAAAAAGTGACAAACAGATCTATACCATGGCAGGCCACCATGTTGAACTACAAATTCCATCATCATCAGCCAGCCTGTAAACAAGCAAGAGTTCTTTATTTGTGTTCTATTTTAATCAATGTTTTTTTTCTTTAATCTCATAAGGTGCACAATGTGATGTTGAACAGCTCTATTTAGAACAAATCAGCAGTGCACCTTTCATTCAGAGAGTTTTCCATCTATTAATAGAAAATTGCTGAGAAAGATATGAACACCACACTGCATGGCTAATTGATTTCCTGCCTGTTTTCTTCATCAATAAGCTGCATGTACAGATGCAAACGCTGGGTTTATTTGCTACTAGTTTATATGTCTGCCAACCCCAGAGCAGCATAACAATTACTCTCTTTACAGACTTAACAGGAGGCTATCACAAAGAGTGGGAAGGTTACATTGCAGCCTGACAATAATGTGCAGACTTGATCATTTTTATAGTTTTAAAACTACAAGGTGACTTCTAATGTCATAATTTTTTAACCTATATGCATATTATTTCTTATAATACACAAATGAATGTGAGTAAGCGCAACAGGAGCAGATTAACTGATTGTAGGGCCCTGTTTATTGCCTTGCCCCTGACCTGTCCAGCTAACCCTAACCCACCCCTATCACCCAATTCCAATTTTATCTCTGGGTCTGATTTTATCTTTGGGCCCAGGGTGCCTAACAATAAATAGCATAGTCATAGCATAGCATAAGTCACATAAACAGAAATCCAGTGCACATTGGCCATGTCCTCATTCTTTACACTCTGTTTAAGTAAATATAAAAATAACCCATAACTATAAATTAGGCAAATCACCTTTCCTCTACCTTGGACATGAAGGTACATATGAGTCAGAGATGCTACACTGTTTGGCAATGCAAAATACAAAATGTCTCTAATCTCTCCTTACTGTAATTTAATGGTGCTACACTTCTTGTGACCACTAGATGGTGCATGAGGAATGGCACAAACTTTAAAGGGGTTTGTTACATACAAGTTAACTTTTAGTATGTTAGAAATTTACTTTTTAATTTGTCTTTATATTTTTTCGTTTTTCAATAATTTTCTCTCTTCTACCTCGTTTCAGCTTTCAAATGGGGGTCACTGTCCCTGAAAGATAAAACTTTCTCACTATTTATTTTTCTATTCAGCCCTCTCTTATTCATCTTCCAGTTTGCCATTCAAACCACTGTCTGTCTGTCACTGATATTCTATAGCTTGACATAAAATGTCCTTTACTTAGCCACTTTTAAGTTGGTCTTCATGCTTAATGTTGTAGTTTTAGAATTATTTGCCCTCCTTTTTTGCCAATTTCAAGATTTGAAATGGGGGTCACTGTCCCCACAATGCCCAAACAATGATTGCTCTTTGAGACTACAGTCTCCCCCAGAAAGTTCCCAGGGGAAACTGGTGCAGCAAAGAGAACACAATAAGTGGCAAGCATGTTTTAGTTATATTCCTATAAATGCAGTTTTCATTGGTACTGTGAGTAGTGGTCTGGTAAGCACATACCTTTTCAATAGGGCAGGAAAGCTGCAGACCCAATGCAAAGTCATACCAGTTAAAAGGGAACTACGGCTTCCAAACCAAAATTTGTTAAAGATCCCCAGACAACACAGAAACCCTTAATATCCCTATCCCTGTAATCTGTTCCTTCAAAAAGTATGAATAAATACCATTTTATATGCTGAAATCCAGCTGCAAAACAGTTCTTCTATTTCTGCATCATTTGAAAGCCTGGAAGGGGAGGAGGGACTAAAACACTGATGTACAGATTGCAACAACTTCTCCATAGCTTACAGACAGCATGCAGGAACTACATAACCCACAATGCATTGCACTGTGTTGTTCCTTTCCTTAAAGACGTCAAATGTGCAGGGAATTATGGGATTTGGAGGATGCAGGCTGGGGACAATCGACTACTGTTACAGTATATTTTATTTGAGTCTCAAAGTAGTCAGCCAGACCAGCAGGAGAACAGGGGGCTTAGGGAACTGTTCCAATCCATATTATTACATTAAAAATCACGAAAAGGCTGCATCTCTTTTAATTGATGTGCACTGCAAAGTTATTTAAAATTATGTTTACTTTTTAAAAAGCTCAAATTGTGGATGGAGTTCCCCTTTGAAAATACAGGGTTAAGCACAGCCTATTTTACTGCACACTATTACTGCATCAGTATAAAGTGAGCCATAGCTAGCAGAATGGGGATTTACTACTGCTTTAGAACAGTTTTCTAACACTGTCCATAGGGAAAAGGCACTTCTAGAGCCCTTTATGCAGCATTTTTGGTCCTGACCCTAAAGCTGGCCATACACGTGGCGATCTGATGATGTTTCGTGCGACCATCAGTCAGGGCTGAAACAGCAGATAAGGAGGTAGAAACAATAGGATTTCTACCTCCTTCTGCCGATTCAGCCCTGACAGCAGATTTTGGTCAGGTGCCTTCTATGGCGCCCGATCAAAATTTTCTAACCTGGCCGATCGGCGAGTCGTCCGATATCAGCAACTTCCTGCGATAACGGTCGACTCGCCGACATGCCATACACGCACCGAATATCGTACGAAACGAGGTTTCGTACAATAGTATCAGTGCGTGTATGGCCAGCTTAATGTACTTAATCTGTCTGAAGCCAAAGTAGTCATTCTGGTTCTGCAGGGGTCACTTATAGCTGCTATGCCAAACAATAAAATTTACCTTAAGTTACTTAAATAACAAAAAAGTGTCCTCAGGTCTTTGATATCACTTGCTACAAAGCAATACAATAAGACACGGGTGGGGGGGGGGCAACTCTGTCTGGAGGTTCTGGAATTGCCAAAAGAATAACAAATAGGTTTCCAGCACTTTCTGCTAATAGAGGTAACTACTGAGAAGGAAGTAGGTAGTAACTAAGTGGGAGGTGGAGAGGAGTCAGGAAGAGTCCAGCAAAGCAAAGAAGGACAGAGCCACAGCCAACAACAAACAGATCCCTGCCCAAGAAACTAAAGGGAGAAGAAGCCAGAGCCTGGAAACAGAGATTCACTACTCCCCAAGGTAAGGAGGAGGGTTACCTAAGTTAAGGCTGTGTAACTGTTCTTTTATACACGTTTTCTTAATATTGTGATACTGTGTTACTGATGTGATGTCCTTCGTATGTCGCTGAATTACAAATGTTTTGTATTGCTTGCTGATTTATATAATGATTTTCTAAAATATATTACTAGAAATGAAATATAAATGCCTGGATACTTAAATAATCAAAGTATGCAGAAGCTCATAAAAAGTAAATAACTCAACAGGGCTTGGTAACATATAAAAAGTGATTTATTTAGTGGTAACCAAATGTTTCGGTCACTAAATAAATCACTTTTTATATTCTATCAAGCTACTTGTCTACACATAAAAATATACATATATTATAAACTAAGAGACAAGAAGAAATTGGTCTCTGCAGTAACTAGTAATGGCCAAATCCCTCCACTGTCCAAATCCCTTCACTGCCCACACCCTCAAGCCAACAGCATCTGAATTCCCTCTCTCCCCACTCCAGCCATACATGTAAATAGAGGGGAGGATTGCAGGCAGTAACATGAAATACTGAAGGACACCTCCGGGAGCAGGAGGAGTGGGTGCTTACCATGCTTATTCCATGCAGGCACCCCCCCAAGACTGCCCCAGATAGTTATGCCACTTCCTGTTCTATAGAGTTTACTATAGTAAACCCCCATATGTAATAAAAGGCATTAATTTTTCCCAGGTTCAGTAACCTATAGCAACCAATAAGATGTTTGCTTTTAAACAGGTGACCATTAAATTCTACCTGCTGATTGTTGCTGTGGGGTACTGCTCCTGGCCAATGTAAAATATACCAACACCAAAATATCAGTGTACCAGAGCCAAAAATACTATGTTTCTGAGTTTTCTGGCTACACACAGTACAGGTATTGGATCTGTTACTGGTTATCCCAAAAGTTCCGAATTACGGAAAGGCCATCTCCCATAGACTCCATTATAACCAAATAATTCTAATTTTTAAAATTGATTACCTTTTTCTCTGTAATAATAAACCAGTACCTTGTACTTGATCCCAACTAAGATATAATTAATCCTTATTGGAGGCAAAACAATCCTATTTAAATGATTTTTAGCAGACTTAAGTTATGGAGATCCAAATTACGGAAAGATCCCTTATCTGGAAAACCCCAGGTCCCGAGCATTCTGGATAACAGGTCCCATACTTGTACAACATATTTCAAAAGTGGCACCAAGGAAAGGGCGCGCCAGCAGGTTAGACTCCAGGATTTAACTATAAACATAGCAAGATGCAGGAGAAGAAAAGGGTTTGTCACTACAGACATACCAACATGTAAGAGAAGAAGCCCACAATGCAAATATTATTGTTCTATTTATATATCGCCAACATATTACACAGTATTTTACATATATTATTCATCAGCCCTTGCACCAGTGGAGCTTACAGTGTTAAGGTAGCAATACACATTAAGATCTGCTCGTTGGGCTCGATCTTTCCCTAAATATCAGACATTCAAGTTTTTGAAACATAATTTGAATTCAAATTTTTAGTTAAAGAAAATTGAACGTTGATAAATCTCCCCGTAAGGGTAATGTCCCAGAGGTGACTAATCTCCCTGTTAGGCCTTTCCACTGGCAATAAGGGAAAAGGGGAATCGCCAGTGGAAAGGCCTACGCATCACTTCAGTTTTCCAAATTTGCGCTAAGTTTCCTCCTGCAGGCAGCTTTGTGAATTAAGTACATAAGCCCAACTGAATGAGCTCATGTCAAAAAGGGAGGTAGATTTTCCCTTTATCAGAAGGGATTCAAGGACTGCCTTGCTTATTTAAGACAATGGGCAATAATTTTAATCTTGATATTCGCCTTTTTTGTTTACGAGAACTGTTTATTTAACCTTTCAGCTGTTTTTAATCTAACAATAATGGTAAGAATTACTTAGTCGACAGAACATTCCTTTTCTGAATACAGGTAATGGACTTCTGCTTGCCTCTGAATATGGCATCACCAAGGGGTTCTATGACCATATAAGGGCTCTGGCACACGGGGAGATAAGTCGCCCGCGACAAATCTCCCTTGTCACGGGCGACTAATCTCACCGAGTTGCGATGACCCGCCATCCCACCGGCGAACATGTAAGTCGCCGGCGGGATGGCAGAGTCTTTTTCGGCGATTTCGGGAAATCGCGCCGCCGCGTGTGCCATACCGCCGGCGACTTACATGTTCGCCGGTGGGATGGCGGGTCATGACAACTCGGGGAGATTAGTCGCCCGCGAACATGGAGTTTTGTCGCGGGCGATTAATTTCCCCGTGTGCCAGAGCCCTAAAAGCACAAGGCTGAAGGTTATTTATAAGGATATAATTTACAGGATAAAGGTATGGGATCCCTTATCCAGGAACCCATTATCTAGAAAGCTACAAATTACGGGAAGGCCATCACTCACAGACTCCATTTTAAGCTAATAAGTCTAATTTTAAAAATGTTTAAATGATGTAAAGCAGACTTCTGGTATGGTTTCCAAATTATGGAAAGATGCCCAAACATTTCATACTATAAATCCTGTATTCATGGCTCTTGTGTTTTAAATATATATATATACACCATAACCGTGTCAGTGGATAATAATCCTCCCAGCTGGGCTACATAAAGAAAGCGTAACACGCGCCATTCTAGTTTCCCACTAAGGGTATTTATAGAAGCTAATAAGCAAAGTAGTAGCTAGGTCTCATAAAGTAATGTTGGCTATCACAATAATATTCAGGAAACATTTCAGGCAAGGAAATTGCCAGCCCCCACTCCTGAGCCAATATATCACAGTATTCTGACCTACTTCTGTGTAAAAAGCTTGTGAAACTTAAGTAATGCTTTCACATTTCAAGCTGTCATAACCCAAAAATATTACATTCCAAATGGCACGTGCCACCTCCCACTGACTACCTCGTGCATTTAGTTCTTAGTCTGAAAACACTCTATTGTGTGTGGGCTTAGGACAGCCATAAGGACAAAAGATGGCGGCATAAATAGTTATGGTCGCCCTGGCCAAGACCTGCAAGCACTCGAGGGGTCTGGCATTCAAGCACTCTGTATGCTCTGGCCTGGGAGGTAAAATTACTCCCAATTTGTAACATACAATGTCATGTACAGACAGAACTTTAGATGTACAACAGACTAGAATTTGTTCAATATTGAATTATATGTTACAACTAGACTTCTCCCTTAGGTGCCCGCCCAAATTAAGTCTGGAAGTGAGCTGATCCTAGGTCTGGTTTAGAATTAATTTTCCAGTTTGTATGAGCAGATTGTGCTTTATTAAAGTGATACTGACTTATTCCTATAATTAGAAAAAATGTGTTACTATCTAAACTTCCAAAAAGAAATATAAATGTATATTTTATACTAAGGCACGCCTGATTCCACAAATTAAAAGGAAACCATGATAGCATGTCCCTGGAACCCAACCCCCTTAGGCTCACAGAGTTGTTCAATACCTTCTTCATCTGTTCCCATTGGTCCTGGAACTTGAGGTCCCTCTGCTTTCTACAGTGGGTTGTGCAGAGATACTCTAGAGTGGCTTCAAGTCCCAGAAACCATCAACTCCAATCCTAAATAAGACCCACAATCCCTAGGTACCAATGTGCAAATCTACAATGCATTAAGGAAACACCTCTAATTATAAGTGGGCTAAGACTGTCACTCATGCTCAGATTCCTCCTTCTGGCTAAGCAGTATGGAATATTTCCAAAGAATCTGTGAATATTAAAAATGGAGAGGGAACTCAAGTACTGGAACCCATCACTGTGTGTGGGCTAATTTTATCAGATACCTTCTGAGGTAGAGGTATCTCTATGGGGCATCAGACATTCTGAACTGCACACTCTCCAATGCCTAATTATCCTTTGCAGGGCAGCCATCAGAAACTTTGGGGCTCTGTAGTTCACAAGTGTGAATCAAATTTTGGCCACGCTCTTTGTGTGTAACATAAACAGCTGATGTTACTTTATAATAAGCAGATCATATAGAGAGTTCTATTAATTAACTGGGGGTCAGTAGACTTTGCCCTAAGTTTGAACACTACCCACCCACCTGCCCCTGTCACACTTCTGTGCCTGTAATTGCTTGATATACAAGTTACTTAAGTTTCTACAAAAGTAATTTAAGTTTTTCCACAAGGTATGTAAACTGCATATGTTTAGGGACCAAAAAATGTTTCTGTGGGGTCCAGTAACTAGTCATTCCACTGCTGGAAAGTTCATGTAGGAGACACTCATATAATTTAGTAAAAGTTTGTGTAGAAGACGCTTATATAATTTAGTAAATAGCTCCCAATATAAACAACTGTTTTTACTCTATAATAATCAGTTCATATAAATAGTTAAAATGAATCATTAATGTGCTAATAAGTAAGTCAAGATCATTGGGGGGCAGTGGAATTTACCTTAAGTTATTTAATTCCTTGGTGGTCAATGGAGTTTGCCCATGCCTGTCCGTGTCAAGCGTCACTGACACTTTTGCTTGATACACAAGTTAGATAAGTTTATAGTAAGTTTACAGGTTTCACCCCAACTTTATACGTAACTTACGTAACTTTTGCGATACAGTCAGGTCCCCATTTGGATGAAGATCTTACCAGGCCCGTCACAACAGTACCCCCTCTCCCCACTTGATGGGGGCCCTGATCATTTAGGGTAATGTCTCACGGAGAGATTAGTCACCCATGATAGATCTCTGCTACCACGGGTGACTAATCTTTCCATTCCACCAGCAACAGTTTTCCGAAGTTGGGCAAAGTTTCCTTCCTTCGGAAAACCAAAGAGATTCATAGGCCTTTTCCCTGATTAGTCGCCCACAGTAGCAGAGATCTACCGCGGGCAACTAATCTCTCCAAGGGACATTACCCTTATATCAGTGCAACATAATCATCAGTCATCAGATATCCCCAAACACAGCCAGCATTATTCTCATAATCCCTCTGTGCCCTTTTAATTTAGACACTGGATATTTAAAACCCAGTTGTGACATATGTCTATTTGTTCTTCACCTGCCTCCCATACATTTATGGAGAGGGGACAGCAATTTAAGATGAAGATATGAACCAGTTCAGCATTAGTGTCCACCAGTGTGATTTTTTTTAAATAACATTCAGAGAAAAAAGTTACCAGTAAATATATCCTTATAAAAGGTGCTTAGTGATGTCACTTGTGTTACATGATTCACTCAAACCTATGCTTTTTAAGAAATAATATACATAGTATTTTAAAATATAAAGATATTAGAAGTTATCTTGGACTACCATGGCCTGTATAAATGCATTCCACCGGCAGTCTTGTTTTGTTATATGGTTCAAGGACTATAGACAGAGGATCTATTAATCAAAATGCAAATGAAATTGTTTTAAAGTAATTAAAATATAATGCACTGTTGCCCTGCACTGATAAAAGTTGTGTGTTTGCTTTAGAAACCCTACTATAGTAAATATAAACAAAGCTGCTGTGTAGCAATGGGGGCAGCCAGTCAAGCTGAAATTGGGCTAAATAGCACAGGATACATAGCAGATGGGCTCTGTAAAATAAAATACACAATTCCTGCGTAAAAACTAAAGCTATTGTATTCTGCAGAGCTCATCAGTTATCTACTATAAAACTTGTGCCATTTAACTGGATTGGATTTCATTTTGGTTTCATTTTTCTTTGTAGCAATTTTAATTTACTGATTTATAATGTAATTCACCATCTGTAATTATGCCAGCTTTGCCTTTAGCTGAGTACCTAGTAAGAAACTTTGAATAAAAACTATATATATCAAATCAGTCTATAAAAAAGAACTTTGGGAGATGAGCCTGTACAGAAGGTTCTCGCTACTGAATCTAGTTTGGAAATATATATCTTTAGACAGGTTGCGGGTATTTCCATTTTCCCACGGGGGGGGGGGGGGCTGTCATTCAGCAGCAGTCGCTGTAACTGTGACCTGTTTTTGGATCCAGGCACTTCTGGTATGACTGGCAAATACATGGAGGCCTGGCTAGCAGCTAGAGCAGGGGGGGCTGCAGTACAGAACTGCTCCAAACAGAACCTAGAAAACAAATATTAGAACCAGAACATTACTGAATAATCTTACACACAATGAATTACATGTGTTTATATATATATATATATATAAATCTGCAGCCTAGGGAAGCCGGGACATAACACTAATGACTAAATCAGCATTTTTGTACCAGATGCCTTTGGAAAGAATCCAGCAGCAGCAGCAGCCCACATACAGATAAATATGAACGCTGCTGATTTCTCCCACGGTGTGGTACAGACAGGCATGTATCTGTGGTATAGGCAAAATGTACCCTTATTATAAAATATATGGATACTAGAAGAGTTATATAAACTCCAGACCAAGGTGCTTTCTAATATCCTCCTTTTTTATAAAAGTGTTTATAATGCAGTAGTCATGTGACATAAATGACATCATGAAGCACCAATTATAAGTGATCACTAAGGAGATATATTTGTGTATCTGTAATGCACCAGAGCCTGCTTGTCACCTGACCAGGCATAGTATAAAACCAGCAGCAGTCACATATATCTAAGCAGGGATGTCTAACCACCTATGGTCGAACTACAACTCCCAAGGCCCTGATACTGGGAGCAGTAATGGAATGGCAAGAGGAGGCAGGCCAGGAATGGGATGAGAAATAAATAGCATGTTTACCTGCTGCTCGGTGCACAGAATCGCGCCACGGAACAGTCTGTCAAGAACTTTGTCCGCAATACCATCAATAATTGAGAGGTGTGAGCTGCTATGAGATATATGGTGCTGCGGAGCCCGCTCTGGTGAGTTATTCCGTGTGGGAGAGAAGTGGCTGGGAAAGGAGAAGGCAGGGAGGAAGGGGGGAGTGAGCTACCACCAGCTCGACACCCTCAGGCCGCCGCTGCCCCTTGTGGAGACAGAGAAGGAGACATGCGAATAAAAGCCACCAGCGGCTGTCACTATGCGACCATAGCTGGCCCACTGCGGCCTGCCCTCCCATTGAGCGGACAACCAATCAGATTAAAAGAACAACGTTCGCAGGAAGAGATGGGCGTTTTAAGCAACCAATAGGAGAGCTCGGATACGGCGACAAGTGATTGCGGGACTGGCGAGAAGGTTGCGCTGCAAGGGACAGAGGGGCTGAGCACGTTTGGTGTCTGTAGGGAGGCCGGAGAGCCCAGGCAGGTAGGGAAGGTACATCACTGATGGGGAATTACTGTGGGTGCGTATAAAGTCTTGTGTGTGTTTTAACCTGCCCGGTACCTTGGGGCAACAATTTCTAAAAGCGCTACGTCTTCTAAGAGGGTTAAAGGCAAAGACCCTCGGGTTGGCCCGCTAGCTGCCGGCGCTGTGCTGGGACAACAGGTGTTTTATGAATGAGACGCTCCGCCCATGGCGGTATAGACACGCCCACTCCCCCCAAGTACACGGGAACGCGTTATGGATATATAAAGCAGAGGCTTCGGATATGTGGGGCAGGGCCCCCTAAGTTCTGCATCACTGGTATAGAGAATACCTTACCCCTTTTTGTTAATGAGCATTACAAGGCGCAAGCAGGGCTGTATTTCCCATTTAGGCACCTAGGGAACATTCCTAGCGCAGCAGTTTTAGGGGGTGGCCCTTAGGTGCCTATATAGAAAATAAAATCTTTTTAAATTCACCCCTAGTTTGGTACAATACATTTATTCATTCCTGTAGCAGAGATATCCTCTCTCCAGCACCCCCACCTCAGCTGTCTCACCAATGAGACTGGAAAGTAGTTGTTGGGTGCGTAAGGGCCTATCAGAAACAAGTATACAGGGTGACTATCTCTTAGGTGCTATGTATACTTGCTTCCTATTGGCTCACGGTGTGCAAGGAAGACACCCGCCACCAACCAGCCTTATTTGGCAGCTTCAGAGTTAAGGCGGTCATACACGGGCCGATTGTAGCTGTCGATATCTGTCCCTTAGACCCATTCGGCAGCTTATCAGCCCATGTAGGGGCAGGAACGAGGGGCCTGCCCGACCGATATCTGGCCTGAAATTGGCCAGATATTGATCGGGCCGGTTAAAAGATTTAAGGTCCCGATACACGGGCCGATTCTAGCTGCCAATATAGGTCCCTTAGACCGATTCAGCAGCTAATCGGACCGTTTATGGGCACTACGGGCCTGCCCGACCAATATCTGGCCTGAAATCGGCCAGGTTAAAAAATCTAGTTGGATCGAGGACCGTATCGGCTCATTGATGCGGTCCCCGGACCGAATTTTCCTATACCCAAAGCCAAGCGAGCAAATCTTCACATGTATGGGCACCTTTATACTGGCTAGGGGGATACTGGAGTGCAAAAAATGAATGTCCATTGCAACGTAGGTTATTTGGAGGTGGTCTAACATAATCCCTAAACATATTTGATGCTTTTTCATTTGCTTTAAAGATGTAGGTCTAATAGGTCTACAAACACAAAAATGTGGTGCAGATATAAATAGATTAAGGACTTCATGCATGTGGCCCTCCACTTGCAATGAACTACAGCCGTGGCTATAGGGTTGTTACTGGGAGTTGTATTTCATAACGTGTGAAGAGGCCGTAAGTGTAACATCTGTCGTAGAGACCATTTGGTTCTCAATGTTTTCTCCCAGGACTCACCTGAAAAATCACTGCCTGAATGCATATGTACATATTGCTGTTGCATTTGTAGAAAGAGATTTCAGTGGCATTTATCCTTTAGTCCTTTATGCCCATGTCCAGCACAGTAGCGCAGTTTGAGTGCATTGCAAGGGCATCCAGATATATAGGAAAATAACCTCCTGTGACTGCCGCTGAAAAGCATTGCTTAACCCACTTACTCCCATTGCTTCATGAGGCTTCTTGAAACAGTGTTTTAATAGGAGGTTTCCCTTGTGAAAGGCCAAAGATAACCCACCATATATCTTTATTTGTTGGAATTGTTGTGCAAATGTTGGTCCTACCAAGTGCCCCATACTATGGCCAATAAGCTGGTGATTTTGCCCAGAGTTGGCAACTTTTATCAGCCCTGTGTTTACCCACCTTTACAGCCATGACCATCTCAAAAAGCACTGCCAGCCTGCATGTTGTGTTGCATGTACTGGGCGAGTGGTTTCCAACACTGAATTACCAACATTTACTGTGCTGGGCCATCCGTGTGTCCAATAAATCTCACAAATAGCACACTCAAGCATTATGTTTGCGTTTTTGGGTTCAGGGGTTACAGGTTTGGCTAAATAAAGCGAAATAAGATTTTTTTTGCATACATAGGGTTTCTGTCATTTTGTAGTCATCAAGAAAGAAATTGAAAATACAGTATAAAGAGGCACCCATTATTAAATGCATGATTGAGCAGGGTGTAAATGCGTGTGTTAATGAGCTGATTATGTGTACTGTAATGTGCAGTACTGAGCCTCTGCATGTCTCCACATATGTGCCACCCTGCCCTCTCTGCTCCACATATGTGCCACCCTGCCCTCTCTGCTCCACAAATGTGCCACCCTGCCCTCTCTGCTCCACATATGTGCCACCCTGCCCTCTCTGCTCCACATATGTGCCACCCTGCCCTCTCTGCTCCACATATGTGCCACCCTGCCCTCTCTGCTCCACATATGTGCCACCCTGCCCTCTCTGCTCCACATATGTGCCACCCTGCCCTCTCTGCTCCACGTATGTGCTGTCCTGACCTCTCTCCTCCACATATGTGCTATTTTGCCCTCTGCATGTCTCCACATGTGCCACCCTGCCCTCTGTGCTCCACGTATGTGCTGTCCTGACCTCTCTCCTCCACTTATGTGCCACCCTGCCCTCTCTGCTCCACGTATGTGCTGTCCTGACCTCTCTCCTCCACATATGTGTCATCTTGCCCTCTCTGCTCCACATATGTGCTGTCTTGACCTCTCTCCTCCACATCTGTGCCACCCTACCCTCTCTGCTCCACATATGTGCTGTCTTGCACTCTCTGCTCCACATATGTGCTACCCTGCCCTCTCTCCTCCACATATGTGCCACCCTGCCCTCTCTGCTCCAAATATGTGCTATCTTGCCCTCTCTGCTCCACATATGTGCTGTCCTGCCCTCTCTGCTCCACATATGTGCTGTCTTGCCCTCTCTGCTCCACATATGTGCTGTCTTGCCCTCTCTGCTCCACATATGTGCTGTTTTGCCCTCTTTGCTCCACATATGTGCTGTCCTGCCCTCTCTGCTCCACATATGTGCTGTCCTGCCCTCTCTGCTCCACATATGTGCTGTTTTGCCCTCTCTGCTCCACATATGTGCTGTTTTGCCCTCTCTGCTCCACATGTGCCACCCTGCCCTCTCTGCTCCACATATGTGCCACCCTGCCCTCTCTGTCTCCATACTTGTGGGATACATTGCTTCATTGTTTGTAATCAGCCACTGTGCCAGTTGCATAACAAGCACGTGGATGCAGAACTCGGCATCTAAATACAATACTTGTCTTTTCAAGGTCCCAGATGAACTTGCCTGCCAGGGTGCAAATGAAATGTGCCAGAGCCCTTAGTGGTATTATTAGGAACAAAGCTAATGGTGCTTTGTGTGGTTTAGGAGCTCTTGCATAATGTAGCCATACACAGACCAATAAAATCTGCCAACTTGGCCCCTCCATACCAAGTTGACAGCTTTTTGTCCCTTGTACAAGGCCTTTCTGACCAATACATTGGTTAGTAAATCCCATCAGATGAAGATTGCATCAGTCTTCATAGGCCTGCAGTATCCAATCATTTTGGGGTCCAATTTGGCCACCCACACACTGGGTCAAATGAGCAGATCTAACCATGTCTGCCCAGCTTTATCTGTACAGTTAATTATAATTATGGGCCTGGGAGCTGCGTATTTTGCCAGTGTTACAGAAAAGCGATTGATGTTTGAATATGTTGAGTTCTGATATGAATATTAGTTGAGTATGTTCCTGTTGCATTGTTAAAAAGGAGGATTTTGATCTTTGTGGGGATTGCACAGTTCTAAGTGGTGAGTGAATGGTGGCCCACACCCAGACAGAGCTTAGTATAGTCCTTCATGGCTAATATTTATTAATTCATAGTGTTACGATCTACACAGAAATGTTTATTAAGTCCTTTCTGTTTCTCTGTCGGTTATAGGAGAGAAGCACGTGGAAGCTTTGGGTTTTGGAAGCGAATCACATGCGTATCAGAGAAGGAAAGGAACGGCAGCCATTTTCCCAGTGGAGCAGGAGCGATTGTTAATGTTTTCCTCTAAAGACACGATTTATGCATGATCCAGATGGCCAACCTTGAGGACCAGTTCATTTTTTTAATTCCTTGTGTTTAGCAAATGATTTTATGTTTTAACTTTCTTTTTTTTAAATGGATAGGGACATTACACCGATGCTGTTGGAAGGCACTAAATATGCAGTCTGAGCCAAAACTAATCTTATTACTCTGGAGACAATAGGGTGCCTTTCATATTGTTTCCCAATGTTGATTTAGCAGCTACTCCTATTGTTGAATGTAATGTACTAGGAGTAAACACCATTGTGTTGGAAGGGGGCAGCTTGTGTATAGCCCTGTGGAGTGTCGTGTTCCTATAGGTTGTGATTTCCAGCAGAAATAAGGTTTTTATACTTCAGTGTACAAAATGCGCATACTTGTACAGTTCACTAAGCGACACCCGTGGTTGACCAACGTGACCATTTATGGCTCCCTGTTCGCCTCAGCCGACATTGTACAGCAGAAACTGTCCAAAAGCCCAGGGGAGCCCATCGATTTTAAACAGACTGCAAAAGTAGGAATTGTTGGATTCTGCTTCCATGCCAATTTCAACTTCTTCTGGTTGAGGTTCATAGAGAGGACGTTTCCGGGCTCAGCTCCACTAAATGTCATCAGGAAGGTGGCGTGTGACCAGCTGATGGCTGCACCAATCACAATCAGTGCTTTTTATACAGGTATTTATAGAATTCCCTTAAACTCACACCACTCATGGACTTTTTCCCCTTAAACTTTGAACTCCTGGCAGCACTATTGGCTGTCATAAACTTAATATTTCTATGCAGATGGATAGGGAGCTTCTGTCCCTGTGCTTCTTTCACAATATATTCCTCAGCAGTGTCACTCCCAGTCATGTATATATTTGCCATGTCTTTCCTAACTAACAATACAGAAGCACTTGCTTTTGGGCCAGATGTGAATTGACTGGTGAATGCAGCACCATTAACTTCCGTGAAAGTCATGAGTCACAGCAACTTGAGAGCCAAGAAAGTTATGAAACCCCAGTATAGGATGGGAGAGGTAGCAAAATGTTTGGCACATAGAGAACATACGTTTGTGTTTCTGCAAGTGACGTTACCGTGAGGTTCTGGTGTAATTGAAGTGCTGGTAACAACTGTAGGACAGCATTTTACATTACTGACTTAATATTACCCCCCAAGATATGCAGTTATTTGCGTTTAAATGTCTGTTTTATGGCACTGTAAGTTAGTCTGAATAAAAAACCAATCAATTATGTTCAGACTTCCTTTGAAGGGCAACTTCCAAATAAGCATCGCTGGTAGTTTAAAAAAAAAACCAACTCTTCAGGTTACTTAGCAAATACATGCATTGCCGGTATGGAGGGAACCATTGTAAGAGCGGGATGGAGAAACCGATATCTGCCCCCCAGACCAATAGGGTAAGGGAGGTCAGCCGGGAGCGCCAATGCTTCCGATCAGGTTTGGGTCAGTAGGGCCCACCGGGTTATTTACCAGTGTACTGCTGGGATAGTCTGACCCTGATATTGGTCAATTGGGTTGCTGCTATTGGTCAATTGGGTTGCTGGGCGGTGCTCCCTTTATAATTGGGCCCTAATGCAAATTAAATGCCCCATGCAAGGCAGTGCCCCTGATGCTTTCCAACCATGCCTTATTATGCTAAATCCCCACCCACTCTACCCAGCTCCCCACAAATCACATATTAGCGGCCTCCTTTGCATTTGAGCCCCTGACTGGAGTACCCCATATATCCCTCTAATGTCTTTTCTTGAAGCTCAGTTTCTAATGTAGTCTGATGGCACTTAAATTTGTCTCAATATTTTAGGCTTAAGTCTTCTGGATGGAGAAAGCGATATATTTAAGAACCTGAAAGAGAAGTTCTGGCCAACATACAAGGTAACGTGCAGTTTTCCATCAGCCCTCACCAGGCAGAGATAAAATTAGCATCACATATATAGTGTTTCAGCACCTCATGCTGGACTTGTACTGTATATAAATAACAGCAGTCACAATATACACAGTGGAACACTATGATAGGAAGGGCAATGGCATACATAGTGCCTACAGGTATTTTGTCATACAGCAAGTTACAGGCAGTTAATATGTGCACAGAAAGGTGACAAAATCACTCCCTATTGATTTGATTAGTTATTACTGTGTGTACCACATGATTGATCTTCCATTTGTCAGTTCTAAGATAATGTATGTGTGTGTATGGCCATCCTTCAATCAGTGCAGTGGTTACTGTATATACTCGAGTATAAGCCGATCCGAATATAAGCCGAGGTACCTAATTTTACCTAAGAAAACTGGAAAAACGTATTGACTCGAGTATAAGCCTAGGGTGGGACAAACCAAACTTTATGGGGCTAGTAGGGTTCTCTATGGACCTTCAAATGGTGTTGAAGTACGAATATCAGCACCCCAAAGAGGCCTTCAACCGTCAGTGTGAGCACTTCAAGAAAAAGCCAGTTGGGCAATGATAGAACGTATGGCTGCTCCCATTTACCCTACTCTCTTTATCTTGCTCTGAGAACTGATATCCCCTTTCTTCCCACATGCTCTGCAGAACCATAGGTTATAGCCATAGCTTTTGAACCAGAACAGAGAGCAAACTGTTTGTTATTATTGTGCTTACCGAGCCCCTGCGCTTTAAAACTGCAGCAAGCAAGAATAGGATGGATTAGAGCAACAGCGTCATATCTCAACCCATACCTTTCCCCTCACACTATCAGCACAGACCCCAATTCAGCGGCAGATAGTAAGAAAAGGGTCGAGTTAGCAGGAGGCCTGGGCTGTGAGTAAGTGGCCTGATCCATTTTAAGGATTCCCAAGGCAGTGCTGTCAAGAATCAGGAATCAGATGTCCAACAAGAATTTTAATTTGTTCTACGGTGGTGAATTCATTTCAACCCACACAGGACAAAACTACAACCCCCAGCATGCCTAACTCTCCAGCAGAGAGATGGCCGGGAGTAGTGGTTTTGCAGCAGTTGAGGTATAGAATGATACAGGATGCTTGTGTAATAACCCAGCCACAAATTATCACACACACGATGAAACAGCGCTTTGGGGGGGGGGGGGTGCGCGACGACTGTCAGCGCAGCGTAGCATGTATCGACTCGAGTATAAGCCGAGGTGGAGTTTTTTTTCTTCAAGCTCCTCCCCCATACAAAAGAGAGTCAAGCGGCAATCACACGAGTAGAAATGTTGGCCCCATGTATGCAAAGAGGAATCTTATGTTGGCCGTAGTCAATTTCTGCAATGAAAGTTAATTGGTTTCCATAATCACCAGAAACCAATAGGAAACCATGCAAGGTCCTACAAATATGTAATTTTCTTCCTTTCTTTTGCTTTCACAGACAGGAGTAATGTGCTGGACAGTATTTCAGGTAAGATGATAATGAGAAGGAACCAGCCCTTAGATGCTCATAAATGTAGATCATTCTCAAGTAAACCACTTTGTGGCACACTCTCATCAGAATTTGAAGTTGTACCTAAAAATTGGGCTTCATGTAAAATAGAATGGTTCTGAGAGAAAGTGATTTCCTTAGATCAGGGGTGCCCAAGAGGTAGGTTGCGGCCTGCCAGTAGATCACTTCAAAGGCGGGATGACAAGTCAACACTTTTTTCGCCCAACATAACAGAGCTTTTGACTGCAGTCACACTGCTGTGTTGACACGTATAGTGTTATGTGGGCATTAATTGTAAATTTGACACTGCATTTATAGATATTGCTGTGTGTATTTAGGTATTAAACATCGACAATTTTTTATTAAAGTAGATCTCATGATGGAGGCCAGGTGGCAAGAGTAGATCACTGGGTGACAATGTCTGGGTACCCCTGCCTTAGATTATGAAAAAGTTAGTCACTTTTCTGGTCATATAGGGGGTGTCTGTCAAAACCATGGAGCACCTAACTTACTCTGACCAATCAGAAGGTCTGCCACGGGCTAGCTGTCTTTATCCGCTGCTATCCACTCTGCAACCCACTGTTTACATCACTTCAGGATTTGGTACAGATAACTCTCCCCTGCAGTTTTAAAAGTTGCACAATTCTGATCCATATTACAGGGACCAAGCTAGGTGCCATCCAACTCAAGACAGCAGCAGACATTAAGTTCTAGGAGCCTTAATCATTTGGCAGTGCACTGAGGCTCAGGAACTTTACTCATGACCATTACGTACTAAGGGGCATATTTATTATGCTGTGTAAAAAATGGCGAGAAAATTCACCACACATCGCCAGGCTTCGCCGTGTAAAAATGGCGTAAAATCGGCGCAATTGTTTTACGCGTTTTTTCTTCCACCGGAACTTATGGAAAATAATGGCGTTATATCCAGCGTAATATCCAGCGTTCAGATGGCGATCTTTTCCATTTATTTTACACAGCTTTTTACTCCGTTTTTTCGGCGAATTAGTTTTACACAGCATAATAAAAATGCCCCTAAGTCAGAACTGTCCAAATTTGGGTTTCTCTGTTTGCAGTCAAGTCTTTCTATTCCCTTTCATACACCCTCAGGCTAATTGTCTTTTTTTATAGCCAGAAATCCGCCCCATGTGCACAGTGATACACTGCCATCTGTAACAGCCTAAATAGATCCATCTTTTCCAATTCTTCATATAGTCTAGACAAAGATGTTCATAATGTAGAAACCTCTATAGCCGTAGAGCATAGGTTGGCTATCTACTCTCATCAGTCCAAGTTCGTTTTAAATGATTATCTTCATTAACAAAAATGTATTCATCAATGCAGACCATAAACTTCAGCGTGATTCCCCCATTTGTCCGAACTGCCTATATTGGAGTATGTGCCTTCTTGTGGACCACATTCCTCTGCTACATTCGTAACCGAGACATTAATGAAGTGACTTCAAGGCTTCTCCATGCCGTACCGAGCATACGTGGGAAAGTGGCTTTCCAGCAGGACAAGGACGACAACAAAACAGACACTAAATGAATATACGGTTGCTTAATTATAAATCCCTTAATAAACTAATACTGCTGGGTATTTGTTTGTGGTATATACTTTAATCCTCAGTACTTCTATATGTGCCACAGTCTTAAATAATATTAATGTAGGATATTCAGTAGCAGAGGTGAGCGTTCAAGAACAGATTTGGGGAGCGGCAAGGCACCCGGCTCAGAATAGAGCCTGACAGAGAAGGAACTGTATGGCAGTAACTAGGCTCAGTAGTGATTGCTGCTGAACAAGTTCAATTGGCTTCCGTATTGCATTGCTCTCCTGATGACGCTTGAGGAAATAATTAGGGATGCAAGAGCAGGGGATATACGCAACCAACCTGAAAGTGTATACAGGTATAGGACCCGTTATCCAGAATGCTCGGGACCAAGGGTATTCCGGATAAGGGGTCTTTCCATAATTTGGATCTCCATACCTTAAGTCTACTAAAAAATCAATAAAACATTTATTAAACCCAGTAGGATTGTTTTGCATCCAATAAGGATTATTTATATCTTAGTTGGGATCAATTACAAGGTACTGATTTATTACTACAGAGAAAAAGGTAATCAGTTTTAAAATTCTGAATTATTTGATTAAAATGGAGTCTATGGGAGACAGGCTTTCCGTAATTCGGAGTTTGTCCCATACATGTATATACAAGACCATACCTCAGTAAAAGCTTGGAATAAGTAAAACATATACTTTGGTTCAGTAATGTGATCATGACTTAAAGGAAAGTGTAAAGCACTGGAGGAGTGCTGGAGGCAATTTGTAAGAACCCCTCAGCGAATATAATCTCTAACTAAGCAGCTCCATTAACTGAAAAAAGCACCTGTATAGAGTATTCTGCAGTGAGTTTGTCAATATCTTCATTGAGCTCCCAGAAATCCTCAGAGCTTATAAGACGAATAACATTTGTATTAGATAAACGTTACTAATCAGTGTATGTGCAGTACAGTAAAGACTGAAACCTTTGCTATATTGGGCAGAGGAGTGCCAGCTAGGGCTCCAAATGTTAGCAACTACATCCACTGGGGGTGCCTATAAAATTGGCAACAAGTTCTTTCCTTTCACCATATTCTTTGCTTGACCTTTTAGTACTTTGTGCTTTATTTTAAGCCCAAGGCCAAAGTTCAGATACAAAGGGGGCATTCCCATGTACAGCCAAGCTTCATAGGTCAGCGCAGATAACCATTTTGTTAACTTTAAATCATTAGATTTGCCAACACTGGATGTAGGTACTAATTATACAAGCAACATGCAGCTGTCATTTTTGCCTCCTGTAGTACATTCAAATTGCACTGTCTCTGCTTTCAGCCATAATTAATAATAGATGAAGAATTGCCCGCTAGCACTGCCAGATGCACTTCTAATAAAAATGCCATGCTTAGACACCATGCAACATTTACTGGATACTAATGAAACTTGCACTGAATATGGCTACTCTAATCCCTTCCTTTCAATATTTCTATTATATACGTATATCTATGGCAAATATTCTAAGCAATAATGAGCAAATATCTCTGCAGCCCACATTGTGTGTATTTCTTCTGACATTTCCCTTCACACTCTTATGAAAAATGCACCATGCAGGGCTGTGCCAGAAACTCTCATGCTGTGTTTTGTTATTCAACAAAACAGCATTGTTTTGCCTCCTAAAATGATTAATTTGTTCCCGCTACCGTCCGTCCTCCCTCTCAGCTCCCCACCGAGTCCTCTCTCTCCGGGTAAATTCCCCTGGGGGGCCAGATCCGGCCCGCGGGCCGTAGTTTGAGGACCGCTGATCTAATTGCTGATTGGTTGCCCTGGGCATATCACTCCACTTTTGACACAGCATAATAAATATACACCTGTGTGTACAGTTTATAATCAGATACAATCACAAAGCTACTAGTAGCAGCTACTTGGCTTGGTTGTGGCTACTAAAATAGACAATGCTGATCATTTACTGATAATTGTCTTTATGTGTGTTTTAGCAGAGGCAATTCTCATTATTGTCTAAGGCAAAATATTTTCTGGAGTTTAATAGCTGTGAAAAAGTAGCTACTACTAGTAGCTCTGTGTGTCTTCACCCTTATGTGTCCTGCCTTCTAACAAATTGCTGCACTCTCTGCGGGGGTAAAAGCAGAAGGGGGAACGCTGACATACATGGACCAAAGCAATCATCGACCAACTGGATTTTATGTCTGGTCCAATCTAAATTGCAATGACCCAAGGATTTCAGTTAGGAAAGATAATAGGTTTTATCACACAGTTGACCTACTGGCAGACTTTGCAGCCGATTTCAGTCCTCAGAGACTGGAAGCATGAAATGCAGTAAATTAAGTGCAGTTTAGCACCAGTGCAGCAAACCATAGCAATTAACCGGTAATTAGTGTTTATTGATCCACTACAGTTTGACTAATGCAAGAATTTGTATCGGCAAGAAAAAAAACAAACATGCTGGAAAAAAGTCAAAACTATTATTGCACAATACATCGAGAAGGTGATTTATTTTTAGCCCCAATTCATTTATCATATTATGCATACAAGTATATTTAACAAATAAAATAAAATCACATAGTATGATAAGTTTATCTTGTATTTTTCCAAAACATTGATTCAGACATGTTTTTTTCACTCTCCCCTCTAATGCCCTGCCCACGATCCCAGGGAAAAAACGAAAACACGGTGCAGAAGTGCTCAACGCCAGGGTTTAATGGGGTCCAAAAGTTTCTTTTTTTAAGGTGAACGACCATGTTCACTTAGCCAGAGTTGAAAAGGAAACGGCAGACAAAGCACACAAAGTCCTTTTTTACATAAAGTCTTTTCTGTCTTTAAAAAAAAAAAAAAATCCCCTCAGTTCATCGCCCAGCAATGTGCCCAGTCTCTCCCAATCATAGCAAAACTCATTGTAAAGCAGAAAAGCACTGAATAGACAATGGTGTGCCAATGGTGTACCAAGCAATCAAGGGTGGGAGGAAGTAAGTAGGAGTATAAATCAGAATATTATGTGTTAATTGTACATCCCTTTATCTTGTATAGCTCAGGAACCTGCAGCCTGGGGCTCTCCCGCAGTTGCTGGACTAAAACACCCAGAAGCCCATGAAAATAAAAAGCTGCAACAGCTGGCGAGCCACCTTCCTGTAGACCCCTGTAGGAGCTTGTTTCCCTTTCAGATGTCCAAATGGCGATTTATTAGAATCTTGTTATTCTGCTTTGCCTTAAGAGAAATTGCAGAGTACAAAAATCACTTTTGAGTTGTTACACATTCCTACAAGGTGATATACTGTACACTGGATGGGGTGCACAATCCATTGACATGCACACTGGTGGGAAATGAGGAGGTAAAATCAGTAAGGTTTCCTTGTACTTTATACCAAAAAGCTGTCCTCCCAATGTAGGGCTCTTTTTACAAAACTGGTAATAAATCAAGAGGTGGATAGGATACCTTGGATACATGATGAAGGCTTCCACTGAGCCATCAGCTCATCATCTCCATAATATATTCCACAAGAACTTCCTGAGAAACTAACAAAGCCCCAGTAGCTTCAGGCCTTACTGTCCCTATGGGGATTTATGTAAAAGCCACACTCTGACAAAAGTAAAATATATATTACAAGATATTTAGTGGCATAAAGACGAGGGGTTCAATAGGCTACAAGGTTTCAAGTGTTCCAGTAACCCAGATGTGGTGATGGTTGATGACACAGAAAAGTTATAGCTTTAGCATCAAACAGCACTGAGTTTCATTGGGCTACACCTTGATCTACATTAAATATGACCTACACTTGGTTCACTTTTTCTTCTTTTATGAACTGCTCTTGCAATTAAAAAACACCAGGTATGAGAGGCCTGGACAGGCAATCTGTGGGTTCTGGCAAATGCCAGAGGGGTTGCTGTAAGATGCCATAGACAGTCACTATTTAGTGGGCTGTTTGGGCCTGTGCTATCAAACAGCAAATGAATTCAAGTGAAAATGAAATATTTCCAATACCTCATCAAATTTTTATTAGTTGTTTGAGGGTTTTTGCTGTTGCTACTGAAAAAAATAAACTGAAATTTTATTCAGCTTTTTCACAGATGCAGACCAATAAGCTATAGGCATATTGAAACAAGATAATGTGAGAGAATCGTTTTTGAATTGTTCAATGCAAACGGGTCACAGATTGTAAGCCAATAAAAGCCATCTCCAAGACATGTATATGTCCCACTAACCGCAGAAAGTCAACATATGGGCAAATCCAGGAACCAAACTAGTGCATGAATTACACATCTCTAAGCCTGGTGCTTCTGTTTAGCAGCTTGGTCTTCTGACATTTCTTCAGGATCCCAAGGTCCATTTCCCACATAGGGGCATGTTCATGAAGTCTGAGCTGCTCATCCATAACAGCCAAAGGATGGTGGGGGGAGTTTTCCTTGTTTTTCTCAATAAGTTAATATTTTGTGCAAAATTGTCTTCCTTCATTCAGCTTCAAGCCCCTAAAGACCAGCACTTAAGCCAAGTCTTAGGCAATATCATTCAAATAGCAAGCAAGCTTTCATCTACAGCCTTAATTGATGTGGCACCCAATCCCCAACAGGTTGTTTATTCCTTTCCAAAGGCACGCACAAAAATAAAATGGTCTAAAAATATTGGAAATTAAAAAATGAATCCTGCAATTCCATGTCTTCAAAAGGTATTCTTGGTTCATGTATCTTCTACTGCTGGTAGTAAAACAATTTACAGCAAATTGATTGTTGAAATCCCCTTTGGGTTGAAAGAATTATTTTGTAGGAAGATATATGGAAAGTAGCTGTTGCCAAAACACAAATATTCACAAAGAAAGGCAAAAAGTTATAAACACATGTACATAAGTGGTGGGAAGGCTCCAAGAAAGGCAGGGGACCACAGTTCTCAAGCACAATACATGAGAAACCAGCACAACTGCATCAGCATTTTTATACAAAGTAAGCTATATCAATATGGTGGATCAAAGACCATCTGGTTCTGACATACGTTTTTACAGTATTTAGGTTGACGAATAGATTTTTAATTTTTTTTGCCTTCTTGAAATGATATAATTGATGTAACCCCAAGACTCCTTCATATAAACACTGGGATACTAAGAACGCTAGGAGCTAGTGGAGAGGCCAGAACCTTTGCCTGGGTTTTGTTTTAGGAAGGTGTTGTCTAATGCAACTGGACACACATTACTGGGTCAGGTTACTAATAGGGGTCAGCAGAGTGTTCCTCTCCTAATGGGATGAAATCTATTCATTCATGTTACTGGAGAGCTGAATTGATCATATGTAGGCCTGCAATATCATTACAGCACGTCTTAACCTATAGCTCATAATCCAAAATGGGTGTCCATGCTGTTAAGGATGGGTAACCATGGTCTCCCTGAATAGAGTAACGCCAATCAGATCTTATTCTCCTACTTTTGAATTACGGAGAAAAAAAGGCTTAGTGTCACTGAAAAGACTAAATGGTATTCATGACGCTAAGCCAATGGTTTGGCAGATTCTTACTTTTACTTAAATATTCCAAGAGACAAACTGATGTAATTAATAGAGGTCATTCTTCTACAGAACTCTCAATAAAAATCCCAATTTTAAGAAAGCTCTGAATTAAAAAGTATACTACAGTACATACACCCAGTTCCTGCCTTGCTCTTTCATATCCCAGTGTGCAACTCTCATATCTACAATAAGTTTTGGGATTCTTTCCAACGCCAATTATCCTTAACTAGTAAAAATAAAAGACACGCTTCAGTTACAATTACGATTTTGAACTGTTCTTTATAAGGGGAAATAAGCTATATTCAAAATCCAAGCGTATTTCCTGGGATGAATACACAAAAGATAACCTATGAAAGAGAGCTGTTCTTGCCCTTTAATTCTGACTGATGTCCAGCAGGCAGCTCCCAACAGCAGTGCTGATTATTTTAGTATGCGTGCTACCATAGAACTCCATGCCAAGAGACCAGATACCCCTCTACCTATTAAAGATGTAAAGATGAAACACCATCCTCAGTGTTCTTTTCCCAATTGGCCAACCCTTACATAGAATTATACTCGTAGTGATGTTGTGTGTTCAGGAAACAATTTATGAAGTGGTTTTACACTTTTGGTTTCTTTGATGTTGCAGCAGTGTTGTTCATATTTACATGGATCCAAAGCCTAAGTAGCCACACAGTCAGGACATATCCACCTGCTTCTGTGATATCCACCCACTTCCAAGAACTGCCCAGCAAGCAAATATTTAGATCCGTAGGAAAGATAATTTCAATAAACAGAGGGTTTTTTGGGGGGGTTTCAGAAAGTTCACTTTTTAGTGTTTTATTCAGTATACATCCCAAACCTAGGCATAACTGTGATGAAAGTGCTATGAACCAAAGAGTGGTATTAAAAAACTGATAGCCTATAATGTCAGCTAATCATATGGTTAATAAGAGTTCATATGAAACAAACTGCTGCTGACATACAGTGACTGCAGTTACCCTTTAATACTCAAAGATAATTGTTATGGGCTGGACTGCAAGAACGATGGGAAGAAGTAATTACATATATGTCTGCTGCATACAAGCCTCTGTCAGAGGAGATGCGAATTAAAAAGATGCCAGGAACATTTGCATCAAACCTGGAAACTTCCAGGGGGTGGGGGGTAAAAAAATCAAACAGGACAGGTTACAATCACAGAGTACAGTTAATTAACGCAAAAAACGATGAGGGGTAAAGGGGATCATTGTAGAGTTCTGGCATAGTTCTCATGATCATGAATTTGCAGAATGCAATATTGAATAATGGTCTTCTACCCAAACTCCAGTTGCTGTACTGCTCGGGGTTAAATACTAATTCTTGGTATTTGGAGGCACAGTCAAAAGAGAAGCAGACACCAGAAAACATTTTGCTGCTTACACAGGGTTGCGAGGATACAGGGACTGTAGTAGTTGTAAAAGATACCATTCTAGACCCATCACACCTGGTCATCACCTCTACAAATACTTTAACCCCCTCCCCACCTCATAACAGAAAAGGATTAGTAGTACTCGTCACAGCTTGTGTTGATAAATTTGGGACAAGTGGCTGTGCAACCAACTGCTGTGGTGGCATCATAGGTGGCAAACCCATACCAGGTACACCAGGAGCCACGGTACCAATTGGCAAGTTGGGAACTCCAGCCATAGGCTGCATTCCAACCATTGGTGCAACATTTGCTATAGGAATTCCAGGGGCCATAGGAGACACAGACACCATGGGGGAAGTGAAAGGAATGGTCGCGGGCGTTTGGCCGGCTGGGGTAACTGGCTGTCCCAATGTCATCACAGGGCTTGAGCGCAGCTGGTTCAGAGTAAGAGATGACTGTTGGTTGGGCTGGAATGGATTTGTTGTGGTTGCATTGGGTGTTCCTGGAAGAGAGAAGAGGAAAGAGAAGAATTAAAGGCTCCGTTCATGTACTGATAATGGCTGCCCTCCAAGGAACAGCTCAAACGATCAAAACACCAGGAGTTTCTTCCTGTTTGTCTAAGGAAAGGATCTGCATATTTTTTGCGTGCCAAACAAGTATATCTAGGGAATTCAGGTCAATGATGTTTCTACTTTTACTAGTACTTGTATAAGCAATAAAGACTGCACATCTACCAATAAAGCAGCTCAATGTAGAACTCTCTTTTTAATCCTCATCAGTTTCTTAGCATTTTCTTTGTGACTGAGGTCCACTTCCCCCACTTGAGGAAGCACAGGCCCTGCCACTGCATGTATAAGACCACCAATAGGAGGGGAGTCTGCAAAAGACATGCAGCAGCAGGTTTTCTGGCTTTTTGATTGGCCTTCTAAAATCCTAAAGACTTTGGACAGGGGAAAAGAATGACCAAAGAAGCATTATATAAAAATGAATAATGCCTACCTGTAACAAGGAAAGGGTTGGAGGTCTTTGCATTCTGTAATGCAGGTTTAGAGATCAGAGAATCCAAGTCTACAAGGGCAGCGTTAGGTCCCAGGAAGGACTCGGGTGTTTTCCGGGTTGGTTTGCAGGAGTCAGACAGTGAGCCACTCATTGCTGTCATGTCAAAGGTATCAGGGCTCTTTGATCCTAAAGAACGAGACATAGGGACTTCTCCTGCCAACAGATCTAGCTCACCTGAAATAAAAGATTTACAGAAAATTCACATATTTACAAGCTACACTGATGTCCAGTTCCCCCACTATGTAAATGTTGTCAGCCTTTCTCATGACTATCCACAAAGTGCACCTCTATAACCAAATGCTTCGGCAGCTGGGAGAGATACATACAACATCGATGCGGTCCGCCAAAATATGCGTTCATATTGCCTCCTTTATACGTCAGTGAGCAGTGAGCTACTTCACATCAGAAATAAAAGTCGTTTTGAAAAAAATCCCAGCAGCTTTAGAAACAACTTAATTCTGACCAGGTTTATGGATCATTTAACAGAGAAATCTATGCTAACCATAGCTTCCCCAATTTTGTAACATATAAATCGCACCACCACCATTTTCTTCTCTTGAACCACAGTTGCTTGGCTTATATTCTAGCTAGCATATACCTGTCTTAATTGAAAACAATTAAGGCCTTTTTTTCACTACCATCCTTTTCTGAGAAGCACTGTTGCTTTTTAACACAGAAATTGTAAATAAGCGACATACACAAAATTCTGCCAGACCAACAAATGTACCATTGCAATCATGAATGCTCACCTCCTGAGCTTAATGCAAGGGACACAGCAAGGTTACATTGGGCCCCTTCAAACTATACAAAGTTGTCTTTGCTGGGTGATATCAGTTACTCCTCTTGCTGAACAGAGCACACCACCCGGGCTCACACATTGTACACAACACTGTTACACACCACAGACTACTTGGCAGTATTATGAATGGAGAACAAATTGACTCCCCATGCATAATGAAGGTTGGTCAAAAACATACTGTTTATGGTCAATAATCCCATTCATGGTATTGCCAATAGAAACAACCACTGAACTATGACTTTTGCACCCAGAAGCGGCTACTTGTATGGGCTGCGGAAAGAAACAAATCCATGAAAATGAAACCAAACCTGTAGGAAATGAATATGATCTGTTCTGGGAGACAAGAGCCAGCTTACCCAATAGCCAAGTAGCCAATATCTGACACCAAGCTATTAATCCCAAAGCCAGCAGATTTTGTTATGTGCACAAGATTAACCCACAGGATGCAAGAGAATTTTTAATTTAAAGGAACAGTAACACCAAAAAATGAAACCGTATAAAAGTAATTACAATATAATGTACTGTTGCCCTGCATTGCTACAACTGGTGTGTTTGCCTCAGAAAGACTACTATAGTTTATATAAGTAAGCTGTTGTGTAGCCATGGGGGCAGCCATTCAAAGGAGAAAAGGCACAGGTTACATAGCAGATAACAGACAAACCCCCATTATATGGGGCTTATCTACTAGTTATCTGCTATGTAACCTGTGCCTTTTCTCCTTTCTTCCAGCTTGAATGGCTGCTCCCATGGCTACACAGCAGCTTATTTATATAGTAGCTTTTCTGTAGCAAAAACACCAGTTTTTTGCAGAGCAACATCACATTATATTTTAATTACTTTAAAACACTTGAATTTTGTGATGTTACTGTTCCTTTAAGGCTTCTCTGGCATCCGAAGGGTAAAGCATGAACACAGAAATGATTTCAGGCCATGATTTGAAAGTTGGAAGGGAATGCTTTATATGAGAACCCAATCATTCATTTATATCCTGTGGTTTATATATAACAAAATACATACACGATTTAGACTGAAGCTGCTCATTAAAATATTAAACTTATTGATATATCTAATTATCTTTTGTGTCTGGCACTAAGCGGAGCACATGACAAGCAGCGCCCACAGGGTACAAATGACAGGAGGGCATGGAGGAGAGAACAAACCAGACTGCAGAGCAGAATGAGGATGGAATCACAGCAAGGTAGCAGGTAGGAAAGAAAGAGCATTCCCCAACCTGTGCTGCTTCCTGACTGGGGGAGAGCATTCCTCAAGTTGTCAAAATCCGAAAACTCGTCTTTATCTGCAGGATTGACGAACTGGTCAAAGGTGGAACTCGCTAAGAAGGGAGGAGGAGCAGACAGATAGGCACACATACGTAAAGACAGACATTGAAACATAAAAAAACACACAGACAAGGCCTAAAAACAAACAGAAAGACCAAATAATTGTTCTGACCTGCATGCTCTCCCTTAAATTGAATGGCACTAGGGACATTTTGATTGCTGCTAGAGGAGAGCATGTTCACATGATATCCACCCATGCTTAGGTGCTCCACAGAGTATTTAATTCAAGTAAGAGGAATAGGATCTGTGGCAGGTAGAATCTTTTTGACTGAATGCTCTTGGTAGCAGGGATCAAAACATACCATATTTCATATGCCTAATAAAAGTGATACTGATGCAATCACACAAAGAGATAGATTCCAGGCAGCACAGATCCATTCACCACTGACAATCCGCTGCCCATTTGACCCCAGGGTGTTCCAGAAGAATGTTAAAACTATAGTCCTTGGCTTGAGGTTTTTTTCTCCTTTACATTCTGTTAAAATCATTGGGCATGCAGAGCACTCAAGCAGCCCCAACAGCTGCCAAGAGTTACTGAAGAGTGTGCCCTGCTATAGACACCAGGTCCAATTAAATCTAAAATATGGAAGTTAGGACAAAAGCTGGAGACATGGACCACATATTAAGTATATATCAACATGAATAAAGTACTGATGGCAAACTAAGGGCAGCTACTCACCCATTGTCCCATTCGTGCTCGGCTTAGAAGGTGATCCACCCCATGGATCAGAAAACGAAGCTGCGGGGGCCCACGGATCGGCAGCTTTTTTTACAGACTGAGCCACTGGTGGACTAGATGACCAGGGATCATTGTTTGGGATTCCGGTAGTTGCAGTGGAACCTGAAAATGTAAAGTAGCAAAGAAACTTTGGTTTATATACCTATGCAAAACGTAGGCACATATATTCGCAAAATAGTAAGCACAAGGATAAAGGATATTGTCCACTAACATATTAAAAAGGACTTCAAGCTGTAGAAGATGCAAGAGCCTGAGTCCGCAAAGACCTGAATCAAGCTTGCAGAGAAGAGGACAATGGGGACTATGCTCTTGGACATTGGGGTTTAGGAACATTTATATACACGCTTGTGATATTTATATTGGATCTGTTTTTTTAGGAGTCTCCCTAGTAGGCAGACACAAAAAAGATACATCAATATGTGGCCAACATCCATACGTAACAACCTTAATCCACCTACCTCCTGGATTCCATGGATCAGACACAGCTTTGACATCGGCAGTGGTAACCGCTTGTGTTCCACCCCAGGGGTCAGCAGAAGTGGAGTTTATCTGTGCACCAGTTCCCCATGGATCAGAGCTTGCACCTGTAGCCACTGGAGGGCCTCCCCATGGGTCAGACGCTGCTGGTAGTGTAGACGTGGCAACTCCACCTGCCCATGGATCTGCAGGGGGAGCAGCTGAGGCACCCCATGGGCCTGCAGAAGCGGCAACTGGTGCAGGGGGGCTGAAGACATCAGCTAAATCCATTAGTGATGACTGCTGGAGTAACAAATATAAAATAAGCTTTTCACAGAATATAAAAGGAACCAAAGCGCATTAAATTAAATTTATAAATGCATAATGCAGTGGGAAATAAATATAGATGCAATATTCCACAATTTGGTACTGTAAATGCTAGACAACTGATGTTCAGCCACTCCGAGGCTGAAATTACATGGGATCATTGCCATTTAATTACGCTATGAATTGGCATCATCAACCACATCCTCACTATACAGATAAAAAGTCACAGATCACCTCTTCCTGCTTGGAAGGTGCCTCTTTTTTGCTCTCCTCTATAGCCATTTGAAGCCGGAGGTCATCTCCTCGTCTGATCCTCTCCTCCTGATATAAACAGAAATGAATAAATAATGTCTTGTTATCCGTCTCAGCAGCGCACTGGGGAGATTTCATTTACTCTTGACTCAAGTGAAAGCGTTACAAATAATGTACGACTTGCGGATGTAATGGTAAAATAGGAGACGCGTGCCATGGTCTAGAATGTTTTCTTAAAGCAGCAATCATAGCAAATAAGTTTTCCTACATAACCCAGGGAAAGAAAGGGTTTTAAAGGAGAAGTAAAGCTTAACCAAAGATATAGGGCAGAAATACTGTACATTGTACACGTTTTGGGTTCCTGTACCAGCCCAAGGCAACCACAGCCCTTTAGCAGGAAAGATCTGTGCCCCCAAAGATGCCCCAGTAGCCCCCCATCATCTGTTCTGCTGATTCACTGCACATGCTCTGTGCTGCTGTCACTTACTGAGCTTAGGGACCCACTCACAATATACTGTATATATAGAATAGAAATGTCACAATATAAGGCTGATGAGTAAATAATTTAGATTATAAGTACATGGCAGCTTAAAAAAACAGTGCAATTAGCATTAGTTTTTTGCTTGATAATTTGAATAACCCCTAAGCTTGGCTTCTTAACAGCTGCCCAGACCACACTGAGCATGTATGTGTCACTGACACTTCTAACAGAATTCAAGATGGGGGAGCTCCTGTGACAACTTTGAAGGACTGAATCATTCCTGCTACAGACATGCTGAACTTTTAGGTTGGTGCATTAAGTTCGGTATACAAAACATGGCATAGCCATATTAAATGTTTATGGTTTAGTTCTTTAAGTATGGCCCTGCTCTTAATTTCAACAGCTTAAACAGCTGTTAAAGAGAAGGGCTCCCAGGATATGTACTGGAATTATTTGTATGTTTGGGGAAAATAAATGTACAAAGAAGCATACACTTTCAAGCATGTACAGTTTAACACGTTTGTATTCCATAAGCTAGAATTGCTGCTCAGATTTAGGATAGGGGGACTGAAAATTGGGGAATACTCCGACCCTGTCAGGGGAAATGTGCAGTTCTACAGTGAAAATGATGGTGAGTTTTCATGGAGACAATAAGAGGAAGATGGTTAATAATACATATATATATATATATATATATGTTAGGTGCAAGTAAATATGAAAATGAGGATTTTTTGCAATCAAAGGAAATTGTTACCCCAAAATCAACACAAGGCAATTTACACACACTGAAAGAATCATGCTTTTGGTACATACTGTACAGCGGGTACAGCACTTATCTATTTGTATGTATTATTTATACATGTCTATGTGAGGTTTGGCTTGCCATTTTGGAAGTTTAGTGCCAACTGCTTTGTGTTAGTAAGTGGGGGGGGGGGGTTCAGATGACAGATGACCAATCTGTGACGCATGCAAGGCAGAAAAACTAAAGACACTCATAATGAAGCTGCAATCTACTGCATCCAGCTTGGACTAGAGAGTCACATCTAAAAGCTGTTTCAGGAATAGTAACAGAGACAATATAGGATGGTTCTCATAAGGGTCACTGACTGACATGATCGCTATAAAGAAAACCTTCATGCACCCTACAGAGCACATATAGATTCCCCGAGGCTCAGAATAGATGTGTAACACCAGGAGTTTGGGGGGGGAAACTTTATTATTAAATGTCTGACAAAGCCTCTAACAAAGCTTGCTTACCTGCACGTTTGCTAGAAATGGAATTACAGGAGGAGTGGGAGAGCACTTTTTATACTTACCTTTAGCCATATTTAGTATCAAGAAATCAGATTTGAAAGCATAATTTCAGCATTATTAGTAAATATAACAAAAATCAACAAGTGATCAGGTGATGCTGCTGACTGCATTGTTATGGGAGAGGAAACATCATTATAAAGACAGGTTAGAAACTGTGGATTCTGGTTTTTATCTGTGTGTATAAAATCTTTTCTAAAAGAACACACCGCCGTACATTAAAGGGGTGGGTCACCGTCAGGTTAACGTTTAGTATGTTACAGAATGGCCAATTCTTACAACTTTTCAATTGGTCCTCAATTTTTCAATTGGTCCCATGTGTAGTTGGACAGGACCCGTAGCCGTGTCACATGACCTCTGGAGCTGCAGCGCAAGACAGACGCCGTGGGAGGAGACGTTTCATGAGAGATCCAAATCAAAATCAGCACGGAAAGGAATCCGGAGAATTTTTATATAAGGCACCCTCTGCCAGGAGAGTTAGTACTTAGCCGAGAGCAGGGGAGTGCCTTAGGTACAGACTGCACAATAAATTGTTTGTGATCGGGAGATTAGAGGGAATGACACGCAGGATTTGTGAGAAGTTTACTATCTGGGAGGACTCTGGTTCTATTTAACTTAACCTGGGACTATTGGTAGCTATATGCTATGGACACTCTATTTAGGAATTGGATGCCATACAGGAGTGCTGTAAAGTTTTTCCCTTTGTTTCGTCTATTCATTTAATTTTATTTTTACAGTTTTTGAATTATTTGCCGTCCCATTCTGACTTTTTGCAGATTTCAAATGGAGATCACGGACCCCGGCAGCCAAAAAAACTATTGCTCTGGGAGGCTACAATTTTATCGTAGTACGTATCTTTCTATTTAGGTCCTCCTCTAGTCATATTCCAGTCTCCCTTTTTAAAGCCACTTCCTAATTACTAGGTTAAATTGGACCCTAGCAACCAGATAGCTGCTGAAATTCCAAACTGGAGAGTTGCTAAATAACTGAAAAAAAAACAAAAACGCAAATTAAAAATGAAGACCAATTGCCTTTTGTCTCAGAATAGCACCCTCTACATCATACTAAAGGTTAATTTAAAGATGAACAACCCCTTTAAGGAACAAGTACATATATCATTAAAGTCAATGGAACATAATATACATCCAAAATAACATACTTTTTAAAAAAATAAAAAAGCTTGGTAATCGCCTACAACATGTAGTTAGGGACCATAGAAAGCTCTTATACAAATAATCTCAAATTACCGATAATGAGAAAACGTGAGACTTGGTATAGGCATTCATACAGACACAAAATGATTAGTACGATCATTGGAAAGGCTATGTACACATGGGTGGGTTTAGCTTCAGCCCAAGAGGAGCCCAATCTCTGAAGTGATTTTTTTGGCTTGCAGGGCACATGCCAGGCACTGAGGTTAATTTTCCATTACAGGTGAAGGATGGGTAAGGTGTGCCTAACAACCAGACAGAAAAACACTGCTACCAGCAGTTGCCAGAAGCAAACTGCCCGTGTGAACGCAGCCTCTTGGGAGTCGCCACGGAGTACAAAAATAAGCAGAAACTAAAGATCAGATTTGACTGCATCAGCAAACAAAGCCTAAATTTAGTAAGCTCTAGCTTGGGGAACTTGGGCGCTGGAGAAAACAACTGGAAATCATGGCCTAAACAACGGGTGATATATATATATATATATATATATATATATATATATATATATAATATATGAATGAATGTATGTATTGGGGCCAGAGACACGAACAATGTGCAGTAAGAGTCATACCAAAATGCACAGTCACATACAAGTACATAGTACCAGTAAATATATATTGAGCATAGGTTTAAGCCATCCACCATGACAGAAGAAGGGGCGCTTTAGGATAAAGACTTATTGTATTTTATTGCTCCACCAGCGACAAGCCTAATGTCAGCATTCATTTGGCACTTGGAACTGTCTGACAGGCTCTGGGAAATGCTCACTATGGTTCTAGAATGGCTAAACCTGTTGGAGTTAAAGGAGAAGTTAAAGGAATCATTGGAGATCATTGGGATGCCAAATGTTAAGCACCCCCACAGTGAGTGTAATCATCTACCCAAAAGCCTGGACCAGTGCTGACCTGGGGTACATGCAAGCAAGTGCATGCAAGTCCATCTCCCATACACTCCATTATAAGCAAATAATTCTAATTTTTAAAATGGTTTCCTTTTTCTCTGTAATAATAAAACAGTACCTTGTACTTGATTCCAACTAAGATATAATTAATCCTTATTGGGTGCAAAACAATCCTATTGGGTTTATTTAACATTTAAATAATTTTTAGCAGACTTAAGTAATGGAGATACAAATTATGGAAAGATCCCTTATCTGGAAAACCCCAGGTCCCGAGCATTCTGGATAACAGGTCCCATACCTGTAAAATCGCAAGTACCCCAGGTTGCTGCAGTTTTCTACAACCAGGAGCACCAGCCCGGCAATCAGGTAAGTGACGGCAATTACTGGGGGGTGCCTAACATTTGGTACTGCCCCCCTCCCCAACTGAACCTTTCCTTCTCCTTTAAACAGACAGTCACATGTTATGGACCCCTAATGTTAACCCCACACAAAGCCACCTTTAACCTCTACACTATTCCGGACTACTATTCAAAAAAGCTTAAGGCACAGATACTTTAAACATAATTTTACTTTAAAAATAAGTTTACGTAGAGGTACATCTAGGTATTCTTTGGTGCCATAGCAGCATAGATTTCCATTGGCAAGCAATTCTTGACAGCTCCCTGTTTTTATTCTGCAACTTACAGCAGTTACAGCAACAAATACTATGTGTTATAATAGCCTATAGAACCTAGTTTTACAGGGCTAAAGCTTATAAGGCCCAAGATGGCAGGGATCTCTAAATATCTAAGGCCAGCACTGTTTTCTTCTCCAGCTCTCAATCAGAGCATTTGAAAAGTACAAAGAAGCAGAAAGGGGTTAGTGCAGGTTAGATAGGATCCTCATCCCCTCAACACCAAGCGGAAGAAAAGAAAGGAAGAAGTAAGAGGACGGCTGGCAGGGGTGGGGTCTGATTGTTATTGTTGCTAATTTTTGGATACCAAACTCATCAGCTCTACCTTGTCGTGTTCCTCTTTGCTCAAGCTAAGGGCAAGCTGTAGCTGCAATTCCTCTTCGGACACAGCAGGGGGCTGGGAAAGAGAAACAAAATAAAAGCACAAGACACACCAGCATGGCGGGAGACCAAGTACAGGGCAGAAGGAAATGGGAAGGAGGCAATATGGAAAGCAGATGAAAAGATATAAAATATATTTAGCCAGGTATACAACAGCTTCAACTCTGGATAAGGTTGATACTAATGGCATAATATAAAACCATCACCCCAGGCCACCAAAATTCAATTTTCTAATACAGCAGAACCCTGATTTCAGGTTTTCCCAGAATTTACGCCACTTTGACACCGCCCCCCACTAAAGTAAAATTACTACTGTATCTACTGTATCCCCGAATTACTATATCCAGTTTGTAGATTCCCTTAAAAATTAAAATCTTCTAATTAGATTTGGCCAAATAGTAAATAAATCGCAAACCCTTCACTGCATATTAATGTTGCAATGCTAGGCTTTTAAAGCTAAACATTTGCCTTTCTACTACAGCTGTTGGGAGCTTTAGTTCCCAGAATGCTCAGCCATGTAAGGGAGCTGCTGTTCATGGAAAATGGAAGGTAGTGGTAAACATTGCTGCTCTCAGGCTCAAGCAAATACTTGAATATGGACATCAGAGAGGTCAGCCTATTAAAATGTAAACCTACCTGCCAGATTACCTGCAGTGATTTTAAATTGGTTTGAGGGCTAAACCTATAGCATTTGTAGAGCATCAAACTGGGCATATGTGGGGGGTAGCTGTGCAAAAAAATATATAATACATACACATATACCAGTAGGAGTTGAAGCTGGGTAGACGTTAGCCTCAGTCACCAACAGAGTAACAAATGAATAAAACAGTGAAACTAAAATAGAGAAATATGTTTCTCAAAAAATGGCATGTGCTGGCAATGTGGGTAAGGGTAAGAGAAAGGAACAAAAAAATGTTCAGGAATTGAGGTTAGGGGAAGGTTGTTTTTGAACTGGTCCAAAACAGGAATTGAAGGAGAGAATTCTCTCTTGTTCTGGAACAACCCCTACAGATTGTCCCCATGTTGACAAAGCCGAAGAGCCCCAATAGATCCTAGTACAAGCTCAAATTTGGGCCTTAGTATGGATACCTCTTTTGATACTCTGACCTTCTGTGGAAAACCTTTGTGCACAGAAAAAAGAAAGTTTTAATATAGATGTTTCTAATAAACTGGTAAGATCCTTCCACATACAAGGCTTTCAATGGCCATTATTTTTTAATTTAGTTAGAACTGAATGCTCCACAAAAGATTTGGCTAAATATTTTTTTTAACCTGAATTGAAACCTTTTGCAGATACATATCTGAGCAAAGACATGTCACAAGACATGTTCAGTGCTTTGAAGCCATCACTAATAAAGGTTCAAGTTTAGATTTGGCTTTGTTGAGCATCCATGATTCCCCAAAATTGGAATTCTACAAAAATTGCTGGAGAAAAGATCCAGGATTGGGTGCATCCCTTTATTAAAGAAGCAATTGTTCAATTGAGCCTTCAATCAGCTTGTACAAGAAACCGGAATGTTCTGAAGGCTTAATGTGATTATAATCTTGGCCAATAAATGTACTACATTAGCATTACTGTTATCTTTCATTAATAATGCCTTTACCAGGTTCCAAGTTCTATTGGGCGCCTCTCTGTAACAGGTTCTACAGGCACACTTACAGGGCTTCCTTGACTTTTACTCAATATGTATTAATTTTCTTATCAGAGCATTAAGAAATTCTCATTACTGTAATTTGAAATACAATGGTTCGAATTATTGTGAAACTGCCACTCTGTCAACAACCTTCTTCAAAACCATACAGCAGAATAGTTTCACTAGATCTGCTTAGGTTTTGGGAGTTGCCACCGTTATGGTAAATTCTATAGTGCCCTAGCCACACTCTCTAGTAACATAAGCCCAAACACTCTTGGACCCTGAGCAACCGACCTTTCTGCCTTCTTAAGGGAATATAACATATTAGGAACACTGATATGTAATAGGTTAGCTGGCTACCACCTTTCTTGAGAGGAAATGGCAGCTAATAGCAAGGCTTAATCTACAAGGTAAGTCAGTAAGTTATGAGCGGAAAGGATAATCATCTGACCTATGGTAAACAATGTAAATATTCTAATGTTATATTGCATATACATACTTTCTGCAATTATAAAAGAAAATTTAAGTCAATTCTGATACATATGGAACATTTTCAATAATATTTAAGATAACTGTAAATGTTATTGCTACTGAGAACAGAACTCCAACAATGCCAAGCACTGGTCTATTAATCACAGAATATGCAAGTCACTGGGAATCATTCTTGGCTGTAACATTGTTATAGTGATGCGTGGGTTGGCTCAAAACAGTAGGATAAGCTGGCTGGGTTGAAGTCAACATAGTGCCTACAGGGGCAGGTGGTGGGCCAAACGTCTAATAAGGCCCCTTTCCTCTTGTGGCGCCCCCATAATGTCACCCTTTCCTGTGACATAACCACAGATCAGACCAAACCCTAAGGCCCGTCACACTGTTTTTCTGCAGAAGGAGAGACTGCCGATTCGGCCAGCTTCAGCCCCATGTGTGTGTGTGTGTGTAAGCACCAGCAGAAAAATACTGTATGTGACAGGGACCTACATTCCTGCCCAAGCATCACTAACACAGGATTAAAAGGGAACAAATAATGCTTTCAATAACAACTACATTTCATTTAAAGGGGCAATATACCCCTTGTTCAACACGAGTTCAATGAGCAAGGCTGTACATTTTGCCAATTGTTTTAAACCTAAAAGGAATTCTGTCATGATTATATCGTTTTATCACTAAATTACACTGTTTACGTTACAAATAATGCCATGTAAAATTTCATTTTTTAACCAATAAATGTATTTTTTTTTAGCTGTAATATTGGTGTGTAGGCGCCATCTCAGTGCATTGTGCCCGATTCTGAACTTTCAGAAGGAGCCAGCGCTACACATTGGAACTGTTTCAGCCTATTGTTTTACCTACTGGAGGAGTCATAAGTCGGACTTTGATTTCTTACTATTGAGTGCTATTCTGATATCTACTGGGAGCTGCTATCTTGCTCTCTTCCCATTGTTCTGCTGATCTGCATGGGGGGGGGGGAAGATACCACTTCAACTTGCAACGCAGCAATAAAGAGTGACTGAAGTTTATCAGAACACAAGTCACATGGTTGATGGCACCCGGGAAAGTAAGAATGTCTAGCCCCACATTAAAATTTCAAAATGAATTATAAAAAATTCTGTCTGCTCTTTTGAAAAAGATTGAGCTCTCTCTATGCTTTCTCTTTCTTGTACTGAAAAAGTCCTTTTATTTTGCAGCTTCCTGTTCTTTCAGAACAATTGTGGGAAGAGGGGGAGGCAATTTTCTCTCCCCTTTTAGAATAAATTCATCCTTACAGAGAAATCGGAGATACAGGTAGCAGTTAGGGGAAGGCAGGGATTTTTGTAATAAAGCGGTTATTCTCTATCTTTTAATTGCTCTTTGAGAGGCAGGAAATTAAAGAAAACACATTCAGCCCTTAAAAATGAGTATTTTGCTCATGTTGAACAAAGGTAAATAGGATCCACTGCCCCTTTAAAATATATATTTCATTACAACTGAAAAGGAAATTGCACGTGAATACTTATCACTTTATAGAACACCATATGTAGAGAAGAAGAACAGATCTAAATAAGAAATTGGGATGAATTGTCTTCATGATCAATAACATTCCATGCTGCTGATAGAGTGCAAAACCTATACGGAAACATCTCGAAAGCTCCTCTTCATGCCTAAAATTCTGGAGTCAAATGTGGGATTTGCTGTGTACGGTTAATTAACAAATCTTGCCTTTACTTTGCCAAGCAGCAGAGAGATCAGATAACGATACACAAAAGCAAATATTACATACAAGAGCATGGTAAAATACACAAGGAAAAAAAAGTTAGCCCAAGAGCCCCCCCTTCGGAATTTACCTTTGCTCTTACCTGCTCCGCCTCTTCTTTGCTCATGGCCAAGGCAAGCTGGAGCTGGAGTTCTTCCTCTCCGCTGCTTTGAGGCCATGCCTGCTCTGCTTCTGTGGCTGGGTTTAAGGTGGAGGATGCAGAAGACGCTGCATAAATTAATAAAGAGCCAACATGCCATTACAAATAAGAAGGCGACTTAGTCCTTAATTATATTACACAAATGCCACCAACAAAAGATCCAGGTTCCACTATAACTTAGAATTTAATATAGAACCCCCTACCTTAAATCTAAAGCAAACCTTAGGGATGTGGCACGCGGGAAGATTAGTCGCCCGCGACAAATCTCCCTTGTCACGGACGACTAATCTCCCTGTGTGCCACAGCCCCAAAGTAAAGGTGGCCCTAGGGTCAAATAATCGAATTTAAAACTGCAGGCATAGGAGTCCCTAGACTGAAGGACTGAGAAAATCAAACCTGCCCAATCAACCCAAACTGACTCGAATTAGCTTAAATCTGCATGTGTATAGTCACCTTAACAACAGTGTTCCAAAACCATATACAAGTCACAGAACAACCTATTTACTTCCAATATCCTTTACAAAAGGAAGGTAGGGGTTACACTCTTTCAATGGAAAGAACCTTTTTTTGAGGTATAGTAGTGTGGGAAGCTAGAGGGAGGCTCAAGTTTCATACAGATCGGGGTGACAATAGTGATATCATGAAAGTTGCAGGCTGAGCATCTAGCTGATCTTTACCTGCTTCTTCCACAGAATGCTGGAAGTAGTAGCTGACAGGCACCCGATGGACTGTAGGCTGGACCTATATGCTATAGCATTTTAAATTGTTTGTTAATGCACTATTTTATCTTCCAGTTATAAATATACTTGCATTTTTGTTTTACACAAACATACCTGACCCCAAAGATCAAAGGGATAAATACCTTGAGAGTCCTGCATGGGGTCAGGTACCTGCAAAACACCCGCAAAGCAGTCAGGACTCTGTAAGGAGTAACTAATTAAAATCTAGTTTTTGCAAGGTAAAAAGATCATTGTTTGACATCACTTCCTGTATATGTGATGGCACCTCCGGTTGACACAACTCTACACTGTAGGAGCATGTCAGGTGGCCTTGCATAGGGAGCACAAAGTGGGTAAGCCGTTGACAATGGTAGATAAGGGTGGGGGTGCATTGCAGTCAGACTCTGGGGAGGAGAAACTAGCAAACCGACACTGACCGGCAGGCAGTGGGCATTAATCTGACCCTACACTCCTATAATCTGCTTTATGAGTGCAGCCAGGCCAATGCAGTAACTGGGTGCAGGCACAATGAAGTATGAATAGAGGGGCAGCTTCTATGCTTGCAAAAAATGCCCCACATGGAAGTAGCCTTATGGCTTCCTTTCAGTCTGTGGGACTAGGTATGTTTGCATAAGAATAAAATACATTTTTATTTCTAGTTTAGATAGGCTTATGTAGAAAAGATGCATAAACACTAACTAAATTAGCCCATGTAAAGTGGGGTATATTTTCCAGAGACTGGTCCGATTGCCATCTTGAGATCAGGAAGACAATTGGAGAGGCTTCAGAAGGTTTTTTGCCACCTTATGGATCAACTAGCAGTTAGGCAGGTTTGACAAAGACATAAAAGTTTATACTAGATGGATGTGCCCTGAACCTTTCCACACATTATACAGCAATTATCCTTACAATAAGCCATTGAGTTGATGCTATTGCACACTCCAATATACCACTGTAATGAGGTATATGGCCAGTTCCCATTGCGGTTGCCCTTTGGAAAGGTAAACTGTGGCAACAGAGCTCAGAGATCTGAGATTAGATTGAGAAAAGTAAACGCTGCATTTCTGATGAGGAAGAAAGAGTTCAACTGTACAATTTCCTACCTGTACAGCTGGCCACCCATGCACTACCATGCTAATAACAATACTAAGACAGCTCAAAGCTGTAACACATTCTACATATTTGTACTGTTTTGCTTTCATTTTACAGAACACCAGAATTATTGTACCGTTTCAGCAGACAAATGACATTCAATTACCTGTATTTCTGGGTGTGTTCCTACGTTTTATACTTGGATAAATTTCTATTTTCTGCTTTTCATTTCATTGTTTTGCTGTAGCTTTTCTATAGTGAGATCGTGCATACATCTATAATGTATGTGGAATACATGTTGCAATATGCAGTGTGCCATAGGGAATGCTGCCCATAAGCCTATAATTAATTGGCCAGATAGGAAATTGCATCATGAACTGTAACAATTTGTAGGTTTGGCCCATCCCTTAAAGCTCTGTACAAAGGTGATTCAGCTCCCCTTGCATCTTATCTTTTCCTGTACTACAGATTGAGCAACTAATATCTATTCATCCATTATTACTGAGCACATTTCTGCATATTATTGGATAACAGTCACAGTGATTGAATGCCACAAGCTTTACACAAGCCTTAAATAAGGCACAAATTAATTTTGATTTAACTTATGACGAGGATAATTATGTGAAGACCGTGACCTATGCAATATGGGCTCATTTCAGAAAGAGCCATGTTCGGATTTACAACATAATATACAGGTCACTGTGCTGGGCTTCTGGGCAGCTTCCATGCTGTTAATGACATGCATTAGAGAAGCCAGTTAATAAATCATATGTGGGTGCCGTGAGTCATCAACGTGACTTCACCAATTCTGCTACCATGCCTTTCTAATGGAACAATATGTACATTTAAGTGAAAGTCACTGGCATGATAAGAATCTAAATAAATATTTATTAAATCCCTGACACAATATCCACTTAATTGTTTTTTGTTTTGTTTTTTATATTTAATTCATAATCTGGGATAGGATTCTACTTCAAAGAGAGACAAAATGGATCACAATGATGGGCCCCTATACCCTAAAGCAGTGATCTCCATCTAGTGACTTGGGGTCAACATGTTGCTTACCAACCCCTTGAATGTTGCACCCAGAGGCCTCAAAGAAGATGCTTATTTTTGAATTCCTGGCTTGATGGCAAGTTTTAGTTGCATAGGCTGCCAGTCAATATAGGGGCTACCAAAAAGCCAATCACAGCCCTTAGTTGGCACCCCCAGGAACAATTTTTATGCTTGTGTTGCTCTCCAACCCTTTTAACATTTGAATGTGGCTCACGGGTAAAAAAAAGCTGGGGCCCATAATTTTTTTATATATTATACATGTTGGTACTTTGGGAGCAGTATGCAATCTAACAGTGTGGAGCAGTATAATTATATTGTATGTATAACTCAAGGTATTTTAACATTCTGTACTAAGTGTTATGTTATAATCATAGTAGTGGTTCACTTTAATTTTGCAATGTATTCTGGGCTTAGTGGCTCTATAAAGGATGGGTGGAACATCACACGTGTAAAGGTCCCCATACACGGGCCGATTATAGCTGCCGATATCGGTCCCTTAGACCCGTAGGTGGGGATATCGGGTGAAGATCCGCTCGCTTGGCGACATCGCCAAGCGAGCGGATCTGCCCGTGTATGGCCAGCTTTAGACCCAGATGAAGCTGCCTACTTTCTAGCAGATAACTCTGCCCTATCATTTCATGGAGAGGAAGGCCAAAATGATGCAGCTGGTCTATCCATGAAGTTTTTACACCATTAGTACTTAAAGATATCTGCATTTCTAATTTTAAAATTTTTAGAAAGAGAAATAACATGTAAGCATAAATGTTCTATAAGGGCACAAGATGTAAAATTGAAATGATTTAAATTGAGCAATATATTTATAAATTAAACAAACACAGATGTAGTCATTTTCACTTCAATGTTAATATGTAAATGCCCAAGCATTTCTTATTAACATTAGGGAAAATCTGGGACTGACAAACATGAGATGCTTCAAAAAAGAAGAGTAAAAGGGCCCTGCCCGACGCCAGATCATCAAAGTGGATTTAATGTGACCTGACAAGTATGGGGAGTTCAGAGGGCTAACAGCACAGCTAAGTGCAAAATAATATTCAAGGCCCTTTTTGTTTTATCAGTAACTGTGGGAACTTGGACTGTGGCTCTCCCATGCCAACCTAAACGATTGATGGAGAATGTGCCATTTACTGACAGCGTAGGCTTTGTCTGCTGGGTACAAAGGTTTACTAACCACTCACTAACACTGATAAGAGATGTAGGCTGGGGGAATGGATGCTAACACACAGTTCATTGATAGGGAGAAGGACACAATTCTAAAGGCTGCCTTCAAGGGAGAACAGACCATAGGCAGGGTTAAGCTATCAATTATTTTGTTTAAAATAAAGGTGTGAGGCCACAGCATATGCACACAACATCCCTAACCTTATATCATAGATACAAGCTGGAAATTCACCATAGACAAGAACAGGAGCTTCAGTCACTATAAAGGCAAACTCTTTCTTGGATCAATCCACCCATTTGCCATCCAACATTTATTCTGTGTCCTCTTTAGAAGATAACAAGGTAATAGATATATGAAAATACTATGGGCAGCGTGGTGGCTCAGTGGGTAACACTTCTGCACATTTTCCCCGCCTACGAGGATTTGTTCCGGGTACCCCAGGTTCCTTCCACACTCCATTAAAATACAGGCAGATTAATTAGCCCCTGATAAAATTGGCTCTCATGTATGAATGTAATAGGGACATTTGACTGTAAGCTCTTCTGGGGCAGAGACTAGTGTGAATTATGTATAATCTCTGTAAAACGCTTTGTAAATGTGTGGGACTTCTATAAATAAGCAGTAAAAACTCAGTCATTCACCCAAAGTTGCAAGAATATCTGGGACAACATATATGTCTTTATTCCAAATTTCATAGTTATTCATTTTCAGCTGACCTTAGAGGAGTATGCCCAGAAAGCAGACATGCTACTGATCCAGGTCCCCTCAAGGGGTTTGCTCCACAATTAAGGAATTAGTGCTCTAAGGCAGTGCTGTCCAACTTCTGTTGTACCGAGGGCCGGAAGTTTTCCGACCTACGTGGTGGAGGGCCGATAATGGAAGCCAGTTTTGACCACTCCCCTTTTTGAAACCGCACCCACTTGAAACCACACCCATGTTATCACATGACCATACCAATATTAATGGTTGTAGTACAGCAAAAACCTGCCATACTCTGCCTGCCCTACCCTGCCTGTGTGTGCCATACTCTGCCTGCCCTACCCTGCCTGCGTGCCATACTTTTACTGTGTGTGCCATTCTTGGCCTGTGTGTGCCATACTCTGCCTGCCCTACCCTGCCTGTGTGTGCCATACTCTGCCTGCCCTACCCTGCCTGTGTGTGCCATACTCTGCCTGCCCTACCCTGCCTGTGTGTGCCATACTCTGCCTTCCCTACCCTGCCTGTGTGTGCCATACTCTGCCTTCCCTACCCTGCCTGCGTGTGCCATACTTTCACTGTGTGTGCCATTCTTGGCTGGTTTGTGCCAAACTTGGCCTGTGTGTGCCATACTCTGCCTGCCCTACTCTGCCTGTGTGTGCTGTACTCTGCCTTCCCTACCCTGCCTGTGTGTACCATACTCTGCTTGCCCTATGCTGCCTATGTGTATGGCACACACAGGCAGCCTACAGTGACACAATGCTGGCACTGCTCCTACAGTCTGCACAATAACTATATATTAAAAAAACTTTTTAATTGCAGTACCACCTCAGTATATGTTCTTTTTGTAGTGTGCAGGGATTATTTGTGGGTTTCTACTGCTCCTGAGGTGTGAACAGGGGAACAATGGGGGTGATTACAGCCTGAGCCTGAGGTGTGAACACTGCAGGGGGTGAACAATACAGAGATTAAAAGGTGTGAACAACACAGGGGATTACATGTTTAAACAATACAGCCTGAATCTGAGGTGAGAACCATGCAGGGGGCCAGTTAATCACAGTACTGATACCATTTAAAGCTTACACAAGAGTAAGCCATCAAAGCAGCCAGACAGGTGGGGGGCCACACAGAGGGGGGTCGCCAGTTGGACAGCACTGCTCTAAGGCAATAGTGTGAATGGTAAGATTGGGCAGAGAGAAAAACTCTAGTTGGTTCAAGTACGATCAAAGCTATCGGAATGGAGATGTTTAGTAACAGGACATGACTCTCACTGCCTAGTTACGTTACACTAAATCCACTTTTGTTCTTCTTTAAAATTAAAATAATGCAATGCTTTCAAGAATCCTAAAATAAACTAATCTCTCAGGCTACTAAAAATGGTCATGAACAGTATTGGGCAACGAAAAGGTTGCCCAGAGGCTCCATGCAGAGCTGTCAGGAGAGGACCGCATCTATGGCCTTATGCAGTTTTCCAAGGTACAACTGGATATTGCTGGTAGACAGTAAGGTTTGTAAAGGTAGAAGAAAAAATGAAAACTGAATACATTTAAAAAAAAAAAAAAAAAAGCCAAAGCCCAGACACAAGTAGCTAACAGCAAAATAAATTAAGGTGGTTTTTCAGTGTTTCATTAAAGCACATCTGAAGGCCTTTACTTATTAAGCCTCCAACCATGCGTTTTAAAGGAGTCTAGATTGTCTTATACCCCAGAATACAAATACCCCAGAAGTAGGGGAAAAAAAAAACCTTACATGTGGAGGTTTGTGCCAGCTTCTCCTTGGTCTTCAGGGCATGCGCTCTTTCTTCCTTTAGCCTTTCATCATCTTTCAGCAGGGACACCAACTGTTTTGCTTTCTCTCGGACATTAACACCCTGGTCTTTTCCATCTCTATCCACATATTGGAAATCTTTAAGGGTCTGTATGGCATATATGTTCTCTTTGCACTGCTGTGCCACCCGCTCAGAGCCAGTTTTAATTAGGTACTCCATTAGCGTCATGGCCTAAGGGAAAACAAAAGTCTTGTGTTATACATATGTACACTTCAGCAAGACTGGTGTGTAAGTCACACTGGTGCTCTTCAAACTAGCAGGGTGATACCAGAAAAGTAGTGGGAAAAAGGGGAACGGGGACAAAAATGTAAAGAATTTTACATATTGGAAGCTGTACAATGGTTGGAAATTTATTTATTTTATTAAAAATTCTTGCAACAAAATTGTACAATGGTTGGAGGGAGGGCAGAAAGCATTTCTATATAGTAGGCCTAATAAGGAGGGAACTTGAGCTCCAAGTTAACTTTGCTTCCTCCCCAAACGTGACCTAACACTGCCGACTGCCTCTTAAAACTTGTGATTTTATAGGCGTGTGCCTGAAAAGGCCTGCCCCTTTTGTGACATCATTGCGGGGCATGGCGGGCACAGGCCTATAAATAGAGGGGAGAAGCTGGGTAAGGTTGGGTGCGGGTCGATAATGCACATCACTAGAAAGTAACTTCACAGTGCAATGCTTTGTGGGTCATGTACCTGCATGCTGTCTGTAAGCTGTGAAGAACCTTAGTCCCTTCTCCCCTGCCAGGATTTTAAATGATGCAGAAAGAGAAGAACTGTTTTGCAGCTGGATTTTAGCATATAAAAATATATTTTCTGTAGCAATTATATTGGTATGTCTGTGGTAAAATGGCCGTTATCTATTTTATTTAGTGATTATACTTGCTTGCCTAGGAGAATTAGCATATAGTAATTATACCGTCATATCTTGGGTTAATATGCTTGTTATCTATTTTATTTAGTGGTTATACAGGTTTATCCTGGGATAATATGCTTGTTATTTATTTCTGTACTAATTATACTGGCACATCTGGGTTATGTTTTGGTAAAATGGGGTGATATTTAGGGGTGTGTTCACAAAGTGCAAGTGGCCAAAAAAATTTTAGCAGCGTTTTCATGATTTATAATCTCTTAACAGCCCCCCTAGTTATACAATTACGTAAAGCTGTAAGCAACTTTATGGGCTTTGCCAATAAATTGATTTGCTAAAACTTGGCACCTAGTTATTGTATACAGAATTAGTCTAGGACTTTGCCCCTTCCCCCCTCCCGGAAAATTTCCTGCAGACATCCATGGTAATAGGCATATTAGAGGTTTCTGTGTTGTGTGGGGCTCTTTAACAAAGTTTTGGTTCGGAAGCCGGAGTTGTCCATTACAATAAATGTATAATGATATACAGGGAATTCAATGGCCAACAAGCCTTTAGTTGGACAGTAATCAAGCAGAGAACAAAAAGGTGTCCAATATAAGATTTGCTTCTGGTTCAAATAGAGCAAATGGTGAATAATTTTTACTTTTTGAGTCGATCAACTATTAGAATTCCGGGAAAACAAAGAATTGCACCAATTCTGGCCATAGTTTATTATGCTCACCAACCCTAAGCTGCCAAACACTGAACTGAAAAAACCCTGAGGGAAAGTTAATGGCTCAGAAATACGCATTGTCATAGAAAAAATGAATGGCATTTCCTGAAGCTACTGGCCCCTAAAGCAGAAAAAAAACTTCACTTTTTATATATAAATAAGGCAACTAAACTATGTTATTTAGAGGAAAATATGTATATGGAAAGGCTAAGTGTCACCATCTGCATTTCTGACAGCTGGTGGGCCCCAAAGGATGAACACATCAGCCCTGAATCTCAACTCGTTCACAAGCTTTTCAGCAAATGTTTATTATATTATAACACAAGTTCAATGTTAAAATAAGCCCTGTAATGTAAGTGTAGAGCTCACTGTGGTGCCCAAGTTTGCCTGCTGGCCATAGGGTACTGCACAAGCTCCATGTCCAGCAGGAATGTTCATGCTCATTGTAACTCTGCCCCTATTCATCCACCTGAACAAAAAACTTTTTTTTTTCCCAGTATCATTTTCCATTACACTGATTTCATGTCCACTCCTGAATAGCATTGTTTTTGCTTAACAAAAAGGTACTTCAGCCCTGTGTAAGAGCTCGCAAAAACAGCAGTAAGGACATCGACTTGGCCGCATTACTTCCAGAAATGGTGCGCTGCTGATCTTTGCAATCTCTGTCTGTGATATAGGATCGAAGCTACTTTTTGCTCAATAAAAACAATGTGGTTTGAGAGGGAAGAGTGGGCATTATAACAGGGCTTACCCTTCTGGTAGGGCTGTGTTAAAATGAACAGCAGCCAATAGTGCTACAAATATACCAATACAAATATTTATCTTTCCAGAAGATACTTTTGGAATTAACGTTAAGGACAAAGAAAAAGAGCATGGCAATAGCAATAAAACATTGTTAACAACAGAGCATAGTCAGCCTTACTTTGTAGACATGTCGCCAGTTCTTTCCATGATCATTGAGTCGCTTCCATATCATGCTCATGATTTCTGAGAAAGCCACCACATTATAGGTGAGGTCAGCAATCTCTGACATTAAGGAGCTGGACGGACCCCATGGATCATTTGAAGTGGCCTCTCTCACTTTAATTTCTGCTTCAGAGTAATTATGGACAATGTTTTTCATCTGTCGGCGCAAGGAGGAGGTAGACATGTTGGCCAGGTTTGTGGTAGCAGGTAACGGTAGATTACAAATAGATTATTCCTCTTTCCACAGGTCAAAAATGATGCCTACTTAAAAGATAGTCACCAAGTAACGGAAGGGGCTCTGCAGCCAAGTCTGAAATTGAATCTACAGGGTACACGGTGCACTCCTGTGGGTGTGTTTAGGATGTTCTGATGGTTTCTCCAGCTTTCTGATGTTCTGGCATATTGACTGCACTAAGGCCCCATCTGCAAGAAAAAAAAAAAAAAAAAAAAACTGTTAGATTATATGTTTCCATTTCTATAACAATAACAAACTATTTTTCTTTAATAATAAACATCCAAGTCCTGCACATGAAACAATTCCACAACATGTCATTGCAACATGTCATTTCCTAGTCCAATTATACTGATACAAAGAATAGCATTATTTTCCCAACACAACTGGCTAAATGAACCAAATGAGAATGATCACGAAAAAGGTGAAATGTGAGGAGGGTGGGGTGTTGGTACAGAATATTAATTGTTGGATAAAGTAATAAGCAAACACAGGGAGCCGACGCCTGCAATGAATACATAAGCTTAAGGTACGTAAGATCTACTGAGAAAGCAAAACGGCAGATGTGTAATTTAAACAGAAAACAGATGCAATTTTAAATTCCAGGTATATACTTTTCCCTGCCCAATCAAGAGATGCTTGAGATACTTGCATTTCTAACCAGAGTCTCTAACCACCACAGTGAAATGTGCAGACAACAACTTAAAGGAGAAGGAAAGGCTAGTAAAGCGTTAATCTCAAGCTGCAGGCATACCTTTCCCTTGTCTCAATAGTGCCCTTAAGTCTCCCCATATTTCACCTATTCAGAAGATCTGAAGCCAAACACGGAGAAAAAACGCTGAGCTGGGTAAAGAGGATTTGCATAATGCATCACTCCTGCACTGACTGTGTGACCGGGACACCGTAGGCGGCGCATGCGCATTGCTGTTTTCATTGAGAGAAGCCGGCACGAGAAGCAGGAGCGCTCCCCTACTCAGAGGACACAGAACGAGCCAGGCGAGCGCTGTGGGGAGGAGGGGGTTTGGGGTGGTGGGTGATTTGATAGTGTGGCGCTGCGGGTTGGCAGTTTTAGGTCGCCGGGGGGCGCGAGTGGGTGTTTTTTGGTTGCAGCAGGGACGATGCTGGGGGAGCCGGGGAAGGAAAATCCGACATGGCGGCCAACACAGAGTGCAAAGAGAGGAAAGTTAGAAGGCACATTTTGGGAGAAGGGAGGATTATTTAAAAAAAAAAAAAAGTTGGCGATCTGCTACAGGCAAGGGGGCTCAACAACATATTAAGGGCTTTAGTAAAAGCCTTTCCTTGTTCTTTAAAAGGGATACAAGCACAAAACAAAAGTTGTAGCTAAGTCTGGTGATACAAAATATTAGAGGGTCATTTTGTGGGCACAAATTTCCCAAGCCAGTTGAATGTAAAACCCCTATTCGGGTATTTGAGTCAACAAGTGCTCCTTGCATTTCCGTACAGCTGCCCTCAGCAACACTGCCTTCCAGTCAAAATCGCACTTTGCACTCAAAGTATAAATGACTCCTATTATACAATTATCTTTTATAACTATAATTTGAATGAATTAAAGCTCTTCTTCCACCCCATGTAAGTGCATCGAAGCACCTTGTCCTGGAGAATACAGCTTTTTCCAGGACTCTTCCAAACACTTAAGTTTGTTAATTTTGCACACCTGGGGGCATATTTATCATATTATGAAATTCAGTGAGCCCCAACCAGAGGTTTGTGAGCAACATGTTGCTCACCAACCCCTTGAATGTTGATCCCAGTGGCCTCAAAGCAGGTGCTTATCTTTTGATTTCTGGCTTGAAGGCAAGTGTTGATTGCATAAAACTGCTGATCGGTTACTATGGGCAACATCACCAATGATGTTGGTTTACACACTATAATAAATATGCCCCCAGATCTTGGAGATCTTCCTAAGGGAATGTTACTAAGCAATAGAAGCAAGGTTTCTATTTAATCTCATTTGTTCAATTAGTTGCAGCTTGTTTAGAAAAGTAAGTGCTATATACATGGGAGTAGAGAACCCAGGATATAGGAGATACTGTTCACCTAGCAGGAAGAGCACTAGGATAAATGGCAATTTGGATGCCATGCCAAACACCTGCTGTTATATAACACATTTAAATTTACAGACACAGAGCATTGTGTTGGGCAAGCAAACAATATCTATTCTGTTTACATTCTGATAATAAGCCTGAGGATTCTACAGAAAACTTGCCATTAGGGCTGTGGCACACGGGGAGATTAGTCACCGCGCAACAAATCTCCCTTGTCGCGGGCGACTAATCTCCCCAAAATGCCATCCCACCGGTGAAAATGTAAATCGCTGGTGGGATGGCATACGCGGCGCCGCAATCGCCGACGCTGCCTCCCGAGGCAACTTCAGCGATTTTGGCTAATCACTACGCCGCGTATGCCATCCCACCAGCGATTTACATTTTCGCCAATGGGATGACATATCGGGGAGATTAGTCGCCCGCGACAAGGGAGATTTGTCACGGGCAACTAATCTCCCCGTCTGTCATGGCCCTTAGCAGGGTATGGGCACAAATATGCCAAGCATGGAGATGGAACTGGAGCAGAGAAATCAACTGTGAAATTTCCAATATCCCATACCACTGCTAAAATAGTGCTTTAACTAAAAAAAAAATATATATATACTTTGGTCCAATAAGCATCAGACTGAACCTCCTAGAACCAACCACAGAACTCTGAGGCCAACTGTCAAAACTATTAGAAGCATTTTAAATGGTCTCAATCTCTCTGGTTTACAGAAGAACTGAACAAAATTATGCTATAACAGGAAAGACTAAGGCTTGTACAGGCACAGGTAAAGGCTAATGCCAGCATATGAGCAGTTTCCCTGCCTGCCTTTATCTGGAGCCCAAGAATCAGCCCCCTGTGCCATTAGCCTAAGAAGATAAAATGTCCTGACGTGCCTGTTACTTACACCTATTAAAATTAAGTTGGAAAAAGAAGGAACGTGTTAGTAGTTTTACTTTAAGTATCAACATATTTATCAAATCCTCCACAAAGAACTGTCTGCATTGTAATCTACAGGATTGCTTTAAAGGTTTAACAGTAAATTTGACATACATAATTTAAGTATGCTTAACAGCATGTACTAGTGTGTAACTGTAGAAAGAAGAAACCATAGTGAGCTGCAAGGAGAAGCTGCCTGGTTAATACAAACCAGAAAGAAAACACATGATGGTGATATCTTTGTACCTTACCTAAGTGGCATCTGGGACTGACCCCATTGCGGTTGGCTGCTTGGAAAGAGACACAAAGCGGCCAGCTCCATGTTGTAGCTCCCACCCTTGCCAGCTACAGTCAGGTGATCCCAATTGAAAGCAAGTTGAAGGTAAACCTCAGTCCCTTTGTTAAATGTATATTGAATCGGTGAGTGAGTGTAGGACTGGCCAGACTGGGGATGACTGCAACATAGTTGACCAGCTTGAAGTATATTCCAATATATGGACAAACAATCCCTGTTTTGCTTGAAGGGCAGAGCATTTCTTGGTAGCTTAATGCCGGGGGTATCCCCATTTGTCCCCCCGATGGTTCCAGTATTAAGAGGAAGAACAAAAATACTAGGATGTGTTTTGCAACATACTGTGCCACACACACAGAAGCAGCTGATCCACAAACTGTTGGAGACAGGGCAGGGGATGTATCAGATTATAGGTAGACAACCAGATCCGCATATCATCTGAACACGGTGACACAGAAGCCAAGAGAATTGCTGAATTCATCAGGCATTACTGTCAGACTAAAAACGAACATGTTTACTGGCCCCAAACTTGTACTGTGTTGGAGCAGGGCAAATATTGATCTGAAAACCTGGATTGTGCAGAGTTTATATTTAGCCACTCAATAGCTTCTGCTTCAAAGATGTGGCTTATGATGCGAGTTATTCTTTTCTACATACAAATTACGAAAGCCAGAAGCATTTTAATAAGTAACTACTTCCTAGAAGTCTCTCGGCATTACTGACCATTTACATTCTCGTGGCCTTGCAATAATGCAGAGGCAGATTTGAGCAAAGGAAAAGCCATTTACAACACGTGTACATTCGCAAATGCGGTCACTTACCTCAGAAAAGCAGATATTTCACAATAATGCCCAAGTGCTTAAGTTTATTATCGCTGGAACGCACAGCCTTAGAGCAGCAGCAGGAAGTGACAGCCAGGCAATATGTTAAGAGGCAGACTGAACGGCACAGAGTTCCTTCCTTTCCTACTTCCTTCCATACTGCTGTGCTTTTGATTTTCAGCAGTAAATTCACAAATGACCAGCTATTCTGGGATTTTACACAAGACAGATTTAAACCAGTTGTTAATGAATGTGTCTAAAACACCTATATTGACTAAGCCAGCGTTTTTCAACCGCTGTTCCGCGGCACAAGAGATGTTGACTGGTGTGCCGTAGGCAGGGCCGCAATTTTTACTTTCAAAGGGGGCCCGGCGATGCTACAGTTTTTCTTAGTAGCTCGGGCCCCCTTTAATAAAATCCGGGCCCTGTCATTGGTTGCGCCCCGTGTGTACGGGTGACGTCAGTACGCACGGGGCGCAACGTTATAAAAGGGCCTGTGTGCGGTCGCGTGTAGGCAGAAGTGCAGAGGCGGCGCGCATGAGGGATACGAAGATGCTGCTGAAGCCACCGGAGAAGCCGCCGAAGAGCAGAAGTAAAATGCTGCTGGGCACCAATGTACTAGGGGGGCTGGCTCTTGGCACCAATGTACTAGGGGGGCACTGCTCTTGGCACCAATGTACTAGGGGGGCACTGCTCTTGGCACCAATGTACTAGGGGGGCACTGCTGCTGGGCACCAATGTACTAGGGGGGCACTGCTCTTGGGCACCAATGTACTAGGGGGGCACTGCTGCTGGGCACCAATGTACTAGGGGGGCACTGCTCTTGGCACCAATGTACTAGGGGGGCACTGCTGCTGGGCACCAATGTACTAGGGGGGCACTGCTGCTGGGCACCAATGTACTAGGGGGGCACTGCTCTTGGCACCAATGTACTAGGGGGCACTGCTCTTGGCACCAATGTACTAGGGGGGCACTGCTCTTGGCACCAATGTACTAGGGGGGCACTGCTCTTGGCACCAATGTACTAGGGGGGCACTGCTGCTGGGCACAGAGTTAAATTTTTTAACATTTTCTAATGGTGGTGTGCCTCGTGATTTTTTTCATGAAACAAGTGTGCCTTTGCCCAAAAAAGGTTGAAACACACTGGACTAAGCAATGCTCCAGCTCAATATACAGTATATACATGTAATATAAAATTCACAATACAAGGCTGATGTGCAGTTATTTCAGATTCAAATTACATACCAGTATAGACTTTATTAAGTGCTTGCTTTCTAAGCCTTCTTAATGGCCAGAATTAGCCTCAAAGGTATGGAACCTGTTATCCAGAATGCTCAAGAAATTATTTTACATGAAATATACCTAACAAGACTGTTTTGCCTCTAATTAGAATTACAACTTAGTTGGTACCAAGTAAATGGTACTTATTTTTATTTACAGAGAAAAGGGGAATATGTTTTAAAATTTTGAATTTTTTAATTAAAATTGAGTCTACAGGAGATTACCATCCCGTAATGCAGAACTTTCCAGATAAACAGGTTTAGGATAACGGGTTCCATACCTGTAATACATCTATCTTTGGATTCCAGCAGACCAGCCACATATACTTTTAGATATATGGTTCACTACTAGAGTGTCTTGCTGCAGCGAATCCCAACTAACTGACACTTTCATGAAAAGACCAGTGTTATGCTGACTATACAAGACCCAGCCATGGCTGCTGACTCAGCCGTTCCTGTAGTTTACTGGCCCATGTATGAGGCCAAAATGACTTCCAGAGAGATCAGCCAGGCAGACTATAAAATCCCACTAGCTTTTTTTGTTTAACAAGGGACAAAAAAAAAAAAATAGAATAGAATTAAAATTGAGCTTAAACTACAGAAAAACATAAAATGTGGGACTGTAATTGATCTTTCTGGGCATGGCCAACTTTACATTCCGCTGGCAGTAAACCTACTGCAATACACACAGGCTTATGCAGAATGCTAATACTACCCATGCATCAGATTTTCATTTTTCATAACTTAATCACAGATAAATCAAAATATAAAGTTTACAGTTCAAGAATTTACATGAGAAAATGAGCCCACAGTGCATAAAACAAGGAGGTAATAAATGTTTTGCCTAACATGGAATTGGTGGCTAAGATGGCCATACACAGGCAGATTTAGAGATATGGTAATATGGATATTACCAAATGATCTAATCAGCCAGACTGAGCCACCTACATTCTGAGCTAAATCAGGCCTATCGTTTGGTCCCAGGACAATGATCAAATAATAATAGGCACCACATCAATGCAGTCCTTGTCAAACAAGCAATTATTATTGTTTATGGGCAGTGTTACAAATACCCCCGATATCCCCACCTATGGGGGGGGGGGGGGGTGATATCGGGCTAATTCAGCGGTTTGTGCCAGGGCCAAACAAACACATTAGAGCAGCGGGAGTAGGGGTTTGGGGGACCACGTCAACAAGTCAATGCAGCCCCTGATCCGATGGAAAATTCAAATCTGCCTGGTCGAGATCTGCCCGGTCGAGATCTGCCCGATTTCAGGCCAGATGTCGGTCGGGCAGGCCCCCACATGGGCAGATAAGCTGTCGGATCAGTCTAAAGGACCATTATCAGCAACTAGAATCTGCCTGTGTATGGCCACCTTTACACAGGACCAATAACACGCTAACCGCAGAGAAGTAGCAGTCAATTCTGTAAAACAAAAGGATGTCAATGTATTTGCATTCCAGCCCTGTACAGAACTCCACTGCTTCCATACAAGGAGTTAAACCAAAGGTAGGTTAACTTATTGCATAGAATAAGAATCTTTGGAATTTAGCACTGAGTATACATAGAGGGTTTAGGCATTACTGATTACAAAAGTTTCAATGGAAAATCCGTTACTTGTACAATAGAATCATGCTTCAGTGAACAGCACAAAAAAAAAATCACAGCTCCACTTTGGCACCTACTAAATTGTCAGCTTATGCCACCTGCTACACTGGATACAGCATAATCTGCTGCCAAGGCATGCACGGATTTCTGAGTTGGCTGAAGGAGCAGCTGGCGAGGCGTGAGATGGTACAAAGCAGAGGAGGAGAAGAAGCTGCTCGTAAGGAAAGCTCATATAGCAACCAGCAGCAGGCACGAAGGGAAACAAGATGATGAAATGGATACAGGCAGTGGTAACCAGCTCTAGGACAGCATGACATATTAATATATAAATATCCAAATAAACTATAGCATATACTAACAATGCAGAAAACAAGGTAGGTGTGCGGGTGTCACATGTGGAATACGTATTAGCTCAAATACCTAATATTACAACTAGGTGCACATGATTTGAACATCATCACAGAGGAACATTTAGTTTGGTTTCCTCTTCTAGTCGAACGGTGAGGTATCACCAGGTGTAGAATCTGGGCCTGACCATTCCAGCAATATCAGCAGAGAGCAGAACACAAGAAAGAAGTCACTAAGAACTACAGATCTTCATCATGGAACCTACAGGTAGATCTCATCACTAATGATATCAATGTATCACAAAGCAGATTTATATGGGAGGTGTGTCAGGAGGAACCATTTGCTGTCCAGAAAGAACATCAGGGCAAGACTCATGTATGTTTTTATAAATATCTAGGAAAAGGCCATGCTTCTGGAACAATGTGCTTCGGAAAGAAGAGACAAACATACCGTTACTTGGCCACAGTACCAGCACCGAGAAATATGTAAATTACAAGTAGAAATATCAGGAGAGAATATTGTCTGACTAACTACCTATAACTACAGACCAGTCATATTGGTCTCCTAGGCAAAGACTTTCCCCACAGGCATTTACTGCACAGTTTATAACATATTAAATTCAGTATAAAGCTTAGGAATGTTCGGGTCATAGACGCCATCTGCTACTTAGTAAATAAGTATATTTTCACACACACATTTTCTTTAAGAACTAAACCCATTTGGTAAGCATAGGTGTGTAGGCAGATGCCATGTCTGTTAGCTCTGTGTCCCTTGTGTTGCTGGCTATGCTATTGGAAGCTCATGTGTTTGTGACTTCCAATAAGCACAATCCTGGTCAGAGTTGAAGTGCAAGAGCCAGGGACACAAAGCCTTGTAGTCAGACATGGCAGCCCCCAACTATGCTCTGCAGCTTTGTCTTTTCTTGTCAAGAATGGGGGAGACTGGTGGGTTTGGTTGGGGAAGGAGGCCTTATGCTTGTAAACTCAGCTTACGTTCCCTTTGAAGAATACTATTCATAATCATTTAATCATCACCTAATGTTACACAAGAAAGCAATTTAAGCTCTCCAGTGCAAGAAAATAAGTGGCGGTTTTCTACTGAAGATAAGAGGGATCCAAAGTACCATCTTGATTAGAGGTTCTTCTCCCACAGTTGTAAATGATTTACTTTGAGAAAGGATACATCTATATTTAAACTGTAAGCTCGACAGGACACGGATCTCTTTCCTCCTGTCTCTTTAAAGGGATTGTTCACGTTTAAATTAACATTTGGTATGCTATAGATTGGCCAATTCTTAGTAAAATTTCAATTGACCATCATTTTTTATTAGATTGAGTTTTATTACCTTCCTCTTTACTTTTTACTCTTTCCAGCTTTCAAATTTATGGTCACTGACCCCAGCAGCCAAGAAACGATTACTCTGTAAGGCTACAATTTTATTGTTTCTTTTTAATTATTCAAGTCTCTCCTATTCATCTAGTCTCTCATTCACATAAATGCCTGGTTGCTAGGGTAATTTGCATCCTAGCAACCAGATAGCTGCTGAAATTCCAAACGGGAGCTTCTGAACAAAAAGCTAAAATAATTCGAAAACAGCAAATAAGAAAAAAATAAAACCAACTGCAAACTGTCTCAAAATATCACTCTCTGCATCATACTAAAAGTTCATTTTAAAGGACATGTAAAGCCTACATTTGCCTACAATGTATATCAGTTGGGCAAGTCTCCCCCACCCAAATGGCATCATTTGTACTGCATATATCCCCTCGGCTTGCCAGCACCATCATTCTCCTAAACCAAACAGCAGCTTTCACCCAGTGGCCATTTTTCCTCTGATTCATAATCAGCTACATTTAAATCTGCAAACAGCACACACACACAGACCCTTATGCAGCATACATTTCATCAAGAATACAGGCTCACACAGGCACAACTGTCTTTGATAAAAGTTCTGCTTTGTTTGAGCACTGTAATGGTAAAGCTAGGTAGGAAAATCATCAAGGCATACTGAAGCACAACAACTGCAAATACAATGCAGCCAAGTAGTTCTGAGCATAGCCCCAGTCTTAAGAGCAAAACGGAATTCTCGCTCGTCCCATGTGTGTGGCGCTGGGACTGTGTTATTCTATTACAGCATTCATAAAATATGAAAGAAAGAAGGAGACTGAACCAGATTAGCACTGAAACAGCCTGGCCACAGCTGAAAAGCTGAAGCAGAAAGCTGGATTTTAAGAGAAGCCTAGCACTGCCTGAAGAAATACACTGAGATGCCACAGGTCTGATGGGTGGGTATAGAAGTCCTACCCCTATTACTGACACAAGCATAGTAAATAAGGGTTGTCCATATGTGAATGTGACTCTTATCTACATGCAATGGGCAAAAAGGGCATTGGTAACAATGTGATGAATAGAGTAACAGGGGCTAGCATGATCCATTACCGCTCATTAGGCTTTCCCACGGTGCGCTAAAGCGGGTGACAAAAACTTTCACCCAATTTTTACTTTGGCCTTTAAGTCTCAGTCTTAGGGTTCTCATTTACCAGCTTACTACCCATGTCAAATATGAAATCAGTGGATCATGTTCCTATTTGTTTAAAATGCCTTGTCAATTCCATAGCACAATGCCCAAGTGAGCCATGTTTTAATGCGCAAAGCTTTTTATAAAATGACTCCATTATGTGTCTGCTGGGCAAGAATAATTGGGTTCCTTGGGTTCCGAAATGTTATCTTCTTTAGTGCAGTATTCATGACTTGACTTTATGAATATGCAGCTAAAAAGAAGAGATAATCTGCAGTACAGCTGCAAGTCAATGTAAATTACTGGCCTTAATGCTGAGTGTATACTAGATAGAGCTACATAGTAATCTGAAATAAAGACAAAAAATTCAACTTTCCAACTCTCCAAAATGACCTCCAGTGGGATATAGCTACTCAATAATGTTGTAAAATACAAGGATCGGAGATTGGTCCCTTAAAATACATAAAATGGGGGTTCTACTGAACATGTATAGTGAAGGAAAAAAAAAAAAAAAAAGATGGCACCTGAATGTGTGTATTTTACAGAACAGGAGCCTATGCATGCCCCTAAGCTGGCATGTGATGAGCACCGCATGGGTTCCACACGTAAGAGTGCCCTCGCTTGCACATAGGGTCACGGAGTCTATAGCGGATGCAGCTGTCTGGGTAATGGCAGTGACTGGAAATCTTGAAGTAACAGGATAGCCCATGTTTGTACAAGCAGTAAGCTGGGCTGCAGTATTCTTTGCCTTGTGTGTAGACTCACTCTTCACCAGCACATCCAGTCAGATGCCAACTCAGAAACCCCTCTCCTCCATTAACAATTGGTTAAGGAAAATGATTAGTCTCCCAGCACAGGGCTGTTTCCTGAGGAGGAAACCGGGTTAGCTAAGGAAATGGCTTAATCCGGATTGCTAAAATGCTTCTCTTTCAAATGTAATCACAATATAACAGCCCCACTGCCAACATTTCTACATTTCAGCCCTCACTTTGCTAGAGCCTCTTCAATCTATCCAACAGTTAAAACCCCCTGCAAAAAGGATTATCCTTAAAATAACAGTCTGTACTGATGTATATGATAGGGAAACCTGAACATGACCGTACATATAATCCGTCTGTTCCATGTTATTGCACAAGCTGCACTTATGGTCATTTCATTCTCCAGGAGGACATCAATTTACATTAAACACATAAAACAGGCCGGATACATATAAGTGGATATTACAAACAGAGTTCAGGGCTGAATCTAAGTAGATAACAGCTCAACATAAATGCTGTTTTTCTATTTCTACAGATACAGTAATCATCCTTAATCTACTTTTCTAGAAGCAAAGAGTGGACATAAGAAGACAGGGGACACAGCCAGTTACACATATCTGACAGGGCCAACATGGAGGGGCAAAATAACACTTTAATAAAAAGTTTGTTTTGCATTGTAAAAACCATGGTAAATATTTTTTAAAAACCTATTAATAACAAATGCTTCCGTATCCTTATTCCATCCATAAACAGCATACAATGTGGTGTTGGAGCTACCTGTACCCCACACACCAGGGAACAAAAGCCATGGGAGAAAAAGATTTAGTGATTTAGAATACCTGTATTTGTACCACTCACCAACTGTCAGTTGGGATTTTGGGAACCAAAATAAAGAAAGTGTGGTTTAAAGGTTTCAGTTATGAGTGCTCATAGGCTCATGTATGGTCACCTCCTACAGCCAGCGTGACAAATACCTGGCCAGTTAGGAAATCCCATTGGACAAAAATCGCAGCATGATGATGCTAGGCCTACCTAGCCTTGCATGATGATCATATTGTTGGCATGGGGGCCAGATTACTATATCTGCCCAATTACACCCTGCACATGGATGTCTAAATTAGGCACAGATCCATTAATTTTGCAACCTAACCACATGTGATGATCTCAACATGTATGACCAGCTTAAATGAGCAGTGCATAAAAGGATCTGCCAACCAGGCACACTAGATCAGGTTGTTGAGTGACTCAAATTATAGTTAAAAAAAAAAAAAAAGGTTTATTTAAATACAGTTAAGGATAGGGTCTCAGTCAGAGATGCAGAATGTTTTGTTTAATTAAAGGTGGCTATACATGTTAAGATTCACTCGTTTGGCGAGGTCACTAAACAGGCAGATCTTCTCGCCCTAAGGAGGGCGATACTGAGCCAATACAAATTACAATGATGGGTATAGAAGCCGTTTGCGGTCCCCGATACAACGGAAAGTCAAACCTGCCCAATCAACACCTGGCCAATTTTTAGCCAGAAATCAATCGGGGAGGCCCCATACATGGACAGATAAGCTGCCAAGTCAGTCTAATGGACTCGAATCGGCCCGCGTATGCCCACCTGAATGCCCATAAGAAATCCATGTCCGGCTTGGGAATCCTCCAGTTACATGGGAGTAGGAGAAACAATAGATTACCTGAAAGCAGTTCTAATGTGTAGCACTGGCTCCTTCTGAAGAATGGCTGCCCACACGCCAATATTTCAACTAACGAAAAATACATTTGTTTGTTCAAAATAACATTTTAAATGATTGAGTGAATTATTTGCTATGTAAAACATGTAATTTAGAAATAAATAGTATACCATAAAAATCATGGCAGTATCCCTTTAAGGCAATAACAAGTGGGGTGACTGCTAGCTTTTTGTCACCTGTGCAATTTCCAACTTGGCTGAAAAACGTACATGCAGACTGTTCCTCACTGAATTCTAAATTTCAAAAAAGTGTTTTGGTGTGTTTGTTTTCTTATATTGATAACAATCCAATGGAAAACCTGGAGTCCTCTAGATGTCTTTGAGCTATAATAATCAAAATCCCTACAGGTTTCTGAGAAGTGCCATTAAAGGAGAACAAAAGCCTAATGAAAGAAGTAGGGCAGAAATGCTACACATTAAGTTTTGGGTTTCTGTAACAGCCCAAGGCAACCCCAGCCCTTTAGGAGGGAAGATCTGCGCACCCCAAAGATGCCCCCAGTAGCTCCCCAACTTATTTTCTGCTGATTCCCTTCCCATGCTCTGTGCTGCTGTCACTTACTGAGCTTAGAGACCCACACACAATATACTGTATATATAGAATAGGAGTGTCATGATATTAGGTTGGTAAGTAATTAATTTAGATTATTAGCACATGGCAGCTCTGAAACCAGTGCAATTAGCATGGCAATTTAATCATCTGCCCTGTAGAATCAGCTTCTATGAAAGGCCAGCCTCATTTTTTGCTTGTTAATTTACAATGTTAATTTGCTTCTCAACAGCTGCTCAGAGTGCACTGAACATGTAAGATGGGGAGCTCTTGTGACAACTGTGAAGGCCTGGTGTAGTAAGTTCAGAATATAAAATAAGGCATTTCTATCCATATCCATTTTTAGGATTTAGTTCCCCATTAAATAGTATATGGAGCACTAGAGGCTGCCCCAAATGGTTCTTCCTTGCTTAGACCTTCACACTCTATTGTACTGCTAGCCTTGATACACTGTGGGTAATGACAACATTTGCTCCAGGTCTAGAAACCCATAGCAATCACATATCAAGTAAACACTAAATGCTGATTAGTCACTATTGATCAGGGATGCCCAACCTGTCTTACTACTGAGCCATGAAAAAGACTTGAGAGAACAACACAAGCATCATAATGGAGGTGCCAAATAAGGGCTAAGATTGGCTATTGGGCAGCCTCTATGCACACTATCAGCTTACAGGGGCTTTATTTGGTAGTAAATGTTGTTTTTATTCAACCAAAACGTACCACCAAGTCAGGAATTCAAAAATAACTACCTGGTTTAGGGGCACTGAGAGCAACATCCAAAGAGTTGGTGAGCAACATGTAGCCCCCGAGCCACTGGTTGGGGATCACTGCTATAGATTATAAATAAATCTGGTGCAAACTTTATGACATTTGCTATATTACCTGCATGATTTACAAAAAAAAAATAAAAAAATGAGATATAATAATATATATATTTTAATGAAATTCCTCTACAAACACATTAATAATCAGGACAGCAGCTACAAGTATTTTGTTATCACTGGCCCTTTAAGGCTACAGATGGTATTGGACACGGAATACAGTAGGGCTGGAAGAACACTGCTCAGAAAGTCCCAAGAGTTTGGTTTTTATAGTGACCACACCCAAACCACAATAGGAAATGAAGGACATTGCACATAAGTAACTGGTGTAATTTACAGGGCCCATAAAGCTTATGTTAGGAAAATAGACGGAGTTAAGGGCACATTGATGGTGCACAATTCACTACGCCAACCATCAATGAGAAGCCAGTGGGTGAATTTGGGACACTCCTGCCAACAAGTCCTCATATGGCTCAGTGCTGCTGTTAGGAAATACAGAGCATAACCATACAGTAGACTGATCAAAGGTCCTTGCTTTAAACCTTTAAGCCGACCATACACGCACCGATAATATCGAATGAAATCTCGATTCGCACGATATTTGGTGCATGTATGACGGCTCAAAGAGGTGACCGATATCGCAAAAGGCTGCATATATCGGACACTTGTCTATCGCCCAGGTTAAAAGATTTTGATGGGGCACAATTCAAGGCGCCTGAGCAAAATCTACATTCAGGGCTGAATCGGCAGGTGGAAGTAGAATTTCTATTGTTTCTACCTCCATATCTGGCGATTCAGCCCTGAACATCAGTGGAGGGTGTGAATGATCTTTTGTGTTACCAATGGTCGCAAGAAATATCGATATTGCTACATGTATGGCTACCTTAAGCCTGGAACAGTTGAGCAATGTCTATAAAGAGCATCAGTGCTCGTTGTCTTTTTGGTCCCTTCTTAGCACATCCGGCTATGCCCCCTGCTCTCAGTTGCATAGCCCCCCTAGGGACTTGGGGTGGGGGGAGACAAGCCTCACTGAACAGAATACACTGCAGTAGTACCTCGATTAGGCATGCAAATTAATAAATGTAACTTTAATATATAAGCTGCAATATATATCCTTAGAAATATTAAGTACTTGTTTTAATACATAAACTTTAATATATATTCTTAAATTCATCACAGGGGTGATTGATGAACAAACCAACTGCTTAGATTGTAAGCTGTATGGGGCAGAGACCCCCTTCCTACTGCGTCTCATACCACATGCCACTTAATCTCTGTGTAATTACACTTATTTATTGTAATTATTATAACACTTGTCCTCCCTGTGTGTAATTGTGTATACTGTAAGATTGTACAGCGCTGCATATCCTTGTAGTGCTTTATAAATAAAGTTATACATACAAAATAGAAAGGCTATTATGCCTTGGAAGATATATGGCTGATATTAACACCATTGGGCCTACCGCATTGCTATATATTGATGGTCACAAAACCATTTTATTTTACCTTTAGTTTACATCAGAATATACATATATGTATGAGAGTCACATTCATCGTGGCTACAGAAAGTTAAGCACACCTCACAAAAAAGTAAAGACTGATGTATTTTTCTATCAATCATGTACAACAAACTGAAGAGAATTTCTCTCCCTATATCTAGTGTAAACTCAAGATAGGGACCCCCATTTAATGCCTATGTTGTTTTATATGCAATGTTTTCAACATAAATTTTACGATGCAGAATGGATACAATGACAGTGACATTATTCACCAAACATGAGAAATAATCCAGACAAAATATTAATTCTACCTCCCAATACGCTGTAGAGGCAACTACCCTCTGGATTTGTGCACTGCAATCTACTCAAATATCAGCCACACTTTAGGACAAGCAATACAATATAGCCTTGTGTTCAGTCATTAAAAAATCAGTAAGTGTGCTCCCATTCGCCTTATGGGATCTGTGTACCCATTTGGACTACGGCATGTGTAACATTTACGACTACTACACAGTAGCAGCAACAAAAAATACAATGTATAAATACAAAAATACAATATATAAATACAAAAATACAATGCAATGTAACACTGCCAGTCTCAGTGAGTAATCCTCACAGCTGTAAGGGACATAATACTGTACATTTTTTTTCTCAATTTATACTTCACTGACGGAAATATTGATAAGAGGGGGGGGTGAGTATTTTTCTCTTTCAGTTTTCCAACTAGCTTACGTGAAGGTGCCACTGATTAATTTGACACTTCTAAACTGCAGTACTTGCATGTACGGCTGGCCACAACCTTCTTCATCACCTCCCAGAGCCCCACTATCATTATCAGTACAAGAAGATGGAAGGATGAATGGCCTAATGGGCCATAGAGCAGGTCATGAAGTCTCTGGGGGATGAGGGGAAATAGTGGCAAGTAAAATAATTAACATAATGGACAGCACCTTCATTATTTCAAAAGCAAGTATTGCCCTGTACTCAGCACAACTCAGTAGAAATATATTATGATAAGGAGGCTCTATAACCCTTTAATATGCAGCATATTATATTTAAGTAGCCCAAAAATGTGGTTCTAAGGCAGGTAATTAATTAGTGATCCCTACCCTGACCAGTAAAGCAGCACTAACAGGATTGATACTTTCATTTCCTGAAAAAGTTTGTAAGTCTATGGGGAGCTTTAGGCCTACTTAAAAATGCAGCACTTAAAGCTCTATACGACAGTGCTTTAATAAAGCATTAGTAATGTGTTTTACATTAAATATGCATTTCCATTTCCATTATCTGCACAAAGTAAACACATTCAGGGGTTAAAATCACTTTAAATAAGCAACTCCACCAGACCACTTAATTTGTTATATACATGTATCACTTGCCCTAGAAACAAATAGATATAGCACCCTTATTTACGGTAAGGTTTACATTTAGCAGGAAAAATATATAAATGTTAATGACGACTGGAAGTAGTCCACATTATTTAATGCAATTTATATATAAGAATGTGGTGTTACAAGCGGTTTGCACTTACCTTCACAGGGCAAGGATGTGGCTCATGATCTAGAGAAGACCTTCAGCATTCTGTATTCAAGCTTTAAACCATGCAGGCCAAGTTAACAGCACATATATGGGGAAAAGGTTTATAATAATCCAGTAAAGCTCAGAGGTCCCAAATTAACACAAAATCCAATGGCTATCTACGGTACATAATATGGTCCATAAAGTTGTCTAAATAACTCAAAGTGATGCCGTTGTCAAGATCAGTTAAAGTCTGCTGTTGGTGTCCCAGAAAAAGTCTTATATCCAACTGGAAACCTAAACAGAAGACAAAAAAAAAAAAAAAAAGATGAATGAATTAGTTTTAACAGAACTCATCTCTTCTGGGTCATGTCATGCAGGGTCATGCGATTGCAAACAAGCTGATCAGCTATGATTCCTATACCAATCCCAGTAAACGTAGCACATGGTTTTTGGCATTCCAAGTTCCAATAACAGATTTGATGTCTGCAATAATTTACAAAAAGGGGAAGACAAAACTGCTTGATTATTTAAATTTTTTTAGCAAGACAATATAATTAATAGAAATGGCACCAAGAAACGGTTCTAAAATGGCCCAGATCTGAGCCAGTCCCTATTCTCAGACACAGCTATAAAAAAAATACCATAATACTGCAATACTCACAGCTATAAATACATATAAATTGCAAAACAATTGATTAGATTAGATTGGCTTAAATTCAAAATATAAATTATTTATAAGCAAAGTTTTTTTTCCCTAGAGAACATGGTAAATTATCCAATATTATCATCCCTTCTCTGCATACCAATTGTAATTGTAAATGAATTGCCGCTGACACACCATTCATCTAAAAAATTGCCCTGTAGTGTAAATATTTTGTGCACACAGTATCTCTGCACTTTATATATTTCACAATGCAAGAGAGCCTCTTCCACATGTTATCAATTGCCATGTTTGGGTAAGAAGGATACGAATTGTTTAAACTGTTTTGGAACTAATATTAATAATGGTCTCAGTAGTCTTCAGAAACTCATACAATACAGGTGACCTTGATACAATCCTGCAGGTCAGTTTCGGTCAAAGGAGTAGTGGTATGCGAGTGCCAAGAAAACATATATGTACAAATAAGCCCTCCTGTAAGATTTCCCCAAAAATATTTCTATACAAGTTTTAATGCAAACTTTGTGTAGTTAAGCATTGTGGCACTCAGAATCCAGAATTGTCTGAATATCACCCCCAAACTAGGACAATTTGTATCTGGTGAGATGAATGCATAATCAGGAAATGTAAAAATTCAGGTATTTCCACGAAGCTCACAGTACAAAAAGGAAACACCAAAATGAATATTTAACATATATCATGCTACATGCCAGAAATTAAGTCTACAAAGTATATTGCAATAGTGTATGAATATCAGCACTACAACAGATTCTTAACCTTTGATATAGCACCAAAAAGTGGCCCCTGTGCCCTTTAAAGTGGGTCTTCATAATACCTTTCATACAGAGAAACTGCCTACTACAGCAGGAAGAAGTAACCAAAATGAAGCGAGTAAGTCATCTAGGTTCTTGGGCCACAAAACAGACTTCCAGACTTAATCGCGGTACCCTAACAAATTAGTTAAGCAACCCTGCATTACAAGATAAGAAAGTAAAATAAAAAGCTGATGTGTATGCTGTAATTGGCCCATATATATCAATTAATAAAGCATAAGTATATCAGCCCTTTAAGCAATGTAATAGTGTGAGCTAGGCCTGCTGGCATTTACGGATCAACAGGCAGAAATTACATAAACTGTACATAAAGGCATGTTAGCAGGGAATAAAATGAGCTGGGTTTCTCCATTCACTTTCCTATTATCTCTCCTATAGCAGTATGATGACAGCTTTTCCATTCTGTAATATTTCTAAAACAAAAAAGGGACATTCATTAAGTGCTATGTTACCATGTCCTTTCTGGTTAAACTTCAGCAGCCCTTAAAGGGCTAATTCACCATTAACTTAACTTTTAGTACGATGTTAACATTGATAATTGCAATTGGTCTTTTTTTTTTTTTTAAGTTATTTAGCTTATTTATTATTAAGGTCTTATTAACCTTAGCAACCAGGCAGTTGTTTGATATATAAATAATTGAGGGGCCAAAGAGGTAGACAAACAATAAAAAGTAACAATAACAATTAAATTCTAGACTCACAAGCACCTGCTTTGAGGCCACTGTGAGCAACATCCAAAGGGTTGGCAAGCAACATGTTGCTCCCGAGCCACTGGTTGGGGATCACTGTTCTATAACATACTAAAAAGTTAACATAAAGGTGAACCACCCCTTTAATTCCACTGAGGTTCCTTACCACGGCAGGAAAGCTGCCTGAAACCAATATATCAAGAAAAGTTGTTGCCAAGTTCATGGAAGGCGGAGTAAAGCTAGAAAAGATCACAGGTGGCACAGCGCCCAATACAGCCCCAGGTGCCATTGCCTTTACTTGCTCCGAGACTGTCAACCAACCCAGTGTCATGAGGGAGATAATAGTCCAGTCCTGGATTCCTCTTCACACTAAATGATAACATGAAATATGGTCTCATGAGTTGATCATTATTATATAGTGTGAAGAGGAATCCAGGCCTAAAAAAAAAAAAACTGGACCATAAAGGACTGGACCATAATCTCCCTCATGACATGGGGCTGGATGACAGTTCTGCATGCTACAGTTCATTGAGGAGTTTTTAAGAGACAGGCATGTTTTCCCCCATCAAAAGTCCATAATTTTGTTTGCTCAAAGACCTAATGGAAGAAGCTCCACTCCCATTTACAACCAAGCTACTAGACCACTGCCAGCTAAAAGCATGATGGCGCAAGCAGCAATATTTAAATGCTGACAAAGCAAAGAGTATGTGATCTGTCCAAAGCAGCTTTATGGCACTTGCTTAGTCTCTGAGTCACATAGCACTTTGTTTTCACCCACAAACGACGACACTGCAATAGAACTAATGAAAGCAATGGGTTAATGGCACTTTAACACCCACAGACGGGAAGCTATATTGAGCTATCTACTGCTAACAAGGCTCGCCAGTCTTACAAGTAAAGGTCCAGCAAGTTGCAATTACGTGTGAATGGCATAAGCGACACCTTCTGCGCATCGACAAAGACCAATTAGCCACAATTTGTGCTAATTGAGCTAATCTGTGTACTTGCTGCTGGAAAATCACCTTGACTTCAGCAAAAAAAAATTAATTTGAGACCAAATATAGCAAAGAGTTTGTAAGCAAATCACAGAAGGCAATAAAGGCTATATTAAGCACATCTGACTGCATTTAATATTAATGCAGTGTTGCAGGGATAGATACATGCACTTCATACACTTTGCCTTGCCCAATCAAATCTGGAGATAAAATAAAGGATTATTTTGGCCCCCTTTATGTAAGCAGACACAGCCAATCAGCAGGCAGTATATTCCACTGAAAGTACACATTAAACATGCCCTAGCAGGTTATCTTCCCATTCTATCTTCCTTACAGAAGCAGCATTGTTGGTAGCATAGCGCAGAGTGGATCTAAACATAATGAATAATGCTGAATAACACAAGAGGAATCAAATATCAGTGATTAGTGGTATATCATTTTGGACTCAGTCCTGTATCGTATTCTACACAAACATTAGGCTGAATCTAAGCCTGGATAGTAGCATATTAATATCAGAGCACGACTAAGCCAAACAAATTTTGCTGTGTATTACAGTGGTGTGACAACAAAACTTTAGGGTTTGGCCTTAGCGTAAGGGTATGTCCAAAATGATTCAGTCAGGCAGATAACTGTAATATTGCTGCTTACCTGCCCATATGGCAGCAGACGTCAGCACCCCAGGGTTCCCTTAGTGACTAGTAAGTGCTGCTTGTTTCCTGGCGTGTGAAATCTGCCTTCTGCTACAGGAGGCCCATAGAGGACTATCCTGGAGGTATATTTTACAACAAACTGTATCTGACATAACACAAGAACCATGCACTTTACCCATGGGGTGTTTATGCTGCAGCAAAGTGGCTCACTCTGTTATAGGGATAGGCCCTGCATTTGGCTGTTAAGGAACCATTCATGAAATTCACTGGAACCCAGCACACCTTAAACATCACTAACTGAGCAATGTGACCACCTCAGATACATGCCCAATCTATGAACCAACATATATACTTTATTATAAAAATTCTCAATGTAATCTTCCTCCTAATGTGACTATACACATTCTGAGCTAGACTGAGCTGTAGTAAACCACAAGCACTGAAACAGCAGCTCTGACTGCCAAGTGCACATATCTTTCCTGTTAAAGCCTTTTTCTGCTGAGCAATGCAATGCTGAGAGCATAGTCTGCAGGCCGGCATAGCAGTTAGCTTATTTGCAGGGATCCAACTGGAGGTGAATAAGCTAGCACATGGAGTGCAGCAATGCTGGGTGCAAAACGGTACATAAGGAATTTCAGGACTGTATCGATAAAGGAGAATTCAAACCTGCCCCCCCCCCAGCTGTTGGCTACTACCAACATGCCATTATGTTTTAGCATGTTCCCCACAACCCTTTCTAACCTAAAAAGACTTTATGGCACATAGTATGTGCTTATTTACAGGCACCATGAAGACAACAACCTATGAATGGCCAGCCTGCCACTCTCCAGTTAAATGACTAGCAGTCATGGCAACAAAAGCCATTGGGCGAAGGCTCCAAGATGCTGAAAACAATATTCCAAAGCCATTTGTTCTAATAAAGGTTTTTTTTTGTCCAGGGAGGGGGGCATAGGAACAAGGCCAATACCATATCGCAATACATAATGCTTTATCACTTTCCATTAAGCAGCCCTTCTCTCCATGGATCAGCCCTAAGACAGAATCTGCATTATTTATCTCAGCTGTCAGTGTATCTGCCATCATCATACACACTATGGAGCAGCTTTTGTGAAAGGAAGTGGAGTAGGTAAGAGAGGGGTCCCTGGGGAACAGGCTGATGGAGGGCCACCCAATGAGAACAGACATACTATACATAAATCAGTGATTTACAACTTTCAGCTTGATGCTGATTCCAACAAAAGAACTAATGCTCTTAAAGGGGATGTAAAGCCATAAATAACAGGTTTCCTAATAAAAGCTAAAAAGTCTATTTAAAATAACTTTAAAGACACTGCAAATTCGTAACCAATGTAAATGGGAAGGTAGCGTGGGATGCCAATGTATTTAGTGGTTGAACACAGAATGCGGGCAGATTAGCGCACAGAATGAAAGTGAAGGCAGCAGGCGGGCCGGCCCCGGGATACAGCTGCAGCAATCTGACCGGCCCCGGGATACAGCCGCAGTAGGCGGGCCGGCCCCGGGATACAGCTGCAGCAGGCGGGCCGGCCCCGGGATACAGCTGCAGCAGGCGGGCCGGCCCCGGGATACAGCTGCAGCAGGCGGGCCGGCCCCGGGATACAGCTGCAGCAGGCGGGCCGGCCCCGGGATACAGCTGCAGCAGGCGGGCCGGCCCCGGGATAAGGCTGCAGTAGGCTGTGACATTCACACACGGAGCGGATGAATGGCAGAAAGCGGAATGTGCCCTCACACTGCGGCTCCGCACATGGAAGGGAAACAGGCGCTAGTTTGCGCACAGAGGGGGGTGCTTGCACAGCAGTATCAGTACATGGCACAGCGCTGTCCCGTACCTCTATCCTTGTATTAACGCTGCCTCTCCTCTGTGCCAGAATGGGAGCCGCAGCCTGGCCACTCCCGAGCCGCTCCAACAGGAAGTCCTGCGGCTCCTCGCCAAGCCGCCCCCGTCCCTCCTGGGCCTCACTCGGAATGTCTCCGCCGCACAGCTAATACACAGCAGCAGGAGCAGGAGCCGCCCCGGAGCCCGCGCCCTTTCACCCCGGAAAAACTAAGGGACGGAAAAGGGAGGGGGCAATTACTGGCAGCCTGAGGACAAGATGTCGCCGCTTCCGCCCTCAGCATGACATCAGGGGCGGCCTCCTTCCTATACCAAAGCTTTATTTACACTATGCGTTGTTCGCTTTTGCGTCTCTGGTTAGAGTAAACAAGCCTGTAACGCTTCTCTGCTGTGTGTGGCTGGATTTAGAACCGTGCAACTGTTTAATATAGTTCCTCATGTTATGGTGACCCCCAACCATAGAGGAGCTGTGTCTTGGTTCCCAAGACCATTGGAAATATGTGTTTCCTGATGGTCTTAGGCGACCCCTGTGAAAGGGTTGTTGGACCCCCAAAGGGATCCTGACCCACAGGTTGAGAACCGCTGATTTAGAATGAAGGGTGCACCTGCGCTTGGCCCTAAGCATTATAGGGCCCGTATGGGCAGAGATACTCAGGGCATGGTGAGAGTTGTAGCTCTACAGATGCAGGATGGTTAGACGTCCTTCTTTCTTTATTTTGGAAGTTCCAATCTTCTTGCATTGCCCTCTTCTCTCTCCTGGCCTGCTTATGATGTAGTAGAGCATCAATCCCTTTATTCTCTATTGTTCTTATTACTAATGAATAGTTTCAATATTATTTCTTACAAAGAAGTCATTGGAGCCATTTTCAGCTGGGCTGGGCCTGGCCATATTCCTCTTGGAGGGCTGTATTTGGCTTACGTGGTAGGCCATCTTTACTGTACTAAACACAAATATCTCAAACCAGTTGTGGTGTTGTTACTGTTCCCCAATGTAAGCAATCGCATGGCCAAGTAGGGCTAGTTTCACATGGACATAAGGTTGCCTTGCACTTCTCTGGTTTCCTTACAGTATTTATTTTATTTTTCAGCAGCTTCCCAGTAAAACTAAATATAATAACCAATTCTGAACCCTTAAGAATCTTCCTTCTTTTGTAAATCCATAAGAAACCCTGCTTCTCCCTTAAAGGAGAAGGAAAGGCAAAATCACTTGGGGGTGCCAAAATGTTAAGCACCCCCAAGTGACTTATGGTTTATCCTTTTTATTGTTTTATGTAACATACATGAAACAAAACATAAAGAAAAACAAAAATAAAACAGGAAGGGAGATTATATACCACTGGTTACGGTATAGCGGTAACATATTATACATGTTTCAGTTTTGTTATGACAAAAGTAATGAAATACAATAGGTTCGGTTGGTATGACCGAGATTATAGGTGTGCAGCGCTGTTTCATTCAATTATATTATACTAGGTTTTGCAGGTAGCGCGGATGTTTTAAAATGATGGTTGCATGAGGATTTTAGTTAGGGAATTAAGGTCATCTGCACGTGTAAATTGGGATTTCATGTCAAGGTACCTTGTCCACCTAGGCCTGCCTCCCACCATGGGCTCCAGATTTTCTCAAATTTCTTTTGGGAACCTCTGGCTAGCAAAGTAAGTTTAATGAGGGGCAAAACTTGATTTACCAGGGTGATCCAGTTTTGAACTGTAGGAGGTTTGGGTCCCATCCAAGCCATTGCAATGATTTTCCTTGCGTAGTATAGGAGTGTCCTATACCTGGTTCTAGCATGGTTGGTGGTTATTAATTCATCCAGGATTCCTAGTATACACACCTGGGGTGTCAGAATTTTGGGGAATTCTAGTTTGTCTGCTAGGACACACATAACCTCAGACCACAATTTGGCTACCTGTGGGCACGACCAGGCCATGTGTAGGAAATTTGCCTCCTCCATCCCACATCTATGGCATCGTGCATCGGGGTTGCGTCCCATAGACCTTAGTCGTGTAGGCGTGAGATAAAATTGGTGCAGCCATTTAAATTGGACAAGTTTGTCTCTTACTGAAAATAAGTAATAATACCCTCTGTCTGTTGCTTCTTCCCAGTCCTCCTCTGTGAGGACTGGGAATGGACAACCATTTGCGGTGTGCTGTTTTGAATGAGGATGGAGTTGTTTGTAGTAGTGTTTTATACAATGTTGATGTAGGTTTGGTTAAAGTGGGGGACCAGAGTGCTGTTTCAAACTGTGGTTGGGACGTTTGTATATCCAACTCCACCGAACCCCCAAGTGACTTAAATCGCCTACCTTCTACCCCGGGCTGGTGCCCCTGTTCGGAAAGAACAGCACCAGCCTGGGGTACCTGCAGCTCTTCCTGCTTCGCTCGTGCGTGCATGCGCAGTAGAGTGAAAAGCTAAATTTAAACAGAAAAGTCGGCTTTTCACTCTACTGCACATGCGCCGGCCACAGGAATTTGCTGGAAAACTAAGCAGGAAGGAGTAAGCACTCACTACAGATACCCCAGGCTGGTGCTGTTTTCTCCTAACAGGGGCACCAGCCCTGGGTACAAGGTAGGCGATTAAAGTCACTTGGGGGTGCCTAACATTTTGGCACCCCCAAGTGACTTTGCCTTTCCTTCTCCTTTAAACCCAGTACTGTCAAATTTTAAGATGGCCATACACAGTAAGATTTGCTCTTTCCAAACAAGCAAATCTTTACCCCAATACGCCCCACCTTGGGTGGGCAATATCCTGCTAATGCAGTCGTTTGGACCTAGGGTCAACTGATCGCATTGCAATGAAGGGATTAGGAAAAGTTGAAGCAAGGACCAAATCAATGAGCCGATGCTGTCCCCGATCTGACGAATAATCAAGTCTGTCCAATTAACATCTGAGCAATTTTTGGCAGATATGGGTCAGAGGACCCCATACACGGGCTGAGTTAAGGTCCCCATACACGGTAAGATCCGCTTGCTTGGCGAGATTGCCAAGAGAGCGGATCTTCCCCCGATATCCCCACCTACGGGTGGGCGATATCGGGGAGCTTGAAGTTAAAAAAAAATCCGATTTATGTAGGCGGCAATGGGGCAGTCGGTTAGGGGACCGCATCAACGAGCCGATGCGGTCCCCCATCCGACTGGATCTTCTAACCTGGCCGACCGATAGCTGGCCAATTTCAGGCCAGATATCGGTCGGCCAGCCCGCTCGTTTCTGCCCCTACACGGGCCGATAAGCTGCCGAGTCGGTCCAAGGGACAGAAATCAGCAGCTACATTCGGCCCGTGTATGGGGGCCTTTAGTTTTAGTGCAAAGACACACTGGGTAAATAGTCACCACAACTTTTTAAAAAGTAGCAGCAACTAAAAGCCACAACACACGATTAGTGTTGACTGCTTTATAAATCTATGGCAGCTAAATTACCACAAATAGTTGCTGCGGCCATGTTTTTTCAAAAGTCACGGTGACTAATCAATGTCGACCCGAATCGGCAGTTGATATCTGCCTGTGTATGGCCATTAGTCTTTCTCACTCTGGGGGAGGGGTATGTGAAAATCCTTCAGTTTCCTGGTCACTTTCTGTCACAACCTGATTGATCAGTTTATTGATTTTCTATAAAGATGACCTAGAAACAACAACGTCGACCATTCCGAAGTCGTGCCTGTCCCCTGCTGATATTGCAGCTTTATGAAATGTATGCTTAGCAAATGCACAGTTCTTATTCACTTTAAATAGGAAACTATTTATAGTGTATTTCCCCCTTCCATGTAGTGAGAATACTCCCCTGTGAGCTAGAAAATGTTAAGTGCCATCACCCTAAAGCAGTGCTGTCCAACTTCTGCGGTGCCGAGGGCCGGAATTTCTCTAGCATACCTGGAGGGCCGCTAATGGAAGCCAGTTTTGACCACTCCCCTTTTTGAACCACACCAACTTCAAACCACACCAATTTTATCACAATGGTGGTAGTGCGGCAAAAACCCAAATGCTTGGTCCTCACTGTGGGGATATCAACAATTATTCTTATATGAAAGAATTATATTATGTCATATTATGTTATTAAGACACACCCTTAAATCCATATGCCTCCTCCTCCACTGTGGATAGCACAGCAACCCCCAGCAACATAATTACACACCTTAGGGACCATTTAATGGCTATTTCCAACTGCTAACAAACTCCCAGAACAAACCCCTGCCAGGTTCACCTCTCACAGGCAGCATAGGGTAGGCAGAGTATGGCACACACAGGCAGCACTGTGCCTCCCTTATGCTGCCTGTGTGTGCCTCCCTTATGCTGCTTGTGTGTGCCATACTCTGCCTACCCTATGCTGCCTGTGTATGCCATACTCTGCCTCCCTTATGCTGCATGTATGTGCCTCCCTTATGCTGCTTGTGTGTGCCATACTCTGCCTACCCTATGCTGTCTGTGCGTGCCGTACTATGCCTGCCCTTTGCTGTCTGTGTGTGCCATATTCTGCCTACCCTATGCTGCCTGTGTGTGCCATACTCTGCCTCCCTTATTCTGCCTGTGTGGGTCATACTCTGCTTACCCTATCCTGCCTGTGTGTGCCATACCCTCCCTGCCCTATGCTGCCGATGTGCCATACTATGCTGTCTGCGTGTGCCATATACACAGGCAGCATAGTCCAGGCACTACATACAATGTCTGAGGTGTGAACAGGGAAACAATGTGGGTGATTACAGCCTGAGCCTGAGGTGTGAACACTGCAGGGGGTGAACAATGCAGAAACTAAAAGGTGTGAACAACACAGGGGATTACATGTTTAAACAATACAGAGGGTTTACAGCCTGAATCTGAGGTGAGAACCATGCAGGGGGGCAGTTAATCTCAGTACTGATACCATTTAAAGTTTACACAAAAGTAAGATATCAAAGCAGCCAGACAGGTGGGGGGCCACACAGAGGGGGGTCGCGGGCCGCCATTTGGACAGCACTGCCCTAAAGGATCAGTCGTATATAGTCAAATTACTATGAAGCATAATGCTCCAGTTAAAGCACTCTGTGCCGAAGTCTTGGGTGACTGGATCTGAAATCACATTTTTACATGAGACTATGAAAAAAAAATATATTTTTTAATTCTTCGTATTTATTTGGATTTAACAAACCGTGCATTTATTAATAAACAAAATTACTGATTCATACTCTTGTAGATTGTAAGCTCTTTTAGGCAGGGCTCTCTTCACCTCTTTTATCAGTTATTTGTTGCTTTATATGTTACTCTGTATGTGCAATGTATGAAACCCACTTATTGTACAGCACTGCGGAATATGTTGGCGCTTTATCAATAAATGTTAATAAAAAATAATAAAGGTATGGGATCCCTTATCCGGAAACCCATTATCCAGAAAGTAATATATCATAGTATAGTATCTACAAGTTTAATTCTTATATTATGCAGGTTCCAAAAGAGAAGTAACCTTTCTGTTGTCCATGCTTTGCAATCTAATAAGCTTATGTATAAAGAATTGGATTTATTTTAGGCGGGAACTGGAAGATAGTTCCAAGGGGAGAATATGAATAATAGTTAGGAATAAAGAAAAATAAAGGAAGAAGTTACTGTCAAAACAATCTGTTTAACTAGAACACATGATGTATGTACTGTTACCCATGCTAAATAGAATAACTATGAATTTAACCATAAAATAATTAAACCAAAGGCATGGTTTGGCAGAGTCCTCTAAGGTTTAACCTGTTATTAAGCTTTTATTACTGAAATCATGATATTGCAGTTTCAATATACTGTATGCGAGCCACAGACACCAGGTGGCCCATTGGTTCCGCTTTGCTTTATTGGAATCAGTATGCCGCTTCTGCCGTTTCTAAAATCCATAGGAACAATTTTTAGATGGTTTCTGAGGACTCAAACAACTGGAATGGTCATATAGAAAAAGAAATGTCTGCCTCCTTCTGTCTAATTTGACTAGTTGGGAACAATTAAGGCAGCCATACATGGCCTGATCTCCCTGTCTCCAATCGACTGGTCCATGAGCCAAACAGATGGAGAGCCTCATGGAGCCACACACGGTACGACCCGCTTTCTGTTTTTCTGCTAAAATCTCTGTAAATTTCTCATTTTAGCCACAACCGACAATACCCCAATCCAAACTGCATTACAGCAGTGACATATTTGATTGCATAATTTCTCTTCCTAGTTTGGATGTTATAGATTGGCTAGCAAGTGCTGAAATGGGTCACCTATTACTTTCATTATTTTCAACCTGGAAAGTGTCTCAGCCAAAGCTGGTCCTGCCAGGGTAGCTCTGCAGTCCATTAAGCACGGTGGGTGTACACTGAATTGTGAGGCTACAATTCTCTTATTAACTTTTATTACTTATCTTCCTATTTTGACCATCTCCTATTCATATTCCAGTCTCTCATTCAAACCACTGCCTGGTTACTAGGTCTCCATGGACCCCATGGACTGAAAGCCAGCATAGCAGAGACTATACCACCACATCACTTAATAAATGCACAAATGAATCAGAGGACAATTATGCTCAATATTGGATAGACCCAGAGACCATATTCCCCTCTTTTTCCCCCACCCCTCTTCTCCCCACTCTACCCTTTAATACAGGGTTTTTCAACTCTATCTTTCTTCTCTTTCTATCTAGCCCCTTACATTGTTTGTACGTAAACAAAACTGTTATAAAACAACCAATAAACACAGTTTAAAAAAAATGTTTATTTAAGGGTGATCTTTTAAGGTGGTAGAAGTAGCAGTGATGTGGTTGGTGAGGGTGCCGGCCGGTGCACTTGGAACTAAATAAAAAATGTCACTGAATACATATGGAAACAAACTAAATGAAAAGTTGCTTTTCAATCAGCCCATCCGATCAGAAGAGCCCATCCTTTAAGACATATATGTCAAACACAAGGCCCGGGGGCCAAATCCGGCCCAACTGGCTGTTTTATGTGGCCCTTGGTGAGTGTGTCTGACCATCCAGCCTGATCAATTTCCATTTTCCTCACATAGTAACTAAAGGGTATATTTATCATGTTGTGTAAAAAGTGGAGTGAAGCATTACCAGTAATGTTGCCCAAAGCATCCAATCAGTTATCAGATTTCAAGTAGCAAAGCATCTATTGGCTGCTATGAGCAACATCACCACATTGTGATAAATATACCCCTTAGTATCTTACTAAGTATATTAATAAAAAATTTGGCCCACGACTTAGTCTGTGTTTTAGATTTTGGCCCCCTTATGTGATTGAGTTTGACACCCCTGCTTTAAGACATTATACTGACTTGAGCACAGTGTACCAAAATCCCAGTTCACCAAGAAAGATTTTTACTGTTAAGCAGTTGGAAAATAGGAATACTTATAATGCTTAAAAAGAGAACTAAGAACTTCTAGTTTGGGGCCGCCCAGAAAATGCCCCTCTGCTTCAAACTATGTTTAAATGATGTTTTTTTATTGTAGGAACTTGATTTAACTAACTTGATTTATTCTCTATTCCAGAGAGAATAAAGTGTTAACTAGAAGAGTAACTGACCGCAGTTACTGAAATAATGAGGGCAGCAAATATGTGTGAGGCACATGGGGAGATTAGTCGCCCGCGGCAAATCTCCCTTACCATTCCACCGGTGAGAATGTAAATCGCCGGTGGGATGGCATACGCGGTGCCATCTCAAGGCAACTTCCGCGATTTCGGGGGAAATTGCGGTGCCGCGTATGCCATCCCACCGTGATTTACATTCTCGCCGGTGGGATGGTATTTCGGGGAGACTAGTCGCCCGCAACAAGGGAGATTTGTCGCGGGAGACTAGTCTCTCTGTCTGCCACAGCCCTAACTAACCTTCAGGCTGGGCTTTGAGGAGAGCAAATAAGCATTCCCATTATGTCCCTAACTGGCCTTCAGGCGTGGCCCCTTTCCCCCCACCAAGGCTATGAGCCATCCTAGGGGAAACAGCCCCACAGTTTGGGAACCACTGCCATAGGCTGATGCAAGTTTGGTGAACTTGATCTGAACTAGTACAAAACATTTGATGCCTCAAAAAGAAGCAGAATATTTGCACTGCAGAGTAAGATAAGCATCTCATATGCATACATTCAAGTATGTACCAGAACCTGCATGCTGTGGGCACTAAGTGTCCCGTCTGCCTAAGGAGGCCCATGAGATGGTTCCTCACCCATTCAGTAATTCACATTCTTGAAAAAAAATCATTGTTCTTTGCAGACAGTACTCTTTTCTTATTAGTAAAGGCCAATAAAAAAATCACAATGCACTACAGCTTGTGTAGACATTTTCTAGGGCATCAAGCAGACTGTGTGCCTATTGTAAAGCTTGGTTGCTATGCCTACCAAACACAGAATGCCAGATGGGCATGGATTTTACAATTCGTGCTTTAAGCAACTTATTTCATAAGCAATACTGAGTGTGTTGGAAAAAAAAATCAGTTTTGAAGGGCAATGTTGCTTAGTTTTACATTCCTGGGATGCTGCTGCAAGCTGGAAGCTGTAGCTCAGTAGAAAGGGTTTGTATATTAAAATTACCCTGCTTCATAGGCCAATTGTTACAGCGAATTTGGGTGTAAAAAGTATGCATTTTCTGCCCTGTGTCTGTCAGTGCATTTTTGAAAAAGGGCACTGAAGTGGATCAGCCTTTTCTACACTGGTGTATGTGCACATATAGAGAAAACAGAGAGGTAGCACTGACCTTCAGGCCCGCACTGGCAATCTGTGGATTCTGGCAAACACCAGAGGGGCTGCTGTAAGATGCCATAGACAGTCATTATTTGTTGGGCTGGTGGGGGCTGTTTGTGCCTCTGTGTACTTGAAAAGCCAGGGCCTACTGCCCTTATTCTTTATCTATTGATAAATAAGCCCATAAAAATGAACCACCCCTTTAAAGGTACTTGCGTACTTGCTCTTCCATATAGTGGCACTTCCCCCTGCCCCTGTTCCAAATTGTTGCACCATAGAGGAGAATCCCGGATCTATTTCCACCTCCAAATCAGGCATTGTTTTATTTTTCCACAATTTAGCAAATAGCCAATTTGGGATTTTACATAAATATTAGATTGATGAAAACAAACCCGGTCATGGTACACTGGTAATTTAGTCACAATAGTGATTTATTTTGTTTAATAACTGTGATTTTTTTTTTGTTCACCATCACACACAGATGTTGATTGATTTGCCCTCAAGGATTAAAATCTCGGATTCGATAGGATGAAGTCTCAAATGTATCCATTTACTCACTGGTGCAGATTTATGGGAAGAGCCAGTGTTAGCTGGAGGGCTTTTCATGGGAGAGCTGTGAATACTAAGTGCTAGTCCTTTGACCTTGAAGAGCCAAACAAAGGTTAACACACTTGGGATTGGAATACTGTATTTAATTATAGTTACCTTGCACCCTGCCATAATAACAGCAGTGAAGATATTTGAAAAACACTAGATGTAAATGCTATGTCTGCAGCACCAGCTCTGTTAATGAGTCCCCTGGTTCTCTGCATCACTACTATGCGTGAGGGCACTGCACACCTCATTGCACTCAATAAACAACACTAAAGAACAATCCCAAATTATTTGGATATAATCACATGCCATTAGGGATTTGTTTGGAGGAGCTGACGATTTAACAACACAGGATGACAATAGAGTCTAAAGATTATGCAAATAAGACCTAAATAAATGGTCTGGTTCCTCACAGGAGGGCACACATCTATTTGTGGGGCGGTGAGGAGGTAAGAATGACACTAGACCTATATCATCCTACAATAAGCTATATTACAAAAGAGTGACTGAGCTAAACATATAATACTATTGCTGCCTAACGAATAATAGGAGTGATGTATTGGGACTTTTACTATGTTATTAATTACCTATTTCTAGGAACTTTCTAATCATCTTTCATTATTTAGTGTTTATAGCTTTTCATTTCTTCTCCTTTCTATTTCCAGCTTTCAAATAGGGGTCACTGACCCCGGCAGCCAAAAACTATTGCTCTGTGAGGCTACAATTCTATTGTTACTTTTTATTACATTTCTTTCTTTGCTGGCCCTCTCCTATTGATGTTCCTGTCTCTTGTTCAAACCACTGCCTGGTTGCTAGGGTAAACAAGACCCTTGCAACTAAATAGTTGTTGAAATGCCAAACTGGAGAGCTGCTGAACAAAATACTAAATAAGAGAAAACCATAAAAAATGAGGACACATTGGATATTGTTTCAGAAAACCAATGTCTACATCATATTAAGGGGCCCATTCATTAAAGTACGAATTTCGGATTGGAAAAAATTCGTAAGAACCACGTTAATTTCTGATGTTTGAAAATGTTACAAAAATTATTTTCTTGGACGTACAAAAAAAATCGTGGCAGTGATTCGTAAGTTAAGAAATTTTCGTATCCGAACGATCGTAAACGGCGCAAAAACCTTTCTGACTTGAAATTTCAATGCATGATTTTGGAAGCTTTCCATAGGACTCAATGGCTCTGTGCAGCTCCAACCTGGCCAAAAGATAGTCATGATACCGAAGCTTTAATGAATAACAAAACTTTCATTGTTGTTGTGCAAAGTACGAAAAGTACGGCTTTTTCATGGACTAACGAACATATCACGAAAAAGTCTTACTTTTGTAACGATATTATTGCTAACAGTACGAAAAGTTCTAAATTTTAGAAAACATACAATTTTTTTCTACTCGTGGTCATTGTGCTTTAATGAATGGGCCTCTAAAAGTTAATTTAAAGGTGAACTACCCCTTTAATAACTTTGTATTGGAAACTTGTATGCCGACTAGAAACAGCCTTTAGTTACATAGTAACTCAATATGTCTGTTTTTAAGAGGTTTGATTATAGTTCAAAATGAATACAAAGAAGTAGAGGGGGGAAATCAGAAAGCAAGTGATGAGATATTGGTTTAGAACTGTTTTCAATTCTACCATATTTTTGGCGTAGGAAGCAGTTTACAGGTACAGAGCATATGTGGTACAGATATGGGACCTGTTATCTAGAATGCTCAGGAACTGGGGCTTTTCAGCTAATGGGTTATTCCTTAAGTTAGATCTCCGTACCTTAAGGGCGAGGAGATTTGTCGCCTGCGTTTTTTCCCCCTGGCGCTTTGGCGACAAGTCGCCACGACAATACCCACGAAGAGATTTCATGCGAGTTGAGCTCCAGGCGATCTGCTACCCATGGTACCACTCAACAGTTACCCCTCCCACATGTTTACTCAAGTCGCTCAGAAAAGGGTCTGTGTGCGATTTGAAACAGCAGGCGATTTGAAGTAGCCTCGTATGTTTTGACGCTGGCGATTTCCATTGATTTAGCATTGGCGTCTTGTCGCTCGTCTTGTCGCCAAATCGCTCTTTTAAAAATCGCCGGCGACAAATCTCCTCATGTGCCAGAGCCCTAAGTCTTCTAAAAACCATTAAATAAGCCCAATACAATTTTTTTTGTCACCAATAAGGATTAATCATGCCTTAGTTAGGATCAAGGACAAAGTACTTTTTATTCATTACAGAGAAAAAGGAAAACATTTGTAAAAAATTTAATTTGATTAATATGGAGCCTGTTCGCCTTCCTGTAATGTGGAGCTTTCTGGATAATGGGTTCCGGATAATGGACCCTAAACCTGTATTATCTTTAAAATATATATTATATAGCATTCATTACTGCTAATTACTGCTACATTACTGCTAATAATACAAACACTTACAGTATGTAGGGACTTATGCAATAAAAGTCAGTAAGTTAGAAAAATGAGCAGTAACCCATAGCCACCAATCAGAAGGTAGACTTTACTGATCACCTGTTTAAAAGCAAATATTTTATTGGTTTAATATAATTTACTGCTACTGGGAAAACTGTGTGCATTTTATTACATATGAGGGCAAGACTGTCTGATTTTTTGCTTCATGTTGGTGACTGAGTTTCTTTTAAGAGATGAACAAGACCTGAATCACTTGGTATTCCATCAAATTTATATTCCATAACGATCAAAAGATCTTTTTGTAGCTTGAACGTGTGTAGAACATGAAACCAATGAATCCATTAATCACTGTGGATCACTGTGTATTAATGGTTATTGAATTAGATTATGAGAGTATCTTTAGGATATAGTATTGGCTCTATGGGGGTGTAGCTGAGCTTCTAAAATTGGATCATGTAATTTCCTAGAAATTATAATATACAGAGCAATAATGGCACCTTTTCACTCACTCCCACATGGGAACATACTGTATGGTTTTATCATCTTACTATTTCTATTATTCCCCTTCCCTTTATGATGCCTTCATGGAATTAAAGGGGGTTTTGCATTAAATAATAATCAGTTTAAGTTTGTACCTTTTACAGTTTGCAGATTTCATATTTGTGCTTATATTTTTAGGTTCTACAACTTCTTTTGAATTAAAAAAGGGCAAAAAAACTCAGAAGAGGCAAGCCGCTGATAAGGAAGATGTCACGCGAAACCATAATGTGTGCCTTTGTGATCTCCTGTGCTGTTTGGGCAGCAATATTCAGGACTACTGGTACTGTTTTAAATAAGTACCCTCATACAGTTCTGTTTATGAGAACACTATCATAATATTGTTACTGAAAAACTATAGTGCTAGTGCTTATTGCACATAAGTAAAATAACACTTTTTTTTAGGATGAAACACTTAAATACATTTTACTTTATTTTCAGCATTGCTCATGCAAAGCAAAGTCCCTCAAAATCCTAAATCATAAATCTTGCCAGTAACACAGGATGAAAAAACATTTACTGCTATCCACTGCCTGACAGCACATATACGATCTAGTCTGCCCGTGTATGGCCACCTTAATCCATGTACTGCCCAAATTAGCAGGTTTGTTTCTCTTCCTATCTGTCACATACATACTTGGGGGATAGGAGATAGGGGCTTTCTGTGGCAAACACCTTATATCTGTGCTGTCAAGGATTTTTTCAGTTTAGCATCACCATTATTTAATAGAAGAGCCCTTTTATAATATTTAATAGGGGAAAGAAATCTGCACAACCTACTTACTTAAAGATAATGGGGTAACTACTCTGTACCAGGCCCCCTCCACAAAAAAATCTTTGGAGGGACCCAGCACAAAGCAGCAAATCCCCCCCACTTGCAAACATGCCCCTGCCCACTCATGTATAAATCCCCGCCTGCCCTCCTACCTGAGAGCCGACGGGGAGTAGAGATATATATGTAGCAATAGAGGAAGCAGACCCCATGGTTCGAGCCACCCTGTCCCCTGGGATTGTGGGGTCTTCTTCCTCTGTTGTCTATTAAAACACAGAGTTTGGCTCGAAGGCTTTACTTTTCTTGTTACTTTCTTAATTCCTTATTTTCATTTTCAGTCCCCCTGATTTTCATTTTCCAGTTTTATTTCAAAAGTGGCTGTTGGTGTTACTAACTCCTTAGTAACTAAATAAAAGTTTTGATTCTTAGCCGTAGAAATACAGAACAGAAAATGCTGATTTTTTTTGAATTTGTGTTTATCAGAGCTGGCAGTTCGCCTTGTAGGACCCAACACATGTGAGGGACGTGTGGAAGTTTACTACGATCAATACTGGGGCACAATTTGCGGCATCTACTGGGACCTAAATGTTGGCAATGTGGTGTGCCGAGAGCTGAACTGTGGAACAGCAATAGAAGCCTCTGTCAATGACAAATACATACACTATGGGAGCAGCTGGAATTACAGTGGCCTGAGCTTCTTCCAGTGCAACGGAAATGAGAGTGAGCTCCTAAGCTGTGCATATGAATTATATCCACATCAGCACAATCCTAATAATGATGGTGGAGTCAAATGTACAGGTAAGGCACACAATAACCGCTAAGGCCTACTTTGCTCTTTTACAGGTCAACCCCTTTATAAGATAGATTTATGAGCTTTATAACCCCTTATAAGCTGCACATCCTGCTGTCAATTAATTTGATGCATTCTGCAGACTGCATTGGTATCTGTGCAACTCAAATGCATTACTAGGTAACCTTGCAGGATGTTCTGGTTACCAGGGATGGCAAAACCTACTTCTCACTGCCACCTAAGGCAAGGTTCCCAACCTGTCTTGTGGACATAATTGTTGGTTTAGAAGGCTGAATGTAGCCAAACACAAAAAAGACCTGTACTAATAAGCACGGCACAACCCCCTGTATTTCCTCTTATTACAGGGGCAGTATACCGTAACCCAGTGCTTTCCAACTTCTGCGGTGCCGAGGGCCGGAATTTCTCTAGCATATATGGTGGAGGGCTGCTAATGCAAGTCAGTTTTGACCACTCCCATTTTTTGAATGACACCCACTTCAAACCACACCCATTTTATCACAATGGTAGTAGTGCAGCAAAAACCCAAATGCTTGGTCCTCACTGCGGGGATATCAACAGTTATTCATATATGAAAGAATTATATTATGTCATATTAAGACACACCTTTAAATCCATATGCCTCCTCCTCCCCTGTGGGTAGCACAGCAAGCCCCAGCAATATAATTACACACCTTAGGGACCATTTAATGGCTATATCCAACTACTAACAAACTACCAGAACAAACCCCTGCCAGGTTCACCTTTCACAGGCAGCATAGGGCAGGCAGAGTATGGCAGCACTGTGCCTCCCTTATGCTGTCTATGTGTGCCATACTCTGCCTGCCTTATGCTGCCTGTGTGTGCCATACTCTGCCTGCCCTATGCTGCCTGTGTGTGCCATACTCTGCCTGCCCTATGCTGCCTGTGTGTGCCATACTCTGCCTATCTTTAGCTGCCTGTGTGTGCCATACTCTGCCTGCCCTTAGCTGCCCATGTGGGCCATACTCTGCCTACCCTATGCTGCCTGTGTGTTCTATACCCTCCCTGCCCTATGCTGCCTATGTGCCATACTATGCCTACCCTATGCTGTCTGTGTGTGACATATACACAGGCAGCATAGTCCAGGCACTACATACAATAGGTGTGAACAGGTGAACAATGTGGGTGATTACAGGCTGAGCCTGAGGTGTGAACACTGCAGGAGGTGAACAATGCAGGGGTGCTGCTGCCATGAAACAAATTAAGAAACTTGCCCCAGAGTTACCAGGGAAGGCTAAAAAGCCACTCCTGGTAACTTTAGGAGCCAATTTTGCATTTTTAAACCAGAAATTAGGCTCTGCTAATGCAAAGAGCACAATTGCACTCTCTGAACTAAAGATGCGGCCCCCCTGGACCCCCTCTGACACAAGAAAAGGTAAGCGCTGGGGACAAGGGGGGCGGTCTCAGGGCTCCGGGTCCAGAAACACCCCTGTTTCCCAGTAGCAGCTCAGTAAGCCTGGTCACTGACCCTAAATTATTACTACTTGATACATGACTTCCTGGCAAAGCTTCAAGTTGGGATACTTGCTTAGGAGAGGCAGAAGCTGCTGCTGACAAATCTATTAAGGTGGCCATACATGGTAAGATTTGCTTGTTTGCCGAGGTTGCCGAATGAGCAAATCTTTCACCTGATATGTCAGCTTTGGGTGGGCGATATTGTGCTAATGTGATTCATTATTTACAATTAATTTTTTTTAAAAATAAAACACAAAATACAAAGCAATTGAAAAAAAAAAAATTACTTGTTGCGTATTATAAGAAAATATATATAAGAAAAAGCTTGTTGTATAGATGAATTACCCCTTTAAGTACAATTCAGCATGAAAATACGTATTTCTAGGCATAATTCAAGAAAACAGAAGAGAGTGGATGCTTTTGATGTATCTCACAACAAGCGAGGCTCTAGAAAACATTAACTACACTGAGCTTCAGAATTCGGTAGGTAACTAGTCTTCTTATAAAACATCATGTTCATAATGAGAAGAGTGCAGTCTCCAAAGACACTTCCAATGCATTACAGAAGGAGTTCTAGGAAACGCTTTTCATGGAACACATTGTAAGCCAATGCCTACTAGAACAGCTATGGACTGGCAGGTAGTGAGGAGATGCCAGCTACAGACCTACTACATTTAAAAATTGAATAAGCCCAACAGGATTGTTTTGCTGCTGATATCTGTTTCTTATTATTGTGATTAAAGCAAAAGAGAATAACATGTCAGCCAATAAAACAATCTCCAAACACCAGTGATGCCCTTGGGTCTTTTGCGCTTATGGAAGAATAAAATAATAGAGCATATACAGGTATGGGAGCCATTATCCAGAAAGCCGTTATCCAGAAAGCTCCAAATTACAGGAAAGCTATATCCCATAGACTCAATTTTAATCAGATACATCACAATCACAATTTTAAAAATGATTTCCTTTTATTTTCCTGTAAAATAAAACAGTAGTTTATACTTGATCTCAGCTAAAATATAATTATCCTTATCATTGCAAAACAGTCATATTGGGGTTATCTCATGTTTAAGGGCTGTGACACACGGGGAGCATACACGGCGCAGTGATTTGCCGAAGTCGTGGAAGTTGCCTTGAGAGGAGACTTCGGCAAATCGCCGCGTCACGTATGCCATCCCACCAGTGATTTACATTCTCACCAGTGAGATGACATTTTGGGGAGATTAGTCGTCCGCAAAAAGAGAGATTTGTCGCGCAGCGACTCATCTCCCCATGTGTCACAGCCCTAAATGATATTTTAGTAGATTTAAGGTATGGAGATTCAAATTACTGAAAACCCCAGGTCCTGAATATTCTGGATAATAGGTCTCATACCCTACTAAAAACAGATTGTCACTCCCAGCCTCTGTCAACCCTATTTTGATACAATTTTGCCAATTTTTCTGGTTCTTAAAATGTGGTCATAGCAATGTCAGCAGATCACTTTTTGTATCCTCTATATGTGTATATTCATTATTTTCTGCTCTCCTTCCTCCAAGGTGCTTCTGGGGATCTCTTCTCTGACGAGACTGAATGTGCTGGAGATGACATTTTTAACGGCTGATAAAATATCAGGGAGATAAATTTTACAAGAAACATCACCTGGAATATATGATTTAGAGACCTTTACATCAATGAAATTGGAACAGCACTGTTTTCTCTCATGAGCTTCCCTTTAGAGTAAATGTATGTTGATCAGTCGGTGGTGGTAACAAAGATACTTTCTCTTACACCACTACAATGTTTTATCTAGTGATGTGCCACGTCTGCATTAGCAACTATATACTGTTTCTTTCAATAGTCTTTAATAGAATTTATATAAACAAGTAAAAATGTGTTACATATATGTGGTTGGTTCACATTGCCCTTTTATGGGCAACCATATTGGGTAAAAGGCTAGTAAATTGCCCATGCCACATCAAAATGAGCATTGCAAGGAAGTATATTTTTTCCATGGATAATTTGTGTGCAATCCCTCATTGCCATATGTGGGTAAACAGTATAGCGCTAATACTGCTCAGCAGTGGTAACCAAATACAGAGTGATTCCTGAGAAATTTGATTAAATGATTTATTGATCCTATGTAGTGGCCTATGCAGTGGGTCAAGGGTTGGTCTGGCATCCGAACTTTATCTGCCATAGCAATTATTTCAGGGTCTGACAGTAGCACAGACATTCATAAAGTTGCTCAGAAAGTAACCACATTGTATGAAAAATCTGTACTTAAGCTGGTCATACACGCACCGATAATATCGCAGGAAACCTCGTTTCGTATCGCAGGAGGCTGCTGATATCAATCGACTCGCCGATCGGGTGGGTTAAAAGATTTTGATCGGGCACCATAGAAGGCGCCTGAGCAAAATCTGCCGTCAGGGCTGAATCGGCAGAAGGAGGTAGAAATCCTATTGTTTCTATCTCCTTATCTGCCATTTCAGCCCTGAAGGTTAGTGGCGGATTGTACAATCTTTCGTGCGACCGATGGTCGCACGAAAGATCACAAATCGCCACAAGTGTGGCCACCTTTAGAGTCACCTGTATTCAGTAAAGAAAATACATAGGGAAACACTTGCTGGGGCGAATAGTGTCTGACTGAAAAAGTTATATCACTACTGTGAGGTTTTATGGCGGAAACAATTTGCACAAGGTTTACAATCATTTTTTGGGATTCATCAAACAAATCCTTTGACAACATTTGGGAACTTTGGGTCTCCTTATCTCTAATGACTATGAGACTAACCATAGAAAACACTGCACTGACTGGAAGGGTTTAATGCTAATATTTTGCACCAGTTGTTGTATTTTTGTGTTGATCCGTCTCTTTACACTCATGCTACTTCAGCGTTGGCATAAAGAGGGCATTGTGTAGCAGGAACACTGGCAGAAAGAGCAATGCAGGTAGTTTATATCTGTGTATTTGGTGTAATTGCCAAGCTCATAGTCTCACACCAGTTGTATGCCATACTAGGAAGACCCAGACTTTTAAATGATACAAACAGCCTAGGAAATGGCTGGATCCAGTCCTTTAACATGAAAATATGAATAATAGCTGACCCATTACATGAAAGAGAATGGCTTAGGGGTGGTTAGATTAGAAAGGGCAGAAAATCTACTGCAGCATTAACTTCAGACATGAGATGGAAATGCATCACCTGTTTCTTGAAGGGACATCATGCAAATTAGCTCTTATTCTTCGTTATTTCTATTGCTGCTCATTACAGGGTTGAACCACTTCCATCGGCCCCAGCCTCACACCCCCATTCAGCTATCAATGAGATGCTGAGTTAATTCAAGATTATGTAAGTTTTTTAAGCCATTTTTTTTCTCCACAGTGCTGGCCATAGTGCCTATGGCTGCTTAAAAACCCAGATCTAAAGTGCCCAGAAGCAGCCTGTGTGCTATCACCCTAAGGCAGTGTTTCCGTATCCTAATGGATGCAAAAGGGATGGCAGACGCGGCGGCGCGATTTCGCGCAAATCGCCGAAAAAGACTCGCGAGTCTTTTTCGGCGATTTCCCGAAATTGCCCCGCCGCGTCTGCCATCCCACCGGCGACTTACATGTTCGCCGGTGGGATGGCAGGGGAAGGCAACTCGGGGAGATTAGTCGCCCACGAACAGGGAGTTTTGCCGCGGGCGACTAATCTCCCCGTGTGCCAGAGCCCTTAAGAGAAAGAAGACAGATTAAAGGGGCAAAGAGAATAGAAATTTGAAAGAAATAAAAATAGAACCAAAAGTTTAGAGAGGTGAATAAAATTATATATTTTATTATCGAAAAATCAGGGACGTGAAGGAAAGAGTGGAATAAGATTACAGAGGAATAAACTGAAAGCAGAATGTGGAGACTGAGAGGAAAGAATTAAAAATAACAAGGGACAAGACAGTTGAATGTATAGGAGAAAGGTGATTAGGGAGGTGGGCTTTATGTTCATATATTCATACTGTATACATATAGATTGATGCTGCCCTTGTAACTGTCTTGGGCCCCTAGTAATGCCCCTGTGCTCAGAGGGTTTGTGGACACCATGTTGAGGGCTATACTAATATTATACCAGCACTAAATTGTCATGATGTATTGAATTGTACAGAATTTTCTCACTTTTCTCCCTGTTCTATTGCCATCAATGATCCTCTTCAGGCAGAAGTGGCATAGAAAAGGGGTGGAGCTTATTCATAAACTTTGCACTAGCGATGAGCCCCATTTCACTTTACTGAAAAAATTGTGAAACTGCTAAAAAAAAATGAACAAAACAATATGCAGCTACCATAAGATTTTTGATATGACAATTTGCCATAAAAAATTTTTGCGGTAAATTTTTGAAGCAGTTTCGCAAAAAAAAAAATTGTTAATGGCGAAATAAGGAATTTTGCAGTGAATCCATGCCTGCCAAAAAATTTCCTCATGACTACTTTGCACATTACGGAATGATTCACACAATGAACACGTCTGCCCTGCGCTTGTTTATATGGTATAAAGCCCATTTAATGTGTAAACATAATTGCATTTTTTTTATTCACGCTTTGATTGTCCCTAAGAGCTCTTTAATATGGCATAATCGCAAATGGCGAATATTTATGTGCATACTCTGTGTTCATGTTATACCACAACTTCTCTCAATTCTCTCAGTGAATTTATATCTGCTCACGCAAAAAACAATCTTATTTGCGAGCCATTAAAAAACATTGTGCAAAAACAAAGAGAAATGGTTACGGCAGTGCAGTATTTAAACATTTAGTGGGAAACATGCGCAAACCAACCATATGCAATAAATATGCACTGCGTGAACTTTATATATGGTGGGTTTACGTTTTGATGCAGCTTTATGTGCAGTGCAACATATTCTCCCTCTTGCCCAGTTGTTCATGTCTGTTATGGCAATGTAACATATGGAGATGTCTGGGTTTTTTCCCGCTAATGGGAGAATTTGAAATGGAAACATTTCCTGTGAATGTATGTCCCTTTTTATGTGCACATTATAACCTCTGCTGGCTAAATGAGGCTACTGCAACTAAATCACTTGTAAAGCTATTTAAGCTAGCAATGGCTTGATGCATTTAAATGTATGTATGTATGTATAACTTTATTTATAAAGCGCCACAAGGGTACGCAGCGCTGTACAAGCTTACAGAATTACACACAGGAAGGACAAGTGTTATAATAAATACAATAAATATATATAAATGCACAGGGAATAAGTGCCATGTGGTATGAGACACAGTAGGAGGAAGTCTCTGCCCCATAGAAGCTTACAATCTTAAAGGAGAAGGAAAGTTATAATTACCGGGGAATGCAAAATGTTGTTAGACAACCCCCCAGTGACTGCCTACCTGATAAACCAGGCAGAAAACTGTACCGGCCTGGGGTACTTCTGAGTGAGCACCATGGAGCTTCATTGTCTTCTTCTGCATCTTAATTCTTTAATGCTATTGGGCTGACATGTGCAGTGGAGTGAAAAGCCTAAAGTTCAGCACCCAACGATTACTTCATGGCGCTCACTCAGAAGTACCCCGGGCTGGTGCAGAAGAACCGGCCTTGGGTATCAGGTAAGCGATTACAATCACTGGGGGGGGGGTGCCTAACATTTGGCACCCCATTGATTTTACCTTTCCTTCTCCTTTAAATGTTTCCTTTAAATGTCTCCTCAATTAATTTTATGGGGCCCTAAAAAGATTTTTCAGTGGGGCCCAACAAGTTCTAATTAAGCTGCTGACTGTAAGTATGATTTGTACTGAGTTTTCATAAGCAGCATTGGGAACACTGAGCCGCCCTACTACCCCAGAAACACATTAGAACATGCTGGGAATAACAATATTACTGTGGGAGTGTGTGTTCCCTTAACTTGTCGTGGCTCTATGATTTTTTACATTTTAATTTATGTAATAAATAAAGGAATATAAAAATAAACTTTTAAAAGGGTTATATAAAACATATTCAAAAATGATTTTAGGGTAATATCCAGTTTTAACTCAGATCCTGCATTTGTTCCTTAATGTTTACTTTCAAACTGTTGACCATGCAAATATTGTATATTTTAAGTTCAGTCGTGCTATAAGTCCCTGTAATGCTAATGGTTATGAAGGAATGCTAAGGGAGATTTATAGACAGAGAAAGTGTAACCTCTATTTCAGCTCAATAGCTGCCTTCCCGGACTAGTACCAGTAGAACATGGGTTACACTGTACTCTCTTACCCAGAATGGGCCTTCGCTAAGTGGAAGAGGAAGGTGAGGGTGTTTGGAAACTACACCTCTCTTGCTGCTATGCAGAAAAATGAAAACAGAGGTTCTTGCAAATAACAAAATAACAAGTGTTTATTGAACACCCACAGGGTTACTCACAATACAGCTTCTCAGGGGCCAGTGGTACAGGCAACACCACATACAGAGTGTAATACAGACTGACACTCCCCTGCGGACAGACTTGGCAGGAATCTCACTTCCCCTCTGCGACACCCCGTACTGCATCACCCCAGGGAATTCTCTATCCTAATTCCCTATTCACTGGGATCCCTACACTACAGGCAATGTGGCCTGGGAGAGATATCTCCAAAACTGCCAATCCTATGTAGGAGCTCAGAACTGCTCTTTCTAGCTCAACCCTAACTGCCTTACACCCTTAGAGTGGTACTGGTATGGGAGCTACACCTGCCACTATTTAATTCACAGGCCCTGCATCAGTAGGCTCAGAGGCTCGATAAACATCTGGTCAGTTTTCAACCATGTATAAATCAGGAAGGGCATCAGATATCCCCCCTCATCATAGGCCAATTAGCATACCTCCCAACATTTGAAATTGAAAAGAGGGACAAAAAGATTTGGCGCGTGCAGCGCCATGCCCACTTTTGTGGCCATGCCCCAATTACCACACCCCCTTTTTAAAAAAAAAAAAAAAATACTCCTTTTATATAGTTGAAATGCAAAATGCAAAATGTGCTGTACCCTCATACTATACTACCTAAGGAAAACAATCTAGCAACTCCTACATATAAAATACAAATATAGAGAGAAGGCAGTCAGTTATAAGTGAGTTATGACTATGTACCAGCTTTGCCCCCCATACACAGTGCCCCCAATGGCCCAATAGACAGTACCCCCATACACAGTGCACCTATAGACAGTACCCCCCATACACAGTGCCCCCATAGACAGTACCCCCCATACACAATGCCCCCATAGTAAATGCCCCCAATAGCCCCCATAGACAGTGCCCCCATACACAATGCCCCCTTACACAGTAGCCCCCTTACACAGCAGCCCCCATAGATGCTCCTTCTGTGGCGGCGACAGGCCCTTTTATAAGGTTGTGCCCCGTGCGTAATGACGTCACATGTACGCATGGGGCGCAAACTTATAAAAGGGCCTGTCGCTGCCGCACAAGAAGCAGAGCCACAGAAGAAGCCGGAGTGGCCGGCTACAGCCAACGCATCCCGCTGTGCTTGATACTTCAAAGAATGTCCCGCGTTTCCGTAATCTATTACAGAAATGCGGGACATTCATTGAACTATCTGGAACAGCGGGATACGCTATAAGAACCGGGACTGTCCTGCGGAAAGCGGGACAGTTGAGGGGTATGAGTTAGTTCTGCTACTAATGGTCAATGTATGGTTAGTTTAGCATAAATAATAGTTTTCCACATATTCTTTAACTTTGCCCAGAATATGTTATATTTTAAAACTGTGGTTTGCCTTTATTTTAAAAGGGACCCCACACATAAAAGCTGTATAATTAAAGTCCTTTACAAATTAAACATGAAACCCAGATTCTTTTTTTTTAATGAAAACTTTCATACCTGTTATAAATGTATTTAAAAATCTGAGCTGTCATCATAAATTGCAATATATGATTGACAGCTCAGATTTTTAATTACATTTACTTTACCTTCCCATTCAGCACTTCCTAGATATCACCTGGCAAATGCATGCAATTTGGTTGTGATACAAAGCGTTCCTTAATAACAGTGTATACAAAATGGCGCCGGCCTGCCGGCTGTAATTGTAAGTTCCAAGACTGAAGGGGAAAAAAAAAAAAATTTATATAGTGTAATTAAAGTTTATTTTGCTCAACTAACATGATAGATAAGGATTTGGAATTATTTCTTGTTGTGACAGGTCCCCTTTAACTTTGTGTTGCAGTTATAAGTAATTCAAACAATTTTGCAGTTCTTCTTCCCAAATTTATTGTATCACCTCCTCTGCAGGTCTGCACTGAACTGATTAAACAGATTAAAATATGAAGAAAGAATCCACAGGAGCCAGAACCTTGCGTATTTCACTGAGGTTAGGAGAAAGCTTGGGAATCATTATTGAATCCAATAAGTACATTAGATAGAGAACGCAAGAAATGCAGCATTGGAATATGTTCCCAGGAGACTAAGCAGCATTAGTTCTAATTGTTTTTTGCACTCACAAACCTTCCCTTATTTGTAAAAGAGTAAAAATACATATAGAGAATGTATCTAGTATAAATAAATTTGAAGCAACTGGACTTGCTGAGTAATCATTGAAGACGTTTCACTACTCATCCGAGCAGCTTCTTCAGTTCAACTGACTGGTATGGGAAGTCCTCAGCATATATACTCTTCCACTAATCCAATCACAATGGCACTATGTAACTCTTCAGAAAGGTGACATCTGAAACTCACAGAGGTATGAATGCTGTGGAGTTACTTTGAAAGGATTACCCAAGTATCATGCAACTCTTCAAACAGGTGTTACTTGTTAGAGTTGCATGAATGGATGTGTGAAGAGTTCTGAAACTGCCGGGGTACAGATGTTAGAACAGCATTGTATGTAGCAGACAGATGGTGTCGAAGTCCCCCGCCTCTGTTAAGGGATGGTTTCTCCACTTTGACATGAATGGCCTCTTTTACACCTCTTTCAAACCAGCGGTCTTCTTTGTCCAAAATTTGGACATTGCTATTTTCAAAGGAGTGTCCCTTGTCTTTTAGGTGTAGAAAGACAGCAGAGTCCTGGCCTGTAGTGTTCGCCCTCCTATGCTGAGCCATTCGCTTAGAGAGCAGTTGCTTTGTCTCACCAATGTAAAGGTCTATGCACTCCTCGCTACACTGGACTGCTTATACAACATTGCTTTGTTTTTCCTTTGGTGTTGGATCCTTTGGGTGTACAAGTTTTTGTCTCAGTGTGTTGCTAGGTTTGAAAAACACAGGGATGTGGTGTTTGTTGAAAATTCTCCTGAGTTTCTCCGACACTCCTGCTACATAGGGGATGACTATATTGCGCCTTCTCTCTGCCTCAGGACGGTTATTCCTTTTGGTGTTCCTGTTGGGCTTAGTTGCTCTTGTTTTGACAAAGGCCCAGTCTGGGTAGCCACAAGCTTTCAGTGCTCCTCTGAGATGTTTACATTCCTTGTCCTTGGACTCTGTATCAGTTGTGACACTTTCCGCCCTGTGGTGTAGAGTTCTAATGACACCCAGTTTGTGTTCCAGCGGATGGTGGGAATCGAACAACAGATATTGATCCGTGTGAGTGGGTTTCCTGTATACTTCTGTTTTCAAGATACCCCCCTCTTGAATGGATATCAAACAGTCCAAAAAAGCAAGTTTGTTCTCATGGACATCCTCCCTTGTGAATTTGATGTTGTTGTCCACTGAGTTAATGTGTTCTGAAAAGGCCGCCACTTCGTTGGATCTGATTTTAACCCACGTGTCATCTACATACCTGAACCAGTGACTTGGTGTAGTTCCATTGAATGTGAGTAGGGCCTTCCTTTCCACTTCTTCCATATACAAGTTTGCTACAATGGGAGAAACTGGTGAACCCATTGCACAGCCATGTTTTTGCCTGTAAAATTGGTCCTTGTATTTGAAGTTTGTGGTGTTCAGGCACAAATCTAACAATAAACATACTTGGTTGGGACTGAGTTTCGTTCTGCTGCTGAGGGTGTCATCTTTCTGCAGTCAATTTCTTGCCAAAGAGTTTGTCACCAAGATTCAAGGAGTCAAACTAGAGGCAGAAGAAACTATGGTATCATATGATGTCACTTCACTGTTCACATGTATACCTACCACAGAGGCTACTGAGACTGTAAGAAATCGGAGGAGCACTGAAAGCTTGTGGCTACCTAGACTGGGCCTTTGTCAAAACAAGAGCAACTAAGCCCAACAGGAACACCAAAAGGAATAACCGTCCTGAGGCAGAGAGAAGGCGCAATATAGTCATCCCCTATGTAGCAGGAGTGTCGGAGAAAGTCAGGAGAATTTTCAACAAACACCACATCCCTGTGTTTTTCAAACCTAGCAACACACTGAGACAAAAACTTGTACACCCAAAGGATCCAACACCAAAGGAAAAACAAAGCAATGTTGTATACGCAGTCCAGTGTAGCGAGGAGTGCACAGACCTTTACATTGGTGAGACAAAGCAACTGCTCTCTAAGCGAATGGCTCAGCATAGGAGGGCGAACACTACAGGCCAGGACTCTGCTGTATTTCTACACCTAAAAGACAAGGGACACTCCTTTGAAAATAGCAATGTCCAAATTTTGGACAAAGAAGACCGCTGGTTTGAAAGAGGTGTAAAAGAGGCCATTCATGTCAAAGTGGAGAAACCATCCCTTAACAGAGGCGGGGGACTTCGAAACCATCTGTCTGCTACATACAATGCTGTTCTAACATCTGTACCCCGGCAGTTTCAGAACTCTTCACACATCCATTCATGCAACTCTAACAAGTAACACCTGTTTGAAGAGTTGCATGATACTTGGGTAATCCTTTCAAAGTAACTCCACAGCATTCACACCTCTGTGAGTTTCAGATGTCACCTTTCTGAAGAGTTACATAGTGCCATTGTGATTGGATTAGTGGAAGAGTATATATGCTGAGGACTTCCCATACCAGTCAGTTGAACTGAAGAAGCTGCTCGGATGAGTAGTGAAACGTCTTCAATGATTACTAAACAAGTCCAGTTGCTTCAAATTTATTTATACTAGATATACCATGACCTGGATGAATGAAAATCTTCATAGACATATAGAGAATGTGTTAGATGAACTCTTCCACTATCAATTGTAGGTCACTGAGACTTGAAACATAAAGGAATCTTATAACATGCTTTTTTCTCCCATAACCAGGAACAATGAATGGAATTAAGTGAAGAGAAATCTGACTGTAAATGTGATGTGATCACAAAACAACTGCTTAAATTAAGAACAAAACAAAATCCAAGTATCGCTTGACTATGCACAATGCAATATTTATTTTATATTCTTGTCCAATAAACTGAGTTAATTTAATATCAATGTTTTTTCCCACCAGGCCAAGACTCATAATAGATTTGCGGATGAATTTGCGGTAGATAAAATTGGTATAATGTACAACACTGACAGACAGTAAAGAACAATTTCTGTGGTTTTACATTATTATTCCAGCCCACAACCACTTCCCTGCATCCAACCAACATGGGTTTTCCCACGACTGCCAAGACTTTCTTTATGTGCAAACGGTTGTTTTGCCTCTATTATCAAGCTTTTATATAAAGTGTTTCTTTTTTAGGAGCCTAATGGCAGTTTAGAGCTGGGAGAGCTCATTGGAGAAGGCGAATATGGACTTGTTTATGAGGTGAGATATTTCATTTTCTACATGTAAAAGGGCTCATTTACAAGCACAAGTAGCACAAGTACAGTGTGCAAAGTGTATGTTATTTACCCACACTGCAGCATTTTCTCCCAGAATTCCAGTGTAATTGCAGCTGCAAAGGGTAGATGCACTTGCAACAAATGTGGTATCAAAAGCCGCATAATTGCAATATCTCTTCATCGTGAATCAGATGTAATTGCGCTAAAAGTTTTCATAGTCGGGATTTCTTCACTTCTGGTGCTCAGTGTCAAAATTATGTCTGTGTTTGATTTTTTTGGGTGCAGGTACTCTGTATCTACTGACACAGCCACTGTGGAACCACGGAGCTACTATTATTATTATTATTATTTATATAGCGCCATCAATTTACTCAGCGCTTTACAGAATAGAGGGGTACAAAAGACAGAGCAGTTAACATGTACATATAAACAATTCACAAAAATGGTTTGCAGTTACATTGGATGAGGATCGAAGACACTAGGGGGAGGGCCCTGCTCGCAAGAGCTTACATTCTAAAAGGGAGGGCTGAGACTTAAGGTCAGGGTAACTAGCATGGCGTTGGAGTTCATGTAGGTGTGTAAAGTGACAGTAATTGCGGAGTGAGAGGTGAAAACCAGTAGTTAGTGAATTTTTGGGGGGTTTAGGTTATAGGCTTGAGTGAAAAGGTGAATTTTAAGAGACCGTTTAAAGGCTTGGAGAGTCTGGCAGTGCCTAATGGGACAGGGAAGGGTGTTCCCTGGGTGCAGCACTTAAGAAGTCCTGGATGCGAGAATGAGAGGAGGTGATGAGTGAGGAGGAGAGAAGGATGTCAGGTGTAGAGCGAAGGTTATCTCTGGGGGTGTACTTGGGGATTAGGGTGGTTAAATAGAGGGGTGCGGCACCAGTGAGTGCTTTGAAGGCGAGTACAAGAATCTTGAACTGAATCCTCTACGTGACAGGTAACCAGTGCAAGGATTAGCAGAGGGCAGATTGGCAAGAGGGGCAGCACTTGTGGAGTGGGAGGAGAGGTGTATGAGTCTGGCACCAAGTTAGCGATAGTTGAAGGTTCCTCAAGTGCTTCAATAAATACACCAGCATCATAGTGGGAGCAGCAGTTTTGGACACAAGTACATTTACTTTGCACAACAACTCTGCTGCAACTGCTGTTCCGGGTAGTAAATGAGCCCTAAAATGTGCTGCAAAGAGGCATGTGAAATTGGTTGGACTAGTGATTCTGTGAAATAAAAATCTTAATTTCTGCGTTGTGGAACTAGGATGAAGAACTAAATGTTCTGGAACAGGTTTCCGGCCATGAAAACTTTCTTGCCTTTTATGGTGCGTTCTATCAAAGGTTAAGCATCCGCAAAGAAAGAGGGCTATGGGTAAGTACAAGGTTCTTTTAGACCTTATGCAAACGAATTACACATTACAGTGTAATGAGGCCTATTAATGAACTCCAGCCATTGGCTGAGGATAAACAGAATGTTGAAAATCGTGAACATATAGTAGTTATACTTTTAATTTGCCTCTTATCTTCCCCTTAGGTTTACAAATATACATTTTATTAACCATAAACTCTTTATGTTCTAGATTGCTATGGAACTCTGTGATGGCAGCTCAGTGTCAGACTTAATAGACACAAAGTGGAATAACTCCTTAGGAGAATCCTGGACTTCCTACATATGCAAGGAAGTATTGAAGGTTGGTCAAAGATTAACCCGCTTAGGGCTTTATACAATTATTTGTTTTACAAATCTACATATTGCTAGTTTTAAATATAAAAATCTTATACCTGTTTTTTTTTTTATCAACCTTCCCAGGGCCTGTGTTACTTGCAAGAGCTGGAGATAATTCACCATTATCTCAATTGCGAAAATATTATGCTGACATCTTCCGCCGATGTGAATATCAGTAAGTCAGGCTTAAGCTGGCCATACACGCACCGATAATATCGTACGAAACCCTGTTGGGGGTTGTTCTGAAGGGTTGAATTTGATGGGCCTTGCTTTTTTTTTAACCCAAATTAACTGTGTAACTTATGAGGAACTTTGCCAGCTAAGAATAAAGGGAGTGATATATTATTTATTGTATAGAAAAGCTTCAAATATACAGTGAAATACATCCTCCTATCTATCTTTCATGACAAAGGCTGGCATATGTAAGGAGAGCTTTCACTGGTGTTTATTTTGTCCTTGTCACACACACCGCATACAAACTAAACTAGCCACCATGTCATGGGCAGGGCAGTACATGAATGGCACGCATTATATGCACAGTGATGCCCTGCATGCCACTGATCAACCCTGAATACTATAGTGGGTGATTTGAAACCACTGGCTCTATTTAAATTCATGTGATAGCTTTGTTCTTAATTTAAATGAAAGTTTGGGAACATCTCACAAACACATAAACAGGATGGTCTTTCCAGTTTCTCATATCTCTTGGCCGACACCCTTGGGCCTTTACAGTATATGGTTTGATGATTGATGTCCTTTTTTATAAATATATATACAGTATATATACACAGAACATGGTGGGATGAACTAGGGCAGTGATCCCCAACCAGTAGCTCGTGAGCAACATGTTGCTCCCCAACCACTTGGCTGTTGCTCCCAGTGGCCCCAAAGCAGGTGTTCATTTTTTGATAACTTGGCTTGGGGGCAAGTTTTGGTTGCATAAAACCAAGTGTAAAGACAAACAGAGCCTTCTTTAGGCTGCCATTCCACATAGGGGCTTCCAAATAGACAATCATAGTCTTTATTTGGCACCTCCAGGTACCTTTTTCATGCTTGTGTTGCTCCCCAACTCTTTTTACATTTGAATGTGGCTCACGGGTATAAAAGGTTGGGGATCCCTGAACTAGGGTGTATAATGTTTGACTGCCATACACAGAAATAGCCAATTACTGTTGTTCTGTTGGTTTGGGATTGCAGTTGAATGATCCCCATCTACCAGTGCACCATGTATCAGCAGAGAAGGTGCTCAGCGCTCTTTAGTTTTAATCCATGTATGACCAGATTTATGGAAGGGTTATGTCTGCTTTAAAGAACCTGAGTTTTTGTGCTTTTCTAGCCAGTAGATTGTTGTGGGCAGCATTTGGGCATTAGTTATCACCAGTCTCCATTTTAATGTATTAAGCATATAGCAGGTGTGCAGTCACAGAGACAGTTTGTTTGGAGGAGTTGAACAGCAAACAGCACCAAAGGATAACAGATGGTAGAGGCTGTATGCAAATACAAACACAAAAAGTATATAAGTGTGTCTCAGCAAGGAGAGGAGTGAGCCGGAGCTGGAAGCAGGTAAGGGGGGTCACAGAATGGGTGTCCATTGTGGATTCATTTGTGGGGATAATACGGATGGCAGTTACTGGTGGCAGCGTAGGGAACTATTAAATTACAGCATGGAGACCATTTTTGTCCATATGAGCTTATTATTTAAGAGACCAATTTTTCGAGCTCAGAATTTAAGGGAAAGTAATTGGGTTTAGTGTATTATAGACAAACCTATTCTAAACATTTATATATTATTTATTGTACATTTTTGAGTAATTATTTTTATTCTGTCTATTGCAAGGAGTCTGCAACTGAAAATGGTGACCCCCAGCAACCAAAAGTCACATTGATTTAAGAGTTTAAGTTAATTTTCACGTTGCTTTTCTTTCCAAGCCTTCTCCTAATTATTATCCTTTCTGACTTCCAAACTGCTAACTAGTTAATAGGATAATGAAACCCTAGCAAGCTGATTAAAAGTTGAGTAATTAAAATTCCAAGCCTAAGGGTTATTATAGATCTGGGTTACTGCTCCTGGGCAAATTTAGTGCCTTTTATTATATAACCCCCAATATCTCTGTATGCTTATTCCTTTCTGTACACAATACAGTATATGAATATCAGGCCTCTTTAAATGATTATCTACTGTACTGCCGGTGTGCACCCTGCATTAATTGGTCATATAGGGGCTGAGACCAACATTTGGTTTTTGTAATGTGTTGATACTAAAGGCATTCAGGGGCAGCACCCATATACCTTACAAGTTACGTGCCAGGAAAATCATGGTGGCACTGCACCTTTAATCACAGCCCCTTGTCCCTGCGCACTGAAGGCAGATTGTACTTTCTAGGCTATGTCTGCCTGTCTGTACAGGAGGATACCACTTACAGTATGTCAATGGGATGTAGCATGGCTTGTATTGGTAGAATATTGCATTTTACCATTTTACCTCATCAGCAGTGCCTCAGGTCTCTACTTAGCTACCATCACATTGTTTGGGTGCAGGGTAGGTGCAGTGTAACTTCTTTTCCAGTTTTATATTAGATAGCTTCAAGAAGGTTGGACTTTTTTTTGCAAGAGAGAAAATATAGGGTTATTCAAAATAGATCTTATTACAAAGTTGATCCTGGGACTGGTCTGATTGCCATCTTGGGGTAAGTAAGAAAATTTTGGAGAGGCTTCAGAAGGGGTTTTTGCCTTCCTCATCAACTAGCAATTAGGCAGGTTTTATCTAGATGTAAAATATTACAATATTCTAGTGAGGCATTGATTTCTCTAGTTATCTGGAGGGGGTACACTTTTTGGTGGGAGGGAGAGCCATGCATTGAGTAAATGTGTTGCAGCAGATTCATATATATATGTCACTTTTACCTGTGTAGTAGGAGCTGAAGAGAGGTTATTGTAAAGCTCTCTTATATATCAAGACATATAAATTATAACCCCTTAAAGCACCCCCTCCAACAGCTTATTTAGCTATTTCTTTAATTGTGTCCTTTGCTTTTTCAGGCAGTAAAAAAATCCAAATAAAAAGGGAAAACCCATGAAAACATGTGTGTGCGTGTGATCTTCTGCGCTGTTTGGGCAGCATTGTTAAGGAGTGTCGGTAAGATATACATGTTTTATTGAGATCTTATTGATGTCTCAGTTGTACAGTTGCACAGAACTCTTGCAGAAAAGGATTAATGCCTCTTTCATTCAGAGGGTTTTGCAAACAGGAGAAATAAAAAGGCATGACAACTATCTTTTTGCAACAGGCCTGCCAATTGGTGCCCACAGACCAGATGGGGCATTTTTTTGACCCCCAGTGTGTCCATCAGCTCTACAGATACCTGTATATGAATTTAATTTAAAAATAACATTGCCTCTGAACCTGTTGTCTATTTTCAAAGCATATTATTGGCAAATAAGGAAACATGAATAATCCCACCTAACACTGCATTCAGTTTGTCAATGTTAATCTGGGTTACTCTACTCGTTAGAAAAAAGAGCCCATAAAGCAGTGGAACAGAGAGTGTGACTGCACCAATGCCCATCCGGACATGGGGGGTGACAGCTGCAGTGTGCGATGACTAGACACCCTATGTTGACCCATACTACCTCTACTACCTCACACTACTACCATACTACCTGGAGGAGATAAGGGATCTTATAGACCATCCCAGGAGGTTGGATCCTCTTATCTCCTCCAGGAACGAATTGTGCTGTTGCCCCCCTCCATAAACTGGAACCTCCTAAAAAAATAAAAACTAAAGTTAAGCTCTTACCCATGTTCCATTGAAGGCATATTACTAAGTGACTCTCTGTTCTGCCCCAGAGAGACTTATACAACTGGAGAAGTTGGGGACCCTGTGAATAAGGCTTTAGTTAGAGACAGGTTAATCTTTGTTATAGTACTTTCTAGGACAGTGAGATTGATAGTTCTAGCTAGTAATAGAATTGGAAGTACAATTGTAGGATTTGATAGTAGGAAGTAGCTCTCCCCAAGGTTCTGCTTGTCTAAGTGAAGGGGACATAGTAGCGACGAGGAAATCAGGCTTAGTATTAACTCCCTGATCCAAGTCTGCTGTATGGGATCTGGACCACATGAGGAATTGAAACACTACGATAGGGGCATATTTATAATGAGGCACCCAAATGCCTCTGCCTAGAGCAGCACAGGGGAGGGCTGTCCTCGGGTGCCTATATTTTCTTTTTTTATTTAAATTAAAAAAAAGCCCCCAGCCTGGGAGGGACAGGGGTAGGGGGTCACAGTTTCTAGGACAAGTATACTCTTTATATAATCAGTGTGATCAGGGGTTTTCATTTGATGGTTTGCAAGGCACCTTGACATCTGGGCGCCATTGCTAGGAGCTTTGGTGCCCTTTTAGGTATGTAAGTATGTAAGCCTAGTTGTTGCATGGCTCTCTTGTCCAAGCTGGTTTCAAGCTCAGATCCTGTCTAATACCTAGTACTAATATCCTTATTTTGTTTTTAGAACCTGTACCCGTTCTTTGACACTGACCATTTGCCTGTCAGACCACGATTTGACTCCTCCTTGCCTGTACCTCATAAAATCTAGCCATATCTCTCTAGAGCTAGTAGGTTCCCTGTTGGTATGGTAGCAGAAAATAGCAGGGCCCCAAAAGGACACTGATGAAGGCCAGTACCAGAAGGGATTTGACTGCTTGTGAAATAGACTGACTACTATTAGTCAGTTTACATTGGGTTCAATGTTCACCCTTCATTCTTTTACCTACTAAAAACTCCAACAGCCTTACATTGTCCTGATTTGGATATGTCATATGTGATTTATAAACCCCCACCCTTTCATTTGACTGTGTTGGATCTTCTCACTTACTTTAATGCCAAACCACCAGTGGTGTTCCTATGTTCACTCCATGTACATGATTCATTTGGTTGCCTACTAAACACATAAGTACTACCAAATCTTACTGTTGATTTTCTCATTAATCAAAACAAACCTGCGCATATCCTTTTGGAGGGTCACCTGAACGGGGTAATGAAAATGAGCAAATTGCATGTGTAAAATGCACTGATCAGCCCAACCAATCACAATTTATCCAGAAACTTAAGAACATTGCTTCATATGATTCAAAGGCTGAATCAGACCATTAGGCTAAAAATCCGTGGCCCTATTTAAAGCCTGTGAAATGTGTTACAATCAAAGGTTACAGGCACAGATGGGGAAGAGCTCAAACTGATGAGCTATAAGGAACATGTTTAAAAGAAAAGATAACTGATATAAAACATATGAAACTGTACTGGTGCAGTTGTTTAATTATGCCATTTTCTAAATATCTAATTATAACAATGTTAAATTCAGTTATTTGCACTCAGTATGACACTGATCCAGTCTGGTTGTGTTCCCAATTATATCGCCATTTCTGATTTGTGAACACAATGGCCCAAGGTGAAAGATTGAAGTTTGGTCACATTGACCTGCCTATAGATTTGTCATTCCTCCCTATGTTTTTGAACGTATTTGTCTTTTAAAGCAGTTTGGTTCCATTACCTCTGAAATTGTATCATGACAAATGGCCGCCCCCTCCCAAGGCAAGTATTAAGTATGAGCATAAGCAAAGTTACAGGTACATGCAAATATTATTGCTAAGGCATATGGAGCTGCTAAGTGAGATTGATCTGTTGTAATGTAATATAATTCAGAGGAGGCAGTAAATCTCCAGTAAAATTAGTCTATGCATCTGCCTGCTCAGCTGCTTTAAAGGACACAAAAATGTGAAAATGCTTGACATACATTTATAGATCAGTTTTGTTTTCTGAGAGAATCTAAAAGGTCCTTCTACTTTGTAGACAAGCTGAGCCCAGCATCTGACAGGAGAGAACGAGGTCTATGAGCTGTTGTGCAATGGTGTTGGATTATGCTGCTAAATTCCTAATAGTTCCCTTAATGCTTTGGGCTATAGGCAAAGGCTGCATACAGATGTATAGTGCATTTCTATGGGGATGGCAGGTACTTATTCAGTACTTATGTACTTTTGTGCTTATTTTGGTCTTTATTGTGTTCTTCAGACTTGCAAGTCCGCCTTATCGGACCAAGCCCATGTGAAGGGCGAGTGGAGGTTTTCTATGCACAAAAATGGGGCACTATTTGCTATCCGATGTGGGATCTGATCGATGCACATGTAGTGTGCCAAGAGCTGAACTGCGGAACGGCAACTGAAATATCTACAAATGGGAAATATGGGCCAGGTGGGGTTTATAGTGGGCTGGACAGCTTCCAGTGCGTGGGGAATGAGACTCAGCTCTTGCAATGTCCCTATCTAATAGATCGACATTTGCATTCTTATCTGGCTGACTGTGGAGTCAAGTGTTCAGGTGAGAAGAAGTACATTGAGTCCTGGTTATCTACCCTGCCACAGATATTTATATCTAGGAGTGTTTATACATCTGACTGAGCTCATGTCAAAAAGGGGAAAGGGTATATTTTACCTTTAAAGACCCCTGTATATAAAGGTGTAGCATCTAAAGAAGTATTTCTTACCAAATTTGCTTCACAGCCCAAAAGCTGTTTTAGAACCAGTCAGGATCCTTATTTGAACTTCAATATTCTATTGTAGGATAAAACTTCACCAAGGGGACTTACTCTAAACAGCACGGGCACCCATGTTTGGGTCCAAACCAATATTTTAAGAATCCCCCAACTGAAAACCCAACACCATTTATAAAAGAACATTGCTGTTACAGAGGTTATCTGCTTAACACCCTTAAGCTGGCCATACACGGGCAGATCGCCAAGCGAGCGGATCTTCACCTGATATCCCCACCTACGGGTGGGCGATATCGGGTAGCAAGTAGGTTAAACAAAAAATAATCCAATCGTTTGGCCCTGGGGCCAAACGTTCGGATTACATTTGCGGCCACGGGGCAGTCGGTTCGGGGACCGCATCAACGAGCCGATGCGGTCCCCGATCCGACTGGATTTTCTAACCTGGCTGAACGATATCTGGCCAATTTCAGGCCCCTACACAGGCCAATAAGCTGCCGAGTCGGTCCAAGGGACCGATATCGGCAGCTTCTATCAGCCCGTGTATGGGGGCCTTTAGAGAGCAACATGACATAGTTCTAGCTGAGCTACACCTTGGTAGAGCCACACCAAGTCTGCAGACCCCAACTACAATTATTTTGACTCCATTTCTCCTGGGATATCTGTAGATCCTCAAGTGAAAATTTCCTGCATATTTCTGCTTAAAGGGGTGGTTCACCCTTACATTAACTTTTACTATGTTATAGAATGTCCAATTCCTAGTAACTTTGCGGTTGGTCTTCATTATTTAGTTTCCAAATATTTGCCTCCCACTTCTACATTTTTCCAGCTTTCAAATGGGGGTCACTGATCCCGACAGCCAAAAACTATTGCTCTGTTCACTTACAAATGTATTAATATTGTTACTTTGTATTACTTATCTTACTATTCAGCCCCTCTCCTATTCATATTCCAGTCTTTCATTTAAACCCACTGCCTGGTTGCTAAGGTAAACAAAACCCTAGCAACCAGATTGCTACTGAAATTCCAAACTGGAGAACTGCTGAAGGAAAAGTTAAATAACTAAAAAAATAAAAATCGACTGCAAATAGCCTCAGAATATCATATGTAAAAATAATTTAAAGGTGATTAACCCAATTAATAGAACAATGGGTGGTAAGTAGAAGCATTTCTTTGTTCAAGATAGTTTGGATTGATGCTGGTGGGACACCCTATGACTTGCCTTCCTTTCTAATTCTGACATCTCATTCAAGGATTCACGACCTGGGAGTGGTTTCTTATATATAAGATCAGATCCGGTTCTGCCCTGGAAGGAGTGAACGTCACTGTGCTTCAGAATGCAGTAAGTGGCTCTTGTCTGGCTGAAATGTTGAGTTCTGTGCTGCCCCATCCACTGTGAGGTCAGTTTGTACTGTAAATGTATCAGTTTAAGGTGGCCACAGACGTGGCGATTTGCGATCTTTCAAAAGATCGTTCAATCAGCCACTAACGCTCAGGGCTGAAACGGCAGATAAGGAGGTAGAAACAATAGGATTTCTACCTCCTTCTGCCAATTCAGCCCTGACGGCAGATTTTGATCAGGCGCCTTCTATAGCGCCCGATCAAAATCTTTTAACCTGGCCGATCGGCGACCGATATCAGCAGCCTCCTGCGATATTGGTCGACTCGCCGACTTGCCATACACGCACCGAATATCGTACGAAACGAGGTTTAGTATATATTAGTATATATGTATGGTGTGTTGAGGTGCAGGGGGAAATGGGAAGGGATGAAGGGGTGATAGTAGATAGGTGCTTAGTGGTACCTGTCAGCCACAGTAACCATGGTACAGAACATTATGCTAACCAAAGAAAGTGACAACCAAAGAGATTAGTAAAAATGTTTATGTAGCATAATATCTTTTTCTACCGAAATTAGTTCACCCGTTTTCTAGTGAAGTTTCTCAGTGCTTGGAAAGAGAGGGTTAACAATTCTTCATATTTATACAGTAGCATTCATTGTGTTATTGTTCAAACATTTCTTGGTTGATGGGGTTTTGTTAGTGTTCCAGTCTGGTTAGCCTGTTGCCCTGAGTAATGATGCACACTCACCTGGACATACCCCTGACCTGCCCAATCCTGCCCCGCTCAGCCAAATTCCACCCTTCATGGAATGCCTCGTCTTTTTCATGACAGTTTGAGTCCCCTAATTTGAAAAGCTGCTGGAGCTCTGTGGTTATCCAATCATTGAATAATCAGAAGCACTTTTCATAATTGCAGGGTTGCTTTTAAATAAAAACCTAACTAGATCTTTAGAATCATCCCCCTGGCCTTTAATTTACTAGAGCAGCCTCAAGGCTCTTCCTATAGACATATATTGGTATATCAGAGAGATGCAGTTGAGCCGAGGCAGTGGTTTTGGGGAGTGCTAATCTGGTGTAGCTTGGACTCCAGAGCTTAAATACTTTATCCTAAAAGAAAGTTGTGCAGACAATGACAGAATATTTGAAACAGAACCTCTATATTAAGCACATTTACAGTATATGTGGTTGGAACATTAAAAATAATAAACCATCAGTGTAACTTTTAATTTGTGGAACCTATATGGGCAAATTTGCAGCTGGGCAGTACCACTGAAAACAATCACGTTTCCTTTAATTGTTCAACCCACAGCAAGCTGAGAAAGGCTTATCACTGATTGGTTGTTATGGGTTTCTGCCCAGGTGCAAGTTTGCCCAGTATTTATGCGTTTGCCTAATTAGACATGGTCAAAATGCAGAGAAAGGGAGGACAGGACATCCATGTCTGCTTTTATTCTCTTCTTTTCCTTACCAATCAGCTTTAACAGCTTGAAATGATAAATCATGTAACAATACAGATGTTTCATAACATAGCACATGTGTCAAGGTACATGATACTATAGGGTCACTGCTTCCCCATCATCTCCAATATCTTTTCATTTATTCTAGGTATCCTCAGCCGTGTCAGTTCTGAGCAGGCAGACTGTATTGCAGGTGAAATACTGGAAGATGCGGAGCAGTTAACCACACAAACATGGATTATCCATAATCCCAAAGCTCTAGTTGTAGTCACACACAGGCTTCTCTCCTGTGTTACTTACCTACTTTCATTACTCAGTGGATCTTGTACTTAGAAGTTGTTGGTTGATAGGAGTGCATAGGGTGCCAGCAGGGAGCCACTGGGTCAGGACAAAGGTACTCAAGTTGTACTGTGCCCCCAGATCAGATATGCCCCATGTTTTTCGCTGGATTTAACCAAATAAGTTGCAATAAAGCAACATTTTTCACTCTTTTCTGTTGTCTTGGTCTATATTTTTCTCTGATACTGTAACTCAGTCATTTGTCCAACACCAAGAGTGGCAAGTAAGTCTGGAGTTGAGAGATCTTTGACCCATTAGTATCACAGTGTGTGGGTTTCTCTTATACAGCAATGCTACAGGGCACTGCATGAGGGGCACCAGAAAAATCCCTGCCCAGATCCCTTGAGCCTTGGTGCAACAGAATATATAGGAGATACTGTGATACTGTCAGCACAGCTTTCGCTAAACTTTGGTATTTATATACCCAACACAATGATGCTTCGTGAGCTTACATATATGCTTACATGCCAACACAAGTCACAAACCGTACTCATAGTGGCATAGCATTAGACCTAGCTCTATTACAGATCATTTTGCTTTCCAAGCTTTGTGTGCCTTCCATAGTGATGCAGAGTGCCTATATACAGCTCACATGGAGGACCAAGGATCCACTGTACTTTAAATAGGCAACAATTTATTTTTCTGCCTAAAAAGGCAGTGTCTTGTGCTCGGTTTTTACCACGCTTCAGTGTTCTGCCTTTTAGACTTGTTTTATTTTAGGCTTTGGCATCTCCTTGCCACTTCATTTCTCATGTTCAGGATCAGAGCAAAAAAACACTGCATTATTGGTTTTGCTGCATAAAATAGCACTGAGGTCCAACAGGGTTCTAATAACTAGAAGAGGTCACTTCTAGTTATGAGAAGGTAATAACAGCAGAGACCACATACCAGGAGGTAAAGCTTAGATTCAGAGCTAATGAACACACAGGGTTTCTCTCATCTATACACTGACCGTGCTGCCCACCCATGTACCTGCTGCATAGGAGAAGGCAGGTGGCCTTGTTCAGAAATCTGACAAGTTAATGTGTTAATAAATCTGAATGAGAGGAAGCACTAACATGTAAATAAAACAAGTTTAATAACTAGCAAATAACCTTTACTTCATTTTTGGTGACAATACATATACAAGAAAATTAAAGGCAGGCCAAGCTAGGTCTGACTTGCTTTAGGAATCACACATTCTAGGTTTAGGTTTGCAAGACTGGTTGAGTAGGTTTGGGACACTACACATTGTATGCTACAGTGTCAATTGGAGTCACAAACACAAGAACACTCGCTCCAGTGACTTTTTTTCCTGTCAAAATAGGTAAAAACACCCCCAGGAAAGATGAAAACATTCTTTAATTGAGATGGCTTCAAAAAATCCATACACTCTGTAAAGAATAAAAAGTAAAATACAACAAAATGTTTAATGAGCAATTTTGTCTTTGCAAATATGAAACGGTCACAGAAAGAAAATCAAGAAAAGACAACATTTTACTACAGTATAACCACCACTGAGATTCTTTATGGTCCTTGGGGGCAAGAAGGGGGAGTGGGGAAGGGGAGGTTCTGGGGTTATTTTACATTGTGTGGGGGGTGTGATGGTCAAAGAATAGGTCTCAAATTTAATTCCTTAAAAGGATTAGTGAGGTGGTCATGATGTTTCAAGGAGGGAAAAAATTACTTTTGGCCATAAAAATATAAACACAATCAGAAAAAAAAAAAGCCTCCTGCAAAAGAAAAAAATAAAATAAAATGAAGGTCCTTCTGATATTCCCCCAGCCTCTCGATCCTAGCTCATCTCAGCCCGCCATTTCGCTTCCATTCTACCAGAAATCACGGCGGTGGTAACCATCAGGATCACAGTATTTTGTAACCACCACTCTGTTAGCAAATTTGCGCCCAGTGAGTCCTTGCATGGCTTTCTGGCAATCAAAGACTGACGTAAATTCTACAAAGATCTGAAACAAAATGTGCATAATTATACATTTAACATTTCTCTAAAAAAAAAAAAAAAAAAAAATGCCGTAAAAAGGCATAAAAACCATGACATTTGACAATACTGGCAACAACCAATGAAACCTTAATAAAGTGTAAGATTACAGCACTTACCTTGCCGCATCCTGGCACTTCAACTCCATCCACTGGACGTGGTATTTCAATTGATTTGACAGCGCCATATTTGCCACACTCATCCCTAACATCCTCCACTATCTCCTCATACTCATCATCATCTAACAACTCTTCTGGCAGCACCATATTCATTAGGCACAACACCTCTGTTGGATGACCACCCATCTGCACCTGAGAACTCATAAGACCAGGGACTTGAAGGGTCACGGGAGTCTGGTTTATTGTGCTCTACAAATGAAAAAAAAAAAATACACAGAACATTAGAAAGCAACACACATATCTACATGAGCTCTGCCAGTTACTGGAAGACAACAAACATAGTATTTTTTCTCTTTAGTCTATAATGTCAGTGACCTCTACTCCATTAGTATGCTAAACATCTAACAGGTATATGTGATTTTACTCAAGTTAGAAACATTTTCTATAGATATGACTTTATACACTGGACATGCATTCTGCCTATGTTTTTTCTTCAAGTTCTACTTTATTGTAGAAAGTTTACAAAATATAAAACTACTCTAATCTAAACTGTGCGTGGGACTAAACAGTATCCTTACCAGAGTTGCATTCTTAGCTCCAACACTTGCCCTCTGTACCAAAAGCTTTTTATCACCCAGTTGCATCCCATTCAGTCCAGCAATTGCCTAGGGAAACAAAACATGGTCAAGCAAACACAGATTTCACCTAATGTGCACAGTGGTAAACCAGTTAAAGAAAACTAAGTGTTAGAAAGCAGATGTTTATAAACATTCTGAAAGAAAGCCCAATAAAACACTGGGCTACAAATATCTTATGTGGCTGCTGCTATCAGCTTAGAAGACGCTTGCATATCATACGATCAAAAAGCAAGTAAACTGTTTGTAATTAATGGAATTTCCATCTAAGCCCCACCCATTGCAGACAGGTGTATCGGGATTGGTAGCGGAATGGAAACTTAACGGCTATCATAGGATGCCACCTCTCTGCCAGTTTATCAATGCATTCTTTTATATAATGGAAAGTGAAAAGATTGGAAACATCTAGGAGTTACAAATGTAGAAGGCCAAGCAAGTGTACAGAACGAACAGCTAAGTGTTGAAGCATGTGGAGTATAAAAATAGAATGCCCTTAGTACCCGAGTGGGGAAACTTGGAAGGGTGTACACTGCTATATAACATTTTAAAAAGGAAAGTGCAGGTATATATTTTTAATAATCCGTTACTTTAGAAAATTGGTTATGATGCATCATCATTAATTTTCCTAGTGCCAAGAAATAAAATTGACAGTTTGGCATTCCGATTTACTATGTTAGAAGTCAGACTAGATTATTTCACAGTCACTACAGTTTAGTTTTAATGGTTTAATAAACCGATTTCTTACCTGATCTGTGACATTAATATCCACATATTCACAAAAGGCATAGCCTTTTGATAGGCCTGTGGCACTGTCTTTTACCAAATTAAATGCTTTTAAAGGCCCAAAAGATGTAAGCAATTCTTTGACCTGCGAATGAAAATAATCCAAAAGGTTATTTACTGAGCAACAGGGGGCAAGGAAATGCTTCAAGAGAACAGTCATATCAAATAAAGAATTTAGAGAAATAAGGGAGAATGCTTCAGGCTTCAGTAAGTCAGTTCTTATTATACCAATGGAAATACAGGCTCCCCTATAAAAAACGGTTTCCATGTACAAAATAGCTGCAATTCCATTCCTGAAATTGTATTGCATAGTTATATTAATCAGTAAACCAACACCATAAGTTTGTTACCTATAGATTAGTTCAGTGCCAGAAAGCTGAAAAATAAAAAGGTTAGTTCACAAGCCCACCCAAAATATTTTAGATGGTGAAGTGCAATATTCTGCACTGTAAGGCCCACATGACCCACTTATCCCCTAACAAGTGCAGTGCCAGTAGAAACAGCACAGCTCCCTGTGCAGTTTGCTAGTGTAGCTCCACACTTCAATTAGGGGACTGGTACTAATGTGGAGTGTGACCATTCAACCTTATTGCCTTCCTGCTGGCATTGCTTACGGGAAGGCTGGATGCAATGGAACACATCAGGGGAGCGGTCCATATTACAGACCTCCGTTCAAATGGATGGGAAAGCCAAATCAAACATTCCCAGGTATGAAAAATAACAAATAAGTAAGCCTGAAATTACCAACCCATAGGCTTAATGACTCCATGGTTACCTGGTCATCATTCAGATAGTTGGGTAAACCTCCAATGAAAAGCTTGTGTGCAGAGTCAGGGACAACTGTAGAAACCACCCCTGTTAAGAAAGGATTGATATTGGGAAAAAGAAAAAATAATATTTTCCATGTATTCCTTTTTTGCTCTGAAGTCCTGGCTGGAACTGCAGGCTCTGTAATAATAAATGTGTACTGTGCTCTGCTAAGTAAAATAAAAGGCATTATTTTCATATTTAGTAAACTATTGTATATTACAGCTTGCGTCAGGAACCTAACCACTGTTACAGCATAACCATAAAACCTAACAGAAGTAAAAAAAAGATTTCTAGTGGCACATAGTTGAGGCAGATTTCTCCCTCTATTTCTTCAAGGAACATTTAAATCAGGTATGAAATCAGCTTACCTGGTACATACACGGATGGGTTTTCAGACATGCCTGGTAAAGGCTGGTAATCATGAGGACGCCTTATTTTGAGAGACTGGCCTTGAAAAATTATCCCATCAAAAGCCATTGCCTGTGTTGTTTCATCAACAGAACGAAACTACAAAAAAAAAAAGGGGGGGGGAATGTTGAGTGGTCTACAATTACAGGAGTTATTTCAGAAATATAGGTCAGTGGGCTAACTTTGGTTTTGTCATTGAATTCTTTAGCAAAGAGCCAATGAGAATTGGAGGGTAATGAATGATTAGCAGCAGATTTTGGAAATTTGAACTGAGCTTTAACCCCCCCCCCCCCCGCTCCTTCTGTGGCTAAAAATGCACCTTCAAGGAATGATAAACTTTAGGATATGAAGTGTCCAACTGAGCATTCATACCAATTTCCACCCACAGTAACTTTAATGCAAAAACATGTATAACTTCAGTATACCATGAACATAAGGTGGCCATAGCGCAGTAAAGGTGGATGCAATTTAAAGGGATACAGTCATGATTTTTATGGTGTACTTAAACAGTGTAACACTTTATGTAGCAAATAATTCCCTCTACCATTTACAATTTCATTCTCGAACAAATTGTTTTTTTTTAGCTGTAATATTGGTGTGTAGGCACCATCTCAGTGCATTGTGCCTGAGTCTGAGCTTTCAGAAGGTGCCAGCGCTACATATTAGAACTGCTTTCAGGTAACCTATTGTTTCTCTTCTCCCATGTAACTGGAGGAGTCCCAAGTCAGACTTGGATTTCATACTATTGAGTGCTATTCTGATATCTACTGGGAGCTTCCATCTTGCTCCCTTTCTCACCAATCAGCACTAAAGTGAGACTGAAGTTTATAAGATCACAAGTCACATGGCTGTGGGAAAGGAAGAATATGGCTAGCCCCATGTGAAATTTAAATAAAATTTTTTGCACTTAACAGATTTCAATGCAGGATTCTGATGGGAAAAACTGTATTAACTGATGCATTTTGAAAAAAAAAAAAAAAAAAAATTTGTTTTCCCATGAAAGTATTGCTTTAAGTGTTTTATACATACATTCCTATTCGGCACAATGCCACTTTCCACAAGCTTTACTTACCTCCAAGAAGGCAAAGTTTTTGTCTTGATTGATCTGAACAGCCAGTACAGGATTTCCAGGCGCTTGAGTCAATCCACCAAGGCGCATCTGGGCATTAAAGAAATCCATCATTGCTTCCTGCAAGGTAAAAAGAGGAGAGAAATATAAGTGGTCTGATATCCCTGTTAATAGCAACAAAGAGCATGTTTAAGATCTAGAATGTCCTACTTGCCTTGCACGATGGTAGCAAACTTATTTTGCTACGAAGGGATTTCAGCCCCACAATTTTCACTTTAAAAAGAAATGGAAACAACTCTTTGATCTTGTTTTTCAAATAGAAAAGGTTTCTTTTAAATCAAAGTTGTTTATTGTTGTAATTCAACAAAAGCAGCCATTTCTGCAAAAACCATGCTAACTGCTGGAAAATTTGGAAAAAAGTTTGAGACAAACTCCATTAGAGTGCAGGGCCATAGTACCAGTTCCGAATAAAAAAAAAAAAAAAAAGCAAAAATGCGATACCCATTTTATAGATTAGAAATGTAGGGTTTAGCAATGTGTCACATGATCAAATGTGAAACAAATCATTTAAACACCATGGAGAAGGGACACCAAGTTTTGAAAAAACCCACCTGTAAGTTTTTCTCCATAACACCGAAAGACCAGTTATAAAGCCATTATAGCGTGCTTAAAGCAGCTGCCAAATACCTTACCTGTGTCAACTAGATTAAGAATACTATTTAACAGAACTCAATGTAACTGCTTTGTAACGGTCCATTTTTATTTAAAATGTATTAATGTTACAATTGCCTCAGACACTGGGTCTCAAACATGTTTCTCAGTAAGTCCCCAACTGCTAAGGACAAATATTGTATTACTGCCTGAGAAGAGATAAATAAGGTTTGCCCACTGACTAAGCAAATGATACACAAGGATATGCATTTAACTGGCCACATCATTTACACACTTTACACCAAATAATGCTTATTTGTATGTGGGCTTTCTGGCAAACAATTGAAATACATTAAGCAATAAGGACTTCATTCAGGATTTTGCAGGATTAGGGATGTGGTGGCTGGAGGATTTTTACCATTGATATCCCTTAAAGATCAGAAACCAAAAGACCAAATGTAGGAAGGGTTTTAAACGGTTTACAGTAAAAATTAAACTGGGGAAATAGATAGGCTGTGCAAAATAAAACTTTTCAATATAGTCAAAAATAAAGTCTACATAATTGCCAGAACACTAACTTCCTCCTTTGCAGTTCTCTTATCTGTTACAAGTTTGTAATCAGTAACTTGGGGGAATATGGGATATAACTGTTCCTTTAGATTGCTAAGGATCAAAAGCAAAGTAACTGAACAGTTGTCTTATGTGCCCCTCCAAGTCACTAAGAGGTTAGAGAGCTGCCAAGGAGGAAGTAGTTTTCGGATATGTTCAACATCCTCCCAACTCCAGCCTTTATTGATTACATTTTTGGCTATCAGAAACATTTTTTATTTTGCACTACCTATCTATACCTAGTACTCCAATGACATAACGCCTGTTTAACAATGGCCCTAAATAAAGAGTGACTTAACCAAACTCATACAGCTTAAATGAAAATAAGGGTGGTAGTATAAAGAGAAAGCAATGGATTGCTTATGTAATAATTCAAAGGTAGCTATCAATGCTGGTACCAGGATGGACAAAAAAAAAAAAAAAAAAAAAAGGGTATCTGAGATGGCACAGTTCTCTTGCAGAAACAACCTACGGCAATGTATATTTACCCATGATAGGGCACTGAGTAAAAGCCCAACTACAACTATTCAGAACAACGAATATTCAAACAAATCATATTTAAAAAATTTACAGACTGTATATTTGAAATCCTCGCCTGTCAGGGACTTACTGAGCACTTGTCTGAGAGCCCAAAATTCAGGTCCCTGCTTAAGAGCTGTATGCAGGAAAATTGTTAGTGCCACCAATACGGATAGCTTGAGACCAATAACAAAAGAAACTGAGATAAGAGAATGTTTCAAGCTATGAAATACTTATTAACCTAAGGGGCAAAGAATACCTTCATTAAGTGGTAAATAAAATGTTGAAGAAATGCTGAAAAATGTTTTGGTGCTGCCATTTCTCAACCTCAATACTTTACTATAGCTAGGAAATAGAATGGCTATAGCAAATACCTCAGTGATTCCAAATGGAATATTTCCAACATAGAGTCGACGGGCCTGTCTTGTCATCTGACTACCCACAACAGGCACAGGAGTAGGAGTAACTGCCAAGCCATCTGGTGTCATTGTTGGAAGGAGAGCAGTAGCTGGAATCTGACCCGCAGCTGAGGAAAAGATAAAAAAGTTACGCGAAATATAAATGGTCTGCAAGTGTACAAATTAATAGTGACATGTGACAGTCAATTGTACAGTTAATTTAAAACCAGAAAAAATATATCTAAACAAGACAGACAATACCATACTCAAGCTTACAAATATGTGAAGGTTTAGTACTCACTGTAAATTCATATTTTCTGCTTTTGAACGTATAGGTAATGTGGTGTAAAACTTTTGGCTGGGAAACTCAAGTTAGAAAATTATAAAGGGGAAGCAAAACAGCTGATATTGTCCTCCTTTTACTCCCGTCGAATGATATGCTGTTTTACCCCACAAGGGAAGTCTATGTGAAGAACCCCTTGTGCAATAAAAATGAATCCAAGCTGGACAGCTTTTCTGTAAAGCAAAATATTGCACTTACCTTTTATATTCACCTCTTCTCTGTGCTCAGTGTAGTTTCACAATGTAACTTGTGAACCGGAGCCCAAAATTTCACTGCCTGTTTAAGAGTATGGCCTAATGCAAGGGGCGGACTTACAACTTTCTCCTTTGATGCTATTCCCTTTTTGTACTCTAGGGGTATCTCTTCATGGTCTAACATTCATTTTTCCAACACAATGGCACTTAGGCTACATCAATAATTGTGTAGAAGAAGCTGCCCCTGATAATCAGTTTCCTTTTAACTTCCAAACACAGACATAACACAAATGATAAAGCAGATACTGCGATAAGCACAAAAACTGTACATTCAATCAGAATTCACATTTCAAATATATTACATGCAAGATTATCCAGAAGGCTCCAAAATAAATGCACAGAATCCTTGTTAAGCAAAGAGCTTTTATTTTGCAGTAATAAAACATACCTTTCAAACAAAAAAATATTAGTTACTCATTTAAATAGCAACGCTGTATTATGACCCTTAAAGCTTTCAAAAGCTAAAGTAAAAAGATGAGTATTAACTAAATGTTAAAAACAAATTACCTTGCATGGCTTTATACTGCATAGGGGTGATATGCTCAAAACCAGGAGGTGGAACATCCCAGTATTTACGGATCTTCTTTTTCTTCTCATGTCTTGGTGAGCGACTGGACAAAAAAAAAAAAAAAAAGGGAAGATTTAAGTCATGCAAGGGTTAGCATATTTACACAATAGTTTAAGAGACATCTACAAGTTTTACCTGCGTCGCCTTCGATCCCTGGATCCACTTCGCTGCTCTCTACCTCGCCTGTCTCTGCTACGGCTGCGGCGCTTCCGGTCTCGGCTTCTAGAACGGCTGTGACTACGTTTTCGATGACGATTTTCCTTGTCCCTTTCTAAAGATACCAGAGGAATGTTGCAGAAAATTATTCCACAAATCACAAGCTTGACTGTGCAATACATTTGACCAGCACTTTCTCTCTAGTATATGGAGGTAATAAACTTGTAAAATTCAGCAGAAAAAAAAAATGGACCCCCCCCCCCCCCCCAAAAAAGGACAGGGAATGTATTTCTAACCTTCACTTCCTATACACCACCATCTCACATGCCTAATATCAACTGAGGGGGGCTAAACTGGTAATTCACAAAAAAATCTGTGTAGACCGTGCCGCCACGTATGCCATCCCACCGGCGATTTATATTTTTGCCGGTTGGATGTCATATCGGGGAGATTTTTCGTGGGCGACTTATCTCCCCGTGTACCAGAGCCCTAAGAAATAGGCTGATAACAGATTGCAATACCACTTGTATGTATGTATATCTTTATTTATAAAGCCCTACTTATGTAAGCAGCGCTGTACAGTACAATACCACTTTTTATCAGATTCTAACACGACTTAAGGTGGCCATACATGGTAAGATATTCTTGTTGGGAGAGATCGCCAAATGACTGGATCTCCTACCAATATTCCCTTATTCCATTAAAACCAATGAATTACAACTAAGGGTACAGGCACCGTAGGATTGACACGTAAGTCATCCCGCCAGTGATTTACATTCTAGCCGGTGGGATGGCATTTCAGGGAGATTAGTCGCCCGCAACAAGGAAGATTTGTCACGCTCCGACTAATATACTCCTGTGTCACAGTCCTTAAGCTACAATCACAGCATGGAAAAGAGCTAAAAGGATTGTGTAATCAAACGGGTAAAAAAGTGATTTGGTTTAAGTTTGCAAATTACCCAAACAGATGAGAAATCACTGAATAGTGTAGTTTTCCTGCAAATACAATCTGTATTTTGAGGATAATGCATCCAAACTGGAATGCACTAGTGACGCCCCAGATCAGTAAACAGCAGTGAAATGGCTGCATGCTGCAGGTTAGCCCAGGTATGCGCTGTAAGTTGGCAGGTTATGTTTGTTACAAAAGTAAACATTTAGTCATATTAGTGTATATATAAAAGTTTTTAAGTCAGGAAACTTTACATATCACACCAATGGTTTAGTTTAAAGGAACAGTAACATTAAAAAATAAAATAAGCTACGTGTATGTAGCTCTTAGACATGGATTCAAACAATGTGCCTTTTACCTTTTTCAGCTTGAATGGCTGTGCCTATGGCTACAGAGGAGCGTGTTTATATATAGTAGTGTTACTGAAGCAATCATCGGTTTTACCAGTGCAGGGCAACAGTACATTATAATGTAATTAATTGTTTAATGTAACTGTTGCTTTAATATCTAGGAATATCTGCTGGAATTCCCCTGTAAACACACACAAAGGCCCTTGATTTTAAACTCTCTGCATCTAAGAACCCTGAACTTGATCCAATGAAAGGTACACTAAGCCCCAAATCACCGGCTAAAATTATTTTATAAAATATTTAATACTGCAGTATGTTTAATACCCCAACATACATTGTGAAAGGCACTGGACCTTTATATCCAAACAATAGTACAGATAAAGGCTTGGTACAAGGTCTGTACAACTTGCATCCCTGTAATACCCCTTTACCAGACCTAGTCTGACCCTATATCACTGTGTTAAGTCCATTAAAGGAACAGTAACACCAAAATATGAAAGTGTTTTAAAGTAATTAAAATGTAATGTACTGTTGCCCTGCACTGGTAAAACTGGTGTATTTGCTACAGAATGCTCCTATAGTCTATATAAATAAGCTGCTGTGTAGCCATGGGGGCAGCCATTCAAGCTGGAAAAAAGGAGAAAAGGCACAGGTTACATAGCAGATAACAAATAAACTCTGTAGAATACAATGGCATTTTATCTGTTATCTGCTAAGTAACCTGTGCCTTTTCTCATTCAAATGGCTGCCCCCATGGCTACACAGCTGCTTTGCTTATATAAACTATAGTAGTCTTTCTGAGGCAAACACACCAGTTGTACCAGTGCAGGGTAACAGTGCATCATATTGTAATTGCTTTAAAACACTTTCATATTTTGATGTTACTGTTCTTTTAACATTGATTTAAACCCCCCATACACTGTACATCTGTGCTTAGAAACATAGTTCATACATTATCACCATGAGCTGAAACCAATCAATCATACTTAGTTGCAATACAAAATGGTGTCATGGCAAAATAAAAAAAACTTGCTTTGTAGATGAACAGGACTGCCCAATAGCTAGGCCTAATACATTGCTAACTGCATTATGGGGGCACTATGGGGCATTATGCCATGGGCTGGGGGTTCAAACTAAAGGCAGTTAGAGATTTGGGGAGAATGCTTATTTGCTATTCAAGATTCTCCCATAAGCTCATCCTGTAGGTTTATGATGTTTATGGATGAGCAAGTATTTATTGCCCTAGATATCCTCTGGACTATGGCTGATACCCCATATATGTTCCCCTGTATTATAACTTAGTATGTGGCCCCTGACCATAGCTTGCACCTTTAAAAATAAAAATAAATAAAGCTTGAACGGGAAAAAATTCTACGATCCATTTTAATTATTATTTAATGTTTCACACAAACTGGCCAGTGAATGGCGCTGTCTCATTGGGTGTATTGAGATTCAGCCCGATAGCGCCACAAATAAAGCCATACAAAGTAAGGTCGCTGGGTCGATCATCATATGTTTTTTAATCGGGATTATTTTAACAAATGAGGCCATGGCAACGCACAGCATAAAGGAAGGTATAAAGGAAGGTATAAAAGGGCAGAGTTGCAGAAGCGGCAGGCCGCCCCACGCCAGCGGGACCAGAACCTTCGGGCCTACCCAATGGGCTACGTAAAGAAAAACTCCGCCCCATCTAGGCCTCAACCGCGCACATTTCCCTCTTCTCCCGCCACGCCACATATTATACGGCCCCAGGCCGGCGGCTCCCGGGTTTCACCTTACCTTGCTTATTTTCATTCAGCTGCCGCTCAAACTCGTCGAAGTCAGACATGATGGCCGCGCTTTATTGTGATGGCGGCGGCAGGCCGTGTCCGAGCGCCAGTCCTGCACTCTCTTCTCGCGCTCTTGTTCTCAGAGGAAGGAGTGGGAGGAGGAAGGAGACAACGCAGTCGCAACACGCTTACCAACCAGCTTGGCGGCTTCCGGAAGTAGCGGGGCAGGGGCTTGTTAAGGATTCGCCCGCTTCCGGAAATGATTGGGCGGAGCTTACTATTTTCTCGGCTTCTTTTGAAAAGGGCTTTACTGAAGCGAGAAGACTTCCGGGAACTTCGACAATTTTCGTAAGTAGGGGGGCGTGGTTTATTCAAACATATATGTTTCGGACGGACATGAAATAGAGCCGGCGGAAGACGACGTTAATCCGGTCATTTAAGTTTAGAAGAAAAGGAGACATCGATGCAATTAAGGTGGCATGGCTAGCTGAGCGTGAGGCCTGTTAAAATTAGACACGGACATAAATAAAACATGTACATATGTCTCTTTGTAGGCGGTAAATACATATTGACGGTGTGTTCTCATTTGTAAGGACAGCCTCCTCCTGATTGGTGCAATACACGTGTTTTCAGGAAGCCCAACGTGCAGGGCCAATATGAGCGTTGTACTGCGATGTACCTCTCCTGTTTTATACACTTTGCTATGGGATCCGCAATGTGTTATCTTCCTCCAAATACTGTTTTGTTGCATTAAGAAAGAAAAGGGAACTTGCAGAGATGGATAGTCACATGTTACTTTAAAATATATACAATATTATGCCAAATAATTATACTAATCTAAATATAGATTATCCAGAGAGAATCCTCCCTCAGTCTTTTTAAAACTAAACTAAGATAGTACCTTTTGGAGCACTCACCCAGCACCTGATCTGGGGACTAGCACTTATATTGTAATGTTACCCACTGTGACCTACAGCACTTATATTTGCCGATTTGTGTCTGTAAGTTACCCTCCCATATAGATTGTAAGCTCTACGGGGCAGGGACCTCCGTCCTCTTGTGTCTTTGACTCTTTCAACTGTACCTTGTATTTATTGTTATACTTTGTATTTATTATTATCTTAATAACCCCATTTGTAATAATCTATTCTACTGTACAGCACTGCTTACATAAGTAGTGCTTTATAAATAAATAAAGATATACATACATATAGAAGGAATGTGCCTGAAAAAGTAGTGTTTTAGGCAGCCCATTCTTTTTTACTGGCCTATACTGACACAGGTTGATGTAAGTGCTGAACGCAGGTGGAAAGCAACATTATGCATCGGAGGGCCTCATACACAGGCAGATAAGCTGTCAAATCAGTCTGACTGGGTTAAATCACAGAAACCCCTAATCACTATAATCTGTTCTTTGATACCATTTTTAAATGTTGAAATCCAGTTGCTAAACAGTTCTTCCCTTTCTGCATCATTTGACATCCTGGCAGGAGAGGAGGGACTAAAACATTGATGTTCTCCACAGGTTACAGGCAGCATGCAGAAACATAACCCACAATGCATTAACTGTAATGTTCCTTTCCTTATGGACATCACATGTGCAGGCGTTTGGAGAATTTTTTTGCCGAAGACAGGTGACTACTGTTACATTTTATTTCAGTGTCAAAGTAGTCAGCCAGATCAGCAGGAGAACAGGCGGCCGGCTTATGTAACTGTTCCAAATCATTTCATTACATTAAAAATTATAAAAAGGCTGCATTTTTTAAGTGATGTATACTACAAGTTTGTTTGAAGATAAGTATACTTTTCAAAAAAACAAGTTGTGTTTGGGTGGAGTTCCCCTTTAATTCTGCCTGTGTATGGCCACCTTTATTGCAGTTCTATTTGGGAAGCCTGCAGGATCCATGTGCCATTAGTATAATTCTATCAATACAATATACCATGACATATTACAACAATTAATTGTGGATGGAGTAGAGCTGCCCTCTAAGGCTTATGTCACGTGTAGTGTTTTCTCCACAATTGGGGAAATACTCTGTAGGGATCCATAGGGTTAACTAGTCCCTATGGCTTTAAACCCTGCAGCTTCCTTGTTTTGTGCTGTTACTGGGCAAAGACCCATGTATCCATTTTGAGTTTGCATATGTGTCCTATTACTTAACAGGGAGCACTTTGATATAGTGCTTAGCAGGGGGGTGGGTCTGCCTCTTTGGCTGCCTTTGTTCTCAGGTGAAGGACCACTGAGCCTGGGAGCAGAACTAGGCCCCAGTAAGCCATGTGCCCCTAGAAAAGTGAGATAGTGAGGGAAGGAAGCAAGAGCAGTTTGGCTCCAAGGAAACAATAAACTAGTTCTACTGTTCAACTGCAAGAACCTTCTGGCGCCCATTTGTTATTCTGCACACAGCAAAGTGGGTTGTAGTTGCGCTACACTATAGCTCAGTTTGGTCACTTTTACATAGCGAAGGCCCATCCTGAAGGATTGAGTCGCGTGTACCCCATGTTCTAGACCTATCTAGCCGTGCTGTTGGCTTGGTTACAGCTAAGAAAGGGTTACAACTTAATACCACCCACACAGGCTGCTATAGACTTTAAACATCTATGGCTAATGCCAGACGAGGCGTAGGGCCAATATTTTGGAAAAACGCTTGCTGAAAATTCCGCCCTGCGCCTCCTACATGTGCCTGCACCCAAATGAATGAGATACGCTCAGGTGCAGGCACATGTAGCCGATATGCGCATTCTCCTACTAACCGGCCTCCCAGACTCCCACCTCTCTCCCCTGCAATCAATTTTAAACTCTGCTGCCAGGATCCTCCTGCTCTCTCCTAAGAGGGATCCTGCTCAGCCTCAATTAAGCTCACTAGCATGGCTGCCTGTCAAGCAAAGGATAGCTTACAAAATCCTTCTGCTGACATTCAAAGCCCTTCACTCCTCTGCTCCTCACTACATTACTTCACTGGTCTCCCTGCACATTCCTGGTCGTCTCCTCCGCTCCTCTCAGAGCCTCCGTCTCTTTACACCATCCACACCCACTGCGCTCTCTCGTCTTAAACCTTTCTATCTCGCTGCTCCTTACCTCTGGAACTCTATCCCTGAATCCCTCCGTAGGGAAAACTCACGCACTCTCTTTAAGAAAAACTCAGCTGTTACCTTCTGGAGCACTAAGACATTATTTTGCCCAGTCCTGTGCTTAAGGGCAAATGCCCATACCTGATGCACTCTTACCTTCCAGTTTGTGCATGTATGTTACCCAACCACTCAGATTGTAAGCTCTATGGGGCAGGGACCTCCTTCCTACTGTGTCTCATACCACATGGCATCGCGTTTTTATGCGTATTTCGGCTACATGTGCTTGCACCCAAGCGTATCTCATTCATTCAGGTGCAGGCACATGTAGGAGGTGTAGGGCGGAATTTTCAGCAAGCGTTTTTACGCTTGCCGAAAATATCCGCCCTACGCCTCGTGTTGCATTAGCCTAACTGTGCAAGAGATGGATTCTGGACTAAAGACTGTGTGCACAAATATACACTGCTGTTTCTAATACTGAGCCAAAGAGCCCATCAGTCTAAAGTTTGAGCAACTGCATATTAGACACAATCCTCTTAGTATTTACAAGCCTCATCTAATGACAGAAACTGCGAAGGTAGACATAAAAGGCTGATACAGTTATCCAGTTCTCATGATCCTTTATACAACTCTGCAGCATTTATGCAGATATAATAGGCAATGCAGTAAAATGTATCATTTATTGCTTTTTCTTACAGTTTTTTTTTATATCTTCAAAACACCAGCTGAGTTGAATGGAATGCACAACTTAATGAAGAAGACATTTTTCCTGGAACAGAGAATAAAGCAGCTCAATAGACATTAGAGGTAAAATGTGCACAGCATAAAAACAGCATACAGTTCTGTAGATCACCAAACATGGGCATATTAATACCATAACCATCCAGTAGCCTAAGCAAACCAACAATATGTACCATGTAAAAGTTCTGCAAAAGCAAATGGGGGAAACTACTGTTTACAGTTTCAGGTGCAATGACGTTAAAATAAGATATTTTAAATAAATTCACAAATTCCTTGCCAACAAGAATGGCTAGAGATAATTATTTGCCTTAGATCATCTATCTTCTACAGCAGCGGTTCTCAACCTGTGGGTCGGGACCCCTTTGGGGGTCGAACGACCCTTTCACAGGGGTCGCCTAAGATTTTATTTTTATATAAAATTATATAATTTTATGGTTGGGGGTCACCACAACATGAGGAACTGTATTAAAGGGTTGTGGCATTAGGAAGGTTGAGAACCACTGTTCTACAGCCTCACTCACAGCCCTTATTTGGGGGTAACATTGATGTTACACATTCCTAGAGTTCACATGGCTTATGACAGTGATCCCCAACCAGTGGCTCAGGGGCAACATGTTGCTCACCAACCCCTTGGATGTTGCTCTCAGTGCCCCCAAACCAGGTAGTTATTTTGTGAATTCCTATCTTGGGGGCAAGTTTTGGTTGAATAAAAACAAGATTTACTACCAAACCCTGTAAGCTGATAGTGTGCATAGAGGCTGCCTAATAGCCAATCTTAGCCTTTATTTGGCACCTCCATGAACATTTATGGTGCTTGTGTTGCTCTCCAAGTCTTTTTACGTTTGACTGTGGCCCACGAGTAAGAAAGGTTGGGGATCCCTGGCTTATGATATGTCACTACTTACTTCTTACCTAGGTATTTGCCATACCGATTAGTTTCACGAACACAGTGACAGTACAAGCCTTGACCAGAAAATCACTTGTGCCAACTGAATGCGAGATTCCACAGAGCAGTGATTCTTAACCTATGGGTATGGACACATAATTGGGTCCCCGTGCTGTTTATGGTGCATCTCCATGGCCCTCTTTAATACAGTGAAATGTTCTGCTACAATAGGCAATAGTAATAAGGTGCATAATTAATTCAAATCAATAATTTGGCTGTCTCTCAAACTGAGAGGGAATAAAAACGCAAAGTAAATTGTCACATAGCGACTCCTCTGTAGTCACAACTTTCTATTGGAACTATTTCCACATATTTGGGAGACAATTTTACTATACTGTTTCCATAGCTCAATTTCCGGTGATAAGTAGGAAATGTTTCACAGTAGTTACTGGTCCTTTGTTGCACTTTGTTATTTTTAAGTCGGCTGGAAAAAAAAAAATCTATAGGAGGCCTTTCCATTTTCTGTAGCATATGAAGAATCAAATAAAATTCCCATGTAAATGAGGCCTTTAGCAATGTCTACAGTAATTGCACTCTGCTGAGTGACACAGAAGAGCATTATTTACATTTATTATTGTGCTTAGATTTGGCAGTACACATGTTTTAAAAGGCACATAAGTGTATATAAAAATGTTAAAACAAGGTACCAGTAGTTGCTTTTGTAGAACAAAAAAAAAAAACTATTTCTTGGCAGCAAATTCCATATTTCATTCTATAATTTGTAGAGAGCCATAAATGGCATTTGGCCCCTGTTTATCTACTTGTGTATGAACTAAACCCACTGCATTTTACAGTTTATCAGTTCTACCTGCTATGTAAACATGTGCCCTATAGGCCAATTTCAAACTGAATGGTTGCTGCCATGACTACAAAAACAATGCTAGTATATAAATTGTAGCAGTGTTTTTGAAGAAAGCACAAACATTTCAATGGTGCAAAGCAGCAGGGGTATGATTAATGCATAAAAGAAAATCACTATGCCCAGAGTTCTACATTGTATAGTACTGACATTCCCAGCAGCTAAAGCTAGCTTGGTTTATAATGATAAATATGCCACGGGAAATCACTGTACTGTTGCATTTAATTTAGACAGAATGACAGTGTATAGGGAATATATTCTCTTGAATGATACATTTTCACAGGTTTCGTATAAGAGGCCAAGTAGTCAGGTATGCAGATGTAGCAGAGAGACCAGACAGAGAGTTGCATAAATTAAAGCTAAAGCCATTTGGAAAATTTTGTCCAGCTAACATAAAGCAGTCATTGTGGTACTAATGTAGAAGCAATCCCCCTTCCTCTCTGGATCCCCTCTATTACCTTGGGTGGGGGCACATGTGCAGTACAGCAATACATTGACTACCAAGATTGGGCTATTGTGCATGTGTGCAGCGCACATCAGCTATGAGATAATGGCAAGGTGTCACTTCTACAGTAGCATCAGACTGGGGTCTCATGTTAGCACCAGTGTGGGGTATCAGGTTGCCAATCCCTGGGTGACTTCTTTAACATTCTACTTATTGTTCTTCTAAGCACAATCAAAACAAATCAACAGTACACTAAGAAACCTCTCCCTTCCCCCAGCTGCCACCTTTCTTAGGCTTGCAGATAAGGAGTGGCTCATCATAGAAACAGCTTCTCAATAGACTGCTGATTTGTTTTACCCAGATTACTTCAAGAAAAAGCAAATACCATACATAATCCTTATTTAAAACAGTATGTTGAACAAATAGGGCTTGTGCTGTACATACTTTCTGCCTGTTTTCATTAAGAAATAAGTAACTAAACAAAATCACATTCTACTGTCTGGTTCCTGTAAGGACAGTCAAAAGTCCTCTATGAAGCCTCTGTATAATTTGCTGCTCCTTATTTCAGAGTTTAACAAATGCTGCAGCTAGGGATAGTAAGTAGTTTGTTTATACAGAGGGCTTCTCACTGGACTGCTTTTTTTTTTTTAATTGTGCTAGTAACAAGAAGTAGAAATGTAATGAACCACCCCTCTAAGCTATTGATCAAAAACATTTTCAAGAGCTTTAGACCAGCAAGAAAAGAGAATAAGTATAAATAAATATATAGGTTGTATATATAGGTTGTATATATTGTTAACTCAATCTACCTTAAATTCAGACATAATATAAACATAATAAATCTCAATTTGGGAGCTTGGCTTCTTATAAATGATTTTTTTTACATGTATTTAGTTGGATTATGCTAGTGTTTTGGAGTCCCTTAACATGGTTTTTAAACACTTCAAAGCTGTTTACAAAGGCATAAGGAGTGAAAGAAAATAACAGAGGGGATAACTGTCTTCATGATAAGTCACTAAGGTTGTAACTTTATATGGGAATATGGTATTCATTTCTCAGCGTGTCTCACATTTTCCCTGGGTGCAGCTCTCCTAGAACAGAGTACAAACAGCTGAGCTTTGAATATACTGCTTTCTGCATTCAGTAGCATTGTAGGTCAGCTTGCCCAGGGACCTCCCTTAAGGTGACAGCTATTGGCAGGCATCAAGAAAGTTGCAAGAGCAGCAAGGTGCAGTACAGCCTTGTTCTAAACTCCTGCTAAAATACAGAGTGCAAGTGCTCTGTGCAGGGTCCCTAAGGGGTGCAGTTCTGCTGCTTTTCACTGATTTTCTTCCTGCTATTTAAGCTGGCCATGCACGCACCGATAATATTGTACGAAACCCCGTTTCATATGATATTTGGTGCATGTATGGCGAGTCGACTGATATCGCAGGAGGCTGCTGATATCGGTTGACTCGCCGATCGGCCAGGTTAAAAGACTTTGATCGGGCGCCATAGAAGGCGCCTGAGCAAAATCTGCAGTCAGAGCTGAATCGGCAGAAGGAGGTAGAAATCCTATTGTTTCTACCTCCTTATCTGCCGTTTCAGCCATGAACGGTTAGTGGCCAATTGTACGATCTTTCGGAAATCGCCACGTGTGTGGCCACCTTTAGACTTACTTTAATAAATAGGCAACCTCCCCCAAGCAAGTACAGATCTTAACTACAGATCTACTTTTTGCATATATTAAAAAAAGATAACATTTATAGCAAATAAAGTTCCTGGTTGCTAAGGGCAAAGTGCCTGTTATCATATCATTAACAGCAAATGAAAGGGGAACCATTGCTATTATAAAAAAATACAATCAATTATATTAGATGTTTAACAAATCTTTCTCACTTTTTTTCTAAAAGTTGTTTATGTATTAAACCCATTTGTGTATTGCTCAATCTAACTTTTTTTTTTTTTTTTTTTTAGCATGGATGGAGTGAATTGCTGACAGGTTTCCCCTGCTCAAAAAGCTGGCCATGCACATATTGCTGATGGGAGATGAGGTTCCATATGTTTTTCTGGATGTGTGTCTGTGTATGAATAACTGAAACAGAAATCCTAGTACCAATGGCATCAGTTATTTAACTGATTGGTCAGGTATACATGGCACCTAAAATTAACGCAACATACTTGTTTACAATTAGCTTCTAGTGCACAGAGAGTGGTCTTATGAATGTAATACATAAGGTGGCCATACACAGCGAAATTTTACTTTAACTGAATCTAACATGATGCATCAATTGCCAACACACTACTGACAAACAGCATGCTTGGTTAGTTAGGAGGAAGAAAATGTTAGGCTGAGCAAGCACACAAAAGAGGACACTAGTATTTCCAAAACTATGAGAACATTTGTTATATAAAAAAAAAAAAAAAAAAAAAAAAAAAGAATTGTTTAAAGTCCTTTAGTGATTGGGTTCATGTTATAACAATGCATGATTATACCAATTACCCTTAAATACCACACTGAAGAGATGAGTCAAACAAAATTAAGTAATTCAATAAAGAATAAAATAAACCCAAATCCATATTGTCTTGGAATAGCAAGGTGAACTTTCCCTTCAAAGAGAAGAGGGAAAAAAATAAAATAAAATCACAAGTTAGAATAAATACCATTTAAAGCTTAGTTCTGGACACTAAATACAACTGAGCATCCTGAATATGGCAGCGTTTTTGTCCTGTAAGATTCAGAGAAATGGGCTTTCTATCTAGGATTGCTTATTGCAATACCTTGAGGTGGAGATGAGAGGCAGTTATTTTCACAGTATGTTTTGCTCTAATACAGCAAATATGGAACTAAAGCCTGCCCCAGAAAGAAATGCAGCATTGTAGGAAAGAATTGTAGTGTTCCTATAAGTGGGTATTAATGTTTTTGTATAGTTACCACATATGGCATATAAATATATATATATATATATATATATATATATATATATATATGTAGAATTCTAGCTCACTGCATACAAGAAAGCACCTTATTCAAATGATCATGCTGTTATCCAGTTGTCCCACACCATATATTTAATTGCCCTAGATACGGAGGAGCACCGTGTGTAATAGACAAGGGTTCTTTGGGAACCCAGGCACAGTGTGCAAGAACTTTGTTTAAGAGTATGCTTTCAATTGAATGCTGCCTGTATTAGGCAGTGCTCCATTTAATAAAGGTGGAGGTGGGAAGGCACATAAGTGTCCTCCCGTCCACTACATTGCATGTCATTCTGATCGTAAAGTAGGAGCGGCCCACATTGGTGGCTTGTCCTTACCACCTGCCTAAGGACAGGATTGAGCTGAGCATCCTGACACTGCGGTCTTTACAGCAGACAGAGAGCAGTGTTCAGGAGGGGGCACAAGTGCTTAAGAAATGGACATTAAGGGGTGTGTTCTTAGGGGCATATTTATTATAGTTTGTAAGCCATCATCACTAGTGATGTTGGCTTACACACTATAATACATATGGCCCTAAGGGGTATATTTATCATGCTGTATAAAAAGTGTAGTGAAGCATGGCTGCTATAAGCAACATCACCGGTAATGTTTTACTCCACTTTTTACACAGAATGATAAATATACCCCTTTAATTGTCTCTTGTTCTGTAGCAGAATTAAAAAGGAAGCTTATATACACCTGACAATTTCATTAAATACTTTCAAACTGTTCACCCCAACCTAATACTGAGTCACAGAAGAAAAGGCAAATAAAAGGCTAGAAATAATAATAATAATAATAATAAAAATAATAATAATAATAGAAATAATAATCTATTGTTTGACTTTTGGGGTTGGTCAGACATTTTTGCTCTGTTGCACACAGGGCAGATGTAGACCTTAGAAGCACGCAAGTGTTTTTAAGCCAAAATCCACCCCTATGTGCACAGGGACAATGATGCACAAGCAGTAGTTGCTGTTTGCCAGCACTATAACAGCGTTTCTGACATGTGCTTTACTGGACAAGTAAATCTATTAGTAAATATAGCCTGGCTACAGTGCCTCCCTTGCAATGGTTAGCAACCATATGCGTTACTATATAGTCCCTGCCCAACCCAAACTCCAGGTGCAAACCAGATACACAGGGAGACTACCCTGAAGTACAGGGTATTGGTGCACAAAAGCCACAGAAGGAAAATCATGTCATTGAAAACCAAATGGGAGGCACGGGGCTACCAGATATGGAAAGCAGCACTGTAGCCCTATGTCATTTGAGCAAACATATATTTACCCCCTTCTAATGTCAGTTTTATATGGACACTAACTGCTATCTGCCAGCAACACTCTTGTACTTCAGTTGCCAATGGTTACACTTCTGAAATCGCATTTTCTTGCAGATCTAAACCATGGATTGTTAACTCCTACACTCACCCGCAGTTGCTAAACTACAACTCCCACAATCCTCAAGCAGGTGGAAGATCAAGGACATAAAGTGTAACATGACAGAATGACGTATTACTAAAATAATCCCTGAGGTTATCATATACACAAGTAAAATTCATTACAGTAACCCCGATCCTTACTTCTTCCCACAAGCATCATGCATTGTGATTTGTTTCCTGCAGAGATGTTTTTCCTGACCTTATTTTTCTCCCAATGCAGCAGGGAATTACAAATGTTACAAATGCAACAATGCTTTATACTTGGAGCAGAATTATATGTGATTTTTTTTTTGGCAAATAAGCTATTTGTAAGGACTTTTAGAAGTTTCAGTCTGTGCACAACTCAAAAAGCTTCTGGACACAATACGCAAGGGCAGTCAGTGCAATAACATTGTGCAGTCGCTTTCGCTGTGTATTCTCCCTCCGAACCAGGACAACTGGAGATGAAGTCCTCAATGTTCCAGGTGGCAAAAGTGCAAGCTCACGTCCACTGTAATCTACTTGATAATGGCAGCATGGGTCAGATTGCCAAGAGACACCATAAAGAGCAGCACATGCTACACTTACTGCTCCAGCTGGTAGCCCCACGTAGTAAGCACAATTAGGAGGTAGACCAAGAGGTGACAGTAGACAGACAGCTCCTGTTACAATGGTTGTTCTGTGCAGGCAATTACCCACTGAAATCCACCGGGCAGTCTCGTCTCCCAGCCTTGCAGGCTCAATCACAATATGGCGGTATTGGTGCTCTAGGGCAGCATCCAGCTCTGCTTCAAATTGCTCTTGGGAGAAGTCACCATCGTATACCTCGTGAATTACATAGCAGTCCATTTGAGGTAAATGAAGCCTGCAAAATGGGAACAAAATTAAGAGGGAATTATTACACCTTAATACCAAAGATATACCAAACAGGTTTTAACGTTTTTTTTATCAAAAGAACTAGCACTTTGTTCTTTGTCTCTGTTAATAAAAGAGCCTTTCTGCCTTGCTGCTCCCTACATTTGGAATGCCCTCCCTGAATTCCTTTGGAGAGAATCCTCCCTCAGTCTCTTCAGAACTAAACTCAAATACTCCCTTCTTGGGGCACTCGTATAGCCCCTGAACTGGCACTTATATTGCAGCTTTAACCTGAAGCAGTTAATACCCTCCAGTTAGTGTCTGTAAGTTACCCCCCCTCCGTTTAGATTGTAACCTCTATGGGGCATGGACCTTCATTCGATTGTCTTTTTGTCACTTAGCTCTAGGGAATCTTAAATGCAACTGTACTTTGTATTTATTTATCTATTATTGTAATGACCCCCTGTTTGTTCTATTAATTTAAGTAGTACTATATTAATAAAGATATGCATACATAACTGATCCACGTCTGCCAACTGCCTTAATTTTCACAATAAAATGGAACAGGTTTTGCAGAAGTGAAAAGAATATATGTAACAATTTAGAGTGTGGCCAAAAAATGCCCTAATTTTACTGGCAGGTATGCCTTGACCACTCTTACTGAAGTTCTGTCCTTATATAGAGCTTTAAGTACAGGTATGGGACCTAAGGGATCTTTCCGTGATTTGGATCTCCATAACTTAAATCTGCTAAACATCATTGAAATATTGAATAAACCCACTAGGCTTGTTTTACCTCCAAAAGGATTAATTATACCTTAGTTGGGATTAAGTACAATGTACTGTTTTATAATTACAGAGAAAAAGGAAATCATTTTAAAAAATTAGAGTTATTTGCTTATAATGGGGTCTATGGAAGATGGCCTTTCCGTAATTCAGAACCTTCTGGATAATGGGTTTCCAGATAAGGGATCCCATACCTGTACTGAGTAAAATATATATTAATGTATCCTACATTGTAAAATATAAGGATATCATAAGTCACCTTGGAGTTTTATGACCATATAAAAGCACAAGGCATAAGGCAGAATGCTTTTTTACAGGTCATGGAACTCCAAGGTAACTTCTAATATCCTCATATTTTACAGGAGGTACATTTATAAAAATATCCATGTACCAGTGAGTCCTGTGACAGAAATGATATCACTAAGCACTGATAACTGATCACATCACTAAGCACTATTTAAAAAGAATATAATTTATAAAATATTCATGGCTCCTGTGTATTATAGGCTTATAATTGTCACTTATTGATGTCAGCGAATGACAAATACAAGGATATGTCTCTCTGATGTTTCCACAACCCAAACATGACTGCTGAGGACACTTAAACTAATGACAATTTAACAGTCATTAACAACATGGATTGTGCTGATGTGCGTAACTTGGGTTTGCTTTGCTACACCAGGATCTGTGATGTAACAAATTCTGCTTTGTCAGAAAACTCTAGAAAAGGTCAGGCCATGGCTCTGGGCTGATCCTAAAGTGGGTCACAAAGCATGGAATGTACTCTAACAATCAAGCCTGCTACTGAATAGCTAAAGAGATTTCCTATTGTGGATTTGCCATTTCACCATCTCAGTTTAAAGCCAAGTGAAATACTGCTGAGGGGCCATCAGGCATTTTACCATTCCCTTACTAATCAGTTTCCTATCACCCCAAATAAACCTGGCAGAGCAGCAGCTTTTTTTTTAGCGCAAGCGAACCCGGAAGTAGGAAGCGTTGCAGGTACCCCGGGCTGGTGCTGTTCTCTCTGTACAGGGGCACCAGCCCAGGGTAAAAGGTAGGCGATTAAAGTCACTTGGGGGTGCCTAACATTTTGGCACCCCCAAGTGACTTTGCCTTTACTTCTCCTTTAAGAAATAATAATATATAATATAATTAGGAACAAGTTTGTACTAGAAAAAATGTTGAACCACACTGCTCTGGACCTCTTGTGCATTCAGTAAATCAGTGTCTGGCAGATGTTGATGGGTGGTGTGTAAACCTTTGGGTTGCAAATTTGGTTTGTGGGTGTATAAAATGAGACTTATTATTAACATGGGAGGTGTAAGCGTTGTGCCCACACTATTCAATCCTTTTAAAACTCGTTTAAATTGTCACTATGCACAGCACGTTTGCCTTGTAAGTAACAACATTTATTTTTAGCCACTTACAGAGAGCACATAGAACTTTCCATTGATCATATAAGGGAAGCTACAATTCAATCACTGCCACAGGTCCCACATAGAAAGCTCTAAATTTAATCATCATCATTTATTTATATAGCTCCAACAAATTACTTTATATTACTTTTTAACAAACAGGGGTCTTAACACAGGTTAGCAAACACAGGTTACAGAATAAAAATGGGATCAAAGGATCCTGTTCACAAGAGCTTTATATTTAACTAACATTACATTTATATAGTTCATTAACATCAATGTCCCCTAAACATTCACAGCCACCAGCAAAATTAACTGAAAGGGGATATCAGTTTAATTAAACAACCTCTGGCTTATTTGTTTCCTTTAGTATTGGTATTAAAAGTATCTAGCACAGGTTTGTAGAAACAGAAGCCAACCAACTGGACATGGCCCTCCAAGAGATTTAAATGCCCCCCTGACTGCCCGTGGACTCCATATACTTCACTGTATGAAATAATTTTAATATGAACCAGCCCAAAAAACAAATGTTGTATATTGGATAATCAGCCCATTACATTAATCTTATCTGGTCATGTGAAAAACCCAGGATACTTCTTGGAATATCCAGCTACAAGGGCTGCATTCAATTTAAGGGCAATACGTGTAGCCCAACAACCTGAGTTTATTAAAAGTCTCTGATTTTGGAAATGTAGAAACCTTTAAATACAGGTATGGGATCCCTTATCCGGAAACCCGTTATCCAGAAAACTCTGAATTACAGAAAGCCCATCTCCCATAGACTCCATTTTAATAAAATTATTCAGAATTTTTAAACTGATTACCTTTTTCTCTGTAGTAATAAAACAGTAACTTGTAATTGATCCCACCTTAGATAAAATTCATCCTTATTGGATGCAAAACAATCCTATTGGGTTTAATTAATGTTTTTTTGATTTTTTAGTAGACTTAAGGTATGGAGATCAAAATTACGGAAAGACCCCTTATCCGGAATACCCTTGGTCCCGAGCATTCTGGATAACGGGTCCTATACCTGTTCAATGAAAAAGCTAGCAGCACAGTTTAGAAAACTGCACATAATTTAAATGGAGGGCTACCCTTCAGCCTAATGGGGATAATAATTCATGCCCTAGAAACACTCTGACTGTATTACAATTAAGCCAACAACTTTTCAATATGCAGCCCTTCAACTGCTCCAAACCAACTCATAGCATTACCAGATAGCCTTTAGTTCTTAAGGGACAATGAAAGTTGTAGTTTAATGGCTGATGAAGGACAGCAGGTCATACACCCACCACTGTTATTAGGGGGGCCAAATAGGGGCAAACTGACCACAGAGCAGCAGTAGGAAAAACGGATGTTAGCAAATCAGTGCCAATTAAATTTTATATCAGTGTGCCAAACCTGCTGCCATAAATTGCTAATGTGCAACTCCCAGCATGTCCCGGAAACCAATGCCCATCAGTGGTGCAGGGACTTGCAGTACAACACAAACTAAAAAAAAACACAGATCCTAGATATTAATAAGTAATAATAAGTGACTGTGCAAATAACACCCCCCTCCCCACCAAATCTCTTCTTCTGCAGTTCTCCTTTACAATAAAAGGCAGCCCAGTATTAAATGCCATTTTATAAATAACATTTTTAATATCTAATATATTAATGAATTAATATGTATATGTTGTTCCCAATTTTAATGTGAATGTCACAGAATGAATGACCCTGGGTGAGAGATCTCAAGGACAACTTAAGCAAGGGGCAGGGAGGGGGTGAGAGGAATAATGAATAAGGAAACACACTGAAATAACATGACAGGAAGAAAACAAAATACCAGTAGTGTATAGGAAAGTATCCTGGGAAGTGGGGCAGGCAAGTTTAATAGAAAAGAAACACTGTATGCTAACACAAAAGAATCCAAATATACAGCTCTGCCAATTGGCTTACAGATACAGTCAGCTCAGATACAGACAGCAGATATATCTAGATATATATATATATACATGTTAGGGCACGACACTGAATCTCTCGTATAAAACACGAACAGCTATTGATAGTTAAACATTACACTTGCTATAGTGCCAATTAAGAAAGTAACAAATGCAAAATATACTCTAGTTAGTCTTTAAACCAAAAGAACCACAGAGCTGACACTTATAAAAATACCCTCTGACCTCTCCGCCACCTCCAGCGCCGCCATCTTGCTACAGCTTCACGCACCCCACACGCCATCTCCCAGCGCCCGGCGTCACCATGGAAACTAGCCACGCCCACCCGGCTTTACAGATACAGGTGGAGAATTTGTTGAGCGCAGGGCGGTTGACTTCATTTTTTGTTGCAAAAAAAAAAAAAATAAAGTGGTTTCTCTGATTGGTAAATGGTGTAAGGGCGTGGCCAGCGGGGGCGGGGAGATTGTGATAGATCGGATCGTGAGCCTATCAGTAGGGAAAGCTGGCTATTTGGGAAGTGGGCTAGGCAGCCTGGGCTGGTCCGGCTTTGCTACTTGTAGGACGGGATCGGGCGGCGTTTAGCTACATGAATAGCTACACGTTCTTCAGGGAGTTCCCTGTGTGTAGTATATAGTTCATTGTACTCCTGGGTGAGTCAAGTCTCATCAGCCCAAAATGTCCCGTATTAAAATAAATATTATTAGTGGGAATGTGTATGCCCTATGTACATACTGGAACATACATTTTTGTAGTACAGTTTTTGTTTTGAAAGTGTTATAGGGACTAGGTTTTGCCTTTGGGCAGCACCATGTATCCTGGGTTGACCATCATTATTTTTAAATCATTTTTTTTCCACATAAAACATTTAAAAAATAAAGGTGGCTAACTAAAGGTGGCCATACACATTGCGATCTGCTCTACTGGCGAGGTCACCAAATGAGCGTATCTACTTCCAATATGCCCACCTTGGGGAATATCGAGCTAGTTCCATCATTTGGCCCTAGGGTCCAAATTAAAATGTTGGACATAGGCGCCATCGGACCAAGGACCACATCGACGAGTGCCCAATCCGACGGGAAATCAAACCTGTTCAAGATCTGGTCAATTTTAGTTAGTGTGTTAGTAAGTTATTTTAATTATACTGGCAAGTCCGGTTAATATGCTGATTATTTTCTGTATTAACTATACTGGCATATCTGGGGTTAATATGCTGATTATCTGTAGTGATTATACCGGCTCATTTGGGGTTAAAATGCTTGTTATCTATTTTCTGTAATAATTATACTGGACCGCCTGGGTTAGGTTTTGGAAAATGGTTATGGTATTTTCAGTTCTGCATGCAGAAGATCTTTTTCTCCCTCTTTCTATTTTTCAAATGTTGGGAGGTTTGATTTTGCCCTCAAAAAAGCAAGCAACCCCATATACTACAGGATAGCTGACAGCTCCCTTACCTCTCTTTTGGCGCTGCTGGCTGCTCATTGCCTCACTTCATCTTCTTAGGATGAAAAAATTTAAATTTTGCACTGTGTAATGCAAGACTATAATAAATCATTAAGGGAGTTTCAGGTATGTAGGAGGCAGAGCCAGGCAAGCAGCATGGGAGCACTAGTAATGCTAGGTAATGCTCTCAATCTATCCATTTCCTGCAGTGATCTCCCTGGTATATTTGGGGTTAATCTGGTAATTGTCCATTTTTTGTAGCAATCTTACTGCCATGTCTGGATGTAGTTAATGTGTTTATAATTAATTTCTGCAGTGATCTTACTGCCATGTATGGGTATTTATGGCTAAAGGGTGTGGCAAAGCGCAGTGCTTCGTTTTCACCTTAGGCCCCATATTTTTTTGCGACAGCCTTGCTCATCCATGTATATAGCATGACTGCTTACGGTCAAATGTTTTTCATTTCAGTGCAGCACATTATCATGTTATATACTCCCTGCTTAAACAGCCCCTCTAGTTATACGGTTATGTAAGTTGTGCAATACTTTATGGGCTGGTTGGGAGGGCCCTGATAACTAAGTATTACAGGGCCCCATACATTCTAATGGCAGCCCTGTGTGTGGTCTTAGCAGAGCTCTCAAGAGGTTTTTACATTATCTTACCAAAAGACAGCAATCAGCATCTGGCTTTCAGGCTTCACGGAATACTTATTAAACTTTCATGACAAAGAACCCATAAGGCTAGAATTATTACTTGTGCCTCCAGATACTTTAATAAAGGCATCTTACTTTAATTGATCACTGTACTTTGGAAAGACATTGTATAAAACCAGTGATTGGGAGCAGGACATCCTACCTTTAGTCCCATTTTAACAATACACCTCAATTGTTTTTTTGAATATTTAGGTTAAAGTTCCCCTTTCTTGTCAAAATTGCTTAACTTAAAAACAGCTTACATATACAGTATATAAAAAGAATGCCATACTTGTCATACTGCTATGGTAATTAAAATTTCTAGCCTTTATAAATAAGGATAAAAACAACCAAGAATATTACTTTATCTCTGACAGCCTATACATTATCTGCTTGTTTGTTGAGGTCTCAAAAGAAGCAAAGGAGCATTTTGGATAACAGATCCCATACATAGTGTAAATATTACATAGTAAGTTAGGTTGAAAAAAAAAAAAATATGTCCATTATGTTCAACCATAATGCCTATATATAACCTGCCTAACTTCTAGTTGATCCAGAGGATGGCAAAAAACCTCTGAAAAAAAATCTGAAGCCTCTCTAATTTGCCGTAGAGGGGAAAAAATTCCTTCCTGACTCCAAGATGGCAATTGGACCAGTCCCTGGATTGGCTATTATGTTAGACATCTGCCCACTCCAGCCTTTATAGATTACATTTTTGCCTAACTATATTGCACATATTTTTTATTTTGTGCAGTCTATCCATTTTACCCAGTTTTTATTTTTACACTGAACTGTTCCTTTAAGGCTAGTCTTCCATGAATTTGTAAGACAGCAAATAACAGCTCACCCCAAAACTTGCCCTAAATTGCCCTTAATCTGAGCCCCAAAGCAATTATTTCCTGGTCTTGCAAAAGTGCTGTGATATTGCTAATTCCTAGATTCTGTTCATCCCTAAAAATAATCTATTTACGTACAATGCCATCTTGTGGTCAAACTACAGCACACACACTACAGGAAGGCAAATTTGATGTGGCTGATACAGTTGCAAGGGCCCATTTGCTTTCAAGTATGATTATGTGAAGTGTGGAAGAAGTCCATATCAATCAATACCATTTTGATAAGAAGCCTAAAGCTTTTGCTCTAGTTTGCAAACTAATTAACTAATTAAGCTATAATCTGAGCGTGGGAAATTGTTTATTCAGAGTAGCAATATTTCAGTATATGTTTTCATGACTGTGTCTCAAACCACTTTTAGAGTGTAAGCTCTGTTTCACCTCCAGTAGTTGTGTGTAACCTATATGTTTAGAAATAGAATAAAGTTATTTCTCAAGTAAGGCCTTGGTGTGTGTAATGCATTTCATATATATGAAGCAATTTGCCTTTTAGCACAGGAATGTTTATTTTGAAATGCATATTTTTTAAAACTATAATCTGTTTGGCTGATGCAGAATGAATATGCAGAATATGCAATGGGGATGGCATTTTCAGGGATTTTTGTCATCATGGCACAGTGTACATAGATGGGATCCATTATAAAAAAAAAACATAATCCAGAAAACTCGAGAAAAACGAGAGGGCCACCTCCCATTAAGTAAGCAATTCATATTTTGTTGAATGATTGTAAAAAAACAGTACATGGTTTTCAAAGCTTAGCTTTGCAGATACCTAGTGATATTGCGTCTTATGCACATGCCCTGACAATAAAAGCATTAACATGTATATTCTGCTTCAAAATATGTCCCCAGTAGTTTCAACGTGAGGTACAGCACATGCTTTGTCTGCTCTGAGCTTCTATCAGTCAATAAATCTTAGGGACAGACACACTATATAACAACTTAACCTGTTTTTAAGATTGCTATAGATATTCTACTAATCTCAGTGGATGCCCTTCAGTCAGGCCCGGTCTGGGATTCAAAATAGGCCCTGACATTTCAAGGACACAGTGGCCCAAAAGCCTCCCACCACCCCACCCACAAAATAGTGACTCTCTATGGCATCTTACAGCAGCCCCTCTGGCATTAGAATCCGCAGAAAATCAACTGCTGAATAAATATTCACAAGTTCATGATATGGTCCCCATTTATATATTAAAGGAATCGTTTAGTAAAAAACTGAAACTAGGTAAATTGATTGGCGGTTTAAAATAAAAAATATTTTCAATATAGTTAATTAGCCAAAAATGTAACCTATAAAGACTGGAGTGAATAGATGCCTAACATAATAGCCAGAACCCAACTTCCTCCCTTGCAGCTCTTTAACCTGTTACCAGTCAGTGACCAATCAGTGACTTGAGGGTTGCCGTATGGAATATGACTGTTTGCTTTTGAATCTAACCTGCGTGTTAAGTATCAAAAGCAAACTAACTGAACAGTTATGTCCCATGTGGCCCCAACAAGTCACTGACTAACTAAGAGGTTAGAGAGCTGAAAGCTTAAAGTTGGCCCACATAGGAGCCAATCATAGCTCTAATTTGCACCCCCAGGAACTTTTTCCATGCTTTTTCCAAGGTTGGGGCCCCCTGGTCTAGATTTTTCCTCAATTTTATTCTTCCTGAATGGATTTTATTGTATTGTATAAAAACAAACAATCAGTATGATAGGTAGTCATACTAGAGGCTGCATTCTATCCCAGGCCTGGACTGGCAATCTGTAGGTTCTGGCAAATGCCAAGGGAGCAGTCATAAATGCCATAGCAGCCACTATTTACTAGTCCTGCAAGAGGATGTTTGGGCCTCAGTGGACATAGTCTGGATCACACCAGTTATTTTAAATTGGTTCTATAGACCCTTTTGTATACCCTTGTAAAGGATGACTTGCCAGTAAAGCACAGGCCTGGGAATGTACATTGATCAGTTCCTTTTTTATTTTTTTTCTTTGAAACATAGCTACTATGTAATTTGCTGTCAGCACATTAAAAGGCAGAGCATGACAGTAGAAGTTATATATAGTATGTATGTTGATAGCTAAGTGATATATTTGTTGGTTTAATAGTGAAAAAGGATAGTGGATGGGAACTGTAAGAATTGAGATAAAGAGAAGAAATTGAGTAAGGATTTATGATTTACTCACTCCGTTGATTAATAAACTAACCTTCATAGTTACATAGTTACATAGGGTTGAAAAAAGACCAGAGTCCATCAAGTTCAACCCATCCAAGTAAACCCAGCACACACAACCCACACCTACCAATCTATACACTCACATACATACACTATATATACAACCACTAATACTAACTGTAGATATTAGTATCACAATAGCCTTGGATATTCTGATTGTTCAAGAACTCATCCAGGCCCCTCTTAAAGGCATTAACAGAATCTGCCATTACCACATCACTAGGAAGGGCATTCCATAACCTCACTGCCCTCACCGTGAAAAACCCCATCACTGCTTCTAATGGAAGCTCCGTTCCTCTAATCTAAAGGGGTGACCTCTGGTGCGTTGATTGTTTTTATGGGAAAAAAGAACATCCCCCATACAAGTACATTAGAGGGGATTATAGGCAGTTGGGGGGTGTTCTTTTTTCCCATAAAAACAATCAACGCACCAGAGGTCACCCCTTTAGATTAGAGGAAAGGAGTTTCCATTTGAAGCAGCGTAGGTGGTTTTTCACGGTGAGGGCAGTGAGGTTATGGAATGCCCTTCCTAGTGATGTGGTAATGGCAGATTCTGTTAATGCCTTTAAGAGGGGCCTGGATGAGTTCTTGATCAATCAGAATATCCAAGGCTATTGTGATACTAATATCTACAGTTAGTACTAGTGGTTGTATTTATAGTTTATGTATGTGAGTGTATAGATTGGTAGGTGTGGGTTAGGTGTGCTGGGTTTACTTGGATGGGTTGAACTTGATGGACACAGGTCTTTTTTCAACCCTATGTAACTATGTAACTATGTAACTGCCTATAATCCCCTCTAATGTACTTGTACAGAGTAATCATGTCCCCTCGCAAGTTTAACCTTCAAATTAATTCAATTATTTCAAAACATTTTTTATTAGTTTAACGTTTTCTTTTATTTAAACTCTAATAATATATTGATCAGTGTTTGATACAGTGGGACAGACACTTCAAAAAATCAAGAGAAAAATATTGAATAATAATCTTAAATCTTTTCTGTAATATTTGTACATTTTTGTATATAACGCAATACATAGAGTTATTAGAAATGTCACATTAAAATGGCAGGCCATGTCCATAACAATATTATTTATATACATGTGCTTTGTAGTATATCAGTTCTGTGTTGCTTTTCCCATTTACCTGATCTCTTACATGGGTCGTATGAGCAACATCACTAGTAATGTTTTACTCCACTTTTTACACAGCATGATAAATATACCCCTCGAATTGCCTCTGCTAAAACACACCAATTATCAGTAAATGATCAGCATTGTATATTTTAGTAGCTGTGACAAATAGCTGCGACTACTAGCTGTGTGTGTCTTTATCCTTACAGGAAGAGATGGCTGGACAGCCTGCTTCAATAAATAAAAATACAGTATTTACATATTTTGTCCACCCTGATGGAGATTTTGCTCAAGGGTGTCTCATTATTACACTGAAATTTACAGTAAAAAGAGCAAAGTCCTTGAAATGAAATGCCACACTCATGCCAACATTCCTAAGTAAGTAAATATCAGAATTAAGAGATCTGCAAGTATAAAAGATCTCCATTATTTCTTGAAACTCAGGATCAAAAGCTATGGCCCATTGGACAGGGGAAATTAACTAATTTGTAAGGTGGTGAACGCAAGGAAATCATCGCTTGAAACGATAGGTGATGGGCAAAAGTAGCTTATTTTTCTTAAGTGTTTGGACCTTCTCAAGGGTCTCCTCATCCAACGCCAAGAAGCAACGTCTAGAATATTCCAGCAGTCTTTCTTTGGATGGGTCAAATTCTCCAACCTCGGCTATTTTCTCAGGCGCTACAATCAAGAGCTCGGCTATAGGAGTACTTAGGGCTACAGTGTTACGATCCACACGATGGTGCTCAAACGCCCTGCTCATACTCTTTAACTTTTGAAAAGTGGAAAGGATTTTCTTGTATCGGCAAAGGACACCATCAGCATCTTTCACTGCAGAGAGATAGGATAAGGTTAAACAATAATGGTTTTAAAAACCATGAAAATGTAAAAGTGAAGATTTGCTTCCTTTGAGAGTAGTAAATAACTGAATCTGTATTTTCTTTATATGTCCTCTAATGGAATCACATGCAATCATGAAATGGCTATTATAGAAGACTTTTACTTACACATAAGAAGTCTTGTCCTTAAACAGTTTAATTACTGGTAAATAAACATTTAATGTCCGAGATCTGCCCAGTGCTTGCAGAGGCAGGTTTTTTACCTCCATCAATGTGCACACACATGAGCAGGGCTGCCACTGGTAATCATGGGGCCCCCACTACTAAGTTAGCAGACCCCTCCCACCGGGGGGGGGGACAACAATTATTAGCTCATCAGTCACTTAAGGGTCCCTGATGAAATAAAATCCAATAATGGTCACATTCAGCAATGGCAAACCCTTTTATGATCAATCCAAATTTGCCGACGTGCATAAATGCCTAGAATGGTGCCTTTCGGCTTGCATGTAGTTAAGGTTGCTAGAGCACATAAACACTCATGGGCACAAACACCGTGGGTCTAAAGCTAAGATTTTTAACAGATTATATTTTAAAGGCAACTCACCTCTCTGCCTTTCCCTGATCTTTGGCTTGCAGAACCCCCTCTTATTACAACTTCCCTTTTGCCTTTGCCTCTTGGTGTCTGCCAGGGTGTCACCTTCTTCAGAATAAGCGCTTACAGACAACATACTGTCATTATCAGTCAGATCCTCATTACAACACTCTTTCCCTTCACTTCGCCAGTTGGTTTGTTTTATTCTGGAATGTTCCTCTGTAAGAAATCATTAAAGGAGTGTTCCATCAAACCACAAAATGAAGAGAATAAGCAATACTGTAATTCAAACAGCTCTTTGAAAATAACTTTTATGTCCTGTCACACAAACAGACCCGATCTTCTGCCATATTACCCAGCAACCTTAAATAACAGCAATTAATATGTGCTTGCAATATGAGCCTGTTGGAAAGCATAACAAAAAATAACGTGGTGGAAATGACCAATAATAGCCACTGCCAGTTCACTTCATAGCCTCTAGGAGACAAATGGGGGGGGGGGGGGGGAGTTATTTAAGTTATGACGTTTAGGAGGGTTAGATACCAGTCATAGAAAACATTATAAGTAAGCATGTGGGTGTTAATCGAGGAATTTCAGATACTGTTATGGATAGTTTTCTTCTCTTCAACACAAAAGATTCATTCAATTAATAATGTATAAATATGTAAATAATGAGCACAGTTTTGTAGAACAGGTTTGGGATCAATTATCCAGAAAGCTCCGAATTACAGGATGTCCATCTCCCATAGACTCAAATTTTTATAAATAATTTCCTTTTTTCTCTGTTATAATAAAACAGTACCTTATCCTTACTATGATATAATTACTCTTTACTGGAGGCATACCCATCCTGTTGGGTTTATTTAATGTTTAAATGCTTTTTCAACTACAGAGATCCAAATTATGGAAAGATCCCTTATCTCAGCTCCTGAGAATTCTGGATAATAGATTCTGTACTTGTACTGGATTCGCTTATTACCAGAATCAGATTTGGTACAGGAAATAAACTTGTCCAGCTGACATCGGAGAAAATCCCTCTCTTCCTCCAGGTCTTCAATTCTCTTCTGCAGCCACGAATTCCTCTCCAGAGCCATGTGAAGTTGAGTTTTCATGCTGTTCATTAGTATGATAGAGGGGGTGTGCGGCTCAGTTATCTCTGTAATCAGTAATATGTTAATATTATTTGGAGGTGCTGCAGTGCTGGCTCCATAAACTGTGCAAAACTAAGGGGTATCAGCACAGCTGCTTAAAAATCCTATTCTCCATTCCTGGACCTGTAAAGGGTAAGATATATAAAAATATATAAAAGTGTATTTCACAACAGCTCAGACGTGGGTTCCTGCAACTGATATATAGTGAGGGTCCATTAGCCCCAAACACCTATAAAATAAACTAGAAAAATAGCTAGAATGAGGAGTTGGTAGCAATTGGTACCATTCCCTGGTTATTTAAACTATCTAATAAATGAAGATCTATTTTCTCAGGCCTGCAGAATGTTTTAAAGTGTTGAGAAAGAGAATGGTCCCAGGTTATAAATAAAATTGGATTTCTTTAACATGTAGTCGTATACAGAAGACTGCCAAACTTTTGGCAATGGGTTATTAGTAACTACACTGTCATTATTTATTGGGCATTCTTAAAAGACTTCCCTCAAAAATAAGTTTTGCCTAATAAAAGAAAACATAATTCTAAACAACTTTCCAAAATGAATTCATGAAAAAAAGTCCAGTGCTTCGTAAATTTGTAAATGTGATTGCTATTGAAAGCAGCATTTGCTGAACTCCTGGTTGTTACTTTTTAAACAATGTTGCAAAGGTCAGTCTCCTCCAGCAAGACAGGTCTGTCAGTCTGCTGGTTTGTGTTACATTGTTTCAAACGCCAGAGCCACCAGGGCAGAGAAGTCAAAAGCCATTTCAAATTTGTAATGAATGTACTGTATATTGCAAAGTTGCTTAGAATTTTGTTTTCTTTTATTAGGCAAAAGATTATATTCTAGGTTGACTTGGATATGGGAGTAATAGGTTATTAGAACAAGCTGTGGAGCCACAAAACACAACAAAAACCTCCAGACCTGAGCTTTCAGCCCTAATGCTATAGCAAATTAAACTCAACTGAGCCACAAATAATTCACTTCTCTTTTTATTATAATAGAAACAACACATTTTTATTTAGGTTTCACTTTTGTTTTAAAGCAAAAATGTAGCAGCAAGGATTACTTACCAAGGTTACATCTCAAGGTTACATGCCATTATAATAAGCAGTGCCAACAAGAGATGACTCAAATGTTTAAATATTCAGTATACGATATTCTTGTATGATGATTAAAAGATATGGAAAAGGTAATACACTGGGGATGACAATATGTTAGGCATACCCACCCCCAATTTATTAAATCTCTAACTTTTTTCCCCCAGACTGCTGCTCCTGTTTAGAAAATATTAAACCAGTCTCTTTTTACTAAGCCTCCAGTCCCAAATGTTAACTTTCCCTTGGAATTTAAACTAGCTTTAAACTGCATGACAGTAACTAATTGATTTGCAAAAACTTTGATCAGAGTCAGACTGGGGTGTGCACCCCTTGCACACACCTCCCCCGCCCTCTAAACTAGCATGTCTGATACTTACCTAGGCATGTTCGAGGGTGGGAGGTCAGCGGGGATTGGATCTAGGTCAGTGGGACTCACGAGGGCCAGAAACCTGTGGGTTTTTTCCCAGTGTCCCATTGGCCCGGTTCAACCCTGACTTTGATGTGTCAAAACACTGAGTATATAAGTAAAATTTGGAAATATATTTTCCTAACCTGCTACGCTAATATTATAATGTAAAACCTCTTTATTTTGTGAAAAGTGAGAGCTAAAATAGTCATTTTATAACAAAAATAAAGTAAAAAAAAAAAGAATAAGTAAAAAAAAAAACCCTTAATTTAAGGTTTGTAGTAGCAATTTAGGGCTATTTTGACTACAATATGTTTCCTTGCTTAGGCCGCTCTCTTATTTGTTTCACTACACTGCTCTGTCATTAACTTTCTAACCCACCTTATGTAATACTTTTAACTTAAGTCATCTCACCAAGAAACAATAAGGAGAGGGAAGTTACGGGTACACCAAAGCCTTCTATGAGTCAGTTATGAGAGATGTACACAAAGGGTCTATTATCGTTGCAGTTTTAAACACCTGGCAGGGAGAAAGGCGCATACAGTTCTACCTACATCTTCTTATTACAGAGACATCAATGTAGGTGAACAAAAGAGCTAAATTACTGGTGGCCTGCTAAGGTTATAAAGAAAAACACATTCATATAAGCGAGATCCTCCCATCTACAGAAAAAAGTCTTCTTTCATAAAGTTGTGTTCCATGTTCCCACAGATTTACAGCAAGTGTGTGCAAAGGAATAAAAACATTTTCAGTAAAGTTAATTTGGGTGAATGGCCAGCTCATCATTCTGTCTGCCAATGGATTAGCTGTAAAAAGGACAAATGCATTACCATAGCCTTAAATTCAAGTAGTCTATTACTCTTCAAAATGAAAAGGCCAGTAGGCAACGTGACAAGTTCTTTGCTAGTATTCATGAGCACTAAACATACAAAGATCTCTTCTAGAACTTTCCATTAGGAACCAGGGCTCCAACCTTCAGTGAGAATCAATAGCAACTGACCAGGGCAACAACACCAACAGCAGTAAGCAAAGTTATATGACATTAGCCACGTTTAATAAACCTTAGCATGCAAAGCCTTTGCATAAAACCAAAAGAGTTAATTTACAGAAATGGACAGAAATCTTGTATAAAAAGGACACACTAATACAAATATCCTTTCAGAGTATTGGTTGAAAAACATAAAAATGAACAGACTGCAAATAGAAAACTTAGAGACTGATAAACCCAGGCCCAGACTAGCAATGTTAGAGGAAGGAGCATATTTATAATAAGGCACCCTGGAGTGCCTATATTTTCTTTATTAAAAAAAAGCCCCCAGCCACCGCTGTGGATTTCCATATGAAATCCAGTGATGGAGCTGAGGGTGTAGGGGGTTGTGGGCTTTGAGGAAGTGATGTCACGCACACACTGTGCGTGACGTCACTTCCACAACATCAGTGCGTGTGACATCACATGTACAATGTAAGGGTGTGTTTAGGTCCGGTGGCCCAGCCTATTTCGAATTCCAGTCCAGCCCTGGTTTAGTCCATTCAGCAAACCATATTTGAAGGCATTAACTTGGATTTTCCTATGTTTCCAATTGCGTTGCAATCCTTATTTTTGGCCAACTATAGTTTGTAGTTAAGATTAATGCACTGTAATGGGGAGATTTTTATTTATCACATTAACCATCTGATTACACCAGGGACATCCAGGTGGTGAAACGGGAGCACCAGTCTCCTCCAGAATAGCACATACTGCCCTTTTTACAAAGAACTGAATCTCCAGTCATAAATGTAATTGTTCCACCGAAGCTTGACTCCTACTGTGACTGGCTATGTACTTGTTCCGGCATAAGATCTCGCCTCACAGCTTCAGTGCTGGCAATATCTTGCTCAGCCAAACCAGTATTGCAAAATGTTTAAAAAAATAAAGATTTCAATATGATCCCATAGCAATTATAAGTGTGGTTTACTTATATTACTCACACATATACACAGCACTTTACAGAGATTCAAATGAACATGTCAGGATTGGGATTCAAAATAGGCCCTGGCATTTCAAGTACACAAAGGCCCAAACAGCCCCCACCAGCCCAATAAATAGTGACTGTCTATGGCATCTAACAGCAGCCTCTCTAACATTTCCTAGAATCCACAGATTGCCAGTCTGGCAACTGCTAAGCAGTCTAAGGGCCCTTCTATGCACCAGCTATGCTCAGTTTACAGCCAACTAACATGTCTGTATGTTTTGGAATATGGGAATAAAATACACACAAACAACACCCAGAATCAAATGTATGACCCCAGCACTGCAAAGCAGCAGCACTAGCCACCATGTCTCCTTGCTCTATAGGCTCAAACAAGGGGATTCTAGAACAGTAGTTCTCAAATGTGGCAGTCCCCTATGGATCCACCACTTCTTTTAATGCAAGCCCTAGACCAATTAAACATGGGGCAGACAAAGCCGCAGCTCCAGTGTTCTAACAGACAAATCCCCTGCTTCTTGCTATGGGATTCTCTTTGATAGTAATGAGCTGGGGCTTTGATTGGATCTCTCTATTGATTTGACTTATTTGAAATGAGCAACATCAAGTACTTAGGATATTACAGAAGCTAATCACACATAAAGTAGGGCACTGCTAGACATCGCTTACCTTCTGAGTTATTCTGCTGGGAACCGAGACAGTATAAAGATAGACATTCTCTGCGCAGATTCTCTTCAAAAGGGATTGAGCTATCGTAAGTCTCACCTCCCTTTTTGGCTGTAATAAAAGTCAGTAATCTATGAGAATTGCAGATACCTGTAATTCTATTTTTAAAATATCAGTGGTGATGTTTCATATGGGTATTATCTAAAAGAGATTTACACAGTAAGACACATTTACTAACACTGGGCCTATTTACCTATGCAGTCACCCATTGCAATTAATCACAGGTATATATTCCTTATTCTGTCTGCAGTAATTAGTTACTTTTTTTGTTATTTAAGGCCCAAGTGGTGAATGATTGCTATGAGTTGATGCACTGGTACAGCACTGTCCATTAATAGTACATTAGCCTCAGTGAGTGCCATTCAGTTCCATGATTGGAACTCTTGATATTTGCATTTTCTGACGCTACTTACTTCGTCTCCGGTGATTGTTAACAGCCATTGGTTAATTCTCGGTATCAGTGTAGTTCAAAGAAAGTGAGTCACCTGCAATTTTGCCTGGATCAGATTAAAAACTACAAGGAATAAAAAGCACATACTAAGCAGTTTCAGATGCCAAGAGACCATGCTTACTCTGTAGCAGTAACGTAGATGCAATTCAACATTGTGCAATTAAATGCTGATTTTGGTGCAAGTCAGTGTAACATCACTAAGGGCACATAAAAAAGGTAGGAATGCTTGGAATTAAAATGATACAATTTCACCAAAATGGCAATATATATGGCAGTATATAACTAGGTTCAACAAGAGCCATAAGTGGGGTTTTTCTTAGAATTGTGTTTTTATTCTTTTAAACCCTCATGCCCAAAACCAATTCCGATCAGGCTCTTTACAATTCTGGCCTTCTGTCATTGTGGTTACACCCCTGGTTGAATTTATGGGGGCCCAAAGCAACACTGCATAAAATTGCTGCTCTGCAGGGCACCAATATGAATGTTGCCCCATATATATACCTCTAAAGTAACCCCTCTTAAAAGGCAGCTGTCACTGCCACACATAACTACATAAAGTTAGCAGGAGTTTAAGAGATCAAATATAATTGATGTACAATTATTTTTGTCATGCCACTTCTTCATATGAAGGAAAGATCTGGATTGCCTTCATTTCTGAAACAGCACCAAATCATCCTAAGAGGCAGTAATAATAATATTACTACAACACTGTTATTTCTCAGCATCTGATCTGATGCCACACAGGAACTCACCCGATGAGCCAGCGATGTTGTAGAGGAATCCAGCATATAACTAGTTTTCCATGTAACATCAGAGCGGAAGCCTAGGAAGTGGGAAATTAAGCACAGCGATCAGATGAGATAATGCAATTAAAATGGCTTCTTTCCCTTCCCCCCACATTTCGTTCTGTGTCTCCTTCAGCAATTCAGCACCGGAGGGGAAATTATGTTCCGTGTTACTTCTCCGTTTGGCTCTGGGAACCAGCAGCTGACAGGCAGCTCTACAGCAGGCAGATCTTGCCAGGGTGCTTTGCCCTCTATGTAAGGAAGCTGCAGGATAAGCCTGGGTACCACAATGCTGCTCTGCTCCAGCAGGAAAATGATGGCAAGGGCAACAGCAAAAATCTCACCCACCAGAACCTGGAAATTCTTATTATATATCCGTACAACCTCTCAGGAGAACATGGACATCAAGCTACTGTTTGTATCTAACAGCCTTAACAGGCTCACACAATGTGATTCTGCAGCCAGCCAGGCTGAAAGGGAGCCCCTTCAAAAAAACTCTTAGTTTAAATAAAGACCATTTAGGTTGTGGGCCCCCCTTTCCTTTGGACAAAAGAATCCTCTAGCCTTTGCTACAGAACAAGGAGTGGGAACAGGGAGGGAGCAATGGGTTATTGGGGGGAGGGGGGGGGTAATATAGAGGTTGAGCTGCAGCCAGGTATGGTTTCAAACCTGATTCTAGAACTTATGATTGTCTCATGGTCTTGTACGATCTGCATGAAAAACAACACTGAATCACCAGCAACTGCCACAGTCCATGTGTCTGTCCCAGAATAAAAAAGAAGAATCATTTGCCCTGTAAGAGTGAAGTCATTGGATCAGAAAGGTACAGTCACCCTGTAGCAAGCCAAGCCACTTAAATAAAAGGCCCAAACACACGCTGACAACATTCTGCAACAATGTCCATGTCTGGTCAGCTTCACACAGTAGCTACTCTACCAAACCCCCTACGGTGCTCTGTAATGCCAGAAGTGAGAGATGGTCGGTTTGTGCCTTTACTTCCTGTGTGCCAAATAACATCACACTCAGGCACAAATATAGACCTAGGGGCAGATTTATCAAAATGTGAGATTAGAGCTTACCACAGAAAAACCCACTTTCTATTAATTTCTATGGGAATTTTTGGAAACATATTTATCATTTAGTGAAAGTTAGAGTTCAACCATTGATACACTTCTAAAAATCCCATAGAAATAAATAAAATAAGGGTGAGTTTTTATGTATTAAGCTCTAAACTCACATTTGCCCCCAAGTGTAGAACCTCATACTTGGTGCAAAAGACTAGCAAGTATGTAAAAAAACCCTCAACATATTTTTAGCAATTATAAAATTCATGGGGTTACCTGTAGCCAACCTTAAGACAGCAGAGTCAACTATTAAATTTACATGTTTAACCACTGAAATAAGACTCAGCTAAAATCTTCAGACTCCTGAATACAGATATATTCGCCCCATGCTTGTGTGGGTTTCCTTTCCTTTAAATTTTCCATATCTTTTAATGCTTTAGAATGTCTAAGACAAATGATAAACAGCTTTAAATCTTGCTTGTTTATTCTTCTGTTCTGTTTAATGGAGAACTTCAATAAATATTCAAAATTGGAAAAACGGATGCTTGTTGTCAATATTATGGGCAGTATCAGAAGATAACTAATAAGAAGGCAGTATTTTTTTCCATGAAAGCTGGCAACAAAACCAGGGTTATATATATATATGTGCATATACACAAATAAATAATTACAATTAGAATTAAAAGTAGTGCTGGTCCTCTTTTGGAATTATACATATACATTTTAGGAGGTGCACTACCATAACTGCCAAAACGCAGCTTGTGAGTTTGCTTCCCTGAGGATGGTCACTGGTGTAAGTGTAAGGGTTCCTGACCACAGACTGTAAATTTAGTAATCCATGGGAGACCTCCTGCCAGGACAAAGACGTATACAGGGACAAGAACGACACAACTCCAATGGAAGTTCAAACTTGTCCAGTTTATTCTTACGTGCTCATAGTTCTTATACCCCTTGTGTACGTGCAAATACAAAGAAATCATTGTAACATTAGCTTTGAAACAAAGATGGCCTATTTCATTATCTTCAGAGATGGCCTTCAAGGATGGCTAATACGGGACAAGGAGGACACAAGGAGTAGAAAAGGTGTCAGTGCATAGATAACATTAAGTTGTTTTTCAAGGCTCATATTTTGTAAGGTGCAAGCTGTGCAAGAGTACTATTTGGGAAAAACAACTATTATGGGATGTTCAAGCCTTGCTGGTTGCTGTTACAAAATGGAGATACATTTCTAAAATGGAGTATGATATGCTAAGCATCAAAGTGTATCAAAGTTAGAAAAATACATGCATATATAAATATAAGATTATATCGATATAAGAATATAGGATATTATATCAAACCTCACAGTAAGACTAACATCTGGACCAATATTTTTGCATTAGTCCTGTAGTGTGTATTACTGTTTGCCCTGTTATCCAGAATGCTTAGGACCGGGGGTTTTCTGGATAATGGATCTTTCTGCAATTTGGATCTCTATACTTGCCTCCAATAAGGATTAATTATATTTTAGCTGGGACTGAGAAAGAGGAAATCATTTTTAAAAATCTACAATTAAGTCTCTGGGAGATGGCCTTTCTGCATTTTAAAGCTTTCTGGATGACAGATCCCATATCTGTATACAAATGTTGCCTTCTCTGTATCTACACTGTGGAGGCATTAAAGCACTTTTGAACCACTAATTTTTGTCATTCTGGTGTGTTTCAGTGACCCTGCTTTTGAGATGTAAAAAGTGTTGGTGAGCCACACAAGCCACACAAGAAAAAAGTTCTTTGGGGATGCCAAATAAGGACTGTGATTGGCAATTTGGTAGCCTCATGCTGCTGCTGGCCTGCAGGAGGCTCTGCTTGTAGCAAAATGGTGTCTTTGTGTTTCCAAAACTTGTTGCTCAAGATCCACTGCTTGGGGATCACTGGTCTATCCACTGTTTAGCACCTGACCCAAAAAAGGTTTCCTACAGGTTGAGCACTCCAGTATTGAGTGGTACAAAAACGGATAGCATAGTGTGAGAATCAGATTGTCCGAGAACTCAATGATCTTTCTTTGGATTCAGTTATCAGATCCTGCTGAATATAATCTGTACATTTCTGCAGTATGAATGTAGCCTAAAAGCTGCTATATACAGGATGGCATTGGGGTATCTGACTGCCCTGAGTGGCCAGTGTTGCAATATTTTACTTGACTATGTTGGCACATGTATGGCCATCTCAAGATTCATGAGTAACGTCCTAACCTGAGAAAAAGTAAATTTAAAATTAACTAGGAAGTTGCCAAATATTGCCTTTGCGATCCTTTACACAGACCTTTTAAATGGTCCTATTTTTGTCTGACCATAAAAAAGGGATGCATAAATTCTGCTCTTGGAATACGATTTTTACATCGGCAGGAGGGTCCTAGAAAAAAGCCTAGAAATCCCATCTCCTCAGCTATTTAAAGGGCACCTGTCATCCAGCTGTATAATAAAAGACCTGTTTAAATTAAACATAATATCCAAATTCTTATTTTTATTAACACATCCATACCCATTATAAAGGCATTTAAAATCCCAGCTGTCAAACATATATCGCCTGCTCTGACTCTATGCCTTAGGTATAGAGGTGGGGATGCAAAGCTTTCCTTACTAACAAAGTGGGGCCTACCTGCTTGCTGTAGTTGTGTAGTTCCAAGACTGAAGGAAACAAGATGTAAACAATTGATATAATGTGAGGTTTATAAGTGAAGTTTATTAAGCTTGACAAACCTGGTAGAAAATCATTTGGAATTATTTCTGTGACAGGGTGACAGGTCCCCTTTAAATATTTGTGTGCGACTGCGCAAGCCGTTGGGTGGGTGGGGGAGCAGGTAGTGCAGGTGCAAGCTGCTGTGTGCGCCAGGCCCCTCTGAAGATTTTTTTGGAGTGGGGAGGGGTGGAGGATAAGAGGCACATCCCAGCCAAAGGGCATAGGTAACAGGGACTTCCTAAACCAGTGGGAAAAGTTATCCCCATGGGTCCCATAATATAGCTTTTTGTAAATACTACGTAGCCTGGCTGTGGGTGTTCCTCTGTCTTAACCAAAAGCATTCTGGTTTACAGAATATTGAAACTAGTAGCGGGTAGTTTAGTAATTCGGTAAAGCCTGTGACCACAGGTTTTGCCACAGCACTCATTATTCAAACTTTTAAATATATTTATTCTTGTTATATTTATTTTGGGTTGTGTGAGTTGGGTGCTCCAGGGGCCAGAGACACATGCCTGGGGAATGGCGTTGACAGTGGAGCAATAGCAGAGGGCCATGCAGACACCCTGACCCCCCAGCTGTAGCTCTACAATAACTATACAGAGAGGAGCAAGGGCAGGGATCATAGGAACACATTCCACTGCTTTAACTTCCAACCCTCCCCCTGCCCATAAACCTATTCAGTTGTATCACTGGCCTCTGTCCCTAGTGCAAGGCAAGACCGTGCAGCCAAAGTCTAATCCCGGCTGGTGACGTAAGCTTTAACTAGCCCTGCCTGGCATCCGTTGGTACCAAAAGGGGCCGCAGTGGTGCCCATGGGAGCCACAAGCTGGCATGGTGAAATCTATTGACCAGCACAAATGATGGTGATTCAGAGGAAGGCAAAACACCCTGCAGTACTGAAGGGCAATTTTGCACTACAAGGAAACATTACTCCCTGGTTCCTGATGCAACTGGTTATCAGCACTGGATCCTTGTCCTTTGCTGCTCTATCCTAGGGAGGGAGGGAAAAGACAAAACAAAGGTTAGTCTGATGTACAGTCGCCTTTCTTGTATTCATTAGCCTACCTGGACTGCTAACCCTCCCTCCTAAGTTCACCAACCTGCCCTTATTTTCTCTCCTCTCTGGGCAGCCCCAGCCCCCTCACCTTTTGTTCTGCTGCCTGAGGGAGGGGAGGGGGAAGGGGGGCCATGCTCTGGGCTACGGTGTCGTCCCTGGGAGAGGGGGGGGGGGGGTCCCACTGACTAAGAGCATGTCACCCCTATTGCGGGCTTCACTGAAGCTTTGGAGGGACCGTGCTGCCTGGAAAACCTACAGGGAACCTAAGTAACGCATCTTTCCAGTGCTTGTCTTGTGTTTCCATCAGGACATATTCCAGTGAAGCACCTTCCTCTTCCTATGTAGGAAACACACTCCCCTTAAAGCACTACTGAGCTACAGCGATACCAGAGAGGCAGGAAAATAAACAGGTACGAGATTACTGATCGCCTATCATTTATTATGAGCATGGGAACACAAATATATATGTTGGATAGGGAGAAGCCAATGAGGCGATCGGCTGGATATCTGCAGCCTGTTCTATTGTGTCAGCTCAGGGGAGAGATACACAGTTCCTAGCAGATTTCCTTCTAAAATGATATAGTGACAGAACCTTTACTATTATTGTTGGTTCCTCACAGAATCTCCATTCTGGGGATAAATGTGTCATCAGAGCAGTCCAACTGCTGCTCTTCCACAGGGGGGGCGATATTCTGTGAGTTTCCCTGTCATGGTACAACAGATTTTTAAAAGTTTTATCTTTATAACTCCTTTTTTTTAATAGTTGGGAAGCATAGGGAGGCACATTTGCTAAATACACATATTGCCTTCCTAGCTGCAGAACTACTCTTTCTGAACAGTAATCATATGAAATTCTAACTTCAGTTGTGGATGACAGATCCATCTCCACAAGACGCTGACTTTGAGGGCAATATAGAAATAACTGGAATAATAAGGAGGGAAGGTGGCCATACACCTTAGGTGGGCATATCTGGGAAAGAACAGCTTATTTGGCTACCTTGCCAAATGAGCAGATTGTATAATGTTCGGCCACCATTGTGTGTTTTATCTGTTGGCAGAAAATAAGGCAGATAGTAGCCGAAACCACTGTGTGTGGGCAGTGACGGGAGGAATCCTTTGCTGCAAACACATTCAGGTTGGTTTCTGCCTCTCTCTGTCCTATTCACCAGGGCAGAGAATACATAAAAAGGGTCATTTACGTTGCACAATTGTGCATTTTTTTAGAATTTTGGAGTGGAGGCATCCCTTGAATTAAGTGGCTCCAACTAGTGACGTAACTAGATGTTACTGGGACCCACAGCAAACTTAAATTAGGGCGCCCAAAATATTACTCAACATTTGTAAATTGACTAGTCCTACCAATATATATTGAAATCGCTCATTTATTTAGGGCCCTTTTGGTACCCCTACACTTCAGGGGCCCCCTACAGCAGGGTCTGCTTCCTCTATAGTTATGCCCTTGACTCCCACCTGTCCCCAAAAGTTGCACACCATACAGATACACACGTTTCAAGTGAGGGAATACAGGGTTATGGGAGATAGCTCTTAGTACAAGTTGATCCAGGGACTGGTCCGATTGCCATCTTGGAGTCAGGAAGGAATTTTTTCCCCTCTGTGGCAAATTAGAGAGGCTTCAGATGGGGTTTTTTGCCTTCCTCTGGATCAACTAGTAGTTAGGCAGGTTAGATATAGGCATTATGGTTGAACGTGATGGAGGTATGTCTTTTTTCAACCCAACTTACTATGTTACTATGTTTATAAGGCCAGAAAGCACAGCCTGCAACTGGCCCATCATTACTGCCATAAATTTTCTCTGAAGGCTGTATTACTGACAGGCACGGTGTTGGCCTTGTACAGATGCAATAGAATAGAGGCACACCGACAATTCAGTGGGGAATTATGCCACACACTGTTTGCACAATATAATTTATAATCAGATATTTTAATAAAAGGGATGTAATTTCCCATTGAAAAGTCCGTGTGCTTGCCTCTATTATATTGCATGAAGACTTTTGCATAATGGATGAGGCTGTGAGAGGCTTAGAACACCCTACAGCAGCAGAGTTATAAGTCTGTGAGTTGGATACGTTTATTTTTAAAAGGCCTATGTGCAGACACATAAAAGGAAAATAGCCAAGTCATAGCCAATATGTGATATCCCAGATAAGCAGACACTATGGATCACGCATCAGCTTCTCTCCATCTGCAGAGAAAAAGCAAGCAGAGAGAAGCTGAGGCTGTGCCATAAGCTTTAGTATTGTTGCTAGTTCCCACACAGACAGTTAATGGGGATAAATGTCTCATAACAGCAGGTCAACATGTCAAACTCTGCTCTTCCATAGCACAGACATCTACTGGCAACTACCTATGTTTGGTATTTTTATATGTTATTCCTATACAAATAAAAGATATAATAATATCAACCAAAATTAACTGTCTAGGAACAATACACGGTGATATAGTTACTGTACATTGCTACTTACTATACATACTTGCCCACAGGAAGGCAATCAGATTTGATGGCTAGGTGGAAGTCTATAGATGTGCAGCTAATTTTAATCCTATTAGAAGAAACAAGCAAACATAGTGTTCAAGAGGACAGTAGGACACAATTTATAGTGACTAGGAACATGGTTTGGTTTTCGTTAAAACTTTACCACTGCCTCTACTTGTTTTACACCTCAGAAATTAGCAATTTAGTTACTATGGTGTGACTGCTTGTCAAAATAAAAAAACAGGGATATCAGTGACCTGTTTCCTCTTATATATTGAATCACTGGAAATGCAGAAAACACTCTTACATGGAGTGATCTGACCAGTATGGATCAGTGGAATTTTGCCATGTATGACTGCAATTTATTTACACCAATATACGGAAAATAATCAGGAAACCTGGCCTGTGAGGTACTGTCAATTTTAAGAAAAAATCACTGCCAAACATATAAACAGCACTTCTGTTTCCTTCAACCCCTTTAAATGCTGGCTGGCAACTCGTGAACCCACTTGAATCAGATGGAATCTGGAGAATCTATAATGCTTGTTATCAGATTCTAGGAACCAGCACTGCAGGTTGTATGATCTGCAGAAGACAGACAAGCTGTTAAAATATATAATAACTGAAAGGAAAATATACACAGTTAAGAAATAGGGGTAGAGGGTAAGTATATGTGTGCACAGGTCAGTAATATTTTGCATATATAATTGAACTGGTTGAAATGATTCTACTGCTTTCCATGTAAATTTGTATTTACCATACAAAGAGCATTCCTAGTGTTTATTTAAAAAAGTGGCTAAAAGAGTTTTTTTCAATTTTAACTACAATTATACAGTATCTAGAAGAAAATATCAAGTATCAAGAAAAACTCAGAAAAGTCCAGTTGTTTTAGACTTAATTCTTCTAGATACTGTATATCATGACCTGGATAAATGAGAATCTTCATAGACATTAAACTACAATTGTTTTTACAGATAATGATATAATACCAATAATACCAATAGTACCAGTGTTAACAATATGATTTTGCTCTGTAGGTCTACTGACAACTGCTTTCCATTCAAATAAAACATTACGCTAATATTGTGAATGGATCCTGAGGGGTGGAAAATGGCTACAACTGGATATAACTTCTTAAAGCACCGGAATGAAACGACTTTGCAAGCGAACCACGTCAAACACTCAAACACAGAAAGACTGCAGAAAAAGATGTTCAGTGACAGTTCAGAAGCCAAGCTTCTTCAAGGAAAAGTCAGAAGTGACTGTGGAACTGGCTTCTCGGCAGGAAAGCAAATCCGTACCGAAATGGTGAAAGCACATACTGAACAAAATGCTATGACATCAGTCAGTAAATATACAGTGAAGAAATGGAACACATGGACACCAGATTCTATGGAACACATAGAAAACTTAGCTTTTACCAATTATGACAGAGAGTCTCAAATTGTGACAAAACAAGGCTTTGGAGTGCAGGTTAATAAGTTCCCCATTCAAATTAAAGATAAGACACAGTTTAACAGAGACCATATGGTGGTAAACTACTCCCCCACACCTTCCAATACCAAAGAACCATCAATTGTCCCCTCCCAGAAGGCAAAGATACAGGGGAACAGACAAAGTGCCATATCAGAGGCGATGTTGCAGAGTCAGGGGACAGAACACTGTGAAAAGTCCAGGCTTAAACAAGGAAATGCTTTATATCATTCTCATAAAAAAGTTACTATTCAAAATAACCCATCACCTTATAGTAGACTAAGTGGACCCTGGCAGAGAAATAAGGTAACTGGTAGAGAAACTCCAGCGAGTGCGACTGACAAAGGACAGCACAAAATACTAGAAAAGCATAGATTATCTTGCAAAGATACAGCTTCAGTAAGTACATTGGCTAACAAAGGCAGTGGCAGTGTTGTCCGCTTTAAGACTGGAACAGGTATGCTGTATAGGAAAACAGAAGAAAAAATAAAGCTGGAGCCCACAACCATCAAACCACAAGAGAAACCTGCAGGTAACAAAAAGTACCGGAGATTTCTGCTCATCGATAGTCAGGGACTGCCATACACAGTAGTTGTGGATGAAACTAAAACGGCAGACACAAGTAAGCCTCCTGATGGACCTGCTTCTGATAGTTCATGTACTGGCACCACAAAATCTGTAACCCCCCGTAAGGTTTATAAATGCCCTGTGTGCTTTAGGATATTTGAGTACCTCTCCTACCTCCAGAGGCACAGTATAGCACACTCCCAACAAAAACCCCACGTCTGTAAGATTTGTGGCAAGGCTTTTAAAAGGACTTCCCATCTTACACGCCACAAATATACTCATTTTGGTGGAAAACCCTGCCAGTGCCAGATCTGCCATCGGAGGTTCCGCGATTCAGGGGAACTTACACGTCATCAACAAAGCCACGCTGGGGAAAGACCTTACCAGTGTGATATTTGCCTTGTGCGCTTTGAGGAACAAAATGCCCTGCAGCATCACCTGTTATCAAAACATGTCAAATAGATATGTCAGGGGAAACTCCTAAAAGCCTATCTCATGAGTGTTTTACTGGCATCAAGATTATCCTTATCGATAGCTTTATGTTGGTCTGGATTCGTAGGTTGCACGCTCGACCAAAACAATCAGATTCCATGCATTATGGCAAAAGCCTTTAGCACTTGCTTTCCAGTGGGAAGCCCCAAAAGAGAGGAACAACTTAGATAGATTGCAACAAAACTTCAAGATTATCTAGAGGTAGTTTTGCAACACTTAATGTTTAGCTACATAGTACTGAAATAGAGAGCTAAGCTGCAGTAGAGGTAAACTGTTAATACTTGTTTTTATTATTATTTTTTACTTTGTATTAAACATATTTCTATGGCCAATGAACATTTTTTTAAACCCACACTAAATCCATTAGAGTGAAATTGTCAGTATTTATTACATTGGGCTTGCACCATGATTGATAACACCGGAGAGGTTTAGAGCAAGTTCCCACAGTAGTCCACAAAGCAGTCCCAATTAACTGTTTTAATTACAAAAAATATTTGCATAGGCAACTTGTTTAATGAGGTCACCAAACAAGCGGATCATTATCTGATCTGCTGTACAACATGTTGGCCCCAAGTGGGATGATCTGATTGTTGGGTTCCTGGGCCAATGATTGGATCATAATTGGGGCCTATTGAGACCTGTTAGGAGAGTACATAAGCAACACGCCAATGTGGTCCTCACCTGAATTTCAAACAGATATTAGTCTAGCAAGTCATCAAAGGGCCCCATACACACACCAATAAGCTGCTGAGTCTGGTTGGATGTGTATGGCCAGTTTAAAATTAATGTCTCACCAGGAGGTGTTTACTATATCAGTAGTGGTGATAGGACTAGTAGAATAGTTTCTTATTTCTTATCACTTTCTTTCATAAACAATTAGCATTGATACCTATATACACACCTGTCAGCTAAAAAGTAAATGGTCACAGTTGTGCCATACGAAAAGTGATTCCATCTGTCTAATATGAGAGGGGATCAGAGACAAATCCAAATGTTTTATTGCTGGTAATAAATGCCTATAAAGCTCTTTGTGTGACAGAAGCCTTACATTATGGATACTTGCTACTGATATGGCTGTTCACATTAAACATTTCTGAATACTTTCCTTAATATTTTATATTGTGTTAGTTTAATGTGGGGTTATCCAGACTAAGCTCTATGAATAAAAAGGCAAGATGAAATTTGCACTACATTTAGTGGCCACTCATGATTAATGTTTTATTGGTATTTCTTATTCCACTAAAAAAAGTGGCTGCTTAAAGGAGCATTCAAGAAGCCAAAACTTTTTTGAAGGTGCAGTCTGTGTTTTGGTTTCAGGTGGCAAATAGAGTCTATAAAAACTGGAAAGGTGTCTGTAGGGTTTTTTCTTTTCCAGACATTGCACCTCTTACATATTAATTTCTATTGTTCTTCATGTGACCATATGTGTACCAATAGAATCAGTCGATTTTTCATATGTGCATTTTGGGAGGAAGACCCCACTCGGTATCCTTGTACCATGGATATCATGCAGTGGGAAGATAGTGAAATCAATGGAGTAATCCTTTGTTTCTACCTTCACATCTGCTAGATTTTGCTCTTTATAATAATGTTACCCTGTCTGCCTACAGAACAATCTTTCCCATGATCACCTATTATGGGGCAGATTGCAAATTTTAACATATACAGCCTTATTAAAAGGGTTGTTCACCTTTGAGTTAACTTTTAGTATGATGCAGAGAGTAATATTCCAAGACAGTTTGCAATTGGTCTTCATTTTTTCAATTATTTGTAGTTTTTTAATTATTTCAGTATTTAGCAGCTTTCCAAGTGACAATAACAATAAAACTGAGAAGAAAGAGTTAGAAGGCAGCAAATAATTCAAAAGCTATAAAAAATAAAGGCCAGTTGAAAAGTTTATAATTGGCCATTCCATAATATACTAAAAGTTAACTTTAAGATGATCTATTAACGCTTGAATTAGAAATTTAGCTGTGATTGCAGTTCTTTGGTGCTACAACTCATGAATTCTAATTATGGTTTCAAAAACTTGAATGTTAGATATTTATTAGGCACAAAAAAAATGTAAAACTACTGCATGTAAAAGCTTGTGAGTTCACGTAGAAGTCAATGGGAGTTGTACTAGGCAAAATTTATACTTTTTTAAAACTCTTTTTAATGTTTTTGAGTTTGTAGAGCCCATTGAAAATGATGTATAGAATACAAATTTGACACATTCAGTGTTTTCTTTTCATGGTTTAATTTGATGGGGTCTTTATCTTTGAAAATAACTAATAAGCAAACATTTGAGTTTCGTAAAATGTCATGTTTTTTTAAATTGAAAAAAACCTCTAAAATTCAAAACTTTGATAAGCACAAACATTTGCGTTTGGTAAGATTTTGAGTTTATGCGAATTGAGAAAAACTCTAAAATTCACAAATTTAATAATTAAGCAAACATTCGATTTTGGTAACATTTCGATTTTATTCGAGTTGTTACAAAAACTCTTAACATTCACAAATTCGAAAATTGATAAATAAGCCTTCCCATCACAAACTATTTCATCTCGGTGTATGGTCGTATACACAAGTTTCCCATTATTACATTATTTAAAAGCACTTAACCCGAAAAATATGTGTTAGATACCTGAATAGCCCTGTAAATATGACTTGACTTTGCTTAAAGGAACAGTAACACCAAAAAATGAAAGTGTATAAAAGTAATTAAAATATAATGTACTGTTGCTCTGCACTGGTAAAAGTTGTGTGTTTACTTCAGAAAGTCTACTATAATTTATATAAATAAGCTGCTATGTAGCCATGGGGGCAGCCATTCAAAGGAGAAAAGGCACATAGCAGATAACAGATAAAACACTATTGTATTCTACAGAACGTATCTGTTATCTGCTATGTAACCTGTGCCTTTTCTCCTTTTTTCCAGCTTGAATGGCTGCCCCCGTGGCTACACAGCAGCTTATTATATAAATTATAGTAGTGTTACTGTAGCAAAAACACCAGTTTTACCAGTGCAGGGCAACAGTGCATTATATTTTTATTACTTTAAAGCTGTTTTATTTTTTGGTGTTACTGTTCCTTTAAGACAACGCCGGTGACTTCTATAGAAACTCACAAGCTTTTAGATGGCAAATTTTTACATTCAAGTTTTCTGTAATAAGAGTGCATCTTCTCCTGTACAAAGGAAGACCCTGAAAAAATATCACAAGAAAGTTCAAGGAGCAATTAGTCTGCAATGATTAATTTCCATATTCACCTTGCAATGTGAATGTTTGGATGACTAATGGTTATTAGTAAGTATAGATTGAACCTATCATCACAATTTGCTGTGTTGTATTATTTTTATTGTATTCCTATGGAACAAATCCCTCGATATGTTAAATAAAAACATTTTATTATAATCTGACTGTTTTAGTTGGTGATAGGTCATTATAGGTTCTTAAACAGTCATAATCTGCTTTCCTGTCCTTAAGGCTGATGTCTTACGGAGCGTGTTAAGAAATCTCTGCTATTGCGGCCAACTAACTGCTCCAAAATGCCTTTCCACTGGCACAAATAGAAGTTGCTGGTAGTGATGAACGAATCTGTCTTCACGAATCTTTTGAAATGGCAAAAATATTGCACATCAAGGGAAAAACATTTTTGACTGAAAATTTTTTGTCATGTGCCAAATTTTCCCGCGCTGGTGGAAAGGCATTTCGGACACAACAAGTTTTTGAACCCATGTTCAAATTCCAATGGCTGCCAGGTGGTTAGTGCCATTATTAGTTGGGACTGATTTACTAACATAGGTGCTCATTTTCCATAGCTAACAATTAAAAAATCAATTTTTATTAGTCTACTACAATTAGAACATTATAGCAAACATCTAATGCTATGGGCAACTGCCTGGGGCAATTGCCTGGGAATTCTAGTCTACAACAGTCTATCAATCAGATCGTGTATCTGCTGAAGGAAGGTATCTGTCTTCAAAAACTTTATTTATTCCAGTCTTACTGTAAATAGGGTGATACCCTTGTATTATTCCTAGTTGAGGGAACTGATGTATTTCTTCAGGTAGTAGTGCCCTGGTTTGTGGGAAACAATAGCTGTACAGGAAGTGGGGTAACAAAAACATAAAACCCCGGGAAGATAATCTTCACATACCTTCTTGGGAGTATTTAAACCTTCAGTCTATCGCAGGCTAAATATATTAAGAGCCTTAATCTATATTGAAATGTGTTACGCCGGAGTAAAGCAAGAAAAGAGGTCTGTAGTGAGGAACAGAAGATAAAAAGAAGCACAGAGATGCCTAGAAGACACAAGTAGATACCATTGTGCAATGTTGTCATTTATCTGAAACTTGATTGGGTGCCAGCAAAGCAGGAAATGGGAGGGGTAAGGATTTAGTAAAGGGTGAATAACTTGGGTGCAGCTGCGAGCGTTGATGCCATGGAGACCAGGCTCTCAGTAACAGCACAGAAATCCCTTTGGTGGCTAGGAAATGGTGATTTTGGTTCCCAGCCCTGTGATTCAAGCAGTCTGAAGGATCACTGTGATAAAGACAGCATTTATATAATCCCATCTCTACAAAGAGAAATGAATTGGCGAATTGTGGGTTTTGTGAAGAAGTATTTCCCCCTCCTCCAAAGACTTCCAGCTCCTCCAAAGACTTACCTGTCATTCAAATTGGCTGGGCTACCAGTAGGAGGATGGGAATGGGTCTGCCATATTAAGTTAGTTTAAAACCCCTGCAGTTCCCAAAAGGGAACTAGAGTTTAACTAATTATAAGTAAATGCAAGGCTGGTGCAGGTCAAGTTTGGGCTCCTTGTCTGGATCAACTGAAAACCATGGTTTAAGTAGAATTCTATACAGCTATTGATCAACTAAGGGATTAAGCTAAGCAAGAAGTTGAACCTTAAGGGTGGATGTCTATTTTTAAACACAAATACTATGTACGGTATATTTAAACTGAACATGGTTATTCCAGCTTTCAGTTTCATTGTTGAATATGAATTGTCGCTTAATGTTTCTTGCGCTGTCAGGTAATAATGAGTTATAATATTGACGGTTTATCTGGAAACAATTACTCAACCAGGAAAGTAAACACTAGGTTGCAAGTGGCCAGTGCATCACAAGTGATTCTCAAACATAAAGGCCAGCCTCAATTAGCGATGTGCTGAGTCCCAAGTGGGCTCCTTGCTTCACATGCTTCTTCACGGAAAATGCCAGTCTCCAAATACCTATTCACTTGAGACTGTATACTAGAACAAAGGTTGCATGCCACATGTGCTGGCCATGATTTTAATATGACTTTAGAGAAAATACAATAATGTATATAATAGTAATTTTTCACCCATCTGCAACTATATTTGTAATTTTAGTAGTTAGGCTTCAGATAGGTTAGACTTATGAGACTCTATATATTTAGTTATTGTACATGTATTTTTGCAGAGAGTTATCAATCCTTATTTAAATGATACACAATGCTCAGCTGTAAGTATCTTTCCTGTCTAAACTGTGTTTCCTTAACCATTGGCTAGAATGTATCCTATGCTTGGTATGTTATTTCTGGTATCCTGTTTCTGCATCTCCCCCCCTGGCCTTTGCCCAGTCTACCCCGTCACACCTACATCCCTATCCAGCCAACATTCTTTGACCTTTGCCCACTGAGTCTTTTTCCTGCCTACCCGTTCCCTCCCTGTCCAGTCGACTCAGTCTCTGCCCCTATCCTGATTCCTCTGTGTCCTTTTTATTCTTATTTCCTTTCCAGCTTCCTCTATAGCACCTTGGTAGTCTTGCTCATCTCTACTTTGTAGTCTTTTTTCTATCTGCTTCCTTTGTTTTATGTTGAGTCTGCTCTGCTTGCCTTTCAGCATGGAGGGATGCCTTAATAATAGACAGTAGGTATTTTCAGAAGGAAACATGGGGAACCTCATGTGTCATGGGAGAGTGGCCCTGACATATATATTACTTTGTTTAGTCATAGAGTTAAAAGAGCAGTTGAATAGATCAACTATTGTTCCTATTGGTTGGAGGACTCTGGTCCGAAACCGGATTATTCAGGGAACACGTGACAGGACAGCAGCAAATACAAGAATGAAAGAAGGCCTATATATATGAGGGCACCTGTCGAGGCTAGTAAAGCTTTGGAGGAGACTTACTGCCCATTGCATTAAGCTGGAACTTACGGTTTTAATAATAAGGCAGCTCGCTGGGATAAGAGGAGCAGGGGCTGTCATTAGCTGTCATTGGTTATATTAATATTACCCTGTAAATGAAGGAATGTATATGCATTTTATTGTTGGTAGTAATAAACAGCTGGGCCTCTTTCTCCACCAACTTATATTTATAATTGTGTCATTTATTGAATATATATTTGGTGAGGAAATGCAGTCTACTCCTTCCATGCTTAGGACCTCAGATTGGTTGACAAGAAGTTTCTCCAGGTTGGAGCTTAAGGTGAATTGGCTGCACATTGGTTAATAATTAGGAAACTGCCTTCCTAGCCCAATGTTGGAACAGGTAGCGACTGATGTACCAAGTACTTTCCAGCTACTATAGAAAAGACAACATACAGGGCTAGATTCAAAACAAGGAGGATGGGGCTGCAGCTCCAGTTCCTTCAATTCAAAATTTGAGCTAAAAGAGTGTAACAGAGACCATAGAACTGGACCAACCTTGGGTCAAGCTATTAGGGCTCTTACACATGGGTGTTTTGCCCAGTGTTGCGGTGTAGTTCTCTTGTATTCCACTACAGGGGAGCACAGGACAAAATGCAATTCATTCTTTATGTGCTCATACTGACACAGGTACATGTAAACACTGAATGCAGGTGGAATGCAACATGAAAACTGTCAGGCCAGTTCAATATTGTTACAGTGGCCAGGCCAAAACCAGCGGGTTGGGCAAGTTCTGCCTAGAGGAACATTATTTTAGCGGGTGGGGTCAACCTCTGTTCATGGCCCCACCTCCTCCTCTTCCTTCCCTCTAATGGCTGCTTACTTATATACTTGTGCCTGATCCACCTGACTCCTTTCAATTATGTCATAAAGGGGCAGACATGGGCATATAAGTAATGACAGCACACTGGGTTGGGTTAATTTTAAGTTGGGGCAGTATGGCTTATTGTAGGCATGGGCTGAATTTTAAAGGAAAAGTAACACTAACATTTTTTAAGTAAAAAAGCTATTCTACCCTGCACCAATAACTGCCCTATCCTACAAACCACTTAGTGGTTGAACGGTGAAGGAAGGAGCCGCATCCACTATGCGACGATCGATTGATCGAGCCTAGCCTTCTTTCTGTATAGGAAGGAGTCAGACTAGGCTTAATCAATCGATCGTCGCATAGTGGATGCAGCTCCTTCGCCCTATCGCCGTACTTCAATTGACAGGAAGCCAAGTTTTAGCAGGTATTTTCTATTAAAGCATTTAAAATACTAAGTAGTTTGCAGGATAGGGCAGTTATTGGTGCAGGGTAGAATAGCTTTTTTACTTAAAAATTTTTAGTGTTACATATCCTTTAAAGCTGAGGCACTCACTTATTAGGAGCATGTGTGTGCCTCAACATGGCTGCCCGCCCTGGCAAGGGTAGTTCTCTTCACAAAAAACTACTGTATCATGTTTTTGTTAGATAGGTTACATTGATATACTTTAAAAATTAAGCATTTTAACATTATTTCTTTAAATGTAATAAGTAAATATTAAACTCTAAGCTACAATAAAATATATAAAAAATTAAAAATGAAAAGTTTGGCACCAGCTGTTAGGGATCTATTATCGTTGAGTGTGAGCAGGTCAGGCAGGACAAAAACAAAGGAGAATGAAAATTGGTCAATGACTAAAGGAATGTATAGATGTGGTTATAACATTCCCAGGGTCTTCCAAGGACTGCAAGTTATCTCAAGAATTCATTTCAACCGCAAGTCAACAGTTAAACAATAAATAGCTACACAAATTGCTGCATAGAATGCTATGTTTGTTTATTAACCTAAACAAATATGGCAGGCAAGCTCAAAGAAATGTAAATTATTTTGGAAATGAGCATTTATCATCTCTGATAAATACTTCTCTCTGTACAATATATAAAATAATGGCCATGGGGAAGATACTTGTGCTTTTCAAAAGCACGGATAGTTTTACAAACAATATTTGTAAGATAACAATAACATCTATCCAACTGTGTTGATGTATGTAGCCATTATATAACATACTTTTATTATGTTATAGAATGGCTAATGCTTAGCGACTTTTCAATTGGCTTTTTTATACTGTTTAAATTTGTTGCCTTCTTTTCAGCTTTTACATGGGGTCACTGGCCCCAGCAGCCAAAAAGTATTGCTCTTTGAGGCTACAAATATATTGTTACTTTTTTTATTTCTTATCTTTCTATTCAGGCTCTCTCCTATTTATCCTCCAGTATTTCATTCATTTGCTAGGGCAGGGGTCGGGAACCTTTTTGGCCGAGAGAGCCATAAACACGACATATTTTAAAATGTAATTCCGTGAGAGCCATACAATATGTTTGGCCACTGTGGGGCAAGGTAGGGTGGGTGCCAAGGATGCCGGATGCGATGCGGAGGAGGGCGTGGCCTGTGCTCGGCGGATAGAAGACGTGTTGTAAGGCTAATATTACATTATCTGTAATAGATAGAAGACGTGTTGTAAGGCTAATATTACATTATCTGTAATAGATAGAAGACGTGTTGTAAGGCCACGCCCCCGTTATTTTTTTTATTAAAGATTTGGCAGCGAGCCAGATGCAGCCATCAAAAGAGCTACATCTGGCTCCCGAGCCATAGGTTCCCTACCCCTGTGCTAGGGTAAATGGCATTCTAGCAACCAGATAGCTGCAGTTTCAAAACAGAGAGTGCTGAACAAAAAGCTAAATAATTCAAAAACCACAATTAAAAAGGAATGAAGACCAAATGCAAATTATCTCAGAATATCGCCTTCTACATCATACTAAAAGTTCATTTAAAGTTGAACCACCCCATTAACTAAAAATGATAATTGTTTTAAAGTGGCTATTGACAGTGGTTATGAATTTATACCATGTAGCACAATCACAATCAGAGTCACAATCAGAAGTGCAGAATGCAGACAGACACTGCTTGCAATAAATGTTCAATTGATGTGCATTTGAACATGTTTGGAATTGTATTTTCTTTTATAAAGCCAAAAAACTGTGCGGAGGATCTGTTTCAGTTATAAACATTTCTGGAGTCTTGCACTTATTTTAGGTAGGAGGGAAAAATAAGGAATATTAATTTAGAAGCTCTGGGAAGCCTAAAGATATGGACAGATGTGCCGTCTATAAAACTGCAATTAGATTTCCCATAGGGGCTACTGCAGAACTCCAAGTCAGAGCTGCTCAAAGAGCCGGCAGTGAATTGCTGAGAGTTTTATTTCACTAGCATTGTAGCAATGTGACTTGGCCTTGCTGGGAGCCATGGGCGCCAGGGCAGAGTGAGGGGGCAGGGCCAAAGTTAGCGGGAAGGGCCCCGGGCACTGCTAGGAGGCTAGGGCCCCAATCCGAGGGGGAATAGACCTATAGCGGAACAGTATTGCCGCTCAGAGCCGCTCTGCCCAGATAAGCTCCGTGCCCGGCTCTTGTATCCAGCAGCTGGGGGCGTTCCTGTCTGCGGACAACAAAGCCTCTTCCCTTCTTCTTTAAGGCCGTGAAATTAAAGGGATGGCGAGGCGGCTGGAATGAGGCTGTGTGTATGGGGGATGGGCACAGGCTAAGATGGCTGAGCTGGGGCTAGTGAGCCTTTCTTCAGTTGGCTGAAAGTTTGCAAGAGCTGCCCGGCCCGGAGCGAACACCCCAGCGCCGCGGGTTCCTGCTGCTTGGGAAGGTGAGAGCTGACGGCCGGGTATGGGGAGCCGGAAAGGCCGGACAAAGGGACAGCTCAGGGGCTCTCCCAGGGCTGACAAAGGCAGAAAGCTTTGTGACTGGGATGACAGGAGGGGAAAGGCTGGGGGCCTGTGTGCCAGACAGTGCCGCTAGTGTTCAAGGGAAGGGGAGACCGCACATGGGATTAACGGGTCACGCCAGGAATGGCCGCAAGTCGGTACAGGGCTCTGACTTGGTGGCGGGAGGGTAGTGAGAGGGGGATTAGATTGTAGGGGGGAGGTTCCTGAGAAAATGACTGTATGTGTGGGTTCTCTGAATAAGAAGCCGGCATTAACCTGTGAATATGTGGCACTTTGAGAGCAATGACAGTGATTGGTGGCCTGTGGGGTGGCACTGAGGGACTGGGATTTGGAAATGTGGGTGGGGGATGTGAGGGAGACTGCACTCTGGGCTTTATAGAGGGGGCACTGTCAGGCGGGATAGTGAGGGAACTCAGGCCCTTTGTGTTGGGACTTTGCACCTGGGAGTTGGGGAAGGGGCACTGAGTGAGACTGAGGGGCTGGGAGTTGGGGAAGGGGCACTGAGTGAGACTGAGGGGCTGGGAGTTGGGAAAGGGGCACTGAGTGAGACTGAGGGGCTGGGAGTTGGGGAAGGGGCACTGAGTGAGACTGAGGGGCTGGGAGTTGGGGAAGGGGCACTGAGTGAGACTGAGGGGCTGGGAGTTGGGGAAGGGGCACTGAGTGAGACTGAGGGGCTGGGAGTTGGGGAAGGGGCACTGAGTGAGACTGAGGGGATGGGAGTTGGGGAAGGGGCACTGAGTGAGACTGAGGGGTTGGGGATGGGGCACTGAGTAAGACTGAGGGGCTGGGAGTTGGGGAAGGGGCACTGAGTGAGACTTGGCACCTGGGAGTTGGGGGAAGGGGCACTGAGTGAGACTGAGGGGCTGGGAGTTGGGGAAGGGGCACTGAGTAAGACTTGGCACCTGGGAGTTGGGGGAAGGGGCCCTGAGTAAGACTGAGGGGCTGGGAGTTGGGGAAGGGGCACTGAGTGAGACTGAGGGGTTGGGGATGGGGCACTGAGTAAGACTGAGGGGCTGGGAGTTGGGGAAGGGGCACTGAGTGAGACTTGGCACCTGGGAGTTGGGGGAAGGGGCACTGAGTGAGACTGAGGGGCTGGGAGTTGGGGACAGGGCACTGAGTAAGACTGAGGGGCTGGGAGTTGGGGACGGGGCACTGAGTAAGACTTGGCACCTGGGAGTTGGGGGAAGGGGCACTGAGTGAGACTGAGGGGCTGGGAGTTGGGGAAGGGGCATTGAGTGAGACTGAGGGGCTGGGAGTTGGGGAAGGGGCACTGAGTGAGACTGAGGGGCTGGGAGTTGGGGAAGGGGCACTGAGTAAGACTTGGCACCTGGGAGTTGGGGGAAGGGGCCCTGAGTAAGACTGAGGGGCTGGGAGTTGGGGAAGGGGCCCTGAGTAAGACTGTGCCTCATAAGCCTTAAGGTGTGTGTAACATGGTGGGGAATCACTTGGGTTCTGGGGTTTAAAAGGGTAAATAAGGACCTCTGTTGATGGGCTATTGTGACGCAGACTGGCATGACGTGCTGATGCATAGTGTAGATCTTGGTTAAAAAAACATCTTTTGGCTTCATGATTTGGGTGAAGGGCACTTAAAGATACTAGGTGTTTGTGGCATGGGGTGCAGTTGCACCGAGGAGATCTCTGACTGGGTGGGAAATACTATGAAGCAGACATTGGGCCTGTGATTCACTGGGTTGGAAAGTCATAGCCTTAGGACTAAATCTGTATTTGGTGGGGTTTGTACCTGGTAAATCCCATGCAACAGAATAAAGCATAACGAATAAAACACAATTGTGGCACTGGCACACAGCAAATAGTAGAGCCTATAGAAAACTGTGACAATAAACATATTTCTTTGTGTCATATTAATATAGAAATCTATAAAATTCTTAGTGAGAAGTTCCTGCACCCTAGATTTGCCTGGCACACTGTTCAATATGTAGCGTGCTACTTCTAGTGAAAACCTTTCTGTTCCCTCTAAGCAGTGCCCACATAATAGGCACTGGGGCACACAAACTTGAGCCAAAATATATATATATTTACCCCAAAACAGAGATTTAAGTGTAATGTATGGCATACATTTCCATGTAGTAATATAGTAACAAACTAATATGATGATAGTTATGTGCAACAGCTAGTCTTTTCCTCATGTTTTATAAACTGTATACAAGGTCCTATTCTTTGACTACGGCAATGCTTTTCTGACTTTTTCAGTTGAGGCTTCTGCTTGAGGCTGGAACATTCAGTATGTGCAATTAAAATTTATAGGTGCACTGCTGCTTAATTTCAAGTGCTTCAGTCAGTGCTGTTAAATGATATCCCCAGGCCCGAACTGGCCACATGTGTAGATTCTGGCAAATGCCAGAGGGGCTGCTGTAAGATTCTATGGAGCAGTGATTACGGGAGTATGAAAGGTTGGGGACTACTGCTATAGAGTATAGACAGTCACTATCCTGTACTATGAGCTATATTCCATGACCTTTATTTCCTCACTTGAAGCTATCTAATATATGTGTCAGTATTCCTTATTCCGAAGAAGCCCTCTTGAATATAAAATGCCCATTACTACAAAAAATAATTTTCAGTTTGGTTTACTTGTCCTTTAACTATGGGCTTACTTTTTGCTTTGCCAGAACAAAATCCTGGGGTAGATTTGCTTATGTTATAGAATTGTTTTTATATCTGTTTAGTCTTCTGTTGCTCAGCTTCTCTTCTTACTTCCCCAGCCAGTGGCACACTTACATTTATGTCCTAGCCGATGCACAAACACAAGACTCCATGTTTCTCCCTCAGTTCAGGCAGTAAACTAACTGGGTCACACACCCCATTTCCCTGTAACTAGTGGAATGACATTAGCAGTTCTTTGTCCGCCCTGCCTTGTGTGTGTAGCTCATGCCTTTGGTACCTTGCTCTGGTCTTCTGCATACCACTGCTATCAAGAACGAGATAATATGGGCGCCAGACAAAGAAGACTTCTAAGCAAATAGAGAGGGGGGAGTTTGAATTGGCTATAGAGTTAGTTTAAAGGGGCAACCTATTTACCAGCTGTAATTGCTTTTCTGTAGGGTGTATTTTCACTCCAAGTTCTAAAAACACTACTTGTTTTCTGCAAGCAGTAAGATAAGCTAATCCCTGGACTGTTAAATATATATATATATATATATATATATATCCTTAAAATTGCTTTCTATTTAATGGGTTAGTTCCCTTTAAGGGCTCTGGCACACGGGGAGATTAGTCGCCTGCGACAAATCTCCCTGTCCACGGGCAACTAATCTCTCTGAAATGCCATTCCACCGGCGAGAATGTGATTTCAGTGAAATCGCGGAAGTTTCCTCTCAAGGCAGTGCCTCTAAAACTTATAATAAGCGGTATGCCCTCTGAAGACTTATTCCCCATAGAGATTATCTGTAGTCAAACCTCCAATGAGAAGAGGGGTGCTTGTTTGGCTTTACATGCCAATAACTTGTTGAATCAAAACTTTACAATTTTTTTTCTTTTCTTTTCTTTTCTTTGTGGCCCATGGAAAGAGATCTTCCATGATTGATAAAGTTGTGTGCTGTACAACTGGGCCACACACAGGAGAGCCAAATTGAGAGGATCACACTGAGGAGAACTAAAAAGGTTCTGAAATAGATGGTGGCCCTTAGAACCTCAGGACATTGTAGAAGCAGAGCAATAATACTCTAATAATACAATACCAGGAGGTTCTGTTGAAACATTGCATTGAGTCCATGCATGTTGCAGTGGTTGCGCATTTAGGCTTTAAATAATCTGACCATATGAATGCATCCACCTCAAAGGAACAGTTCACCCTTCTAAAACTCATAATTTTTAAATACCAGAAATAATTGCTTTTTTCACTTATGGGTGGCATTTAATAATGCTTGATGTTGTTTGGTTCTGAATTTTTGATGGTAAAACCTGATTTTTGTATGAAAAAATTAAAAGGTTTTGGTTTTTGCATTTTTTCCCCCCGCAACTTTTTTCCATGCATTTTCAATTTGGATCTTTCCACTCATTTGTGGGAATGAGTTTAGTCGTCGTTTAAAAAAAAAAACCATGAAAAAAACTTATTTTCACTAAAACCAAAAATATGTTGGTGTTTTATAAATAAATAAATATTAATAATAATAATAATAATAATAATAATAATACGAAAACCTCAACAAATTTGCCTAGGATAGCTCCCATTGACTTCTATATGACTATGTCAGCTTTTAAGTGGCAAAGTTTTGTACTATTATTTTTTGTGGGTTTTACACTTTAATAAATTACGATTTTCTGGTGGTTTCGAGTAATAAATATAATCCATGATTTTTATGGCTAAAAAAATCAGATTAATAAAATGACACAAACTGCGAACGCTAGTAAATGTGCCCGATAATGTACTAATAAACCAATGACACTAATAATCCAGAAAAAAAACTCATGAAGTGTTTGCTAATAATGCATGTATGTGTCAAAGGAGAATATTGTAGAAAGTCAGTTTAGAAAGATTGCCAGGAAATCTGAGTGGGCCACAAAACTAAATAATTTTTATTCATAATTTTTTTTATAAATAAACAGCAATTGAAAATAAAAATTCATTTTTTGTGTTTTGTTTGAAAACACTGAGTTTTATAAAGGGTAAATTGTCACTTTTAATTTATCTTTATTCCTGATGCTATTTATGAGAATTTCTAATACAGTGGGGGTTGTTCTAAAATTGTAACCTGTAGAAATAGTTTTGATTCTGATTAATCCTTTCCTCAGCGTAACTGGCTGTACTTTCCTGTACCATTGTAATTGGGATCTTCACCTTAAAATTTGATGTTTAAATGTATCTACACAAGGACTGTACTAATGAGGTTGCCATCTGGTGCTTTCTGTCACACAGCAACCCAGGTATTAAATGGTCTCATTCATCCCTTTGGGTTGTTGCCCATGGGGAATAACACTGAAAAAAATAGCTCAAGAAAAGTATTCGTTGATGTCTTGATTGCTGAACGTACAGGCCTTTCGGAGGAATAGGAAAGTAAAAGAATTACTGCGGAATATAGCAACTAAATTAAGAAATACTTTGTGTATGCACCCATCATGTGGCTGAGAAAGTGGTAGTCCAAGCAGTTTCTTTATATTTTATGGCTTCCGTTTTACATTTTAAATGTTGCAGTTAGTTGGTTTGAAATTAATACTGCTGGATTGCTTGGAACCCTATCACCAAGAAAGAATAAATGATAATGAACAGGAATTATCTGTAATGCCAGTTACCCTTGACAGAAGACAATAATATACTCAAATAAGCTAATAATTTTAGAATAACGATCACTAGAATGTTGGCAGACCTTCTGGGCTAAGCTGGTAGGATTTTGGGATTTGCAGGGCTGCAGGTTGCCCATGCCTTTTGTAACTTATCTGATAGGCCATTCTGTACAATGAAATAGCATATGGGACATATCGATTCAATAAAGAATTAATTTGTGCTTATTAGCAGTGATGCTTTAGGGCTGTTGTGGACCCCCACATCCCCACTGTTGCCCCACTTGCACTCGGAGCAGTAAAAGTGTGTTGTATCTGTATTCTAGAGAATACCTGAAAGAAAATTTGCAAGTGCAGCTACCAATTGACCACTAGAGCAGGGACTGATATAAATGATGTATCTGTACATAATCTTCTGTTTATGTGTACTATGTTGGCAGAATAAAGATCAGTATGTTTAGCACAAGCCCTCTTCATTGAACTCATGTGAAACACAGCAATATATCAACTTGGCTGTTGGTTGTATATTGATGAATGTATATTTCCTCAGAACATGTGATAAATCCTCATCATGATTTGTTGATTTGTTTTTTTTGTCTTTCTCTTTACAGGACTTCATGCATTAAAAGGAGGCAGTAATATGTTTTTCTAAGTGCAGTGGGACAAAGAACCCCCTACATGACATATATTACAATGTTTAATACTACAGAAATTGATGATGAAAAAGATGGCCCTGAGACATGCCCCAAGAACACTATGGAATCCCCAAAGCCTTTATCTTATAGTTCTACTAGTCCTTTGGCAATGAGTACCTCTGTGCAGAGTCTTCATGATGGCATGGCCATGAAGATGGGAAACTTGCAAAAATTTGATGTGCCTGATATCCCAGCACTAAAAGCTAAAGAGGAGCCTGGAGAATTAAAATATTATCATGAATCGCCTGACTCTAGAAATGAACTTAAGTGTGGTCTCTGTTTTGAGACATTTCAGTATGTGTCAGAGTTTATGTTTCATGATCAAATTCATAAAGCCACTAATCGCTTTGAATGCCAACTCTGTGGACGGCAATTTCAAAGCACATCCAACTTAAAGGACCATTACAATGTACACACAGGTGAACGTCCCTACAAGTGTGAATTGTGTGCCAAAGCTTTTACTCAGTCTTCCTCTTTATTAACTCATAAGCGCACTCACACCATGGAAAACCCCTACAAGTGTGAGGTGTGTGGGAGACTCTTTAGAGATGCCTCCAATTTTGTAAAACATCGGCGTCTTCACAGCCAAGCACAGCAGTTGGGCAGGCAAGCCCACTCAGCAAGCCAAATCATTTCAGAAAAACCATATCAATGTTCTTATTGTGAGAAATCCTTTAAACGCACTTCTGATTTAAAAGACCACGAGCGTGTCCACACTGGGGAAAGGCCATATCGCTGCAGGATATGCCAGAAATGTTTCACTCAGTCTTCTGTGTTAACTGGGCACATGCGTATTCATACAGGAGAGAGGCCATTTCACTGTGATATCTGTGGCAAGACCTTTAACAATTCTTCCAACTTTAAAAAACACCAGCGTACACATTCTGTGCAAGATATGTTGGCAAATGTCTCCAGAGATGCTAGATTCTCCCATTATAAGCAACCTTTGAGGAGCAAGAATGGCATTGGATTTTCCAGGGGTATAAATGCTATATCTTATGGTAAAGATATAAGTGTAAACCAAACCAGAACATTTCCAAAGATGAACCTGAATGAAGAAGACTGCGAACTTGTTTTAGAAAAAAATACCTCTCAGGGAAATGGTGACGTGATCCACGATGTAGATGATCTATCCTCTCCATGTGCTGGAGTAACAAATCTTACGAAACACACAGATGAAAACATTTCTGAAGCTAAAGAAACTGGGGCAACGGTTATTTTTCACAGTGACGAGGTAATAGCAATTGATGATACTGATGATAAAGAGGACTTAGGTGCTGAATTTGAAACCAAAGAGCTTAGCCCTAAAGATAAGTTTGAGAAACAAATCTTGCCAAAACTGGCAAGGTCAACAGGGCCTAGATACAAAATCACCACCCCATATTGGGATAACTATATAAAACACAGTTTTAACCATAAAATGGAATTAAATCCATATATTACTGGAGAAGATCTTGTCAAAACGTGTCTCCAGTCTCAGGATGAGGGTCTCAAGGAAGCTAGAAATGAAGATGGGTCAACATATGACCTATCTAAGGACCTGGAAGTATGTCGACCTGAGAAGCTGAGCTCAGGGATGGACAAAGAACAGCATGAAAGTGAAGTAATTAGCGATGGCAGTAGTTCATCAGACATAGGGGAATCTGAAAACCTGTTGCTCGAAAGGACCATGGGATGTTGGAATCAAAGTATAGACGACACAATTGACTATCAGGATGATGATGACGATCTTCTGTTTCTTGAGATGGAATCCAAACCGTATATCTGCTTTGTGTGTTCAAAGCGTTTTAAAAGGGCAACAGACTTAAAGGAACACTTGCGTGTCCATACAGGTGAAAGGCCATTTGTTTGCCAGGTTTGTGGCAAAGGTTTCACACAGTCCTCTGCCCTTTCCAGTCATCAGCGAATCCATACTGGTGAGAAGCCTTTCCAGTGTGAAATTTGTTATAAGAGATTCAACAACTCTTCCAACTTCTCTAAACACAAGCGAGTTCACACAGGAGAGCGCCCGCATAATTGCCCTATATGTGGCAAAAGTTTTCAGGAAAAGCGGAGGGTAAAGAGGCACTTGAGAGCTGTTCACCAGATTCAGGAGTAAAGGGGTTTCCTTGTTGTTTACACCTGTCTGGATCAACAGAGGAATGTCTCTCAGTTTTTTTTATATTTTTTTTTTGGGAATCGTTAGTTTTTAAAGAATGTTCTGTTACAATAATAGAACTCTAAGACAAGGCATCTGTCAAACAACTTCATATTTATATGGTTCAGACGGCTGCAAATATGCATCTGTAAATTTCAAGGTCAGATCTGATTTAACATATTTAACCTGACAATTTTGCTAAAAAGCAGGAAAATGGGAACAAGGAACTGCCCCACAATGTTTGATGTGTGTATGATCCTATTAGTAATAAGCTAAATTGGTCTTTATATTGGCAGTCTAATCCCAGGCTCCCCAAAAAACACTGGTCACGTACCGCTTTAAACCTACAGTATTACAAGCAAATATCAAAGGGCCTTAAACATTTTATATTGCTTTTTTTCCATGACCCCTTGTTTTGTTATTACAGTTGCACATTTGTTTTTGTAAAGCTGTCCAGCTGTTTCAGATGTATTTATTTACCATTTGATCTTGTATCATTAGTTCGCTTCACAACTGTACAGACACTATGAGACAATGTCCTTTTGATTTCAGACGTTGCTAAATACCTACTACGGGGTTAGTAGGGATGGGAATTTAAGGGTTATCCTAAAGTTCACAAGTATCCATATTTATTACTTTATTTGCCACAGCAATCATCCTTCATCTAACATACTTCTGTATTGCTTGCTCCTACTAGACCTGCACACATTTTCTAAATCGAAAATATCTTGACTGAAATACACTGTAAAATAGAAATGACTGTCATTAAACCAGTCATTCCTCATTTAAAGGGCCACTATACAATTGTTGCAGCATTTTGCTTAGTACAGTATCGTGCTATACTATGGCTGATATTTGCATATGGTATATGTCTGTACATCTGCATCCTTAGGAAGGTTTTTCTTGGTGGAGCTATGCCTGTGATAAACCAATTGTGGTTGTTGTCAACTGGCCAAGCCTCCACATGATGGCATGCCACGTTTGCTTTTTGAAAGTGGACTGAAAATAAAGGTAATATGGCTGTGGCTAAACAGCCAGTAAACAATGGAAGTTTACAGAATTCTGGAACTGCCAGTAGAGGCATATACTTCTCCATTGCAGTCAGACAACACACAGTAATGGCTAAGAGGGTATCCTCTTGGTATATCAGTTAGCCAAACCAGTCTGCAATTAAAACAGGAGGTAAAGAGGCCCTTTGCATTTAGTCTGTATAAATGAGAGCCACCTTCAAACCATTGACTGTTAACATTAGCTTACTGTGCTGCATTCCTCTAAGTTCACAAACTGCTGAATTTATCAGTGGCAAAAATCTGGATTTCCTGTGGTATATACAGTCCTTGCCATGTGGTCCTTATACACACAGGTATTAATCTTCTTAATTTGGAGGCACAAGGAGGCAGTGCTGAACAATACTGTATTCTGCTTGGTTTGCCTGTTGTATGTTTGTGATATATTAACCCTTTTCATTTTTTTTTTTAACCTAAAAAAAAGTTTGATCTGTATTTTAGTATGTGTCTTATCACTCAGAATTATGAAGAAACTGTTTTTTTTTTTTTTTTTTTTAATACCAACTGGCCTTGGTAGCCCCTTTTTGTTTTTTTTGGTCTTAGTAACAGCCCATAAAATACTACCTATATTATGTGTTTTTTTGTTTTTTTTTACCTCTAATCTTGCATATTGGCCTCCAACCTAACGGGAGTAATCTTACATGTAGTGGCCACATATGCAAATAGAAGGTTAAATACGAAGCAGATTAGAATCAAGATCAACAAGTATCAACACCATCACTAACTTGATCTTGTATTTTTGTGGCTTTTGAATTCTTTCTGTTCTGCTATGCTATATCTGGTTTCTAGCGTCAAAGAAACTGGTCAACAGGAAGCAGAATGCAACACGAGAATCTGTACTATTTGCTTATATTTCTAGTCAGCCACTCTCTAATACATCTTCCAGTCTGTCATTGCCAGCTGCTGCCTAGTTCCTAAGGCTGGTAACCCCTAACAACCACATGGTGGTTGAAATCGCAAACCAGAGGGATGTTATGCAAATGTTAATGCAGAAATACAAAATGCAAAAACCATACTGGACGCGTGACATTTTGTCACAGCAACTTTTGCAACAGGGGTCTGAAAGATCCTGTTCTTTTTACTGGTGTGTACGAGCATTTAATTAAAAGGGTAACTGACAAATCAATAAACATTTGCCCAGAGTTTAATGGATATTTAACAAAGCTGTTTCACCAATACATTTTATTTTTTTCCCCTTACAGTTTTTTTTTTTAAGGTGTAGCAGGTCTGCGAATTAAATGTTCTTTTACTTTTTATATTTAGATGTTTGCCATTTCAAGTTGCTGGTTTTGAGCTGAAATCCTTGAACCAATATAAATGGCAGCAGAAAAAAGATAAATGTAAAGACAATTTAAACGTCTATTTTAGAATAAAGAAATTGACTGTGGAACTGTTTGAATTAAAATTCATGTCTTGCCTATAATTGGAAGGAATTTGCTAAATATTGGGAAATGTTGAAAGGACATAGAATTCATCTGATGCCTTCATTTTGGTCCCAAAGCTCAGCTGATACCTGTGAAATACACAATTTGGGGCAGATTTATTCAATTGAAAAATGTTGCTGACTACTGTACCACTTTCAAAACTACCATCAGTTAATTCAAATTTTTTTTAAACTAGCAAATTCTCAACTACGTCAATTACAGGAAGAATTCAGTAGAAGTACTTGATGCCCCCATAGATTTTAGCTTGTGATTTGTTTTTTTATATTCATCATAGGCGGCATATTTCAAAACAAAATGCCAAAAGAGTTGATTTACAGAAGAATAGATTATTTTTCTTTGGTATTGAGCATCTTTGCATTGACAAATCAGCCCCATTGTGTGTTAAAGGGATTCTGTCACAAGAAAACCTATTGGTAAATCTACTCCAGCAGGATCCAGCATTTAAATCTGTTTTTTTATATTTTATTTTGAAATTTGACATGTGGCTAGACATGTTACTATTTTTCCAGGTGCCACAGCCATGTGTGATAAACTTTAGTCACACTTTACTGCTGCGCTGCAAGTTGGAGTGATATCACCCCTTCCTTCCCCCCCCCAGCAACCGATCAGCGGAACAATGGGAAGGTAATAAGATAGCAGCTTTGTGACACTTCCATTTTTAACAATGCTCCCATACCCCACCTAGTGGTAAATATGAGAAAATCTCTCAATAGAGTCTGGCCCATGACTTCCCCAGTTTCATTGAGTAAGGAGAAACAGGTTATCTTAAAGCAGTTCTATTGTGTAGTGCTGGCTCCTTCTGAAACCTCAGAATTAGGCACTGAGATGGCATCTACACACCAATAAATGTATACAAAAACATATGTTGGTTCAAGAATAACATTTAAAAGAGAAAGTGAATTATTTGCAGTATACATAAAGAAATAAAACCGATGCCATAAAAATCATCATAAAATCCCTTTAAAGCATTTTGAAGTAAAGAATGATCCTGAATATTTAGCTAAACTGAACCATTTACTGCAGCATACTTTCATATAGACCAAACCCTATAAGGCAAGGGAGATTGAGTAGGAGGTATGAGATCCATTACCCATAAACACATTAGGGTTAAACTACAGAGGAGATTTTATAGAATGGTTTTGGATCAGTAAATTGCATCCTAGTTGGATGTAATTGATGGAAAATAATCTGATTGGCATAAAAAAAATCTGATGTGTAAACTACTTGGTAGCTTTGCCATCCAACAAGACATGCCTGTCTGAAGGGAATGTTACATGCTGCATCTGACAGGATCAAATCTGATGGTAAACTCTGACCCACAAAATCTGATCAAAATCTCTGTGTAGATTAGCCCTTAGTTAGAAACTCCATCATATTTTGGTGTAATTTTACAGTCATGTTTTTAAATCTTTATTATTGACCTGGTTTGCTTTTTCACTGTAATATGAAGGCCCCCGTGTTCATGTTAAGTAAGTTAACAAAACACCATTGAGGTCTCTATAAGGTTTAAATTTCCTTTTTTAGACAGTATAGCCCACTTTTTCATCATTGGCTTAATGAATAGGGCTTGTGTTGAGCTTAAGTTTTTCCTATTGTTTTAAGTCAAACCAGTAGTCCACTGAAAAGTCTCTGTATAATGAAATGCTCTTTATCTAAGGGTGAAGACACACAGAGCTACTGGTAGCGGCTACTAAAATAGACAATGCTGATCCTTTACTGATAACTGTCTCTGTGTGTTTTAGCAGAGGCAATTCTCAGTATTGTCTGTGGAAGGGTATTTTTTGGAGTTTAGTAGCCATGAAAAAGTAGCTGCTACTAGTAGCTCTGTGTGTCTTCACCCTAAAAAGATAGGCTGTAGCTGGGGAGGACTGAAGCAGAATAATAGGAGAAGGCGGGCAACAGTTATCCATGTGTTCACATTATAATGTTTTGTTTTTTTCACTGCTGCATTATATAGTGTTCTTTATTTGCCTGCTTATTCACTTTTTAATGTCTGTCTTTTAATAGGATCACTTTTTTGCAATTTGTGAAAGAAATTCATTGAAACCCCAAATGGTTGTGATTTTTTTTTTCCCCTCAAGCTCAAAAATTGGCCTCGATTCTTGCCAACACTCTGTTAAAAAAAAAAAAATCTTATGCTTTTTGTACTGATTATTAAAGGGACACTATATTAACAGAAATGAAAGTCACTACGAACTTCTTGGCTTATTTCTTATGGTGTTTTGTAACTAGCAAAACCTTTATTGACATGGCAGGAATTGTTGAGCATTCTTCAGTGGGACCGCCATCGCACGTGCGGGTTTGTGACGTATGTGCGGGTTTGTGACAGTCCCACAATTGTTTGGTGATCACACTAATACTTTGGGCACAACTCGCTGTAAAGGAAAGTGAATAATAAATATTATTGCATGGTCACTGTGAATTTTCACACAAGATAAGTAGCCACGCACATTATAAATGTAAAGGGGATCTTACCCCATTTATACAAACCTCATAAATAAATGGGCTCCCCATTGCATGTATTGTGTGTGCAGCTCCTCATCTTTTGTGTATCCAGTGAGTACATTTGTTTCTTGCATCCAAGATGAGTTGGCGCCACTTCAGTATATGGCTAATCTGGGAGGTGCAGCTGAGAAACAACTTAATTTCCCCACAACTAAAAGTGGAGAAAATCCCTGTAATAAGTACTAGGAAGGGGAAAAAATCCAACAAAATACAAAGTTAAAATTTCAAAATGTAAATTTCAATTAGGAGCAAATGAAGTGTTTGGGCTTTGAAAAGGGATAAAAGTAGGCAAAGCTACATTATACTTAGCATGTGAGTGTTTTAATACTGGTAGCTATCTGCACTAAATACTTTGTTTACTAATGTATACCATTTTTGTACTATGGTGATGATTCATATTTTTAGATAAATAAAGATACTAGTAAGGAAAAAAAAAGCCCAGGTCTCTTTGGAAGCCTTTTTTTTGGGGGGGGGGGGGCATGGAAATTAAGTAACCTGGGAAAGAGTGGCTACCCAGGTTTGGGATGTTTCAGTAGGTTTGAAGCTGCTTAGATCACTATGCAATGTCCTCTGCTTGTTCTGTAAATGCTGTTGCTTAGGTGGGAGCAGCCATAATACAAGGTTCAAGTCTCAAAGTTTTAAAGATTTTTTTTTTTTTGCGGATATTTTCATTTAGGACTCATTCACTTTACGATACTTTTTATATTCAGTAGTTAAGAATGGTGTAGAGCAGGAATCCCCATCCTTTTTTTTAACCTGTGAGCCAAGAGTTGGAGAGCAACACAAGCCTGAAAAATGTTCCTGGGGTTACAAATAGGGGCTCTGATTAGGCAGCACCTATGTGGACTGGCAGCCTATAGAAGGCTCTGTTTGGCAGTACATCTGGTTTTTATGCAACCAAAACTTGCCCAAAAGCCAGGAATTAAAAAATAAGCAGCTGCTTTGAGGCCACTGAGAGCAACATCTAAGGGGATGGCGAGTAACATGTTGCTCCTGAGCCACTGGTTGGTGAGTCTCCAGTTCCCTTTTAGTTGGAAAACTGTTCTGGACCCAGCGAGTACACAAACTACTTTCCAAGTCAGCACAAGTTTCATTTTGTGACTGACCAGACCGATTCCAGTTTCACAACCATTTAGTATTTTTTTTTTTTTTTATTTCAACCTGCAGATTTTGCTTCAGGTTCAGTAGTAGGCCACATCTTTTGTGGATGATTTGGCATTCAGTGCATCCCTAACAGAAATAAGTCTTTGTGTAAATTGAAGTTTTCCGCAGCTACATGGCTACCTCCGATATTGTCCCTAAATTTGCCTACTGCTTACTACGCAAATGTAAATGTTAGAGGCTATCCAGAAATGCAGGTTCAAGGCCATTATTTTTAAAGCTGTGTTAAAATAGGGGTGCAGAAATGCAATTTTTTAAATAATAAATAAATGTTAAGGTATGTGCACTATGTGTCCCAGATCCTCCATCGCTGTATCCAGGAAATCTGATTCCTGCTAATAGATAATTGATGCTTGTTTCCATAAAAACTGAACATAGATCAGCTACTACAAACATTTTTAAGGAGATGATAGCCTAATCAATTGTTTTTCAAATAGATACTCTTACTTCCCTGAGTTAACGGTATGTCTGAGACATACTGGTCAATGGCTGCTTTGTTAGCTGTTTCCGCACATGAATGAAAACAAATCTTTACCTAAATATTGCTTGCTTTGTTATGGCTTACTGAATGGTTATAGTAAAATAAAGAGAACAGTAAAAGCTACTTCTAAAGACTTTAAAAGTACAACTTTACCAACTTGGTCCTACATTGTGCATTCTCTTGGTAACCCAGCGGCTTATATGGTGGTTCCATAGGCTCACATGGTATGAAGCACAATCTTCTCTAAAAAGATCTATCTATGGATTTGGCTTATATAGAAATTCTTTATGTGACTGGTCGGATTTCAAGACATTATGGGGCTTGTTTATAAACACTGGCCAAATTTGCACCTGGGCAGTAACCCATATCAACCAATCAGTGATTACATTTTTCTAGCCAGCTGTAGGTATAACAATGAAAATAGACTTCTGAATAGTTGCCATGGGTTACTGCCCTGGTGCAAATTTGCCTATTGGTTATAATTTACTCCCAGTATTGTGGAGTACAACCAATTGGTGCCAAAGGTCATGTTGCCTTGTTCCCCATTTGAAGTTTGAAGCATAAAATATTTTGTTTTTGCACACCAGTTAAGTTACAGTTGAAAATAGACAGAAATTTTAACAAATGCTATGCAGTAATGAATCCAGATTCTTACCAGGAAATTAACCCTTATTTTCTTCACAGAGGATCAGGGCAAGTGTCTGTATTAAACAGTTATCGAGTGCGTTTGGGCTTCCTACAGATAAAGGACAAGTCAACCCAGAAAATAATTTTTTGCCTAATAAAAGATAGCTAAATTCTAAGCAACTTTGCAATACACTTTTATTACAAGTTTGTAATGGTTTAACGTTATTTGTATATATAATTGGTATTAAAAGCAGTGTTTGTCTGTCCTTTTCTATTCTATGCTCTGGTGGCGCTGACCCTTGAAACAATGTAATACCAACCAGCAGACTGACAGACCTGCCTTGCTGGAGGAGACTTGCTTTTGCAACATTGTTTAAAAAGAAACAACTAGGAGCAATTATATTTACAAATAACTTTTCAAAGACTGAACAGTTTTAATTCATATTGGAAAGTTGCTTATTTTTGGGGTTGACGTCCTATAAGGAGGGTCATTATAGATGGCGGCACAAGTGGGAAGGCGTTTCTGGTTAAGTGTCACCATCTTGTAAGATGGTGGCTTTGTAAAGAGTGGTAACCATTCTTCAGTAGCACCTTTTTAGCTAAAGAACTAGCAAAAACTAGATTCTTATCATTGTCCCTTTAAATAGATTATACCATAATCAGAGATGAGCTTAACATTTGATTTCAGTTGATTAGCCAGGTGCCACAAAAGTGAAAGAATGCTTCTTTAACTCATTATCATTAGATCTTGCTTAGTCCTTTGTTGAGATATGAAAAGTGTATTCTTTACTCACCCCCTGCTGACGCCTGTTGGTGGATGCCCTATTGGGGAATGTAGATAAAAGAATACATAAGCTTTAACTGAGATCCCAGCCAAGGTAGGCTGTGCACTCTGCTTTCAGAAAAATTTATGAGCAAATGAGTGTTTAACCAAATCTTTACCCATTTTGGCCTTAGGAGCCCCTAGTCACTGCTATGGGGCTTTTTTTTTTTTTTTTTTTACACAATGTTAAATATACATATAGAAACAATTCTCCCTCAACTGCAATGTTTGATAACCCTTAATATTTTGATGACTCTATACCTGTAAGGACAATGGAACCCCGCTCATCCAGCTTTCTAAAAGTGACTCCCCAAGAAAAGCACCATGAACATGCACAAAGCTCCATTGGCTTCTAGTGCACATGCTTCTTCTGGCTATCAATTTATGATTGCACACCAAGGGGCATATTTATTAACACTGGAGAAAAAAACATCACTGATGATGTTGCCCATAGAAACCAATCAGCAATTAGATCTGAACAGTCACCTACATATTGGTAAACAAAAGCAAAAGTATAATTGGTTGCTATGAGCAACATCACCGTTGCTGTGTGTTTCCAATGTTAATACATACATCCCCCAAATGTGATATAGCCACCATCCTACTCTACTTTTTCAGTTTAGGTACAGGGATAGGGGAAGCTGCCGGGGACAGGGAGCATTAGATGTTGTTTGGGAGGGCTCTTTCTGGGGAAGGCAATTTACAAAAAAAAATGATGAGCGAATCTGTCCCGTTAAAAAAAAAATTGTGAAACTGCAAAGATTTGGGAAATGTGGAAAATGTTCCATGTCAAAAAAAAGAAGCATGCAACATTTTTTTTACCCCCGTGACTAAGGTCCCCTATGCAGTTGCACCTAAAGTTACGTCACTGTGTATAACTGAGCAAAGTGATTGCAACAGATGGTTTACAGTATCTAGTAGAATTAAGTCTAAAACAACTGGACTTTTTCTGAGTTTTTCTTGAAAACGTTTCACCACTCATCCGAGTGGCTTCTTCAGTTCAAATGACTGGTAGGGAATTCCCCGGTATTTAAACTCTTGATGGTAGTAGAGTCACAGACATCCAATCACAATGGTTCCATTGAACTTGTTCAGTTAGGTGTTAGCTGATGGTTCATTAACAGATGGTTCATGATTTGGCCAGATATATTATGTCAGCTATTTTTTCAGGTCAATGTATAAACTAGTGAGCCACGTTTACATTTCTTTTTTAATGGAAGGGATATCTTGCTAAACAATTTCTTGCCTCTTTCTGTACTTAAAATCCATGTGGGGTTATGATATATGTAAATGCATACACTGCATGATAAAATGTACATAATATCTGGAATGGGTGCTGCTGGGGACATCAGGTACATTATACTGCCTACAGTAATGAGAAAGCCTAGTGGGGTGACGCCACAAGGGAGGTCTTCCAAAAGTAATCATTTCCAGGATTGGGCCGTTCCAGGGCTCAGTTTGTATGGCAAATATGTTATATTATTTAGAATATAGATGTTTTGCTAATAACCTTGTGAGCCTTCAAATACTTATGGCTGGCTTGGCATCAGTTGGGCAAAGTAAAGAACATTTTTATACCCCTGCCCATAATCTTGTTTCCTATTAGTATCTTCATTGTAAAATTCCTGTGGCCCTGCCAGTAGCCTGTCCATTGAGTGGGGAATGGTTTCTTCCTGCAGAGTTGTGTGTGATTCTTTGTTGGACTGTTACAAGCAAAGTCTCTTTCCATTATAACTCTCTTGTACAGTTATAATGGCGTTTAATTTATACAAAAACTGTGATGTTAAAGTAATTAAAACAGACAGATGTTATGCACAGTGTAACTGCTCTTCTGTTTTGTTAGATGAACGGATCAGAACAGCAGGAAGTGATGTCTTCTCTTTACTGATGCCCCGTACGCTGACCAACTTGCTGTTTAAGCAAATTACATTTTCAAGCTTGCCCAATCAAAAAACAAACTGATATGCGTAGTTAGATATTGATCTAGATCATCAGGCCACTACAAGCATATCAAAAATTGCAAAAATAGTTTGATAGGTAAGTGTATGGCCGGCTTACGTCCTTTCCACTGGGTAGCACATTCTATGTATTACTGCTATGACAATACGGAATGACAATTTCTGTCTTGGTATTGGTGTCTACTTAAACCCATATCAAAGTTTCTTTTAAATACCTTTTAAAATAAACGAATAGTGTGCTGACCTGCCATCATCACGCTCTTTTACGCTTGCATTCATTTTCATATTCACCACTCTTATGATTCCAAATAAGCGAGAGATTAAACAGATGAAAAAAATGAAATTGTTGTAGAAAACAAACAAAGAAAATAAGCTTAACTTTCTTTACATATCACTCATAGGCTATATTTTATTTATAGACGCAAATCATATTTAAGATGCACTACTGCAAGATGTATAGAATTAAGTGTTCAGTGTTATGGAACTTGCAAACATTTCTCTTCCAGAATCCTCTTGTTCAGCTTCTGTGAGGACAATGGAACTAGTGGTAACACAACCTCTGCTATAGAACCAATAGGCTAGGTTATGGACCTCTGTTCCACAGACAAGGCATTATGCTGCAAATCTACGTACTATTCAAACTTACTACTTTTTAAACTTGATTGTATCTGTAATGGCTATAATGAGGGACTAAGACACCTCCAACTGTGTGAAAGAATTGTTCTATAGGCAAATAACATATTCTGTAATGTAAATTCTAAGCTAATTCAAGCTCCCGTGGCAATGTAGGGGACATATGTATGAAACGTCTGGTTCGCTTTTATATAACAAATGCCGTTTAAATTACTTTTGCATAATCTTGCTATCCTAACCCTCTAAATAAAACCCAGTGCTCTGGGAAACCATGAGCAAAGATGACGTGTAGCAGATGTATCCCGATACACTTAGTAAAATGTATGTCTTATGACTGGGTTCATTGGCCAATGGGGCTGGATTGGATAATGCCTCTATATTAACATGAGAACAACACTGCAAACCATGAAACTAGAGTTTTTACTAAACTGTTGTATTAATAACAAATAAAATTTTAGAAAGTCAACTTGTTTTTGAGTGTTTCATTAAAACAAACAAAAAAACTTCTTCTAAAGTCCTTCTGAAAACCGAGAAAGGTTAGGGTCAAGGGCTCTTGCCTGCAACCCCTGTGTTCACCCTTAGGTCAGGTGGGTTAGGGATGAAATTTGGGTGACCATTGCAGGTGCAGGTCAGACTAGGGAATACACTCTCTCTGTTCCCGTAGTTTCCCTATCTTGGAACCACGCAGAGGCACGGGTGCGGGCCCTACAATTGCTACAATTTGCAGGTTAGTGTTGGGTGTGGGTTGAGTGTTTCCTGACTTGCACATCACTACAGTGGGCTAACACCCCCCCCTTCCTACCCAAGCTTCCATTGCTTGATATGTATAAACAGATTCTGGCTTAGCATGTGTATATCTAGCAATAGCATTTCAAAAGCAAGGCATTCATGGCTCCCAGGTAAAGTCCATGCCATTGTATGAATTTCCTTATCTGCAGTGTGGGTAGTGTAAATGGGGGCCTAACAAAAACATTGTTTTCGTTACATTAGAAGGCAATACACCTAAGGAAGTTGGAGCCGAGACATAGAAAATGTGGTGATGGTGGTGGTAGGCTCAGTTGCCACTGCCTCTGGCCTTAATCCCATCTGCTGGGAAAGGGTTTTACTAAAGGAACAAGACTTGTGACTGGTGCTGTTTCCTGCTGTGCTTCAATGGCTGTGGCAGAGGAAAAAGTAGCTCTAAAATTTGTTCTTCTCAAATTAAGTAGATCACAAGGGGTGACTTTTCTCCCAATGTAGTTTTTTTTTTTTTTAAGTAATGTAAATGTTATTGCTCTTTTCTCTGTAATTATATTCTCCCTATGCTGTATCTCTTGTGTGTACTGCCATCAAATGCCAATGCTTCTCCCAGCCCCCATGCACAATAGATCTCAAATGTCTTCCTGTTGACCCAGAAGAGGAACATGTCAAAGTTATAGCATTTTCTCACAGTGAATGGAAGAAGAGGACAGATCCACACTTTGTGCACGTTTTCCTTACTGCATTTGAGTGTGAATGGCGTTACTGCTGGTGCAACAATAGCAGAATTGGACACAGGCACTAGACTCGGCCCTGAATTGGCACATGTGTAGAAGGGCCTGCTGTTCTGTGCATGCACCAGATTTAGCCGGCAGGTATCCTGTGCCAGTGGGGCAGATCTCTTTATTTTGTACATAAGTTATTTACCATATATGCACCCAACCGCTGCCACCCTAGGCACGGGCCTTTGCGTGCCTATATGGTAAACTTGGCCCCAGACATGGCTGTGGTAGGTTTTGGTTTTATTTGGCACAAACTAGTAAGGGAACCCTGTAGTAACACCTTCTGACGGTAGGAAAAGGCGTAAAAAGCCAGTTATCAAATTATCTTCTTCATTTAAATGAATACAATCACTTTGAATGTAAGCACTCTAATAAGCCAGTTTGATGCCTGTAACAATCGGACACTATGTCAATTATGAGTAAAATATTAAAGGGGAACTCTACCCAAGCACAACTTGAACATTTTGTGGCCTTTCCATGATTTGTAATGTAATAATATGGTTTGAAACAGTTATCTAAGCCTGCCCCCTCCCATTCTCCTGGCTGACTACTTTGGGACTGAAATAAATTTTAACAGGTGTCAACTTTCCTTAGCCTGGCTTCTCCAAACCCCACATTTCCCTGCACACGTCATGCATCAGTGCAGTGCATTGTGGATTATGCAGTTTCTGCATGCTGTCTGTAAGATGTGGAGAAGTTGTTACAATCTGTAACATCAATGGTTTAGTCCCTCCTCCCCTGCCAGGATTTCAAATGATGCAGAAAGAACAGTTTTGCAGCTGGATTTCAGCATACAAAGTTGGTATATATTCATATTTTGAAGGAACAGAAAAATGAATGTTTACCCATATTTCCCTATGCAGCTAGTACAACAAACACATTGATGTAACTTCTGTATTTAATTTAGAGACAATGGTATTACAAATGCCCATCATTTGAAAATGCTTTGTTTAATGGCTGGTTTGTCTTGACTGTTCTCAAGACAGAACAGACAGTAGCTGCTACAATGTATACTGGCAAGGATATTACAAAAAGAAAAGCTTCACAAATTGCATGAATAATTTGAACACTAAAAACCATGTCAAAAGCAAGGGGGGGGGGGTCATTAAAAATCCATATGAAACAAAAGCAGTGAATATGTGCAGTTGTACAGCATACACATCTGACAAAAAAACACAGAAAATTTGATATTTGGGTTCATTTGGATATAGTAAATTGGCACAAAGACAATAACAGTGTTTTAATCAGAATTTGAAATGATCTGATACAGTTTTTTAACCTCGTGGCATTTTTTAAAAAACTGGACCACAATTAAGCTTATTAAATGACAGTTATGTTAAAAAGGCCATTATACTGAGTAGTTACAGAGGCAGAAGGCAGTAGACTGTAAGTTGTGGGGCCGCTAAAACTGGCTGCAGTTGCACAAAAAAAAATCCTATTCATTGAAGGTACTTATCTGCACTTCCATACAGTGGTACTCTGCGCCACCGAGTTAATTTGCCTCCTGTTCTGAATAAAGTACAAGTGCCAGGTGTCACACTGACCCAACAAAATAATGGTAAGTACAAACAAATGCATTTTTACCTGATTAAACTGTATGGTAAATAGCCCTAAGTCTGCTCCTTGCCTCCTGTTAGGAAATAAGCATAAGTGCGCCTATTATTCAGGGGAACCCTGGAGTTACCATGACCTGTAAAGGTGGGGGGTAGTTGCAGGGTTCCCAGTGGGCTGCACCAATACACACAGTGCCTAAGGAACTGACCCCACACCTCATTTTGATGGTGAGCAAAGCTGACAATTTTCATCACTTTTGACACATCTGCTGTGAATGCCTCATAAATGGAGCGCTGCACATGTAGTTATAAATGATGCCTAATGCAGGGCTTTCTTTGTGACATAAAGGTTTACGGCACACAACAATTTTGGGCATCTTGCCCGCCATGTTTTTTTTTGCCTCAATGACACCTCAAATCACACTTTAAATAGGAATCATATAATTTTTGCAGACACTTTGACAATTTTAGTTGCCAGCAATGGGGGGGGGGGGGGGGGGGGATTTGGGGTATTCTGGCACTGCATTTAAAGCAGGGAAAATTCATAGCTGCGTGCCATTGAGAGATGGAATTTAATAAATATAATCATTTGTAAAAGGCAGCAAGTAGGTCAGTATATTTCATAAAAACATGACCTACAAATGTTATAGCTTCAAAGAGTTGGTAGAGGTCACACCATAATAGCAATCAGAGCTACTCTGGCTCCTAGAAATGAACATTTATTATGTAAAATGAGTAAACGTTAAGCCAACTTGAAAATCGTTCTACTTAATAAAATATTAGTTGGGTTACAGTCCCAATAGTGATAAGCTAATATGTCTCGTTTTTTTTTTTTAACACAACTTTTTTTCCTCATGCAGTGAATTTTTCTGCAGTTAATTTTTGCTCCTGTTTTGCGAAAAAATCTGCCAATGGCGAAACATGGAAATTTGGTGCAAATCCATGGCCGAAGTAAAAATTTCGCTCATCACTAATCCCAACAATTCTGAAATCTGCCTCACAGAGCTCAACAATAAATCCTTGTTTTGGTGGTACCAAAATCATGTCTTAAAGGTCAACTAGCACACCCACAAATTGTGATATTAAAGAATAATGCCAATACAAGTAAGCCCATCCTTAAGATGGATGTACCCGGGCAGACACTGGATGCCAACTGAGCCACTCCAGACCAAGTCATCAACATCTTCAGATACCTCTGCATAGGCAAATATGTCTGAAAGTTGGCCCAGTTGACCAAGTCCCCTGGTGACCCCATCAAACGAGTGACCTGTTATAGGCTTCCCCAAGCGCCTGTTCTATTGGTAAGCAGGCTGGGGCAGAAAGAACATTTTCAAATGTTCATATAGTTACTTTCCCTCTAGCAGTGTTTATCTGAAGCTTCTCTCAGGCCCATACTGGCCTAAATACAGCAAATGTCAGATATAAGCAGTTTGGATATTGCAAGTGCAAGAGACTGGGAAATGGCAACAACAGATGCCTGTTTGAAGATTTTGCCTTGCATAAAGACCATTAATTCTCCTTTGCCACAGCTACCCTTCTTCTAGAACCCTTCTGTTGTGCCGTCATTCAACCCAAACCAAAAATCCCAACTTACTTTGTTTCCTTGACTGCCTACATAAACTGATGTTTTACATATGCATTCCCCTCTGTTCCAACAATTCTATAGTTAAGTGTCACACTGACTGCCAGGGGTGTCTTACCAAATCCTTCTACACTGTCTGACTCTAAAGCTCCTACTACATGGGGCAAATTCTTGGCCTGAGGATAAACGCAGTGGGAGAATCCACCACTACGCTTTAAAAAGCTTATTAATGTGCTTTGCCTGTACCTGGAGCCATTGCACCTGTCCAGGTATAGGCACACTGAGCTGATTTCAGTGCATACATTTAGCAAAAAAGGTGCAAACTGTTTAGTGGAACAGATAAGATTTGAGCTGATTAAAATGTATCAACAGAATAGCCCTGAGTTTTTGTTTTTTTTATAGCTGCTTAATAGTTTTGGCCTAGAAATGCAATCCTACAGTCAGTGAACATAGGATGTGTTTCAATGAAAACAGATGTATACATTGTATAATACTTTGGATTAAAAACAAAAAGAATAAACAAACGGATCTAATAGATTCGAGACCTAGGAAAGGGGGTATGTAAATAATACATAGTGTACTCAAACGCTGCCAGTTTGTGTATGCATGCTTCTTCCCTGTACAGAAGCAGACATTGAGGGGTATTTCTGTTCCAGCGCATTGAAATCTGAAAGGGTGGGAAGGGCAAGGTGCTCACCCAGACATTACCCAACAGTTCAACAAAAAATGCAAAGCGTTGATGTCAAGTTCTGTAACCAACAAACCCTGCACAAAATGATTTGTTGTATTTTAGTGAAGCCAATAACATTGTTAGCATAGCCTACTACTTACATACTTTCTTTGGTTAGATGATACATAATGCCTTTTATCGAGTCCTTCATTTATAAATGCACAACAACCATTTTTTTTTTTTACATCTACATAAGGAATGGACCCGTTTTACGACCATCAGAATTTTCTGATTCACTGTTCTCTTGGGTAAATTACATTATTACAGTTTATAGCATTTATTTTAAGTTTGTACATTACGTTTGCGTTTTACCATTCTCAACAGTAGAAAATGATAATGGCAGCAATTCACAGCACTGAATATATATTTCATCATTATTTGTAGCCGATATTACAGCAGCGAAGGTTTTGATATTCATGAACAGATACTGACCAGTCCAGCACAGGTGATGACTTGCTCTGCTCACAGTCTGCTGTTACACTGCATCTAAACACACAAAGTGGACTAATTACAATATCTTAACCCTCTTATAGTTACAGTTTATGGGAACTTTACAGAAAATGTGGTCAGTGAGAAGCAATAACAAGGCTATAATATTTGCATGTTTGTCTAGTATGGACCTAGTTACAAAGTCTTCTGTCCTTCAACAAGTGTTGCGGCGGCAGCTAATCTCTCCATTTTATGTGCATGCCGATGCTTCTTCAGTCCATAGGTATTGCTGAAGGCCTCGCCGCAGGCTCCACATTTGAAAGGCCGACCACCCTGGTGGGTTTGCACATGTTTACTAAAATACTTAGGGTCCTTAAAAAGCTTGAGGCAACAAGAACAACGCAGGTCTGGTTTAGCATCATGGGAACGTTGGTGCCGAAGGATGGAGGAAATGTAAAAGAAACTCTTCCCGCACTGGTCACAGCGGTAAACCTTTTCACCTAAGTGCACACGTTGGTGTTCTAAGAGATTGGAACGGTAACGGAAAGTCTTGCCACAGGTCGGGCACCGCTGAGGGCGAGCCACTATGTGCAACCGCTGATGTTCTGCCAAACTAGATGACTGGGCAAATCGTTTGTTGCAGAGAGCACACTTGTATGCTCTCTCCCCAGTGTGCACCACTTTGTGCTGGCGAAGATACCAAGAATGCAAGAAGCCACGGCCACAAATGGTGCAGCGGTAAGGTCTTTCTTCAGTATGGCAACGCTGGTGACGCATGAGGAGAGCTGCTTCCCAAAAACGCTTTCCGCACACAGAACAAGTGAAATGCCTCTTCTGCAAGTGGGTGCGGCGATGAAGTAGCAGATCATAAGCACCTGCAAAATTCTGTCCACATACATTGCAAGCAAGAGTGCGTCTTACTAAGTGAACATACTTATGTGTGACCAAGCCGAGAAAGTGCTTGAAACTTTGACCACAAATACTGCATGAAAATCGCTCCCCGCTGGGGACCACAGGGTGTTCCTCAAAAGGAGAGGCCACAACTCCAGCAGCTGCTGCTGCTGCAGCAACTTCAGCTCCAGAGACATCACTAGGGGCAGTAGTCTCTAAACAATTTACTTGTTGGCTTTCTGCTACATCTTGACACTGACTTATAGGATGGAGACGCTCTGCTGCTGTCTGATGTACTAGCTTGTGCCACATTAAGTTTTCAATAAATCCAAAACATTTACCACACGTATCACACACATAAGGCTTCTCATTCATGTGCAACTCCTTGTGGTTCATTAGGTGAAAAGAGTCTGGAAACCTCTCTCCGCAATCTGTACATCCAAAAGTAAGTCTGTCTGGTGGAAGAGTACCAGTTGCCACGGTACAAGGTAGCTGGAGTCTGTGGATCTGTTTATGGCGGGTCAGGCTCTGAGGGTAGCCAAACACCTTTCCACACAACTCACATTTATATGGCCGCTCTCTGGTATGCACTACATGGTGTTTAGTGAGGTGAAATGACTCTCTGAATCGCTTCCCACAAACTGAACACTGATGTGGCTTCTCTCCAGTGTGAATGCGTTCATGTCGCTTGAGAGTTTCCCGCCTGCCAAAGCCACGCCCACAAACATTGCAGCAGAAATTCTTGTTGGCATTGTTAATTACAGAAGGCGGTTTCTGTAAAGAAGACTGACTGAAAAAGGATCCAATTTTCCCAATTACACTAATAGCAGCTGGACCAACGTTTGATACATCTGTACCTAGAAGTGAAGCTGCTTCTATTGTAACTGATGATGTGGGTTCTTTAATCACCTCGCTGAGGGGCTGCTGCTGCTGCACCATTGGCTGCTGCAATGCAAGGCCTTGCTCATGAACCTGTTTATGTCTCAAAAGGCTCTGGGGGGCAGCATAAGACTTTCCGCACAATTCACATTTGTAATCTGGCCTCTCACCTGTATGTGTTGCTTGGTGCTTCAACAGGTATGAAGTGTCCCGAAATGATTTTCCACATACCTCACACTGAACTTTCATGGAGTCAGAATGAGTCTTTACATGACGTTTTAGACTCTCACGGCGATTAAAGCTCTTTGCGCACACACTGCAACTGAATGGTTTCTCTCCTGTGTGTATAATCTGGTGCTGATGAAGATGGCTTTGTTTCTTAAACACCTTCCAGCAAAGAGTGCACGTGAATGGCCCATCCTGAGGTAAGGGAATACTCTGCTCACTGCCGGTTACAGGCATCTCAGCAGACCCAGCAGCTGCCTCGGACATTGCAGCCGCAGCTGCTGCCACAACTGCGGCAGCTGCTGCTGCCTCTCCGTCTGGGGGTGGGACAGAATTAGTTACCTCAGCTTCTGTTTCCTCTTTATGACAACGTCTGTGCCTTATCAAACTGGAGATGTGATTATATGTGCGCCCACAAGTATTGCACTCGTAGGGCCTTTCACCAGTGTGCACCAGCATGTGCTGTACTAGATGTGATGATTGCTTAAATGACTTTTGACACACTGTGCAAGGAAAGCGACGGTCAATGAGATACTTCAGGCGTCGGAAGTAGTTTTTATCGTCCTTATTCTCGTCTTCAGCTGGCAACTGTTGAGCCACAGGGAGGCTACGCTTTAAATTGTTGAAAAGATGTTGGTGGCTCGATAGATCAACAATTCCCCACTGTGCTGCGTTGAAAGTACTGTCAAAAATTGTCTGGGTAGTTGTGATTGGAGGCTGATTGTTGAACTGCTGGGTGGTAGCTATATCTGGCTTTTTGGAGGGAGAAAGTGAAGAGGAAGGGGGGGCTTCAACTTTAAATTCTTTAGGTTTTGAAGTGCTAGTGCTTGCAAACTGAACGTGATTGGGCTGGGTCTGATGATTATATTCGTACTGAGGGGGAGCGCACGGAAGTGCTGCTACAGCCTTGGCATGTTCATGGTGGTTGTACAATTCCATAGGCTCAAAGCGCTGATGGTTTAAGAACTCCAGGAAATCAAAAGGGTAGTTCTGAAAGTGAATGCCCTCATCCCCTGCATTAGCTTCCATCTCACAAGTCCAAACTTTCCTGAAAAAGACCAATGATAAACCAGAAATTAGCACAGCAAGCTATAGTGACTTCAATTCAAAAACAGTCATGGCACTGAATTCCTAAATTTGTCTCCATACAAACAACTGCTCCATCCATTTTAGCCCCATGTAAGATGAATACCCTATCTGCTGGGGCCCATGGCATTATCTGGTTCTAATATCGATGCTCTGGAACAGTTCGAATGAGCAACCTGCTTCAGCTGAAGAAAAGGGTTGCAGCCTTCACCATTCATCCGGTTTAAGTCACCAGATGTGGTCACCTTTGCATTCTTAATCATTTTAATATCCTCAATGGCAGCCCTGCGACACAATGAGTATAATGGTACATATAAGTACCTGGTATTGCCATTAGATATGAGGTTTCATGTGATTTTCAGGTTGTGCATGTATCAGAATAGACATTCTCATACCATGAATATGGGTTATTTTGTTTGTTTTAAACAAACAATATCCAGTGGCAAAGAATACAGTTCCTGAATGGTTCCCTGCTGGGGTCTTTACATGCATACTGTCTGCTGACACAATTTATTTTGAAAAATCCTGTTACAGGACCTGCTATCAAGAATGCTCAGACCTGAAGTGTTCTGGGTAAGGGTTGGAACTTAGATCTCCATAATTCTATTTAAAAATGATTATACATTAAATAACCCCCAAAATAGCCCAGTCTCACAGGATGAATGCGCCCTGCTTTAAGTGTAAGTTAATGCTTGGCCAATTAGCACTTGATCTACAACGCAGACAGGGCCCTTTTAGGGATTTTAACCACCAAAAATATTTAAGCATAACTCATTCAGTGTCAGAGAAAATGTAATGTTTAGAAATTCTGTCTGTGGTGTATGGTCTGTGCTTAGAACAGACGCCTGAAACTATTTTAAGGAGATACTTCAAAGCAGGATCTACAGTTGTTTATATATATAAAAAATGTGTCCTGGATAATAAACCTCATTACATGCTGTTACAAAGACTGGCATTACATTCAGAACTGATACTGCATTAATTTTAATTAAAAGTGTAGTAAGGATATACAGGGATAGGATCTGTTATCTGGAAACCTGTTATCCAGAAAGCAAATTATAGTAATGCCATCTCCCATAGAGTCCATTTTTAAGTAATAATAAAAAAGTGTCTTGCCGTTTATCCCTACAGAAAGATCCCTTATCTGGTAAACCCCAGGTCCCGAGCATTCTGGATAACAGATCCCATACTTCTATTTAAATGGAGGGACAAAGTGGGAAACGTTGAACCTGCAGTGACACAGTTGGACAAGGCCACCTGAGTTAAGCTTTGGACCAGGTGTTAATTTACAGTTCTATTGCCATCGATTTTTCCTCTTCCATTGTTTCATCATCACTTTATCAATATTTCCCTCATTTCAAGTTTGTACACTGATCTTATAAGGACATTATTCCCTTTGCCAGATGACTTAGAACTACTTTCAGACATACATATTTCAGCAGAGAGAAAAAGCAAAAAACAAAACATAAAGCTACTCCTATACTACCAGTACAAGTGTCTGGGACAGCCCACTACTTCATTACATTAATAAAAGAATGTAGTTAATTACAGATAAAACATGCAGCTATTCAATAAAAAAAGAAATGCTACATCGCTAAAAATTATTTTTTCTCCTTTTGCTTTAGTTCAGTCTAACCACTCTCTCTACTAAGTTGCCCAGGCGCAGTTATACAGTAGTTAAAAAAGCTAAAAGCTTTCTAATGAAAGTGGTTTTATGCACAACTGCTTACTGTCAAAAAGCACAAGTTGAGACCCATAGCCCCCAAATTCCTCCCCCAACTGCCCCAGGCAGCCCTTGCTACAGAACCAAAATTGGTTACCAGCCATGTGGTCTTCTCTTTGAAACAAGAGCTTATAGGAAGCAAGTGAGCATATCAACTAAGTGTAATACACACTCTATGCACATTAATCAATATGACCCTGCCATTGATATCAGCTCTTCCCCAGACGCCAAGTTTTTAGCAACTACACTTAATACTAACCCAATGAATATGAAATTCTAAATAAGCTGGGAAAAACAAAGAAAGTGTTCAATTTATGTGCAACAGTAAGCAGGAAAAAAACAGCAGTGGTTGGGGTTATAAAGTGTGGGCTGAGGCTTAGTTCAGTGAATAATGAATAGGGCAGTTTGTAGGAGCCAAATTTCCAACACAGAACAGAGAAAAACTTGAAATCATCCTACACTGCTGGCTCTTTGGCAAGTCTGAACACTGCAACTTGCCTGCTGCTTGCTATTTTTAACCCATGCCGTTAGTGTATAACTTGAAAGAAGCCCCTTGCAAGAGAAGGAAAATTGGGCGATAAAGATATGCCCCAACATAAATAAATACCATAGCACAAATGTAACCTCAACTTCTTACAAAATAATTACAAATTAGTAATTTGGCTCAACCCAAGCAATTTACCCTTTAACTGTAAGGTTGCTGCTACACATTAGCTACTGAAGAATCTATTTCCATATATGAAAGATAAAGCGACACTAAGCAACTTTCCAATATAAAATTCATCAAACATTTTTTATGTTATTTATAAACATCATTTCAAATGGCAGTAGAACGCATCCCATTCTGTTCTTTGCACTCGTGTTGTTCCGAGTCCCAATACGTCAGTTTCCCCGCAGGCCTATAAATCAGCCGGCTTGGGCTACAGAACCAGAAGTGAGTGCAGAGAACAGAAATGGATAAACCAGAACTGCTTTCGGTGAAAAATACAGGTACAAACCATTGAACTCAATTTGTGTATAAAGTGCTTAGAATGACATTTTCTTTCATTATGGAAAAATAAGAGATACAAATAAGAAGACTGGAGTTTTCTCCTGAGCTACAGGGTTTGGGCACCCGAACCATTTTCTACTTTTGGCGAGTAACTGTATTTCTTTATTGCTAAATAAAAACAAACTTTTATTTGCGGTCTCGCCTGTAGGTAACAGACTTGGGGTATTTGGCAGCGGCCCATAGTGTTAGAAGGATGCCCATTGGTTGGAGAGATTTATGACCCGCTGGCACTGAATGATAAGCATAGATTGCTAAATCACAGCCTCATCCTTTTGGATGTAAAGGGGTGCTGGGAGCTATTGCTAAGCAACAAATGGGGATGGGGGACCTGGTTCTAAATTCCCAAAGCTGTCACCCAAACAGGCTTCCTCATGAACAAACAGTTCCCTGGAATGCACTGACTTGCTGCAGACTGCAATGCATTCCAGTGAAGTGAGTGGGAATGAGAATTCAGGAGCCCTATCTAAGTGACAGGTATGGGATGCGCTGTGGGATTGTTGCAGGGGAAGGATGGGCAGGCAACATCATAAGAGCATGTGACACAATCACCTGTTTAAATGAAAGAAAGCCCGAGCCTCCCAGCGGCACCCACACCCCCTCCTGCTGCAGCTCGGTCTCTGAGCATACCGCCCAACAGTCCCGCCCGATTCTCATAACACAGCCCGCAGTCCCGGATCGCCGTTTAAATACCCAGCTCCTCAGCTCCCGCAGGCCAGCTCTCCCACAGTTTCGTCACACTCTCGCGAGATGGGAGAGTGACGTCACAACCCCCCCCCCCCGGCGGAGGGACGCACACGTACCCGCCTAGGGAGTGACGCAGCACGTACCCGCCTAGGGAGTGACGCAGCACGTACCCGCCTAGGGAATGACTAGCCTGCACTGAGCGTGTCTCCGTCACAGAGGCACAAGGCGCTAGTACTGTCCGCTTGTGGTTTTAGCGGGGACGTTCGAATACAATTCGCTCTCTGCTTGTGATTCCTACTTTTTTAGGGAGCTAAAAAAAAAAAAATACATTTGTTTCCTGCAATACCATTGTTGATGCTGCCTCTGTTCCGAATGCCGAAAATACATTTTGGCCAGCTTTTTCTCAATTTAGTGGCCGAAGTAGTTAAGGAGAAAATGACTAAAATTGTGCGGGAGTAGTCTTAAATAGGGTGTTTTTTTTAACTGTGGTGTTATACGGTCCCAGTATGTTTTGTGAAAGCTAGGGTCGTGTTCTGTCTGACGGACTGGGCATTGAGATAGGCCATACAATTTCTAGTACACTGGCTTTGCCGGATAGTAACTCCATTGCGTCTTATAGCAACACTTAACAATTTAGGGGCAAAGCAAGGGATAAGTTATATGAAGACTGGTTGAGTTTATGGTGGGCTCCCTTGTTGTTTATGGAGACAGCTTAATTTTTCTTTAGGGACAAAACAAGGGTTAATTTAGTAAATTTGCAAAAAAGTAATTTTTCTTATGCAACCAGGATAAAATGTACCTCAGTTGAAGGAATAGGCCAGGGCAAATAGGCCACAATTCATTTTTAATAGGATTACCTTCAAGCAGATGAACTTGAATGCAGAAAAAAACAGGGCTGGGGAGTCGGAGTTGAGGAGTCGGAGGCAATTTTGGGTACCTGGAGTCGGAGTCGGCAAAAAATGAACCGACTCCTACTAAATTTAAATGGGAATAAAAAAAAAAAATAAAGCAAGTTTAAATGTCCCAATTCACAAACAGGCATAATTAATTCTCTGCTATAAGAATAAAGCCCAATTCACGCAGTGCATAAACGAACACATTGAGTGACCCATGAAGCTTTTCATTGACTGTATGCTTCACTAAATGGGACGTAACGCACAGTTAAGGTGTGGCAGCTCCACTGCGTCGTGTTCCTCTGTTACAGGGAACATAATGCCCACTGGGAACCCAGCCTAACTCTTACTGATAACTAAGTAAAAAAAATTTGCAGGACTAGAAATACTTGTATATGTGAAGGGAATGGATAGTCAATAGTTGAAGACTGAAGCTTTAAAACATTTGAAAAACTGCTGTAATTCAGCTGTAATGTTAGCTTAAAGGAACAGTAACACCAAAAAATGAAAGTGTATAAAAATAATTAATATATAATGTACTATTGCTCTGCACTGGTAAAAGTTGTGAGTTTGCTTCATAAACACTACTACAGTTTATATAAATACCCAGCTGTGTAGCCATGGGGGCAGCCATTTAAATTGAAAAAAGGAGAAAAGGCACAGGTTACTAAGCAGATAACAGATAAGTAGCATAGATTCCCATTGTATTCTACACAGTTATCTGTTATCTTCTTATGTAACCTGTGCCTTTTCTCCTTTTTTCAATTTAAATGGCTGCCCCCATGGCAACACAACAGCTATTTCTGTTAACTACAGTAGTCTTTCTGAAGCAAACACACAACTTTTACCAGTGCAGGGCAACAGTACATTATATTTTAATTATTTTAAAACATTTTTATTTTTTAGTGTTACTGTTCCTTTAAACTTTAAACATGACTATGGGATTCTAGGCAAATCATTAAGAGTAGGAGTATAGATACAATTGTCTTATCAGTTTATTATCAGTTCAGTTGTGTTTTAAGTGCCCCTTCCTGGATGTATAAAATACATTAGCATATTAAAAACAGAGGAGTCGGAGTTGGAAGTATCAAAACTGAGGAGTTGGAGAATTTATCTGCTGACTCCACAGCCCTGGAAAAAAATCTGTGCTTACTGAAATAGACATGAGGTTCAGATTTGCCAGCCTGTACCAACAGTTTTGGGAATAGATAAACTGATCACAAATTACAGCTATTTATTTTTATCAGCTTTTTGGGCTAATTTAAATGAGGGGTCAGCCATTTCTGGGGGATGAATAGAACAAAATACTAGTGTTTTTTGTTATATTAATGCAATAGTATTTATTAATACAGCCCCCAATTTTATTAAAGTAACAAGTTATGTAAATAAAGTTGTCTTGATATCAATAGTATCAATAGTTAAGAAAACTTAATTATTTAGATTTCCAGGGCTCAAATACAGATATGAAGTTCTACTACGATAATATATAAGAATAAACACCCTATAAAAGTATTCGATTTACTTCACACAGTGTAATATAGGTATGTAGTTTCACTACAATAATATTCAAGAATAAACACTATATAAAAGTCTATTCGATGCACTTCTCTAAAATTATGTACTTGTGCAAATTTCACCAAGTTTTACTTATTACACAACTCCCAATATTCTTAAAGTGACGTGGGTGACAAAAAAGTCATGCAACAAATGTGTTTCATGGATTTTTCGCCATTTCGCGAATTTAACGGCAAAGTGAAACGGGGCACATTCGCTCAGCACTACTAACGAGGATATAGTTGAACTACAACAAGATAGAATAACAAACACCCTGTAAAAGTCTACTCGACTCACTTCTCTAAAAATAATGTACTTGTACAAATTTCACCCATTAAGGTGACACATGTTGAAGGTAGCTATAAAATAACTAGTGGTATTGTAACCAAATCATTTAACAACAAGGTCACTTGTGCTGAAACTAATCACACACCCATAAAAACATTAAATAATCATCAAAGTTCAATTGGAAAACTAATAAGCACTTAAAAAAGTAAATGAATAGAAGGGTGATGATATCCCACATAAAACTGCTATCAAAGTTTTCTACCTAATCTCTAGGGATACCACCAAGCTGGAGGAGCCAAGAAGCCCAGGGCTCTGGTCTTAAATGTACCTTCCCTATATCTCAATTGGATAGTTTAATTAACCTATAATAAGGGTAAAGACACACAGAGCTACTAGTAGCAGCTACTTGTTTTGGCTACTAAAATAGACAATGCTGATCATTTACTGATAATTGTCTCTGTGTTCTAGCAGAGGCAATTCTCAGTATTGTCTGTGGCAGGGTAAATTAAAAAGAGATATTTTTATTTTTATAAAAAATGATGACATAAATCAGCCAATATTTATAGCTGTGTTTTATAAATTGTTCTATTTGTTGAGTGTGACGTCTAGGTATCTTTTCCATATACTGTTCAATGAATGGACAAAGGTGTCATTACTCCCATTCTTGGTACGGTTCCTGATCAGCTAATGACTCTTGAAACAGCTCAGAATGGCATCATAATAAAGGCATATTTATTATAAGAAACATGTACAAATGTGAAAAGTCCAAGTAACCTACTATAGTTCAGAACATTTCAGGAAATGTTTCTTACCAAAACTATAACTATTAGTTCCCAGACAAAGAGCTCTGATTTGCTGCCATACAAGGGAGGTTCAGATGAACTTAATGTTCTGAGCGTATTTAATGATAGTATTATAGGTTTATTAATGTGTTTAAACTTTTAGTTAATTTTATGGAAATCCTATTATTTTTATACCATATCACTGATTTCAAGTGGCATTTCTTGGGAGCAGAGCATTGTCTTTAGAAAATGTAGATTACATTTTTTATAAATACCATAAAATGAGAATTATTGAAAAGGTCAAACTCATCGAAATTTTTTGGAAATGAAACATAATTTTTAAAAGTGAGTTTTATAAATAGTTTTACTTATTACACAAATGATGCAGGGTTCTATTAGTATTTTGCACCCATGCCTTGAATAGTTTGCTCTTTATATTATGCTAAGATACGGTGTCAGGGAGTTCATACATTGCTTGTGCTTTGCTGCAGTTGCTTTCTCTTGCAGTACGCTCAAACATGCTGGAATTGTATGTATATCATCAAAAAGACTCAGCATACGGGAAAAGGGTAAGGCCCTAGATACATCATCATGCTATGCCAAAACAGCTGGATATGTTGTGAAATGTTTTAGTTGGTTTGCTGCATCTAAAGAAGTATAATACATAAAGTGGTTCTTAAACATAAAACATATAACCAATAACTCTCAGAAATATTAGAAATCTGTACACTATATCATACTGCATATCAGTGAGATATGAGACGTCTAGGACATTCTGAAACCTTCCACTTTTTTAGATGTTTATTGTGGTATCACATACAAATCAGCAAAATGTACAAAGTCTTACTTAGGAAAATTAAGTAAGGTTTCCTAAAAGTCCATTTACAAACTACAAAAGTTTCCAGTTAAGCTACAAAACAGGGTGGATGGCAGTCCGCAAGTGGAGGAATTAAATAGAATTTCTGAGCCACATAATATTTTTGGGGTAAACATCATTTTAGCCAAGGATAGTGATTTGTATATTAAAGAAGTTCTATACATTGCATACATTTAATTGATATCTCCCACAAATTGCAGTTCCTCACCATTCCAATCAGCAGGAAAAGCTCTAAGGCCCAAGGTGTGAGGCACTTGAGTGGCAATCAAAACCCAAAAGTAAACAAATGCATTTGTGATTTTTCAGATTAAAACATTTCATACAGGGGGACTAATTGGCATTGAGCTGTTTTTAATTACTATGGCTTGCATTAATGAAAATGCCCTTGTGACATATCCCTAATACATGCTTATTATAGAGGCAATTCATTTTATTTTATTAATGGATCTAAAGTGTTTTGGTTTATTGGCAAATTACATATATATACATATATGTACAAATCCATTATTACCTTTTAACCCCATCAATCTATGGACATTGTATTTAGATAACACAGGGCCAGTAACAGTAGTAAAAGTGCAGCAAGATGCAAACTGCCAGCAAAAGTTCAACTGGTATAGATTGCAGTTTTCACGTTTGTAAGTGCTAAGTGTGTGGTGCTCAAAACATGACAGAAGTGAATAGTTTGGCATTTTGATTTGCTGGTCCTACTGGAAATGTATTTCAGTGAACAGTAGCTATTCTATATATGCTTTTTACACATGTAAACTCTATTGTCATGCATTTACCTTAACTACCTATGCTTTACTGATATAAATTGCTGGGGACAGATCATTCAAGTGTTATTTCATTTGAAACATCAGGGGTCTTAATGCAGCCTGGCTGCATGGAAAACATGGTCTGAAGTCCAGATGAACAATACTGCTCTTTAAGTTTCCCTGAAATAGCAGGTTCTTAATTTCAGCCGTCTAGAAAAGCTTGCATTTATACAGGCATCAAAAGAAAAAGGGGGATGCAATTTCATTAGAACGATTATATATTTTAACATTACATTTTCACATTTCAGTGCAGCTTCTCTCTGCTTCCTAGTTTCTCTAGCAGTTTAGATGGTGTATTTGATGTCTTCCATAGGCCTAAGAACTTACATCAAAACTACTTCAATCGAGTTGCCCTCATCATCATCCCCCAAAATCTTAGTTTTGAGAAAAGAATTTTGCTCATGACTTAGTTCATGTGCCTTAAGCTGTTGTATTTGTGAATAAGTCTTCTGGCATTGGCGGCAACAAAATAAGTTGTCCTTGGTGTGTACCTGCTGGTGACGGAGTAGGTCACTGGATTCACGGAAAGCTTTATGGCAGGTTATACATTGGTAGCGTCTTTCTCCAGTGTGAATTCGCTTATGCCGGTCAAGATGGGAAAGCTGCCTAAATGTTTTGCCACAAAGGTGACATCCAAAAGGACGATGCCCTGTATGAATCAGGTAGTGGCGATGAAGACCCGAAACCCGAGCAAAAGTTTTTGTGCAAAGGGTACATTTTAAGCTGTTGTCTCTGTTTTCATTTTCAGCTACACAAACAGCAGGATAGCCAAGTGCTCTATGTCTAGAATGTAATTCTGGTTCTGTATCTCTGTCTTTTAATGAGAATATAGACTGAGAGTAAAGAGAGGAAGTCGGATGCTCATCAAGTATAGGTTTTTCTTTAATATGCCTTTGCCTGTGAAGTCGAGCATTATGCAGGTGCTTAAAGCTTTTTTCACATATAGAACATTGATAAGGTTTCTCTCCAGTGTGTACTCGTTGATGCTTTAACAAATCACTAGTGTCACGAAATCCTTTCTGGCAAATAGAACATTTGAAGGGCCTCTCTCCAGTATGGATTAAGTAGTGCCGCTGAAGGTGAGTGGCTTGCCGGAATCGTTGGTCACACACATTACAGGTGAAAGGCTTCATCCCAGTGTGAATAACAGTGTGTTTTCTCAAATTTGATGAATTATTAAAGCATTTCTTACATTCTCCACATTCATACAGCTTCTGTCCTGAAGGCCCGAATTTAAGGTGCAGAGGGCGATGTGCTTCAAGCTCTTCTCTTGTGACAAACCATTTGCTACAGAAAGAACACTGGAATTCCACTGGCAAATCCTCATCTTCATTCACAGAAGAAATAACCTGCAATTTGTTTTGCCTTTGTAGAAGAATCTCTTCAATTCTTGTGTGTTTCTCCTGATGTTTTCTCATATAACAGATGCGGGAAAAGCTCTTCTGACACACAGGACAGCTGTAGGGCCTTTCTCCTGTGTGCACCCGGAAATGCACGCGTAGTTCGGTAGAGTCTCTAAAACCTTTGGAGCAGTAGGGACACTGGAAAGGGCGTTCCCCTGTATGAACTAGGCGGTGGCGGTCAAGCTGAGATTTTTGTCTGAAGCTACTTCCACATGCATCACAGACGTAAGGCCTCAATCCTGTGTGGATGTTTTTATGACGCCGCAAGTTAGAAGGGTCTGAGAAACAGCGGCCACATAGATCACATTCATACTGTTTGCGTCCCATTACCACAGTTGGCTGATTGCTGGCAACACCAACGTTCTTAAGAAATTCTCCCATGGAGAAGGGGCTGCTATCAAGTTTGGCCTGTGCCGCCTTAACACTGTTGAGCATTTCATTTAAACAAGATGTCAAGCCTTCCATCTTTTATCTTGTCCACTACAACAACAAAACAGTATTATGCCATTAACATTTCCTAATATATGTCGTTACATATCTAATGGGTAATACATACATACATTTGCCAGTTATGTTCAGATCAAGCTATAGCTAGCAACAGATATTTGGACAGTTTTGTCATTCTTAACTGGCTGAGCATCTTTTTTTATGGAGGCTCCTTGGACTTCCTTCATAAAACGCCTGTCTTCCTTAGCTTGCATACTAGAGTGGATATGATGAAAAGCTAACACAATATGAAGGAGATAAATATTTGTATACTTCCCATACAAAAATTCCCAAATATTTGTAATACTATCCCAGAGGCATGCTCAACCAAGGTCCTCCTGAAGGCTGGACGTTCTAGTTGCATATTAATAACTAGAGATAACATTATGCTTCAAATCTGTGGAGACTCTGTAACTGGGCCTTTTGTACCTCCCTATCAATACAGGAATAAAGAAGAACAGTTATGTATTCCAAATTAAATGCATTTTCTGGACAGATTTATGTATTATGTTGCATACCATAACACTGCAACAAAATCTCATGCACATATTAACTGCTTAAGGAATCCTCTTCGCTGCCTTGTTGAGAGTTTGGTTGAAAATCAAATGGAACTGGCTTTTTGGGAAAATGAAGTGTTCATTAAATTAAATAAAAAGTAGCCTAGTTAGCCATGGTAATTCATAATGTACCCCTGCTAATAAGACAACAGTGGATCCCATGAGTGTGCAAGCACTCCCTGTAAACCTTGGGGGCTGAGCTGATGCACCTGAGCAGTAGCCCCAGCCGTTACCTGAGGGACGTATTGTTCCTAGAATGTGAGAAGCAGCCAGTACAGATGTGCAGTGCCGACCCTCTCCCTTCCCTCTCAGCCGGCTGCAAGCAAGCCCCTCCTCACCCCCCTTTTCCTGGCTACTGGGTATTTAACTAATGCATTCTGTGAGCTCACAGGAAGAGTGCCCTGCATTTCCAGATAACAGGGGAACGGAGCAGGAAATATTGGTTCCCACCACAAAAAGGGGGGAAGATGTGCACAAGCTGAACTCTGTGCTGCCATCATTATAATAATATGTTTATCAGTATTAAATATTATAAGTAGCTTGCATTGTTCTGCTGTAGGGATCAAAGTCATTGTTCTGTACAGAAAGTAATCAGGCTATGGATAAGTAGCACTAGTTCTAAAATTCTGTACTCATTCTGTATGTTGTTATTCATACATGTATAACTACAATTTCTAGCACCTTCTAGCCTTAATCCAGGAACTGAAGTGACAAAGGCTGACTGTGGCATAAATACACCAATATCACATTTATCAAACTTTATACAATGTAGTAATATGCCCCACTGGAGCTGTCCTAACTATAACTCTGCAACACAGGAAATGTACTGATTCCAGAAATGTTGTACAAGATGGGCAAAAGTCACAATTTTCAATGTTCACTTGTTGTTAATCAGTAGAGTTAATGAACTGAGGCACTGTGGTATAAAACAGACTTGTTTAAGCTAAAAAGAAATCATTTACTTTTTTTATAATTAAAAAAACCCAAACAAAATCAGTTAAAATAAGTACAAATTTTACAGAACAAATTATGAAAGATATGTGCAGAACTTTTTGCAAAAATTGATTTGCTCACCATGTTTCACTTAAAATCTAGTGGGAAAAAGTAAGTTGACTGTAAAACATTCAAAATTCATGCAGAAAGCACATCATCAGGTACGTTCTAAAATACGACTAAAATTACATGAAATTTTAATAGATCTATGAGAATGCCCTTGGGTCTTGGTTTTAAATACCTATGGATTCCAAAGCAAAATGCCATAATCTTCAACCAGAAGATTGGATTCATATCTGCCCTTTTCCAAAATGACAATTAACATAATCATTTTGCTTTGGCTAAGAAAATTCCTTGGATACATAGGTACATGGGTGTAGCTTTCCATCAGCCACTTATCTGTTAGAGAGGATCACCCATGCTCCGGTGTCTGATGCATTGGTGGCAATGAAGTATTGTAGTTTAGGTTCTGGGTGCTTAAGGATGGGTATATAACCAAAGGCCTCTATTATGGACTTAAATGCTTTCAAGTCATGAGAAAATCAGCAATTTCATTTCCCTGCTTTAGAAATAAGGGCCAGGATAGGTGCTGTACATGAGTAAAATTTTAATTCTCTTTAGTTGATTAAAAAAGTTGATAACATGTAGGATAGCTTAAGTGCTTTCAGGAAGAGGCCAGACTTGAATTGCAAATACTTCAGAGAGATTCATTTTGAACATCTAATCAAAGAATATACACCCTATAATGGGTACTGCTTTAAAATTTCAAGGAGTTTTTCCTTAGACTTTAAAGAAATTCTTTGAGAGGTGGCGATCAAAGAAGTCTTTAGGGGATATTAGTGTTATGTCAAATGGCAACCACCAATTGTCCCAGCAGGTCTTAAATGTTGTCAGTGAGGAATTTATGGTAGATATCTGGGAAATTACAGACCCCAAAAGGCAGGAGAGATATCGAGAAGGAAAGATGTAGGACAGTTAGAACTTTTACAGACTGGCTACAGACATTTTGCATAAATACAAACATTATTTGAGAAGCATCTATATTTGGCTCCTGGCCTTTTTAAGCATGTGGGTGTTATAACTGGAAAAAAATGGCCTTCAACAGATATGTCTTGACAAAGGGATTGCACAAAAACCAGTTTACTTGAGTTTTACTATTTTATAAACAGTATAAAAGAAACCCTTATTTGACTGTGACACCGGTACTCTCAATATCTTCGATGTACATGGATGTGATACAAAACTCAAGACAGACCTATTCAGGAAAGAGAGATAAAAACAGCCTTTTACACTTTTTGAATTGTTCTATTAAAGCAGGGGCTTCAATGGGCCTTGGGATGAATTGTAATAAACACTGGTGCTGTGAATATTCTCCAATTACATAGACACAGAACAATTTATTTAAGAACTTGGTATTACTTGAAATATCCCAGCCTTGGTCTCTCTTGAGAATCCCAGTGAATAACTTTCTAATAAAATATTTGTATTATACTGCAACAAACTTGAAATAGTTGGGAAGTCAGTACATTATCAGCAGTATTCCCTCTCATTGTCAGTGTACAAAGACTAATTGTTTTAAGAGTTTTAATATATAATCTTTGGGTTAAAGCGAGACATGTACCTTAGCATGTGTTTTATCTGTTTTCCAACTTGTACAATCCAGACATCCTAGCAGAAGTTCTTAAAAAGGTTTTAGTACAAAGACATAGTTGGCATAATGGGAAACACTATCTCCAGTCTTTAGGGAAATTCCCAGTATATTATTGACATGGGATGCATCGTAAGGCACCCTTAGTAAAGACGGAACCTTATATATGGGTTCCTGGCTTTTATATACATGTTCTTTAAGGATGGTTTACCTAACCCATTATACAGATAGCTTGGTCCTATGTGAGAATATTTTATGCTCTAAACATGCAACCTAAGATGATTGCCTTTCACTGATCTTGGGCACATCTGAAACCTTGCACTATTTTTCTGTAGCACTTTTTTGGCTCCCACACAGAAGAGGGGATACATACACAAAACTAAGGGCACAATTGGAGTGGTTTTGAAATGAAGTGGCGGAACCCTTTCAAGGTTATCCTATGAGTCACTAGACTCGAATGATAGCAGCAGCAGGTATTACTCACATTACTAACGGATTATGTGGGTTGATAAGTATGATATTATAATCCTTGATTAAGCCCTTTAGGGCAAAAGAGTGCTTTTTTTGTTCATTTTGAGAAAGGTTAATGTGTTAGTCAAGTTATTATCTTAAAATAAAATTTCACTGTTTTTACCTTGAGGACATGTGCATTTGGATTCCTTGTCTATATTGGGACAATAGAGAGATGATTGCCCAAAAGTGGGTGAGTGGATGGATTGCTCTGTATGAAAAAATAGGGCTGTCAAAACGACCAATAGGAATTTAAGAAAATAGATGGTTCCTGTAAACCTGGAGCACCGTTGTGAAAGCAAGACTTCTGAATGGGAGTTCCTATTGAGGTCTGAGTTGAGGTCCTATTGCCAAATGATTTTCATTAATTTTGTTTAGAATAATTAGCAAAAACACCCATTAATGTCTTTATTCACTTTTGCAATTTATAATATCTTATCCTGGTTGATGGTTTCCCATGAGCACAGTTGAACAGAAGCATTTTATTCATGCCCCCTATTATATGGAATCATTGGTGCTGATAATCATTTCATGGCAAATCTTGGACTGCACAGAGTATTTAGGTATTACATTTGCTACTATTGCAAAGTCTCATAAGGATTATACACGACAGCATCCCGATTAAGAACCTCATAGCCAAATAGATCATCATAAAAGCTGATGACCCTCTCATATATGCCACTGTCGGAATCCTGCCAAGGTTCCATATAGCTGTTCTGTTCTTTCCAGTCTGTGCCAGTCACTTGCATGTTGAGTTCATAGCTAGGGCGTTGCAGAGTTATGCTCTCAATTGTTTTTAGCTCTTTGCTCTTGTCATTTGCTCTTTGGGAATATTCAGCGACGTATTCATTTTCTGGAAAATAAACTGATATAATCAGCAAGAATTTCTAGACTGATAATTTTTTTATCTCATTTTGACAAAAACAGATTTAAAATTCCATAATAAAATCGCATAATCTCTTAAAGTGTAGAGTTGAAATTTTAATAAAATTTTAGAAAGCTTGTATACATTGATATAAGTCTGTGTTGGCCCTAGAGTGATGCAGCCTCCAGTTTGCAGGGAAATGGTCATTTTCAAAAAAAGTTTTACGAACGTAATGGTGTGTATGGCTAATATGACTAAAAGGATATTTGCCTTAATTTAGACGTGATGCTGTTTGCGTTATTTAAGTCACGAAGACTATTTTTGTGTAGTATTTGACGCAAAAAAATAAAGAAAAAAACAAGATGCGATAAAATTTTTACCGCTTGCTATTAATAGCGCTCGTTTTATCACACTTTAGTGAATCAACCCCTAAGTCTTAAATTATTTGCCTTTTTGTATTGTTTTTTATTCTAATAAATCTAACACATTTCACATCAGTAACTGGCTGAGGATTAGGAGGCATATCAACAAATTAATATCATTGTAATTAAACCCCATTAGCTGGATTATTTATATTTTGTGAGGCATTAGCGGGCGGGATGCTTGGCTCATGGACTGGAGAATGACACACTTCAGCAGGCACCCAATAATAATAAGTGCACAGTTTAGGTAGGTGAGTTGCAAAATAGGTGAGCTGGGCCAGGTGTTTTTTTTTATCAGCCATAGCAACTGACTATATAATATTTCCTTCTTTGTGTCATTGGGGCCTAGAACCCCACCCCTGACAGTCAAAATGACGAATCAGGATTTCCCAGCTCACAGTTATGCATCTTCTGCTCACCCCAGGCTGAGTGTATGTGTGTGAGACCTAATAGATTATAAGCCATGTATAAACAAGATCTTTGCCTAAACAATACAGGAGAGATATATACTAGTGAAGTATGATATATATATATACAGTGGCTTGCAAAAGTATTCGGCCCCCTTGAACTTTTCCACATTTTGTCACATTACAGCCACAAACATGAATCAATTTTATTGGAATTCCACGTGAAAGACCAATACAAAGTGGTGTACATGTGAGAAGTGGAATGAAAATCATACATGATTCCAAACATTTTTTACAAATAAATAACTGCAAAGTGGGGTGTGCGTAATTATTCAGCCCCCTGAGTCAATACTTTGTAGAACCACCTTTTGCTGCAATTACAGCTGCCAGTCTTTTAGGGTATGTCTCTACCAGCTTTGCACATCTAGAGACTGAAATCCTTGCCCATTCTTCTTTGCAAAACAGCTCCAGCTCAGTCAGATTAGATGGACAGCGTTTGTGAACAGCAGTTTTCAGATCTTGCCACAGATTTTCGATTTGATTTAGATCCGCCCCTGTCTCAAGTCTTTTGCAGACTCCAAGAGGTTTTCTTCCAAGATTGCCCTGTATTTGGCTCCATCAACTCTGACCAGCTTCCCTGTCCCTGCTGAAGAGAAGCCCCCCCAGAGCATGATGCTGCCACCACCATATTTGACAGTTGGGATGGTGTGTTCAGAGTGATGTGCAGTGTTAGTTTTCCGCCACACATAGCGTTTTGCATTTTGGCCATATCTGACCAGAGCACCTTCTTCCACATGTTTGCTGTGTCCCCCACATGGCTTGTGGCAAACTGCAAACGGGACTTCTTATGGTTTTCTGTTAACAATGGCTTTCGTCTTGCCACTCTTCCATAAAGGCCAACTTTGTGCAGTGCACGACTAATAGTTGTCCTATGGACAGATTCCCCCACCTGAGCTGTAGATCTCTGCAGCTCGTCCAGAGTCACCATGGGCCTCTTGGCTGCATTTCTGATCAGCGCTCTCCTTGTTCGGCCTGTGAGTTTAGGTGGACGGCCTTGTCTTGGTAGGTTTACAGTTGTGCCATACTCCTTCCATTTCTGAATGATCGCTTGAACAGTGCTCCGTGGGATGTTCAAGGCTTTGGAAATCTTTTTGTAGCCTAAGCCTGCTTTAAATTTCTCAATAACTTTATCCCTGACCTGTCTGGTGTGTTCTTTGGACTTCATGGTGTTGTTGCTCCCAATATTCTCTTAGACAACCTGAGGCCGTCACAGAGCAGCTGTATTTGTACTGACATTAGATTACACACAGTTGCACTCTATTTAGTCATTAGCACTCATCAGGCAATGTCTATGGGCAACTGACTGCACTCAGACCAAAGGGGGCTGAATAATTACGCACACCCCACTTTGCAGTTATTTATTTGTAAAAAATGTTTGGAATCATGTATGATTTTCCTTCCACTTCTCACGTGTACACCACTTTGTATTGGTCTTTCACGTGAAATTCCAATAAAATTGATTCATGTTTGTGGCTGTAATGTGACAAAATGTGGAAAAGTTCAAGGGGGCCGAATACTTTTGCAAGCCACTGTATATGGTGTATGGTGAGAATATGCAATCCTTGTAGGTCCTATTGTGCATTACTTCCTCTACACTGGTACAGTATCTCATAATTTTGATGCTTTGTCTACTGTAAATGTTAGGCTAAGAATAGGCACCACTAGATGGCACCAAGTATTCACATGGGATGTATAAAATTAACTGTAAACTCTATGAAAGTGTTTAATCCTATTGCTCTTATTCTATAAGTCTTTTAGGAAGTTACCTTTGCCATGATAATTATATTTGGGAGTTGAGATACAGATTGTTGTAGAACACTGAAGTTCCAATCCTATTTTACATTAATGGATTTGCTACTTACATCTACTCTGTTGCAATATGCTTTGTTTAGCAGTTGCCCCCCTTTTCCAGCTGTGGCTGGGCAGTAACCTTGGGAAGAAGGGGAGGGAGATATCGAAATTTCAATACAGAGGATCTTCTCTTTGAAGAAATGTTTAGGGAGGGTCATGTGTTCAGCTTTTCCTCAGTGTTGTGGGGGACGTTGCAGGCAAGGAGATTTTTTGTCCTTTAGCCAAGTAATTGTGAATAGGAGTAGTAGCTACTGATTTTCTTTTAACTTTATTTTTATTAAGGTTTTGTTTATAAACAAACAAAATAACAAATTTCCCAGAGTTACATAAACTTGATGATAAAAGAAGCATCATGTTAGATGAGCAAAAGATAATGAATGAAATGAAAAGAATGAAATAGATTAATTAGGGATAAAAGGAAAGGTAAGCTCAGCTCAGGGCTGAGCAACTTTGGCTCTAGAAGTTGTTAAACACCATTGCAATAACCCCCTAACAACTATGCAGTGCGGGGCTTCCTGTTGTTAATCAGTAGTACCTAGAGGCCCACATATTGCCATGTTCCCTGCATTAGTAAGAATAAAAAAAGAAAGCCTTGACTACAAAGCATGATGTTGTTACTTTAGTCAACTGACATGTTTCTATGTTAGGCAACTTTCACTTAAATGTTCTGTACAAATGTTCCCTGCACACAAGAATAGGAAAAAATCCCTATGTTTAAACTGGGTCACTATTGATTTTACCTTCCCCTGTGCTGGGCTCTTCTCTTCGCTTGTATGCAATAAAGATTCCAAGGAAAACCAAAAGCAGGAATGTTAAGGCTGATGCCAGAACTATAGCACTCAGTACATCTGAAAACAAAAATGTACTACATCAGTTATGCTCATATGTGCTCAGATAATAAGTTAGGATGTACTGTGTAAGCTATCCAGTGACCTAAAGTTCTCAAGACTAGAATCTTATGGGCATTTAAACTAAAACGCATCTACCCTGCAACTTCCTTTGTTAGGCTAAAGCTAATTGGTTTACTTATCAATTTAGGCACTGGAGGACTCTGGAAATGTTCTCTGTTTATTATGGCCAACACAACCTGGCACAATTCTTTGCACCCGATGCTGGAGTCACATATATTTGCACTGGGCAGTGTATGCCCACCAGCACCTCAAAATGTTCTTTTCTACCAGCCACACTGCAAAAAGGCTTTTTAAAGGTTTAAGGGCTCATTTATTATAGCCCCTGATATACGTGTAAATGCACCAAGGGCAGCTCTGTGCAATGCACCATACAGAGGATTAAAAATCCAATGCAGAGTGCAGCAATGACACCTTGCACCCAGCAGCACTTGATTCAGCCCACATGCTGTCCCCAGCTAACCCCTCCTAAATACAGCACTTGACAACACAGGCAGCAGTATATCCATGGAAGAAGCCAAGATCTAGACCTGCTCCTTGAGTGCTAAGTGTTTGCAGGGGTTGCATTTTTTGCAGTTTGCACTTTTTATATTAGTCAAAAAAGTCACCTAAGGGGGATACTTAATCATTTTTACTTAATAATAAGTTCAACAATTTTTCAAGATTTTTAGAGCTTCTGGTGAACTATTGCAAACAATGGGGAAGTGTTGGGTTACCATTTGGTAAATTATGCCCCCCAAGTATTATATTGAGTAAGGTTCTTCCCCACAACTGCTTTGTCCACTATAACTGTGCATATACCTCCACCAAATAAGTTGCTTTCAGCTGAAGTCAGAATATCTGAAAAGAGGGAGATGGAAAACATATCACTTGCACTACCACCACTAGTAAAATATACTATATGTATATATATATATATATATATATAAATATAGGTTTATGTAATTGTATCGTGTTTTCCTCTGTGCAAATCTAAAAGTTACTTATAGTTAATGTGCTCCGCTAATAATCGTGCACTAAGCCATTTTGTTTTATTATCTTATGTTCAATAGACATAAACCTTCCTTTTTATATTATGTTTCATTATAAGTATTGCTGTTTGCCAACTGCTTTCCTCCTATCATCCTCTTGTCTAGCTCTTTATACGAAGCCTACAAATAATGTGGGTTGGTGCATATTTTTTTAGTTGTTAATTTCTGACAGTGTAATAATTGTGTATCTAAATGTAAAATTTTCATGAGTTTGCAATGTAACAAGGCAAAATAAATAACCTTTCTATTAATTTAAACCAAATTTAGCAGTTACACTCATATTTTGTGTTTATATAGCTTGTACTAACAGTTCCCTTCATACAGCTGACATCTCATTTGTTTTACTTTACCTTCATCAAAGGAGTTGGTTTCAGCTGAATTCAGAATGGCTTTAAAAGATATGGAGAAATAAAAATCAGTCTCAGTGCTGTTGAAATGTAAATATTAGCTAGTAATATGCTCCATTAATAAAAGTGCACTAAACCCTTATGTTCAAGCCATCATAGATTCTTTTATTACGTTCCCATTTTCCATTGCATTTACTGTATATATTCAAAAAATGAGCGGGTTATTTTTTCTTACTGGTTTTTTTTAGATTCTATGAGGGACTTGGCTTCCAGTTTCAGCTTTGAGTACATTGTGCCATGACTGTCTGGCCACAGCTTACATTATGCTCTCCCATTGTTTTACTGTGATGTTCTAAGGTCCCTACAAAGCAGGTGGCATTTATGTTGGTAACATGGTTTAAAGCTTATAATGCAGAGGTTCCCAGCTGTGGAGATTGTTCACTTAGGCCTAGGGGTCCCAAAGCATTGGTGAAGGGGGCAATCTGAAGGCCAGTTTAGTTGAAATTTAAGGAGAGTGCTTATTTGGTTACACCAGGTTTAAGGTCAGATACTGTAGTTGAGATTCAAGATGCAACTATCATTTACTATATATTATTGCAACCATAACAGGTGCAACTGCTTGCAGGGAAATGGCATATATGCATTCTAACCTTAAAGTATCATACACATTTACTTTTGGAAATTTAGATATATTTATAAACCCATGTGAATGCACGTAGGCCAATAAAGAAGGGTATATTTTCCCTTTGAAAGATTTGCCCAGACAAATAGCATAGGTTCCTTCCCTGCAATACAGTAAACTTATTTCAGCAGATAATGTTATTTTCCAGGTGCATTGTTTTCTCTGGCATATATTTTTCTTTTCTGCACAATTCTAGCCAATAGCTGTTGGACCTCATAGCTGGTATCTGTTTTTCTAAAATTATTTTTTTCCAGTGGTGAGTAAACACCATGGAATGTGCGCTCAAGGGCATACTGAACAAAGTGATACACACAATAATCACCGAAATAGCAGTAGTTATGATGAAAGTGAATTCTTACCCCAATAGGAGTGGGTCCAGGTGCTCATGCCCCAGACCTTCAGCTTAGGGAGCCATATAGGGTTTAACAAGAGAAGAAACAGCAGGCAGGCACTCTGGTATCCACAAATCCTCAAAAATTTAGAAGAAGCAGCTTGTAGTATTCATTAAAAGTTTACATTTTATTTTAATCCATACATAAAATTACAGACATAAGCCTTACGCGTTTCGTGCCTGGGGGGCACTTAATCATAGGCTGCTTTTCACTCTGAGGACACACACTATTTAAAGTCATAACGGCCAATAGAAAGATTCTAAGAGTGGGCCAATCACATTATACATCTCGTTGACTGAATAGTCAGTTGTAAAAAATCCAAACAGACCAATCATATTGTACAGCTCATTAGCTTAGACAATTGGTTGTGGAAAGTCAAAAAATATTATGTAGAATCAAAGGTATGGAGTTGAAAAGTAGACAAGTAGAAAATAAGGTCCTCCATTAGGCATAATTCATAAAAAGTATTATACATAGTAAAACAAGAAAGTGTATTTCAAACATAACAAGAAACGTCATATTCATAGCTGAGACCATTGGGTTGTCTAGTTTGTAAGTGAAATATCCATTTCATCTCTTTTTTAACAAGGGCATGGGTGATATCCCCTCCGCGAAAATTTGGAGTAACATTGTCAATTCCTGCAACCGATAGGTATGATAATGATCTATTGCAACATTCTGAAAAATGTCTAGCTACTGTGGTTTTACAGTTTTCATTTGTAATGTTTAAAATGTGCTCGTGAATTCTATCCTTCAGTTTCCTGCTGGTTTGACCCACATATTGTATATTGCACTTTAAGCAGGTAAGTAAGTATTTCACATATTTCGTGTTGCAATTGATATAGTGATTGATTTTATATGTCTTTGTTGTGATGGAAGAAGTGAAAGATTTAGTTTTTTTTACAAAGTTACATGTGATGCATTGTCGGGAGCCACACTTGTACATGCCTTTTGTGGACAACCAGGTATTGGCGGGTGGAGTTTGTTGGATAAGACTCAGAGACAATTTATTTTTCAATGTTTCAGTTCTCCTTGTCACAAATCTACAACCCTTATTTAAAATCTGTCTTAATATAGGGTCAGTTTTAAGGATATTCAAGTTGTTATTAATAATATGTTTTATTTGGTTGTATTGTGGACTGTATGTCAAAATACATGATAAAGGGTTTTTATTACTTTTGTCAATCTCCTTTTTCTTTTGTTTGGTTGCTTTTAGTTCCATTTCCTTTGCAGGAGGGGAAGTGTCAATACAGGTAGTTTGGTATCTATTAAAGAGATTAAGGGGGAGATTTACAAAGACCCGAACGCTCTGAGCGTATTCTCACAAATTTTTTGTGTTAGCGCGACTTTTTGCGCGGCCGCACGCAAAAATTCGAAAAAGGCTCTGCCGCTGTTTGCAATGGTTCGGTATGAAAATTCCGTGACTTTCAGATCGCCAATACGATATTATCTTGACTAATACGATTTTTTCGTAAGCATTTTTGGGATATTTGCAATCTTCAGAAATTTTCGTTTCCAATCCGAATTTTTCCCATTGGGATTTGATAAATCTTGCCCCTAAGTCTCTCTGTTGTGGCGGTTCTGTTAAAGACTTTTTGTAAAGTTTTTTGTGCATAACCTCTGTTCCTCAGTCTTAAGAAGAGATCCTTAGATTTAGATAGGAAATCAGCTTCTTCAGAGCAAATGCGTCTGAGTCTTAGAAATTGACTGTAAGGGATGTTGTGTATAAGGTGCTTAGGGTGACAGGATTGTGCATTTAACACGGTATTAGCTGAGCAGTCTTTCCTAAAGATTGTGGTGGTGATATGTCTATCATCAACAGATAATGTGATATCAAGAAAATTAATACATTTTGCATTGATTTCTGAAGTAAATCGTTAGTGTTGATGTAAGTGATAAAATTGGTGAATTGTTTATCAGTGCCAGACCAAATTAGAATAATGTCTAAAATTATCTAATACGTGTAGTAGGTGCCCACTGTCCTTTAGGTAGCTAGGGAGTCGTAAGACGAGGGGTTGCAAAACCACAGTAGCTAGACATTTTTCAGAATGTTGCAATAGATCACTATCATACCTATCGGTTGCAGGAATTGACAAGGTTACTCCAAATTTTCGCAGAGGGGATATCACCCATGCCCTTGTTAAAAAAGAGACGAAATGGATATTTCACTTACAAACTAGACAACCCAATGGTCTCAACTATGAATATGACGTTTCTTGTTATGTTTGAAATACACTTTCTTGTTCGACTATTGTGACAAGGTCACTGTCAGGATACCTGGGAAAGTCCAGGACGGAGCTTATATATGTCCTAGGTTTCTAAAAGAATGGTTCCGGGACTGCTAGTCCGGCCCGGGTGTTGTGGGTTTACCTGAGGCATCTCAGCTGGCTAATTAAAAGGCAGCCTGAGCAAAGTAGAATGCTGCAGTCTGGGGGAAAGACACAGGGAAGCTGCCTGTGTGAGCTGACTGAGAGATTTTGAAAGCACTACAAGGTTTGAACTTTGTTTTCCTTTTCTCTGTGTGGGAGACAGGCGGTAGGTCTGCTCCTGGTTAGTTAGGACAATTGACCTGTGTTAGGTAGAGCCCATTATGTGGCAAGGATTTTATTTTGAACAATTTTGTAATTTTTTATACAAGTGAAAATAAACTGCCTAAAAGAGAATACACTCTCATGTGTTGTAATTGTGCCAAGGGCTGCTTTACCCCCCAGAAAGCTGGTCCCCGCTACCTAACCCCTGACACTATGTATAATACTTTTTATGAATTATGCCTAATGGAGGACCTTATTTTCTACTTGTCTATTTGTCTACTTTTCAACTCCATACCTTTGATCCTACATAATATTTTTTGACTTTCCACAACCAATTGTCTAAGCTAATGAGCTGTACAATGTGATTGGTCTGTTTGGATTTTTTACAACTATTCAGTCAACAAGATGTATAATGTGATTGGCCCACTCTTAGAATCTTTCTATTGGCCGTTATGACTTTAAATAGTGTGTGTCCTCAGAGTGAAAAGCAGCCTATGATTAAGTGCTTCCCAGGCACGAAACGCGTAAGGCTTATGTCTGTAATTTTATGTATGGATTAAAATAAAATGTAAACTTTTTATAAATACTACAAGCTGCTTCTTCTAACTTTTTGAGGATTTGTGGATACCAGAGTGCCTGCCTGCTGTTTCTTTTCTTGTTAAACCATACTGAACAAAGGGCAGCACTGGATTCATATAGCCTAAGTATGGCCCTCTTTCTACCCAGTGTGTGCACCCACAATAGTTAATAGTTAAGAGTCTTCTACCCCCCCCCCCCCACTTCAGATATAGCCATAAGTGTTTATGGGTAAGATGGGCAGTTAAAAACAAAAGTGTATTTTTTTTATAGGTACCCAAGCCCCCCCCCCAAAGAAGCTGCCACCCTAGACACACGTGGCACAGCTTCTATTATATTCTAACAGCCAACAGAACAATGAGTGGCATCCTTGCCTGGTAATTTCTGTGGTAGTCACATGGGTTGCCCTTTGATCTAATTGTGAGAATCTGGAACAGGTTGCAGTTGCGGAAATTATTGCAGGAGGATTCTTTTATTTGATGCTTTTTATAACAATGTATTACTGTTTGGGACTGATGGGACTGAGAAAATGGGCTGCAGTTATGGGGAGGTTGAAACTAGTTCTCCTTTAATGATACATTCTCATATAAGGATTACACTAGAGGGTCCTAATGGTTTCAATAATAACAGGTTACACACTAGAGGGTATTAATGATTTCAGTAATTACAGATTACATGTTCAAAGAGCACATTTAAAGGATAGATTTCACATACATGTACTTGATTCGGTTGGCTTGCTTGACATTTCATAGAAGAAACCATCTACAAAACATGAATTCAGAGGGTTCATTGCAAAAACAGATGCATTTTCACATTTTGACCAAAGACCCAGTAAGGAATGCTCTTGCTTGCTGTGGTTATAAGATCGCTCTTTCAAGACCATTTAGTAACATTGGGTTGGTATTGACCGGTTAACACTATAAATTAAAGGCATTTCATGGACATTGCTCATTTAGGTTTACACAGATAATGAACTTCTAATAAATGAACTAATCCCTTAACTGCTGGTGAGTTTCAGGTTTACAGAAAACAGTAGGACAACAATACTTTTATAATATAGTAAGTATAATAAAGGTATAAGATCCATTATCCAGAAAGCTCCAAATTATGGAAGGGCCATCTCCCATAGACCCCATTTTAATCCAATAATTAAAATTTTTAGAAATGATTTTCTTTTGTCTGTAATTAGAAAGCAGTGCCTTGTACTTGATTGCAGATAGGATATGATTAATCCTTATTGGAAGCAAAACAATCCCATTAGGTTTATTGTTTAAATTATTTTTCAGCCAAATTACTGAAAGACCCCTTATTTGGAAAAACTGAAGTCCTGAGCATTCTGTATTACAGGTCCCATACCTGTATTTATTGGATTCTTGTTTAAAGCATGCCCCTTTAAACCTGCTTTTATAAATAAAATGTCCTGGGTAGACTAACCTGTATATGTAACTGCACGTCCAGTTAATTGCATGACTGTCAGGACATCCCACACTATCTATAAAAACAGAATCTTTAATAAGCACAGTTAGAACAGGTTATTTGCAAATAAATAGAAAGCCCCATACCAGTAGTACTGTAGAATATAAAACAGCAATGAATAACATGTAAAATATTTCCTCATAGCAGCACTTATTGTTAAGCAGTTCTCATTTGTGTGTAGTGATATCACTTTTGTCACCTGTTTGTTATACATGTGTATGTAATATGGTTTATGATATTAAAGTCACACAAAGCAACTGGTTTTGCAGACTTGTGCTTTTCTGTGGTCACAGAAGTCCCCAGTGCCTCAGATATATTTTTCTTACAGTTTGGTATTTCCTGTATGACAGTGTGGTTTTCATACCACACTGTGCTCTATTCTTTTGCAATCCACTCTGAGACGGCTTATTCCTCTGCCATACTTTTACCGAGCACAGTTTGAATATATAATATTGGCTATTCAGCCAAGGTTGCTTCACTTCTTAGTGCCTTTGATTTCCACCACCATAAAAGAAATCTCTGTTTTTTGGTTTGAAAATCCATACCTTCTACCTTGTGTCTCTGTTTTTGTGGGCCTTCTTAGGAGATATAGGCAAATCCCACCTAGGAAGCTTTTGGGAAGGTTCCATTTATTTTTTTCACTGTTATCAACACAAAATCAACCATAATAATTTTTGCTTTAGTAGGCCAGTGATTTTAATTGAATGGTCAAATGTGGCTTCTGTAACGTGACCATGTGAGTAGATGTTTACATGTGTATGTAGTGTTACTAAAGTGCTGGTTAAAGCCTTAAGGGCACGGAAACATTTTACAGCACAAATTAAATGCCACATTTCATCTTTTCTACAAGCAAAATCTATTACTATCATTAATTAAGACAAAGGCAAGCCCATTTCAGCACAACAAATCTTTGGCCAGACTGTCCTTTGCTTTTTGTAAAGTGAGCACATTAAGGGGCTGATCAAGGTTCAAAACAGAATTTTTTTTCGCAATTTGAATTTTTTTGTGTGCAAAAACTGCCAAATTCAATTATGATTTCCAAAACTCGAATGTTCGATATTTGCATCTAAAAGCTTGTGAGTTCATGCAGAAGTCAGCTGAAATCGTCCCAGGAAAGTTTTTCCAATTTTTTTTAAAGAGTTTGTAGACCCATTGAATATGACGAATTGAATACCAATTCAATGTCTTTTTTCATTTTTTTTCATGGTTTAATTCTGCTAAGTGTTTTATATTCTCATTTTGTAATAAATAAGCAAATATTCGAGTTTAGTAAGATTTGAAAAATTGATAATGAAACCTCTAAATGTATTTGTACAGTATCCCTTTAATCATTGTCCCGGTGTTAGGATGAAGACACACAGAGCTCCTAGTAGCAGGTACTTGTCACGGCTACTAAAATAGACAATGCTGATCATTTACTGATAACTGCCTCTACGTGTGTTTTAGCAGAGGCAATTTTCAGTATTGTTTATGGCAGGGTATTTTCTGGCGTTTAATAGCCATGACAAGTAGCTGCTACTAAGTAGCTCCATGTGTCTTCGCCCTTAAGGTATCTATTTGTATTGTATGTTCAAAAAATATCCTTTATACACAGCAACCTATCAGCCAAGGTACACAAAACCAGATACAGCTAAGCAACTAAACTCATACAATAGCAAAACTACCAGGAAATGACAGAAGAATAATAATATATTTTCACACAAACTATAAATCCTGTTCCCTGTAAGTGCTGCTGTAGTGCTCTTCCTCCCTTATGAGCCTAGCTCTGCAGTGCAAAAGGCCTTTGTGATTAGGAGTATTTTGTGTTTTAGATATAAAAAGCATAAATATGACATATTATACAGTATATATCGCCATGAAGAAAATGATTGAAAAACTTCCTAAATGTGCTATAATAATCTTTGAATGTGGAGCTGAACTTTTTTCAGTTCCCTTGAAGGAAACAGGCTGTGAAGCCACAAGTGGTTCAGGCATCACATAGCACTTCCTGGCCAGTTAAACGATAATATAATTTAAGAATAGCTATTTTAACTGTTTCTCCACCAGAGCTCAGGCTGCATCAGGATTTTTTTCTAGGTTGCTGGTTAGTAGGAATTAGCTTTTATAAGGGGATCCACCTGCAATAGCAACACAAGTGGCATTTTCTGTAGTACCTACCTAAAGCTAGATGGGCTACAGTTCCTACATAAATAGGGTTATGCTACCCCATTCGCCTGCTGTATCTCCCTAAACCTTCCTGTCTTTTTGCTTCTTCCCTCTGGAACGCCAAACCTGAGTTTTTTCAAACTCAAAGAGCACTGCCATAACATCTGATTCTTTTTTGAAATCTATCAGGTCAATTGGACCATAGTGTATATGAATGGCATAGGGACCTTAGATTGTAACGGGCTGATATAAATGATGTATAATCTCTGTAATGAGCTGATAAATATAGAATATAAATATAGAGGATTCAAAAAATAGGAAAAAAGCTTCAGCAGGTTTGCTGAACATTTATTATGGGTAGTGGTAACCCTTAGAGGCCTTAGAAGCATTTTTACAAATTTTTGGATTTCTACAATTGTATTTGGTTGCAGCACAGAGCAACAACTAGGAGCCAAAGCTTTTTTTCGCAAGTATTTTATACAACTTTCAGCAATAGTTTTTTATTTTTGATAAATATAGAGGATTAAGCAGGGTCGGACTGGGGGGTGCTTCCGCCCCAGGGGCCCTGCAGGTGCCCCAGCCAGCCATGTCCCCTACCCCCCCAGGGGCCCCCCTAACCCCCCCGCAACCCCCCCCGACGTCCTCCCCGAGCGTGTATAAGTTGAACACGTCAGGGGAGGAACAGTCAGTTGGGGGAGCACTGGCAAAGTCCGACCCTGGGATTAAGGAATAAAAGCCAGAATATAAGGCTAGCAGGGGTTATGTATTTAAAGGCACAAAGTTTGCCCAGGAGCAGTAACCCTTATCAACCAATTAGCAGGTAGCATTTACTGGTCACCTGTTTATAAGCAAACATCTTATTGGTTGCTTCACCTGGGCTAACTAAGTGCCTTTTATTACTTACGGGGGTAATTTTCAGCCGTTGTGGATTGCATAATTTACAACTCTCTTTTATATTAATTTCTCTGATTGTATTGTTCCCCATCTGTTTTATTATAGGTTACTTAGGGGCTGATCCATCAAAATACGAGTTTGAATCCTGAAATGGGTAAAATTCAGATTGGATACGATCATTTCTGATGATCGCAAATATCACGAAAATGCTTACAAAAAAAATTGTATTAGTCACGATAGTATCATATTGGCAATCCGAAAGTCCCAAAATTTTCGTATCCGAATGATCGTAAACGGCGGAAAAACCTTTCTGACTTTGATCCTTCTGTGCATGATTTTGGAAGCCTCCCATAGGGCTCAATGGCACTCTGCAGTTCCAACCCGGCCCAAGGAAAGTCTCCCATAGGGCTCAATGGCACTCTGCAGCTCCAACCTGGCCCAAGGAAAGTCTCCCATAGGGCTCAATGGCACTCTGCAGCTCCAACCTGGCCCAAGGAAAGTCTCCCATAGGGCTCAATGGCACTCTGCAGCTCCAACCCGGCCCAAGGAAAGTCTCCCATAGGGCTCAATGGCACTCTGCAGCTCCAACCTGGCCCAAGGAAAGTCACAATAATGAAGCTTGAATGAATCTGAAACTTTTGTACTCAGTGCGACAATACGATTCGTACAATACGTACACAGTATGAAAAAATATGAATTAGTTGTATTCGGAGCGATCATACTTTAATAAATAGGCCCCTTAATGTAAAGTGCTGCAAGTACAATTAGCGATGTTCTAAATAATAATATACATACAAAATCCAGAAGCAAGAGAAAGAAACATATGTCATAATACACAAGAGTCATGAATAACTTGTAGAAAATAAACTTATAAATGGTGCATAGTGATGTCATTACTTACACTCACTATTCATTTATATCACTTGCACTGTACAACTCAGTGAGTGCATTATATTTTAAAAATAAACAACTTTCACTATTTTAAAATATCAGGATAATAGAAGTTATATTGGGATTCCATGACCTGTGAAAGAGCACTTGTCTGTTGAATTTCCTTCCTTTGTTATAGCTTACACTAGGGTTACATTATTCTTTTTATAGTACTATATTTGTTTCTAGCAATTTACTCTATGTAGCATTTAAGTATTATTATTATTATTAATAATGAATTAACCTGAAATAACCACACAAACAATACTTACCAATCAAGAACCATCCAGAAATGACCCACCACCACCTCTGTGAGCAACAATTTAACAAAATTCAGTGTAGTTTCCTATATATGCTTCTGATGTAAAGACTTGCTTTTGCTCGATTTGCAACCCAAGGCTCATAGTCTCAGTGTCTCTCACCACTGTTACCTTCAATCAAGGAAAAGGTAGGGAAAAATACATGGTATATGCATGAATGACTTGATTTCTGTGCAAGCTCAAATACTTCACTAATGTACTGATTAACCATCAAAATGTACCAGTTTACTGCACGCCTGGAATTCACTTTAACATACTAAAGTTAAAGGAGAAGCAGGAACTTAATTCCACAGATTATTCTGTGGGTATTCCCCAGCTATAAATGGTCTAGCTTTCCAACTGAATGTCCTGCTTATTTGCGAGAATAATAACACACAAATCTTGCCTTGTTTGCTTTTCCCATAAAATTATCAACAGGGCTGTTACCTAATTTTCCAGGCAACCCAGCAAAATACTTTTAATGGGAACCCTCTATGTTATGGGTATAACTTTCCTTAACACCTTGCCCCTCATGCTACTGCTATTGATGTACCACTGATTAACAAAAAAAAAAGTATAACCATAAAAAAATAACCATCAGATTTTAAAACTGCAGTGAAATAATTAAAATTATATGTCCATTAATGTCAGGGGCGCAACAATGGGACAACAGAACACTATGGGGCATATTTATTATGCTGTCTATGTAAAACCTGCGTTTGGACAGCGATCTTCTCCGTTTATTTTACACAGCTATTTATACCATTTTTTCGGAGAATTAGTTTCACACGGCATAATATATATGCCCCTAAAGTGCTAAGGTGGAGTGGATCAAAGAAAGTCCAGCAAAGACCTAACTGTTCACTTTCCATTTTATTATATTGTTGTGACCCTAAAAGCTTTTGCTTTGGGGCTCACTAACATTCAGTTACACTAGTGATTTACATCTGTGTATTGTGACAGTGTGGTTAGGAAACACCGCAATCTTTCCTAAAAGTTTAAGAGAAAGTGTATGTGTGATGTGGACTGCAGGGGGATTCTTATTGCAGACAGGATTAATAATCCCCCAGTGGGCTAATTAAGAGGCTGCTGAGAGATGAGCTGCCTGGAGAGGTATAAAGGTGTCTATTCACACACCTGGGGGCCACTCAGTGTGAAGGTGTCACTGAGAGTGAGGGGTCACTCAGAAAGGTGGCAGGGCACAAGGCAGGAAGGCTGCCTGCCTGTGTAAGGAACACCCAGAGGGGCTGGGGGTGCCTCCTGCCATTGCAAGGAGCAGAGGAAGCCGTGACCAGCCGTGAAGCCTGGATGTGTGTAACGGGATGGTGAGAAACACATGGAAGGTGAGAGCAGGGCCGCCATCAGAAATCACGGGGGCCCCTCACAACAAGATTTTCTGGGCCCCCCCTCCTCCCAATGGCCCCTCCCATCAATACAAAGGACATACAGACATTGGTAGCCAGGGCCCCCCTAAAACATTGGTGGCCAGGGGTTACGTTTTGCATTGGTGCCAGGGCAGGTACCCCCTAAATCAATGCTGGCCAGCCCAGGGCCCCTAAAACATTGGTGCTCCCCCCAAATTACTCATACTATGGGCTGCCCTCTGCTGCTTCCTTCCGCATCCTTCGGCTCCCCCCCAGCGTCCTCCGGCTCCCCCCCAGCGTCCTCCTGTTTCTTCCAAGGCCACCCAAGCATCCTCCTGCTTCCCTCCAGGCCCCTCAAAGCATCCTCCTGCTCCCCCCCAAGCATCCTCCGGCTTCCCCCAGGGCACCCCAGCATCCTCCGGCTCCACCCAGGCCCCCCCCCCAGCATCCTCCTGCTTCCCCCAGGGCACCCCCACCAGCATCCTCCTGCTTCCCCCAGGGCCCCTCAAAGCATCCTCCTGCTTCCCCCAGGGCTCCCCCAGCATCCTTCAGCTTACCCCAGAGCCCCAAAGTATCCTTCAGCTTACCCCCAGGGCCCCCAAGTATCCTTCAGCTTACCCCCAGGGCCCCCAAATATCCTTCAGCTTACCCCCAGGGCCCCCCAAGTATCCTTCAGCTTAGCCCCAGGGCCCCCCCAGTATTCTTCAGCTTACCCCCAGGGCCCCCCCAGTATTCTTCAGCTTACCCCCAGGGCCCCCCCAGTATTCTTCAGCTTACCCCCAGGGCCCCCCAGTATCCTTCAGCTTACCCCCAGGGCCCCCAATTATCCTTCAGCTTACCCCCAGGGCCCCCCCAAGTATCCTTCAGCTTACCCCCAGGGCCCCCCAGTATCCTTCAGCTTACCCCCAGGGCCCCCAATTATCCTTCAGCTTACCCCCAGGGCCCCCCCAAGTATCCTTCAGCTTACCCCCAGGGCCCCCCTAAGTATCCTTCAGCTTACCCCCAGGGCCCCCCCAGTAACCTTCAGCTTACCCCCAGGGCCCCCCCAAGTATCCTTCAGCTTACCCCCAGGGCCCCCAAGTATCCTTCAGCTTACCCCCAGGGCCCCCCCAGTATCCTTCAGCTTACCCCCAGGGCCCCCAAGTATCCTTCAGCTTACCCCCAGGGCCCCCAAGTATCCTTCAGCTTACCCCCAGGGCCCCCCCAGTATCCTTCAGCTTACCCCCAGGGCCCCCAAGCACCTTACATTTTCTGGCACCCAGCTCCGGCGATGTCCTCCTCTATGTGCCGCGGCTCTCTGCTACTTCCGTGCTTTTATAAGGTTGCGGCCCGTGCTCGGGCCCGGGACGATCGTACCCCCTGATGGCGGCCCTGGGTGAGAGTCCCAGAAAAAGGACAAGTTTGCTGACTGTTTGTTGATGAACTGTGTTCCTGTGAACTTTATGTTGGGAAGAATTTGCCCTAAATAAACCTGTGTTTTTGCCTAAAGAAGTGGTGTCCCTGTCTCTATGCTCCAGATCCTCTGCTTACCTGCCTACCATAGCTAATTGTGTAACGTGTACAGGCAGTCAGCATGTCACAGTATATATGAACTATATCAGCACAAGATCTTTTTTTTTTTTGATCCAAGATCAAAAATCCTTTGGAGGGCCACATCCAGCCCAAGGGCCTCCAGTTGGTCGGGGTTTCTTTTGCAATTTGTGGACATAACAATAGAAGCTAAGATACACTTAATAGGGCTTATTTAAAATGCCATATGCAGGGTGCGCTTTGAATCAAATGTTGCCTATATTAGACCTCACTTGATTTTAAAGGGACGGTGAGCAGAGGCATTTAGGCGTTCTCCCCTCCCACAAGTGCCTTTCCGAATGAGCACTAAAGGGTGTGCTCTTAAATAACCCTTAATGAATGAGTGTTAAAAGTGCTGTATAAAAAGGAGTTTTGCCTTGCTGGTAGTGTTAATATGTCTGTTTCTTGCTTGCAACTTCAGGTACATTTGAGGCCTCATTTGCAAGCCAAGTGCAGCATGCAAAAAAAAAGCCTTTATTGGCACTCTATTTCTGCACTTTGCAAGCTGCATTTAGCCATCTACAAATGCCTGCCAGAAACCAGTGCAGAGACCTTTCACATGGCCTTTGGATCCATTGTGGCACAGGATACAAAAGATCCAGGGAAAGGCACATAGGCATCCCCTTGCCCACTCCCTACCTGCCCCTAACTTGCACGCCATTCAGCCACTTTGGGGGCCTTCAAGCAGGCAGTAAGGGCAGAGCTCAGCACAAGGAGGAAGCTCTTTACTTGCACTTATTAGTACTCTTGCCTCCTGGGATTGTAAATGACCCCTTTCGTTCTGTGTTGTTTAAGAGCCTAGAAAAACAATACTTCCCTAAGCTCTTGTTTTGCCATAGCTGGCAACAAAAAGCAGGTTAAAATGGATCTCTCCCAGTCTATTGCCCGCAGAAAGGGATAAGTAACCAAAGGTAATGGTGGCCTTTATCTCTCAGAACTTTGAATTCCCATCTACTCAACCCCTATTCCCTTTCATGGCAGGAATACAAATTAATAAATGGCCCATCCCTATGAATTGTTACCAAGTAATTTTGGGGTGGGGGCATATAAATGATTACGGCAGTTCTGTTGTTATCTTCCCCCTCAGTCCAAATCCAGAGAGATTTTCTAATGCTAACTGAACTTTTATTTACAAATAACAATTTTGTACCTTTTTTTATCATCGGTTTCTTAGCAGGTTCTATTAACAGCTGCAACTGACTTGCACCAAGTTACTTGGTGTTATTAATGCCATGCTCCAAAAATAATGCCAGTGTATTAGGGTTATTAAATGATTTTTGTTGGTAAGGAAAATTAAGAGTTAATACTTAAGTATGCATAATGTGCTGAAATATTATGAAATGTGGTAAGAAGTAACTTCTTGTTTTCTCAGCCTCTGCTGACTGCTTTTAAAATAACAAACATAACTTTAGACACTATGGGGGAGATTTACTAATCCACGAACGGTCTGAAGGTGTCCGAATGCGTTTTTTCGCAATGATCGGTATTTTTGTGACTTTTTCGTTGCCGCCGTGACTTTTTCATATGTCCCGTAATTTTTTTCGCCGCGTTGCAACTTTTTTGTGTATTTTCCGAGACTTTTTCGTTGCCGTCGCGAAAAAAATCGGATTGGTTTTTCCGCTCTTTACTATCGCTCAATTTGAAAAAATCGCGACGGCGCCGAAATATTAGTGCAAAATACGATAAAGTTGCGACAGCGACGAAAAAGTCGCGACAAATACGAAAAATCACGACAGCGACGAAAAAGTCGCAAAATTTTCGTTTCCAATACGATTTTTTCCCTTTCGAGATTCGGATTCGTGGATTAGTAAAACTGCCCATATGACCTGTAGTAACAGACATTATGACATTTGGAAAGAACCGGCTTTCTGGACATAAATGGGTTTAAGAATCCAGTTGCCCCCACAATAAACCACAGAAGGGGGTTCTCTGGGTGTAGACCATGTACTGAGACTATAAAAAGTCTATCATATCCTGTATAAAGCAGACAACCATTGCAGACAATCACTTGCCTGTTTTTAATATGCTTGTCTCCTGGCTGCGAGAAATAAACCACTTTGCTTTATTTCCCGAGAGCCCTTTGAAGTCATTGGCAGAATTTTCCTAATATTGTTCCCCCTAACGTGCTTGCAATGGTTAAACACAGTTACACACACACACAGGACTCATTCACAACACAGGGCTAATTTACCCTAGTGCCGTAACCCATATTGGACGTTAGAAAATTGCTTTCTTTATTCTAGCAGAAGACCATGCAAAGCTAATTGCTGATTTGTTTCTTAGGAATAATGTACTGGGCATATTTGATATTTGTGTCAACATACAAGAGAGCAGAACATGGATACTGCAAAAACGAGCCAAAATTGTCCCTTCACACATTCTAGTGATCTAATTGTGTATTGCACAAATAGGCAATTATACCTGTAGCAATTGGTTTGTGAGCAAGCTGTATTACCGATGCACAATTACACAAGCTCTGATCTGTGTTTGTAACACAACAAAGTTTTGTTGCTGATAATACCCAAACTTATGGGGTTGGTTCATATACATGGATGACACATTGCAATCCCATACAAAAGTTTTCACGCTCTCAACCAATGCTCTCATTTTACTGAATAACAAATCCTACACTGGAATGTTGTGTTTTTTTTTTTTTTAATTTCAAACCAACAAAGAAAATGCGAAAGTCCTTGATACATTGTGGCCCTTCCCGTGGGATACACTATTGACATGCAAGCTTGCACTTATCTAGATAAGCTGGAAGGCTGAATAATAAAATGATAGTAGTTGAGGAGGTTTTTCTTTTCATTACAGCTCCTCGAGAATGAGGCCCAGTTTATTAGTACCGGGGGAAGGTTTTGCGTATTTTGGCAATTGCACATGATGGAAGCAACTTCCTTTTGTTCTTCCCAAGGAAACCCCAACACCATCTCACAAGCTGCCGATATGCAGTGTATCTGTAAGACCGATAGCTGTAAGAGAAGAGCAAAAAACATGAATGAAATAAGGAATCTAATACCCATATAGAGTTAGAGTAGGGTATGCTGTTTTTTATACCCCACTTTTGCTTTATTATATAGGGTACATATCATGCACCTCAGTTTGTAGACTGATATTTTTTTGTCCATGTTAATAGAGTAAAAACAGAGTAAAGTTGGTCATACGAGTAATGATAAAATCACGTTTACAATGAATACCTGTCAGTTGAACAGGTCTGAGAATGTAATCTGCTGATGCACCATGTTGGTTGTGTAAGAGGCAGATGAACATGGGCTTGTTGGCCTGAACAATACAGAAACATAGAAAGGCGGCCGTACTGTGACTGGCCATTCATACTGGCCCATCTGTTTGTCATGTCATGGCCGATCACTCACATTCTGAAGAGTATCACTAGTGTATGGCCACCTTAACTACCGGAATGTATTAATCTAGTAAATGTAGAGAGTGCTTTACATAACTTTGGCCCAGTATCTATTCTCTGATCACTTCAGATCACAACGACTTGAGGCTTCCATCTAAAAGGTGATACTTGCCTCAGATCGCTTGCCATTCACTTGAACAGGAAACACCATGGGCAAGCAGTCAATCACAATTATATGATAAAAAAAAGTCTTGCAAACGGTCAAACAATCTTTTAATATCTTTATGCAACTGGTTCTTTAAATGCAAACTAACTTTTGGTATGTTGGGTGTAGCTACTTACTCAAAATCAAAGTCATGGTTTGGATGATAGCCACAGAAAGCTGTTTCCAGTACATAGGGATTAAGCACAACAGCATTGAATGCTGGGTGTAAAGTTATACAGGACACATAATCATTCTCTGTTTTCTCCAGCATCTCTGGTATGTCTATGCAGCACAGACATCGATGAAGGTCCCTTATAAAGACGCAGTTACCACATGAGCATCTACAATATAAGCAATAGACAAATCATTGCTATTCCCGTGTACCTTACCCAGAACCATCATCTGGCTCTGTATCCCCTGAATTTCCATCCAGAACCCAGCTTCAATATCATTACCAACAAGGCTGGAACATCAGGATAAGCAGACCCTACATGGGGTGAATGAATGTTGAGGGCATCTCCTTGGAGTTCATCAATTCATTTACAGTCACACCCATTGTTTTGTAAATGTATACCTTATTAATAATAATAATAATAATAATAATTGTTGTGTTTATAATATTTTGTAGATATATTTACTAGTAAGCTGGCCAGACATGTTTTAATATATGAATAAAATGAGAGAGTGTTAGTTGATATTAACCTCTAGAATCTTTTTTTTGGAATATTGTTTGGTTGATAACCACACAGTTCTCTATATTGTAATTAAAGGAATATTGTCATGGGAAAATGCATCAGTTAATAGAGTTTCTCCAGCAGAATTCTGCGTTGAAATCCATTTTTCAAAACACAAACAGATTTTTTCCTATTGAATTCTGAAATTTCACATGGGGCTAGCCATATTCTTAATTTCCCAGAGTGCCACAAGCATGTGACCTGTGCTCTGATAAACTTCAGTCACACTTTACTGTGATATCACCCCCCTCCCAGCAGCCAATCAGCAGAACAATGGGAAGGGAGCAAGATAGCAGCTCCCAGTAGGTTTTAGAATAGCACTCACTAGTAAGAAATCCAAGACCTGCTTGGGACTCCTCTAGTTACATGGGAGTAGGAGAAACAATAGGTTACCTGAAAGCAGTTCTTATGTGTAGTGCTGGCTCCTTCTGAAAGCTCAGACTGAGGCCCAATGCACTGAGATGGCTGCCTACACACTATTTGTTGGTTCAAGAATAACATTTTAAATGGTAGAGTGAATTATTTGCTATGTAAACAGTGTAATTTAGAAATTAAAAGTCCCCCATAAAAATCATGGCAGATTGACAAAAATCTATGTTATCTATTTTATTTCTTGAGCTAAACAGTGCCAACAAGGAGATTAAAGCTACTCTATGTTCTGTCCTTGTGAGGTAGATAATTAAATTCACAGTCCACAGATATTCCCCCTGTGTAATGGACTTCTGGTTATTTGTGCAGTGATAGTCAAATTGTCTAAAGTATGTACCAGTGTTTAGCACAAACCATATCCATTCAACTCATGTTGCACACAGGGGTGCACTGCCCAATTAGAATCATTTCGGTGATGTCTTATATTTCTTGAAATGCATAATTGGGTCCAAGCACAATTTACAAAGCGCAATCAAAATGGAGGAGATTTATGTTCATATCCAGTCATCTTTTTTCATTAGACTGGTCAGAACTAAGTATACCCCATGTAAAAAGCCTGAAACCTAAAAAGTATACATGCCTTTATTAGTTATTCATTTGAGATTATTATTTAGTATTTAGCTCAAGTATATTCGACCTGTGACCCTCCAGCTGTTGTTGTAGAAACTACTTGTTTACATGTTTCCTAAATTCAGTTCCTTTGCTGCGCAGTTCCCTTTTCTGCCTGCGTATTGCGCTTTTCATGGTCAACAAACCCACTGCAAAATGACTTCTTTGAAAATAGGTGAAAAAAATCTCAAAAATTGTTAACAATGTTATTTTACCTGCCAAAGTAGTCTTCATAATCATAGTCATCCTCTTCTTCGCTCTCAGTGGAGTTGTAAATATAGTTCATTCCGGCAGCTCCCTGCTTTTTGTTCAGCAAATTAGTGTTTGTTTTGCTTCTAGCCTGGAATGATTTATTCTCTCCTTTGTTTGACTGTGGGTTTTTCACTTCACTGAATTAATTGAGATGTTATTCTTCTAGCAAGCGCTCTTAACTTAGGGGATTTTGGAGGAGGAGTTTATAAGAAATAACAATTTTAAAGAAATGTTTAAAAAAAGTTTCGATGTTCCTTAATATTTCTCCCCCTAGTGGTAATACAGGCAACACTTACAGGTAGCTTGTAAGATAAAAGCTGGTCACTGTTGTACAAGGGCTCTGTGATCAGATCATTTCCATAAATGGGTCCAATGTTATTCCTGGTTGGTTTCTGACCTTTTTTAACAAATTCTTTATTTTATTATTATTTTCCATAGCAGAAGCAAAATAAGAAATTTGTAATGTAATACATTAAACATTTACAATCAATAAGAGAAAAGGGAAAGAAGAAAACGATATGAATGAAATAAACAGTACAGGTATGGGACCTATTATCCAGAATGCTCGGGACCTGGGGTTTTGCGGATAAGGGATCTTTCTGTAATTTCTGTAATACCTTAAGTCTGCTAAAAATCATTTAAATATCGAATAAACCCAATAGGCTTGTTTTGCCTCCAATAAGGATTATATATATAATGGAGTCTATGAAAGATGGCCTTTCCGTAATTTGTAGCTTTCTGGATAACGGGTTTTCAGATAACGGATCCCATACATGTATAAGAAAAAGAGAAGACAAGGCTAGAAATATATTCAGTTCTGTTAGTCTTACCCTAGTGAGGTATATTTCTCAGTTTAAAGTCTGGATATCTATTTACTGTGTATAGACAACCAACTGCCTCATTCCTTTTAATTACTATTAATAATGTTGGTTTCCTTTTCACATCCACCAAAATTGGTTATTAAAGCTTATTATAAAATTCAGACCAAGGTTTCCGTATTTTATCATGTTTATCTGCTTTCCTTTTTTTTGCGATAACCTCCTCCTTATGTGTTACTTCCTCTACTTCTGTAACCCAATCCTCACTATTAATAGGGCCTTTCATTTCCCTTTGCGCGGGATCATGTTCCTAGCAATTGCCAACAAGTGTTTAGTGAGGGTCAGTAATGGTCCTCATAAGTCCTCATGGGCCTATAAGGATTAAAATTCAGATCTTGTTAGACTTTTTCACTGGACGGTTACAGCTTTCCCTTGTGTTTCCACTCAAGTTTCACTACATAAGGATGTATATGTAATATCTTCTACTGTACAACTTGCCTTTGGACCAGCTAGCCTTCAATGAGGCAGTTTGTATGTCTGATGCTAAAAAGCAGTGTAATATCTCAGATTCTTCATCTTTGTATGCACATTTAAAACTGAAGAAATTAATTAACTGCTCAAAATCCTACAGCTTAGGAGCACGACCCCCTGGTATGGTACATCTGCTTAGTTAGTTTGTTATATCTGTCCAATTTTTAGTTTTATTTGTTAACAAATTCTTACTGGAATAATTTAACCATGCCTCAGATTTTCTCCTGCAACCCAGTAAGGTATTGTGTAGCCTTCCTGTCAGACCATACCTGTGTGATTGTTTTCTCTTTATGACCATACTTGTTTTCTAGGTGTGGCCTGTTGCCCAAACCTTGGCCTTTCTTCTTCACTCTAATCCTTTTCTGCCAGCCGCAACCTACTTAGGCCTCTTATGCGACCTTCAAGCTGAGCCATGCCAGGTGCTAGCATCTATTCTAGCCACAAAAGTCCCTGTTAAGGTTGATTCTTCACTAGGTCCTGAAGAAGAAAGCCCAAGTGTCCGAAATGTGATTGATGAAGTTAGTGCTGGTGGAGCTCTCCACCTTCAATGCAGTTGCCTTCAGCTTTGGCTCGATTTTTCAACCTCTCACATGATCTGCAATTTTGTCTATTTTTTTTTTTTTTTTCAAATATTAGGTATAATGTGTGCATTCTGTCTATTTTCAAAATATTGCCCTGAAGCCAGTGGTGTAACAAGAACATGCTGCCCCCCCACCCGCAAAATAAATATTTGGAGAAGCCCTCTGTGCACACCACACAGGTTACCTAGCCACCACTGCCCTCCTCCTTGCCCACTCTTATGTGGGTGTGCCCCCTACTGATAGTTTGCATCAGCAGTCCCCCTGGGCCCCCACAACTGCAGGGTCTCCTTCCTCTATAGTAAGGCTGCTGCCTGAAGCATCATGAGCATGAAAATATGTATATGGCAGTTGTGTGCTTAGAATACTCTGTACATAAAAGCAGCATCCCTCCATGTTCAGGAGACCTTCAGCTGTTCTACATTAACAGTATTATCAAATCTATTTAAAAATGTAATTGGTTATCATTTTAATATTTCTGAGCCATTTCTAAATATACTGTATTTGCCATATTTTCTTGTCTTGCAAGAAAATACCTTTGGTCTACAGGTATGGAATCCATTATATGGAAACCCATTATCCAGAAAGCTCTGAATTACAGGAAGGTGATCTCCCATAGACTACATTTTTAAAAATTAGAATTATTTGCTTATAATGATCTCCCTTTTCTCTGTAATAATAAAACAGTACCTTGTACTTGATCTTAACTAATATATAATTGATCTATATTGGAGGCAAAACAATCCTGTTTATTTAACATTTTTTATCAGACTTAAGGTATGGAGATCCAAATTACGGAAACATCCCCTATCCGAAAAACCCCAGGTCCCTAACATTCTGGATAAGAATATATCCCATACCTGTATTTCATACAAACGTTTCTGTATAGGCTAAATACTCAGACAAACGGTATCCAGACCAGGCACCAGGTGTCACCCAAGCGCTACTAAACATGCTCAGAAAAAGAAAGATTCCAACACAAGAAACCCAAATAAAATGAAAGACATGAGCAGGTATAGGGTGGGACAGAGAGTGCATTTGCAGGATCAGACACCCCCCTTGACCTGCTGGGGGTTTCACTATAGCAGGTTGGCTAAGAATAAAATGGTAATAACTATGTTAAAGGGATATTGTCATGATTTTTATGTCGTACTTTTTATTTATAAATTACACTGTTTACATAGCAAATAATTCACTCTACCATTTAAAGTTTGATTCTTGAACCAACAAATGTATTTCTAGTTGTAATATTGGTGTGTAAAAAAATGTTGTGTTTTTGAAAAAAAGCTCTAGAAGCTCTATTAACTGATGCATTTTGAAAAAAAACATGTTTTTTCCACAACGGTATTTCTTTAACTAATATAACAGTAAATGTGTATATAGTGAACACAGCCTATGTACTAAAATACTATAGGGGTGATATAATAACAAGTCTGCCCACATCTAAGAATGCATAGCTAGCAATATATTTGCTTTCAAACAGCTGACTTCTCAGTGCTACCTGCTTACTGGCTGCTATGGGTTATTAGACAAGCATCAAACAAAACACTATTTATTACACCACTACTAGTTGCATTTGATTCCAACCATGTGACGTGCCATGCAGTTAGCGGGACTGTCCCACCTTTCCGTTATCCCTCAAGCTCTCGTGCTGGGAAGACAAACATTCTTTCAGGTCCCTTCCAAGAACATTCTAATTAACAAAGTAACTGATAAAATGTGTTTGGCCAAGTGGAATGCCATGGTTGGGTCAGAAACAATGTTACTACATTTTCCTACCCTGTATGTTTTATACCATACCATCTGGTCTTTTCTGATTAGCCTTTCTCTCGTTGGCCTAAGGGTTGCCTGCTTTCCTCCTAGACTCAGATACGCAGTAGGTAAAGGAAGAACAAGTCCATTTGTGTTCTGGTGCAGAGGATGTGCAGAAAAGAGTTATGGCTCACACAGCTGTGACTCCCCCATACAGAACAGTAGGCCTCTATTCTGGGTCTTGGAGCTTTTCATGCAAGTGTTACATATTCTGCTGTGACCCCCTTTGGCAGCTTGGTTAAACCATATGGTCAAAGTGACCCAGTAAATCATATATCTAATGTCTTATTTATGAGTGAACGCTCTACTGACTAGAAAGAGTTGAATTGTTTCTGCTTTTTCAATGATATGCAAAGCTGTTTGTGCATTAAAATAACCCCTTTTTAAAAATCGACTTCCTTTGTTTTAGTTGGTTCTACTTAGCCCTGGCCAGCTTTGTCCTACTAAATATATTCATTTTTAAATAGAAATTCACTTTAAAACTGCCTATGGGTATCCTTGCATTGCTGAGCTTTCTTATCTCAGTTGTTTTGCTATAAGGCTAAATGGCACACCCGTATTTTACTTTGCTGACACATTTCCACCAGTGAAATACACTTGTCACTGCCTGTACCACCTGCTGGGTGCTGATAGGCGGTTGCTATTCATCAAAGGCAGGCAGCATGGGCAGTCTGAACGCTGTATTATAAACATGGCTAGAACCTTCGCAATAAAGCATGAAAATCACATTGTTAATAAAAAAGAAAAAACTACAAGAAACTACTGTTAACAAAATGTTATATATTGCTTTCTGGCACAGAGGGGCAGATTTATCAAAATTCGATAGTGAAAAAAATACGGACAATAATATTTATGCAACTTTTCTTCTTGAGCGTTGGCTTAAGAAAAAAAATGAGACAGAATATTTCTGAGTGCGTTTTGTCTCAGAAAAAAGTTGCGCACTGGCGCGAATCCCATTGTGCCATTCATTTTTAATTAGAAAAAAAACTTGAATGTTTTAATAAACTATGAAAAATAATAAAGTTATTAGAGACAACTCTCATTGACTTCTATTTAACCTCACCAGTTTTTTTCTGGTAACTGTTGTTGTTTTTCTTCTTTAATAAATATAGAATATTCATGGGTCTTAAAGGGATGCTGTAATGATTTTTATGGTATATTTTTTATTTCTAAATTACACTATTTACATAGCAAATAATTCACTCTACCATTTAAAGTTTTATTCTTGTACCAACAAATGTATTTTTTTAGCTGTAATATTAGTAATCTCAGTGCATTGTGTCTGAGTCTGAGCTTTCAGAAGGAGCCAGCGCTACACATTAGAACTGCTTTCAGGTAACTTATTGTTTCTCCTACTCCCATGTAACTGGAGAAGTCCCAAGCCGGACTTGGATTTCTTACTATTGAGTGCTATTCTGATATCTACTGGGAGCTTCTATCTTGCTCCCTTCCCATTGTTCTGCTGATTGCAGCGCAGCAGTAAAGTGTGACTGAAGTTTATCAGAGCACAGGTCATATGGTTGTGGCACCCTGGGAAATGCAGAATATGGCTAGCCCCATGTGAAATCTCCAAATTTAATATAAAAAAAATCTTTTGTGTTTTTGAAAAATGGATTTCAAAGCAGGATTCTGCTGGAGGAACTCTATTAACTGATGCATTTTTAAAAGAAAGATATTTTCCCATGAGAGTATTTCTTTAAGAATATTCTTGAGTATAGTCACATTTCTGTTTTCATGGAGTTTTTTCCTATATTGTGAAAAAAACCAAAACTCAGATTGTGATAAATCGGCCCCAGAGTGTGCCATTAGTTGGTGCTCTATGACAAATACTGACATTTGTGCCCAAAGCTGTTCTATTGTGCATTGTACTGTATTGTACTGTTTTTCAGGTAGATAGAATGCAAGGCAATTACATGGGGTATATATATAGAGCGCCCTACAGTTTGCCAGAGGTAAATTTCTATTCACTTGTATAGTACATGTATGAGTTCTATCCAAATTGTGCTAAAGGGTAAAACATTCTTCTACGTTTCTAATTTAGTAGAAAGGCTGACCTGGCTCTGACTGCTGTAAATTAACATCTGCATGCCATCCCCTGCTACTTTAAAACATCCTACTTCAATAAGGATTTACCCTACATCCTTTCAGTTAAGATATAAATCAGAGGTTATTTTTAGACTCCCCATATGCATAGCCTTGCAATCATCTACATTGGATCTCTGTACATCTGCCTGTTAGATGCCAACCCACCAATCTGTCAAGATCCCCTTGCAGACAGGACACCTTTTGCTTGTATGCTATTTGCCTTTATGTTTTGTGTGATTAGCAAGCTCATACAGACCTCTCTTATTACCTGCTTCTAAATCTGGAAAATGAACTTTGGGTACAAGGACTAAGCCCCAATCAGTTGCTTTCTACTCAGTGCTCAAGATCATTTAATTGTAGATGAGTAGATACATGATTCAGTACCATTCTACCGAGGTAGTGAATTAGAGGCCCCTGTTGAAGGTCATTCAGATGAAGCTTTCCACAAGCTGTATATTGGCTTCTTCTCCACCATATGTGCCATAAACAAGGACAAGGTCTACTTCTCCTTAAAGTGATACTGACACTAAAAAAATAAAAAAAAATATTAAGGTACAGATTTATCAAAATGTGAGTTTACAGCTTAATACATAAAAACTCACCTATGTTCTATTCATTCCTATGGGATTTTTAGAAGTATGTATGTATGTATAGCTTTATGAAGCGCTACTTATGTACGCAGCTCTGTACAGTAGAATACATTAATACAAACAAGGAGTTAAAGATAATAATAGATCAATACAAAGTATAACAATAAATACAAATAAATACAAGATACAGTTGCAATAAGAGTAAAAGACACAAGAGGATGGAGGTCCCTGCCCTGTAGAGCTTACAATCTATATGGGAGGGTAACTTACAGACACAAATAGGCAAATATAAGTGCTGTAGGTCACACTGGGTGACATTACAATATAAGTGCTAGTTCCCTGGTCAGGTGCTGGGTGAGTGCTGCAAAAGGTAGTCTTTAAGTTTGGTTTTAAAAAGACTGAGGGAGTATTCTCTCCAGAGGAAATCAGGGAGGGCATTCCAAATGTAAGGGGCAGCAAGGCAGAAAAGTTTAAGGCGGCAAACAGCAGTAGTAGTGGGGGGCGCAACCAAACGATTGCTCTGTGAGGAACGGAGGAGTCGGCCAGGAACGTACGGAGACACAAGGGAAGAGATGTAGTGAGGAGCAGAGGAATGGAGGGCTTTGAAGGTTAAGAGAAGGAGTTTGTAAGATATTCTTTAATGGGAAGCCTCCTGGATGAGAGGAGGAGAATTCTGGCAGCAGTGTTTAATATAGACTGTAGGGGGGAAAGATGGGAGTTAGGGAGGCCAGTTAGTAGCAGGTTACAGTAGTTAAGTCAGGATAGGATGAGAGCATGCATGAGCAGCCTAGCTGTTGCAGTAGAAAGAAAGGGACAGATTTTGGCAATATTGCGTAATAAAAAGTGACAGGTTTTGACAGTGGTGTTAATGTGGTCAGAGAAGGAGAGAAGAATATTTATCAAATGGTGAACTCTCACTTTCTCCCAGTGATAAATACACATTTAAAAACCCCACAGAAATAAATAGAACATGAGTGAGTTCTTATGAATTCTCACATATTTGCCCCTTAACGCTACCTATAGGATATTTTGAACGTTTTTCGCTGACAAGTCCATTTTTGTAAGCAAATATTGTTACTTGAAGTTCCTAAGCCTGACTGTTTTGCCAACCTGACTGTCCTTTATCAGCCTGTCAGACTTTCACTAACAGACTTCTGCAGCACAAATATGGCCGCCCCCTCATAGAGGAACATGGGGATCAGATAGGTAATGTCAAAGCATGGGGGAAATACTTGCAAAGACGATGGTATGATAGATGCTAAAAAGGTTTAATTTCTGGTGTCAGTGTCTTTTTAAGCTTTAATAGCATCACATAAGATTTCAAAACTACAGATGCCCTTTATCCCTTAGGTTTAAGAATTTGATGTTGTGTTAGCATTTGATCATTAAACATTTTCCTCATTCATAACTGGCTTCTGTCAGAATTAAGACCATGATCCTTGATGCTCAGTTTGGATCATTGTATATTTACTGAAAAGCAGTATATACATTCCTATAGTAATAATAGTAACCCATTTGAGGCTTGGAGCATTTAACATAATTAAACCTCATGCTCCTTTTTGGCTGGCTTCTTTGGGCATGCAGCGAGCAAACACAAATGTCAGCATGCTTTGTGCCTGCTTAGCTTAGTTGTATCATTTAAGAAACGCCAAGGTACCTGGATTAGTTGCTTGGTAGTTTTGGTCTCCTTTCCAGTTACTCTGATTGACTTGTTGTGACCCAGCCTATCGCTGCGACTCTGCCTCGACTACCATTGCTGAACCTGTGCTGCCTGCCTTGACTTCAGTATGTTTTACTTTGGAGTGCTCCCACAACCCCCATTTTTCTATGCCCCTTTGGATCTGTTAGCATGAAGGGCTGTAACAGACGGGGAGATTAGTCGTAAATCGCCGGTGAGATGGCATACGCGGCGCCAAAAATTCAAGGTGTCTGATTTTTTTTTATTCAAATGATTTTTTATTATTAAATAAGCGACTATTCGAAATGCATGTGTATTTGATTTGGGAAAACAAAATGAAATCCACAAACTCGAAAATTGATAAATAAGACCATAGGAGTGCAACGCTATATAGATATTAACAGTACTGGAACTGCAAGATATAGCGCTGCGTGTGATTTAGTGAAAATCTCTTTCCCCTTCACTTCTCTTCTAGAAATGAATGATGCCAATGGATTATAGATGGGCGTCTCAGAACCCACGCACCAAGTTCCCTTCTGCTTAGAGCAACACTTCTGTATCCTCAGTTCAACTCTTTGCTGGTAAGGACCGGACTGCTCTGGTAGAAGGCTGAGGAACATGCAATAATGACAGTTGAGAGCTTTGAACTGAGCACCAGGTTGTTGCTAGTATATATACAGGGCATGTACCGTAAATCACATTTATGTATAAATAAAATAAATGTTCTCTGTAAGTGCATATCATGGCATAAAAAGCATTTTATTTTAATACTTGACAAGTGGCTTTGGTTACACTGCTTAAATGTTTATATCTGCAATATACAATGAGTGAAATCTCCTTGGCTTCCCTTCATGGTAACTTCTGTATGTAATGCTTGATGTGGTCCCCTGAGGCCTAAAGGGACCCCATGGGCAAAAGTAATTATATTTCGCACCAAAAAAGAGAAACAGTATACAGAATGAAGGTTTACATTGAAGTGCGGCTTTATATAGGCAGATACAAGGAAAGGCATTAAGATGAGTGTGGGGTGGTCATTTGCACAGGCTGATTAGCCACCAGCTTTGCTCTACATTGCTCCAATAGTGCACCTTGCAATGCTGCTTTACCCCATATATTGTAAACCTTAGGACATTCAGAATTCAGCATGTGGTTCCCAAAAAAGCACAATTGAATAGCCTGCATTGAGAAAGTGATATAGATATTGATGTTGAGAGACAATTTGCAATTGGTCTTCATTTTTTTTAACTTTTTGTGGTTTTTAGTTATTTAGCTTTCTGTTTGGTTTTATTAACCCTTGCAACCAGGCTGTGATTTAAATGACAGACCGGAGTATGAATAGGCAAGTGACTGAATAGAAAATAAGATAAAATGTAGCAATAACAATAAAACTGTAGCCTCACAAAGCAATAGTTTTTTGTATGCTATGGTCAGTGACCCTCATCTTAAAGCTAGAAAGAGGCAGAAAAAAGAGACAAATAACTAATAAAAAACTATCAAAAAAAAAAATAATAATAATAATAATAATAATAAAGGCCGATGGCAAAGTTGGGTCAACAGTCCCCCATGTTCCTGCAATGGGAATCAGTTAGGCTATCAAAAGAGAATACAGCTCATTACACTTCTACCAGATAATACAGGTATAAAAAAAAATCTCCTAATGTGAATCTATATTGATAATTTCATATTAAAGGATAATAACTGGATTTTTAATATTGGATGTATGTGAAACAAATTGGATTTCTAGCAGTTCTTTGGTATGAATGTGGCTATTGGGGATCCTATATAAAGCTGGCCAATTTAATGTGTAACGCACTGTGTGTGATTTTATGTCAATCAATGGGAAAAAGTGAATTTAAACAGTGTTCATAAATAACCACTAAACTAAAGTGCAATGCCATGTGTTCCTTGTAGGGGTCCCTAGCACTTGTGACCAATGTACTTTGCACGCGCATGCTATTCATAATTTCAAGTATATTAGCATAGTATTTTTGTCAATAGCATTTAAATGAACAGTTTCAGCATAACTGGAGGATCCAAATGGTCTTTGTCTGTTTTCAAATGTTATATTTGTGTTTCAGCTGTGCCTTTTGAACGTGATGTCATAAATCTGGGGCCATGTGCCAAACTCCATGTTGAAACTAAAAGAGGTTAGTTTCTTGGCTCATGGGAAGCCATTAAACTTTTGGCATGCTACCCTCGCCCAGTAAAGTTACCAGCAATCTCTCCCTGGAGCAACAAAAATGTTAACTCTTCCATTCCAGGCCTAGGCTTCCAATAGGCTCACGTGCACAACAGGGATTACAAAAAGTAAATTATTAGAATTTCTTCCCATGCCTCTGTGTGTAGTGATGTCAAGGGGATTGCATAGGGATAGAAACTGACATTCCTCCTTGCATACATTCACATGCTAAGGGTAAATCATGTAGTATCACTTAGCTAGTGGATTCCTTGGTTGGTAAGCAGAAAGTGGGACCCTTTGTGGCCACCTTTAGTATGTGCCGTTGGGTAATCCGAAATAGAAAACTGCCATTTGAAGTACTAAGGTGATCTCTGAGGGAGCACACATAGCATCACAAAATGGTGGCTCAAAGGAAAAGATATAAAAGGGCAATATTTACTAATATATATATTCTCGGTTTGCTAAGATTCTTTAATAGGCCACTTAATATGTTATAAACCGGATATGATAAAAATCTGTTGGTTAAGTATTCATTCTGGGAGTATACTTTTTCTTTAATCACTAAGGGGTGTCATTTGTTTGGCACCACACAGTGTTTATAATGGCTGACCTTAGGCCAGCGCTTAACTTTTTTGAAAAACACTTCAGACCACAGTTCATTTCTAGTGAGCAATGGGCCACCATCTACATGTCTATCCCAGAGATCCCTTCCGGCTGGGCAGTAGAGTAAAATCTGAATTAAGAGTAATGCGTATGTGCATTTTGATGCCAGTGTTTCAAGGTTTTTGAAGAAGAAAGACTAAGCCACATTTACTAACCCACGAATCTGAATCCGAATTGGAAAAATTCTGATTGGAAAACGAACATTTTGCGACTTTTTCGTATTTTTTGCGTTTTTTTCGTCGCCTTTACGACTTTTCGGAAATTGACGCGACTTTTTCGTTACCAATAAGATTTGTGCGAAAAAACGCGAGTTTTTCGTAGCCATTACGATTCGCTCGTATCTTGTCGCGACTTTTTCGTATTGAGCGCTCGTAAGCGGCGGGCGAAATCAGCATGATTTTGGAAGCCTCCCATAGGACTCAATGGCACCCTGCAGCTCCAACCTGGCCCAAGAAAAGTCACCATACTGAAGCTTGAATGAATCCGAATCTTTCGTACTCGGCACGAAAGCTGCGAAAAAGTCGCGACTTTTCGCGCAAATAGTAACGCTACGAAAAAATCGCAACATTTTGCGCAACATTCGGAATGAAAAAGTCGCGACAATTTTCCGAAAAATCGCCAAATACCGATCATTGCGAAAAAAACACAATCGGACGGATTCGGCCTGTTCGTGAGTAAGTAAATGTGCCCCTAAGGGTACACGCTACAAGTTAGCAATGTTATATAATAATTAAGTACAAAAAATTAACAGTGGGGTTCAGCTTATGGTTAATTTGCTGGGGAATCCACATCCCGAACTGAAAAATAGGAATTAGCATTTCTATTAACAGGCTTTCTGCCTGTGATGTTTAAAGCCCTATGCTTTGCAGCTGCCTCAACTGTGTATCACATGTCAATTAGGTAGGAAAAAAGCACTCTTTTCTGGAAAGCTCCCTGGAAAGGCAAACGTTCTGTTAATTGGCAGAATTACCCAAACAGGACTCCAAGCTATGCTGTTTTACAAAGAGCAATGTTGCGTTGCGGTTGTAGGGGTGATGGAATGCAAACACGGTGCATTCTTCCACTGAGTGTGGCTTACTGGCAAATAGTTTGACAGTGTATTTAAAGGCAAGAAACTAGATCCAACCATTATAAGACTTTGGATACAATTTAAACCCAAACCCAGAATTTTAAAAAAGATAGAGCCAATGACTGTGACTCTGTATTATCATGTAAAACGTTAACAAAACAAAAGTTAATGCAAGTGGTCCTGTAGACTATTACTGCCATTTTGATTGGGCGGGAAAATAATGAACAGTAACCCTGACCTTCCAGTGGCAATGGTAAGGGGTGAAGCAGCAGATTGCCAGCACCATTGGGGGGAGTTGAGAAAGGCTAAAAACTGAAGCCTTTCCAACCTGCCTTAGTAGGAATAATCCTTCCTGACCCAAGGCCAGTCCCTCTCTACTATGTATAAACACTGCTAAAAGTGATTGCTAGAAAGGGAAAATACATCTTTATAACATATATATATATCTGGTAGGAATACACCAAATCCCAAATTTTTTAGATTTAACTGAATGCCGAATGCTCTACAAAGGATTCTGCTATACTAAATAGGAACCCTAATTTGCATATTTAATTCTTAAAAAGGAATCCAGAAAATGTTGCATTAAAGGAGAAGAAAGTCATTTCGGCATTTTACTGCCAATAGATTTACTTCATTAGTGCCACCTAGAACACAATATTTATTGAGCAAAAACCATAATCATACTTGAGTAAAGAGCCCCAGAATCTCCCTCCATTTGTTTAAGATTGCAGCTGCCGGTCTCAGTAGCTTCCTGCTGCAGCTCTAGCTGCTTGTAGCTCAGCTCACACATTCTGATGGGAGGGGGAGTGAATCCTTATGAATTCTTATGGGAGGGGAGCTGGAGAAGGGAAAGAGGAGAGAGATGTGCACTCTCAGGCCCCGGGAATTAAGGATTTTTCTGAGCAAGGAAGTCCGATATCGATGTACGTGTTTACACAAAGGAGACACAAAATCCTGTGTTTCTGTGACCTTTCTGATAAAGCTTACTTAGTTTTTACCTTTCCATCTCCTTTAAAACAAAAAAGTCACTTTCACTTTTTCAGAGATTTGCAGTGATTTAAGAGTTAGGATTCAGTTTGGCTAAACGCTAAAATTTGGCCAGATTTAAAGTGCTGGAATTATGCCAAATTTTGGATTGAATTCTGGATTTGGTGAATATATTATATTATCCCACTCCTTTCTGCCCCTTGCTCCCATTCTATTTTTGCTTCTGTATTTCTACCTTCAGTGTTTGGGCCTGGCACTCATTAGTATGGCAGATGGTGCATGGACTGGATTATTTATTGAAATCTGAAACCTTGTTGGTGAATGCCGGCATTATCATTGCTTTTCATCACTTTTTAGAACATTTCATTTAAACATGTTACTGGTAACTGAACACTACAGTTACAGACTTGTCTGTGTAATCGCAGTTTGGTTGGATGGCACATATTACTTTTTCCAGAACTACATGGGAATTGAATGCCAGAACTCGCACTGGTTATTAGTTTATTAGGTCATTGCTTGGTTACAGGCAGGTTTGCTTTGAATTAGAGAATAAATTGACCAACAGTTGGGATTCTTTATCTGGAAACCCATTATCTGGAAAGCTTTGCATTACAGAAAGGCATCTCCCATAATTCCACACCTTCAAAAAATTATTTTATTTTTCTGTGTAATTATAAAACAGTACCTTGCACCTGATGGTAAATAAGCTGCATGAATCCATATTGGTAGCAAAACAAAAAAAAGACAAAAAAAAGTGCAGGGTTTTCCAGGATTGTTTATTGCATTTGGTGTAAAAGGGTTGAGGTTAGGTTTTTTCAGCTTAAAGCAGTTGTGTTTTTATAGGCCTCATTTTGTTAAAATACATTGATTTCCACTGTGTCTTCCTACTTCCCACTGCACCGCCCCTCAAACCACTTCCACTTGCATCATTCACCTCATTCTGTGTTTTTCCTGTGTTCTGTTTTCCATTCTATTTTTCTACTTCTCTTGTATTCTGTTCATTATTGTGTACCTTGTCCTTAACCTCTCTTATATGCACTTCTCATGTGTCATTATGGCTTTAATGTTTCTCTGACTCTGCACATATGTTCTTGCCTTATCTCTTCCCCTTTCCTTATGCTGTCTCCTTATATCTGCCCTATTCCATATGTCCCAATTTTATCCTATTTTATATATGATATATGGCATAGTCGAGAAATAATCTCAGACCATAGAATCAAAATACCAGGTAATGAAAATGTATCAACGCCAAATCCCTTTTAATTGATCTGATCAGTGTTTTGCTTCCCTAGGTCATTACCTCCTAAGTTAATCAAAACAATATGTGGTGGTCCGTATTTTGATATCATTTGTGACAGTAAAGGTAGTAAGTCATTCCATTTTGCTCCTCGTAAACCCATCCACTGAATTTTAACTTCCAACTGAAGATTGATACTGTAATTTCTCCCTGCAGCTCTCCTCTTGGCCCCGTAAATGTACGAATGTGCTAAAATAAACATGATGATCTGTTAATCTGAAAGAGAAAACCCAATTTAAGTTTCATCCACCATACCTGGTCTAAAATAAGATTTAAACCTTTCAGATTTCCATCTGCCCAATGCCACGATATCTTCATTGTACCATTCAAGTAATGACAATTGTGGTGCAGCACTAATTCTAAAAGAATGGGTTGCATAATCTCTGAGCACCATGCCAGATCTTTTTGTAGGCATTTTTAGCAATTGAGTAAATTGAATTTTTAAGAGCCTGCTGATTTATCCTCACTTCGTCTTATATGCTAAATAAGCCTGAACTGGACATAGACTTACCAAACAGCCTGAGGAAAAAAGAAACGTCTGCTAAATATTTTTTGATTGCTGCCACTGAATAATCTTTGTGGTGCAGCTTCATCATAAGAACAATCATTCTGTCCTTGTCAGAATAATGTCTAGGTATGTCCCAGTAACTAGCCTGCCATAAAGCCCAGCTTGTATTGTATGTTTCCCAAGTCTTTTTTGGTTATTTAAGTAACAAAGTCAATTCCTTTATATTAATTCCCAATTCCAGGCGCATAATAAAACACAATCGAATCAGTGCACAGTATATAATTATTACACATAGAATATAAATGTAATTATTTGATATTATGCACGTTATTCCTATTATTATTACATTTTGATATATTACACACAACTTACCATAATCAGTGGGAGACCTGGGCTTGTTTCCCTGCAACTAGGCCATTTTGGGTTGATGGGAGAAAGTGACACCCGAAGTGTGTTCCTTATGTCCAGTCTACTCCGTAATCTCGAAGTGGTGGCCTTCAATAATTGCTTCTGTCCTTCATGTTCACTTTTTTTTCTTTTGAAAAACTCCAAAGGCTTGTCTTTTAATGCAGGGTGCTTGGTCTCCATGTGACAAAGCAGTTTTGAAGGTTTCATTGCTTCATTGGATAGCCATTCACCACATATTATACAGAGCGGGAATGGAGAATGTAAATCACCTGTTGCAATGAACCCATATTTTAAGTTAGAGTCTTGGTACTTTCTTTTAAATGTAGCTTTTTTATGGGGGATGGGGCAGTCTTGGAGTCTTCTGCTGTCTCTTTATTGGGTCTTTCCCCCTTTTCAAAGAAGCTCAGCAGTGACATTTGTTTACTCATTTTTGTGTCAGTAGTGATGCAGGGTGCACCTGGCACAGGGCAAATATCTCTTTGCCTAGCTAGCCCTAGCAGAGCGTGCAGACAGTTAAGCTGATGGGAGATCTCACAGTGGGACACAAACCCCCAATATGATGAATATGAAGCAGACCACCTTTGATGCTGTCACATATAGTAGTGTAATATGGTGCGTCGCAATGTCAGCCATCTATTGCGCACGTCACACGATCCAGGTCATTATTTACGTACCACGTGCATTTGCCTCAATACGCACAACACGTTTATCTGCGCCTTTATGTGCCCATCACTTCTCTCGCAACACCACAGCTGGGATTAGAGGCGGCCCAGAACAAAGCAGCCCACGGCCCGCTACTGGTCCGTGGCCCGGCGGTTAAGGGCCCCTGCTGTAAGGGCAATAAGTCTTTTAAATGCCCTTCCCATAGGTATTACTTTCGTAGTGATCTTAAGGTGGCCTATGAGTAACTGTAAATGTTTGACTTTCTTTGCCACTTTAAGACCTAATGAAAAACAGCAGTTGGATTTTTTCTTGTGGGAGTCTAAATACCATGCCTACTCTATCTATATACCAAGGACGTGTATAACTGTAGTTGGCCACACTGTTTTATCTTGCGGCAAAAGGTATTCCAAAAGTATTAGCTATTAGCATGAATGTCTCCAACAATGTTTTACAAGTATTTATATCTGGGGGACCAATACACAAAAAATCATCTAAATAGTGTTTAGTCAAATGTAGCAAAATTTTTAAAATAGCTACGTGACAAGGAACAACCCATGGGCAGGCATTTATCATAATAAAAATAGCCCTGGAAATGAAAACCATGAAGGTGACTCATGAATTGGTAAAATACAGAATGCTACCTCCATGTCAGTCCTTGCTAATAAGGAACCTTTGCCAGTGTGCTTCAGAAGATCTACTGCTTTATCAAAATTTGCGTCTTCTGGGTCAAACCCATCATTAACTGACAAACCTTTTGGATAAGATAAATGGTGAATCAGTCTAAATGCACCTGGCTTTTTGTTAGGAACCAACCCTAAAGGTGAAATGTTAGGAAATGGTAATTCTGTAAAGGGGCCAGCAATTCTATTCAAATGATTTCCTTATTTATCCTTTTCATGGCCACTTGCAGATGGTGATAAACTGATGTTATCAAAAATAAATGGAAAGAATTTAATGTCATCAGATTGGATCCAGAAGCCTATATAAAAGCCTTCAAATATTAACGTGGCTTTCTGTTGGTTGGGATAAAGCTTTAGGTACGGTAACATTTCTACTACTTTCACTTGCATTCTCTGATTTTGCAACTTGCTCTTTATGACTCAATTTTGTTGTGGCTGGGAATTTTTTAATGCAATGAAATGCTGGGTGTTGACCTGAACAAATGGTACATGAAATGTGGTTTGTGGTTTGGGTACTCGCATCCCCATCCAGTCAATATCCTTGGTGCCCCAGGGTAAACATTTGGTAGCAGACTTTTTCTGCTGGAATTTATCATCATATATGAACCAAGCTATGCCACCATAACTCCTCTAAGCATCAAGGATAATCTCAATGTGTTTAAAAAGACCTGGCAGTAGTTCTGGATATTTTCCATATAATATGTTGGCAAAAATACCAAAGGCTTGAAGCCAATTAGAAAAGGTCTGAGCAACTGGTTTGCGCAAATCCCCCTTCCCGCGTATCCTTCCCCGTATCCCCCGTGTTTGACTTAAATTCTTAGATGATAGGAGCAATGATAATAAATCAACATAATCTCCGTAGATGTAAGCCTAATGGGGCAACATTTCCATGAAAATACATCCTTGTATACAGATTCTGTCGCACCTATTCTTTGCTGCCTTATGGTGTATGGAATTGCAAGTTTGCATTTAGAAAATCTTTCAAGCCGGGAATAAGATGGTCTAATTTACCCAACTCTAGAAGAGCCTGGGGCTCCTTTTGGTTCTGTGGCTCCCCTCCTTCTGTATTCCCTGTCACTGCTTGAATACTGATGGCTGATCCCTGTCTTGTGTTTGTTGGTAGAGGGGGTGGGGTCATCCTGAGTTGGAGCGAGTGAATCGGATCCTACACCTGAATTAATGGGGTTGCACATACCTTATTCTGCGTTGTCCTTCTGGCATATGCAGCGCGGAGGGGACATGGATGGCCAGTTGCCACTGTTGGTGCTTCGCAGTGGTCTTCTTGACAGCAACACTCTGCACAATTTTTTTCTTAAGGTGAAAAGTGTGGCTGGTTTGCTGGTGGGTCCCGGAGCCTTTCTTTTCGTAGCTGGCCGAGTGTGCATCAGGGTATCTGCCAGGCTACTCTCCGCTCCCTCTAATGTGCAAGCAACGTTTTCCTCAGCCTCCTCTCGTCTTGTCGGAGCTAGCATTTCTTCATTGATGAGCACTCTGAATGAAGCCATGTTGGTGAATTTGTGTAAGCAAAAAACTAAGTTTATCACAAAAAGGAGTGAGTTTTTCTCTTTTAAAACGTATAAATACAGGTATGGGTTCCATTATCTGGAAACCTTTTATCCAGAAAGCTTCGAATTACAGGAATGCCATCTCCCACATACTCCATTTTAAGCAAAAACTTACATTTTAAAAATGGATTTCCTTTTTCGCTGTAATAATAAAACAGTAGCATGAACTTGATCCCAGCTAAGATATGATTAATCCTTATTGGAGGCAAAACAACCCTACTTAGTTTAATTAATATTAAAATGATTTTTAGTTGATCTAGGGCACGGAGATCCACAGTATGGAAAGATCCTTTATCCGGAAAATCCCAGGTCCTGAGCATTCTGGTTAATAGGTCCCATACCTGTATATAGATGACACTATCCCTTTAAAAGTATTATAGTTTAACTACAATATCTTCTTCCATCTTTTCATCTAGTTGTTCCTGGAAAGGAATAAGAAAGGGGCAAATAGGAAAACTAGAATCAAAATTAATGAGATAAATCAAACCTGCCTCCATAAAAGAGAACTTCTAAGTATATAGATAGCACTATGCCTTTAAACGTTACAAAAAAGGTTTTACTTTATTGAATTATTTTATATTTCTCTCCTTCCCACAATAATTTCTTCAATAGTTTGTTCTTTAGTCTGGCTTCTAGGGTAGAATAAAAAATGTTTTATAACAGCAAGAAACAAGCAAATAGACAAACCAGATTAATCAAACAAAAGATTCACATTTTATTGAATTATTATCTCAAATATTTCTCTTATTACCACTATAATTTCTTCTATAGTTTAATTTGGTTGTTTCTGGGGAAGAATAAAAAAATGTTATAACAAAAAGAAATGAGCTTGCCTCTGTTTAGAGAAAACTTCAACCTATATACTGTAGATGACGCTATTCCTTTAAAAGTAAACGAATCCCATCCCCATTTTATGATATATTTATGCTTCCCCTAATAATTTCCTTGCTAATTTGTTTTGGTTGTTTCTAGAGAATAATAAAGGAGATTTTATCTATGAAAAGAAAACATCTAAATATATATTTTAATATATATATCTAATATATATTTCTTTCGTTACCACAACAATGTCATTAAAGAGATACTGACACCAGAAATAAAACCTGAATATAGCAAGGCAAGGAGTATAAGGGGCCCATTTACTAAACTCTGATTAAGAGTATGTAGAAAGACAAACAGGATAACATGTGCCCTAAAATATTAATATCAATTGGAGATTTGGTACGCTGGTTTTCCAGATAATGGATCTTTACGGAATTTGTATCTCCATACCTTGAGTCTACTAAAAAATAATTTAAACCCAATAGGATTGTTTTGCCACCAAAAAGGACAAGATACTGTTTTAATATTATTAGAAAAAAAAGGAAATAGTTTTTAAAAAATTGAATTATTTCATTAAAATGGAGTGTTTATTGTCATACATTTTCATTATATTAAATTACACTATTAATGGTTCTATTACTGTACTCATACTATATTAATACAGACATTAAAGGAATGCTGTGTTTTTAGAACAGAAAAAAAAGTTGCTCAGAATTGGCCATCCTATAACTTACTAAAAGTTATCTTAAAGGTGAGCTACTGAGCCTAACCAGTACCTTGTACTATTGTCTTTTATAACCCAAATTAACTGTGTGACTATGCATCCTGAGGCACTTTTGCTGATTTTTAAAATTGCAAGGTTTGTATTTGATTGTGCTAATCAGGTGCTGTAGAATAAGGAACAGGAAATCTCATTTAAATTTCCACAGGAAGTCCCACTCTCTAAATAGGGATCCTCAACCTTTTTTTTACTTGGGACTCGAAAAAAGTTCTTTGGAGATGTCAAATAAGCCCTTTGATTGGCTGTTTTGGTAGCCCCATGTGGGCTGCTGGCTTGCAGGAGGCTCTGCTTGGGGTAACACTGATTCTCTATGCTTCCAAAACTTGCCTCCAAGCCAGTTTGGGCACCTATTTTGAGGCCACTGGGAGCAACATCGGGGGGGGGGGGGGGGGGGTGGGTGGGCTTGTTGGTGAGCAATATGTTATGAGCCACTGGTTGGGGATCACTGCTCTAAATAATGTTATCAGCATCTCAAGTTCAGTTGAAGTGATGTCCAACCGGATGCAGCAAATCTGTGAGCGAATATAATGATGGAAGCCTTATCAAAAGCATGGCATAAAGGGATCTAACAAACTGATGGTCACTTGGTCAGGTTTTCTTAGCAGGCAGAAGCTACCTCTAAGGTAATTAAGCCCCAATTAGGGTATGGTGATTAACCTTTACTTGACAATTTCCAACTAGGTCTATTGGCCTACATTGTAATTGTGTGCTCCTGTACGTCTTCCCTCATTTCCACCAGCTTTCATTAAAAACACTGAAGAAGGTTGTATCACCACCACGATAGAACCTTCCCTGACTGGGAAAGCCAGGTATCTAAGCAGCAGCCAATTTCTTTCTGCAATTTTAGTTTAACAACAAAGTATTGTTGCCTGCCATTGGTAAATACTGTGGGTATGAAGGAGGGCTGACCTTATCACTGTAATATTGTTTGTAGTGGCAGACTATGTTTTGCTGGGTGGGTGTTACTTGCCGTAGGATACATTAGAAACTGATGAATAGATGTGCTGTGTAAACGGACACGGGGGAAATGCTTCGAGTGCACTATTCTCATATGTCCTCTCTCTCAGCTGGAAATCTATCTCACATAATCTAGGGATCATGCTCCCATGAAAAGCTTATGTCTATCACAAACAGGCAGGGACAGACAAATTCTTGGGACACAAGACACATGGCTATTATCGCTTAAGTGGTTAACATGGTGGTAAAGCTATTTAAAGTCTAAAACATGAACGGGTTGTGATTAAAGGCAAGTTGTCCATCTGCACCTCCCGCCCAGGGCAGCTAAGATCTCCTTCAAGCTACTGGGCAGCGAGCCCCTTTCCTCCCACACACATAGGTATACAGAAGCCCCGTAAACAAGATTAACTCACCCACGTAGAGACCAACAGATGGCAATAAACAAACATTGTGCAAAGCATAGATACACACTGAGGAGCAGACATACAGGTGTGTCAGCCAGGCACAAACTTCTGTGTCTGTGTGTGTGTTTTTTTTAACTTTGTGTTGTGTAACAGTACATCTAGTAACAATTCTGCCCTCCAAAATAGAAGCACTTGGCTTTCCAGAGATATAACAAGGATCTGCTTGCAGCAAGCAATATGCTCAATTCCACTCGTATTCTGCTTTCATGTCCTTTTGCATTTATTCTATCCTTTCTAATGACCGATAAATTGATTTTTGCCCATGCCCATTTGTCATTTCTTACAGTTATTATAATAAAATATACCCATATAAGAGAAATACAGTCCCTTGCAATAGGATTCAAAACCTCTCCTTTTACTGAATAACACATCCTACATGCAATTTTTTTCATTTGATATTTTTTCAAAACACAAAGGAGAACTAAACTGTAAAAAAACAATATGGGTAGAAATGCCATATTTTATATTTTGAACACCAGCCTAAAGGTTCAGGAGCTCTATAACAGTAATTATGTTTTGAAAGTCTCAGAAGCCTGCCATTTTGGATTTTGTTCTAAGTCTGTGACACTGCACGTACTCAGTGTGCTCTGGGCAGCTGTTGAGAAGGTAACTTTAGAGGTCTTCACAAATCATCCAGCAGAAAATGAGATTTGTCTGTCATGTTGTGATGTTAGTGCCACAGGGCAACTATTTGGGGTAAGAATGTAGTGGTTTTTACAATATTTGGGTATGATTTTATTCTTGCTTGCAGTCACCTTTGCCTTGTACTTGGGATCTTCTAATGAAGGCCTAAGCTTCAGACAGTTGTAGCTTTCTGACAGGTTTTGTTGCAGAATGTCCCTCTCTTGTTCACCATCCATTCCTTATGGAAGTTTTCCAGTTTCTGATAAAGCCCCACAAGCATAATGGTACCACGACCCTGTCATATGGAGTCTAGGTTCAAATTCTTTTTAGACATGATATCCAGTTAAATTTTTTTCTGTTTCTTGTGATTTAAATAATAATAAGAAGAAATGTGCTTCTTATTATTATTTACCTCTCTTTTTCTTTTTCCTCCTCTTTTGATTTTTGGTAACCAGGAGGGGAATAAAACAAAATGAATTTCTTAGTTATTGTATAAACTTGTATGAGTTACTTTACATATCTAACATAATAACTAGTGATAATCATAAGTTTGACAACTATTTATATTAAGTACAAACTACTGTATATTGGTAATGCAAGGGAACTTGTGAGTTCTTCCTACAGAAATGTGTTATTATTGTAACCCTATGATTTCATTATTGCCAATTCCTTCCCTATGCTGTGGGTTTGGGGGCTTCTGCACCTCACACACCAGCTTATATGCCACTAATACTTCAGTTTGTTTGGAAGCTGACAGCACAACATTGTATGTTGTTGTGTATATACTGTGTCATATAAAATATCTATTAGCCATTGCTTTGTTATAATCCTTATCAATTTTTCAATGCATTTCCGTATATTTGTGCGTCAAGATATAACATTCATTTATAGTCACTTAATGCTATTTTGTGTGTCCTCGAGAGGTTAACTGTTGTGTAACAGAGACCCATTTAGTACTTCATTATCACATTACGGAGCTACCAGCAGAATCTTGGGCCGGCCGCCAGCGTCTGTCAGTTAGAGGACATCAAAGATGTTGATTGTGGGTTGATTGTGGTTACTTTGGAAAGTGAATTCAAATCAGTTCTATTCGACATTTTAAATTGTTCAACACTAAGGAACCCTCACAGGGGTACCTTAATAATATTTAACTGATCAATACAATTCAGTAATAGAAAGTGAATTTATATTATCCACAAAGAGTTGCACACTCCAATACTGACTTTAATCCAAATGCAAGCATGTATTATAAACTACTATGAACAGAAACCATTTTTCTGCCCAAACACATACTAGAGCTCCTTTTTCTAATGGAATACTTCTGTCCTGCCTAGGGGAACTTGGATGCAAATGCCACATTTCTCTTTATAAGCTGCCTTGAACTGTGCAAGAATGGAACCAATGCTATAGCGAGGCATGTCAGAAGTAGGTAGGTAGTACAGGATTGAACAACGCTTGCCCTAGTTCTTCTATATTGTTTCAAAGCTGTGCTGTGCAGTCTCTTACCGAGTCAAACTTAAAGTTCCATGTAGTAGTGTTATCACTGGTTCCACAACTGAGGTATAAATTGGAAATAAACTTGGAATACAATGCACAAATGCCTAAAGAAGTCAGAAAGAAGAAGGGCTTGTACAACAGCTTTGACATGATCAGGGTCAGGCAGCAGTACATATTGGGATACTATATGTCCTGGAAATGACAGAAATGCATTCAGTGAAATTTAGTTTTTAGGTGCTCATCCTAAAGATCCACAGTTGAGCCATAGACAATTATATCATCCAAGTAGCACTGGACATAACGTATGTCATAGAGGAAAGAAGACATTAGTCTTTGTAAACAAATAGTTTGTCCATATGGTACATGCTAGAATCAAAATAAACTGTCATGGGTGATAAATGAAGTGAGATCTTTGCTTTCCTCATGCAGCAACACTTGATAGTCGGCAAGTAAGCATCCAGGGTAGAAAATAATTCTGAGTTCTGTAAATACTTCCTCTGTATGGCAAGGGGTGACTGTCAGTAACAACTGCCTTATTAACTTCACAGAGTCCTCCATCAAACACCAACAATGTTTCTTAATCATTAGCACAACTGGTGAGGATTGCATTTTTCCATTGCAATTTAATATTGCAACACTGGTTAAGACATAGGCTGATATGGAATTCACTAACTGTAGGTTTAGTGCAGTAAATAGCTCCCTCCCAGCAATGAAGCATGGATCCCTTTAATACCTGATGAGCTCTTTAACAAGTGGCTCTTTGCTAAGTAGTTCTATTAAATATTCTCTGGTAGTTTGGAGCCTGTGTCGAGCATCAGGGTAATGGGAACCCTTGTCTGTACAAGGAGTAATAGGGAATGTGTGTATGTATTACACAAGTGTACAAACAAGTGGGCAACTGTTTCACTAAACAAACATTCATATACAGAGTTATAAATATTAAATGTCATGTCCTTAAAGACATAGGAGAAATGATCTCCCTATCTAGTAGAGTTACATTGGGATATACCAACTTTATCCACCATTCCCATCCATTTCATCTCAATCAGAAGAACTATTTTTACAATTTAACTATTTTTATTTTGTGTGGCCATGGCTCCCTTTTGCAGCATAGGTAGATGCCTCCTGGTAGTGGTGTACTTGGCCTCAAAATGTGCATTATTATGGCCCATTCTTTACAGATATTAGGGTTGATATTAGGGTCGATAAAACGAGCGCTATTTATAGCATGCGTTAAACTTTTTATTGTGTCTTATTTTTCGCGTCTTAACGCACAATTCACTAATAGTATATTTTTAATTTAGACGCGATGCTGTTTGCGTTATTTAAGTCGTGAAGACTATTTTCGTGCGGTATTCGACACAACGCGCACTAATTAACACAGCACGCTACTTGTCGCGCGCGCTAACTAACACTAATTATCGTGCGCACGCCATATTAACCATACACACCATTATGTTCGGAAAACTACTTTTTTTGAAAATGACCATTTCCCTGCAAACTGGAGGCTGCATCACTCTAGGGCCAACACAGACTTGAATAAATCCCACTGCAAAGTTCATATTGTGTTGCCAAAAGCTCATGAACTGTACTTTTCTATAATTACCGCCTGCCTCAAGTAGGTGTTAATTTTCGCACAGACAAATGCAATATTTAGCGCGTCTAAGTGTTTGTGAATCATGTGTTAGTATTATTTCTGCGCGAGAATTACCGCAATGCGATAAAATTAACGCATTTGGTTGCACGCTATTTAACGCATGCGATAATACTTTAGCGAATCGCTGGGTTTTTCCGCGTCAATTTTAACCCAAAAAAGCATGCGATAACGCTTATTGCACTTTAGTGAATCAACCCTATTGCCTTTACCACAGTAGCTTCCATTTGGCAATTAAGGCATTAAGGAATTTCTACTCCAGCACTCCACTAGATTTAGAAAGTATGTGATCACATACTACAGGGGTTATGTAATAAAAGTTTTTCCCAGGAACAGCAACCAATAGCAAACAATCAGCAGGTAGAATTTACCAGTCACCTGTTTAAAAGAAAACATCTTATTGGTTGCTATGGGTTACTGCTACTGGGAAAACTTAGTGCCTATTATTACATATGTAGCATTGTCTACTTTATTATCATGTTATATTAAGTATTAGATAATATAATATAAAGTGCATTTAAAGGGCTGGTTCACCTTTAAATTAACTTTTTGTATCATGTATATATTAATATTCAGAGACAATTTGCAATGTGGTTTTTCAGTTTTTTCAGCTTTATGTTCGGTTGCTGTCCAATTTGGTATTACAGCAGCTATCTGGTTGCCAGGGTCTTATTTACTATAGCAACCAGGCAGGAAAAGAGACTGAGAAATGAATAGGTGAATGACTGAATAGGAAGACAAGTAATAAAAAATAACAATTAAATTGTAGCCCCAGAGAGCAATATGTTTTTGTCTGCTGGGGTCAGTGACCGCCATATGAAAGCTAGCTATAACATATTAAAAGTTAATGAAAAGGCAAAACTAATGGGCTCATTTACCAAAGAAAATTCTCAAAACCACATGACTTTTAAAGCAAAAGTTTTTGGAAATTCTCTTTTACTAGATAGATATTCCTGTAATAGCCTTAGATTGCAAGTACAGAGACATGTATACAATCATTTGTGTTTGGGCCAACTAATTAGTGCAGAAACATATGCTTGTTATGCTTGTGTGGCTCCTTGGCACTACTACTTATTCAATATCTGTCACTGTTTGGTTACCGTCAGGCAGTGTCGAAGTTCCTTCAACAGACATATCCTGTAACATATTCTTTGAAGTGTCTTGAGTAACAATTAATCCTGCCACATACTGAAGTAAGAAATAAATCCCAGAACATATCTACTGGCGTGGCTTTTCACCCATAGGTCAGTGCAATTTGATGACCATAAACAAAGCCAGTGTCTAAGAGAGAACATCTCATGTCCAATGGGTCTTGATCCACAGTTGACAATACTACTGTTATTCAGTTCTAGATATGAAGAAGCCTAGGTGACACGTAGATATTTGGATATGGAATATAAATACACAGAAGGCGTTAAATTAAGACATTTTGTCAAGAAAAAAAACCTTTTCATTATCTGGCCAAGCCTGAAGAGCTTGAAATCAACCCGTCTGCTTCCTCTATGATCAATTACCTATTTATACTTAGTTTTTCCTTTCATATTAGCATCTTTTTTTCATTTCTACATTCTTTGCAGGATTTTTTCATACTTTGTTTTATATCACATTTTGCGTGGTGCAGTATGCCTTTGTTTATCAATGTATTTATCACTAGTTTAATAAATGAGCATTTATTTCAACTTTCCTCCTTCATACCTTGTCTCCTGGTTCTACACCTCACCCACTGATGGAAAACACGTCGTCGGTGGACCATTGACTGTCAAATAGACAACTTTGCTTTTTGGTTGTACAGCTTTTGTAGCATATTTCAAAGATGACAAAGTCCCTATGGTTCATGTATTTCTTTCCTTCAGTAGTATTGTTTCAATACAGCAATCTAATTTTCCAGTAGAACCCTGCAAATGAGATATCATGGATAAGGTGTGGTGGTGTAGGGAGAAACACTTCTCGGGGAAGATAATGGCATAAAGCTTGAAAGCACCAATGCATGTTGTTTTCAGTGCCATTGTAGAGTTTGCTATCATGTTATTTTATTTAACTTAAAGGACAAGGAAAGGTTAATATAAATTAAAAGTAAGTCTAAAGGCATTCTTTTTAAGTACTTACTGCATATCTAAATTCCCAGATCCCTGCTTGCTTCTCTGAGATATGGTGCTGGCAGCCTACAGCAGTGTGAAGCCTACAGTGACATCACTGAAATCTCTCTCCCCTTCTTGTAGGTGCCAGCAGCAGCCTTCCTATTCTCTGAGCATGTGTGTAACTTGATCCTGTCTCCTGTTCTGAGCTACACATACCCACCAGCCAATCAGAAGCAGATCTGCTGGGGGGGGGGGGGAATGAAACACATGAGCAGTATGAAGCAAGGAGGGAAAGGAAGGGAGAATACCTTTTTAAAGATGGCTGCCTGTTCAAGAAAACAAATGTGAAGTAAGTGTGACTGAGTAAATATGTGATTAGGTGAGCCAAAAGTGTGGCGTTTTTACTAAACAATAGGAGGACTATTGGGCAGCATGCTTTTTACATTTTGACTTGCATTCTCCTTTAAGCCTTGATTTGACAAGTTGACCTGACCCTAAACAGTAGGAGTAATGTAATAAAACTATTGTTCTAGATTTCCCTTTATAAATTAAGCAAAGCAGTTAAAGTAATCCTTTGTAAATAGTTTTTTTTAGTTGCATATTAAAATTGCCACATGCATTTATGAAACTGTAGAAATAATGGCACATAAATACATGACCTCATACTAACCATGTCAATCAATCCTTTGTAAACAGATTTAGCCCGCTGGGGTTTACAATGATTTACACGGCTGTGCCCGTACTAGTAGCACTCGGATTATATTGCTACACAGAATGTCACAGGTAAGCCTTGTCTGTTGATCGCCCTCTTGCTCCTCCACCCACTCATTGCCTCTTGCAGGGACCTTATGTAATGTCCCAAGAACATGATGGATTTAGCGCTAAAGAGATGCCCTTTAACTGTACCGGGAGCCATGCCAGGCAAGAAAACCTTGTTAAGTGCCAGTGTGTATACAAATACGAGCTTCTTCTCAATGACAGCACACCAACAGCTGCTTGTAGGAGTTCATTACAACCCTGAATTGGTTTCAGCCTGCCACGAAGACCTAAACAGTGTATCTGAATTGATTCATGTCTATTCTGGGAGCCATACGTGATATAAACTGCAGTGTCAGGATGTGTGCACCATGCGCATGTTATTTTAATTGGCGCTACCTGCTGACAGCATCCATGCAACTGATTCTAATCTTGATTTTCCCTAGAGCATAATGTTCAATACTCACAGCTTCTGTAAGCCACTCGCTCACTTTTAATGAATATATTTATCCTTAATGTCTTTTGCATGATATGTCGCGCAAAACTTCTGCCCTCAATGAAGACACTGCAATACTGCTAAAAGTACAAAATATGTAGTTATGCTTAGAGTATCTGCAGGATCATTTGCTCTGCAATTAGTCTCATTTCAGTAAGCATCATTATTATAAAACATGAATGGGATATATGATAATTAAAATAAATGTAATGATTAAAATTACAATTAAAACTTGTTTTTAAATTGAAAAGCCATGAAACAAAAGTGGTAGGGTGTTCCCATAGGGTTGTTGTATGATTTCCCATGTTCAGAAGCTTTCTGGAACAGCAGTTCTGCCTTCATCAGTTTGGTCATCTCTTCTTTCGAATCCCACTCTCACAAGGGATCAGCTCCTGTTCCTTTGACAGTAACCCTGCATTTGTGTTGGGTGACGGCTGTTGGAGGTATCTATTGCAGATCGGGAAGATAATGGTATCAAAGCAGATAATGGAAGGGCAAGCAGGGTAAGGGCAAGGGTACTGCAGCTTTATCACAAACGTACAGCAGTTATTAAAGGAGGACTCTGGCTTCCGAACTGAAGACCCCACTTAATACAGAAAACCATATCAATATACCATCATTGTTATCTGTTCCTTCAACAAATATGAATAAATACCATTTTTTATGCTGCAAAACAGTTCTTCTCTTTCTGCACCATTTCAAATCCTGGCAGGGAAGGAGAGACTAAAACATTGGTGTTAGAAATTGTAACAACTTATCCAGGTTCCTTTCCTTATTGACATCACGTGTGCAGGGAATTGTGGGATTTGGAGGATGCAGGCTTGGGGTCAGTTGACTAATGTTACATTTTATTGGAGTGTCTAAGTAGTCAGCCAGATCAGCAGTTTAGTTAATTTTTCCAAGCCATATTATTACATTAACAATCATTAAAAGGCTGCATATTATTTATTATATTTACTTTTAAATTTTACTTTAAAAAGCTTAAGTTGTGTTTGGGTGGAATTCCCCTTTAATGAAGCTTCATCCATATTGTTTTTTTTTTTTAAATGTAATACTCAAATAAATTGTACTTTCCTGTGTATACAGCCTATTTCTAGGTAAAGTGTTCCAATAAGTCTGGTACTAGTAGGCTAAACAAAACCACACACAGTATATTTATAATATTATGCTTTATGTTGACCAGGCAAAATCGCAGCTCTAAATGTCTTTGGAATGTGCATGAACATTTGCTAATAGATTTTACTATGGATCTGCTCTGTCTTGCAGGGTCATTAAATATATGAAGAATATCATGGCTATATAAAGCCTCACGTCACCATCCATCACATCCATTCACCTTCGGTAAACTCCTAAGAGAATGATGATTAATTTATTTATAAAAATAGTTTCTGGCATGTCTTCAAAACATATGGAAACCATGAGTTCAATAGCTTTCTCTTATTGCAAAGAAATGCAAATAAAGTCGACTAGATCAACACATTACACTCGGCTCTTCGGAAGCTCGGCCCATAAACTAAATTGGGAAACCTCAACTTTCACTCACCCTGTCCTTGGCAAGAGGCCTCCGTATTGAGCAGTGCTGAGTATGTGCAGATAAAATGGAATGCATACCATCTGAAGACACTGGAACTGATTTTGTCATGTGACTGGCAGTCTACACCTCATAGAAACCTCTATATTAGCAAAAGAACTGAAGTCTCTATAACCAGCGTGTTGATTAGAATAGAATGTGTGCAAATTCTCTGTTGGGATTATGTCGTCTCTGTCATGTCAACACCCTTGTGAGGGCACGAAAAAAGTAATGAAAAAGTAATATCAATAATATCAACTTATTGGTGGTATATATATCAGAAATTAATACCACAAAATAACATAAAACTGTAAAAATGTTTAAATAATCTTTATAATTAAGATTTGCCATTTGCCTTAGATGCTGCTGCCTACCTGCTGTATTTTGAATTACAGCTACCAGCATCCCATGGCTCAGGGCTAAAGATTCTAGCTTCACATTCATTTAATCTTATATACAAAGTACTCCTCAAACCATTTTTAAGCATTTCTAATGCATTATTACCTCTTCACATTTACACAATCAAGAATTCGCTAGAGCTGGACACTTTCGCTGGAGTTCCCTGTCCTTTACGTTCCATCAGACTTTCTGCCAATCTTCCAGCCTTCGAATTATCTCTTTAGACCCATTTCTTTAGTGCAGCTTACCCTGATCTAGCCCAGCATTCCTTCATGATACCCTGCGAGTCACTGCCACCTGCTAAGTGCAATACACAGTGCCACAATCTCACTGCTGATTTGGACTAACCCACAACTTGTCCCCGATCCTTTTCTCAGTTTACATTATAAGCTCTGATAAGCTGATTTCTGATTTCTCCCTCTTAATAGTTGTATAATATCTATACATATCCTATATACACTTTGTCATATTTTGGAGCTTTATAAATCTTTAATAGTGACACTAAAGGGAATCTTAAACTTCATGGAATAAACTTCACTGACTATGTATTCTCTCCACTCCAGAAAGTTTATTTTATTATCTTTTAACTTGCTTATTTTTCAGTGCCTTATTAACATTTTCCAAGTCAAATTAAATTGCCAATATGTGTGAAGTGACACAATGTATATATCAGCAGGCTAGGTGCAAGTAACTTTACCTTTAATCCAGGATATTTACAGATTTGTTGGGTTACAGGGGCTGCCTTACACTCTTTAGGCAGGAGAAATATAGCAAAATGAAAATCACCCAATGTGACATAGGTCCTACTAGTTTATGCTGCAATTTTAGGCCTGTAGCATAAGTGGCTGTTTTAAAACGGACAACATCTTGCTCTTGCTTCTACTGACTAGTGTTGCATGCTAAAGCTAAATGTATTGGCCACAAGTAGCCCTGGGTCTTTCACGAGGTAGACCCAATAATGTTATAAGTGGCTTGCTAGCTAGTTATTTCTCTGTTCATATACAAACTTCATTACAAGACCCACATAGCTTAGTTTTGAAAGCAAATGTTTATGTATTAGTGTATCAAAATCTACTTCAACTGCAATTTCTTTACTGCTAATATAATTATATATTTGGATTGGGAAGTGAAGCAATCAGTTCATCATATTCCATTTCTGCTTTCTCTGTTGCCACTTTACACTTGCAGTATATATATATATGCCCTAAAAGAAGAATTCACCCCCTTGGATTTTAATAATTTTTCAAAGATTTCTCTGTCCTTTGTATAAACTTGCCTACTTCTGAGTTAGACCTCATAGAATGCTCCGTATTTTTACTTTTCTCTCCTAAGCCATTTAAGTACAGTAATGGTTTAATATTTTATTATGTGAACCAAACCTGAATCCAGTGATTACGTGAGACAATTCCATTCCCTTAAAATGTTGAAGCCTGTTATTGGAGGATCTTCTGGACAACACAGCTAAATGAACTTCTAACTTGAGATGCAATTTGCTTTGATGCATCTATAGTAACAGGGTTAATTAAAAATATTTACAAACCCTATACACATGTAATATTTTGCAATGTAAATACTTGTGACAGCTGCATGCATATGTAGCAGCGAATGTAATGCTATGCTTCATGCCCTTATGTAAAATCTGGCCCCAAATAGCATTTCTAGGGTATGACGAGTAGGTTATGGTGAAAGACATTCTAAAAGGCTATTCTTATTGATTGACCACAACTGTGCTTTTGGAACAAAGCAAGCTGATTTCACAGCAACAGCAGTGGAAGGAAACATACTATTCCAGTTCTGTGTGCTGGACATCTGGACATTCTTTGGGGAAGCCGTTGAGCAGGTGGGTCTGTGTAACTATGACATAATTTCATTTGCAAGGAGACAAATGGCTGCATCATTTTTTCGTTGCTTCTGTGTTTTTACCAAACTATTTCTTCGTCCTTCAAGTGTTATAAAAGCTAAATTGTGCCCTTCTCTGATATGAAACTTTGCAACTTATACAGATATACGACTTTGCAATGTATACAGATGGAGCAAACTTGGGCATCACTGCAATGATAACACTCAGTGACACAACATGTAACAGTGTTCATTTCCATGAAAAATATGTGATAATGATTTTAAATGGAGTGACATAGTGAGACATGGAAAGCCACGTGAGCAAAATGTCTTGGTAGTCTGATCAGTCTGTAGGTTAAATTGTCCATAACATGTTATACAACGTGATGTGTAAAATCATGGAAGTCCTGAAAAGCATCAGAACATATAGCAGAGAGAAAAAGGGGTATACGAGACCTCAGGTTCTAGAAGGGGCTTCTGCCACGTTGAAACAACAAATAATAAATCTTTTGAAGATATGACCAGTGGGAGTAATATTTTTGCTCAGAAGGTGAAACTTCATATCTGCATTAAGTACAAGATATTAGAGGGTGTTGTACATGCTGTTTTCAGTCACAAATATAGGCATTAGGGGCTGCAGAGCTGATTAGTTAACACCTTTGATACATAATGCCAACCATATAGGTTTACTGTACAATGTGCACATCCAAAAAGAGACTAAGCTTTGTAGTCCTCCAATGGCTTTAGCACCTATTCTGCCCCTAAGGCATGGACACATGGTGCAGGGTGATTACCTTAGAGTCAGTGTCAAATGTCTCAAGCTTCACCACCGTTGACTTCTGTAAGGTCCCTGACCGCCGATCTTAGATTTAGTAATCCGTGGGAGCCCTCCTACCAGGACAAAGGCGTATACGGGGACAAGAAGGACACAGCTCCAATGGAAGTTCAAACTTGTCCAGTTTATTCTTACGTGATCATAGAATTTATACCCCTGGTGTACGTACAGAGACGTACAGAGACAAAGGAATCATTATAAAATAAAGATGGAGTAGAACCTCATTATCTTCAAGGATGGCTAATGCGGGACAGGAATTTAAAGGAGGACACAAGGAGTAGAAAAGGTGTTAGTGCACAGATAAGATTAAATTGTTTCTCAAGGTTTATATTTTGTCAGGTGCAAGTTGTGCAAGGGTACTATTTGGGAAAAACAGCTTATTATGGGATGTTCAAACCTTGCTGGTTGCTGTTACAAAATGGAGATAAATCTCTAAAATGGAGTATGATATGCTAAGCATCAAAGTGTATCAAAGTATCAAAATACATGCATATATGAATATATAATTACATGAATATATGATTATATGATATTATATCAAACCTTACAACTTTTTTCATAGGCACCTGGTTATTTTCACTTCAAAATGCAGTAGTCCAGGCTCAATATTGGGAATTGTGCCATCACCCCACCATGCTATATTAACAGCTAATAATAAATACAGGGTAAAACACATAAATACAGGAGACTGCACATGTTTGTAATTAAAGTAAAACCCTGATTGGTACCTCCCAACCATATCGCTGGGTAGTCTGCTAACTGCACCAATCCCTGTCTTAAAAAGTCTTGCTTGGCAGGCACCATATTGCACTGCTGTGGCTCCTCTTCTCTACAAGCTCACCAAAAGAGCATTTGCATTTCAAGCTTATCCAGACCTGTCTTCAACTGTACATGCTCTATGACAGCAAATTAGAAGACCCCATGCTGTTCCCGACAACAATGCAGCTCTGCATTTCTTTGGCCAGGTACAGAGATAAGTGAAGTTGTGGGACTCCCCATTGGAGTGGTTTGAAATGGGGATAAATGGCCTTTGGAGGGGGCCTGGGGTGGTCAGTAAGCATTAATTAAGTTGACATTCTCTGAGAAAGACGTTCAGAGAGTTGTTGACTTGAAAACCAGTGCAGATAAATATAGCTTATTCCTTTATCAGATATATAAAGAAACTCTAAATAAAATCATGTAAATACTGAAAATCTTTTGATGGGGAAGCAAGTGCAATTAAGGGTGTTGATATTCTAATATTCTTCTAAACTGCATCACACTTTGCTCCAGAGATATTTCCAGTATTATAGTATCTGATAATTACTCATTTCATTAAGGAGATTGCCTTTCCTTTCTGCATTCCTAATATTTGAATGATGGCTAGAAAGTATCTGCCTTAATTGTTGTATTGTTTTTTCCAACATAAAAAAGTGCCCATGAGCAATTAAGGAAGTAAATACAATTGTTGTGTTCATACAATCTATATATAGTTTGTATTGGTGATGTTTTTCACTGTCATTTACAGTGTATGTAGGTACTCCTGAAATAAGGGCAAAAAGAGCAGTCTCCGCATGGATTAGATCCTAGGAGGGTTTTATTTTCTTCTACCTGTTGCTATTTTGCTCCTAGGCAGAATCGTATCTTCAATAGTCAGAATATTCCAGTGGAACAAACAATTTTTATTTTATCAGGCCACTGATGTATAAAAGTTGGTAATTATATGAACCTCTTCTTTGCTCTTGCTTGGTGTGTCTAAGCACACTGATAATCTTTAATAATGAAGGATTTGCTGTAAGTTTGTTCTACAATTTTTTTTCAAATGCCATGCTTGTTTTTTAAAAGCCTAGTCTGTAGAACAGTTCTTCCAAATACATTGGTACTGCTCTGTAGGAATACTCTTTTTCAAAGAGGCTGGATGGAAGCTAGTAAAGTGCATTAGACTATTAGAAATCTTTATACAAAAGCTGTTTTTCCAAAATTCCTTCATTGTCTTATGACAATAATTTTTATTCAAAATCCCAAAACAATCCAGGCACAGTGATCTAGAGCGGTTGCAAACAAAAAATATATCATCAATAAATCTATGTAAGATGTGTAAAATAAAAGATCCCACAAGAAAATTACTTCTCTCCCACCATCCAAAAATAGATTTGTGTAAGAGGCACATTTGCCGCTTTTTGTTGTACTAAGGTCTGTAGTACAGTATTATCAAAGACTTAATAGTTATGGTAAAGGAAAAAGTAGTAGATCCAACAAGAAAGTATTTGTGTCCTTATTATAGGTACTCCTCTTCAACGGAAATATATTAGAATATAAAGACTCAACAACACATGTAACCACAAAACTGTCAGGGTCTAGTGCAGTGATCCCCAACCAGTGGCTCGTGAGCAACATGTTACTAGTAGAAAAAGAGACAGCAGGCAGGCACTCTGGTATCCACGGATCATCAAAAAAATCAGGAAAAGCAGCTTGTAGTCTTCATAAAAAGTTTACATTTTATTTGATCCAAACATAAAATTTACAAACAGAAGCCTTACGTGTTTCGTTCCATAAGGGCACTTAATCATAGGCTCCTGTTGCTCTCCACCCCAATGGAAGTTGCTCCCAGTGGCCTCAAAGCAGATGATTATTTTTGAATTCCTGGCTTTTGGGCAAGTTTTGGTTGCATAAAAACCAGGTGTATTGCTAAACAGAGCCTCCTCTAGGCTGCCAGTCCCCATAGGGGCTACCAAATAGCCAATAACAGCCCTTATTTGGCACCCCCAGGAACATATTTTATGGTTGTGTTGCTCCCCAAGTCTTTTTACATATGAATGTTGCTCACGGGTAAAAATCATTGGGGATCCCTGGTCAAGTGTCACATGTTGGGTCTTTCTGAAAAAAACAGAGTTGTTAATAATGTATGATCCCAAATATTTAACTTGTGGCTATAATTAGTCATCTATATCTATAAGATACCGTCTACTTTAGGTCCCCTTGTTTGATCTAGTGGAGTTTTAATGAATTGGTTTCTCTTGGATTTTGGCACCCCTTTATCCGTAGAGCTCTTTACAGGTCTGATACAAATTTAATTTGTGTTGTCTATGGAACAGGGACCTTCTGACTAAGGCAGACACATTATTTTGTTAAACTGATCAGGAAAGCCGGTAAACCAGTATAACTTATTGTGATGTAATTACAAATTTTTCACAAATATTGCAACAGAAAGCTTCACTGATAATTTCAGCACACAGTTCTCCAAATTGAATATGAGATGTTGTTATCGGTTTATAGGTACGCAGGTCCCTATTCTTTTTACCGAAATTGTTGAAATGAAGGCCTAACTTTGGGTTTGCAGGTTGGTGTGATGAATATTCTTGGGCTGAAATGTTTGTGCAGTGATGAAAATTCAGCTGTTCCAAATAGCTATTATTACAGAGAAAAGGGAAATCATTTTTAATCATGTGAATTATTTGATTAAAGTAATAACTATAGTAAAATTGAGTCTTTGATAGATGGCCTTCCTGTAATTTGGAGCTTTCTGGGTAAAGGGTTTCTGGATAACAGATCCCATGCCTGTATATAAATTTGGCATCTAAAAGCTTGCAAGTTCATGTAGAAGTCAATGGAAATTGCATAAGCAAAAATCAATCAATTTTTCAATTCTATCAATTTGAAATATGGCAGACTTAAAATGATGGTTAGAATGTGATTTCCAATTGTTTTTACTTCATGTTATTACATGATCTCGTTTTTTAATAAATAAGTGCACATTCAAAATCTACACACTACATGTTATACATAATATTCTGCAAGGATCCAAAAACCCCTAACTAATAAAACATTAGAATTTACTACTATTTTTAACACAGTTTCATTTATTTTGAAAGCATGTATTTGTGTTGTACAGATATATGTTCTGCCATTGGTTATTAACTTCATAATCAGTGCAAATTGTCTGGTTCAGTGCGGTTTAAAATGTCCCATGTAGTTGGCCAATAAGGTGCCATACTGTGTGGGCCAGATTATATCAATGTAAAAAAGGAATCTTACCCGCACACCCTGGCACTCCAAACGGTGAATTCTGGAGGGATCGGCACCCTCCCAAACAGTCCAAACGTAAAATAAGCAACGGCACTCAAGGCAGATCAAGCAGGCAAGCCCTTGCAAGTTTATTGGGAACGTGCAACATTTCGGAGCACTGAAGCCCCTTTATTAAGCTTGATAAAGGGGCTTCAGTGCACTGAAATGTTGCCCGTTCGCAATTAACTTGCAAGGGCCTTCCCTGGTTGATCTGTCTTGAGTCCCGTTTCTTATTTTACATCCATATTATATCAAAGTCATGTCATACACTGTAGTCTATGCTGCAGAGGCAGGCAGGGTGCCATAAAAATACCTGGAAGGGACACACCCAGCCCATGTTGGTTGTGTACCAGGGAATAAATTGATTAAAATTTCACTGCTCAGCTATTTTTTTTTTGGTTTTTTTTAATCTACATGGAAAAACAGTACCCAAATGGTACCCAAAATTAAAAATGTTAATGCACCTCTATTCTCAAAGTGAGACATACATCTGTTATCCGACACAGAGCAATAACGAATCCTTGGCAGTGTTTTACAATGAAATATCTGGGTGCTTGAGATTTATATATATATCTGTAGAGCTGAATATAATCCTCCGAGCGTACTCCATGTGCCTATCATCTGTCCTGAACTAGATGTTAATTCATAGACCTGTTTTATCAATGTTGTGTTAGTAATGTTAGCCTCAGCTATTTTTTTTTTTTCACTTTTTGATTGGGAACATTACGCTACTGCTATTGGCACAATAAATATTTTATGGCAAAGTTACCCTAGAATAACACTGCACGTTGTAGCGCAAATTCACTATTGCATATCACAGTATATAAGATATCACGTTAGATATTTATTTTGTGCCTGATATATTCACTTTTATTACAAGACAACTATGATCTATGGCCTAATTTTTGAGAGAAATCCTAGGTTTGTATAGCGCATCAGGCTTGGGGTTTTCAGCTGTCCATAATATTTGAGAAAATATATAAAATAAAAGTAGGAGGTTGCTGTCAATTTACTGAGCAGTTGTCATATTAACTCAAAACAATCATTCAAATCTGTACATCACTTGTTCAACATGAGTGCAATACATAGGGCTTGTGCTGGACACACTTTTGCCTGTTGTTTTAATCATGATAAATCAGAGTAGGGTAGGTGGTTTTTCAGTGAGGTTGTGGAATGCTCTTCCGAGTGATGTTTTGATGGCAGATTCTGTTAATGCCTATAAGAGGGGCTTGGATCAGTTCCTGAACAAGCATAGTATCCAAGGCTATTGTGATACTAAAATCTACAGTTAGTATTGATGTTGGTATATATGGTTTATGTATGTGTGTGTATAGATAGGTCAGTATAGGTTTGTGTGTGAGTGTATAGATAGGTCAGTATGGGTCTGTATGTGAGTGTATAGATAGGTCAGTATGGGTCTGTATGTGAGTATATAGATAGGTCAGTGTGGGTCTGTATGTGAGTGTATAGATAGGTCAGTGTGGATCTGTATGTGAGTGTATAGATAGGTCAGTGTGGGTCTGTATGTGAGTGTATAGATAGGTCAGTATGGGTCTGTATGTGAGCGGATAGATAGGTCAGTGTGGGTCTGTATGTGAGTGTATAGGTCAGTATGGGTCTGTATGTGAGTGTATAGATAGGTCAGTATGGGTCTGTATGTGAGTGTATAGATAGGTCAGTATGGGTCTGTATGTGAGTGTATAGATAGGTCAGTGTGGGTCTGTATGTGAGTGTATAGATAGGTCAGTGTGGATCTGTATGTGAGTGTATAGATAGGTCAGTATGGGTCTGTATGTGAGTGTATAGATAGGTCAGTATGGGTCTGTATGTGAGTGTATAGATAGGTCAGTGTGGGTCTGTATGTGAGTGGATAGATAGGTCAGTATGGGTCTGTATGTGAGTGGATAGATAGGTCAGTATGGGTCTGTATGTGAGTGGATAGATAGGTCAGTATGGGTCTGTATGTGAGTGTATAGATGGGTCAGTATGGGTCTGTATGTGAGTGTATAGATAGGTCAGTATAGGTTTGTGTGTGAGTGTATAGATAGGTCAGTGTGGGTCTGTATGTGAGTGTATAGATAGGTCAGTGTGGGTTTATGTATGTGAGTGGATAGATAGGTCAGTATGGGTCTGTATGTGAGTGTATAGATAGGTCAGTATGGGTCTGTATGTGAGTGTATAGATGGGTCAGTATGGGTCTGTATGTGAGTGTATAGATGGGTCAGTATGGGTCTCTATGTGAGTGTATAGATAGGTCAGTATGGGTCTGTATGTGAGTGTATAGATAGGTCAGTATGGGTCTGAATGTGAGTGGATAGATAGGTCAGTGTGGGTCTGTATGTGAGTGTATAGATAGGTCAGTGTGGGTCTGTATGTGAGTGTATAGATAGGTCAGTGTGGGTCTGTATGTGAGTGTATAGATAGGTCAGTATGGGTCTGTATGTGAGTGTATAGATGGGTCAGTATGGGTCTGTATGTGAGTGTATAGATAGGTCAGTATAGGTCTGTATGTGAGTGGATAGATAGGTCAGTATGGGTCTGTATGTGAGTGGATAGATAGGTCAGTGTGGGTCTGTATGTGAGTGGATAGATAGGTCAGTGTGGGTCTGTATGTGAGTGGATAGATAGGTCAGTGTGGGTCTGTATGTGAGTGGATAGGTCAGTATGGGTCTGTATGTGAGTGTATAGATAGGTCAGTATGGGTCTGTATGGGAGTGGATAGATAGGTCAGTGTGGGTCTGTATGTGAGTGGATAGATAGGTCAGGATGAATCTTGCGTGTGAGATAATCAGATTACCAGTGCAAAATGGACGTCTGCTTCTCTGTAAACAGTGACAACAATGGTATGTAGGTATTTGAAGAACTGAAATATTTTTGCAGATTGCTGAAAGGCAACATAATTAACAATAGTGGAAAGACAAGGGTAAGCAAAAAAGAGACTGGTTTTGCATTCCTATATTGAACCCAAGCAGGAGTCAGGACCACCACTGGCTCCTTTATACTAGGCCTTTAGCAACTATTGTAGTCCAAGGCAAGATTACAACAAAGATACTGTTCCACCTCTTGTTTGGATATAGATGACCATTGTCATACAAATATATATAAAAAATCCCGTAGCACACCAGTAATTTACAGAAGTGTAGAAGTGTGTTTATTTAGCTCATACACATGTATGACGGGCAACGTTTTTTGCCGCCCTAGGCCCTTTATCAAGTCCTTTATCAATACCATAGAAATAGGCATACATATGTATGGATACTGTTCATTATCTGCTGATGCACCATGCACTCTCTAACTATGTCAGATCATCTAGATCAGTGATCCCCAACCAGTGGCTTGTGAGCAACATGCTGTCCACTACCCCTATTATGTTGCTCCCAGTGCCCTTAAAGTAGGTGCCCATTTTTACATTTCTGGCTTGGAGGTAAGTTTTGGAAGCCCAGAGACACAGTTTTACTCCACCAATGCTTTTTACATACATGCTTTTTTTAAGTAAAAAAGGTTGAATATCACTGATCTAGATCCAACACAATTGTAAGATGGTCTGTTGAACCTGCTATACATGCCCTGATGGTCAAGCAGTGTGGTTGATATCAGCCAAAGCATGTATGGCAAGCTTCAGGAACAGGTAACATAACAATGCTTAAATAAAACCATTGTATTCCTTGACTATTATCTAGGCTTTTCTTTACAATTTAACCCTTAATTTTCAGACTCCCACTGCCAGAGTTAATTATCGTTTACCCTTTAACATTGCAAGACATGAATTCCATTATATATTGCTGCCCAGGTATCTTTGGTTTGGATCAATATACACTCATGCAAAACATAGGCATATGTGCACAAGTCATTTAGGTAAGAATATTTTGAATATTGTACCCTGTAAATGTTGCAGAAAACAAATCCAGTTATACAGCCTCTCTGGTCAAATAAGTACAGGTATGGGATCTGTTAGCCAGAATGCCCGGGACCTGGGGGTTTACAGATAAGGTGTCTTATTACTATACCTTATCTTTAAAAAAAGATAATAATTTCTAAAAATGTGAATTATTTGATTAAAATGGAATCTGAGATGACTTTCCCGTAATTCTAAGCTTTTTGGATAACAGGTTTCCAGATAACGGATTCCATTCCTGTATCATTATGCTAAGTAGGCACTATAATTGTTACATATGGAAACAAGACATGAGTCCCATTCAACTGATAATGTATAAGTTAGTTCTCACAAAGGAGGAACTGAAGCAGTAGGCTAAAATAAAATATGTGGATTCTCAAGCGCAAGAAGAAGTAATACATAACTGCACAATTCTATATAATATATATATATAAAATACATTTTAGATCTTCATTCTACTTTGAAGAATATCTTCACACAGGTATTAAGAAACAAGACGGAAAGTGCTTGCTGTACAAATGGTGATTGTACCAAGTGATCCCATTGTATTTTCCATAAACACCTGTCTATAACCCAAAAAATACCTTATAACATAAAACTACAAAGCTGCCCTCTTTGGCCAGTTAATATGCTTTGTATGCAGTTAAATGAGTTTTTCTGTTTTCTAAAAGATTGCATGTTTAATATACTGTGCTGCTAACATGAAAAACCCAGTGGCAACTTAACAAGACCTACCTTCTACTGCACAATCTGTACTGAAATCCTTATTAAATATGAGAAATAACACAATTAGATTTTGAGACAGTTATGTTTGATTCCCAGTATGACTGATTTGGCCAGTGCTAGGTTTAAGTGTGACTGACTAGAATGCTGTAAATTGGTAGGAATGACTGCCAAAGAAACAGCTAGTTAAGGAAAAGTAATCCGGTAAAATTGGGAAACTAAAACTCCTTTTACTTGGACTACAATGAACTACAATAGCCCTTAATTAATGCATATATGTTTCAAGGAGTTCCTATTGTATTTAATGTGAAGGTACGGACAGCCATCAATCCAGTCCTTCTATTGCTCTCCAGTTGTCAACTCTCCATGGAGAGTCCAAATATTTTAAGGCCTTGTTGACAGGGCTTCTTTCAGATGGATTCAGAGCCATTAACTTGCTGAGCATGTCCATAGACTCTGCAGTCAGTTTCTTCCAATGACGGGATAAGTCTTCGCTGCTGCCTGTTTCTTGCCACACCACATAGTCTTCAAAGAATGGGTCAGAAGGAAGTGTTTTCTCCCAAGGAAAATATCCTGTCATGAGACAGAAGAGAAGAACCCCAAAAGCCCAAGAATCAAGAGCAAAATCTATGGGCATTCCTTCCCCATTCCTGGTGTTACTTAGTTCGGGTGCAGTATAAGGGATAATTCCTGATACCAGTTTCAGCATTGTGCCTCGGGGTCGAGTTAAACCGAAGTCTGTGAGCTTGATGCGCTGGCAGTCCCGGCCAAAGAGTAGCACATTCTCTGGTTTAACATCTCGATAGACCAGTCCTCTGCTATGAATGAATTCAAGGGCACTGACCAGTTGCTTAGTACATTGCTTGCCTGCTTGTTCAGGTACTCCTTCCTATGGGGAAGAAAAAAATCTATATATGTACAGTTTATTGTACTACAAAGACAAATCCAACAGATTACAAGACCTTCTTATTTAAAAGAAGCATTTCTTATAATTAGAGAACTTAAATTATATATAAATCCCCCACAAAAAAATAGTAAATAGTAAGGCTGCAGCATCCCCATAATCATTCAGGTTACTTTATTATTATACTTACCTAAGACTTATAACTAACAAACCACGTCCCATGCAGTTTTCTGGGTATATACAGTAGAACCCCCACTTTAAGTTTTTTAGGGAACCAGAAAAAATGGTGCAAAATCCGGGAAAATGTAAAATCAGGGAAGTTTATTATGTGTTATATACAGGTATCAGACCCCTTATCCGGAATCCCATTATCCAGAAAGTTCTGAATTACAGAAAGGCCATCTCCCATAGACTCCATTTTAATCAAATAATTCACATTTTTAAAAATGATTTCCTTTTTCCCTGTAGTAATAAAACAGTACCTTGTACTTGATCCCAACTAAGAAATTATTAATCCTTATTAGAGGCAAAACAATCCTAATTGGTTTGATCACTGTTTAAATCGTTTTTTTAATGGACTTTAGGAGATATGAATTACAGAAAGGTCCCATATCTGTAGTAGTGGGACCACAAAACAATGGTGTAAAATGCAGGAAAACTTAAAATCAAGATATGTAAAATTGAGGTTTCACTGTATACCTGTTTTCTTCTTAGCTTATTGCTTGGGAAGCAAGCTGCAGATTGCTTCATGAGTGTTACAAAGTCTCTGATCATGAATTGTGTTGAAAGTGAGGGTAAATCATCTGATACCTTGAGCTCTTTGTGACTCTTTCCATTGTCCATAGCTTCAATGCAAGGTTTAACTGCATATTATAACTGCATGAACTGCATACCCATACAAACACTACAAACATTAATAATAGTAGTGATACCGAATGGTGCCTGTCTAGTGACCATAGAAGCCTAAGGGGCCTATGTATTATGCTGTGTAAAATGAAATTAAATGAAAAAATAGTGTAAAATAAATGGCAAAGTTTGCCATCCGAACGCCAGGTTTTACGCTGTTCCAGTGGAAGAAAAAAACATGTAAAAAAATGATTCCAATTTTATTTTTACACAGCAAAGGCTGGCAATGTGTAACAAATTTTTACACAGCATAATAAATAGGTCCCTAAGTGTACTTCAGCATGCTGGATGTGTGTATGGCATGGTTTATATAATACACCAACATACCATCAATGGTGCTTAGTCTTTAGGATCTAATACCAAGCTACTTAGATCATGTACATGATTCTTTTTTATTTGTGAATATAAACATTGCAGTCACCTATAATTACCCCTTGTAAGATTTAAGATGTATGATCACGGGATGACCATGTCAACCCTAGAATAAAATGTTATTTAAATAACTGTATGTTATACATGCAGTACAGGTATGTGATCTGTTACCTGGAAACCTGTTATGATCCAAACTAATATATACCGTAATTAATCCTTATTGGTGGCAAAACCATCCAGTTTTGTGTATTTAATGTTTTAATAATTTTTAGTAGACAAGGGATTGGGATCCAAATTACGGAAAGACCCCTTCTCCGGAAAACCCCAGATTCCCGAGCGTTTTTGAATAAGAGGTTCCACACCTGTATATATATATATATGTAGTGATTCTTACTCTGGGTTTAATAATGGAGATCAGATCCCTCTGCAGAGCAGCTTCATACAGAAACCCATAATGTTCTGCAGACTCAAATGCAATTCCGAACATGCCAATGATGTTTGTGTGGGCTGAGAGGGTTAGCGCAACACAGTATTCATAGAGGAAATTTATGAAATTTTTATCTTTATACAAAAGCTGTTTTTCCAAAATTCCTTCATTGTCTTATGACAATAATTTTTATTCAAAATCCCAAAACAATCCAGGCACAGTGATCTAGAGCGGTTGCAAACAAAAAATATATCATCAATAAATCTATGTAAGATGTGTAAAATAAAAGATCCCACAAGAAAATTACTTCTCTCCCACCATCCAAAAATAGATTTGTGTAAGAGGCACATTTGCCGCTTTTTGTTGTACTAAGGTCTGTAGTACAGTATTATCAAAGACTTAATAGTTATGGTAAAGGAAAAAGTAGTAGATCCAACAAGAAAGTATTTGTGTCCTTATTATAGGTACTCCTCTTCAACGGAAATATATTAGAATATAAAGACTCAACAACACATGTAACCACAAAACTGTCAGGGTCTAGTGCAGTGATCCCCAACCAGTGGCTCGTGAGCAACATGTTACTAGTAGAAAAAGAGACAGCAGGCAGGCACTCTGGTATCCACGGATCATCAAAAAAATCAGGAAAAGCAGCTTGTAGTCTTCATAAAAAGTTTACATTTTATTTGATCCAAACATAAAATTTACAAACAGAAGCCTTACGTGTTTCGTTCCATAAGGGCACTTAATCATAGGCTCCTGTTGCTCTCCACCCCAATGGAAGTTGCTCCCAGTGGCCTCAAAGCAGATGATTATTTTTGAATTCCTGGCTTTTGGGCAAGTTTTGGTTGCATAAAAACCAGGTGTATTGCTAAACAGAGCCTCCTCTAGGCTGCCAGTCCCCATAGGGGCTACCAAATAGCCAATAACAGCCCTTATTTGGCACCCCCAGGAACATATTTTATGGTTGTGTTGCTCCCCAAGTCTTTTTACATATGAATGTTGCTCACGGGTAAAAATCATTGGGGATCCCTGGTCAAGTGTCACATGTTGGGTCTTTCTGAAAAAAACAGAGTTGTTAATAATGTATGATCCCAAATATTTAACTTGTGGCTATAATTAGTCATCTATATCTATAAGATACCGTCTACTTTAGGTCCCCTTGTTTGATCTAGTGGAGTTTTAATGAATTGGTTTCTCTTGGATTTTGGCACCCCTTTATCCGTAGAGCTCTTTACAGGTCTGATACAAATTTAATTTGTGTTGTCTATGGAACAGGGACCTTCTGACTAAGGCAGACACATTATTTTGTTAAACTGATCAGGAAAGCCGGTAAACCAGTATAACTTATTGTGATGTAATTACAAATTTTTCACAAATATTGCAACAGAAAGCTTCACTGATAATTTCAGCACACAGTTCTCCAAATTGAATATGAGATGTTGTTATCGGTTTATAGGTACGCAGGTCCCTATTCTTTTTACCGAAATTGTTGAAATGAAGGCCTAACTTTGGGTTTGCAGGTTGGTGTGATGAATATTCTTGGGCTGAAATGTTTGTGCAGTGATGAAAATTCAGCTGTTCCAAATAGCTATTATTACAGAGAAAAGGGAAATCATTTTTAATCATGTGAATTATTTGATTAAAGTAATAACTATAGTAAAATTGAGTCTTTGATAGATGGCCTTCCTGTAATTTGGAGCTTTCTGGGTAAAGGGTTTCTGGATAACAGATCCCATGCCTGTATATAAATTTGGCATCTAAAAGCTTGCAAGTTCATGTAGAAGTCAATGGAAATTGCATAAGCAAAAATCAATCAATTTTTCAATTCTATCAATTTGAAATATGGCAGACTTAAAATGATGGTTAGAATGTGATTTCCAATTGTTTTTACTTCATGTTATTACATGATCTCGTTTTTTAATAAATAAGTGCACATTCAAAATCTACACACTACATGTTATACATAATATTCTGCAAGGATCCAAAAACCCCTAACTAATAAAACATTAGAATTTACTACTATTTTTAACACAGTTTCATTTATTTTGAAAGCATGTATTTGTGTTGTACAGATATATGTTCTGCCATTGGTTATTAACTTCATAATCAGTGCAAATTGTCTGGTTCAGTGCGGTTTAAAATGTCCCATGTAGTTGGCCAATAAGGTGCCATACTGTGTGGGCCAGATTATATCAATGTAAAAAAGGAATCTTACCCGCACACCCTGGCACTCCAAACGGTGAATTCTGGAGGGATCGGCACCCTCCCAAACAGTCCAAACGTAAAATAAGCAACGGCACTCAAGGCAGATCAAGCAGGCAAGCCCTTGCAAGTTTATTGGGAACGTGCAACATTTCGGAGCACTGAAGCCCCTTTATTAAGCTTGATAAAGGGGCTTCAGTGCACTGAAATGTTGCCCGTTCGCAATTAACTTGCAAGGGCCTTCCCTGGTTGATCTGTCTTGAGTCCCGTTTCTTATTTTACATCCATATTATATCAAAGTCATGTCATACACTGTAGTCTATGCTGCAGAGGCAGGCAGGGTGCCATAAAAATACCTGGAAGGGACACACCCAGCCCATGTTGGTTGTGTACCAGGGAATAAATTGATTAAAATTTCACTGCTCAGCTATTTTTTTTTTGGTTTTTTTTAATCTACATGGAAAAACAGTACCCAAATGGTACCCAAAATTAAAAATGTTAATGCACCTCTATTCTCAAAGTGAGACATACATCTGTTATCCGACACAGAGCAATAACGAATCCTTGGCAGTGTTTTACAATGAAATATCTGGGTGCTTGAGATTTATATATATATCTGTAGAGCTGAATATAATCCTCCGAGCGTACTCCATGTGCCTATCATCTGTCCTGAACTAGATGTTAATTCATAGACCTGTTTTATCAATGTTGTGTTAGTAATGTTAGCCTCAGCTATTTTTTTTTTTTCACTTTTTGATTGGGAACATTACGCTACTGCTATTGGCACAATAAATATTTTATGGCAAAGTTACCCTAGAATAACACTGCACGTTGTAGCGCAAATTCACTATTGCATATCACAGTATATAAGATATCACGTTAGATATTTATTTTGTGCCTGATATATTCACTTTTATTACAAGACAACTATGATCTATGGCCTAATTTTTGAGAGAAATCCTAGGTTTGTATAGCGCATCAGGCTTGGGGTTTTCAGCTGTCCATAATATTTGAGAAAATATATAAAATAAAAGTAGGAGGTTGCTGTCAATTTACTGAGCAGTTGTCATATTAACTCAAAACAATCATTCAAATCTGTACATCACTTGTTCAACATGAGTGCAATACATAGGGCTTGTGCTGGACACACTTTTGCCTGTTGTTTTAATCATGATAAATCAGAGTAGGGTAGGTGGTTTTTCAGTGAGGTTGTGGAATGCTCTTCCGAGTGATGTTTTGATGGCAGATTCTGTTAATGCCTATAAGAGGGGCTTGGATCAGTTCCTGAACAAGCATAGTATCCAAGGCTATTGTGATACTAAAATCTACAGTTAGTATTGATGTTGGTATATATGGTTTATGTATGTGTGTGTATAGATAGGTCAGTATAGGTTTGTGTGTGAGTGTATAGATAGGTCAGTATGGGTCTGTATGTGAGTGTATAGATAGGTCAGTATGGGTCTGTATGTGAGTATATAGATAGGTCAGTGTGGGTCTGTATGTGAGTGTATAGATAGGTCAGTGTGGATCTGTATGTGAGTGTATAGATAGGTCAGTGTGGGTCTGTATGTGAGTGTATAGATAGGTCAGTATGGGTCTGTATGTGAGCGGATAGATAGGTCAGTGTGGGTCTGTATGTGAGTGTATAGGTCAGTATGGGTCTGTATGTGAGTGTATAGATAGGTCAGTATGGGTCTGTATGTGAGTGTATAGATAGGTCAGTATGGGTCTGTATGTGAGTGTATAGATAGGTCAGTGTGGGTCTGTATGTGAGTGTATAGATAGGTCAGTGTGGATCTGTATGTGAGTGTATAGATAGGTCAGTATGGGTCTGTATGTGAGTGTATAGATAGGTCAGTATGGGTCTGTATGTGAGTGTATAGATAGGTCAGTGTGGGTCTGTATGTGAGTGGATAGATAGGTCAGTATGGGTCTGTATGTGAGTGGATAGATAGGTCAGTATGGGTCTGTATGTGAGTGGATAGATAGGTCAGTATGGGTCTGTATGTGAGTGTATAGATGGGTCAGTATGGGTCTGTATGTGAGTGTATAGATAGGTCAGTATAGGTTTGTGTGTGAGTGTATAGATAGGTCAGTGTGGGTCTGTATGTGAGTGTATAGATAGGTCAGTGTGGGTTTATGTATGTGAGTGGATAGATAGGTCAGTATGGGTCTGTATGTGAGTGTATAGATAGGTCAGTATGGGTCTGTATGTGAGTGTATAGATGGGTCAGTATGGGTCTGTATGTGAGTGTATAGATGGGTCAGTATGGGTCTCTATGTGAGTGTATAGATAGGTCAGTATGGGTCTGTATGTGAGTGTATAGATAGGTCAGTATGGGTCTGAATGTGAGTGGATAGATAGGTCAGTGTGGGTCTGTATGTGAGTGTATAGATAGGTCAGTGTGGGTCTGTATGTGAGTGTATAGATAGGTCAGTGTGGGTCTGTATGTGAGTGTATAGATAGGTCAGTATGGGTCTGTATGTGAGTGTATAGATGGGTCAGTATGGGTCTGTATGTGAGTGTATAGATAGGTCAGTATAGGTCTGTATGTGAGTGGATAGATAGGTCAGTATGGGTCTGTATGTGAGTGGATAGATAGGTCAGTGTGGGTCTGTATGTGAGTGGATAGATAGGTCAGTGTGGGTCTGTATGTGAGTGGATAGATAGGTCAGTGTGGGTCTGTATGTGAGTGGATAGGTCAGTATGGGTCTGTATGTGAGTGTATAGATAGGTCAGTATGGGTCTGTATGGGAGTGGATAGATAGGTCAGTGTGGGTCTGTATGTGAGTGGATAGATAGGTCAGGATGAATCTTGCGTGTGAGATAATCAGATTACCAGTGCAAAATGGACGTCTGCTTCTCTGTAAACAGTGACAACAATGGTATGTAGGTATTTGAAGAACTGAAATATTTTTGCAGATTGCTGAAAGGCAACATAATTAACAATAGTGGAAAGACAAGGGTAAGCAAAAAAGAGACTGGTTTTGCATTCCTATATTGAACCCAAGCAGGAGTCAGGACCACCACTGGCTCCTTTATACTAGGCCTTTAGCAACTATTGTAGTCCAAGGCAAGATTACAACAAAGATACTGTTCCACCTCTTGTTTGGATATAGATGACCATTGTCATACAAATATATATAAAAAATCCCGTAGCACACCAGTAATTTACAGAAGTGTAGAAGTGTGTTTATTTAGCTCATACACATGTATGACGGGCAACGTTTTTTGCCGCCCTAGGCCCTTTATCAAGTCCTTTATCAATACCATAGAAATAGGCATACATATGTATGGATACTGTTCATTATCTGCTGATGCACCATGCACTCTCTAACTATGTCAGATCATCTAGATCAGTGATCCCCAACCAGTGGCTTGTGAGCAACATGCTGTCCACTACCCCTATTATGTTGCTCCCAGTGCCCTTAAAGTAGGTGCCCATTTTTACATTTCTGGCTTGGAGGTAAGTTTTGGAAGCCCAGAGACACAGTTTTACTCCACCAATGCTTTTTACATACATGCTTTTTTTAAGTAAAAAAGGTTGAATATCACTGATCTAGATCCAACACAATTGTAAGATGGTCTGTTGAACCTGCTATACATGCCCTGATGGTCAAGCAGTGTGGTTGATATCAGCCAAAGCATGTATGGCAAGCTTCAGGAACAGGTAACATAACAATGCTTAAATAAAACCATTGTATTCCTTGACTATTATCTAGGCTTTTCTTTACAATTTAACCCTTAATTTTCAGACTCCCACTGCCAGAGTTAATTATCGTTTACCCTTTAACATTGCAAGACATGAATTCCATTATATATTGCTGCCCAGGTATCTTTGGTTTGGATCAATATACACTCATGCAAAACATAGGCATATGTGCACAAGTCATTTAGGTAAGAATATTTTGAATATTGTACCCTGTAAATGTTGCAGAAAACAAATCCAGTTATACAGCCTCTCTGGTCAAATAAGTACAGGTATGGGATCTGTTAGCCAGAATGCCCGGGACCTGGGGGTTTACAGATAAGGTGTCTTATTACTATACCTTATCTTTAAAAAAAGATAATAATTTCTAAAAATGTGAATTATTTGATTAAAATGGAATCTGAGATGACTTTCCCGTAATTCTAAGCTTTTTGGATAACAGGTTTCCAGATAACGGATTCCATTCCTGTATCATTATGCTAAGTAGGCACTATAATTGTTACATATGGAAACAAGACATGAGTCCCATTCAACTGATAATGTATAAGTTAGTTCTCACAAAGGAGGAACTGAAGCAGTAGGCTAAAATAAAATATGTGGATTCTCAAGCGCAAGAAGAAGTAATACATAACTGCACAATTCTATATAATATATATATATAAAATACATTTTAGATCTTCATTCTACTTTGAAGAATATCTTCACACAGGTATTAAGAAACAAGACGGAAAGTGCTTGCTGTACAAATGGTGATTGTACCAAGTGATCCCATTGTATTTTCCATAAACACCTGTCTATAACCCAAAAAATACCTTATAACATAAAACTACAAAGCTGCCCTCTTTGGCCAGTTAATATGCTTTGTATGCAGTTAAATGAGTTTTTCTGTTTTCTAAAAGATTGCATGTTTAATATACTGTGCTGCTAACATGAAAAACCCAGTGGCAACTTAACAAGACCTACCTTCTACTGCACAATCTGTACTGAAATCCTTATTAAATATGAGAAATAACACAATTAGATTTTGAGACAGTTATGTTTGATTCCCAGTATGACTGATTTGGCCAGTGCTAGGTTTAAGTGTGACTGACTAGAATGCTGTAAATTGGTAGGAATGACTGCCAAAGAAACAGCTAGTTAAGGAAAAGTAATCCGGTAAAATTGGGAAACTAAAACTCCTTTTACTTGGACTACAATGAACTACAATAGCCCTTAATTAATGCATATATGTTTCAAGGAGTTCCTATTGTATTTAATGTGAAGGTACGGACAGCCATCAATCCAGTCCTTCTATTGCTCTCCAGTTGTCAACTCTCCATGGAGAGTCCAAATATTTTAAGGCCTTGTTGACAGGGCTTCTTTCAGATGGATTCAGAGCCATTAACTTGCTGAGCATGTCCATAGACTCTGCAGTCAGTTTCTTCCAATGACGGGATAAGTCTTCGCTGCTGCCTGTTTCTTGCCACACCACATAGTCTTCAAAGAATGGGTCAGAAGGAAGTGTTTTCTCCCAAGGAAAATATCCTGTCATGAGACAGAAGAGAAGAACCCCAAAAGCCCAAGAATCAAGAGCAAAATCTATGGGCATTCCTTCCCCATTCCTGGTGTTACTTAGTTCGGGTGCAGTATAAGGGATAATTCCTGATACCAGTTTCAGCATTGTGCCTCGGGGTCGAGTTAAACCGAAGTCTGTGAGCTTGATGCGCTGGCAGTCCCGGCCAAAGAGTAGCACATTCTCTGGTTTAACATCTCGATAGACCAGTCCTCTGCTATGAATGAATTCAAGGGCACTGACCAGTTGCTTAGTACATTGCTTGCCTGCTTGTTCAGGTACTCCTTCCTATGGGGAAGAAAAAAATCTATATATGTACAGTTTATTGTACTACAAAGACAAATCCAACAGATTACAAGACCTTCTTATTTAAAAGAAGCATTTCTTATAATTAGAGAACTTAAATTATATATAAATCCCCCACAAAAAAATAGTAAATAGTAAGGCTGCAGCATCCCCATAATCATTCAGGTTACTTTATTATTATACTTACCTAAGACTTATAACTAACAAACCACGTCCCATGCAGTTTTCTGGGTATATACAGTAGAACCCCCACTTTAAGTTTTTTAGGGAACCAGAAAAAATGGTGCAAAATCCGGGAAAATGTAAAATCAGGGAAGTTTATTATGTGTTATATACAGGTATCAGACCCCTTATCCGGAATCCCATTATCCAGAAAGTTCTGAATTACAGAAAGGCCATCTCCCATAGACTCCATTTTAATCAAATAATTCACATTTTTAAAAATGATTTCCTTTTTCCCTGTAGTAATAAAACAGTACCTTGTACTTGATCCCAACTAAGAAATTATTAATCCTTATTAGAGGCAAAACAATCCTAATTGGTTTGATCACTGTTTAAATCGTTTTTTTAATGGACTTTAGGAGATATGAATTACAGAAAGGTCCCATATCTGTAGTAGTGGGACCACAAAACAATGGTGTAAAATGCAGGAAAACTTAAAATCAAGATATGTAAAATTGAGGTTTCACTGTATACCTGTTTTCTTCTTAGCTTATTGCTTGGGAAGCAAGCTGCAGATTGCTTCATGAGTGTTACAAAGTCTCTGATCATGAATTGTGTTGAAAGTGAGGGTAAATCATCTGATACCTTGAGCTCTTTGTGACTCTTTCCATTGTCCATAGCTTCAATGCAAGGTTTAACTGCATATTATAACTGCATGAACTGCATACCCATACAAACACTACAAACATTAATAATAGTAGTGATACCGAATGGTGCCTGTCTAGTGACCATAGAAGCCTAAGGGGCCTATGTATTATGCTGTGTAAAATGAAATTAAATGAAAAAATAGTGTAAAATAAATGGCAAAGTTTGCCATCCGAACGCCAGGTTTTACGCTGTTCCAGTGGAAGAAAAAAACATGTAAAAAAATGATTCCAATTTTATTTTTACACAGCAAAGGCTGGCAATGTGTAACAAATTTTTACACAGCATAATAAATAGGTCCCTAAGTGTACTTCAGCATGCTGGATGTGTGTATGGCATGGTTTATATAATACACCAACATACCATCAATGGTGCTTAGTCTTTAGGATCTAATACCAAGCTACTTAGATCATGTACATGATTCTTTTTTATTTGTGAATATAAACATTGCAGTCACCTATAATTACCCCTTGTAAGATTTAAGATGTATGATCACGGGATGACCATGTCAACCCTAGAATAAAATGTTATTTAAATAACTGTATGTTATACATGCAGTACAGGTATGTGATCTGTTACCTGGAAACCTGTTATGATCCAAACTAATATATACCGTAATTAATCCTTATTGGTGGCAAAACCATCCAGTTTTGTGTATTTAATGTTTTAATAATTTTTAGTAGACAAGGGATTGGGATCCAAATTACGGAAAGACCCCTTCTCCGGAAAACCCCAGATTCCCGAGCGTTTTTGAATAAGAGGTTCCACACCTGTATATATATATATATGTAGTGATTCTTACTCTGGGTTTAATAATGGAGATCAGATCCCTCTGCAGAGCAGCTTCATACAGAAACCCATAATGTTCTGCAGACTCAAATGCAATTCCGAACATGCCAATGATGTTTGTGTGGGCTGAGAGGGTTAGCGCAACACAGTATTCATAGAGGAAATTTTGCTTTTTGGTGTGCATCTTTGGAAGAAGCTTCAGAGCCATTGGTGTTCCTTAAAGAAAATAATAGAGTTATTTGTTAAAAAAAAAAAGAAAATATACAAGTCTCTCAGAAATAGGCAATTACATTTACATACAAATTTTCTTTTACATTTTCGTGTTTTATAGAAATGTTTCATTTTACCTTCATTTAATAGTAGTACATTCACTGTGCAGTGGTTAATAAACAGCTTAGCACCTAATAGAGTTATCATTTTAAATGGTTTGATCATTTGGGTATGAACATTAAACTGCTTTCTAGACCTTTAACACAGAGAACTGAATAGCACCATGCTAGTAGTCTTTCTTACTTTGGAACATGAGATGAACTTTAACCATTGGGTCATTGCTTTTAGGCCCTGCCTCAGTATCTGTTTGTTTGGATGTTACCTCTCTGGCGATGGATCACCAATATCACCTGTCCATATTTCCCCCTTCCTAGCTCTTTTATGACTTTGTAGTTATCCGACACCTCCATACTGGTCAGCGTTTGGGCAGTCAGTTGCATCATCTCATCCAGCATATTGGCTGCTTCAAGACCACTGTTAAGATTCATAGTGATATGACCTAGTAACACACAGGACAGATGGTATTACCATTGGCATTATTCAAACATCTATAATCCATCAATATGTGCATTTATAGAGTTTGTATGAATAGTAATATAGATTTTACTGCAATGGCAATATAATAATTGTGTCAGTCTCTTGCCTTCACATACACTTCCTGGCAGGCAAAGTTCTTACATCGTCAAAATCCTTCTATCCCCGAATAAAACACACTGAGCATACAGTGTGCAGCACATTTTGTTCTTTTCATTCATCAGTGTTAAATTTAAATTTTAGCTGGTCATAAGATCCCATACGTAGCCAAATCATTCAATGAAATAGGAACATATTGCATAGATCTTATTATGTAGAATTATTTATAAGATATGTCATGTCTCATGTCTTCCAAGAGCAGGGATCCCCAACCTTATATACCTGTGAGCCACATTCCAATGGAAAAGGTTTTGGAGAGCAACACAAACATGAAAAATGTTCCTGGGGGTGCTAATGAGAGCTATAATTGGCTATTTGATAACCCCTATGTTGACTGTAAGCCCACAGAAGGCTCTGTTTGGCAATTACATTGGGTTTTTATGCAATCAAAGCTTGTCTCCTATCCAGAAATTCAAAAATAAGCACCTGCTTTAAAGCCACTGGGAGCAACATCCAAAGAGTTGTCGAACAACATGTTACTCATGAGCCACTGGTTGGGGATCACTGTTCTAGGGGGTAATCCTAGTCACAACACTGTTATGGTACTAGTTCTAGAAAATGAAATGTTAAAGAGGATGTAAAGACAAAACTTAGATATACATTCATTAAAAAATCTGCACAATTTTTATAAAAAATGCAATCTTTTGCCTGCAATTCCCCCTTTCATTGAGCACACAAATCTTTAGACAGCTGAACTACTTCAAATCAGTGCTGCTCTTGGTTCTGGCAGTGTGCGGGGTTGTTTCATGTGTTTGCTTCTCACTAAGGCTAACCTCGGGTGGAAACTACCCTGCACACTGCTCTCCTGCTGTCCAGTACTTGGAGCAGCGATGATGGTCTCGCAGTAGTGCAGCCAGGGACTGTCAAAAGATCTTTGCAGTAAGTAATTAGAGTAGTGGAGTGAAGGGAGATGTTGTAGGCAAAACATTGCATTTTCTATTCTAGCACTGGCTGCTCTATCCTAGTAAAGCGATACGGACAAGGCTTCTGGTCCTGCATTTAGCTTCAGATCTCCAGGTATGGGATCTGTTTTCTAGAAACCCATTATCCAGAAAGCTCCAAATTACAGGAAGCCTGTACAAAGCCCATCTCCCATAGACTCCATTCAGATAATTACATTTTTTTACAAGTTTATTTTTTCTCTGTAATAATAAAACAGTACCTTGTACTTGATCCCAACTAAGATATTATTAATCCTTATTGGAGGAGAAACAATCCTATTGGGTTTATTTCATGTTTAAATTATACTTTAGTATACAAACTATGGAGATCCAAATTACAGAACGACCCATTATCTGGAAGACTCCAGGTCCTGAAAATTCTGGATTACAGGTCCCATACCTATACTGCAGCAGCATCTCATGCATTCTGTTATACTTGTTCTTTTGCAGTTTTATTTTCCACCCTTATTGCAAAGCATTCTGATATAATTAGCTGAACTAACAATCTAACAAGGAAAATATTGGCTACAGAGTCGTACCTCAGTGACCACTATAGAACGTCACATGCTCAGCGTGAGAGAGGGGCGACATCGCCTTTGCAGTGGGATTATGGATTTATTTTTTTTCTCCTTGTAACGGGAAATATTTACGTTGGCACATTCCATTTTCATGTGCTAAATTGTCTAAAGGATACAGGTCTTAAGGAAAACTTTGTTTTACAGTGTGTTTATTGCATAGAGAGCTAAAAATCTCACAGATTGGTTTCAGGGCATTATACGCAGAGAAATCCGATAGCCCTACTGAAGTACACTTGAGCCCTTTAAGTTCACATGCATTATTCGTTCCACATATTTGTTCGCTGTACATGGACACCAATTGGACAAGTTGTAATTACATTACTGACACATTCAGCAATGTGAGGAATGAAGCACAGTTTCAGTAAGGGCACCGGATTATGTTATATTTCCGTACATTTCCTTGATTGTATTTTATTATTATTTCAGTTTCCCACTCTCCCTGTGGTGTGCTAATCTGCCAGAGTCTGCATGTTATCATCTACCCTCTTCCTTTCTTTTAAAACTCTTGTTTGCCTGACTCTCTAAAAGCTGGCCATATATTAGATTTGGTGGGCAGTTTGTCCCTTACCATCTTGTCATATATGCCAGGTCCATTTCTTGATAAACCACCCTGTGATCCTATGATTGCAGATAATCAAATATTTGAAAATTTAATCTGCTGATACTCAATTGGTGGATCATGTAGCAAAGAGATCATTTCCCATACATTCAGATAAAATGCTAGGTCAGGTATTTTGACCAACCTACTTCTCCCTGAGACTATTGCTGCAATAAAAACATGTGAAGCCATTTACTACTGCTCCTTCCACATGTGCAGAACATAGTAACATAGTAAGTTGGGTTGAAAAAAGACATACGTCCATCACGTTCAACCATAATGCCTATATATAACCTGCCTAACTACTAGTTGATCCAGAGGAAGGCAAAAAACCCCATCTGAAGCCTCTCTAATTTGCCGCAGAGGGGAAAAAATTCCTTCCTGACTCCAAGATGGCAATCGGACCAGTCCCTGGATCAACTAGTACTAAGAGCTATCTCCCATAACCCTGTATTCCCTCACTTGCTAAGAATCCATCCAGCCCCTTCTTAAAGTTATATAATGTATCAGCCAGCACGACTGATTCGGGGAGGGAATTCCACAACTTCACAGCTCTCACAGAAAAAATCCTTTCCGAATATTTAAATGGAACCTCCCTTCTTCTAAACAGAGTGGGTGCCCTCGTGTCCGTTGGAAGGACCTACTGGTAAATAAAACATTAGAAAGGTTATTATATGATCCCCTTATATATTTATACATAGTTATCATGTCACCTCTTAAGCGCCTCTTCTCCAGTGTAAACAGACCTAACTTGGCCAGTCTTTCCTCATAACTGAGACTTTCCATACCCTTTACCAGCTTTGTTGCCCTTCTCTGGGCCCTCTCTAACTCAATAATGTCCCGTTTGAGCACTGGAGACCAGAACTGGACAGCATATTCTAGATGGGGCCTTACCAGCGCTCTGTAAAGGGGAAGAATAAGCCCCTCCTCCCGTGAATCTATACCCCTTTTAATACAGCTCAAAACCTTGTTTGCCCTTGCAGCTGCTGCCTGGCATTGCTTGCTACAGCCAAGTTTATTATCTACAAGGACTCCAAGGTCCTTCTCCATTATGGATTTGCCTAGTGCAGTCCCATTAAGGGTATAAGTGGCTTGCATATTTTTACATCCCAGGTGCATGGCCTTACATTTATCCACATTAAATCTCATCTGCCACTTAGCTGCCCAGATTGCCAGTTGGTCAAGATCCTGCTGCAAGGATGTCACATCCTGGATAGAATTGACTGGTCTGCAGAGTTTTGTGTCATCTGCAAACACTGATACATTACTCATAATACCCTGCCCCAAGCATCAGCAAAGGGGAGCAAAACCATGCCATTTAGAGCTCATATGGACTTTGGACTTGAAAACAACTTCCTTGACTGTCAGGAAAGTGTTAATAAATGTGATGACATTCACATTGTAATAACAAGTGTTATTCTCCAGTATGAGTTTTCTTAAATCTCATTTTTTATTTACCAGCTAGGTAGTGGTCACTGTAAATTACAATGCCAGAGCAGATAGTGCTACAGGAGTCATTAGCAGCTCAATGAGCTCACAGGTAAAGCAACTTCAGTAAATTGTGTGATTGGAAAATAATGTCCGTCACTGGTAATTATTATCCCACTTGCCACTAAAGAAGCAAATATTTGGTAACAAGTAATTAACACATTCTATTTACAACATTTAGGATGGGAATCATTTGGGCTCTTTATTTCTTGTTGGCAGACACCTCGCCCTTTAAAATGAAGAAGAGGTCCTCGTGATTTGCCAGATTTTGTTTCCAACTGCAGTAAGAGCAGCAAGTCAGTATGACTGCTAACAGGCAAGAAAAGACATGTCAAGGACTTAAATAACACCAGCAAGAGGTTTCTGCACAGCACTTTCTAATAGAAACTTTCTTTCTTTCTTTCAAGGTGACATTGCATTAGAGGACTGTATTGTATATTAGAGGACATTATACATAGATAGCAGGATTTAGACCTAAATGTTTTCTGATCACCTCCTTGTGACTGCTATTATGCTGCAAAAACACAGATAAATGTACTTGCTGGTAAATGGGCCCTTCTGTTTGATGGTATTGTACACACTTTACTTATGATTTCACATGCATCAGTGTTTTGAAAGAAATTTTGTTTTCCAATCGTCCAATATCAGCTGATAATGATAAACCTAATTTTTCTAGCAAATTTAATACCATTAATCTAAGGCGCCATGCTTGGTGCACTACTGGGTCCCATCTTTGCTGTGGGTGCATTGACCCATCCATTGCTTATAGAATTGCCAAACAAAAAAGTCAATTAAAAAAAAAAGAAATGTTTATTACTTGACTTTTGGTCTCACACACAAACCATCATCTGGAGTGAAAAACATATATAAACTTAATGAGCGTTGACATCGGCAGCAAGAAAACACAAAACATGATACCAAGGTCATCCTGAGAATAACTGAGCTGCATTCCTTTTCCCTCCATTACCACTTTATTAAGAGTCTTATAAAGCAGTAGTTCATAACAGCTTCATCTGTGCTACTGTTCCCCCGCTGAGCTGACATCTTATCTGTCCACACAAATGTTCTGCTCCTCATCTATCTAAAGTGAGCTCATAGACTTTCCAGACCACCTATTCCTTTTTCCTCGCCGTCATGCACACTTCTAGCCAGCTTTCTCCAGCTCTAGGGATTCCTTTTTCTTTGCCTTAACAGAATTACACAGTTAACAGGCCACAGAATGCATATCTAAAATAGTGACTTAATTGCTGTGAAAACTGTAAATCTGATATCTCTGACAAAACAGAATCCAGCTGGTAAATGGAAAGTGTCCCACTGCAAATCTCAAACAGTCATCTACAACAACAATTAAACTGTCTGATTTTATGAGCAGAATAGCATGCAGGAATGCCTATGTAAAATACTTTTATGGGCAGTTAGATGACATTTGTTTAGTTATGTGGACGTTTTTATGGGAAAAGGGGCTAATGTCTGTCTGGTGTGTGTAAGGCTAAGTATTGCAACTAAATATTAGATTATATGTACATGCCTCTTTTAATATGTATACCATGAATTTTAAAGGGACCATTGCCATGCCTCACTCTTAGCACAGTGTCTTCAAACAGTTTATATGTTAAAGGGAAAACTATACCAAACAATGTAGGTCTCTATAAAAAATATATTGCATAAACAAGCTCATATTTATATTACTATCCCTAATTTAATGACTGGACTGTTTAGCCAATTTTTAGTGTAATTTATCACTCTTAAATGTGGGTTACAAATACTTTTACACAATAAATGGCAATTCTTTTGTCACTTCATCTTCTCCTCCAATGTACATATAATTTTATTATCTTTCTCACCATTTATTGTATGGGTAACCATAAGTAAGCTACATTTAGACATGTTATATTGCTTCAATTGCTGAACTCTTTAGAACATTTGTAAACCATAAAATTGGGAACTGAATGTAATGTATTAGTTCAACTGCCTTACAGTTTCCATCTAATTCATGGTGTCTTCGTTCAGCTTCACTGCACATGCCAGCATCACGTTAGCCACAAATCCTCGTGAAATCTAAATATGAGCAGTGTTTGTCACTGCAGCTCCTGCTAAACATGCCTCATTAACCAACCTGCTCTCAAAGTCACAGAGGTCTGTTACACACAAGCCCAGCCTTTTATGTATGTGATGTTAACAGCTTGATGCATAAAACACACCTGTTGGGAACAATATGCTTTCAGTATATCTTTTAACCTTCGTGTATCCATCCTTTTGTTTCGTTAGTGACCTGTAAGTCTAGATGCTTTATTTAGTTAAAATGTGATTGTATGACATTTGACAGCCTGCGAATGGGCAAAGGGTGATAATATCTCTCTAATGGGACTACAAGGTGTAACACTTTATTAGATTAATAGACAGTTTTACACCAAGAAAAAGAATGTTTGAGTGTACTTTGATATTAACAGCTCTTATAACACTATGGGGTAGTTTTATCAAAGTGTGAAATTAGAGCTCCCCACAGTAACATTCCACTGCCCTCTCTATTTGTTTCCTGGAGGCTAAGAGAAGCGAATCCTCTACCTTCTGCCTCTCTGTATAGCTGTATTGACATCACAGCTTCTCCCTGCGTGTAGCTACACGGAGTGGCAGTGGATAGAAACATGGGCATTTTCAGATCTCCTCTCTGTTTAGCTAGATGCAGGCGGAAGCTGTGATTGCCGGTCAGCACAACCAACGCTCTGTGTGTAGATGCGTATATGATGATGTATCAATGGGTGAAAGTCTGAGTTTACCATTTGTTAAATATGCCTCAAAAAATCTCATAAAAATGAATAGAGAACAGTGGAATTTTACTGTACTGAGCTCTAATGTCACATGTTCATAAATCTGCCCTAATTGTCTAGGGAACCTTTTTGAAAACTGGGCTGTGATAATGAAATCCAGGTGTTATCAAAGGTCAAATTAAAGTTTTATGCTTTTAAACACCTTATTGGTGCTTTCCCAAAAAGTCGCATTGCCAATTGTATCCTTTATTTTACCATAAAAAAACATGGAGATGCTATCACCAGGTTGCTGGATAATATGTATTAAAGATACTTAGGAGCAATAAAAGATTCAACTAAGATCTATTTGCTATTTTAGCATGAAAAACATGGAGATGTTATCACCAGGATGCTGGATAATATATATTTAAGATAGTTAGGAGCAATAAAAGATTCAGTAACTGTTGCTTTTACATTTAAGAGACTATGGTCTCTGTGTAATAACAGATATAAACCGAATTAACTTTGCATTCCACAATGCAAAAAAATGTTCATTGTGCATTTTATTATACAGCTAATTTGTGTATGTTAAGACCAGCTTGAAGGCGTCATAATATTTTGTGCTCAAAAGAACTCATTTCATTAAGACATTTTATTATATTCACTGTCATACATCAAATCACACAATCTTTTTTGGTTAAGTTGTAATGTGCTCACAAAGTATATCTTAAATTTGCACAAAGGCAAAATAATTAGGACACAGGAAAAATCGTTAAGGTTGTGCATTTTTGTACCACTATCGTTGTTTAGCACATAGTGGAGCTTTCATTTAAAAGTAAATAATTTATATTAATAATGTATAAATATACTGTAAACAAAATTACAAACCTCACTTGACCTAAGAATAATACATTACCTCCTGTCATAGTATAAGCTTTATACTGGTATGGTAATATTGCTAAACAGATTTTGTTTGCGTTATACATATTGCTATAAAATTTTTTTATTACTAATAATGTACACATTGTGAATATCTTATTGCAAACCATATTCTCACTTTAAAGTTGCTGACAAATAGAGAGAATAAAACATTAAGCAGGTGGCCTGACTGTGTTTTTTATCGTTTCAAAGTTAAAAGGAAAGTACTTTACTTCTAAAAACTCTGGGGGCATAAATGCACATTTTACAACTTATTACTAAACCACAAGGAAAGTGTGTATTGACACTTACCATAAGAAGTTTTTTTTCCCATAGTGCAACAATGAATGACAGACTTGCAATAGCAATCATCTGACAGTCTAGCAGCTGCTAGTACTTTAAAAGATATGTTTGCACATAATTATAATGGTATGTACAAACCAAGTGTCCTAAACATATAAATGCACTCGACTTTGTATCCAAGCAATCTGTGTAAAGCAAAGGAGACCTAATACTTGGGGACAGATAATGAGGAATCATATCACAGAAAACCGGTTATTTTAAGGAAGAGGATATTAATAATCTTACTTTCCAAGAACTTAAACTGTTAATTCATGCTTCCTATCACTGCATGTATAGTTTGCACAAAGTAAGAGTAAATTCTCCAAAGGCAAAATATCACAGGCTGTGTTATTTTTTAATCTTAAGCCAATAATTAAATTGTTTGTATCGTTGCATATATTGCTTATGCCTGTGTGCTCTTTGATATGGAAATGCATTTCTATATGTATATATAAAACACTGTCATCTCTTTTTTGTTTATGTATCTAACATCTATACATATAAGGGCTGCGGCACACGGGGAGATTAGTCGCCCGCGACAAATCTCCCTTGTCGCAGGTGACTAATCTCCCCGAAATGCCATCCCACCGGTGAAAATTTAAATTGCTGGTGGAATGGCATACGCGGTGCTGCAATTTCCCGAAATCGCGAAAGTTGCCTTGAGAGGAAACTTCCGCGATTTCGGGAAATCACGGTGGCCGCGTATGCCATTGCGACTTACATTTTCACTGGTGGGATGGCATTTCGGGGAGATTAGTCGCCCGTGACAAGGGAGATTTGTCATGGGTGACTAATCTCCCCGTGTGCCACAGCCCTAAGTGTGTTTTGCCTCATTTTAGACATACAGGCGGCTAATCCCAAAAAAAGCAGCTACATAACACGGTAGAAAACGCATTACTTGGGTAATGGGCCCACAAGGCAGTTCTATTGTGTCAGCAGCAGACTACTGGAAGCATTAATTAATACATTTGAAGAGACCTGAAAAGTGGATGTAAATGCGGAAATGGAATATATCAATATTCTCTCGAGCCTTGTTTTTTGCATGAGCTTGGGTCATCGCTAACACTTACACACTAATAATGATAGACAAGTGCCATTAGGTATTTTTGTTCCTTAGTCCTGTCATCTATTAAATTTCATTAAAGCACTTAAACGTCATGTGCAACTGTGTTTTTCGAGGGGGTGGAACCATGTGGTGTAAAAATAGCACCATGCCCATATTAACTTAACCTCCATAACACCATATATGATCATCCGGGTTATATTTGACCAAATATGTTGCTGCACTTATTGCTCAGTTTTAGGCGTATTTCACCACCATATTTTATACATAAATGAATCTCTTTTTGCCCTAGAAGATGGTTCCTACGAGTTTATGAGGGTACTGAGTTTATAGTTTGTACAATGAAAAAGTGTGCATTTTCCCCCTGCACAACATTTTAAGCAATGGTAAAATTTAACAGCAATTAAAATTAAATTTTCTTTATCTGTTAATTTGTCTGGTATGTTTCCTAATGTGTAAATGCATTTCTGTAGGGAAGGAAGCATAAGGTTCAAAAATAGATACAGTCAAGTATACGCATACTCCTAATGACCTTCTGCACCCACTGCCATATAGTTGCACTGACAATTTCAAGGGTGACTGTTTCAGACATTTATTTGGGGTGGGATTACCTTGTTCCATATGTTTATATAATTTAAGTCTGCAATAATAACATATAAAGAATGTAAAAATCCAAGAATTGCTGTATTATTTAAACAAACAAGGTTAATAACAAGTTTAATGCCTGTTAAGGGTAATGTTAATTCCAAAATGAATGGAGAAAGTTCTAAAGTGATGTCTGCCTTATGGAATCCTTAAACTAAACCAAAAAGGAAATTAATGACTTCTGGTCACTACTAGTGAATAATATCATATCTTAAAGCAGGAGGAGCTTTCACTGTTTCTTAAAAATTAGAGCACAAGTAGAACACTGGACCAGGTAGTCACTATTGATAATTAGAGGCTTTGTATTTCTTACAGAAATGTTAACATCATGTTAAGTTAATCTTAATCTCCCATATTCAATTTTTCCCAATTCTAACAATGTTTTTATTGGTATTTGCTTATTTTATCTACCTTGCTGTACTATGTGCTTTTGGCCTTTTTTTTATCATGTTAGTTGAGCAAAATAAACTTTACTTACCCTACATAAATTATATAAATCTTGTTCCCCTTAGTCTTGTAAGTACACAATCACAGCAAGCAGGCAGCTGCCATTTTGTAAACACTGTTATTAAGACAAGCTTTGCATCATCCCAAAGTCTTGTTTATGCTCCACAATCTGGCACCTGATGCCCATGCCCATGTACAGGATACATCAATGCAATGATATCTAGTAAGTGCTGAATGGAAAATGAAGGTAATTTCCTGAAATATGACTGACAGCTGCAATTTTTGAATACATTTATAACAGGTATTTATGTTTTAATAAAAGATTTGGGGTTTTATGTTTATTTTGCTTCTTTTTTTTTATACAGATTTTTATGTGTTGGTGACAGATCCCCCTATTTATTATTGGCTGACAAAAGCTACCGTGCATTAGAATCCATAAGAACTGGACAAGGGCAATGTTTTTTAAATTTCTTTAATTAACACTTGCTGGCAGTAATTTCAGTGTTAATTTAGTTAACCATTAATAGCTAAATTAAATTTACTCAGCTTTCAGATTAGGGAAATGATTCTTTAAACTGATGAAGAGCAAAGATTGGACTATTTCTATATTAGCAATATGCTGATATAGTAAAACTACAACCAGCAGATTGGCCCATTGATGGAGAAAGGGTATATATATTGTTTTGGAAAAGCGCATTGGTTAAAGGGTTAGTACAAAAGCAAACTTATCAGTGGAATGTTCCATGAATAGAATTTCCATTGTGGTATCAACTACAGTACAACATAATGGCATACCAGGCACTCAGTTATTTCTGAAAAGAACATGATTCAGTATTATACAGAGCTGTTCAATGACAAATAACAAATGAAAGCCAATGGTGCTGTCCAGCTTTTCAAGCAGTGCTATGGAGCCTCATATGGCAGAGGTTACTGTAGATCAGTAAGTCAGTATTTCAGTCTTGGAATAAAATATACTTCATTTTCCAAATATGATACTAAAAAATGAAGTGTAATTACATAACTAATAGGAGGAGTAATGGAAAGAGCAAATTGAGCTCATTTGGGGTAAAAAATCAAGGTAGGAAACACAATTGTATTATTTTATTAAAAAAGATGCCACAGAGTGCAAATGTGGGAAACTAAATGGAGCTAAAAAATTAAAATACATAGCTGCATTTTCAGTCTGACTGGATTTGATTTCTGCTTCATACCCACATTTCCACAGCTAAACTAAGAAATGTATATATAGATATCATCATGAACAAGATGAGGTAAATCTGTGTATCAATTTTTTGCAATCATGGTGAAAAGAATGATGTACTTTACAATGCACTGTTGGCTATTCTATGTGTTATTGTTGCTTAGAGTTAGGTTCATGCCCTCTCACTGTGTCACTGAGCACTTCCTGTGTTGGCCTCTCTGCCCTGCAGGCTCTGCTTTTGCACTTCCTGTCTCTTTCAAATGACTGCATCTTGTTCCAGACTTTACTTCTTTTCAAAAATTCCACCTTGCTCTAAACAGCTTTTTTTCTGTAAATTACTCCAATTACATATTAAATAGGTTTAATCTAAATCACCTCTCTCTCCTCCATGACGTACAAAATGGTGTCTCTTCTTGAAATGTGACAGAACATGTTTGCCATTAATGACATTAACAACTTTACATATGCTTTTTCTGATATGTAACAAAACAGGGATACAAATAAAAATACAACAACAGTTATGCTTTTTCTGATATGTAACAAAACAGAGATACAAATAAAAAGTGGCTTTTCTGTCCAAAATACACTTATCAATGCATTTTACACAGGCAAATAAAACTACTTTTGATCATTTACTATGCAAAATATTTTAGTAAACTATCATTGCATCCATTAAATTAATAATTAAATATTACTAAATGTCTTAAGGGCTCTTTCAGATGGATATATATACTGCAGGTGCAGATGGCCTCCTTAGGGTAACACACAGCTAAAACCCTGATGTGAATGAGCCCTAAGTGACATTTAATTTGTGTTTACACAAACGCAAGGCACACTGATAAACAGGTGTTAGAATATACACTCATGCACATTCTCTGAAACAATATTTTTTCCTTGGTTGTCACGCCGGGATTGCTGGAAAGCCACGAATGCTGATCTGCAGCTGACACAATGTTTCCTTTCACACTATTTCTATTTAAAATTAAACTTTTACTAACATCAAAAAACTATACACGTTTTACTGTGGTTTTCATACAATATGCACACATTACATATTATAGCATTGCAAGCAGTAAAACTCATTCATATTATCAATCATAATATTCATTAAGATAAAGAAACATTTACTATTTGAAATAATGTTTTTTGTTTTTTTTTTAAATTGCACTTTGCAACAGAATGCCAGAAACAGCTCTTGATTATTTTTACACGTTCCTTAATTCCTGCTGCACATTGTGAAAGACATAAACTGTAATTTTAATTCACACTGTCAGATGCATAAATCATTGGCACTATCCTCATTTTCGGTAGGCAATAACGTGCTTTCTTTAACACGGCAGCTCAGTACCTGTTGCAATAATGCTACTACGCCATGTCACATGTTATGCTATTAGCTTTTTGCGTCTTCTCAGAAACACCTGCATGTACTTGTGAAATGAAATGAAAGCATGCTGTGTAGTATCTCCCTGTCGCTCTCACTATATGTGTGTATGTTTGTGTATGCAGTCACCTCTCTCACCTCTTTTCCTGGGGTTCAAAGGCTGTGCTGTGACTTGGCTTGTGCTCTTGTGTGTCTGGTCCTCACAGTGACTTCAATCTATCTTTCTAAAGTGTGCATTCTGGTCTGCTGCCAGCTTTACCCAGGGAGTGAGGCTACTGACCAGCCCCACCTCTTTTTACCCATGATTTGATGAGACCCTGTTTTTCAGTTCCTTCGCATGCCACTTTAACTGTGTGGATGCCGAACAGGCCATTGCATGCATGGAGCATATTCACTTATATGCTATAGGAGCTGGTGAATAAAAATTTTAAAAATCATGCCTACATACGGTCAGAGCGTCCATAAACATATGTCCCACTAGATGGAAAAAGTAATGGGACTGACTGGAGGCATGTAACTGTTAGCAGTTTTGTCAGGGGCCACACCTTTTATAAATGAAGCAGTTATACAATAGGAATCCAATTTCATTTCAGCAGTTACATTGCTGAGTTTTCAGTTGATTTCCCACTGGGGCCAAAAATGCCATGTGCTTGAGTGGGGGGTGGTAAAAAAAACTTGCCGTGCACCGTTGCCCTATACAAAATACATAATAATACATCCATAAGGAATGCTTACTTTGCAACTAATTCAGATAGCTGCATATAAATCTTTTTAGTTTGCAGCATGCATCTATTTTACTTTCTAAATAGCAGAATGTGGTTTCAGTTGGCAAATCAGTATCTGACCAGTCTAGGTTAGAGTCCTAGTCTAGAACAAAAGGACTTTTACTTTTAATTTTCCAGATATTATTAAGGGGTGCAAGTGTGGGATTTGGGTGCTCAGTCAGCCAGCTTTTCTGCTTGAGGGGGAAGTCACTTCTCTTTGCCTTAAAGGGCAAGTTACGCCTCCTTGGCCTATGAAATAATAATGCAATAACCTATGACAATGCATCTGAAGGTTAGAGAGATTAGGAGAATATTTTTCGGTTTTTTCTTGGGCACCTAGTTGCCTCTGCCATATTCAACCACTCCTTGGTCCCAGTGTGCACTACTGCAGTTTGCTTCAGATCTGTCTGGCTGGAAGTGGCATCACTGATAAATCCCACTGCATTTCTTGAGACAAACAGCAGCTTTAAAAAAGGAGAATCTCTTTTTTGCTGTTTTTTTTAGGGTAATGACTTTGGGTACCCACATTAACAATATTCCTCTAAATCATCTTGACCGGTGAGTCTGTTTTAAAAAAACATCCCTTTTTGTTATATTGAGCCACATTGGTGCCATCTTTCCATGCTGCCATTGTCTTGGCACATAGGAGTGCTAGCACAATGGATTTGGTTAAGGAATGCTATGGACATGGCCCAAGGAAACCTGCTTACCAACTATCACTAGGGCGAGGTGGCCACCCCACATTAGTGCAATTTGATTATCCATATATGTTGACAAATTGTATAAATATCAGCCATAATAATTAGTTACTAAATCTGGAAAAAAGTTAATAAATATAGTTTGGTAGTTCCTTCCCGGGCGTCCCTCTCTCTTTCATCCTTCTCTCTTCCTTTCTAGCATGACCCCATTTCTGGGTTTCACTATTCCAGAAGTGCAGAATACAAGTGCGTATATGCCTTGCATTGTATACAGGACAGTGACCGGCTCCATGTTGTACTTCCTATCATTCCCAGCTCCAGTCAGGTGATCCCAATAGTGGCCAACTAAAGGGCAAGCATTTGGATGTTTTAACTTTGAAAGTAAACAAGTTTTATTGTGAATTTGTTGCCATTTATTGTGCCATACATCATCTAAATTTTTTTTGTGGTCCTTTTACTTCAAAGTTTTCATATTAAGTTTATGATTTGAGGTATTCGGGGTTATTTTAATGCATTTTAGCATGCGTGTTTTGTTTTGTTTTTTTGCTGTTTTTAATAAGGAACTATTTGTGCAGAAGTCATTAGGAGCTGTCATATGCAAACTGTAACAATCTTTATTTAATTCATGCTTTTAGAGGTTTTTCATGTTTTTTTTTCATTTGTAAAACAAAAACCACGAAAAAAAAAATTTAATTTTCGTTATGCATTTTAATTCTGTCATGCTTTTTCAATCGGAATCTTTTAACAAATGGCTAGACATGCTTTTTCAATTCAAATCTTTTAATAAATGGACATTTCTGGTTTAAGTGGAAATGAGTTTATTTGTGGTTACAAAAAAGCACTAAAATCAGAATGCTGACATTTACTAAAGGTTGGATTTTTTTCCTCGACTTGGATATTTTAGTGAAAAAAAGTTGCGACTTTTCCAAGATTTACTATGTGAAAAAAACTGACAGTTCTGAAATCTGAAAATACTTGTCGAGATCACTTAGATGTCAAAAGCAGATGTCTCTTCCCTTTCCTAGAATACATTTCTTTGCTTCAAATTATTAGAGGTTTTTGGATTTTTTATGCTTTTGTTCAACAATTTGAAAAAATCACAGTTATTGCGATTATTCAAAAAAAAAAATTTCTGCAACTTTTTCTGCACATGCTTTTTCAGTTCAGATTTTTTGCTGAATGTCAGGCATTGGTGGAAATGAGTTTTTTTTTTTTTTTTAAAAAAGAGAAAAAAATAAGGTTTAGTAAATCTGCCTCCAAGTGTATAGTTAAAAAATAAGAAATATACATTTACATTTTTGTTTGTTTAGTTTATGACGATTTGGTACGAATTATGAAAACTGTATAGCACTCTCACAGAGGAAAACAAGGGTGCTCCCATGTATTAGAGGTGATCGCTAATGTTTCATGGAAAAAGGCATTGAAAACACAAGTAATGAACAGAACATGCTTTAATGCACAAATTCATATTTTGATGAAAAAACATTTGGCTATTTAGACCCCGACTACCACTTAACACCCAGAACTGGATGCTAAGGTCAGTATTATTGCAAAGCTATTGTGGACTAAGCATCAGGACAATGATAAAGCCCAGGTAACATATCTGTCACATATCAATGCTGATTGTACTAACCTACCCCAGGCACCTTGGTTTCTCCCATTCATCCCAACCAATTCTGCACTGTTAGTCCCAGAAACTACGCATTTGCTCAATAACAACAATCTCCTACAGGTATGGGATCCCTTATCCGGAAAGCCGTTATTCAGAAAGCTCTGAATTACGGAATGCCAATGTCCCATAGACTCCATTTTAATCAAACAATTCAGAATTTTAAAACTGATTTTCTTTTTCTCTGTAGTAATAAAACAGTACCTTTAATTGATCCCAACTAAGATATAAATAATCCTTATTGGATGCAAAACAGTCTTATTGAGTTTAATGAATGTTTAATTGATTTTTTAGTAGACTGAAGGTATGGAGATCCAAATTACAGAAAGACCCCTTATCCGGAATACCCTTGGTCCCGAGCATTTGGATAACGGGTCCTATACCTGTATTTGGATTTAATTATACTAGTGCATAAAGATCTCACACATGAGGAAGTTCATTAAAGTAGTACTGAATATTCAAGTACCCAATTACAGTATATTGACTGTTTTGGTTTATAATCCAGTGTACAAAACCCTACCACCTGCTAAATGTTTCTTTGCCTTAGCCGCCACTGTTCAGATTGTAATTTTTTTATGTTCTCTTGGCAATACAAATTTCCAGTTGCTGTTTAGGACGTCTTTTCACCATGGCCATTTAAATCCTGTCTTTCACAACTCCTGGACAAACAGTGCGGATCATGTTATGCTTTATTTATCTTTCATTACCTTTCATTTTGTATTTTTGATAATGTCTCCCAACTGTTTATGAGCGTTGGGGTGGAGCATCCACTGCATCTATATGCAGTCTTTGCTGGGCTGCTGTTGTAGGGCTCAGGAGTTTAGAAACTCAGTGGAAACAAATATAATATAATAGAAATTATATTTAATAATTAGCAGAACAAGTACCGTATATACTCGAGTATAAGCCGAGTTTTCCAGCTCTCAAAATGTGCTAAAAAAGGAATCCTCGGCTTATACTCGAGTCAACTAGTAAGGGCACTGCAGGACTACTTGTCCTACCGGCGGATCCGGATCATGCATTTTTTTCCTAAAAAGAAAAAATTATAGGATTAAAAAAATGTAGCAATTAAATTGAGGTATTAACCTGTACAACCTTGCATGTGGTTGTCTTATGTTGGATGCGCCTCATTTACCAGCCCATACCTTGTGTTTATTAATGTAGTAGTCATGTAAGCACTTGTGAGTGTCCTTTTATTAAAGGAGAAGGAAAGGCTAATAAAGAGTTAATCTCAAGCTGCAGGCATACCTTCAGTTGTCTCAATAGTGCCCTTAAGTCTCCCCATATTTCACCTGTTCAGAAGATCTGAAGCCAAACCAGAAGAAAAAACGATGAGCTGGGTGGGTGCGAGGGGGGTGAGAGCGGTGGGGCGGTGTTGTTAGATCACGGGGGTGCGAGTGGGGAATCCAAGATGGCGGCCGTGACAGGTTGCAAATAAACTTAACTTACAAGCAAATTTTTTGGAGATGTGAGCATTATTTTAAAAAACAAATTTGGCGATTTACTTTGGGCAAGGGAGCTCTACACTATATTAAGGGCTACAGTCGTAGCCTTTCCTTGCTCTTTAATTAATTTGATTATTGAAACTTAGCAGTAGTGGCTGCATTTCCCACCTCGGCTTATATTTGGATTGGCTTAAACTCGAGTATATACGGTATTTGCTTAAAGGGCCACTAAACACTGTTTGCTGCAGACCTGCAGTTTATTAAGGGAGCTGGTAATACATGGGTTTACATGCTGTTTTTCTGTACAGGCTATGAGCCACCATAGTAGCTGTAGTATTGGCTGTTAAAAAATATTAACTATTTTCTGCTGGCCATAACCCTACTTATGTCAAACCGTATAATGAGTCTATGGCATATGATAAGAAGTGCAGTTGTTAGTACCATTGCCTTGATGTGTTGGGGTCCAGAAGTTGGACAATAACACTGTCCTTTTCCTGTGCTTTGTAAAACAGGAATACTTCATAATCAGAAGCACTTGTTGCACAGGATATTTCTATTATGTATGTATGTATGTATGTATAACTTTATTTATAAAGCGCTACTTATGTACGCAGCGCTGTACAGTAGAATACATTAATACAAACAGGGGGATTAAAATAGATAAATACAAAGTATTACAATAAGCACAAATAAATACAAGATACAGTTGTAATAAGTTAAGAGTCAAAGACACAAGAGGATGGAGGTCCCTGCCCCGTAGAGCTTACAATCTATATAGGTCCTGCCAGTAATAGGGATTCGACAAATTACCTAACTCATGATGAAAGATTCTGTATTTCAGATAATACAGATAAAAGGGGAACTCCACCCAAACACAACTTAAGATTTTTGAAAAGTAATCATAATTTCAGGCAACTTTGCCATATATCAGTTAAAAAATATGCAGCCTTTTAATGTAATAATATTGTTTAGAACAGTTACCTAAGCCTGCCCCCCCCCCCCCCCACCCCGTTCTCCTGCTCATTTGGCTGGGAAAAAAAAATGTAACAGTAGTCGGCTGTCCTCAGCCTGCCTTCAGCCTGCATCCTCCCAATCCCACAATCCCCTGCACACGTGATGTCAATAAGGAAAGGAACCTCACATTGCAATGCATTGAGGATTATGCACCTGCATACTGACTGTAATCTGTGGAGACGTTTTAACAATTTGTAACATCAATGTTTTAGTCCTTCCTCCCCTGCCAGGATTTAAAATGATGCAGAAAAGAGAAGAACTGTTTTGCATCTGGATTTCAGCATATAAATATGGTATTTATTCATACTTTTTAAAGGAACTGATTACAGTGATCGGTATATTAGGAGTTTCTGTATTGCGTGCGGCTCTTAAACAAATTTTGGTTTGGAAGCCGTAGTTCCCCTTTAAGGAAAAAAAAAATATATAGAAAGAATGCCACTTTAAAGAAATAAAATATAGAAAGAATATATTTAAAATGCATTTTTCTCACGTGCTGCTCTTATTTCTGAGCTGTAAGGCAAAGAGGATTTGATCGAGTGCCACACAGGAGGCTGTTCACTAATATCAGGAAATTCAATATAGGGAAAAACAGTTGCAAGTGAAATGAGAGTTAGTTGAAAGATATGGAGGGGCGAGATGTTGTATACAGAATGCTGCCAAATTCAATTAGGGCCAATAGAGTGGAGAGTATCAAGATTCACTTCTAAATCCAACTGCTTTTTATTAATGACCTTGAAGTGTTTTTGTAAAACGATTGTCCTTTTTTGGCATTTTTAATATTCTCTGTAAGGATGATGGCATGCAGAACGTTGTCTCATCAGGCCAAAAAGCACCTGAAATCACCCCCACACCTCCCGTTCATGTAAAAGAGAAATGCCTGACATTGCCGGAACTGGAGCACTCCAGCCAGAGGATGACTTAGTGAGCTTTTTTTTTTCTGTAAGGACAGGGCAGCATTATGTGCTTCTGTGCATGTCTGGGCCTCACTCACACACCAGAACAGTTCATCCTATTGGCTATTGGGCAGTTACGCAGGGATTCATTCATTTCAAAAATGAGCATCTACTTTGAGGCCACTGGGAGCAACATGTTGCCCCCGAGCCACTGGTTGGGGATCACTGTCGTACATGATCCCAATTAAGATATAATGAAACCTTATTGGGGGCAAAACAGTCCTATTTTGTGTAATAATTGTTTAAATGATTTTTAAGGTATGGAGATCCAAATTATGGAAAGACCCATTATCCAGAATCTCCATGCATCAAGCATTCTGTATAATAGATCCCATAACTGTACTAGGCTACTGGCCTAATCTAAGTAGTGAAATGTGAAACAATTCCTTAAAGGTTCAGCTCCCTTTCTGTGCTTTATGAAATTATGACGCTCTGAAAGCGTAAATGTATGTTGAATGTCTCTAAAATAAATACCTATAACTAGCAAATAATACCAACACCAGTGTGTATATATCTGGCCAGTGTAGCTACAACAAGCACAGACTGGCCAACAAATAAAGCCCAACAACCAATTATAATAAAGAAACAAATTGAACAAAAGAAAATAAATAAATAAATACCAAATGGTTGGTCTGACTCGGGTGTAAAAACCCCGAGTCAGTCTCTTGAGGTCTGCATGTAATAATAGGCAAATGGTTCCAAGGCAGAGAATCAACAAATGCTCACCAAAGTTCCTTGATGGTCCGGGTGCTTGCAGCCCCGAACCCGCAGCTGAAGGGAGTTATCTCGTAAATGTTGAAAATGGACGACAAGCAATCCGGACTCAAAGGGATCTGTTTAAAACTTGAACTTTATTCCAACATGTTTAAAAACAGCAGATGCCTGACGCGTTTCGTGCATAGGGAGCACTTAGTCATAGGCTAAGTCAGCCTATGACTAAGTGCTCCCTATGCACGAAACGTGGGTTTATTTAATATTTAAATTATTTTTAGCAGAAGTTATGGAGATCCAAATTACGGAAAGATCACTTATCCGGAAAACCACAGGTCCCAAGCATTCTGGATAACAGGTCCCATACCTGTATATGTAATAAAAATGTACTACTGAAAATGTTGTTACGTTAGTGCTGGAAACAGATGTGAACAGTGTCCTTACCCCCTTCTCTATGGCAGGGGAAGGGATGGCCTGTGCCCTTTGCTGTGCTCTGCACCTTGTGCCAGATTTACACCAGGCCTGGGTTGGGATGCAAAATAGGCCTTAGTATTTCAGGTACACTGAGGCCCAGTAAACCCCCTCACAGGCCCAATAAATAATGACAGGCCCTTCAGAAATTGCTGAATCCATTTTGAAATGCAGAGCTGAGGCCACCCCAGTTAACACAGTGCTGCCTGGGTTCAGCAACACTATATTTATGAGCGCAGTTTTAGAGAGGCCCCCTACCTGGAGCGTCAGAGCACCCAGGTCATAAGGAGGAAGCCAGTAAGGACAGGGCTGGCCGAACCCCCACCCCGATGCTGTGTTCTGCTTTTTGCACCCTGCACATTATGTAGGATTTTTATACTTGCAGTAAGGCGCAGAAGGCAGACAGTTGAGGGAGGTTATAAATTGAGGCAGAAGTGCTCTATATATGAGCAAGAAGTAGCATGCATTATACAGCAAATCGCCACACATATTTAGTACTGTTGACTTAATTGTAAAGAAAAATATTTGTGATCCATTATGTGAATGCTTTTCTGCATCGGACCGTTATGTTATTTTATAGGGAAATGGGGACCTCTGCTGGTTATTTCTACTAACTGGACTCAAGAAATGAGTATCTAGCTTTCTTATTAGTGAGCTGTGAGTATTTCCCCAAAATTCCAGTGTAATGACAGGCTTGTGTGCAATGTGTTTATACTGTGTTTCATTTGCAGGTTGCAGCACATGCAGTGTTGGACTGGGGTACCGTGGGCCAACCAGGTACCACAGTCAAGGGCCCACCACCTGCCTGGTACCTTATATACTGCTATATCACATCTCCTACCCCTGCCCCCTTCAGAGAATGTATCAACAGCCAGTAGCCCACCCTACCCAGCACACCAGTTGAAACACAGGTAGCCAGGCATCATACGCCCACCCAGATACACAGCCGCTCCCTCACTCGCCTCTTTCTGATTCTCCCAACCAGTGACATCATCAGGGGCATGCAGGGCTGCTGGAATATACATGGAGGGACTGGAGCAGTGTGGGACAGAAGGAACAGTGGGTGCTAGAGCAGCCAGAGGGAGTAGAGACAGTAGGGCCCAATAGGACCGGGAAGGGGGCCCATAGAGCTGTGTAAAATAAGTATGTATATGCACACCACTGGAGAGGTAGGTAGTGGGTGGGCTCGTGGCCACAGGGGCTCAAAAAAACTGGGGCCCATTGGGTTTTTTCCCGGTGTCCAAGTGGGCCACGAGCACACGTTCAGAGTGGGTATACCGTTATATTTAGTGTGCCAATGTGCATGGAGTCAATAATGGAATTCGTATCTTATTCTCATGGCACAATTTAGTTGTGCTGGGTTGATTATTGGGGGTGGAGTTAATTTCTTTGAGTTGCAGCAGGTCAGGTCACCTGGTGTTTTTTCCTTTCCCTTCCTCCAACTGACTCTTGCGCTTAAAGTAATACTTCAGTTTAAATAAATGAAACTGGGTAAAATAGATAGACTGCACAAAATAAAAAATGTTTTCAGTATAGTTAAATTATTATATTATATAATATATAATATTGTATTAGATAATATATATTGGTAATACCCGCTTCAGAGGAATGGCTTCCCAGTCCTCCTCCCAAGTTGAGTCCTCAGAGGGTACATCTGTTACACTTGGAATAATACTAACACTACTACTACTGCTACTACAGTGCAGCTCCTTGAATATAATAGGGCTGAAGTGATGAGAGGCAGCTGCAGTGGTAGGGATCTCTTCCCTGTTAGTTGGAATCTGGTTACACTCAATGGGTAGGTAATGGTATTTCTATACCGCTGTTCATAGGAGATACTACAAGACCACTGGCTCTTGTGCCTGAGACTTCTGTAGTTCCAGCATAGGTGCCCAGGGTGTAGCATCTCCCTTTATGTTTAACAGGTCAAATAACTTTGATCTTGCAAGAGATCGGTTACTCTGATCATCCAGAATTGTATACAGTCTTACAGCCTTTTCAGGTTGACCCTTGGGGTACACATGAACCAAGCATATTTTTGTCATGGAGTCCTTCTCCACAGACTAGAGTACATGTAGTTGATACTGGGTCAGGAGGTGCCGTTTTGTCCGTTTCCGCCCCGCCTTGCTTTGCTGCAGGAGGGTTATCTGTGGACATAGAGGGACTGCATTGAAATGGATGAAATGCTTTTATGTGGTCATTACTTAACGGTAGCCTTACAGTCTTTAGCAAGGTGCTCTGTGGAGACACAGCATTTGAAGCAGACCACAAATTTTCTTAAGAGTTCCTTGCACTCCTGCACGGGTTTTTTCCTGAAGCCAATACATTTCCTGAGCGGGTGTGGTTTGTTATGTAAGGGGCATTCACAATTTGGGTTTTCAATTTTGTTGCCTTGATCGGTCCTTTTAGGGACTGTAGTAGGTACAGTCCTTTTTACTGACACTGGATATCTGTGGTCTCTGTGTGTAATGCATGGGCTTGTGAGCTTTGGAGCAGGTGGACCAACAGGGTTTAATTCACCAGAGGCAAAACTCGGGTCATTCTTAGGGGCTGATTTACTAACCCACGAATCCGACCCGAATTGGAAAAGTTCCGACTTGAAAACGAACATTTTGCGACTTTTTCGTATGTTTTGCGATTTTTTCGGATTCTGTACGAATTTTTCGTTACCAATACGATTTTTGCGTAAAAACGCGAGTTTTTCGTATCCATTACGAAAGTTGCGTAAAAAGTTGCGCATTTTTCGTAGCGTTAAAACTTGCGCGAAAAGTTGCGCATTTTTCGTAGCGTTAAAACTTAACGCTGCGAAAAATGTGCAACTTTTCGCGTAAGTTTTAACGCTACGCAAAATGCGCAACTTTTTACGCAACTTTCGTAATGGATAGGAAAACTCGCGTTTTTATGCAAAAATCGTATTGGTAACGAAAAATTCGTAAAGAATCCGAAAAAATCGCAAAACATACGAAAAAATCGCAAAGTACCGATCATTACGAAAAAAACGCAATCGGACTCCATTCGACCCGTTCGTGGGTAAGTAAATCAGCCCCTTAGTGTCTGCAATTTTCCTGATAAACTTACAGAAGTAGGAAAAGGGAAGAAATGAAACCTGATTCTCTTCCTTGTACTTTGATCCAAGCGATACCCACCTTTCCTGAATACTGTTGACTCCACAGGCGGTGTCGAGGTAACTAAGGGCAGGGAGATGTATTTCAGCCTTGGCGAGTTGGAGCTCCAAAAGCTCTTGGAACTTTAAGTTGTCCTTGCCAGATATCTTTGGGAAATCTTGCAACCTTTTGAATAAGGCATCTTCAATTGCTTCTGGACTGCCAAAGCTAGGCTCAAGTCTGTTCCAAGCAGCGCTAAGTCCTGCAGCAGGGTTGTCAATATGCACTGCTTTGAGTCTCTTAATACATTCAGTGGACTGGGGACCTAGCCACCTGATAAGCAGGTCAAGTTCTTCTGTAGCTGTGATGTCTAGTTCACTCATTGTGGCCTTGAAGGTGGATTTCCAAACTCTATAATTTTCTGGTTTGTCATCAAACTTAGTGAGGCCTGTCTTGGTTAAGTTCTCTGTGGAGCATGTATTTAGCAAACGACAAATCTATGTTTTCAGACCTTGCATTTATGGCTTCGGGTGGAACAGAGTTGGAAACAAAGGCTGGTGCATAAGCATTTAACCTTGACACTGGTTTAGATTCCATAGATGTGTTGGGTTGCAGCTGTGAAGCAGTGGCTGGATGTACTGGAGCATAAATAGGTAGATTGTCTTGAGATGCAGCCATAGTCTTGATTGATGCAGCCATTGTGACTGGGAGCTGTAGTTTTGGAGAAGTATCTGAGCCAGTCGTGTCAGATGCAACTGAATGTCTGCTACTTTGGTTTAAGATGTAGTTGGTAATGTTTTACAGATAACCCTTTGTGTCTGTTAGACTGCCACGATCTCTTTCACTCTCATTAGCCTCTTGTTCTAAAACCTTCAGCCTTGCCAGAGCTGTGGCGTGCTCACACTGCTTTTCCAAAGTCTCCATTTTTGCTTTCTTGCGTGCCGCTTCTGCTTCCATTTCTGCTTCTGGCATGCATCTTCTACTTCCATTTCTGCTTTCTGGCATGCAGCTTCTACTTCCATTTCTGCTTTCTTGCGTGCCGCTTCTGCTTCCATTTCTGCTTTCTTGCGTGCCGCTTCTGCTTCCATTTCTACCTTCTTTTGGGCGAAAGCCGCCTGAACCGTAGCAGCTTCTGAGTCAGTGCGTGTCTTAGTAAGCTGTTGGCTGAGAATGGAAGATCTTGATTGTAGGGATTTGGAGGATCTCGTGGAGTGTCTCCCAGATACAGAACGCTGAGATCTGGACTCATGAAGTTGTGTGATTCTCACTTCTGCCTTTGTCTTTGTTTAAAATACTACGCGGTCTCTGTTTAGATTCAACTTATCAAATTCCTTTGCTACTTTCTGTGACTCTGAAGTGTTGTACCACTTTAAGAAGTGGGTATATTTAAAACACAATTGCTGGTAACTCTCATAGGTAGCAATTCATTGTTTAAGAGTGCCTTCAAGTTGCAGTGGATCAAAGGCAGGTTGGGAAACAGCAGACATACAGTTAACAGTCTTAGAAAGTACTAAGAAAGTACTAGAAAGCAAAGCTTCTTTATCAGTCTCAAACATTTGTTGAGCTTTCCAAGTCAATTTGGTTGTGCGCTTTGGTTTTGCACTGGGTTCAGGTTTTAATTCCTGATCTGAAAGGCCTGGCAGAGAAGGAGTTAATGCTAAATTCCTTAAGCAGCAGAGAAATGTATCAATTTAGCTGAGGTTTGCAGGGCCTGTGTGCAAGGCAATGCAGGCAGGTTTCACTGTCACTTACTTTACAGGACTGCAGGCAGGAGGCAATACCATGTGCTGATGCAAACAGCTATACTATGCATGTATGATGTGCAAGCAGATTTGTATGATAAAATTCCAATAAGCAGTCACTGCAGTGTTGATGGAAGCTGCCGTGTGCTGTGCTGGCATATACAGACTTGTGTGACAATGGCTGTGATGCTGCACTGTCTTTAAGTTGCTGTATTCCTAGTATCCTAGTATAACATCTCACATTATATTCCAGAGTTATCAATAGATCTTTTGACTGTTCTGCCTCTCCAATCTAAAGGTGGCCATACACGAGCAGATCCGCTCGCTTGGCGATGTCGGCAAGCGAGCGGATCTTCCCCCGATATCCCCACCTACGGGTGGGCGATATCGGGGAGCATTTAGGTAAAAAAAAAATAATCCGATCGTTTGGCCCTGGGGCCAAACGATCGGATTATGTGGGCAGCAATGGGGCAGTCTGCTCGGGGACCGCATCAACAAGCCGATGCGGTCCCCGATCCGACCGGATTTTCTAACCTGGCCGATCAATATCTGGCCAATTTCAGGCCAGATATCGGTCGGCCAGGCCGCTCTGCTCTCCCCATACACGGGCCGATTAGCTGCCGAATCGGTCCAAGGGACCGATATCGGCAGCTATAGTCGGCCCGTGTATGGGGACCTTAAGTATTGCAAGTGTAATCTCTATAACTTATCAAGTTGTCTTGAGATAGCAATAACTTACAACCTCAGTAGTGTTGGCAGACAGTTGACTCAATCAGAATGGCACCTTGGAGATCATTGAGAAGTTTATTCCAAACTGTCAAGATCTTGACAACAGTGAACACTCAAGATAGGTCAAAAGATCATAATATGTTCCACTACAGCAAATATATGTGTGTATATAAAATGGAGTCTCGAGATACTGCTGGGGGTGGAGTTTACCATACAGACAGAAAAATGTGGAATATATGGGGTGAGAGATGGGAACAAATGAATAGATAGGCAAAGCATGAAACAACAATGCATGTGTAACATGACATCACTCTTTTGTGCCCAGTTGTGATATCCCCTTCCGATTGCCAATCTTCTTACAGACCCCCTTGGGTTTACATGGCATCCAATTGGTTCGCTTGTAGCTCACGACTCTCTGCTTTCCACCTCTTAATTTCAGGCAGTATTAGGAACCACTTCACATAGGTACATTTCCAACTTAAGCAACTTTAGGTTAATTCCACGACTTTTCCGTTTCCCTTCTCCTTCTGTGCACTTAAAACAGAGTATAGAATGCGCTTATCAAGAGTCACTGGTATGGATCAGGTGGCTGCTCCTTTTTTTTCCCTGTTTGCTACCTGCAGTGTCTCTCCAGGGTTCAGCAGTCCTGCCCTGTATAGTGCTCCTCTCCACGTCCTCTCTCACCACTGACGCGTTTTGCCACTTCCGGCTTCCTCCTGAGTGGCTATCCTCCTTCTAAGCCATCCCAATCCGTCTGTCAATATACAAATTTAGAAACCATATAATATATATGATATATTAGTGGCTGGCCAGCCACTGGCTGTTATTAGTTTCAGCTTGGATAGACAAATAATTGACTGCTTAGGGTCAATTGTTTTCAAATAGATTTTTTTACCTATTTTATGTTATGTACAGTGTAGCACATTCTCATGATTTATACTCCTTACTTAAAAGTTTTGTGTGACTTTATGGGCTTTGCCAATAAATTAATTTCCTACAAACTTATTGTAGTGTCTCCGATGATGTTCTTTCAGATTGTGAGGTTTGTACTACTCACAGTAACACAGGAGACATTCTTGCTATAAGAGATCTGTATTAGTCAGCAAGTTTCACTTTACATGTATAGCATTATTCTGTTAAAAACAGGTTGTTTTTGATTGTTAACTTTGCCACCCCCATATTTAAAATTTTGACTTTTGTACAGCTAAGTTCCATTTTCCACCGGAGAACTGATATGCACTCTGGAAGGACTTTTGTTGATGAAAATAGTAAAGTAATTAATTACATCGTAATTCATTTTCCATCGCATTTTGACACCTAGGGGTTGCACCTAATTATACTTCATTATACCCACTCACTATTGTTACATTCCTGAGTCAGACAGGAGGATCTAGGAATAGCAGTAACGTTAAAGCATTCAACAGGCAGGTGCTTCTCTTTTTCTTTAGATTATATTTTCTATTCTCTGCATATTTCATGTTTCAGTTACATTGTTAGTGTTCTGATTGTTAGTTTATATATGCAAGGATGTTATGGTCTGTTCTTAATGGCTATTATAAGACCTATGATCTGGGGTTGTATTATGAAAAAAAGGGAAACCTGGTGACAACCTTAAAGCAGGGAAATTGGCAATTATAGATTAAAGGTTACTGAATATCCAAATAATATGAAAATTACAAAGAAAGAATGGAAAATGTTTGATTGTCAAATATCTAATGAACCAACTAGCACTGGACGATATATGGCTCTGAAACATAGCTTTTAAACTAAACAATATTTAGTGAATGGCATAGGATAATGAGAATAAAATTAAATATAAAGATAGAATTGCCCATAATGTGGAATGTTTAAAACAGTATTACATTTTGTATTGTAATCAGATCATGAAGAGGAACCAGTTTTTAGTGGCCTGTGTACAATCTAATGTAACTACAACATTTTGATCTGATTAATGGCATTTAACTGCCATTAGATAAGCCACAATAGTGCAAGCTAGAACACTATATTTTCCAAAAAAGCTTTACCTTACCCGAGTAAACAGCCCTAGAAGCTCCCTCTGTTTGTTTAAGATAGCAGCTGCCATATTAGCTTGGTCTCAGTAGCTTCTGTGCTGCAGCTCTAGCTGCTGGTAGCTAAGATTACACAGCACAGTTGGGAGGGGGATTGAATTCTGCTGGGAGGGGGAGCAAATTCTGATGTGAGGTGGAGTGGGGCAGGAGAAGGGAGGAGCAAACTGAGCAGACTCGTGTCCTGAAGGATTTTTCCAAGAGCAGGAAGTCTGATACCGAAGAACTTTAACAAAAAGAAGAAAATAAATTCTGTGTTTCTTTTGATTGTGGACTCAGTGCAGCGTTCATGTGAGTGCTTATGGCTGTAGTTTGGCTGTGCTTTTCTGATAAAGCTTACTTAGTTTTTACCTTTCCTTATCCTTTAATCTTTTTATCCTTTTATCAGAAAAAGATTGCCTGCTCTTTGTGTGCACTCAGTAGGGTGCTGCTATTGTTTCCCCCATCCAGAGTGCAGTCTGTGTTAGCTACACCCCTGGGGGGATAAAAAATCTAAAATCTGCTGGTTTAATTTCCTGCCGCTTGTTACTAACATTTGTCCAGCTGCTGTCTCTTCCACTTTCCAGCTAAGCCCACACTCCCCCTCTTTCCTCTGCAACTTCTGAAATTCTTTATATAGAACAAGGAAGTTTTCACTCATCTAATTTTCACTAGTTTACCTTTTACAATAAGCTGCATAGTTTATAAATATACACACTACTATACCAAAAAGAGGCTCCCAACCTATCTTAGGTTTATATATATATATACAGTATATAAATAAAGGAACTTGTTGGCTACCAGTTAAAATTTTAAACAATTTATAAATATGGAGACAAGCTCACCAGATTAAATAGAGGGCTTGGGTGCCCATGCCCCAAGCCTTTCACTAGAAATGTTTACTCCGTTCAATTAACCTCACAACTCAGAAAACCTATAAAAAATCTTTAAAAGAGTCAGGTCACTCACTGCTCCTTATGGGTGGTCCGGGTGCAATGCCCCAGACTCGCAGCACAGGGAGAAACGCCGAATCAAAGCACCATGTGGCACGCATTCAATTGAACACCAGGGCAGCGGATGTATTTATGAATAAGGCTGTTTAACCTCCACCACTGCCGTGGTGTTCGATTGAGTGTGTGCCACATGGTGCTTTGATTCGGTGTTTCTCCCTGTGCTGCGAGTCTGGGGCATTGCACCAGACTTGATTGAGTGTGTTCCACATGGTGCTTTGATAGTGTTTGGGGGAAGTGTAGCATATGAAAGGATGGTGCAGATGTGTAAAGCACATAAAAAGGGATTACAGTCGGATAAAGGACATCATTACTTGCTCCTGTATGTTACGTTCCCAATTAGATTGTAAGCTCTACAGGGAAGGGACCTCCTTCTTGTATCTCTTAAAATTTAGCACTTAATCTATAAGATTCTTACTTATGTTCTGTTATTACAGTGTACAGTGTACAGTGTTGCAGATAAGCACTATATTACCAAATTTTACAAGGTCCCTTCTAATTATTGGTATTGGCTATTTAAGCCACAGCCATTTTTGCCATTATAGATGACACTTGCAAAATTATCGGATATGTCCAACAAGTCACCACAAGGAGAAGAGAGGTTCAGGTGCACTGCCAGAGCCTTCAGCTAGGGGAGCAGATTTGACTGTTTTTTTGAAGAGCAGGCACTCATTGAGCAAATCTTCAGGCAGATTCAAAAGTAGCTTTATTGCAGTACCATAATCATTTTACATATTTTTTGTTCACAGACACTTAATTACAGGCCTTATAGATTATTGATGCCACTACATTTTACATTACAATCTTGACAATGCCATGCTGTGAGATACACTTCTTCAGTTGGAACATCAGTTTCCTTCCTCTTAGGTATGAATAGAAGAAGATAGACCAACATCTAAAGCGCAAAATGTTTGAAAACTGTCTGGCACCAAATTTCTGAAAGTGACCAAATTGGCTGGCAGTAAAAGGATTAAACCTCCACAGCACTTGTTATGTGGAATGTTAGAGTAGAACAGTGGTTCCCAAACTTTGGGGCTGCTGCTAGAGCACTGGCAGGAGTTTATCTTAAAGGCTAGTGTGTGAGATCTGGGTAGAATATCTGTTTGGTCACCTTTATACACCAGAAAGCCCAGCCCTGAGGTCAGTGTTTGGGGTAAATGCTTATATCTTTGTTTTGTTGTGTTTCAGATGTAATACATACTAAAAACAATACATTTTTTAATGATTAAAATAATGTTGTTGTCACATATTCTCAGGTTGGGAACATCAGAATACTGTGCGTTATGAAATGAGAACAACGAAACAAAACTAAAAGCAGAACAGGAATAAGCCCAACGATATACTCCAGTCGTTCGACTGTGATCTCTTTATAGAGAACTGGTGGGCAGCAGAACGTATTACTGAAAAGTGATATTCTGACTAAAGCAGCCGTATACTAACATTTTGTTCCTGCTTTTAGTTTAAGTAGTTAGAACAGCGAAGAGAGAGGTTGCAATCATTTCCGCCACTGAGCTCATCTTTCAAGGTAAGGAATCCTCAAGTGGGTTTTACAAGTTTCCGGATCATAACTGGTGTTAGAGGACTAAAAATGACCCATTCCGTATATATAGCAAAACAAAGTATTAGAGTCTTATTTGTGCTGCAGACAAGGCATTTATGTTTGAAATTGGTGTAATATATGATTTAAGCAATTTACAGGGCAGATCCCTCATTTTAGTGAAACAAGAGCAGCATTTCTTTTCATAAAAAGGTGATATAAGCCACTTAATAAAATGTAACTAATATAGCATGGCTGTATATAATGCTACATCCTGGATTCCGCTGCCATTAGTGGTTTAAAACCCTGTCGCCTTAATAGCCTCTGAATTATTCTTTGTGATACACTGTACTAGAGTACATGTAGACATTTATCTCTACAACTTACACAAGTGAGAAAGGCACTAGACCATCATATGTGTCCTTAGAAAGCCTCTTCCTGGATGTAGGTTCTTGTTACCCACCCTTGTCACTACATCCAAGTAAAGGAAGTCAATGCCAGGAGGCAATAAAAGCAGACTAATGCCTGGGTGGTATATTACCATTGTAGTAATGGCTGTCACTTCAGTTATTAGGAAGTCTGGGACCTGGGGTTTTCTGGATAAGGAATATTTTCATAATTGAAATGACCATACCTTAAATCTGCTAATAATCATTTAAACCCAAAAGGATTGTTTTGCCACCATTATGGATTCATGCAGGTTAGTTGCCATCAAATGAAAGGTATTGTTTTATTATTACAGGGACAATAGAAATAATTTTAGTACAATGTGTGTGGCAGGAGCCATACTTAGTTTATATTTATGCTCCCTAGCACTTCTTTGCATCATGTATATAGATATTTCCACAAATCATTCCAGAGATTATACATCATTCACATTAGCCCCTGCACTAGTGGAGCTTATAATCAAAGGTCCCTATCACACACTAGGGCTATTTTTATCAGGAGCCAATTAACTGTGGGCAAATTTGCTAATATTATGGTCATATTTTAGAAAACAGTCTATGGATCCCATGGGCAGGCATATGGATTTAAATATATCTTGGAGGGCCACAGTTGGACAGCACTGTCTTAGATAATAAATGGGGGGTTGTGATGTGGTTATCTAACACACAGAATATTGTCTATAAATGCAGGTTTGGATTGCATAGTATGCCAGTGGTAACCATTGCTAATTATGGGTTCATAGTTAAAACTCCATCCAGGGCTCAGTCAGCAAGAAGTTTGTATGTAGTGCTTGCATGGATTTCACCCCTCACTCCAAGATCATAAAGGCAGGATAACAGGCTCCTAATGACACTCACCATTGTGCTTGTATGATAGGGACACTAGATTGTAAGCATCACTGGGGCAGCGACTGATGTGAATGGTGAATAATGTTTGGAAAACAATGTGAAATATCTTGGTGATGTATATATTTAGGCTAATAATAATAATTATAATAATAAAGGCCATTTGCTCTATTTTCCTGCATACAAAGACTTACTTGTCTGCTTATATTTTCCAGATGGGCCAAAAGCCATAAAGGTTAATTCTGTGGGTACAAACCTTACTCTTGAAACATGTGCTGATCCAATAAAAATTATTTTGTTGACTGATCTTAAACCATGAACAATAAGGGCTATGGCACACACGCCATTTTTAACATTGTTATTTGAGGTGGCAAATCCATACATGCCTGATTGCCACAGGTCATCCAGAAGCAGTGTGTGTTTAAGCAACCCATGCCTCTTCCCTTTTAAGTGAATGAAAAAATATCAAGGGAAAGTACCAGCAATTTGATCACTGCCACAAGAAAACAATCATGAAAACTTGCATGTTCCATAGCCAAAAATCCATGTGTTAATAGAAGATTTGGCCATTTATTGTAACAGTTATTTTCCATTTACAGTGCATTCTTTATGATATTATCTTATTCTGATTTTAGGAAAATCGAGTGGACCATGGATTTGTGTTTCAAACGAAAGCATTGGAAGACCTGCTACTATTTAATTGGCTGCATTCTTTTATTCTTGCCATCCATTAGTTTTGGGTGGACTGTAAAAAAATGCAACGTTGCAGATAGATCTATGCTACTTCGTGATCCCATGTTTGCCACTCGCTGTTCTTTATATAAAAATGCAACTTCCCTGGCTTTGTGTGGCAATATTACAAATATAACTGCTGACATATCAGATGTTCCTTCTACAATTAATATCCTCTGTCTTTCTGGCAGCAACACATTCATTCCAGGAGGCACCTTTGCTAACTTCAAGAGGATCAAATATTTGTTCATGAAGATGCCTTTGGTGAGAATTTACCCAAATGCCTTCAAAGGACTGGAAAGTCTAGAATCTCTCGCAATCTCATTTCTCGGGCATTCAAAGTGCAATAATCTCTCTATACCCACAGATGCCTTTAGCAATTTATACTATTTGAGAGATCTCAGCATAGAAGGATTTAAACTGGTCAAAAGCATGCTCATACATCTTCCTTTCTCTACATCCCTCTATTCACTTTCACTTCCTACAAACTGCATCACTGACTTGTTTCATGTGTTTCATATCTTCCAAAACCTCATCTTTATACATAACTTAGATGTGGGTTCTAACAAAATAGAGCGTGTCAGTCTTCAGCACGATCTAAATATAAGTCTGCCAAACATAACAGAGCTTGTTTTGGAAAAAAATCCCTTAATTCTCATCCAGCAAAACGCCTTAGCGAGATTTGGTATACATCTTTTAAATCTTGGTTTTACAAAGTTAAATTTGGAAGACATATTGAACGCTGGAGTAGAGAACTTAAAAAGTTTGAGTCTTACATCTGCATGTAGACGTGCAATTAACAAAACACATACGTTGTGCTCGATAGCTCAAAGATTTCAGCTTAAATCACTCAGTGCACCAGTCAACCGATTCTCTGGAATCTACACAAAAGACTTTTTAGGTTGCTCTTCTCTTGAATTCCTTAACTTAAACCATAATCATATACATATTGTTGACCCTGACCTACTCTACACATTACCAAAGTTAAAAGAATTGCATTTGTCTTATAGCCTGCTTCATATGAATCTATGCCCTTTATCATATCAAGATAATTTTACATCAAGTGTAGAAGCACTGTATTTCATTGGCAATAGAATCACTGTTTTGAAAAACAAGCAATTCTTTTGTATGACTAAGCTTACAGATTTACTTCTCGCTAGGAATGGCATTGAACACATTGAAGAATCAGCATTTTGGGGGCTGAATGATTTGCGAGTGTTAGATCTAAGAAATAACAGACTTACCTCTTTACAAATTAGCTCTCTATCAGGGCTTTCTAATTTAATGGAACTCTATTTACAAAACAATGTGATGGAAAGTATGCAAAGATACTCTTTAAAATGGCAAACCAAACTCCGCCTAGTGAAAATTGGCTTTGTGTCCGTTTCTGTTAGTTTTGAATTGTTTCCAAACACAGAGACATTAGACATCCAAACAACTGGTAAATATATAACTGTGTTTATGAATGAAACTGCAGCTTCCTCTCTGAAATCACTGAGCGTGAATGGAAGTCATGTCGAATTAGATATTAAGTGCGGCCATCAATTTTTTTCCACTTTAAGAGAATTGAAAGTAATTAACAACAATGGATTAATTTCATGCTCACATTATGGTTACCAGCTGGAGCACTTTGAGAATCTGGAGAATATACAGTACCATTTTAGCGGTGCCCCTTTGACTAGAAATGTCAATTTTTCAAATATTGCTAATCTGAGAAGTCTAGAAGTAGAAAACCTTGCAACAGCCCTTGACCCGAATGTTCCCCCAAATGATCTTTTCCATAAGCTGCACAAACTGGAAGTTCTCAAGCTTTTCAACTGTGGATTTAAATACATGACCACCGCGCTTCTCAAGGACATGAGATCCCTGAGAGTTCTTGTAATGAAGAATCAAATGATTCTAGCAGTCGACCCAGGATTACAGAATACACTGAGTCCATTGGAATTCATCTATTTTATTGATGTTACGTTCCAATGCGATTGTGATAATTCTTGGTTTGTTACCTGGGCACTAGAAGACAAACACACATTTGTATCAGGGATCTGTTCTTTATTTTGCCTTCAGCTTAATAAGAAGTTTAACCTGGTGAATTTCAGTGAAAGTAGCTGCAGACAGGAAATAGATTTTATGCTGTTTGTAATAACATTTACTTCACTGCTCCTGTTTATTGTGCTAACTATGCTCTGCAATATTTTTAATTCAGATATCATCCAACTTTTTTACGTATTTCAGATATGGTTGAAGAAACTTCGGGGTAAAACAAACAATCCCATTGCATATGAATACGATGCCTTTGTGTCTTACTGCAGCAGGGATCAAGGCTGGGTGGTAAACTACCTTGTCCCTAATTTGGAAGAAAAAGGGAGAAATACTATAAAACTGTGTTTGCACAATAGGGATTTTCTGGTTGGAAAAGATATTGTGGATAACATAATGGATAGTATCTACAAGAGCAGGAAGACCATCTGCTTAATTAGTTACAATTATTTGCAGAGTGACTGGTGCTCTTTAGAAATGAGGATGGCCACCTATAAGTTACTTGCAGAGAAAAACGATGATCTGATTTTAGTTTTTTTGGAAAGCATTTCTGGTTACCATTTGTCAGCATATCACAGATTGGCAAGGATCGTGAGAAAGAAAACATACATAGATTGGCCTCAGGAAGAGAATGAGCAAGCTGAATTCTGGGAGAGGCTGAGAATGACAGTTCTGGAAACTAAGGAAGATTAAGTGAGCTGTATAGGGAATTGTAGTCATAGCACCGGAATGGACAACGGTTGTACATCTATGGCCCATATAGCTTTTTTTCTTATATTACAGGCCGAGCTAACTGCTCTATTGTAACCCATGTCCTGCTGAACAAGATAGTAATATATAATTAATACAGACCTGTACAATGATAAAGATTGATGTTTACCCTGTTCTGTTTGTTGTCTACTATTGTCAGAGTGGTCAGACAGCCAGGGTCCACAGATGTAAAGTCTCTTGTGCCCATAGGCTTAAAGGAACAGTAACACTAAAAAAATAAAAATGTTTTAAAATAATTAAAATATAATGTACTGTTGCCCTGCACTTGTAAAAATTGTGTGTTTGCTTCAGAAAGACTACTATAGTTAATAGAAATAGCTGTTGTGTAGCCATGGGGGCAGCCATTTAAATTGAAAAAAGGAGAAAAGGCACAGGTTACATAAGAAGATAACAGATAACTGTGAAGAATACAATGGGAATCTATGCTACTTATCTGTTATCTGCTTAGTAACCTGTGCCTTTTCTCCTTTTTTCAATTTAAATGTCTGCCCCCGTTGCTACACAGCAGGGTATTTATATAAACTGCAGTAGTGTTTATGAAGCAAACTCACAACTTTTACCAGTGCAGGGCAATAGTACATAATATATTAATTATTTTTATACACTTTCATTTTTTGGTGTTACTGTTCCTTTAAGAGCTGTGGCACACGGGGAGATTAGTCACCGTGCAACAAATCTCCCTTGTTGCGGACGACTAATCTCCCGAAATGCCATCCCACCAGCTAAAATGTAAATCGCCGGTGGGATGGCATACGCGGTGCGGCTATTTGCCGAGATCGCAGAGCTGCGTATGCCATCCTGACGGTGATTTACATTTTAGCTGGTTGGATGGCATTTCGGGGAGATTAGCCGCCCGCGACAAGGAAGATTTGTCGCGTGTTGACTAATCTCCCCGTGTGCCACAGCCCTAAGGGTTTTCTTTTCTGGAACCAGCAGGCTTTCACTAAAAAAAAAGATAGCAACCCTAACCAGTAGCAACCAAGTTATTTTTAAACAGCAGACCAGTAAATGCTTCCTGCTAATGTACATTATTACATTATCACCTTTTGTGCTTGACTAAAAAGAATATATATGCATATTGGTTGCCAAAATAATAAAGAATTATCAAGTGAATGCACAGCTTTTTTGAACTTTTTACATATGAAGGACAACTGTGGTGCAGCCCCAGGTAGTGCTTGGTACAGTATATACTGTATACTCCTATATTTACTTTTATGCTGCTGATATTGCTGTTTATTCTTTAAAAAAAAGTGTAATTATTTCCTTCCTAGGTACTAAGCGCTCCAAAGTGACCCTGGCCTGACAGTGCCAGTGTGTGCCATGACCAACGTCATTTCTAGTCATTTAAATGGAAATAGATAGTGGATAGGAAGGTGAAGTGACTGCCACATTTCTACATGAGACGTGATGAATCTAAAGGGGGATGTTAATACAAATTGCAAGCACTGTATAAAATGGCATTTTTGCAAATGTTTAGTGCTGTTTCAATGTAATACTGTTCACTAAACATTTATTAAATTGCAAATGTTTAACACTTGCTTGAAGACGATTGCAAGCCTTCTGTTTGTTAAACAAACTCAAAATTTGTCGCAAAGCACCATTTTGTCCCATTCCGACCGTTTTCCTGTTAGCGATACATATTACATTCCCCATTTAGGATTCTGCTTGACTGCATATATAAACAACCGCAAAAAATCCTCTGCACTCACCCATTATCAATATGTAGAAATAGGACATTAGGACATTTCTGTGCATTCAGCTACTAAGAAATGCCTTCCCTCCCCACCCCAAAAAGAGGGATTGTTTGTCCGTACATTGCAATATACTTCAAGATGGCCAACTACGTCAAAGTCATCCCTTCTGGCCAGTCCTACACTGACTGACCTATATAAGTAATTTAAGATTAGTACTGAGCAAAGGGACTAAGTTTTACCTGCAACATGCTTGCTTATAAGGTTAAAACTCCCATATGGTTGCCCTTTTATTGGCTCCATTGGGATCACCTGACTGTAGCTGGGAATAGTGGGGGCTACAACATGGAGCTGGCCACTGCTCCTGTATAAACAATAACACAAGAAAAAGGGAAAGTTGTGCTCAACCACTAAATTATAAACCATTAGGCGGGGGTGCAATGAGGCTGTGACCACAAAATACATATAAACAACAGCAAAAAAATCCTCTGCACTCACCCATCACTCTTTTTTGGGGTGGGGAGGGAAGGCATTTCTTAGTAGCTGAATGCACAGAAATGTCCTAATGTCCTATTTCTACATATTGATAATGGGTGAGTGCAGAGGATTTTTTTGCGGTTGTTTATATGTATTTTGTGGTCACAGCCTCATTGCACAACTTTCCCTTTTTCTTGACTGCATATATAGGCTGATGTTCCGTCAGTTTTGGCCACAATGTATTGTAGCTTGTGCCACCATTTTCACTATTTACTGAAGCAAATGTTAAAGAACTAAAGCTAAACTAAAGAAGTAGGGCAAAACTGTTGCATATGTTTTAGGCTTCTGTACCAGCCCAAAGCAACCACAGCCCTTTAGCAGGGAAGATCTGTGCCTCTAAAGATGCCCCAGTAGCTCCTCATCTTCTTTTCTGCTGACCTTAGGGACCAATGTACAATATACTTTATATTTAGAACATATAAATATATATATATATTGTATGAATAAATACATATGTATGCACTTTATATGGTGGGTGTGACTCTAAGCTCAGGTAAGTGACAGCAGCACAGAGCATGTACAGTGAATCAGCAGAACAGAAGATGGGGGGCTACTGATGGCCGACAACCTGGCCTTCACTGCTCGCGGCACTTAGAGAAATAAATAACGCAGAGAGATACTAGCCACACACCCTCTATCCCCGATTCTGAATGCAGCAGGAATGCAAACAAGGAGGGAGAACAAGACAGGCTGAAAATCCTCTGTAAAGCTGGAACTACTAACTTAAGTTTTTAAAAATCATGTCAGCTAGTTTGAGATTGGAGCGTGCATGTATAATATATAATAATAATATTATTAAAAACCAACTGCAAATTGTTTTAGAATATCATTTTCTGCATCATACTAAAAGTTCATTTAAAGGTGAACTACCACTCTAATATTTTTCATTGTCTCTTTTTTTTCTTAATTTTTTCTGCCTGTACCTTTTATGGGGCTTAAGTGATTACTGACTTTGTGACCTTGATGTAATGGGGGCCTCTTTTGCAACTGCAAGCCATACATAAGCTATTAGAGCAAATGCAGTGCAGAGAACAAATGACTAAGCTAGTGTTTAGGGATAGTGCTTAATAGGGGATGTTCAGCTCAGTAAATCTGCCTTATGTCAGAGTACCAGTGGAATTAGTAGTTAAGAGTACAAATGTTCTAGGAACCAACTACATACTATAAAGGAGCTGTTGAAGCAAATGAAGTGCAATCATAGCGCTGTCATGGAAACAGGGATAAAGGAATTAGAGGGTGCTTAGGAATTCTTGTTCCCTGACTTCTGTGTAGGGTGAGTATGCAGTAAAGCAATCCTGAAATGTAAATATGTAATGTAACCCCACTATTATTATTATTTTACAGATACCACATTTATACCACTGGTTCTTATATAACAATTAGCATTGAGCTGCTCTCAGTGACTCAGCAGTTGCTTCTCAGCACGTTTGTTCTGTGTATGATGATAGGGTAGGGTTCTGTGTATGATGATAGGGTGGGGTTCTGTGTATGATGATAGGGTGGGGTTCTGTGTATGATGATATGGTAGGGTTCTGTGTATGACGATATGGTAGGGTTCTGTGTATGACGATATGGTAGGGTTCTGTGTATGATGATAGGGTAGGGTTCTGTGTATGATGATAGGGAAGGGTTCTTTGTATGATGATTGGGTAGGGTTCTGTGTATGATGATAGGGTGGGGTTCTGTGTATGATGATATGGTAGGGTTCTGTGTATGACGATATGGTAGGGTTCTGTGTATGACGATATGGTAGGGTTCTGTGTATGATGATAGGGTAGGGTTCTGTGTATGATGATAGGGAAGGGTTCTTTGTATGATGATTGGGTAGGGTTCTGTGTATGATGATAGGGAAGGGTTCTGTGTATGATGATAGGGTAGGGTTCTGTGTATGATGATAGGGAAGGGTTCTGTGTATGATGATAGGGTAGGGTTCTGTGTATGATGATAGGGTAGGGTTCTTTGTATGATGATTGGGTAGGGTTCTGTGTATGATGATAGGGTAGGGTTCTGTGTATGATGATAGGGAAGGGTTCTGTGTATGATGATAGGGTAGGGTTCTTTGTATGATGATTGGGTAGGGTTCTGTGTATGATGATAGGGTAGGAGTCTGTTCTGTGTGTGATGATAGGGTAGGGTTCTGTTCTGTATGATGATTGGGTAGGGTTCTGTTCTGTGTATAATGATAGGGTAGGGTTCTGTTCTGTGTATAATGATAGGGTAGGGTTCTGTTCTGTGTATGATGACAGGAACCTTGTTCTTATATAAAGCTGTTGACTCCAGACCACATGGGGAGGTTATTGGTCCATGCATGGGGCCCAATGATGGTCCTACTAACCTGTTTGCCAAGCATCTGGCACCATAGATTCTATGTGGCCCCTATACCCTAATGATTTTAATAGATGAGAAGGGTGGCGGCGGTTAGACATCTCTAAATTGAGGCATGTTTTTTAAGGGGACTGAGCGATATGGCCAGCTGCTTCTCTCTGAAGACTTTCCCAAGGCAATGCCTGTCTGTGCAGATACTAGCTGTAGGTAAATAACATGATTCCTCTGGCAGAATTCAACTTTAGATAATCATATGATCCCACAGGCCTGCAGCTTTCAACTTTAGGTAATCATATGAGCCCTTCGGCTTGCAGCATTCAATTGTAGGTAATCATATGACCCCTATGGCTTGCAGCATTCACTTGTAGGTAATCATATGATCCCTATGGCTTGCAGCATTCACTTGTAGGTAATCATATGATCCTTATGGCTTGCAGCATTCACTTGTAGGTAATCATATGATCCTTATGGCTTGCAGCATACAAATGTAGATAATAAGAAGGTTCTCCTTCCAATATCTTCCTTAGCAGCTCAGAAAGATACTTATAAGGTAAGTGAGTATCAGGTAAGGCTTTCTATGCTAAACTGATGGTCTGTTGGAGAATGTAGGGCACTTGGTTCTTCAGCAGAGTGTTCTCAGACTTGCGTAACGTAACAACCAAATCTGATTGTGCAGATAAACAGCTAAACATTTCACTGGATCTAGTGCCAGGTAATGTAACATGCAAAAACATTTTGGTGTTGGCTAAGGCAACAACAAAAAGGAAAGGTTTGTTTTAAACATGCATGTATGTGGCGCACACTTCACTGATCTGAAGGCCCTGGGTCATGTTTAAGCAATGCTCAAATTAAAGGCATAGATTACTCATGGAACAGACTGTGTATTGTGCACTTGCTTAAATGCAACAGCCAAGCTATACATTTTACATTCGATTATGGGGGAGTGCCTAACATTTGACACCCATTTGGCATCCCAGTGAAACATTTATTGGCGTTTGTGCATTGACTAGTGGAAGTTTCCTTCTTGTTGGGATTTATATGGAAGGTGGTTGCATTATGTTATCCATACATCATTTTTAGGAACGTTTAACCTTCCCATTTTGAGCTGTTAGCTTTCTTCGTCCTAGTAAGTGTCGACATGGAGTTGGACAGGGAAAAAGGAACCTTGCATTATACTTGCCTTTCCTGTACCACTCCATGTCAGCAGATTCATATTCCCTTTTTGGTAGTTTGGTGACTAGACACCAGATTTGGGGTGGCTTTGGGCTTCTAAAGCTTTGGAGAGGGTCCTTCTGATTGGAGCAGTGGGTAGGGGCTAAGCCCAGTAGGTGCTGATCATGGAGCTGCACATGAAGGGAAAATCACAGTAAGTATGATACAATTTTTCTTAAAGGTAAACTCCCTATAGATCTACAGATGAAATTCAGCTTTGCTCTACTTTAGGATTAGTCAGCAAGTCCAGTTGCTTTAGACTACTAGGTACTGTATATAATGAACTGGAGGAAGAAAATCTTCACAGACACATGGAAAAAGCTCCATTATACATCTACAGTTAAGACTGGGATTCTTACTTTGGAGAGATGGTATTGGAGTTTTAAGTTTGGCTTATGTCCCTATAAATAGGATGGATACACTCTCGCTCAACCACTAAGCAAATGTTCATATACTCCAACATATTATAGTAACACCAATCAATAAATTATTTTTATTGCTCAATGCTTAAAGGCAAAGTTTAGATGGGAGCATCAATTTGTATTTTTAACTGAAGAGTACAAAATCTTTTTGCACCCCCCCTTGTGCTCTATATATAATTGTACAAACTGAAGTGGAGCTAATGTACCAGTCTTAAGACCTAGTCCGAACTCACGGACAATACATATAGAAAGAAAGAAACCAAAAGGTCCAGACTCATTTAAATCAAAAAAGAAAAAAATCTTTACTGCATTGAGCAGAACATGCGCAAGATACATCAAATTATCAATAAGGATTGGCCACTTTTACAAAGGGCATACCCTGATGTCGAGTAATTTAAGGTACCACCTTTGTTATCTTATAGGCGCCCCCGTAATCTGCGTGACAGATTGGTGAGAGCTGATCTGGGTACCAAATGTAATGCCCCTAAAGAATGGGATGTACCCTTGTGGTAGGTGTAACCAGTGCTCAAGTGTAATACGCACAGATTCTTTCACTCATCCCTACTCTGGTCGCATGTTTGCTATAGCGATGTAGCGAACCTCAAAAAAAAAGTTTGCGAACCCGTTCACGAACTTATGCCAAAAAGTGCGAATATTCGCGAACTTTGCGAACCCCATAGACTTCAATGGGAAGGCGTACTTAAAAACCTAGAAAAGCCATTTCTGGCCAGAAAACTGATTTTAAAGTTGTTTAAAGGGTGCCACGACCTGGACAGTGGCATGCAGGAGAGGGATCAAGGGCAAAAATTTCTCTGAAAAATACTTTGTTGACAATTAGCACCATGGAAACGAGATTTGCTGAAAAACGCCATGTGTGGCTTGTGCAGCGTTTTTAGGCCGAGAAAAAACGCAGCGGAAAAACGCCACGAACACCCGATGTTCGCGCGAATTAGTTCACCGGCGAACAGTTCGCTACATCTCTAGTTTGCTATTAAAGGTCACTATACATGTGACTCTGAATATGTAGTATATATGCTCAGGTGCCCATGCGGTCTGGCGTACGTAGGAGAGACGATCCAACCTGTTCGTGATCGGATCAGTCAGCACAAACCCACTATCACGAAGGAAGTGGTTAAGTGACATTTTTGCACAGCTCACCATACAGCGGCTGCACTGAGGTTTCTTGCGATAGAGTATGTTGCCCACGCATGTCGGAGGGGCAACAGACTCTTACAACTCCAGAAACGAGAGAAGTTATGGATTCACAATTTGCAGACATTACATCCACGGGGGCTTAATAGAGAATATGACCTGTATGCATTTATCTAAAAGGAAGCATTGTTTAAAGAAAGTATTTCCACTAGATCGATTCCAACACATCTCAGGTTATAAAATAAATCCAACAAAGTCACACGTACTCCCCCTAAAAATGTCTGGACTGAAAATGCATAATTGGGTGTTTATAGCACTAATTCCCAGGGAACTGTACACTAGGGGGCTGATTTACTAATCCACGAATCCGAATCCCGAATGGGAAAAAATCGGATTGGAAACGAACAGTTTGCGACTTTTTCGTATTTTTTCCTCACCGTCGCGACTTTTTCGTAGCCATTACGACTTTCGCGAATTGTTGCGACTTTTTCGTATTGAGCGCTCGAAAAATTAGCGACAATTCGCAAAAAAGTCGCAAAATACAGATCATTACGAAAAAACGCATTCGGACGCTTTTCGGACGTTCGTGGATTAGTAAATGTGCCCTTAGGACTCAATGACTTCGCACTTTACAGCAGCTGCTTCTCAGCATTACTTCTGCAGAGTTTTACAATGTAGTTTGCAATTAAACAATCCCAGTCATCACCACAGTCATAACACTAACACTTAGGGGCACATTTACTAACCCACGAACGGGCCGAATGCGTCCAATTGCGTTTTTTTCGTAATGATCGGTAATTTTGCGATTTTTTCGTATTTTTTGCGATTTTTTCGGTGTCTTTACGATTTTTGCGAAAACTTTCGTAATGGCTACGAAAAACTTGCGTTTTTTCGCAAAAATCGTACAGACGCCGGAAAAATCGCAAATAATACGAAAAAGTCGCAAAATGTTCGTTTCCAATCTGAATTTTTCCAATTCGGATTCGAAATCGTGTCTTAGTAAATCAGCCCCTTAGTGGATAACAGTATGTGAAGAACTATTCAAAGAGCTTCTCTCAGTGACACAGCACATTCTAGTTTCAGCCAGTGGCATAAATACAGCTGCACCCGCCATATAGAATTATAATGACTATAAAGGTTTTCATCCACCCAAGTCATTGTATATCTAGTAGAAGTAAATATAAAGCAACTGGACTTGCTGAGTAATTATTTAATTAAGATATTTTACTACTCATCCGAGCATCTTCTTCTGGTGAGGGAAAGTCCTCGGTACATAAACTAATCCAATCACAATGACATTGTAATTCTGCAGAGTGGTGACAACTGGAACTCCCAGAGGTGTGAATGCTGTGGGCTGTGATAGGAAAGACTGAGGAACGTACACTGCAATAACCAGTTAATCTCGATAGTGATACCGTTTTAAAGCTTACACATGGCAAGCATTTGCAGAAGCCAAACTTAAAAGGAAATTATACCCCAGAATGAAAACGTAACCAACAGATAGTAAATATTATAAGTGGCCTATTAAAGAATTTTACTAAAATGAAATATATATCTATCAGTAAATATTGTCCTTTTTTTAAACTTTGCCCTTGTGACACCATTTTTTGATGGCCTGTGTGCTCCCTCAGACAGGGGAGGAAATAATCACCATAGATGTGGGTCACCAGTTGGACAGCACCGCCCCAGGGGATTAAATGAGTATTTGCTCCATTACTGGTATCTAGATAATACAGTTGCTGTAAGTGCATATTCTACCTTTATTTTTATTTTGTAGGTATTAGATATGGCACATTTTCAAGTATAATCTTTGCATTCTGTATAAAACTTTATCACACGTTTTTCATGATTTTATGATATTTTTATATTTACATACTTGCTAAATTACTTTACTGGTTTTTAGATTGTCTTTAAGTGGGACCGCTGAGTGTCTACTTGAACTGACTTTAACACACTCTTGAAAAATGGGAGTGACTTGGTGGTGGATCACTGGAGGGTGAGTCTATAAAATGTTTTTACTATTCCTATTCTAGTATCTTGATAAAAGACTGAAACACTGATCTAGTAAAATAAAGTGTTTTTTTATAGTTCCAGGTATGCAAAAAATCAGAATTATTATTGTGTTTGCACCCAGGCTTTTGACTAAGTAACAGTGTGGCTAAGCCATCGACTACATATAAAACAAAGCCACATATATGAGCAGTTCTTTATTCTATGGTAAAGCTTCTATAAAAGCACATAAGGAAAGCAGTTTGCAAAATGTCGTTTAAGACTTGCTTTTTGAATATGCTTTAGTATAAGCTTTCCACAAAATAAAGGAATGCTGGTATGTTTGGTTATGTTTTACCAATAGCAATGATCTCTTGTGGAACCCACATGTTCTGTTGCTATGTATTTATTCAATAAGTGCCTGCCAAAACATTTTTTTCCATTCTTCAATAAAAATGAAGGGGTCACTGGCACACTTAAAACTTATTTCCTTGTGCTACAATAAGTTTTCTACTATAGATTACTCTCACTATTAGCTTCAGTTGTAACCAGAATCTAGACAGGCACGTTTTGGTTGAATAAAAAGTAAGTGCACTGCCAAACTGCCTACTGTAGGCTTCCAGCCCATATAGGGGCTATGAAATACCCAATCACAGCATGTTTTGGCTCCCTATTATCTTCATACCTGTACTGCTCCCCAAATCTTTTTATATTTGAATGTGGTTCATAATAAAGTTTGGGGATCTCTGGTCTCGGATTTAATGTATTGTGGGGAACACCTGCAGACAGTGATGCTCTGTAGAGTCCAAGGGGAAGCAGTGCTGTACCACATGGGTATCTATGGATTTCTGGGGAAGCAGTGCTGTACCACATGGGTATCTATGGATTTCTGGGGAAGCAGTGCTGTACCACATGGGTATCTATGGATTTCTGGGGAAGCAGTGCTGTACCACATGGGTATCTATGGATTTCTGTGTATATCAATGAAAAGGCATTACTATGGGAAACCACTAGTGGGACTGGTGTATATATCAATACACATCTCTGCTGGTTACCCCTGCTGATATTCCATGCAGTTAAGTAAATGTCTCACCAAACTGCACAATCATCCATGGCTTTGTGGCCTCCAAAAATAATTAACTAGGCCATTATACCATGTGTTTGCCTGGCTAGTAATACACACATATAGGCTACTCTTTAGAGTTCTAATGTAAAGGAAAATATTACATTACACAGTGGGTGGTGTAGGGTGGGAAAAGGCAGGGCAAACACACATAAGGGCTCCATAGGAGCTGCTCAGTCAATAAAGTCTTGTGCATTGCTGGAAGGTTGTTAGAGAGCTGGGTGGGCAGTGCATGCTTAATGCCAATCTAACCCCCATACTTCCCTTTCCCTGCAGGGTGATCTTACATCTAACTGCCTACACTGCCCATCAGTCTCCTATAATGGCCGGATCCACAAAGAGCTTGGCTAAAGGTAATTCATAACCCGCACTGCAAAGCGCTAGGTCATCAGAGATATTTGTTAGTGGGACATATGAACTAGATTCTCCAGCTGTGCAGGACTACAACTCTGAGAATTCTACCATTAGGTGATAAAGTGGAGAGATGTTGTAAATTTTTCCACAGCTGTTGTGCCATAAGTTGGTTATACAGGTATAGGATCCCTTATCCGGAAACCCGTTATCCCGAAAGTTCCAAATTACGGGAAGGCCATCTCCCATAGACTCCATTATAAGCAACTAATTATAATAATAAAAATGATTTCCTTTTTCTCTGTAATAATAAAACAGTACCTTGTACTTGATCCTAACTAAGATATAATTAATCCTTATTGAAGGCAAAACCCCTATTGGGTTTAAATGATGTTTAAATTATTTTTTAAGAGACTTAAGGTATGAAGATCCAAATTACGGAAAGGGGTTATTTAACTTTTAGTATGTCATAGAATGACCTTTTCTTTGCACCTTTTCAGTTGGTTTGATTTTTTTTATAGTTTTTGAATTATTTGCCTTCTTCTTTCTATTTCCAGCTTTCAAATGGGGGTCACCGACCCCAGCATCCAAAAAACGATTGCGCTGGGAGGCTACAATTTTATTGTTACTTCCTAAACTTTTGTTCAGAGCCTCTACTGTTCATCTTCCAGAATCTCATTCAAACCACTGTCTGGTTGCTAAGGTTAATAAGACCCTAGAATTCGGATAGCTGCTGAAATGTCACATTAGGGAGCTGTTGAACAAAAAAGCTAAATAATTAAAAAAACACAAAATATAAGAAAAGACCAATTGCAAATTGTGTCAGAATATCATTGTCTACATCATGCAAAAAAAGTTCAATAACAGGGCTGCTGTATAGAAGATTGAAAGGCAGATGTGCCATTATGCTTCTGTATAAACACTTGGAACATAAACATTTACATTTAATTTGATATTTTTAATGTTTAACCCCATTTTGTGTGGGGAGACACATTAACCCCCTTTTAGCCCAGCTGTAATATGGCAGAGCACTGTTACATTGCCATTGCCTTACTCAGCTGGAGACCTACACGGAGGTGTTGGAGGCAGTGTTTTTCAAGCTGAACTACAACACTCAGACTTGTTTCTTCATAAAAGGAAATGTAGACCTGAGTGGTTAAAGCTTTCTATGCCAAACTTGACCTTATCCATGGGGCCCCCAAATTCACCAAAGTAATTGATTACCTCAAAAGCTCAAAGCTTGATACTGGAGCCCCTGGTACTCCCTTTTCTCCCTCCAATTATATAAACTAAGGCCACAAACCAGTCCACTACCCCTGGGCAGCTGGGACAACTGCCCTCCCACAGGGCATAGGTTACACACCAGGGGCTTCCTGAGCTGCAGGGGAACTATTAACTCTTAGGATCCCCTACATGTACAATGGGAAGGGAAGATGCCATACTTTATATGCTACTTTTCTAATTTATCAGGGATGCCCACGTCACTATTTCTGTGCTTTAGTAACCTTAAAGCTTGTCCTGCTTGGATGAAGGATACAATTTGTTTGAATATAAATAAGGCAGAATTAGTCAGGCAGTTTGGTTGGTCTCAGTCATACTGCCTCATCATCTGGACATGTACAGTATGTCACTATGAGATGGATTTTACAGTCCATCCTGCAATCCCATTGGTTTGCAGTTGGTCTGCCCAAGCTGGCTAAAGCACTATCCACTCAGTACATGGGCTGATCATTCACATTCCTGGCCTGCCAGCACATAACGCCTTTAATACTAATAAAACAAAACCGTGAACTTATACAGACCCTCAGTTGTCTACATGAATTCTACTGAGAATCAGATCTGGCACCTCCTAAAGGCAGCTATTATTATTATTTAGTTGAAGACCAATGTGATTTCTTGAGTGTTACTGCATAAAAATATACAAACCTGCCTCTAACAACCTAATCTACTATTAATACAATGCCCAGGGAGGCCAATTATTACTATTTTTTGTTTACTAACTTATTTAATTTATTTTTTTAGGCAGCCCTGCTCCAGGCCCAGTGCCTGATGGATTAATTCGTGCCTACCTGATGAGGTTTTGCCCATTTGCACAGAGGGCACAACTTGTCTTAATTGCCAGAGAAATCAAGTAAGAGTGCAAAACCATGTAGCTAATTGTATTCGTAGGGAATTCTCCAGTATTATTGTAGTTAGGAGTATGAACAAGCCAGTGCAAGTGGGCTTATTGCATGCTATGGGGCATAATTATCAAAAGTGAAAAACCTTCATGTTATTGGGTAATGAATATGCTTCAAAGTTGAACGTAGAACATCAAGCACTCCGGACTCATGAAAACTGCTAAAATCCAAAGTTTATTCCTTCATGTTTAAAACAATGAACGCCTGACGCGTTTCGTGCCCTTTAGGGCACTTAATCATAGGCCAATGAATATGCTTGCTTCTTATTGGTTCAGTAATTTTACAGTAAAAATACAGTGTTGTTTCATAGAATTGATATTTTATTAGTTGTGTGAAAACGAGTATTCATGTTTTTGTGCTATAGAATATTTATACTTTTTTTCTTTTAAGCTATGAAGTGGTTTATGTCAATACACTGAACAAACCTGACTGGTTCTTTGAGAAAAGTCCATTCGGCCTGGTACCAGCTATTGAGACCAGCGAGGGGCAGCTGATCTACGAGTCTCTAATTGTATGTGATTATCTGGATGAGGTGTCTCCTGGGAAGAAACTGACTCCAGAGGACCCATTCCAAAAAGCCCAACAGAGGATGTTGCTGGAACATTTTTTCAAGGTGTGGAACACTTATATGTGCAAATATTGTTAAATATATTTACCAACAGGTTAACATTTCCTTTGGTTTTACTAAACAGTAATTGTAGCATTATGTTTACCTGGGACTGATATTGGTAGGAGACACTTGGAAACCAGGGCTAACCTACACAGGAGCAGGTCCAGACTGGGACTCAAAATGGGCCCTGGAGTTCCAAGTACTGTCAAAACAGCCCCCTTGCAGCCCACTAAATAGTCAGATTTTACCTGACCTACAAAATCTTTTCACGCAACAGCATGAGATTTTGCACAATACAGGTATGGGATCCCTTATACGGAAACCCGTTATCCAGAAAGCTCAGAATTACAGAAAGCCTGTCTTTTATAGACTCCATTTTATCCAAATAATTCAGAATTTGAAAACTGATTCCCCTTTTCTCTGTAGTAATAAATCAGTTCCTTGTAATTGATCCCAACTAAGATGTAAATAATCCTTATTGGATGCAAAACAACTCTATTTGGTTTAATTAAGGTTTTATTGATTTTTTAGTAGACTTATGGTATGGAGATCCAAATTACGGAAAAAACCCTTATCAGGAATACCCTTGGTCCCGAGCATTCTGGATAACGGGTCCCATACCTGTACTACAAAATCTGATCCCCACACCTGTTAATGTACCACTGATTATATCCCCTTTGTATTACAAATGGGTGTCTTTTTTTCTGGATTTTTTATGCAGTCATTTTAGGTCATTATGGGATATTGTTGCTTCCAGTCTTTGCCAAAAATTCACACTTCCAACCTACATATTAGTAATAAGAGCTCCCACTGCGGTTCTTGCCTAATCTCACTCTTCTTTTCAGGTTGAGAATCTGGTGTTTAAAATTCTGGGGGCATTAAAAAATAATGCAGATACATCAGCACTAAAGGCAGAGTTCCTGAAGAAACTGATTCTGTTTGATGAGGTAACTTTACTACCTTGTATCATTTTTAATATTAATATTTTCAGAATTTATCATTGTTAATATACCTTGGTATGCAAATGTCGTAACATTGGGAGCACGCACAGGGCTATGCCAGGGATGGCTGAAGAAGGCCAATCTTTTTGCCGGACTCATTTGCTAAATTACCACTCAATTAACCCCGTACTGCACTAAAAACAGAAGCAGATATTGGATAGAAGGAAGCACCCCAGGCCAATGCAGTTTTCTGCTAACAGGGTAAGCGATTCTAGTCCCTCAGGGGCGAATAGGACTTTTCTTCTTCTTTAAGAGGGACAAGGGCAGGTGTAAAATACAGGGTTCCCCTATGCCTGAGTTTTCTGCACTGTGACTTCTATTATCCTGCGCCAATATAGAGCAAGATATACAGTATAGACACAAGCGCTTTTATTATTCTGTTTTTGTCCTCCTTTCATTTTCTTTTATATCTCATGATTTTATTGGTGGACTACTTCACACCAATACACATGCTCCAAGGAAAAGGGAATATATGGCATTTAGAATGATATGAGGCAAAGGGAACACTTTGCTAGGCTGCTTATTTATGCACAGATTTATTTATCCACAACAAATGGGAGCTATTCCAGAAACCAGCCAAGCATCCCCCATGTAGAAATCATTATACAGAGTTCTGCTAGAACTTTATTTGCTGGACTGTTGATGAATGGCAAGCTACAATTAATGACTGCCTTGGTAAAATTATAATATAAATTTAATTTTTTCACCTTTTCTGTTTTAAAGAAATGAAATACTTGTAAAAGAACCTATACTATAGATCAGTGATCCCCAAAATGTTGCTCCCCAACCCCTTGGATGTTGCTCCCAGTTTGGGGATCCCTGCTGTATGCAGTGGTTACTTTACACAAAATAATGATGGGGGTCAGGATTATGGGGCAAGTGTTAGTACAGGTATGGGATCCCTTATCAGGAAACCCATTATCCAGAAAGTTCAGAATTACGGAAAGGCCATCTCCCATAGACTCCATTATAAGCAAATAATTCACATTTTTAAAAATGATTCCCTTTTTCTCTGTAATAATAAAACAGTACCTTGTACTTGATCCCAACTAAGATATAATTACTCCTTATTGGAGACAAAACAATCCTATTCGGTTTATTTAATATTTAAGTGATTTTTTGCAGACTTCAGTTATGGAGATCCAAATTACGGAAAGACCCCATAGCCGGAAAACCCCATGTCCCGAGCATTCTGGATAACAGGTCCCATACCTGTACTGATGATTATTTCCTTATCTATTCCTAGATTGTGTCTAAACTGAACACTCCTTACGTTGGCGGAAGCAGCGTCTCTATGGCTGACTACATGATGTGGCCCATTTTTGAGCGATTTAGCATATTTGGAGTGAAAGAGTAAGAGAAATAACATTAAAATTTTCTTTTGTATTATATAGTGTTTTTTTCGATTGCACTTAATGAATAAAATAATTTGTATAGTGGATACATAGAGAGTGCTGAATTAAGGCTCAATTTGGGCTCTGTGTTTCTCTTTGAGAATTTAGCCTTAGCACTGTCCTAAATAGAGATTTTCCAGGCACTATTTGGAATATGAGCAGTGCATCCAGTCGCCCTTTGATTTAAGTGCTCATATGAAACAATAGCAGAGTAGGGCATCCGGGTGTCAGGATATCTGAACTGCATTTATCTCATTTTCAATGCAGCAGCACTAGGATAAAGGTAAATACTATATATAGGAATTACCGTTATATATATATATATATATATATATATATATACACCTAAATAAAGGTATATATATATATAGAGAGAGAGAGACAATAATATTTGGATCCTTAGAGCAAAGACTTTTACTAAGGAGAAAATAGTGTTATCAGTTCCAAGTCACAATGCACTCATTTCTGCTTTCTGCTTGCCTCCCACAGCTGTTTGGAGAAAACCCCCCACCTCCACCAGTGGTACCAGCTCATGTTGCAGGACCCAGCAGTCAAGGCCACATTTACTAAGCCAGAGGTTCAAGAAGGTTTCTTTAAACTTTACCTCCAGGGAATTCCAGAAGCAGTTGACTATGGCATTTAATAATAGTGGCCTTCTAAACTGAATGCAAAGGTATTCACTGAATACAATTCCAATAATGTATTCTAATAAATACTTCTCGTATGACTTGTGCAATATTTTTCTGTCGTTATCATTCACCCTGAGATAAAATGAGCAAAGTCCAGAATGTAGACTTGCATCTTTACTACTATAGAGACACCTAGAGCAACTCATCAGTGGCTTCTTCTAGGCAGGGGCACAATAAATGGATTCTTTCATGGGAAGCACATATTGTAATTCATTAAGGTTCTTGCATCCAAACACACTCCTGCACTTTCAAGGTTGCCATTATGATCACCCGCCTCATCTGATAAAGCTAGGGGAACCCTGGAGCTACTGTAACCCTGGACCTGCAACTAAGTGCATGGAAGCAATTACGTTGGATTTATGGGGTAAATGCAGCAATATAGATTAAAGAACATTGTGGTTTGCATCCAAAATTGCACAATGCACTTGTGTTCGGAAGTATCCCTTTATGTTAGTTGTGTCAGTCTTTCAAACATAGTGCAATTACCTTGCAATTTTTGCTTACTAATACAATACTGTAACCAAACATGAAGAAGGAACTTAACACTTTAAGAAAAGCAGTGATTCATTCAAATATAGTTGGACTACAATTCACAATATTCTCTAACAATTTTTCAAGTCTTAAAGCCCACTGATGGCTGTAGTCCAGCAAGAGATGACTCCAAACGCACCAGACAACAAGGATAGCCACTTTAAAAATCGGTTTTATTAACCATTGAGAACAACATGCCTGACGCATTTCGTAGGCAGTGTATATCCTTGCTGTCCGGTACGTTTGGAGTCGTATTTTGATACATGGTTTATCTCCTCTAGCTACGGGTTTGGGGCTTCAAGCACCTGGACCACCTTTGGAAGACGTTGAGCTTTTTGACTCGAGCTAGCATTGACCTCGCTGGGGTTTACTGACCCTGTGCACTTGGTGATAGACCCGGGGTTTATACACCCGGGTCTCTTTTTCCACTTGGTACAAAACAAAACAATTAACCTAGCATTAGTAGCTGTCTCTGTTTATTCATTTTGTTTGATATAATTTTTGATTTATACTTATGTGTTTTTTCTTTTTCGAATTCTTTGTAGTCCAGCAAGACTATGCAACACGCTGTCTTCTTAAAGAATAAGACACTTTTCTAAAGTACTCCAGTGTCAGCAATGGCACCAGTTCAGTCACTGGTAACTAAAAGGCATGTATAAAAAAGGAAGAGTTCTCTATCCAAAAAAAACAAATAGTACATAGTGTGTTCAATCCATTGACAACTGACTTTCGATACACTCCTTACATATCATATATTACAACATATAATTTGTGTCAACATCCATATATTGCATTGAGGCATATAATCATTGCAATTCTTCAGTGACCATAAATATTCTGCCATTATAGCATATATAGAATACCTAAAATAATCTATCCTGTGAATTCTCTCTCCCTTACTTTCTCAGTCTCCTTACACACCCACTCCTGGAAACAAGAATCTCATATTGGATCCTAAGTTGCTTTAGGTTTCTATGCATCCTGACTTATGTCTTTGTGCATTTTACCTTTTAACTTTATAATTTGCAACTACCGTAATCTTAGCTTCTGAACAGCTGCCCAGAACACACAGCATGATTCCAGTATGGTGACCCCCCCCCCCATATATAAGAAACAACAGACTTACCTCTTTACAAATTAGCTCTATATCAGGGCTTTCTAATAAATTTAATGGAACTCTATTTACAAAACAATGTGATGGAAAGTATGCAATGATACGCAAGGATACTTCTGGCAAACCAAACTCTGCCTAGTGAAAATTGGCTATATAAAACTGTGTTTGCACAATAGGGATTTTCTGGTTGGAAAAGATATTGTGGATAACATAATGGATAGTATCTACAAGAGCAGGAAGACCATTCGCTTAGTTAGTTAAAATTATTTGCAGAGTGACTGGTGCTCTTTAGAAATGAGGATGGCCGCCTATAAGTTACTTGCAGAGAAAAACAATCATCTGATTTTAGTTTTTTTGGAAAGCATTTCTGGTTACCATTTGTCAGCATATCACAGATTGGCAAGGTTCATGAGAAAGAAAATACATAGATTGGCCTCAGGAAGAGAATGAGCAAGCTGAATTCTGGGAGAGGCTGAGAATGACAGTTCTGGAAACTAAGGAAGATTAAGTGATCTGTATAGGGAATTGTAGTCCTGGCACTGGCAAGGGCACTGGCAAAGTTGTACATCTATGGCCCATATAGCTTTTTTATTAAGTTACAGACATTTATATAATTAATATAGATCTGGGCAGAGATTAAAATTGATGTTTATCCTTTACTGTTTGTTGTCTACTAAAAGTTTAATTGTGCTGTCAGTGAACCTTACATGGGTTACTGTCAAGTGTAGGAAATGTCGTAGCCCTCTGGCATAAAGGAATTTGTTGATAGGTTTAGATTAATTAATCTGCTCATCGCAGATACTGGTAATATGAAGTGTGAGCTGCTTGGGACATTAACGTCAGTGTGGTCAGACAGCCAGGATCCACTGAGGTCAAAATGTCTCTTGTGACTTAGGCTTAAGAGTTTAGGCTTTTATCTATCTTGCTTATGGTGACAGCAGTCTTTCGTTAAAAACAGAGAAAGAGAAACCCTAACCCACAGCAACTAAGCTGTTTACAAACAACTGACCATGCTCCCTGCTGATTTGTAGCTATTGGTTACTAGAGTAAACTTAAAGGACATGTCAAACCCCCAAAATAACGTATTGCCTAATAAAGGAAAGCATAATTCCAAGCAACTTTCCAATGTGAATATATTGAAAATTTTTAGTGCTTTAAAAGTTATTTGTAAATGTAATTGCTATTGAAAGCAGCATTTGCTGAACTCCTGGTTGTTACTTTTTAAACAATGTTGCAAAGGTCAGTCTCCTCCAGCGAGTCAGGTCTGTCAGTCTGCTGGTTTGTGTTACATTGCTTCAAATGCCAGAGCCACCAGGGCAGGGAATAGAAAAGGACAGGCAAACACTACTTCTAATAGCTATTATATATACAAATAAGTCAGAAACCATTGCAAATTTTTAACAAATGTATATTGCAAAGTTGCTTAGAATTAGGTTTATATCTTAGTTAGGATGAAGTACAAGCTACTTTTATATTAATACAGGGAAAAATGAAAACATTTTTTACAATTTGAATTATGATTAAATTTATGTCTATGAGAGATAGACTAGTAATATACATAGAAAGATAGATAGATTACAGAAAGCATAGCACTCAGCATCCTGGAAGGGAAGAATCTAATATGCAGGGGGGCATATTGCCAATGTTTTGATAGAGGTTTTAGATTCTAACTGAAATGGTTGATTGCCAAAATCAAAAAATTATCAAATGAGTATGCACCTTTTTTCACTTCTGGTATATGAAGCACCCTGTAATACTTGGGAATGTTTTTGAAGGAAAGTGCGGACCTTCTAGACAAGATATATATTTATATCTATACAGTGTAGAAGCACATGTGTGTGTATATATACAGTGGCTTGCAAAATTATTCGGCCCCCTTGAACTTTTCCACATTTTGTCCCATTACAGCCACAAACATGAATCAATTTTATTGGAATTCCACGTGAAAGACCAATACAAAGTGGTGTACACGTGAGAAGTGGAATGAAAATCATACATGATTCCAAACATTTTTTTTACAAATAAATAACTGCAAAGTGGGGTGTGCGTAATTATTCAGCCCCCTGAGTCAATACTTTGTAGAACCACCTTTTGCTGCAATTACAGCTGCCAGTCTTTTAGGGTATGTTTCTACCAGCTTTGCACATCTAGAGACTGAAATCCTTGCCCATTCTTCTTTGCAAAACAGCTCCAGCTCAGTCAGATTAGATGGACAGCATTTGTGAACAGCAGTTTTCAGATCTTGCCACAGATTCTCCATTGGATTTAGATCTGGACTTTGACTGGGCCATTCTAACACATGGATATGTTTTGTTTTAAACCATTCCATTGTTGCCCTGGCTTTATGTTTAGGGTCGTTGTCCTGCTGGAAGGTGAACCTCCGCCCCAGTCTCAAGTCTTTTGCAGACTCCAAGAGGTTTTCTTCCAAGATTGCCCTGTATTTGGCTCCATCCATCTTCCTATCAACTCTGACCAGCTTCCCTGTCCCTGCTGAAGAGAAGCCCCCCCAGAGCATGATGCTGCCACCACCATATGTGACAGTGGGGATGGTGGGTTCAGAGTGATGTGCAGTGTTAGTTTTCCGCCACACATAGCGTTTTGCATTTTGGCCAAAAAGTTCCATTTTGGTCTCATCTGACCAGAGCACCTTCTTCCACATGTTTGCTGTGTCCCCCACATGGCTTGTGGCAAACTGCAAACGGGACTTCTTATGGTTTTCTGTTAACAATGGCTTTCTTCTTGCCACTCTTCCATAAAGGCCAACTTTGTGCAGTGGACACATGGTGTTGTTGCTCCCAATATTTTCTTAGACAACCTCTGAGGCCATCACAGAGCAGCTGTATTTGTACTGACATTAGATTGCACACAGGTGCACTCTATTTAGTCATTAGCACTCATCAGGCAATGTCTATGGGCAACTGACTGCACTCAGACCAAAGGGGGCTGAATAATTACGCACACCCCACTTTGCAGTTATTTATTTGTAAAAAATGTTTGGAATCATGTATGATTTTCGTTCCACTTCTCACATGTACACCACTTTGTATTGGTCTTTCACGTGGAATTCCAATAAAATTGATTCATGTTTGTGGCTGTAATGTGACAAAATGTGGAAAAGTTCAAGGGGGCCGAATACTTTTGCAAATTCATTAAACTGACCGTTCAATCCCAAAGTTTATAAAACAAAATGGAATAAGACTTCAAATTCAGTTTACTGTAGTTTCCCCTCAACTGATGGAGGCTACATGTGGCATTAGCCTTAGCCCTTTTTTGTTTTATGTACTAACTGTAGCCTAATATTGCTTCTAGAACTCTTTACAGATGTACCTTAAGTTTCTGGAGTTTCCCTGCTTTTTTCACTACTGCTCCTGATTAAAGTGTAAGTACAGCCTGGTCTTACAACTCAGTTACACTGTTTACTTTGGGTAATGATTTTTAAATGCACTATAGATTTAGTACACCAATAAGCCTGAGAGAGAGAGAGTGTCTGGATTTTAGTGCAAAAAGTTATTTTTCTGTTTTTATTACCTTTACATATTTTGCACGATCGTAAGTTTAAGTTTAAGCCCCCAGTTCTCAGATGCGGTTATTTGAAGATGCTTTTTCAACACCTGATTTAGCATTGAATAACTACTATTTTAATTTTGTTGTGTTGCTCTTTCAAAAAAAGAGTGGGTGCAATAAGGGTGATTCTTATGTAGAGGCAGAGGCATCTGTACACCAATAAGCCTGAGAGAGAGAGAGAGAGTCTGGATTCAGATGAAAAAGAGATACAATAGCAGATCTGTACTCTCGGGGAAAGGCCAGTTTAGACCTATGGAGTACAGAGTAGTGGTTTACAGCCCTACTATATCCCCACAGGGAGATTTTTCACCTGCACTTAAATCTGCCCTACCATTGGTGATAAATCTCCTGAAAATGCTTTCCAGCAATAATGTTAATTGCCACTGGGGAAACATACAAGTCACTTTGGCTTCCTGCAAGGAAAGTCTGGGTGGCTTCAAAAACATTGAGAATGTTTCTCACTGGTGATCTACATTATTGCCAGTGGGAAACCATTTTTGGAAGATTGGCCACCCCTGGTAGCACAGGTTTAAACACGGGCAATGCATCTCCCTATGTCCCATTACCCTTTTATACACATTTACAGTATATATGTAGTAGTTGTTGAGGAGCACTCACCATACAGATAAGCCGCCTGGCTGCTAGTAAAGGAGTATTAGTATTTTAGTGCAGAAAGTTATTTTTTTGTTTTTATTACCTTTACATATTTTGCACGATCGTATTTTATTTTCCCCCAGAAAATCAGTATTTCAGTCCTCACAAAATAATACATGCTAATATTTTTTCTATCATTTTATATATTTAGCTATACATTTACAGTGGCTTGCAAAAGTAATTGGCCGCCTTGAACTTTTCCACATTTTGTCACATTACAGCCACAAACATGAATCAATTTTATTGGAATTCCACGTGAAAGACCAATACAAAGTGGTGTACACGTGAGAAGTGGAACGAAAATCATACATGATTCCAAACATTTTTTACAAATAAATAACTGCAAAGTGGGGTGTGCGTAATTATTCAGCCCCCTGAGTCAATACTTTGTAGAACCACCTTTTGCTGCAATTACAGCTGCCAGGCTTTTAGGGTATGTCTCTACCAGCTTTGCACATCTAGAGACTGAAATCCTTGCCCATTCTTCTTTGCAAAACAGCTCCAGCTCAGTCAGATTAGATGGACAGCGTTTGTGAACAGCAGTTTTCCGATCTTGCCACAGATTCTCCATTGGATTTAGATCTGGACTTTGACTGGGCCATTCTAACACATGGATATGTTTTGTTTTAAACCATTCCATTGTTGCCCTGGCTTTATGTTTAGGGTCGTTGTCCTGCTGGAAGGTGAACCTCTGCCCCAGTCTCAAGTCTTTTGCAGACTCCAAGAGGTTTTCTTCCAAGATTGCCCTGTATTTGGCTCCATCCATCTTCCCATCAACTCTGACCAGCTTCCCTGTCCCTGCTGAAGAGAAGCACCCCCAGAGCATGATGCTGCCACCACCATATGTGACAGTGGGGATGGTGTGTTCAGAGTGATGTGCAGTGTTAGTTTTCCGCCACACATAGCGTTTTGCATTTTGGCCAAAAAGTTCCATTTTGGTCTCATCTGACCAGAGCACCTTCTTCCACATGTTTGCTGTGTCCCTCACATGGCTTGTGGCAAACTGCAAACGGGACTTCTTATGGTTTTCTGTTAACAATGGCTTTCTTCTTGCCACTCTTCCGTAAAGGCCAACTTTGTGCAGTGCACGACTAATAGTTGTCCTATGGACAGATTCCCCCACCTGAGCTGTAGATCTCTGCAGCTCCCCCAGAGTCACCATGGGCCTCTTGGCTGCATTTCTGATCAGCGCTCTCCTTGTTCGGCCTGTGAGTTTAGGTGGACGGCCTTGTCTTGGTAGGTTTACAGTTGTACCATACTACTTCCATTTCTGAATGATCGCTTGAACAGTGCTCCGTGGGATGTTCAAGGCTTTGGAAATCTTTTTGTAGCCTAAGCCTGCTTTAAATTTCTCAGTAACTTTATCCCTGACCTGTCTGGTGTGTTCTTTGGACTTCATGGTGTTGTTGCTCCCAATATTCTCTTAGACAACCTCTGAGGCCATCACAGAGCAGCTGTATTTGTACTGACATTAGATTACACACAGGAGCACTCTATTTAGTCATTAGCACTCATCAGGCAATGTCTATGGGCAACTGACTGCACTCTGACCAAAGGGGGCTGAATAATTACTCACACCCCACTTTGCAGTTATTTATTTGTAAAAAATGTTTGGAATCATGTATGATTTTCATTCCACTTCTCACGTGTACACCACTTTGTATTGGTCTTTCACGTGGAATTCCAATAAAATTGATTCGTGTTTGTGGCTGTAATGTGACAAAATGTGGAAAAGTTCAAGGGGGCCGAATACTTTTGCAAGCCAATGTAAATCCTTGGGCCAGTTTGTTAAAATTGGAGTTTGTGGTTTCTCTGTGGTTCAAGAAAATCATAGCATATTAATAAAATAAAAAAATCTCAGACACTCAACAGTGAATCTTCTGAGATTCTATAGCAGTCAATGCACGTGTATCTTCAGCATTGGTGATTTTTGGCTCCAAACTTAAGCACACCTCTTCCCAGACGTGCAATGGGGCATCCAGCTAATCGGGTTCCTCCCCAGTCTGTAGCTAGGCTGGATGATGTCACAAACTGAGAAACAGGGGACAGAATTCTCTGATCCCCTACAGTTCTATTTATTTATTTTAATGGAATAATGTTTTATAATTAATCCTTATTGAAGGCAAAACAATTATATTGGGTTAATTTAATGCAATCTTTTTTAGTAGACTTTACATATGATGATTCAAAGTACAGAAAGATCCTTTACCAGGTTCTGAGCTTTCTGGATAACAGATCCCATACCTTATATAATCTTAAATCTAAAGGGACAAAAAATTATAGTTAGAGAAAGGGGTAAGATTGCAAATGCAGAGATCACAGTGGCAGGCCCTTAATCTGCTGTGAACATTTATTTTCCCATTCTCTATTACCTATTTGAGTGCTTAGTCAACTGACTCACAGCCAACTAATTACAGTATTAAATGGAAATATCTCTAGTTAGATGCAGTTTAGTAATGGAAATTGTAGCTGCTGCATATGCCTAATAAAATAGCAGTTTCCAAGAATCTCTCGGAAAGGTAAATGGAACACTGGTACTGCCCTCAGAATGATTCATTACAATGACCAGTTGTTTGCTTTTTGCTGACTATCCATCATGCTCTCATCATGTGGTATCAGTGGTACCGCTACCTTTTAGTAGGAAAAATTATGGTTTAAAAATTAGAAACTTGATAAAAAGTGAGCTACGACAAACGTTCAAATTGGAATGCATTGAACCCCACAGTAAAAAACTGATATTAGCTGCCCACTAGGCCTCTCTTATCAGTTTGTTGGCAGGTGTATTTGGCCAAAATGAACTCCTGCATCACTGATATTGAATTTTATAGCTTTAAAACTACCTTTGGATAAAAACTGCATCTATTGCCCTATGTAGTCCATGCCTGACAGTTATGTCTAGGTCTGATCTTTGGCTGGGTTAGCCTGATTTGGTCAGCCACGTATGGTTAGCTTTACATTTTTATAATAGAAAATGTGGGATAATGTGAATTAATTATTGTTATATTATGGATTATCTGGGTACACTTTGCCAATAATCCAGTGCATAACAAAAGCTAGCAAGGTTTGTGGACTTTTACAGTCAGAGTAGGCTTGTACCCCTATAATCTACCTGACTGTTTAACATATATCAAACTAGTGAAATATGAGCTATTGGAGGGATCATTGGGAATTACTTGATGCCCCCACAATCTGAACCCTTCAGAGTACCAGATTTTTTTTTTCAAAAGAGGTAATTTATCCAGCAGCATAACAAAGACACATCAGGCCCCCCACAGAGTACCCGGTCCTCCCTCCATCCACCTGGCCACTCCTAAGTAAGTAAGAGAGCGGTTGGAGAGGGGGGTCCTTAGAGCTATAGAGGAAGCAGACCCCACTGTCTGGGCCCCCCATACCCCCCCATGACCACTTAAGGTGGCCACACACGTGGCGATCTGACGATCTTTTGTGCGACCATCGGTTGCATGACAGATTGTCAGATCCACCACTAACCTTCAGGCTGAAACAGGCAGATAAGGAGGTAGAAACAATAGGATTTCTACCTCCTTCTGCCGATTCAGCGCTGAAGGCAGATCTTGGTCAGGCGCCTTCTATGGCGCCCGATCAAAATCTTTTGACTGTTCCGATCGGCGAGTCAAGCGATATCAGCAGCTTCCTGCGATATCGGTCGACTCGCGACTTGCCATACACGCACCGAATATCGTACGAAACGAGGTTTCATACGATATTATCAGTGCGTGTATGGCCAGCTTTACTCTAGAGTTACACCACTAATGATATCACAATCAAACCAACTCATAAGTGTGTGCTGTCATGATATTGAATACCTCTTGCTAAAAAATCATGGATATGCTTTTACAAATTGTGATCCATTTTTTGGTATTAGGGACAAAGAAAGTAGAAAAAAACAATTATGCCAGTTCAATATATGTTATATGAATGTGTCAGCTCATATTGAGAATTGTATTCACATATTGTTGGGGTCATTTAATGAGACCTTAAAAGACAGAACAACAAGTTGCTCTTTTCTACTGGCTTATTGGATATTGCTGTATTTTTCATTATCAAGACTCCTGTTGTCTTCTGCTTCGTGGGACTGTAATAGGAGTTGAACACTACCCTTGCATATCCTAAATCATTTATTCTGTGGTTGGAGGAAGAGTTTAGGCACAATGACACCAGAGCGATGTTTGTACACTCAGTTCTACAATTATCTCTCATCTCTACAAATGAATAACTCCCATAGGGGACTTAGTTTAGGTAGGCAGCCAGTGTTCCTAAAGTCCATGTGTCTTGATCCGGTGCTGCTATGTGAATGGTAACGTCTTTGTCTACCCTGGCACTAGAGAAAACTAGGGGTCATTATACCTGCTTGTCTAGGTACAGGTATGGGATCCGTTATCTGGAAACCTGTTATCCAAAAAGTTCCAAGTTAAAGAAAGGCCAAAAAGTGATTTCCTTTTTCTCTGTAATAATAAAACAGTACCTTGTACTTGGTCCCGACTAAGATATAACTAATCTGTATAATCAGCTTTGGTTTATTTAATGTTTAAATGATTTTTCAGTAGACTTATAGTATGGATATCCAAATTGGAAAGGGCCCTTATCCAAAAAACCTAAGGTTTCAAGCATTCTGGATAACAGGTCCCATACATGTATATGCATCAGAGTAAAAATGTTACTAATTAAGGTATTATGCCTGAGAATAAAAACAAATCTTACGGGTTTAAATAAACAGACTTTTTATGAATACCTTTTGCTATTGGAAAAGGCAGGCGATCTCTATTGTAAATAATGACAAGCCAGACTTTGACATGGATCACTTATACATCATTTTCATGAGGTGTGTGCCATGGCTTGTGAACCTACAGGTGTCTGGAGATGGTCCATGGAAAGGAACCAGCTGTTCAGTTTGTGTTGATTTTCTGCCTATAAATGGGCTTCTCCTTCTAATGAACAGTCCTTTCAATCCAGTCAAGCTAGTGACTGACACCCTCAAAAATACCCACCATGATTCCCTTCTGGGCTATGATGTTCCTAGCAGTTGCAGGTAAAAAGCTGATGAAGACTTGCACTTGGCAGGTCCACTGGTCTGTGAATCTTACATATTGTATTGTAATAATAATGACATTATCAGAAAAAAAGAGTTCATGCAGTTTGTAATACAATGCAAGGCTTGATTATTGGTTATTTTGGAGTCTAGTGATTTCATTTCTAGATCTGAAGGATACAGTTTAATTCTGTCTGTGATAAAAATTCTACCTCTATTTAATGAATTCCTAGCTCTGTGGAAATCCCCTTCACCCGTAGATTCTTCGCTACCCACACCTTAAGGTCCCCATACACGGTAAGATCTGCTCGCTTGGCAAGATCACCTACGGGTGGGCAATATCGGGGAGCTTGAAGTTAAAAAAAAAATAATCTGATCGTTTGGCCCTGGGGGTAGTAGTAACAAAGACAAGAAAGCCTCTGCCCTCATTCATTATCAATATAATAAGGGATTTAAGACATAGGTAGTAGAGACTGCACAGAGGATGAAAGAAAGGCAATAAAAATATTGAGGTGTGTTGCGCACAGTGTGTGCACAGTTCTCTATCGGTCGGTTCATGTAAAAACATGCATGAAAAATGTATGTGCCGATTCTACATGTCCCCCTGTGCATGGAGCATAATTATCTGAGGAAGAGAATTATCTCTACTGTATGTTTTGCCATGTGATCTTGTACATGGGGGTCATGAAACCCTGTGGGCATGTCTAATCAGTGGTGGGTTCAGAGAGGGGCCCAGTAGCAACCTTTGTACATCTACCCAGCCACCCCCAGCAAATACATTGAGAACTTATGTGGGCAGGTTGGCCCATGGGTGTGGGTGCCATGGAATCCAACTGCACACAATGGCATATAATATCATGAAACACAAGCTACATCACTAACCACTGTTTAGAACTGAAGACATCACTAAGCAAAGTTGATTAGGAATGCTTTGCAAGTTCATGGGTATTGTTTTTTCTTAGGATATCAGTAGTAACCAAGGACTTCTATGATTAATATTATTGTTGTTATTGTTAGCCTTTAAATAGTACCCATACATATATATTCATATACACATAAATTATTCACATTATTCCCTGCCCCAGGGCAGCTTCTTAGCTAAGGCCCCTATCACATTGTTTATGCACCAACATAGTAGGGCCCTTGTCATTTAGAGTCCATGCAGTCTATGGAGCAAAGCAATATCCTTCAACAATTAATGTTGAGTATTTAAAATAATATAGTATGTGGGATATCCTCCCTGTATGTATTAGTCTCATTGTGTAAATATTAACCAATTTAGTTCCACAGCACAATTCTAGCAACCCCCTGCAGAGATATTAACCCATTCAGTTCGTCAACTAAACCTCTCTACCAGCAATATCACTTACTTTTACCCAACCCTGCCCAGCCCATTTTGAGCAGCCCCCACAGGTATTACTTACTCCAACACACAATTGGTCAATCACCTTAGTAGAATCAGGCATAGGAGCCCCTTCCCTCTCCTCAATATTTACCATAGTGATTTACAAAGACACAGAGACATGTTTATGGGAAAATCTGTTGGGGTAACAGGATTTATTAATAAGTCAAAAGGTGGTTGGGCTTTCCCTGAAACAAGCTGTGGCTCCTAAAACACCTTGCAGGCTCAAAAGCAGGGCAATTGGGAAGCACCCAAGAGTAACGAACCAGCTCCCTCTCCTTGCCCTTCTTTGTGCAAAAATGGACCTAGCCCTGCCCTAGGGGTGTGATGTTACCTTCTGGCTAGGTCTGCACGGAGCCAAACTGATCTCAGGGGCCACAGCTGGTTTCATGGATGCAGATGATGATCCAAAGAAAGGCAAAAAAACCCCCAATGCTCAGGCCAATCTGCACTGAGGGTAAAAATTCCTTCCTGACTCCTAGAAACGGCAGTCGGTTTTTACACCCTGGATCATGTACTCTGCTTACGACTGGGGTAACGGGTGATTTTGTAGGGTCGGGCGGGCGATTTTATGGGGGCGGGGAGGGCGGGCGATTTTATGGGGGCGGGGAGGGCGGGCGATTTTATGGGGGCGGGGAGGGCGGGCGATTTTATGGGGGCGGCGGGGCGGGCGATTTTATGGGGGCGGCGGGGCGGGCGATTTTTTGGGGGCGGGGGGGTGGGCGATTTTTTGGGGGCGGGGGGGCGGGCGATTTAAGGGGGGCGGGCGATTTAAGGGGGGCGGGCGATTTAAGGGGGCGGGGGGGCGGGCGATTTAAGGGGGGCGGGGGGGCGGGCGATTTAAGGGGGGCGGGGGGGCGGGCGATTTAAGGGGGCGGGGGGCGGGCGATTTAAGGGGGGCGGGGGGGCGGGCGATTTAATGGTGGCGGGCGATTTAATGGGGGCGGGCGATTTAATGGGGGCGGGCGGGGCGATTTAATGGGGCGGGCGGGCGATTTTGTAGGGGCGGGTGCTTTTGAAGGGAATCAGGGAGCTGGGGGAGGATGGAAACAGCAAGCCTGCCTCATGAATCTTCTGGTGAAAATCTGAAAAAAGAAGAAAAGGGATTATTGAATTAAAAATAATAATGTAATAATATTACAGATAAATGCTTGCTTTTAGAATATAAGAGGCTTAGACTATGCCTACCACATATCAGCTAACTGAAATAGCACCTTTAATTCTTATATTGATGACCAGCGCCAGTGGAAAAAACATTTTCAAAGGGGATATCTAAGTCCCTAGTGCAACCTAAAGGGGCCATAGACCCGCCAAGCAATTTTGGCCTCTGGCTTATTATCCTGCAGGCTGAAGGGGCATAGAGTGTATGAGGTTTATACTCACTATGGCTGCCTTTCTATTGCTCCAATTGATTGGAAAGACAGTCTAAATAACTGGAACATAAATCCTGCTGCAAGGATGCCACACCCTGGATAGAATTGACTGGTCTGCAGAGTTTTGTGTCATCTGCAAACACTGAAACATTGCTTGTAATACCCTCACCTAAGTCATTTATGAACAAATTAAACAAAAGTGGACCCAGTACAGAACCCTGAGGGACCCCACTGAGAACCTTATTCCAAGTAGAGAATGTGCCATTAACAACTGCGCTCTGTACCCGATCCTGTAGCCAGTTTTCTATCCATGTGCAAACGACTTCACTAAGACCAATAGACCTTAGTTTAGAAAGCAGTCGTTTGTGGGGAACGGTATCAAATGCTTTGGCAAAATCCAAATAGATTATATCTACTGCATCCCCACTGTCCAGCTTCTTACTTACCTCATCATAAAAAGCACTTAAATTGGTCTGACATGACCTGTCCTTCATAAAGCCATGCTGATTACTGCTCATAATGTCATTCTCCAGTACATAATTTTGTATGTGATCCCTTAACAAGCCTTCAAATAACTTGCCCAGCACAGATGTCAAACTTACAGGCCTATAATTGCCAGGCTGAGATCTTACTCCCTTTTTAAATATGGGAATGACATTCGCCTTCTTCCAATCCCTAGGTACCATACCTGATGATATCGAGTCTGACAATATCAGAAACAAGGGCCACTGCAATTCTGCCCCTAGCTCTCTCAGTACCCGAGGGTGCATTCCATCTGGCCCAGGTGCCTTGTTTACATTTATCGTGTGTAACCCTTTAAGCACCATATCCTGTGCCAACCACTGTGTAGTTGGAGCTGAGGCAACAGTGCAGCTATTGGGTGGGACTTGGCACTCTGGCTCCTCTACTGTATACACAGAAGAAAAGAACTGGTTAAGCACATCTGCCTTTTCTGTATCCGCTGTAACCATATTGTTACTATAACTAAATGGGGCCACACCCTCAACCTGCATCTTTTTACTATTAATATACTTAAAAAACTTTTTGGGGTTAGTCTTGGCCTTGGTTGCTGTGAAAAGCTTTGCATTCCATAATAGTAAAGTTCTATATAAATTTGTATTTTCTTGTTTCACTTTTTCAAATTCCCTTTGCATTTTTAAGTTCAGCTAATTATTACTAATGATGTGATTTGATATGGCTCTGCTTGTTCCTATCAGGGTTAGTGGAATTGTGCTGTCTATGGCAGCAGAAAGCAAAATCCATTTCTTATCACTGGCAATAATAAGTCAATTGATAGACATCCCTGTGATATTACTAGGGGAATTCATTTAGTTGAAAGATTCATTTCCTGTCAGTATGCCGGGCATGAGTGCTGAATGTTAGAGGATGTCAGTGAACATAGGAGGATGTTTCTTATATTATTCTGTATTTTTAAAGACAAGTTATCCCACAAGGTTCTCTGGTTGGGTCAAAAAAGAATGAACATTCATTTCTTACAGCCTGACCACCAGCTGTTCAAGTTTCTTCTGCTACTGATGTTTCTATTACAACTTTGCTTTCTACTTCATCTCCTTAGCTTTTCATTCAGGTCTTTCCACACACCTTTTTCTTGCTATCACCACTACTCAATATGTTTCTCCTCATTTTTATAACCAAAAAAAACTTTTCTTATTAATGTTTATAATTAACTAATGAACTAGTATTAACTCCTCCACTGGCTCCACTCAGATTTTTTTAAACATCGGGATGTAAACTCTCTGCTTTCAGTTACGCACTGTCCTCCTTCTGGAATTAGAGCGCTTACATTCCGTATCTCCTGACAGCATATAGATTCAATTTTTGTGGGCATGACAATGCATTTTCTGCATGTGCACCAGTTTGTGTTTCCTAATCTTGTAAACTGATCATTATCTTCATTCCGAATTTGACTTGCACTTTGTACTCTTCTAGGGTTGAAAGGAAACGAAGACCCATGGCTCTCAGAACCCGCTTTTGACTGCATTTCCTCAAATAGTCTTTCACGCTAGAATACAAATAATATATATTATTAACAACACACAGAGAAAGAAATCGGGCTTTCAGATGAACTTTTAGTATGTTTTAGCACAGCCTATTGTTATTGTTAAAATTAAATTTATCTGTTAGTGCATAAAGTGCAATTGCGCTCTCTACCCTAGTGATGTGGCCCCCTTTCAGCAGGAGAAAGCTATTGTGTGGATAAGGAAAAGGCTAATGGGAGAGCAAGCAGCCAAAGAAAGATTCCAGTTTGGGATTCGCCTCACATATTTTAAAAGTTTATTATTGCAATTCTGTTTTATTGACAAATTATAACACTCACCCTTGATCCACTTTCTGCTTGGTGCGAAGGTCCCGCAGAATCAAAATCAACTCTTTTAGTTGCCATCCTGAGAAGTATCCTAGAAAGGTGGTGTCTCAAAATTATTTTTAATCATTAACAGTATAGGATTAATTGAAATTAATCCAAAAAAATATATAATAAAATATTATTAGACATAATGTATGCTGATCTGAATTACTAAAAAAATTCTGGATAATAGATTGAATATCTGTACAAGATATGTACCAAAACTACTGAATAAATGATAAATTATTATGTTTACCAACTGTATTGATCCTTGTGCAGCATTCTGTGTAACAAGAGCACAAATAATCACTCACCCCAAATCCCCCCTAACTGGCCTTCAGGCTGGGCCCCCTTAACAAGGTTACAGATATATAGAAACATTGGGGTAACAGTCACCCTGCTATAGTTCCAGGGGTACCCAGGGCACAAATAAGCACTCACCCCAAATCCCCCCCTAACTGGCCTTCAGGCTGGGCCCCCTTAGCCCATAACAATTTTACAGATATATAGAAACATTGGGGTAACAGTCACCCTGCTACAGTTCCAGGGGTACCCAGCGCACAAATAAGCACTCACCCTAAATCTCCCCCTAATTGCCCTTCATGCTGTGTGCCCTGATACAGATATTAAAAAAACTTTGGTGTACCAGGCAAAGGGCAACCACAACTAGGAAACTGATTTGTCAGGTTTGCCTATAAAATGTTAAAAACACACATTTGTGTGTTTTCTGTACTAAATCAGCTATTTGTGCAGTGACAAATGAATTACAATATCATTGTGGAGAAACACTGCAGTTATTTTCCTAATAATATAAAGTGTACTATTAGCCCTGGGCTCATGCAGACTTATGCATCTGAAGGTGGCCATACAACTTTTGTTCGCTTTACTGACGCTCGGGGCTGAATCGTCAGATATGGAGGTAGAAACAATAGGAATTTTACCTCCTTCTGCCAATTCAGCCCTGGACGTAGATTTTGCTCAGGCGCCTTTAATGGTGCCCAATCAAAATCTTTTAACCTGGCTGATCTATGAGACAACCGAGATGTACGATACTAGGTTTGGGGCCAGCTTTAGGACCATATATTCATATGCATCTTAGATTAACATCCATTCTCATTGGTACAGGCACATTTTCAAAAATGTACATACTTATTTGCTACCCTGATTTTCCTGGGGACACTTGCAAGCGCATATGTACTAAAGTTTCTACGTGTCTGTTATATGCATATAACCTTGTTATGCGCTCTGGACATGGACACACAGAGGCATGTTCAGCATGAAAAGTGCCTGCAGTTGAAGCTCTAGTTTTCAGTTCAGGTACAAGTGGCAGCATAGACAAGGAGATCTGCTTCTCTCAGCCTGACTGAAAAACGCAGGGCTGAGAGAAACTGACAGACCCCACCTTGTGCCAATGGCCAGAGTGCAAAACATGGTTATATGTGTATTACAGACATATAGAAACTGATGTTCATTTTAGAAAATATGCCTGTACCAATGATAGTGGTGGTTAATCAAAGATGCATGCGTGTTAGTGATGTGCGGGCCGGCACCCGTAGGAACCATGGGTTAGGTGGCTTTTGGCGATCTCGGCACATGTTCTTCGGGTCATGGGTGGGTGCAGTTTGAACCCTTATGCTCACCCTACCCACCCGCAACCTAACACAGCATTTTTTTTGGTTCCAGCTTCTGAATTTATAGGCTCGCGGCTGACACGCCACGCGGGTTTAGGGTTGGGACTGGGCAGGTTAGGCTCGGGTGCGGGTTGTGTATTTCTCCACTAGCACATCACTAATGAGTATTGCATAAAGGGGTTGTTCACCTTTGAGTTAACTTTTAGTATGATGTAGTTAGTGAAATTCTGAGACAATTTGCAGTTGGTCTTCGTTTTGTATTAGTAGCTTTGTAATTTTTTTTTTTTTGTTACGCAGCTCTCCAGTTTGGAAATTTAGCAGTTATCTGGTTGCTAGGGTCCAATTTAACTTAGTAACTAGGGAGTGGCTTGAGAGAGTGGCTGAAATATGAATAGGAGAGAGGCTGAATAGAAAGATAAGTTAAAAAAAAATTTTACAATTACAATAAAAATGTAGCCCCATAGAACAATATTATTTTGGGCTGCCGGGGTCTACAAAGAGCCATTAGAAGATTGAAAATAAATCAAAAACTCTCAAAAATAAATAATGAAGACCAATAGAAAAGTTGCTTTGAATTGGCCATTCCATAACATGCTAAAAGGAACAACCCATTTAATTATACCTGTAAATTTTACTAAAAATGTACAATAAGTTTGCAGCTTAACAGTGCAATCAATTATTCCCAATATAATTTTTAATGTTATCACAAATTGGCAAATAAAAAAATACAACTCTGTTGATTGTTAATATAACAGCATTTATTGAAAAAGATTATTACATTATCATATCATTATGCTCAATGAGTATTACCGATTTTAAATATTACTCGCTGTCCACTGGTGCTTGCAGGTAGCAGGTAGGATGCAGAAGGAGCGCGCCTTGCTGTTTAAATGAAATCACGCGAGATCTTGCGCGTGATCTCAGGGACCCGGCGCGCACGTCCCTCCTTGCGCGCTCCTATTGATCAGTCGGCGCGCACGTCCCTGCAGGTGCACGCACGCGTTACAAAGGCGGCGCGCACCCGTGCAGACGCGAGCCGGCTTCTGGGAAGGGTGGGGGCTTCCGCTCCCCAGGAAGGCTTTTTGAAGATGGCGCTTGTCACTGTTAGACGCTACAGGTAAGCGCTGGAAACAGCGCATCATAGGAAACTGTTATTAAAACTTTATGGCTACCAAAATGTAGAGAATACTGGAGTAATGTGAAATATATGTTTTATTTTTTTAACGTTAACTTCTCCTTTAAGCATTTCAAGTACCCTAACCCTTAGTGACCAGACCTCTTAAGAAGACTGCATATGAAGTTTCCCCAAACAAGGTACACTTGCGATTGTATGCTTATGAGAAGATATAACCTTAAATCGGTCATCACACAAGCATAATGATATACTTCTCCCAAATACAGTCAATAAAACACAATATAGACTTTATATTCAGCACACAATTTATCATTATTAATGTATCCATCAATCCAACCAATAGATAAACCACCTCTTTAACGTTTGATGCAGATGAACTCTTTCCAACTTGATTGTAGAAGAGAAGCCATCCATTCCCATTACCTAAATGGACATTCTTAATATTACTATTAATCATTCATTGTACTGGAATCAGTGTATATGTATAGTTACTGTAGGTATGTGTATAGGCATCACAATGAATTGTTATTTACAGTATAGGGACAGTGTGTAGGGATCACTTACATTCTTGCTGACCGGATTCTCTGCTTCACACTGGTACTGCCCAGCATCTGATTGTTTGAACCTGGGAATAGTCATAGTTCTACTGTTTGCTCCATATATAACTCCAGAAGGAATGCTGCCATCAATTCTACTCCAAAAGACTTTTGCTATGTCTGAACTGAAAGAACATAGAAGGGTGAAATCTTTATATTCCTCTGGCTGCCCGTCGGCTATGCTGATCACTGGTTTAGTCAATTGCATTGTAGGTGAAACAACAACACAGAAACAGTTACAAGTTATTACACATAAACATTACAGACAGACAAATGAGTGGAATAAATAAAGTATCATACTGTATATTTAGTGGTCAGAATAATACAGAATAACTTTTAAAATATACACTTATCACTATGGCAGCTATAAGTAGCACTTTTTCACCTGATGCATTGAAATTTCTCATACAGGTATGGGATCCCTTATCCGGAAACCCACAGTTAGAATCGGCCCGTGTATGGGGACCTTAAGAGGTTAGAAAGCTGAAAGCAGAAAGTAGTGTTCTGGCTATCATGTTATACATCTGCTCACTCCAGCCTTTATAGATGACATTTTTGCCTAACTATATTACAAATATCTTTTTATTTTGCGCAGTCTATTTTACCCAGTTTCATTTTTACACTGAACTGTTCCTTTAAAGCTTCTTCCAGGAGTTTGGGAGTCCCAAGACTCCAAAAACAACTAATTTCCTTATATAGTTCTCTCTCTTAATAAATATAATTCTAAGGGGCCCATTTATCAATATAAAAATGGTTACAATTACTAAAAAAAACATATTTTTCGAATTTATTGAACTGCGCGTATTTTCTGCAATTTTTTCATTAATTTCCGCAACTTTTTTGTGCTTTTCGACAATTTGCATGACAAAATCGTATTTGTCGCAACGAGTACGAAAGTTTCGGAATTCATTCAAGCTTCAGTATCGTGACTTTCTTTTGGCCAGGTTGGAGCTGCACAGTTGAGTCCTATGGAAATCATGCGTTGAAGTGTCAACGTCAGAAAGGGTTCTGCGCCGTTTACGGTCGTCGGGATACGAAAATTTCATGACTATCGGATTGCCATACGCAAACGATCATTTCAATACGAGAATTTTGAAACTTTTGGATCGTAAGTACGAAATTTTCGTATTGAAACGAAAAGAATTTTTGTGACCTTTTCGATCATTGTATTTCGTAATTCGGGTTCTTATATTGATAAATGGGCCCCAAAGTCTCTGTCTGCCACATGGACCCCCATCAGCACCACAGTTTGGGACCATGTTCTGCAGACAAAAAGAAAAATGGATTTACCTGCAGCTGTGATCACGGTCGTGTGAGTGCTTTTAAGCAGAGCCGCTGCAGGCTGTTAATAACATTGCCCTTTTTTGCAGCCACCATATGCCGTGACATTGTTTTCCATGAGGGGGCAGTACAGAACCCCAAGCAAATTCTGTACCTCTGGAGGTGAAACCTTAAATTACCACTGCAATGTTTTCAACATCTCTAGGGATTATTATTACTAATGGTTTGAATCAAACAAAATAATATTCTGCATAGGCAATTCAGTTCACATTTCATAGAGATAATACAAATTCTAGAAAATGCCTCCGGTTGCTTATTCCTGCAAGTCACTGGGGCTGCAGAGAACCAAATACTTACCAAATACAGGTAGATAAATACTTCCCTTGGTTGGGAAACTTTCTACTTGTATTCCCACTGTGAAAATTCCTCTATATGCAGTAGAAAGTTCTGAGATCTTTAATGATCCATCTGGATGGCCCCTGGAATATGCAGTGGCCCTAGTTTCTCCACAGGGTAAGTGTCATGGTCGGCACCCTAAACCAGAACAAATGCCAAGTTCCTTGGTCTCGGCTCGGCTTCACCAGTAATGTGACCGCCTTTGGCTTCGGGAGGAGCCCTCAGCTACTCAGATGCCACCTGGACTTAACGAGAGGAACAAGGAAGGAGTTCTGGCAAGCAAAGGGGCACGACTGTAGATAAAGTCAGTTAGGCCGAAGATCACGGTACAAATAGGATTAACAAGTTCGTCGTCAGGCAGGCTGGGTCGAGGCAGGCGGAAAACAGGGATCGTCAGACAGGCAATGGTCAACCAGATAATCAAGCAGCGGGTTTAGGCAAAATCGGAAGCAAAAGTACAAGCCGAGGTCAGGTTACGGATTTCAGGAAAGTCAGGAGCAGGCCGGGTCAAAACAGGAGAAATACTATCAGAAATACAGGACGTCATCACGCCAGCGCGCATGCGCCTTTAAATGCGGGAGCGCGCGCGCCCACTATGAGGCAGCCGGCGCATGAAGAGGACGGCGCGGCGGGCATCCCCGCTGACGGCGGCGCGGCGGGCGTCCCCGCCGTGCCGGTAAGGCACTTTTTGTTACATTACCCCCCTCTCTAGGGGGGGCCACTGGACCCCCAGGTCTCTCAGGAAACCTAGAATGAAATTGCTTCCTGAGGCGATCAGCTTTGATGTCATCAACTGAGACCCAAGAGTTCTCTTCAGGACCAAAGCCTTTCCACCTGGTAAGATATTGTAGCTTACCTCTCACCAGGCGGGAGTCGAGGAACTCCTGGATCTCGTACTCAGGCTGATCTTCAACCAACACCGGGGGAGGAGCAGACAGACAACGAGAATTAGAAGCAGGTTTTAGAAGAGAAACATGAAAAGTATTAGCAATTTTGAAATTAGGAGGTAACTGAAGACGGACAGAAGATGGGTTCACTATAGCAATGATGGGATATGGACCGATGAACCTAGGACCCAGTTTGGGAGAGGGAACCTTCAACCTAATATTCTTGGTTGATAACCACACTATCCCCCACCTTGTACTGGGGAGCCTCCCTACGGGCTTTGTCAGCAGCTTTTTTCTGGGCTAGGGAAGCTGCAGACAATGAATCATGAACTGAAGACCAAATTTCCGAAAATTTCAAAACACTAGAATTGGCAGAGGGTACAGAGGAGTTAGATCCAGAAAAAGAAAATGCTTTGGGGTGTAAACCATAAACAATAAAGAAAGGAGACCTCCCTGAAGAGGAGTGGGTAGCATTATTATATGCGAATTCCGCCTAGGGAAGCAATTCAGACCAAGTGGACTGATTATCGGATACATAGCATGTGAGATACTGTTCAAGGGACTGATTAACCCTTTCAGTTTGACTGTTAGTTTGGGGGTGATAGGCAGAGGAAAAGGACAATTCCGTACCAACCAGGGAACAGAAAGCACGCCAAAATCTTGACACAAACTGGACCCCCCTGTCAGAAACTATATTCACAGGAAACCCATGAGACTTAAAAATATGAGTAATGAATAGATCAGCCAAGGTCTTAGCAGAAGGGAGGTGTGGGAGAGGAATAAAATGAGCCATTTTACTGAATCTATCAACCACCACCCAAATCACTGTCTTACCCTGAGAAGGGGGTAACTCCACAATAAAATCCATAGAGATGTGGGACCATGGCTTCATTGGAATAGGTAAGGGATTTAACAGACCCTGGGGCCGCTGATGAGATGACTTAGACCTTTGACAAATTGGACAGGAATTGACAAAAGTTTTAGCATCCTGCTTGAAGGATGGCCACCAAATATGGCGGGACAACAAAGAAATGGTTTTTGCAACACCTGGATGACCTGCCATTTTAGAATCATGAACCTCTCTTAATGTTCCCTAAGCTCCTCAGGAACAAACCATTTACCAGATGGGGTTTCAATAGGAGCAGAAGTTTGTAACTGGGACAATAAGGAAGAGAGGTCAGACTCCAAGGTTGCAACAATTAACTCCCTGGGAATGATGGGAGTGCACTCACCAGAGTCGGAGGAAACAGAATTGAAACTCCTAGAAAGTGCATCTGCCTTAGTATTCTTTGAACCAGGTCTAAAAGTTAGAGAAAAATTGAACCTTGAAAAAAATAAAGCCCACCTGGCTTGTCTTGGATTCAGGCGCTTAGCTAATTCGATATAAAGTAAATTTTTATGGTCCGTATAGACCGTCACCAGATGCTTAGCACCCTCTAGAAGATGGCGCCATTCCTCAAAAGCTAATTTGACAGCCAACAATTCCCTGTTCCCTATATTGTAATTAACCTCTGCGGGTAAAAACTTTTTAGAAAAAAAAGCACAGGGATGTATTTTGTTGGTTATCGGGTGCCTTTGAGAAAGGATTGCCCCAGCTCCCACCTCAGATGCATCTACCTCTACAATGAAAGGGAGTGCAGAATCGGGGTATTTAAGGATTGGGGCAGAACTGAATTCTTTTTTGAGGGTTTCAAAGGCTTGTTCCGCCTCAGGAGACCACAAGCTGGGATCAGCGCCCTTCTTAGTTAAATCTGTGATGGGGGCTACAATAAGAGAAAAATTCTTAATAAATTGACGATAATAATTGGCAAATCCAAGAAACCTTTGTACAGCACGTAATGAAAGGGGTTGTGCCCAATCCAGGACAGCTTTCACTTTGCCTGGATCCATTTCTAGACCCTTGCTGGTAATAATAAACCCCAAAAACTGAACAGAAGAGACTTCAAAGGTACATTTCTCTAGTTTTGCATACAGATTATTCTCCCTTAGTCTCTTTAAGACCTCACAAACATGATTACGATGTTCCGTTAAATTAGAAGAGAAAATAAGAATATCGTCAAGATAGACCACTACGAATACCCCCAGCAAGTCACGAAAAATGTCATTGACAAATTCTTGAAAAACTGCAGGGGCGTTACAGAGCCCAAAGGGCATTACTAAATATTCGTAGTGGCCGTCCCTGGTGTTAAAGGCAGTTTTCCATTCATCCCCCTCTCTAATACGGATGAGGTTGTAAGCACCCCTAAGATCGAGCTTGGTATAGATTTTGGCGCCTTTAACCTGATCAAATAGCTCGGAAATCAGAGGAAGGGGGTAGCGGTTTTTAATAGTGACCTTGTTTAAACCTCTGTAGTCTATACAAGGACGGAGACCACCATCCTTCTTACCCACAAAGAAAAACCCCGCACCTGCAGGAGAACTAGAGGGCCGGATAAAACCTCTTTCAAGGTTTTCCTGGATTTATTCCTTCATAGACTGAGATTCAGGTAGGGAAAGTGGATATGTACGACCACGAGGGGGAGAGGAACCTGGAATCAGATCAATGGGGCAGTCATACTGTCTGTGTGGAGGTAAGGTTTCGGCAGCCTTTTTGGAAAAAACGTCAGCATAAGCTGAATAGGCTGCAGGTAAACCCTCAAGTGAAGTGGCTGCTAAAACTGGGGCAATACAGACATTTCTACAACTAGGACCACACTGAGAAACCTCCCCTGTAACCCAATTAATCTGAGGGTTATGAACCTGGAGCCAGGGTAACCCCAAAATGAGTGGAGAAGAGGCTCCTTCAATAAGGAAAAAGGTTATCTCTTCAACATGAAAATCATTCACACATAAGGATAAAGAGACAGTTCTCTTATTTACCACCCCTGTCCCTAAGGGTCTTTTGTCCACTGTTAATATCCTCATGGGGACACTCAGAGGAACCACCGGAATGCCATTTTTGGCAGCAAACGTGGCCTCAATAAAATTACCCTCTGCCCCAGAGTCCACGAAAGCGGACAAGTTAATGGAGCCCATAGGCCAGGACAATTTAACTGGTAGCTGAACCTTGGAGGCAAATTGGGGAGAGGAAACGCCTGCACCCAAATGAAGCTCCCCTTCTTCATTTAGGCTGGGGCGTTTCCCGGCCTCTTAGTGCATTGCTTCAGAAAATGACCCTTGTCCCTGCAATATATACATAACCCAAGGGTCCGCCTGCGTGTCTTTTCCTCAGGAGAGAGATGAAATAGGCCTAGTTGCATAGGCTCCTCCTGAGGTAGAGACACAGGGGAAACCAAAGACTTGACATTGGGCACCACGTCAGGTCCCCTATAAGTAACCCCAGAAAAATTAGCATGACCCCTCTCACTCCTTCTCTCCGTCTGTCTCCTATCAATCTGGATGACTAGGGACATAAGATCATCTAGACTGGACGACAAGGGGTAATTCACCAAGCTATCTTTAATAGAGTCAGATAGCCCGACACAGAACTGACTGCGCAGGGCCGCATCGTTCCACTCAGTCTCTCCTGCCCACTGGCGGAACTCTGTGCAATATATCTCTACCTCCCGTCTCCCTTGGCGCAGTTTACGAATCGCTGAATCGGCTGATGATGCACGATCTGGGTCATCGTAAAGAACTGCCATAGTATCAAAGAATACATCCAGGGAAAAACGGGCAGGATCAGAGGAAGACAGTCTAAGGGCCCAAACTTGGGGATCCCCCACCAGAAGGGTCATAACAAATTTTACTTTTTCCACACCAGAAGGGAAAGAATGAGGGAAAAAGCTAAGATACAGTTTACATGCCTCTTTGAAGACGAAAAATTTGGACCTGTCCCCAGAGAATTTCTCATGAAATGCAATTTTGGGCTCTTGGGGCCTGAAAGTGTTACCCCCCAAAACGAATGAACCCACAGGAGGGGAAGAACTAGGAACAGGTTGCTGCTGCGGAGATTGCGTAGTCTCCAGCTGGCGGGTTAGATTGTGAAAACCCTGCAGGAGATAATTCTGCTTTTGCTCCTGATCCTCCAAGCGCTGTAGCAGGGCAGTAAGAAGCGCTGCAGTAGATAATGTCACGGTCGGCACCCTAAACCAGAACAAATGCCAAGTTCCTTGGTCTCGGCTCGGCTTCACCAGTAATGTGACCGCCTTTGGCTTCGGGAGGAGCCCTCAGCTACTCAGATGCCACCTGGACTTAACGAGAGGAACAAGGAAGGAGTTCTGGCAAGCAAAGGGGCACGACTGTAGATAAAGTCAGTTAGGCCGAAGATCACGGTACAAATAGGATTAACAAGTTCGTCGTCAGGCAGGCTGGGTCGAGGCAGGCGGAAAACAGGGATAGTGAGGCAATGGTCAACCAGATAATCAAGCAGCGGGTTTAGGCAAAATCAGAGTCAAAAGTACAAGCCGAGGTCAGGTTACGGATTTCAGGAAAGTCAGGAGCAGGCCGGGTCAAAACAGGAGAAATACTATCAGAAATACAGGAACAAGAATGCACAAGGCTCAGGAAGGCACCAGGAATCGAATCCTATCACGGGCAACAAAATGTAAACAAATGTCCCTTTAAATATCTTTGAAATTTGCGCCATTGTGCGCTGACGTCATCACGCCAGCGCGCATGCGCCTTTAAATGCGGGAGCGCGCGCGCGCCCACTATGAGGAAGCCGGCGCATGAAGAGGACGGCGCGGCGGGTGTCCCCGCTGACGGCGGCGCGGCGGGCGTCCCCGCCGTGCCGGTAAGGCACTTTTTGTTACAGTAAGAAGGTAAATTGGAAGATATCGTCTTCATCTGATAAACCTCCATACCAGGAGAAAGAGCGAATTGCCCCGCTGACTCCACTGACTCCGAGGATGACAGGCTGATTAACCACTGGATATTTAGGAATCGTCTGAATACTGATTCCATAGATCAGATTTATCCAGACACTGAAGAGAGCTGAAAGGGAGAAAAGAATGGTATTAATTCAGGAGACTCCAGCACAAGGTGGGACACATATTACTCAGTAAATCATGACTAATGTATCTCTTATTGTAAAATAATCAGTGGTGTAACTATAGAGAAAGCAGAGCAACTGCAGGTAGCTTTGTGCCAGCGCGTGGTTTCATAAGGTCACAGAACTCCTCTTATAAATGACAGTTGGGGTTTCATTGCCCCTATATATTGTACAGAGAGCACATAGAGGAGTAATGTAAGTGCCTGTACCTGTGAGCAGATATCCCCTCATGCAAAGGGCCCAGGTGGCCGTGACTTTCTCTCTGGGAGACATAAGAGTCTAACAGGTTTAATGGCTCAAAATTTAGTGAAATTGCTTAGACAAAATATAGGGGTACATTGCAAATAGCGAGCTTCAGACATGGCTTTAACCATGTTAGCTGCATTATCACGAACAATAATATGACATTTTGTTGTGAGAATGTCCCATGTTCTCATGGTTTCTAGTACAGAATCTCCAATTTGCTTGCCAGTGTGTCTGGTATTAAAAGCTTTACATTGCAAAACTGCACTTCTGCGACTGAATTCAACATCAATCCAATGTGCTGTCAAACTGATATATGATTGGATAGTGTACTCTGATGTCATGAAGCAGATAGTCTATAAGACACCACAGGGGTTTATTTACTAAAATAGGTGCCAAAATTAAGTAACTCCTAACAATCAGATAGAGTTGTGCAAGGAGCTGTGCAAGGATTTCCATAGTAGTTAAGATCAAAAGCAATATAGGATATGAAAGTTACATTGGTTCAGAAAAGGGATACTGTGGTCAGTAGGGTTGTTAAAAGGTTATGTCTGTATGGGAAGTGATATATCTGAGGAACTTCACATTACCTATAATACATTTTAGCATGGAACATAAATGGCACAACACAGTAACACAATATGATCAGAACTACCGTTGGATCCACTTGACGGTTGTCAGCCCAACACTAGCCATCTAGGTTAGCTTCTTGCTGATACCTCTACCCCCCCCCCCCCCCCCCACTGCTATACTCTGCAATAGACAAATAACTGATAACTGTCATGTATAGAAATCACAAAATTAACATTGAAATCTCCTTGAATGTCAGAAAATGGTGGCAGAGGCTCTATGGTGGCAGAGGCTTGACATTAACTTTATTTAAAATGAATCAGTAACCTCATGATGTTTGCCAGGTCTCCAGTCAAAGCATATTGGCAGTTATGGGTCACTGAACTGTGCAAAACTTTTTTTTTTTACCTTACCTAAAGGGGAAATGAAATACAATTTTGCAAAAACAGGTGACTAGTGAATGCTACATGTTTACTTCCCAGTGCAGGCCCATGATCATGTTTACTTAAAGCAATTGAAAAACCAAAGATCCACATGCAAAAAGCATTGGCTAAAATAAATGCTTGGTCCTGATGAAAAGTATTTACTGACATTTCATTGCTGGGTGCGAGTAGCAGAAGCTCCTGTCAGTACCAAATCCCCTTCCTCAGGCCTTTGCCTAGATCCTATATCTGACCACTGAGTCAGTGATTACTAATCACCGTAGACTTATGACCTGATAATCCCAGTGAGCCTGCTAATGTATGTTGCCTTGTAAACAAACACTTGTTTTCTGTCCATGGAGTGTTCAAATATATCCTGCTGCAGTCTCAGCTGTTGCCGAGATTGATGGCGAAGCAAGTGAAACCTGAAATACACAGCAGAGCAATGTTACTTGGGGGAGCTGCGTGGGCGAGCCATTGTTCCATTGCATGAAGTCGAGAAGAAACACAGGTGCCGACCTAGTTAACAACGCTGACAAACACAGCTTTCATCCAGTGAGTAAGGGTATCGTCTTTGTTTTTCTAATACCCAGCGATAATTTTCTTACTGCAGAGCTTGTCATCAGCATACTTTCTCTTTTCATATGTCTAATGCAAATAAACTTTGTCAAAAATCACATTTTCCTTCATTTGCATCCGTTTGGTGCCTTTATTAGGGGCAATTGTGATCCATCTGGATGGCAGTCAGCTCCAAAAAGCTCATGTGACTTTCTTTTTTATGTTAACTTTAAAATATACATTTATTTGATTGTATGATTTAAGGCTTATTTACCAACACAAGTGCCAGAGCTAACACAAAAGTAAGCTCTTAAACAGCAAACATAAGGCTCCTTGTGCATACAGACGTGCGTCTTATATTTAGGTTAAGCTTGCCTTGATGAATTGCATGCATGGTTCCAGGGAGCCCCTGACATTACCACCTTCTAGGGTTGCCACCTGCCCAGTTTTGACCTAGACGGCCTGGTTTCCAGAAAGACAGTCCAGGTCAAAACAGCCTTCCCGGTTTTACAAACTAGGAATAATAAGACTTTACTAGATGTCCATGCTTGGCCCAGATGTCACCACCCTGCCCCAACTCAGGACTGGCAACCTATGGATTCTGGCAAATGCCAGAGGTGCTGCTGTAAAATGCCATAGACTCTCATTATTTAGTGGGCTGGTGGGGGACCTCCGTATATGGGACCTATTTTGAATTCCAGTCTGGACATGCCCACGCCATGCCCCGTCCCATGATATCACCGCCCACCCCTCTGCCCGGAGTTGCTTAAGTCAAAAGGTGGCAACCCTACCACCTGCTCTGATAGGGAGTTATTTCCAGGGTTTCTTTTGCAGGTTGAATCTACACATGAATTTCAATTAAATATTGCCAATTTTAGACCAAATCCAACTTTGACACCACAGGCACTGGTGCACCAGAAATGACCACAATGACACATAGTAATAGAATGCCTTTGCAACTCGGGCTCAATTTACTAGCGTGGGTGTTATCATTATTGTTAAATTACTTACAAGTTGCCACTCACATATTATTATGCTGTAATTGTGCCAAAATGCTGCATTATAGGTAATAAACATGGTGATTTGCGCTATCTTGCACTTTAAACAAGCTTACTAAATGAGCCATTTTGAATACTATATTCTGCATGGACAAAGATGTAGGTAGAAGGAGATACCATTCTAAACAGAAGAAGCCAAATTATTGATGTTGAATGGTGATGTGTTCATATTTACTGAATCTTCATACATCTTGCTAAATATGAATTAAAACCCTGTTGCCAGTATTGTTTTTTTCTCTAACTCTGTACACATTATACATTATGTATGTCTTGCTACACTTGAAATCATTTGAAACCATTGTACAACTTGCTATTTATTAGCCTCTACAAATATACTACAACTCAGCTGCCAACTTTTTTCTTTTAAGAATTGAATAAAGTGTTAAATAAAAAAAATATGAAATAAATGGTTATTACTCCAGGGAGCACAGCACTGTGTTGGACAGGTTCATCAGTTCCCTTGAGCTAAGTTAATCACTTTTTAGTTTCCAAAACATCTTTTATGTACAATTTTAATTGTAGCCCATGTGGCTTCATGAAAGAAAATAGCAGTTACTTGCCAGCAACAAGCAGACATAAAGCAATGCTGAAACACTGTATACAAGAAATAGAGACGGTGCAGCCTACGGCCAAGGTTCACAACTCTCCCAGTACCACTTAGAGGTCAGTAGCAAAATGCCAAAAGATAGTAACGAATGAAAATGGCAAATGGTAAAGGGAGTCAATGTGGTGCTGAATATATGTGTGACCTGAGAGTGTGTGGTTAGCAGTAGATGAAGAAGTGAAAGATTTTGCCTTCCCCATTTTGTCATTTTTACTGTCAGCTGCTTGTTTATCATCAAAGCTATTTATGTAGCTTGCATCTTTCATAATATGGAAATTAGGTTACAGAACGGTTATACAGTTATACAGGGTCAGCGAGTTTGTAATTAAGGCAGTGGAGGTAATTAAGGACAGCGCTTGAGTGAGTAGCACAAACAGTGTTATATTATACGGGATGGATGCTGCTAAGTACCGGGCTGGGTGATCTATAAATAAAAACCATGAGCTAAGCCGGATTGGTTCCTCTTTAGCCTCAAAGATATTTTAAGATGCAACCAACAAAAAAATATGGTTCAATGGTGATAAATGCAAAGTTATACACTAAATGGTAGTGTGTTGGGGGTATCCTTAATGGAGAAGGATCTAGGGGTTTTTGTAGATAACAAGTTGTCTAATTCCAGGCAGTGTCATTCTGTGGCTACTAAAGCAAATAAAGTGCTGTCTTGTATAAAAAAGGGCATTGACTCAAGGGATGAGAACATCATTTTGCCCCTTTATAGGTCCCTGGTAAGGCCTCACCTTGAGTATGCGGTGCAGTTTTGGGCTCCAGTCCTTAAGAAGGATATTAATGAGCTGGAGAGAGTGCAGAGACGTGCAACTAAACTGGTAAAGGGGATGGGAGGGTTAAGCTAGGAGGTTAGACTGTCAGGGTTGGAGTTTTCTATGGAAAAAGGTTCTTGTGAGGGGACATGATTACTCTGTACTAGCGATGCACCACATCCAGGATTTGGTTTGGGATTTGGCCAAGATGCAGCCTTTTTCAGCACCTCTCTCTCTCTGCAGCAAGTGGAGGAAGCAGTACCACCAATGAGAGGAGGTAGGGACAGAATTACCGAATTCTATACAAGGAAGCAAAATGGATCAGTACATTACATGGCAATGAACACTTACACCGGGAATAAACCTCGACTATGATTTAAGTAAATTATTATGTTTTTTTGTCTCTGCTTTAGATTGTAAGCATTGCTGTATTCAAGCCAGATGTTTGCTGATAAACCTTATATTTTGTTGCAATAATGAAAAATAAGATTCAAAACTATGATTCCTAGGAGGCACTATATGTATATTTAAAGAAAATGTATAGCATGATAAACAATATTATTGGCTTATAAACATTGTTAGTCAGTGCTGCTAAATAAAGGCACTTCTATTCATATGTTGGAGTTTTGTTTGGACTTCAGTTTGATGGTCCTGGTGTCTGGAGAAAAGGGGGGACACCAGCAGGCTAGCACCCAAAATTGTAAATTTATGGAAGGTGTGCCACTCTGTATTGTGTAAAGAACCTTAAAACACATGTATAAGTGATAAAAATATCTGTTGAATTCCCTTTAGAGAAATCATCTGAAAAGACATTATCCTAAATGTTGGGCAGGGTAGGGGCCTTGTCTTAAATTAAAGCTAAACACTTAACAAATATTAACAGAAATGCCTTATTTTATATGCTGAGCTTACTGTACCAGCCTAGATGATCAGTATCTCTAGAAAAGTAAGGACCCAGGCCTTCAAAGTTGTCACAGGAGCTTCCCATCTTGGAATATGTTAGGAGTGTCAGTGGCATTGCACATGCTCAGTGAGCAGCTGTTAAGAAGCTTAGACATCAAGCAGAAAATTTGGGGGTATATTTATCATGCTGTGTAAAAAGTGGAGTAAAACATTACCGGTGATGTTGCTCATAGCAGCCAATGAGATGCTTTGCTTTGGTTTTCTAACTGTTGAAATCAAATTGCTGATTGGTTGCCCTGGGCAACAACACTGGTAATGCTTCACTCCACTTTTTACACAGCATGATAAATATAACCCTAAGTTTGTCTGTTATAGAAGCTGATACAGAATGCACTGGTTCAGAGCTGCCACATAAGGAGGATCTGAATAACTTATTGATTTATTTATTTTTTATTTATTGTGAATTTTATATGATATATATACTCTGTATTGTGAGAAACTGCTTGCTCTTCTTGTTCTTTTCTTCTTCTCTACTACTTCTTTGTTAAGCTTTAGTTCTCCTTTACTTGGCATAGTTCTATTATACCTGGCAGAGGCTAGGACAGCCCTATGTCCTGTAACTAGCTAATTATATTCTACAGGAATTTAGTTCCTTTTAATGGTGTGCCCAGAAATACAGGTGGGTTTCTGGTGGTAGCCCTAACAATACAGAGAGGCATATAATGAGCCTTGGTGATACTGTACAGCATTAAATGCAATGTTTCCAATATACAGAAGTAAAACACAATATTGCATGGCCTTTTATTAAATATGTCACCACAAGAGGGCAGTCAAGCCATGCATCTGACACTACTGCAATACTAAGTTTTAGCTGGGACACTGCCAATAAGCCTTCTGTGCATACGGCAATTCAAATCTGCCAATTAATTCACACCTAAACATTTTAAATCACTGTCAAAAGACAAAGGATACAGTTTTTGACTCTTCACATGTAAAGTGTTAGTAGCAGTGGGGGGATAATAGCCTCTGGGAAGGGATTTTTTTTATTAGTAAAAACTTAACTATTTACAATGAATCAAGCCATAAAAAGCAAAATTTCACATCACCCACCGCAAAAAAACAAACATGTCAATATTAAAACCCAATGTTATCAAAGTCCTTCCTTTGTCCATAAACCCACCCACAGAAAATCCATCCCAGTAAAGTCCTCCCTTAGTCCAATGGGATGCCTCCCAACCACCCAACACCAGCATCATACACAATCCCTGGCCTTTGAGTCCTTGCAACAAGCCACCCAGGAAACATGTCCACCCCCAACCCCAAACACATTGCCCTCCCAATTTCAGCAAAATGAAATGGGTAAAAAAAGAATATTTGCATGGCTTGAGTAGAGTCTTTTTGTGCAATCTGAGACTGGTGGGTACATCTCTGTAGCATTTTTCCCCAGACATGTTTACATTCTTCTAAAGAAACAAAGAGAGTGCATATTAAACTCAAACATATAACTCCACTGAGGGTTAAACATACATAGGGAAATAGGACAGTCACAGTCTTACACCATTCCATTTTGACAAATTTGTATCATTTGTTTGCACTTCTCTTCCCTTTAGGAAAGTATTGCCCACAACGGTAATGCCACAAGTGATACCTCATCACAGATATTATCATGTACATCGTACCTTGGTCTATGGGATGTTGTGTAGGCAGAACACCATAAGCAGCAGCAGTGTAGGACAACGGCCAATATATGGCACATTCAGAGTTTGTGCTAGCTTCTGACACACGGCCTTAGTCACAGGGTAATTCATTAAAAAGTGCTCTCGGGTCTCCTCTGTGGGACACCCCCACGGACACTCCCTGTTGTCAAGGTTAAGATAACGGAGATTGCCCCAAACAAAAAGTCTTCCCTGAAGGGCAAGCCAGTTGATGTCAAAATACTTGGGGGGAATTCTAATGTTATTTAGCCACAGAAGGCTGTGGGAGAGAACATCACCTGTACAATCTCTACAATCAACTCTTCCAAGCTCATGATGAAGAAGAGCTTCAAAGAACTGTACCACTAACTCACCCTTCAGAGAATCCTCACTGAGTCGCCATAGACCCTTGCCCTTTGCTGAAACAGAGGAAGCTCCCCACATGAAAGAAAGTGTGAGATTGTCAGAATACTCCACTCCAACCTCTCTGACACATACAAATGCCTCCCCTGCCCTAACAAAAGCCATGTCCAGGCGACTACTTCTCCCTGCACACCTGTATCTATGTGCTGCCTTCCTACCATCCTGGGTGGCAACATCAACCAGGCCTGTCTGCTGTACCATCTGGTTTAAATAATATCATTCAGATCTCCTAGGATTTCCTGTGATCTTTAGACCTCAGTACCTGGTTAAAGTCACCAGCCAAGATAACTGGGATTGACGTGTGCAGGAAAGGTCGTATCTCAGCCAACAAAGCCCTCCTAGCCACCACAGACTATGGCCCATAGATGTTAATGAGACGTAGGTGCCTCCAACCCACAGTACCAGAAGAAGACTACGCCCTACCTGGATTTCTAGGAAACCATGCACTTTAACTCGAGGTTATCACAAAATAGCACAGCAACACCCCCATATGGTTCCTCAGCTATTGACCAAAAAGAAGGACCATACCGCCAGTCAGCCTTCACCATTCTAAGATCCACCCTAGTAGCAAGACGGGTTTCCTGAAGGAAAATAACCTCGGCACCAGATCTATGCAAATACAATTGAAGGAGTGATCACAAATCTTTGTGTACAAGGTAAATCTTACCCGGGATAGGTCCGGGTGCTCATGCCCCAGACCTTTCAGCTTGAAGGAGCCATCATGGGAACAGCAAAACATATAGCAGGCAGGCACTCCGGAAAATCCAAAAAGTTGTAGAAATCAGCAGCAAAAAAGGGAATTAGTATAAAAAGGTATAAAGTTTATTTAGTCCATATGTAAAAGCACAGGGAAGCCTTACGCCAATTACAGAAACGTTTTGATTGGCCATTTCTCCTTTAAATACTGTTTTCTGTGAAATGTCTTTTAGCCTATGATTAAGTACCCTATGGTACGAAATGCGTAAGGCTTCCCTGTGCTTTTACATATGGACTAAATAAACTTTATACCTTTTTATACTAATTCCCTTTTTGGCTGCTGATTTCTACAACTTTTTGGATTTTCCGGAGTGCCTGCCTGCTATATGTTTTGCTGTTCCCATGTCGGCACCAGATCTAGGCAAGCTCTCAAAGGCTAAAAACCTAGTTTGCCGAGCCTTACTACAGACATTAGATGTTAAATTGGAGACTGTACCATCATGGATATTTTGTAGATTTTTCTTTCTTAACTGGAGAAGTAGTTTCCCTATAGTGTTTTACTTGAACACTAGGGGATTCAGACCCTTCTCCATCATCACACACAAGTTCAGATTCTCCCAAAGTATTGGTGACTGCCCCCATAGGTTTTCTCCTAATGGGCAAGTCTTCGGCTTCCCTGCTTCTCTTTTGAGATGCCAACTGCACCTCCATATCCTCCTGCTCCCTCTCCTCCTCCCTCCGTATCCTGTCAAGCTCGTCCTGCTCCTCTCTTTCTGCCCTATTACCCCAGGCATCTGGGTCCTCATCCAGCACTGAGTATTTATTCCCAGTGTGACAGAAAATTCCAGACGCACCTTCCCCTGGGTCAAGTGAGTGAGCCTGCTTCTTGTTCTTTTTATTTTGGGCAATTTGCCAACCATCTTTATTTGTATGTTTAGGCCTGGGCTCCTTTCCTTTAGCTTCACTCCTATACTCCTGTTCTTTTGCATTCTTTGGTTTCCTTACTTTCTTTTTAGTATTTCTTGCCTTTTCCCCTGCTCTTTTTGTAACTACCTCCTCAAGTGCAGCTGAAACCTCTGTATTTGGCTCCTGACTATTTTGCTCTCCTTTCTCATCTCCTTATCCAAGCCTGGAATGAATAGACCATATTATGGTAGGCTTCAGGGCACTTCCTATGTGTGTGACCCATCCTAAAGCACAAGTTATACCTATCCTGTGGCTGTGGGATAGCAGGTATAGTAGGGAGAGATGGTGCCTATAGTAGCAGTGGGGGGATAATAGCCTTTGGGAAGGGACTGTGGCTGTAGGATAGCAGGTATAGTAGGGAGAGATGGTGCCTATAGTAGCAGTGGGGGGATAATAGCCTCTGGGAAGGGACTGTGGCTGTGGGATAGCAGGTATAGTAGGGAGAGATGGTGCCTATAGTAGCAGTGGGGGGATAATAGCCTCTGGGAAGGGACTGTGGCTGTGGGATAGCAGGTATAGTAGGGAGAGATGGTGCCTATAGTAGCAGTGGGGGGATAATAGCCTCTGGGAAGGGACTGTGGCTGTGGGATAGCAGGTATAGTAGGGAGAGATGATGCCTATAGTAGCAGTGGGGGGATAATAGCCTCTGGGAAGGGACTGGGGCTGTGGGATAGCAGGTATAGTAGGGAGAGATGGTGCCTATAGTAGCAGTGGGATAATAGCCTCTGGGAAGGGACTGTGACTGTGGGATAGCAGGTATAGTAGGGAGAGATGGTGCCTATAGTAGCAGTGGGGGGATAATAGCCTCTGGGAAGGGACTGGGGCTGTGGGATAGCAGGTATAGTAGGGAGAGATGGTGCCTATAGTAGCAGTGGGGGGATAATAGCCTCTGGGAAGGGACTGTGGCTGTGGGATAGCAGGTATAGTAGGGAGAGATGGTGCCTATAGTAGCAGTGGGGGGATAATAGCCTCTGGGAAGGGACTGTGGCTGTGGGATAGCAGGTATAGTAGGGAGAGATGATGCCTATAGTAGCAGTGGGGGGATAATAGCCTCTGGGAAGGGACTGGGGCTGTGGGATAGCAGGTATAGTAGGGAGAGATGGTGCCTATAGTAGCAGTGGGGGGATAATAGCCTCTGGGAAGGGACTGTGACTGTGGGATAGCAGGTATAGTAGGGAGAGATGGTGCCTATAGTAGCAGGGGGATAATAGCCTCTGGGAAGGGACTGTGGCTGTGGGATAGCAGGTATAGTAGGGAGAGATGGTGCCTATAGTAGCAGGGGGATAATAGCCTCTGGGAAGGGACTGTGGCTGTGGGATAGCAGGTATAGTAGGGAGAGATGATGCCTATAGTAGCAGTGGGGGGATAATAGCCTCTGGGAAGGGACTGTGGCTGTAGGATAGCAGGTATAGTAGGGAGAGATGGTGCCTATAGTAGCAGTGGGGGGATAATAGCCTCTGGGAAGGGACTGTGGCTGTGGGATAGCAGGTATAGTAGGGAGAGATGGTGCCTATAGTAGCAGTGGGGGGATAATAGCCTCTGGGAAGGGACTGTGACTGTGGGATAGCAGGTATAGTAGGGAGAGATGGTGCCTATAGTAGCAGGGGGATAATAGCCTCTGGGAAGGGACTGTGGCTGTGGGATAGCAGGTATAGTAGGGAGAGATGGTGCCTATAGTAGCAGGGGGATAATAGCCTCTGGGAAGGGACTGTGGCTGTGGGATAGCAGGTATAGTAGGGAGAGATGATGCCTATAGTAGCAGTGGGGGGATAATAGCCTCTGGGAAGGGACTGTGGCTGTAGGATAGCAGGTATAGTAGGGAGAGATGATGCCTATAGTAGCAGTGGGGGGATAATAGCCTTTGGGAAGGGACTGTGGCTGTAGGATAGCAGGTATAGTAGGGAGAGATGGTGCCTATAGTAGCAGTGGGGGGATAATAGCCTCTGGGAAGGGACTGTGGCTGTAGGATAGCAGGTATAGTAGGGAGAGATGGTGCCTATAGTAGCAGTGGGGGATAATAGCCTCTGGGAAGGGACTGTGGCTGTAGGATAGCAGGTATAGTAGGGAGAGATGGTGCCTATAGTAGCAGTGGGGGGATAATAGCCTCTGGGAAGAGACTGTGGCTGTGGGATAGCAGGTATAGTAGGGAGAGATGGTGCCTATAGTAGCAGTGGGGGGATAATAGCCTCTGGGAAGGGACTGTGGCTGTGGGATAGCAGGTATAGTAGGGAGAGATGGTGCCTATAGTAGCAGTGGGGGATAATAGCCTCTGGGAAGGGACTGTGGCTGTGGGATAGCAGGTATAGTAGGGAGAGATGGTGCCTATAGTAGCAGTGGGATAATAGCCTCTGGGAAGGGACTGTGGCTGTGGGATAGCAGGTATAGTAGGGAGAGATGGTGCCTATAGTAGCAGTGGGGATAATAGCCTCTGGGAAGGGACTGTGGCTGTGGGATAGCAGATATAGTGGGGAGAGGTGCTGCATTATGCTCCTCAAGCTGTGTGCCTTCAGTTGTTAAGCCGACCACCAGCTGAAGGGTAATATATTGGACAGTATAAATAAAGGGTCCACCAAGAAAAAGAGTGAAGTACCAATTAACCATTAATCAGATACCAGTTAGATAAACCCAAAACAAAATATATTTATCACTTCATGATAATAATGACTTTATTTCACAGCCAACAGAAGCTATCGGAATTTGTTGGATTGCACCCCAACCTTATGGAACGTGGCTGCTCTGGACTGTAATTGTTCCCACTGATGGAACGCACACAGTACACAAGCGCATTTGCCTTGGTGTTGACAGACGAGACCACAACAACTTTTTCACTCGCTTGTTTCCATGACTCACAACAATCACGATCATTCCAACTCGGAAACCTTCTGCAATGAAATAGCGGCACGATGGGCACATTAAATGCCTCATAAACAAAATTAGTCAGCAGTACAGCTAAAATAAAATGATCCCCCTAAATACAATTGCATATTGACTCTTATTTAGATATGATTTTATGATACAGGGGAATGTAATGACAATGGCAAAGCTTGCTTCAGGCCTAATATCCCATAGCAACCAAGCAGCAGGTATGATTTACTTGGTCAGGAAAAATGAAAGCAAACAAATGGTTGCTATGGGTAAGCAGACCCTAAGCAAACCTTGCACCTGTTACTACATCCCCCGCTTAATGTATTTTTAACTGGCTATTTACAACAGTAGGGCAAGGGTTTTGCAATCTGCTTTCAATTTAGCAAGAAAAGGATGTTGTAAGTGTAAATAGGGCAAAGTTTGCCTCTGATTCCCCCAAATGTAATAAAAGATATTGGATTGGAGATATAACTGTGTGATGTTGCCCATAGCAACTAATCACAAATTAGATTTGAACAGTCACCAACAAGTTGGAAATCAAAATCAAAGATTCGACTGGTTGCTACGGGCAACATCACCAGTGATATTTATCTTCAGTGTTAGTAAACCGCAGCCCTAAATTTGCCCAGGAGCAGTAACCCATAGCAACCTATAAGATTTATTTAGATGTTTTTAAAGTGCAGATGGGAGTCTAAGATAGGAAGTGTGTCTGTGTGCTGAGGTAATGTTATTGACTGTGAGTGAGACCAGAGGTACAGATGTTGGATGAAATATAATTCTATTTTATACCGTTTCAATTTCAGGTGGTGCTGTGACATCTAGGATATAGCAGAAAGGCAGTCTGTAACTTGGGAGTGAACAGACTAGGGGCTAACCTAAAGGTTTTAGGCTCCTGTACCAGCCCAAGGCTACCACAATTCTTTGGCAGGGAAGATCTGTGCCCCCAAAAATGCTTCTTTTCTGCTGATTCTTTGCACATACTCTGTGCTGCTGTCACTTACTGAGCTTAGGGACCCACTCACAATATACTGTATATATAGAATATAAATGTCACAATATAAGGCTGATAAGTAATTTATATAGATCATTACTCCATGGCAGCTCTGAAACCAGTGCAATTAGCACCAGAATTAATAATCAGTCTTGCAGCATCAGCATATTTACAGGCAAAACATTTTCTGCTTTAAATTTGCTATGAGCCCTAAGCTCAGCTTCTCACCAGCTGCTCAGAGTGTACTGAGTATGTGAGTGTTGTAGACGCTACTGATAATATCCAAGACAGGGGTCTCTTGTGACAACTGTGAAGGCCTGGATCATTACTACTATAGAGATGCTGAACCTTTAGGCTGGTGCATTAAGTTCAGTGTATAAAATATGGCATTTATAGCCCTGTTCATTTTTAGGGTTTAGTCCTCCAAATTACCTTCGAATGTGGCTTATGGGTAAAAAAGGTTGGGGATCTCCACTCTATCCCTTCATTCATGGCCATGTCCCAAAGCTGGAACCTTGTATGAGATGATTACACCTAAGAATGAAAGGTGGGCATTAGTCCCAGATAAGCAGCAAATAAGTTATACATAGGTTCTCTCCATGCAATAAATGAGAATTATAGAGCCCATATACAGGTATATATTTACACCACAGTGGACTTGGCAGTGAATGGGGACATAGCTGTGTAAGGTTGGTAAACATATGAGGTTTCACAGCTGCCAATCAGCATTACACCACCTGTATAGGTATAGTGTGTAAAGTGCAAAAAAAAGCCTCAATCTGACATATTTTGCACTTTTCTCTCTGTGTGGGGCATTGTGTGAATAGCTGAAGGACATGGAGCTGCAGAATAAAGTTTGAAGCTAGTGTTACAATCTTGAGCCTTATAATCTTCCCTAAAGGTTTCCCAATAATGCCCATTGCCATATTCCTCCTGATCCAATATTTTCTTTACTGGCAATTGAATTGTCTGGGCCAGGTCAGTAAGATGCCAGTTTCAATATTTCAATACTGTGTAAGGATCTAACCTATGTTTTACCTTCTGGGGTTAAAACGCCTTTTCCAAGATGGCTGCTGGTTGCTGCCTGGCACAGGGAAGTCATCATTATGATGCTTGTATTCAGGGCTGTGGAAAAGGATTCTCCAGGGGAGGAAGAGAAAGTAATAACTAGATGAGGAGGAGAGAGCTCTGGACTGAAAAGGGAGCAGCTTGCATTATTAACCTCTACTGTTCCACAGAGGACTTTACTGACTTTATAAAACCTTTGACCATTTATCCTAGATATGAAGTGTTTCATGTTAGTAGTGATTCACCTAATAATACACATTAAACTGGATCTGCTGTGGATTTGTTTAATTACTGCTAAGTCTCAATAAGTATAACTTAGTTGCACAGTGCCAGGCCAAGCCAGCCGGGTACACTAGGCAACCTGGTCACCTTGGCCCGCCTAGCCCCCCTCATGTGTGCTTGCGCGCATGCACAAACAAGTGCACAATGCACGCACACAGGGCAGGGGCACCCACTGACAGGGGGACTGCAGTGAGGGGGAAAGTGCCCAGAACTAGAGGTAGGTGAAAGAAGAGGTACCTGCCGGGCGCCCCCCCACCGTTGTGCCCTAGGCAGTTGCCTTATCTGCCTACCCCTAGTTCTGGCCCTGGTGTTGCACAACCCTATACTGAGTGGAGGCACCAGCGCTACATTCACAGAGCTTTCCGTTCTCCCACCAAATACACTACGGTGCATATACATTTAATAGCAGGGTTACAGCTGCTCTCACAATTGGCCAGAAATGCACATTCTTTAAAAGTGACAATATAATTACATTTTTCAGAAAATCTGTTTATTGGTAAATATAAATCTAAACACATATTTACAAAACAAAACTTTTTTCACAAGTAACTTATATACTGCAAGCTATACACTCATTTAATCAGTGCCAATCAAACATTATAAGTAACAGATTCCCTTAGATAGTTTGAAATCTATTGAACATTAGGGCTTGTACTGACGTTTTTTTCTTGCGCCTTCCTTGGCAGTGGTGATCTCCTGCATTCTACCATAGGGAAGTGCAGGAAAAAAAAACGAACCCTTACTGAAAATTCTATTCAGCCCCTAAGTCACAAAATGTTGAAAAAAGGGGCTAATTTCCTATTATATTAGCTATGCTGTACATTGCAGTGAACTATAGCAGCCTCTGCAACCAGTCAGCAAAGCAATTATCGCTGTAATAGTGCAAATTAGATTTTTATTCTTGTGCATCAGTCAGGACCACACCAAAGCTACTAGATTTCTGGCCAACAGCCATGTTCTGCTCTCTCTGTCTCTGTCTCTTGTACATCACTGCCAGTTTATATGTGTTTTATTCACACTGTCTTGTATTGTCTTGTATTAAATTCTGGTGCAAGGTGGGCAGTGTTAGAGGTACAGACTAGTCCTCTGCTTACCGACTGTCTTGCTGTCAGAATGATGTACAATTAGGGAAAAGGACCACATATATGCCTCCTATCACCCACCTCTCGTGAATACAGTTGCAGCAATTCAATAACAGAGGTAATATTGTAATATGTCCTATTGGAGACATATATTTCACTTTGGGTACTGCATGCCTTGCTGTAAATGACCCTCATCCACTTTCAGTTTTATACATTGTAGAAATTTCCAAAATAATGGATTTGACATGATCTGATGTTTTCATCAGAACCCACAATGGTGTTGACCAGTAAAAATATTTTTATAGAGGATGACTATCTTAATTACAAAAACCTTAGACATAAATGATAAATGCCCTCTAAATTCCATAAGTTTTAGAACAATACATTCCAGCTGTAGTTGAATATAAATCTTTTATGCATAAAACATTGAGATAACACAATATACAAGATAACCCTCAATAGCAAACATCCTGTGAACTGTCATACATTGCTACATACCGATTGCTGTGCCGGATTTTCTACAAAGACAATGCATTAGGCAGCTATGGGAGAAATGTAACTATAGATGCAATATTTCCTCCAACTGAAGCAAACCACAGCAAACAATGTAAATATAATAGCAATACGCAATTACCATTTACCGATCTGCTGCTTTAAAGCACCAAACCAGGAGAAAACATTGCATCTCTTATTACATTACCCTATATTTTATAGTTAATACATTTAACTACATGAACCCCATTGATAAAATATTGAAAATGTATAAAAATATATATCCAAAATAAAGCTAAATCTATACTGTAGTATTTAATGTAATTATTAACAACTTGAACTACTTTACGAATGTTGAGAAGAATGGTGAAGCTACGCTATCAATTTATAGTACACTGGAAAATATACTGTACAGACTGTTGTTTACATCCCATAAGAAACCACGGTGGTACAAGGCTGGTTTGCCGGTGACAATTACAAATATAGCAAAATCTAAAAGGCTTCACCTCCCTGCATTACTTAAACATATTTATTGTCTGCTAAAGAGATAATATTCACTCCCCTTTCTCTGCTCATTCATCTTAACTCGGTCTTTGATCTTCCCATGTTCTTCCTTGTGCTGACGAGTTTATCGGAGAAGAGTCTTCTGATATCATTGAAGAGGTTTTAGTGGATGTGCTTTCATTACCAACATTGTCCTGCAAAAAGTTTATGTTATCAACGCTCTCTTCCAAGTATTTTGAGTTGTCCAGCATGTTATTGTTATCTTTAATGCTGCCGATTTTCCATGGCACCTTCAGATATTTCTGTACCTCAATGGCTGGTCTTCTTTTGTCTGGATTGATTGTCAGCAGTTTCTGGAACATGTCCAAAGCCTGGTGCGTAAATTGTTTCCAAGGAGAAGGGACATCCAGGTAATCTTGGTTGCTTTGCCACAGGGCAAAGTCTTCATATTGTTTGTCGCTACACAAAGCTGTGTCCCAGGGAAAACAGCCGCATAAAATGCAGAATATAAGAACACCAAAGGCCCACACGTCTAAACTGGAGTCAAGCTCAAGTGTTTCAGATTCTTCTAAGCTGCAAAGTTCTGGAGCAGAGTAGGGAAGGGTTCCTGACATGGGAGAGAGAAGAAAGCCCTCGAGTCTTGTAAGACCAAAATCTGCCAGTTTAATTAAATGGCAATCTTTGTCAAAAATTAGTATGTTGTCTAATTTAACATCTCGATGTACCAAAGCTTTGCTGTGCATAAAATCCAGTGCTTCGGCCAACTGCATTGCACAACGTTTCACCATGGTCTCAGATAGTCCAACCTGCACATAAAGACAATACATGTTTAGTGTTTCTTAATTTTGCCAAAACCCCACAGTAAATAAATGGTATTTTTCCTTTCTTGCATGATGTATATAATGAATATTTTCTATTTCTAGAAAAGTTATGTAATCATATTTCTGTTGTGGAGACCTGTAGCTTACGAGTTTACTGTCAGGAATATTTTAAACTATCATAAAGGCTGAAGGTTGTTTGGTCCAACGCTCTCTGCCAGCCTATCAAACACAGGTGGAGACAAGCGGATCGTACACCAAGTCTGACTTTGCCTGTAGGACAACTGAGTCTACACAAAAAGAGACTGCTGTAGATCGCTGTACATGTATAATAATTAGCTCTCAGATGGAAAGGAAGTCTGATGAAATGATTTCTGATTAAATGGATACTGCCACAAGATATGTGGGGGTGTAGAAACTTGACAGAGGACTGATTAGACAGTTTTGGCAAACCTTTTTGGTTAAACATGAAAGCAGTAAATTTTATTGATGTGCTCTCATCAATAGGTGTGCTCCTAGTTTCATAGTACTCTCTATGTTCATTCACCCTCCTACTGGGTCTGCTACAACCCCTTCCTGCCTTAGGGCAGAGCTGCATGGGAGATGTTGTTGAGTTATATGTAGCTGCACAAGTCTAAAAATAATGTAATTGCTATTAAACTCTGAATTAAAGTAAAATAAATTTGACATCAGGATGAGCAGGTATAGAGGTTTGCAGCAGAAAAGGGGGGGGGGGGCTGGATCAAGCAAGAAGTATTGTTGAGCAAAACAGAAAGGTGACTTGAGGGTGAATGGGTCAAACTGAAGAAGATGGGGAGGTGGAGCAGAGGAAAGCGGGAATGTGTTAAACTAAAGGATTTGTTGGTATGTGCCCACAAAATATATACAAACCAAATGTGCAGCTCTACCTTGATTTGATCAAATTGTCAACTTATATATAACATTAACAAGTGCTTTGTAGAGATAAGTGCAACTGACAGTTAGGTAATTGAACATTTTGTTGTCCTCAGTCACTAGTGAGCAGTGGAAATTGGATTGCTCCCAACATGTGCTCAAGAGCTCCTTAGTAAGTGGGGCCTGGATTTTTGGCTGTTGTAGTGCAAAATGTATAGTGATTTAGAAAAAATAGTGTCACCCCAAGGGCATGGGGTCCTATAAGTAGGCTAATATCCTAATCAGTTAAATGGGCTGTCTGTGCCCTGTTCCTGTAACTGTGTAGCACCCAGTGTGTTACAATATTCCAACTGCACAAGACTGCTCCACACTAATTGCTGTTCTACTGGCACAGGGCAATTATTGCTAATTTCTGCATAATCCTGTAAAACTTCATCCTGTAATTGGAACCTACAGTTACTTGATCCTTTGTTTCTTTACTATAGAACTATTTTAGCCCACTTCTACAAAGAACAGTTTTTACACTGGCTAAATGCAGTCACTATTTGTACTTACTCCAGGCTCTAGGATGGAATAGAGATCTCCAGCTGTTGCTAGCTCCTGGGCAAAGGCAAAATATTTATTGGTTTCAAAGGCCAGTCTTAGGGTCCCAATAATATTGGGGTGAGATGACAGGCACAGCGACACACAATACTCCATTAGAAATCTTTCCTTCTTTGTAGACTTCTTCCTCATTAGCTTTAGGGCCATGGCTTTGTCTGATAGAAATAAGAGATAGAGATACTGTATGTTAGTAAATAGATTTATCACAACATTTCCCATCAGTTGAAGTACTGCAAAGTGGAAATAATCATTTTATATACGCATTTTTTTTTCACTGTGCAGAGGATACTCAGGACTCTTGTGTGACTATGCAACAGTACTGAAAGGTGATAAAGTAATCAACAAATTGACAGCTGCTGAAAACCTGATCGCTGTTCCTTGAAATAGCAATAATTCCAATCCTCACGATCGCAGCAGAAAATGGGGAGGGATCGGTTTGAGGTGCAAATATTATGATGGTTACAAGCTCGGATGCCCTTATGGTTTGCTGTGGACTCATATAGCAAGTGTATAAATCTGAGTTTGTCTTTCTCACCTCCGAGATTGTGCACTTCTATACTGTGCAGCTGTTCTCTATATCCTGGATGACGAACATGGGAGAATAAATCAAAAAGAAACTGCTAGCCAACACATTTCACAGCTTGCCTACAGTTACCGTGCAATCAAGGATTACGCAGGGGGCAACGTGTGAGGGTCCAGATGTTTAACTTGTAAACACAGACCTGTTTTTCTCCATTTATACTGCCAGTTGGGTTAAATATGACATTAATCTAATTCCCTAACCCATGTGAAGATTGGGGGTTGCAATGATTGCCTGCCTGCCTCAAATTACTGTGCTTTTTCTACATTTTTGCATGGATAATTTGGTATGCACATTAAGCTGTTTCTTTCAATTTTTAATTTTGTATATTGCACAAATGCCACAAACGCTAATCAGCAGTTAACAAAATTATTTTTACAGATTTCAGAATATGTGTTTTTTATGTCACCCTTCCTAAAGGTGAATGTTCATGTTCCATGTTCCTTTTATGTACGGAGTCACCCACAGGATATTATTAAATATTAGTCAGTAGAGAGCAGCAGTGCTTAGCTGAATAGAGCATAGTGAGTGTAAAGCAAAGCTAGAACAACTGCATTGAGCAGGTGTTCTGACTCATGCACAGATGTATATGGTGTAATTGCATAACTTGACGGTTACAAAAATCCGAACTGTCCGTTGTGTTCAACCAGTTGCAGATCTACACTAAGCTGATCCAGATGAAGCAAGAAAGAAAGATAAAAAACGTGGAGTTACTGACAATTGTATTTACATGGGAAAAACCTAACTTTCAAAGTTACCCCATCAGTTTAAAATGCCTAAATCTGGGATTGACTGTATACAAATCCATGCAGTGCCTGATGCTCTACAGATCTCTTCCGGAGCTACATAATTGTGCTTCATCCTAAGTACAAACAGTTTTCTAGCTGACCTATGCCATGCCAGCTGCTTTAACCTGAACTACAGCACTTGTACAAGGATGCCAGGAGTTGTATTAGCGCTAAAGGTAAACTAATCCTTATTTAGGGAGGACCGTGCATCACTGCTAACCCTGGCATGCCCACCTCTCTTGGTTGTGTGTCATGATGGCAAGTCTTGGGCTCTAAGGGAAATTGGCACATTCATGCTCTCTAACTGGTAAGAATGGAAGACCAGGAAGTCCAGACCAGAGCAGTTTTGGAGACAAAGTGGTGGGGAGGGGGGGGGGGAAAGAATTTTGGAGCTGTGTGATATTTTGGACTTTCCCTGTCCTTTAAATCTACTCCTAATATGGCATGCTGACCCTACAGCAAATATTCAGGGCCCACTTCCACACTACTCATTTTTTTTCTGCGATACAGTTCCATGGACACTTGACCACGGAGAGGTGAGTGCGCACAGTGCAGTTAATACTACAGCTAAGATGAGTACAAGAAACTTTACCCCAAGTACACTCTGTCCTAATATCCCTTGCTTCATTCACAACCTTATACTATTGTTGATCTATACTTGGCAGATCTTAAGTACTGTTCTAAAATGGGCTTAATAAATCAAATTGTGAAATATTCCACTAGGGGACAGTTGGCTGTATGTTATTGCAATTTGGCCACACAGGGCCATAGTTCCCTGATCAACCCAAGGTCGAATCACTTAAGTGTATGTTTGATGTGTAAATCATGCAGTTCTGGATCAGCCAGTGACAAATTAGCTTCTCCTTTGGTAAATCGCAGATAAGTTGCTGGCCACATTTCTGCAGGGGATTATTAGCAGGGGATTCACTGTAATGAGAGAGAGTAGGTGCAACTGTATAAGTGAACCTGGGAAATATCACTACCTCAAAGCAGGTCTCCATGCGTTCCGTAAACCCTGTACTTTGAACCTTGGGTGCAATTCAATAGAGCAGGCTGGACTGGCACACACAGAAAGATGCTAAGGAACATGTATAGGTACATGTAGCATTTTAGCAGTTCGTACATGTTAAACATACAGGAATTGTGCTAATTTCTCACCTTGTGCTTTATGCTCAACTTGTAAAACATGTCCATAAGAACCGCTGCCCAGCTCCATAATAACCCGGTAATGCTCCTTCATTGATATGTGCCGCAGGGACTTTGAAGTGAATTGGATCATCTTCTGCAGGATCTCCTCGTTCTCATCCATCTCACTCATGTTTATTGCTGTAGGTATGCTCTAAAGGTCTAAAGAAGTAAATAATCAGTTACCCCACTCACATGTTCCCACATAGATTCTAAAACTTCAGGACGCTATGTTCTACACTTACAGCAAAACATTTTTTTTTTTGTGTACATCTTTTATTCTAACCTACAAACACTTTGTTTATCAGTAATGCATAATATGAACTCTGCAACAGTCTCCAACATATGACCGCCAGTCATTGCAGGACTACAACTTTATTTAGGTCCCAATACTATCTGTCAGAGGTTGCTGAAAGCTGGAGTTTAATGTAAGCTGGGTTGCTAAAGTGGAGAACTGCTATATATAACAGATGTCCATGCTTTGACCCTTAAGTTGTTCTTAAATGAAAAGTCCCAATGAATGATGGGATGTGCAGATCAGCAACATCCTATAGGCTACAACTTAGGCACCTTAGGTCAGTGGTTTGTCAGGGAATGTAAATCAAGGCATTGAAAAGGTAGTATAATGTCTGTATATTTAGTTCATCATATAAAGTCACAAACAGATAAATCCCAGTGTCTTACAATATCTTACAATATACAATAACAATTGACTGAGAACTTTTCCAAGTATTAAAGCTGGGAAATGCATTTTGCACTGTATTAAATACACGGCTGATTTTGCTTGTGCTGCAACCAAGAAGCAAGAGTTTAATGACCTTGTGCCTATAAAACTACACCATCAACCATATCATAATCCATTAGACTGCAATTATGTACACTGTGTAATTAACATCACTGCCAGTAGTTAAGTTACAATCTTTATCAACTTATAGAATTTTTAAATTTAATTTATTATACTATCTTACCCATATTAGCCCAGTAAAAGAATAGTACTTAGCGCTAGTGAGGACAAAAGGAAGACTTGTCCTTTAGGTTCAGTGGTTTACTAATAAGATTGCCCTTTATACAACATCCTAGTTTGCGTTTATCTTTCTTATCTTTAAATCATACCTGTTCACAAAACATCACTGTATTATCAATAATCACTAATATTTCTGATTCACTAAAAAAGGCATCCTACCCTTTCTTTAAAATATCCACTGTATCTGCCAGCTAGAGCTCTGTTATTATATTGCTATAACCAAAACATAATATAGATCATGTAAATCCCTATTTGCTTAATATAATGGAAGCATCTGATTTACTAATATCATTATGAATCATATATCAAATCAATAACCCAATAATGATAACTTCATATATTTTTTTAAATTGTTAAAGAAATAATCATATTTGGCTGAATCAGCATTATTCCATTTGAAACCTGTATTTTGATGAATTTTAATATGTATAAATATGGGACCCGAATGTTCAGGACCTGGGGTTTTCCAGATAAGGGATCTTATACCTTAAGTCTGCTAAAAAAAGAATTGAAACATAAAATAAACCAATATAATTATTTTGTCTGCAATAAAGATTATTTACTGTATATCTTATTTAGGATCAAGTATAAGGCACTGTTTTATTATTACAGAGAAAAAGAAAATTATTTATAAACATTTGAATTTGAAACTTTCTGGATAATGGGTTTCCAGATAATGGATTCCATACCTGTACTAAGAGGAATAGACATTTTAAAACAATGCAATCATTGTCCATAGCCTTCAATGATGAAATGGTAAATATTTGCGTTTTTGTTAAATATGGTAAATATTTGAATCAGATGGCCAGATCATTTCCTGATAAATTTGCCCCTACATTTATAAACATTTAATTTTACAAATATTTATGATATTTGTAAAAAAAAAAAAAAACACCCATAATATATAAGATGGGTAAAGTCATAATTTATTCAACTGTAAGCAATAAAGAGGAATTATATGGGTGGAGAGGATTTTAATTAACACGGAAAAGTATCAATGACAAAGTAATTTAATGACAAAGAGAATTGCAGAGAAGAAAAGATAATGATCAGCTGATTATACTGTTAATGATTTATATTATACAGGCATTTTCTTATGTCTGTATAATATACATTTTCTTATTCTACAATTGTAATTTTGTAATCAGAGTACAGAATAACATTCAGAGTGCAATTCCGAGTTATCAATGTGGAATGATCCAGTTTTACAATATCATATGACCTGTCACTGATTTGTCACCAAATGGGTCCTTCCATGTCAACCCAAGCAAATAGTTGCAATAGTAACATAGCAAATTATGCAAACTGTCTTACCTTGCTCACTGAGAAGAAGGTTGCAATCAGGTCTTTGGAAAGCAAGTGAAAGAACTGGATTTATTACGGAAGCAGGAGGGGAAAGTTGTAGGAGCTGCAGAGGCTCTACACTGCACTGTACGTGTGCCCCGCTGATTCAAGCAATTTCATGGGTGGTGCTGACTTGGCTAATATATAATAACCTTCCCCTGCAGCAACTGTGTGTTACTAGAATGTTTTAAACTTCCAATGCTGCCTTCTTTCCACTGATTTATTTTTCTCAAATGACCGATTGTTTCCTGTGTGGCGTTACAGGCAGCACAATAAATGCCCAGTGCTCTGCCCTTCACATCCTGTGGTTCCTACTCTCTGGCTCCTTCTCTTGCCTCTGCTTGGCACAGTTTGCACTCGGGGGCTCTTCCCTCTGCCCTTATATCTCCTGTAACCACAGAGACTTGGGCTGGCTGTGTGTGCGTAAATCTGTCCAACACACTTCTTCTCTTTTGTCACCAAGACAGCCCCTTCGTCAGAAAGTGCCATTCACAAACCACTTCTATCTGACTTCTAAAATTAGACTGCTGCACAAAATGTGCCCTGTCACATCACTTATGCCGACAACAAAGGAAAGGACATTTAACAGCAGCTCTGAACTAACCTGTAAAGCTTAGACTATGTGGCATCAGGCTAATTTAACCTCAGTCAGTTTTTATGTATTTCTAGACCTTTGGTCTCCAAGCTATACATTTAGCCCTTGTTTTTAACAATGTATTTTTACCTAATATTTACTTTACAATTAGGCAAACTGATCTGCAAGGAATGTTTTATAATGTGTTGTAATTCTCGTAATTTTATAGATGCTTTTGATTGAATGTCTTTCTTGAGAATCACCTGCTTAAATGCTTAGTCCCCCACTCTTAATGCAAAGACAGAAAGTTGCTGTGGTGCAGAACTGGTATACAGGAGACATATGTGACCTTGACTACTTGAGCTCAACAGGATCAGTGGAGATGAGGGATGTTCTGTCTATAGAAAGTGGATACAGTAGCAAATCCATAACATAGCCAGGAATGGATGGGGGAGCTTTCAGCACAGGTAAGAAGCTGATTTATGGAGAAACACCAGTGCCTTTGAGACTCTAATGTCTATAAGCTGAAGGTAATTTTATCTCCTTTTAAAGCTTTTTTTTGGCTTTGAGCTCTCCAGCACCAAGTGTTATTAGGAAAGAAAGTTGGACATTACAGAGTTTTTTGGGCTTTGACCTACAAGTTTTTGTCTTCTAGGAAGCTAATGGCCAGTGTAATCGGAAAAGAGAGTCCTGCATTAAAAAGGTTTTTTTTTTTTATGTTGAAGATAACTATCAACATGATCAGTCAAAAAGTCCTACCTTATAAAGTTTTTGTCTTTGTGATAACTTAAAATGATTCATTAGTTGGATTGTGCTTCTGCTGCATCTAGAATAATAGTATCCCAATGTATCCCATTAAGTATTAAGCAGTACTTACATTGGTACCAAGCCAGTATGTTTCTCTTATACATTGCCTTGATATGCCTAGTCCCATAGGCTGTGATTGATGGAACTTCATTGCACCCTCATTATGCTTTAATCACCAATTTATTTCTACAGCTTTGAGATATTCTGTGGATCTTAACAGGCATTATTTAGCCATTCACACAGTCCCTACCCCAGTGGAGCCTTTTCCATGTCTTTATGGAAGGCTTTTGAGTTTATACATTTACGTGCAAACTTGGGCTTTAACTTTCTCTTTGTTACTTGCACCTGGACTTTGTCAATATATTCTATACAAATCCTTACATGGTATTAAATAGTCTCACTACAGCCATTTGAATTTTGTTTTTTAATAAAAAACACATTGCACTTTCCGGGGTTGAAAGAATAAAGTCAAACATGGGCAATGTGTCTAAGTGTAACCAACTGTCCACATAAAATCAAGGGCAAGGACAAACCTTCCACTGACACCAAAAATAAGTGGCACCAGCTTAAAGACACCTGTTCAACTGCCCTTAAATTAAAAAAAGAGCCGCTAATCTTACCCCAGTGTGGAAACAGTGGCACATGATATGGGTCACATGCACTGACCCCCTTAAAAATACATTCTGAATTTGCCCATGATTACCTTATTGTTGGGGAATTATGAGTTATCACATTTAATCCTTTCACAGGATTTCTAATGACATGAGTCTAATTTGTACGTGATAGGCGGTCAATTCATTTCCACTCACAGTCATATTGGTTGGGTTGCTTTTTTATTAATTTATTATAAACCTAAAGAGCAATATAGTTCATTGCTACATCCCAATATCTTTGTTTGCATATTTAATTTTATTTGCATCTCTAAACAGTTCATGATAAATGTAAAATCAAAACGTGCAAAAAAAAAAAGAAAAATTAAGATATAAGTATATAATAATTAAATATATTCAAGCAAACACGCATTTATTACATTTTATACATACACTTATACATGTAATATATACAAGCACATTATTTACAAATGTATTCAATGGGCACTTTATAAAAGTACATTAGACCTCTCATTTTACATTTTCCCAGAGACCAGAAAACATCCAGTAAAATCCAAGAAAATATAAAATGAGGGAAATGCATTATATACTGGTGGGACCACAATAAAGTGTAAAATGAAGGACAATTAAAATTCGGTCATGTAAAATTGGGATTTCATTGTATTTGTACTTCAAGGAAAAATATGCATTTAGTTTTTGTACTGTATGTTATATTCAATGTAAGTAAAATATGTTTCTGCTAATTCTTCATCCACTGGAACTATGATTGTATATACAGATATGAGGCTATTATCTGGAAACCAGTACAATACCAACTGCCATTCTTGTTCTCTTTAATTTAATCTTTATTAATAAGACAGTACCTTGATGTAATTTTAGCTGCCAATCTAAGATGATGTTCAAATGTTAATAGCCTTATGCTGACTAACGTAAACATCCCTTATCCATTTATTAATATTTAACTAAGGGGATTTTTAGAATGCAATTTATCAATTTTATTTTTCAAAATGTAAGTTTAGAGCTTAATACATAAAAACTCACCCACGTTCCTGGGATTTATAGAAGTGCATTTATCAAACGGGGAACTTCTAAAAATGCTTCTAAAAATCTCATAGGCATGAACAGAACGTGGGTGAGTTTTAATGTATTAAGCTCTAAACTCACATTTTGATCCAATTGAGTTTTTTTTTTAATCAAGATCATGTTTTCTAAATCAAGTGCATTATTTTACACTTTTCTTTGATGCATTTTTTAAAAATCTTTCCCAAACTCTCTTCTTTAAGATTAATAAATATATATATTTATTTTGTTTCAATTATATTATTAGTGCATTATTATTAGATTTAGTGCATATTATATTATTATATTTATTCCATAACAAGAACCGAAGCTTCAACTTTGTCAGGCTCATAAGTGGGTTGTTGGTATGCCCTAAATGGAATAAAACTTTACATTTTTTTAAAGCCCTGAGCTATACTAAACTTTGCCTATATCTATCACTACTTTGTGCACCAAGCAATTTGTAATATTTGCATCATATATATACCCTTTGGATATATATATATATATATATATATATATATATACATATTTTTTTTTTGTCTGTGTACATATATATAGTATTTCATTACTTTCCTACTTTCCTATATATTTAACATGGAAAATTATATTTACAAAAAATGGCTCATGTTACATTATGGCACTGTTCCCAATGACACTAATAAATGCTTTGCCACAGGATACCCTTTAAAACATTCCAGCAATTGTAATTAACCTTACTTTAAAATGCAGGAAGGATTTCATTTGAATAAACATAGAATACTGCTATCTACCCCTCGGGGTGTGAGAACATTTGGGTTACAGTAAACAATTTCGTAACTGTACATGCAATGGAATTTTCATATATATAAGGGGAAATGCACAATCGGCTTTCTGCAGAAACATTCCATTGGCCGGTTCCAGTAGATTACTATGCTGGTTACAAGTAATGTATACAGTATGTCAGGGCGGCTAGAAGCTCAGACCTTATTTAAGTGTTGAAAGATACACTTCATACCTCATGTCATAGACCTGCCACACATATGTTCATTTTTATTTTCAGTTAGTTTATATTTTTTAGTGTGAAATGATTTATGTTTACTAGAGATTTAAAACTTCTTTCCCTTGAATTAATAGTTATATAACTATCAGTGCTACTGCAACTCAGCTCACTATAAACAGCCACATCCAAACTTGCTTATTAAGTATGTTATTATTTAATTCTGATTGCGTAACCCTTAATTAATGTTGCTGGCAACATAGGGACTGATTTATCAAAATATGAGATTAGAACTCACCACAGAAAAATCCACCACTTTCTATTCATTCTTATGGGAATTTTAGAAGCGTATTTTTTTAAATGGTGAACTCTCATTTTCACCCATTGATAAGTATACTGTATTGTATATTCAGTATTAGCAAACATCAAACAGTAACATCATTGCCTATAATATTGTGCCATTTTTATTAGGTGCTAAATAAAAGGACTGCATGCACATTACATGTTCCTTTTCTGGAAAGCACACAGTGCACACTTCTAGCTGGGGGTATAAAACATGCCCTATCTAATCATGCACTCAAGTTTATCAAATTGAACACTAAATGAAAGCACAGAGTAAAGCTGGACACAAGGTGTATGTGTTGCTAAGCATTAGTCAGATATTTTACTCAGAAAGAGTATCCATACATAGCATTTATTGCATTCAGAATTCCAAATTGGCCCATATAGTGCATAGTTAATAATTTTTTAATGACACATAATGCACTTTTTATTGTGCCAGATATAAGGTATTTTTAAATGTTAACATCAAAGGTTTTTAATCAGATTGCAGTTTTGCTGTCAGAAAGGACCCAATGGATTATTGCAAGTTTCCCCTCCCTATTCCCTACCAAAGCACGCAAGGTGCAGCTGCCCTGGTGAGATATTACATAAAACCTGGGCTCAACATCTGTATCCTAACACAATGACTGCCAAGCACAAATAGCTTTACACTGGCTCTAAAAATCCTAGGATCAAGCCAACAGTTTGGTCAAAAATTAAAGCCTCTAAAAAATATCCCCTTCAGCCCACTTCTTACCCAGTGAAAGTGCTCTCTCTGCTGAATGTTTTCACAAAACTGCAAATTTGCGGCAACAAAAAATTCAGCAAACGAGAAAAAGTTGTGGTAAATGCATTTTGCAATTTCACCCATCCCTAGTCATCTCCATTTGTCCCCCCCCCCCTCCATAATGCTGCCATGGCTCTGATTCTGCTCCTTGCATATGGTCTCTTCCATTCTCTGCTACTTCGGTGCATCTCCTACTCCGTAACACAGCTGCTGCTCTAATTCAGATCCCTTCTGCTCTTCCCCATTTTGATGTCCCCATTGCTTCACCATTATTCCTTCCCCAACATCTGCCCTCGGACCCCATGTTTCTGTTATCTATTACCCCTACCCCCATGTCCTGTTGTCCCAGTATACCTGTTCATAAAACAGTAATTTTGCTAGCTATGCCAGATATATGATATTATTTTATCTGCAATGTAAAAAATAGCACGTAAAGACATCCCATCCCATTTATCATTTTCAAATCCTATATTCTGCATGCTTTGCATTTTATTATGAAATGAATCCTTTTCTTATTCAGTAGTAGAACTGGAGTAAATGGGAGTCCTGATTTTTTTTTTGTAAGTCATTTTGCCATCCATGTGTATGGAAAGTACTGTATGAAGATGGCTTTGCCCATGTAGCCCTTGTGTAGCTAAGGCACATTGGTAGCACTTGGCAGTTTTTCATTAAATGACTGACCTGACCATGCCTAACTTTACATTCTTCAACTCATTGGTCATTTGGGACTTAAATACATTCCAGATTGTTTACAGCTATTCAGCAAGACTTCCATATTTTTATCATCAATATAATTTATTTTAGAGCTAGTGCCAGCAAGTTGTGCAGCGATTTGCAAGAAACTTTAACAAACTGGGGTCTTAGATTAACAAAAAGTGTGTATAGAATGAAACAATGGGATTAATGGGCTCACGTAGTATTTTATCTAATAAGCTGTTATTTAATAGGGGCAAATCCACCCATGTTGACTGTGAATAAATCAATTATGGTTTGTACTAAAACATTTCTGTGCTGATTCTTTCACCTAAAAGATATCTTTATTTACTGGTTACTTAAGGTCCCCATACACAGGCCGATTCTAGCTGCCGATATCGGTCCCTTTAGAACGATTCAGAAGCTTATCAGCCCATATACGGGCACTAACGACGGGCTTGCCTAATCAACATCTGGCCTGAAATAGGCCAGATCTCTATCGGGCAGGTTTAAAAATGAGTTGGATCGGGGACCACATTGATTCGTTGATGCCGTCCCCAAACCAACAGACGCCTATACCCATCGTTCTAATCTTTTACATAAGGATAAAGGGCTCATTTACAATGGGGTGCAGACAAGTGGTACAAAGCACCATATTTTTTTTTTGCAGCTTGCCACCCTGGGAATTGTGACTGCCACCCACAGGCATGGCTGTTTGCTATCAGCATGGAGAGCAGAGTTGTGCCTGTTTTCATATGCAGCTCTGGGGTGGGATTTGAAAACCCCCAGGCTCACTACCACCTTGTATTATTCAGAACACACAGGGGGGTGTGCCAGAGGTACATGAGAGCCCTGCTAAATTGCTTTCAAAAATGATGCTGAGGCAAAGGCTCAAGATACTGTTGAAAGCAGCAGTACTCTTATCACCTCTCTCTAGATAAACTCTTTATCCATTTTTGCAGATGGCAAATCCAGGGATGTATTTATAGATTGTGCTACTCTAGTCTATAATGGAAATTTCTCCACTCCCTCTGGCCCTCTACATGTATCCTATTTTAGATTCAACCCTGAACCATAAACCTTGTGAATCTGGCTCTTTGTATGTATGTATGTATGTATATTTTTATTTATATAGGGTTACTTACGTACACAGTGCCCTACTCTTGCATTTGGAGTTAGAAGCATAACAACAAGTAAATAGTTGTTTGTACTTTCATGCTACCTGTTATTGCAGTGTTATATTGGGACACTAAAATGTGCAGTTATCTGTGTATTTGATAAGAGCAAGATGACCAACTGCACATTGGTAAGCAGGATTCTCTTTGAAGAATATTCTTGCATCAACAGTTAAGTATTGGCCAACTACTTTAGGGCTCTGGCACATGGGGAGATTAGTCGCCCGCGACAAAACTCCCTGTTCGCGGGTGACTAATCTCCCCGAGTTGCCATGACCGCCATCCCACCGGCGAAAGTGTAAGTCGCCGGTGGAATGCCGGCAGGTGATGGCAACTCGGGGAGATTAGTCGCCCGCGAACAGGGAGTTTTGTCGCGGGCGACTAATCTCCCCATGTGCCAGAGCCCTTAGAGAGATAGAGGGTATATATAGTAGGAAGTTTAACTGTATTATAGTTTAGTATTATCTCCCTTACCATAACCACTATGTAGCCACAAAGAAATGTGTGTACAAGTACAGGTGAATACCCCTTCTAGTATAATAACTTGGTATCTGTACAATCTATGAGATAACCTAGGAAGCTGGTTCTGTTATGAAGGGTTCAATTTAGCTTAAGGGTGAAGACACCAGGAACTACTAGTAGCAGCTACTTGTCACAGCTACTAAAATATACAATGCTGATAATTTACTGATAACTGTCTCTACGTGTGTTTTAGCAGAGGCAACTCTCAGTATTGTCTATGGCAGGGGATTTTCTGGCATTTGGTAGCCATGAAAAAGTAGCTGCTACTAGTAGCTCCATGTGTCTTCACCCTAAGGCCTTGTTCAGCTGGCCCCGACCTTTATAACATAATAGCATTCTCCATAGGCTGCATGAAGGTGCTGTGGTGCTTGTGTAAAGAGAGATACTGGGAACCTGAGTAATGATGCTGATGCACTCTGTTGGTTGTTGGCGTAACTTTTTCCTTCTTGGCACAAATTCCTCTTTAAACCCAGTTTACTACCCTATTAACAATACCTGGTTTCTGTTGTGTAGGATCCAGCTCAAGCCTATTACTGTATTCCTGCTGGTTTCTCTGGGTATTGACCTTTGCCTGCCTGTCCTTCATTAGTATTCTTGCTGTCTTCTTTGACCCCTATGACTTTGCTTCATCCCTGTCTGTTCTTCGCTATTACAGTAAGTCTGATATCTGAAATGGAGTGGGTTATCCTACTTTACGGAAGGAAAAGGCTATGGTTAGCTGCCCACTAGGGTCCTACAACCAACTGAATCATTACTAATGGCCTCTGTATAGTGTTAAAATAATGGGCTATCTGTTGGCAATCTGATCAAGGCTGTGACAAATATAATGTCAGATATAACCCAGCACGGGTGAAAAATACAGTCTAGTGTGTATGTGGTTCTATTTGAATCTTCCCTTTGTGATCTGATGATTTGGCCTGGAGTCCAAGCAGTCAAATACAGGCACCCACTGTGAGGAGCACCTGATGGGCACATCCAAAATGGTGGCACCATGGCTACCACATGGGTTGCAGTGACATCATCGCACAAGTGTGTGACATTGGCATGCTTGGAGGCAAAGAAAAAAATACATTGTGATTCTGACTATGATTGTTTGCTACCTGCCTCGACCTTAGTCTGAATAAGACTGAGCCTTCTTAACCCCTTTGGGCACCACAAATTGGACTTTCTGTATACAAGCTTCCTCCTTGGTCTAGACCTCAACCCGCTAAGGGTTGCTGCACATCTTTTTTTTGACACATTCAATCACGCGTGGTGATTTTTTCCGCAGCTACCATTTGCGCCTATTTCTTGAAAAATCTGTGCCTGGCAAAAAGTTTCACCCATCACTAGCAAAGATTGGTTGCTATAGGCAACATCACCAGTGATGTTGGCTTATACACTATAACAAATATGCCCCTATGTGTATATTCACCTTTCAGTAATGTAATTATCTATACAGCACACCCCGTGGGAGGGCCTGGACAGTGGGGTCTCCTGTACTGTAGTCCCTCTGCTACGTTTAAAATAGCGCCACGGTGTGGGCCGGGAGGTGCGGTGCTAGTGGGCTGTGAGGGGGATCGGGGAGAAGGGACTGTTTGCGCCGCCCCCTTAGAAGATTTTTTTGCAGGGGGACCCGACGCAACCAAGTTACACTACTGTTGTATACATTTATACAGTTATACATATACACCTCAATATTATATTCATTTATACAATTATACTATTAACTTCAATAACAGTGGAGGTATGGGGGCATTTTAATATTCAATGCAGTAATATCCCGTATGCAAGAATAAGCATTACAAAATGCCAAGCGGCTATCATAACTTTCTATAATGGAGCAATATTTCCTCTAAACGACAGAACAATAAAGAGAAACACAAATGGATATACATTCTGGTAACTCCTAGAGAGCCAGAAGCCCAGGGATAAGGCTCCTTTGTTCCTCTTAGCAGTGCTTGAAGCAATAAAACATAACACCCTATGGAGGAATCTATTTTGCATTCCATATCATTCTGCCATGTTCTTGGGTTACTGCGGGGTGCTGGGAAGGCTTAACCTTTGCTTTCGTTCCCTGGCAGAAATTCATTCCATCATATTTCTTGTGCACGATGAAGCTGCTATATCTGCTCAGTAACAGCTATATTGCTATTTAGTTTACGTGAACCATTACATCGAATTATTTTAATAACAACTATTAAGGTTAAAATTATCGTGCTAAAGGGCAGTATTCTAAAGAACACCGTGCCTGGGTGCAGACAGACAGTTTCTACCTCCCGTAAATGAAGTCACATGATATCTGCGCTGACATCTGTACATGTTTAACTCATAATTTACTGTACCACCTGTTGGTTTTTATTGTGCTCAGTGTACAGTAAATTACTGATAAGGCATCTGGAAGCAATAAAAGATTATTGGATGTTGTAATCAAAGGGCACCCGGACCCTCATTTCTGTAGCAATGAGAAGTATCGGAAAAATGGGGCCACAACATACGTCTTATGTGTGACAAGATAGAAGCACTTAGCTCAGGAACGCTTCCATTGCTATCTGCAGCAGAGAGGGCAGCATTGAAAATGTGAGTGCAGATAAAAATAACCGCAGCCCTGGAGCAAAGCTGCAAATAGCTCTACAGCAGGCCCTGAGCCTTTTATCTGTCTGAATTGAGATCCGCCCGCAGCTTTATCACATAAGTCTTATGCACACAAGATGGGATTAAGAGGTTTATTGTGAATGCAAACATCAGTGCTCTTAACAACAGCACCCTACGAAAACAAACCCAATATCTATAGGTTCTTACAGTTACTCTATATATTCTAAGAAGACATTTAGGGTGAAGACACACAGAGCTACTAGTAGCAGCTACTTATCACGGCTACTAAAATAGACAATGCTGATCATTTACTGATAACTGTCTCTACGTGTGTTTTAGCAGAGGCAATTCTCAGTATTGTTTATGAAAGGGTATTTTCTGGCATTTAGTAGCCCTGACTAAGTAGCTGCTACTAAGTAGCTCAGTGTGTCTTTGCCCTTATACTGTGTAAAGCTGGCCATACACGTGGTTTTTAAAAGATCTTTTCGTTATCGTAGGACCAAGCATGTTGTGATCATTTAAAAGTACAATTTGTCCATCAACGAAAATGACCATTTCAAGCGATATTGTCTAGTTCTATTGCCTCCGTTCCTCTCAGAACCTCCATTGTTTTACACCATCTACACCCACTGCGCTTTTTTGTCTTAAACCTTTCTATCTTGCTTCTCCTTACCTCTGGAACTCTATCCCTGAATCCCTTTGTAGGGAAAACTCACCCACTCTCCTTGAGATAAAACTCAGCTGTTACCTTCTGGAGCACTAAAACATTATTTTGCCCAGTTCTGCGCTTAAGGGCAAATGCCCATACCTGGTGCACTCTTACCTTCCAATTTGTGCCTGTATGTTACCCAACCACTTAGATTGTAAGCTCTATGGGGCAGGGACCTCCTTCCTACTGTGTCTCATACCACTTACTCCCTGTGTATTTATACTTATTTATTGTATTTATTATAACACTTGTCCTCCCTGTGTGTAATTGTGTATACTGTAAGATTGTACAGCGCTGCGTATCCTTGTAGCGCTTTATAAATAAAGTTATACATACATACATACAAAGCTGCCTGGTTACTATCTGGCCAATTTTTGGCCAGTTGTAAGTTGGGCAGACCTTTTGCTGGGTTGATATATGGGCTAATAAACTGTCAGTTTGGTCAAGTGGCAACTTTTATTGACCCAAGTCATCTTAAACTAAAGGTGACAATACAATACATTATAAGATCTTTCCACCAGTATGCCCACCTTAAGTGGGCAATATCAGGCTAATCCTATCATTTGGCTTTAGTGCCAATGGGTTGCAATGATGGGAATATGAGGCATATGAATAAAGACCACATCAACAAGCCAATGCAGTTTTTTATCTGACAGAAAAATCAAACCAGCCTGGCATCTGATCAATTTTCCAGGTCAGGTAGGCCCATCGGAGGGCCCCATACACAGTCAGATAAGCTGTCAAATTGGTCAGAAGGGTTGGAATTGGAAACTTAAATCTGCCAGCATATGTCAATCTTTATGCATATGGAGTTGGTTTAATTGGTGCAACTCATGCATTCAGCCAACTCATTTTTTCCATTGCTTTAAGCAAGTAAATTCTAATGAGCACAACCCACATTACCTTTTGTAACAATCAGTATTATTTATGTTTGATGGATATATGGTCCTACTCTACTGCGGAATCTGATGGAGCTTTAAAAATGCTTGCTTAGCATGATTATAGTATAGTGGTTCAGACTGATACAAATCATTGGTGTCTACCATTTCTTGTTAGTTATTGTCCTAGATTATATTTACCAAACAACAGTGCTAACGCAGACCACCTAATAAAGCCATGAAATTGTGAGCATTACAAACTCTTCTTAAAGCCTTTCTCTGCATTAAAGTGCATCCCCCCTCAAATAGTGCAAATTTCATACATATCTATGCCCCCCCCTCCCCCGGCAAGTCCCATCATTTAACTGAATTAGGTGACATTCAGGTAGGTACAGTAAAGCTTGATTTGGGTAATTTGTAAATCTTCTATATTCTGGGAGTTTGCTTACTCACTGGAGCCACTGATCCTAGTACCCTTATGACAATTTACATGCCAGACTGGAAGAATAGAATATAGAGTATCAGCTTGGTGGATCTTAAAGTGCTTTTATAAAGCATGGACGCACTGGCTAGATATGTTGACAATGAGTGCAAGAACACTAAGGGCCCTATTTATAAAGCGTTGATGTAGGAATGTTTATTACTTCTGCACACATCCCCAGTTTCCATCAGCATTGTCATCACCTATTTATAAAGCTTATTTAAAATGTTTCTGGGGAAGTCAGAGCAATGACAAAATACTTGTCACAGTACTAATAGGGTTGTCATTGGAGCAGTAAATGTCATTGAAATGTCATTACTTCCATTACTGTTCAAAAACTTCAAACTTCAGTCATTTTTCTCTCTTCCCCCTTTTTATAAAGGACAGAGCCCATAATATTACTGAGGTGAAAGAAATGCTTAATACCTTGGTACCTGGCCAAAGTCATAGTGAAGTAAAACAGTTCCATTAAACAATTGGCAGTTTTTCAAAACCACCATGTTGCCAACTCCAAGGTCTTTATGAACATTCATGCACCGAATATATTGTTCTGCTACCAAATGGTTCCTGAGAAACTGTCCCTGGAATTGTCACGTTCACTAAAATGGTCCCATTGCTTCTCTGGAGATAAAGTTATAATGGTTTCCTAAGGGAAGTCTGGAAAGCGCATCCTCTCTATTGTGATGATCATGTGACAGCCCCCCGTACTGTCAAATGAATAAAACACAACCTTATAAGACATCATTATTAATGGAGTCACACCAAAACTCTCATAGTGTGGCATCAGCCTACAGATAATATCTATGCTGGTGAGATTAAAGCTTAGAAATCAAGATTTTTATATTATATAATTTGGCAGCTAAAATATTGTTATCATCAATTTAAGTCATCAATTGTTTAATCAGTGTTTAACACTAGAATTTAAATAATGTACTTTTTAACTGAGTATAGAAGTATTATGGTGGATTTGTAGCAACATGGGAGCACCAGGTCTTGTAATGCATAGGCAGCTATGTTAGCAATTAATAGTACAGTACTGTGTGATCAATGAAACAACACCACAGGATGCTCTAGGCTACTTTCACTACTCATAATTGTGGATCTGATTGTAAAATATAGCGAAAGCAAAATAGAACTAGTCACACTGGGCAGTCTGGGAGAGTAAGTATGTTCTGTTGCTGCCAGTCAGTCATACAAGGGAGCTGGGGGGGTGGGCAGATGTAATTACAGTTGCATACCATTGACTTGTTAGTTTATGCATTGCATTCTTCGGTCACAGCGGTCCCTACTAGCACTATATTTTACAGCTGGCAAATTTCTGGTTATTTAAGTATATTCTTTTTCCAATAAGAATTTGCTTTTTCTTTTACAAGGTGGGCTATGTGGGTCCAAACTGTTAAAAGGCTGAATAAAGGGGTGTTTGGCAATAAGCACTTTTGGAATAGATGTAGAGAAATTCTTAGGGTGAATGTACTTGTTAAAATACCATAAGAAATATTCTGAGGGCAAGTTTGCGAGAATTGTGGGGTGGGAAAAGACTTGTTTGTTGTATTGTAAATGCAGTTCCCCCCTGATATTGGTTTGTCCCAGGTTTTCTGAGAAAAAATTAGGTTATTTGTATTAAAAGGGGAACTCCACCCAAGCACCTGTAGGGACCCATAGGGTTAAGCTCCCTATGGCTTTACTTCCCTACTTTTCCTTATCTGTACTGTTATAGGGCAGACCCCTCTATACTCAGGTTACCGTTTCTTAAGCTATCCCTTACAGGTTTAGCCCATTTAACCACTCCCCTTGGCAGACTATATAGTGTCTTGCACAAGGAAGTGTTTTCCTCTTTGGCTGCCGGGCTGCTACCTGAAGCAGGGCTCCATTGAGCCTGGGTACAGATCCGGCCCAGTAAGCCATATCCATCCAAATTAAGTCGGGGACAGGGCCCCGTGAATGAGGAGAAGACAGTGTAGCAGCATATTTCATAGCACCCTCTAGAAGTGGTGAGTTCAGACAGAATTATACAGAAAGAGCAGCCATTTGCTCCCTCCAGGATAATAGCAAAGGAGTAGTCTTCCTAACAGGCATTACTGGCCTTAGATTAGGGACACAGAAGTGCTAGGGAAATAGGTTAGCAAATATGCCTTGCCCTAACCTCCAAAAGAGCATGGGACTATGCCGGTGAGCTTTCCTACCTATCACGCTGTTGTTGTTCTACCTGCCCAATCCTCTTAATGAGAAGGGATACACAGGGGAACATCATACTTCTGCTATTAATCCATCTTTACATCAATTGTATAACTGCATACTGTGTACCATCTATTAAGTGAGTATTGAAATACCCTGATTACCTTTGTCTTGGACAAATAAAGTATTATCCAGTTCATTCATAAGAATCCTCTGGCGTCCATTCATCTCTATTGCACCACACTACTTCAGCTAGTTGTAGTTCAACAACCCCTCAGCTCCATTATATACCTCCCACGTAGCGGAGGCCCACTCCTGTGCATTAAGGTCGCATGTAACACATGCTCTACAGCACACTACTAGCCTGGGTTGGCCATATTATAGCCAAATAGGTGTTACACACCCTTTTTGAAAAAACATAATTTCAAGCAACTTTGCAGTGCGCATCAATTAAAATATGCAGCCTTTTCATGATTTTTAATGTAATAATATGGTTTGGAACAGTTCCCTAAGCCCTGCCCCCTGTTCCCCTGCTGGTCTGGCTGAGACTCAGCCTGCCTTCAGCATGTATCCTCCAAATCCCACGATTCCCTGCACATGTGATGTTAATAAGGAAAGGAACATAGCACTGCAATGCATTGTGGGTTATGTAGTTCCTGCATGCTGTCTGTAAGATGTGCAGAAGTGCTATTTGTAATATCAATGTTTTATTCCCTCCTCTCCCACCAGCATTTCAAATGATGCAGAAAGAGAAGAACTGTTTTGCAGCTGGATTTCAGCATATAGAAATAGTATTCAATCATACAGTTTGAAGGAACAGATTACAGGGATAGGTATATTTGGGGTTTCTGTGTTGTGTGGGGCTCTTTTTGGTTCAGAAGCAAGCGCTCCCCTTTAAGGGAAATGGGAGGTTTTATAAACCCCATCCAGTTCAGTGCCATTGCCCCAATCAGGGAAGGGGGTCATATGACCACAAGGTCCCCTGCAGATTACTGTATAAGCATTTATTTTCGGAAGGTTTTGATTCAGTACAGACATACTGTAGTCAAAAGCTATATAATGAAAGAATAATAAGAATAAGAGCCACATAAAGTGTGAGCAGAAATGTGCTGCAGATCTAGCTATATTAGCACAAATCATGATCATGCATCAAAATAATATAACATGGACCTGTCCAACAGTGCAAGAACTCTGGACAAAAGTAGCCACTATTCTCTCCAAACTGTTCCATACAGATATTTCACCATGCCCTAAGACAATGCTCTTAGGACATAAATTGCAAGGCCTCAACAATTCTGCACAACGCCTTACACAACATTTATGCTTGGCAACTAGAATCCATATTGCAGCCCAATGGAAATCAAATTTACTATCCATAGAGAAAGTCCTGGACAAAATTGAATATATACACGTCAACGAAGCTCTCAAATATCAATTAGACAACGAAACCAAACTATACCTAAAGATATGGGACACCTGGATATTAAACAAGGACAATCTTTCTCGAGAACAATGCTATGGGTAGTGAAGGAGAAACTGAAATGTTAGTAAGGAACGATAAATACCAGCTTAGAGACCTAGAGCGCAAACTGTTAAAATGTCTTTTTTTTATTTCTCTTTATGATATACAAAATAATATATATATGTAATATGTGAAATAACTGCAACAATGAGACATGTGAAAAACTAATAAAAACAAAGTTTACAAAAAAAAACTAATATAACATTATGAAAATTCTGCTTTACATAGTCCTGATATGCAATAGTAATTAAAAAAAAAAAACCTAGTCTCCTACAGGACATCATGGTTTGGTCTTGTGTAAAAAATATTTCATCCTATTTTTAGTTAAAAATTGATAAGATTCTTTGTATTGAAGTGCTTATGAACAGGGCCCTCTGACACAGGTTTGATTGCTAAATTATTGCAAGTCCCCTGTTTCTGTGGTCCCCTATCTCCCATCTGTAATAAAAGGCACAAAGTTTGCCCAGGAGCAGTAACCCATAGCAACCAATAAAGTGTTTACTTTCAAACAGGTGCCAGCAAATGCTACGTGCCGATTGGTTGCTATGGGTTACTGCTCTTGGCCAAACATAGTACCTTTTACTACATAACCCCATAAATGTATTACTGCTGTGCAACCTGCTTTGGATAATAAAAAGTTGGATACAGACCTGTATCCTGAAATGGGAGTGAGACCTCAATACCTCTCTCACAACAAAACAATGGGCCCACTGTAGCGCAATGGCCAATAAAGGAAGCACCTGCGTAACAGTGAGAGAAACCTCCATCAAAATCCTCCACAGAACCTATCTGGTCCCATACAGACTGAATAAACTCTACCCAACCTGCAACCCCCAATGTTACCGAGGATGCCCGGAATCGGGAACCATGCTACATATATGGTGGAACTGCAGCATTGCCTCGACCTTTTGGGACTCAGTTACCCACTTACTATCAAGGATCTTTCATTCAGAGTTCCCCTCACACTACTACTGGGAAAGAAACCGCCCAGGTATACAAATTCAGCTCACAGGCTGAGCCAACACATATTAATGGCTGCCAGACTGATTATTACCAGCAACTGGAAAAAAAGGACTACCATTAAACTCTCTAAAAGCAAAAATAATATGCATAGCCACTAATGAAAAGCTCTCATATATGCTAGAGAACGATATTGAAGCCTACGAAAAAATCTGGCTACCATGGCTACTCCATGAAAACGACCCTCACTTATTCATGGCAAGTAGCATGTGGTTGCCCATAAAACATTCTGTGGATTTTACAGAAGCAAACTGTATATTTGGAAAATCTGCCTGTAGCATATAATGTTCATGCAAGTGTTTGTGCATGGCTTTTTAGCATCTATAATTAAACTACTATAACTGACTAAGCTCTTTCATCATCATGACAGTGTTAGGATTCCCATATGGAGTTATGAAGCTGAGAAAGCGCCCCTTGCTGTGTCTCACCCAGGAGTCCATGTGACAGGATTTGATTGATTGGACATTAATGGCTGTTATCACAGAGATCTGGTTTCATGACGACCTCGGGAGACGGGTCACATATCCATCAGTAGCCGCAGTGACCGCTGCAGACTGCATTTTCAGTCTACTTCGCTAGTTCAGCATTAAAGTGGATTAATACTTTAGAGTCATTTAAACCAAAACTCTGCACTAAGTTCACTGCTAACATTAAGCAGCAAGCAGTTACACGTTGGCATTGCTTATCTGGGCACTTTCTCTTACTCTGTTCTACTTGTAAACTGAGAGGCGGCTTGCTGGTCAGCCTAGAGCTCTGGTAGCCATGATTCAGCATCTCACCACAAGGTTAATTGTCTTGCTGAAAGGGATACAGTTACACGATCCCAACAGGTTGTCTGCTCCAGTTATACCATACACTATATTAAAGGAAAACTATACCCCAGAACAATGTAGGTCTCTATAAAAATATAAATAAACAAGCTCATATGGAAAACCCTTCTTCATCTAAATAAACCATTTATTTATAAAAAAAATATATACTATTTTAGTAGTATGTGCCATTGGGTAATCCTAAATAGAAAATTGCCATTTTAAGTACTCGGGCCGCCCCCTGGGATTATAGGATTCACAGTGCACACAAACAAGCCAAGGCACACATACTTGCTAGGCCCCATCAGCCAATGAATGTACAGAGTTCTGCCTTTTACTCCCACACTACTTCCTGTTGCAGTTAGAGCTGCATTATTTCCTGTCAGCTGATCTCTGAGGGAACACACAGCCCATCACTAAATGGTGGATCAAGGGAAAATCTATAAAAGGGCAATATTTACTGATGTATATCTTCCATTTTGGCAAGATTCTTAAATAGGTCACTTAACATAATATAAACTATCTGTTGGTTAAGTATTCATTCTGGGGGTAGAGTTTAAATGATAGAGGTTTTATTTGTTACATTATTACATTTTTCAACAAGGAGGAGCACTGGACTGGGGGTGGGGGGGGGGGGATAACAAGTACATGCTCCCCAGTGATTATGGCATTCCAATATTTCTTTTGTTTCATTTGACTTAGTGATACTGGCTCAACTTGCAGTTTGGGTCTATTATATAATCATACATTTGTAGAGGATAAGAAACAGTTAATCTTTTTTACTGTTCAGGAAGTTACAAGATAGTAACCTAAGCCCTTTGGAAGGGGGTATTCATATTTCCCCAGGTGTAGTAATATTTCCTAGTTCCATGAGGTATACTTTATATGGGTGATAGGATACCTCCTATTACTGAAGGAGTATTAAGAAGACAGGGTTCCTGGTCTAATGGCCAATTTGGCCTGAAATCTTAAGGTATATGAATGCTTTAAAATTGTCAGTAATAAATTGCTTCATGAACATAGCAAAAACAATAGCAATAGTGAAGTTGCTGCACAGTTTGTGCCCATTTCCCTTTAATATTACAAAAGCTGAGACCCTTTTTATATGAGGCATGCAAAGTCCTCAGTGCTGCAAAGAGCTTGTCTTTACCAAGGTCATAAATGTAGGACTCTGGACATTCTAGTTGTTTGAGGTCACATACTGGGATGCTATATGATCTGATCTTCCTGGGAAACATACTTACCGTCCCCTGTTTACTTCTTAGCAAGTTTTATTTCATTTGTATTTATTACATTTATTAAGAATGTGACAATTTTGTTTAAATATCATATAGTATATATATATAGAGAGAGAGAGAGAGAGAGAGAGAGAGAGAGAGAGAGCAAATAAAAGAAAGTTTGTGTTATAGAAAAGAAATATTATACCTTTTTATGAAAAATGACTATTCTGTTGGTGTTCTAGTCCGGATGTGGACACTGGCCACTTCTACCTAATTGTTGGCAAGTTAGTGCTGGCCATGCAGAGCCTGTTCAAATGTCAGCCTAAATATAGTAGGCAGGGTGATAAGGTTAGCTGTGTTTGTGTATTGAAAGCAGCAAGAAAATTTGTTACGGTCAGTAGAATAAATTACATTCGTTTGCAGGAATAAATAACCCTGAGAAAAATGGTATTATTTCATTGTTCATTTAAAGTGAGGAGCTGGGTGCAGTTATATAGAGATGGAGTTTAAAATCAGAACAAAAGGGGAATATCACTATAAAGTCAATTATTTTGATATTTGATCTATTGGGCCTTTGGTAAGAAAGATGAGGAGACACCCTAGGGAATTCCTTTCATGCCATTTCATGCTAAAGTAGCTCCTTCCACATGCCAATTGCCCCTGGGGATATCCTCCCAGCAACAGGAATGTTAGGTTACTGCAAGGCCTTGGCACACATGATAAAGGAGACAGCGACAAAGAAACTGCAATTTAAAAAACAAAATGTTTCATTTAAATTGTCATTTTTTGAATGGAATTATTTCCTTGTCTCATAGGAATTCAGAATAGCTGAAAATCTGTATTTTTTTCATCTGCTGGGCTGTGGGAATCATTTCTTCCTACAAGTACTGGGAGACACTTGCCAAGTCAGAATTACAGAGTGACACCGGATACCTTGCGCTAAAACGAATGCAGTCCCCCCCTCTGTTGGTTTATAGTACAAAGTGAATGTTTACAAAGTACAAAAGTGCTTTACTAATTATAAGTTACCAGCGTTTGTTATTATATAATATCATAATATCATTAAAATGTTTTACAAATATTAAAGGGCAACTACAATGTTTGATTTTCATGGTAAAGTGTATGTAGTGGGACACCTATGCTAACATAATTCTATCTATGTATCTATGTCTAGCCTCCTGCCCCTACCTGTTCTCAGCTTTTAGAAAGTGCTGGCGCCACAGGGCAAAATGTAGCCCTGCATGTACTGCCAGTATTTTTTATCTGGCATAAGATGCAAAACACAGACAGACTCTGGAGCTAGATTTTATTAAAGGAGCTCTTTGGGGTTCATGTTTGAGCCCTTGGTGTTCTCGCACTTGTGTCTAATGTCTCAGTAAATGACCCCAACTCCAATGGAATTAGGACATCCCCTCCAATTCACAATGATATACTTTCTACTAACTTTAATTTTAAAACAATAGGACTATATCAATAACAGGATAATAATATACAGTATGAGAATATGAAAATAGCAAACTTATTGATAAACATGATAAGTTTGGGAACAGTGGTACATTTCGGTTATGTAATAAATGGCACAATGTTATCCAAGAAGCATAGCAAACAATCAGCAGGTACAATTAACCAGTCATATATAGATTGTAAGCTCTACGGGGCAGGGACCTCCATCCTCTTGTTGCCTTTGACTCTTAACTTATTGCAACTGTTACTGTATCTTGTATTTATTTGTATTTATTGTTATACTTTGTATTTATCTATTATCTTATTAACCCCCTGTTTGTATTAATGTATTCTACTGTACAGCGCTGCGTACATAAGTAGCGCTTTATAAATAAAAATATACATACATACATACATCTGTTTAAAAGCAAATCTCTTATTGGTTGCTATGGGCTACTGCTCTTGGGCAAACTTAGTGCATTTTATTACATATGGGGGAAACTCTTTTCCTAATGCTGGGAATATATCTCCTTTAGCACAATATAACCGGTTAAACTCCCCAGAAGGTCTGACCACATGGTCCTGCTACTGCCTCTTTATGGTCATAAAGATGAAAGGGCCTCAGCAAGTCACTGTCTTATATAGGCTCACAATTGGACTTAGCGCCACCTGCTCACTGAATCTGTGTATTGCTAACTATATACATTAACAAAATAAATTATTTTATTTCATCTCCTTACATATGTGTGAGTTTCTCTGGGTACTCCGGTTTCAACCCACACTCCAAAAACATATAGACAGGTTAATTGGCTTCTGATTTAACTGACCCTAATGTGTGTGAATGTGATGGGTACCTTAGATTGTAAGCTCCACTGGGACAGGAACTAATGTGAATGATGTATAATCTATGTATACAGTTTCTGTTCTGTAATAGGCATAAAAGCAAATTACTCCTAGGAACCACAAAACATATTATTTGCTTTTACCCACTTTATAACACTTGCATCTCCACCTCCTTGTGTTATGCTGGCTTCCAAGGACAAAATGAGTAACTGGGTGGAGTATAGTAATGGCTGATGATGTTGGCAAACACTGCTAAATGATGGAGACAGAAACTTTTGAATCTATAAAAAAAAGAAGCAGACTATAACTTGTACTAGTTACCTAGCAATGGATATATAACAGCCAAAGCAAAATTAAAGATGCTAAAGGTGAAAGATATAGAATAGGAGGCAAGGGGCAGAAGAGACACATTCAATATGCTTCTGTATGTCTAAGCTGATGCTAGGACTGCAAGTCCCATCATTCATTGCTGCTTACTCGAAAAAGTTTTGAAGATGGACTGACTGACTCTGCCAGGTCATAGTTTCCTCTCAAACTGCTAAATTGTGTATTCAAATAGGCAAAATATAAGTTGAATTTTAGAGCAGGTTTATACACCTATGTAACATAAACACAGCTAATTTAGCTTATGTAACATCAGGGTACATGTGCCCCATTCAAAACTAGAAATGGGACAAAATATTAAATTGCTTCCAAGATCTTTCTGTCCAAGTATAAACATAAACATAATATTTTGGCTCTCCTTCAGGGTATTGCAAGGAGCTTAACTGACTACAAGGATCAAATACTTGATAAAGTCATGAAGTAAATCTCTAAATCTCTAAGTGATGTTAAACTGTACCCCCAGCACCCCACCCAAGTTACCACTAAACTGTGGCATTCTTCAAGCTCCTCTCATATCATGTGAGAAGATTTCTACTAACTGAGGAATATTGGCTTGGAACATAATATTTGTACTTGGAGAGCTGGCTGAAGGATAGATTACAAAGAGTGGGGTAAATGGAACATTTTCTAATTGGGCCAGTGTGGTTAGTGGAGTACCGCAGGGGTCAGTCCTTGGTCCTTTGCTTTTTAACTTGTTTATTAATGACCTGGAGGTGGGCATAGACAGTACTGTTTCTATTTTTGCTGATGACACTAAATTGCGCAAAACTATAAGTTCCAAAGTTATGCACATTGGTAGAAATAATATAAATGCAAGTTATACACTAAATGGTAGTGTGTTGGGGGTATCCTTAATTAAGAAGGATCTGGGGATCTTTTGTAGATAACAAGTTGTCTAATTCCAGGCAGTGTCATTCTGTGGCTACTAAAGCAAATAAAGTGCTGTCTTGTATAAAAAAGGGCATTGACTCAAGGGATGAAAACATAATTTTGCCTCTTCAGCCTTCCTAAATCTCCTCTCTCCGTATTCGGCTCCTTCAATCTCGTAACAGAGTCTGAAATTTCTCAGCTTCTCTGATCCTCTCCGCCTACTACCTGCTCACTGGATCCTATGCCCTCATCCCTACTGAAACAGTGTGCCCCTGCCCTTACTCCAGCTCTTACCCACATATTCAATTCCTCTCTGGCTTCTGGTACTTTTTCCCTCTCTATTCAAACAAGTATGTGTCAAACCCATTCTTAAAAAGGCTACGCTGGACCCGTCCTGTCCTACTGTCCCGTCTCTCTCCTGCCCCTAGCCTCTAAACTCCTGGAACGTCTTGTCTTTTCTCGTGTAACTAACTTCCTCTGCACCCATAATCTGCTGGACCCTATGCAGTCTGGTTTTCGGCCTGCGCACTCCACTGAGACGGCCTTATGTAGAGTGGCAAATAATCTCCAGACTGCCAAGGCCAAAGGACGCTACTCAGTTCTCATTCTCCTAGACCTTTCCTCTGCTTTTGATACTGTCGACCATTCTGTCCTTATGCAAATTCTCTATTCTCTGGGAATCCGGGATCAAGCTGCATCCTGGTTCTCCTCCTATCTCTCTAACCGCTCCTTCTCTGTCGCTCTTGCTAACAAATCCTCCCCCCGGGTTCCACTTAGTGTGGGGGTGCCTTAGGGCTCTGTGCTTGGTCCTTTGCTGTTCTCCCTGTACACTCTCTCTCTAGGACAGTGTTTTTCAACCTTTTTTGGGCAAAGGCACACTTGTTTCATGAAAAAAATCACGAGGCACACCACCATTAGAAGATGTTAAAAAATGTAACTCTGTGCCTATATTGACTATATATAAAGTAATTCTCTTGAATAGGAATCAAATAAACACAAAGAAAGTATTTTCCGGGACATTTTCTCCACAAACCCACCCCCCCCACTGATTTTTTTTTTTTTTTTTTATACACACAAAAATTTTATATTATATATATATTATTATTAATTGTTTTCTTACATGTCAGGCTGTGGCATCCAGGGGTGTCCTGGGATTGTCCTCCGGTGGGGAGTAGGGCGGCTGTGCATGGGCCTGGCCCCTGGTGGATCTGGTCTGTCGGGGCAGGGCCTGGGCAGTTGCTCCCCCCGGTCGGGTTGTGCCAGGGCAGGATAGTGCTGCCTCTCCTCTCTGGTTGCTCCGCCCTCCTGGATCCGATGCCGGATGACGTCACAGGCAGTGACGATTTCTGGGCATCAGGGAGCCAGGAAGTGGAAGGTGTCCCAGAGGGGACCGGGGGAGTCTTGTCTTCACCTACGGCACACCAGGCAACATCTCGCCGCGGAACAGCGGTTGAAAAACGCTGCTCTAGGAGACCTTATTTCTTCTTTTGGTCTTAAATATCACTTATATGCAGATGACATCCAGATATATTTAGACACCCCTGCACTAACTGCTGATGTTAAAACCCAGATTGGTAACTGTCTCCTGGCTATCTCCTCCTGGATGAACCAACTCCACCTCAAACTTAACCTAGCTAAAACAGAGCTCATGGTCTTCCCGCCCAAACCTGGCCCTCCTCCTCCTTTCACCATTACTATTGATGGCATGACCATCAACCCTGTAAATTCTGCACGCTGCCTTGGGGTTATCTTTGACCAATCACTCTCCTTCTCTAACCATATTAATAACACTGCCAAAACCTGCAGTTTTTTCCTCCGCAATATTGCCAAGATACGCCCCTTTCTTTCACAAGTAACAGCTAAAACACTAATACATGCCCTTATCCTTTCCTGCTTAGATTACTGCAATCTCCTACTAACCGGCCTCCCAGACTCCCACCTCTCTCCCCTGCAATCAATCTTAAACTCTTCTGCCAGGATCCTCCTGCTCTCTCCTAAGAGGGAACTCGTTCAGCCTCACTTGAGCTCTCTTGCATGGTTGCCTGTCAAGCAAAGGATAGCTTACAAAATGCTTCTGCTGACATTCAAAGCCCTTCACTCCTTTGCTCCTCACTACATTTCTTCAGTGGTCTCCCTGCACGTTCCTGGTCGTCTCCTCCGCTCCTCTCAGAGCCTCCGTCTTTTTACACCATCCACACCCACTGCGCTTTTTTGTCTTAAAACCTTTCTATCTCGCTGCCCCTTACCTCTGGAACTCTATCCCTGAATCCCTCCGTAGCGAAACACTCACTAACTCTCTTTAAGAAAAAGCTCAGCTGTTACCTTCTGGGGCACTAAAACATTATTTTGCCCAGTCCTGCGCTTACGGGCAAATGCCCATACCTGATGCACTCTTACATTCCAATTTGTGCCTGTATGTTACCCAACCACTTAGATTATAAGCTCTATGGGGCAGGGACCTCCTTCCTACTGTGTCTCATACCACATTTCACTTATATATATATATATACAGTGGTGTGAAAAACTATTTGCCCCCTTCCTGATTTCTTATTCTTTTGCATGTTTGTCACACTTAAATGTTTCTGCTCATCAAAAACCGTTAACTATTAGTCAAAGATAACATAATTGAACACAAAATGCAGTTTTTAAATGAAGGTTTACGTTATTAAGGGAGAAAAAAAACTCCAAATCTACATGGCCCTGTGTGAAAAAGTGATTGCCCCCTTGTTAAGAAATAACTTAGATTTCCAAGGCGCAAACCACTTTTAAGCAAAAAGAACATTATGGCTCGTCTCAATTTTGCTAAAAAACATCTCAATGATTGCCAAGACTTTTGAGAAAATACCTTGTGGACCGACGAGACAAAAGTTGAACTTTTTGGAAGGTGCGTGTCCTGTTACATCTGGCGTAAAAGTAACACAGCATTTCAGAAAAAGAACATCATACCAACAGTAAAATATGGTGGTGGTAGTGTGATGGTCTGGGGTTGTTTTGCTGCTTCAGGACCTGGAAGGCTTGCTGTGATAGATGGAACCATGAATTCTACTGTCTACCAAAAAATCCTGAAGGAGAATGTCCGGCCATCTGTTCGTCAACTCAAGCTGAAGCGATCTTGGGTGCTGCAGCAGGACAATGACCCAAAACACACCAGCAAATCCACCTCTGAATGGCTGAAGAAAAACAAAATGAAGACTTTGGAGTGGCCTAGTCAAAGTCCTGACCTGAATCCTATTGAGATGTTGTGGCATGACCTTAAAAAGGCGGTTCATGCTAGAAAACCCTCAAATAAAGCTGAATTACAACAATTCTGCAAAGATGAGTGGGCCAAAATTCCTCCAGAGCGCTGTAAAAGACTCGTTGCAAGTTATCGCAAACGCTTGCAGTTATTGCTGCTAAGGGTGGCCCAACCAGTTATTAGGTTCAGGGGGCAATTACTTTTTCACACAGGGCCATGTAGGTTTGGATTTTTTTTCTCCCTAAATAATAAAAACCCTCATTTAAAAACTGCATTTTGTGTTTACTTGTGTTATCTTTGACTAATAGTTAAATGTGTTTGATGATCAGAAACATTTTGTGTGACAAACATGCAAAAGAATAAGAAATCAGGAATGGGGCAAATAGTTTTTCACACCACTGTACATATATGTATTTATTGTATTTATTTATTATATCACTTGTCCTCCCTGTGTGTAATTTTGTATTCTGTAAGATTGTACAGCCTTGTGGCGCTTTATAAATAAAGTTATACATACATACATTTATAGGTCCCTGGTAAGGCCTCACCTTGAGTATGCAGTGCAGTTTTGGGCTCCAGTCCTTAAGAAGGATATTAATGAGCTGGAGAGAGTGCAGAGACTGCAACTAAACTGGTAAAGGGGATGGAAGATTTAAACTATGAGGTTAGACTGTCGAGGTTGGGGTTGTTTTCTCTGGAAAAGAGGCGCTTGCGAGGGGACATGATTACTCTGTACAAGTACATTAGAGGGGATTATAGGCAGATGGGGGATGTTCTTTTTTCCCATAAAAACAATCAACGCACCAGAGGTCACCCCTATAGATTAGAGGAACAGAGCTTCCATTTGAAGCAGCGTAGGGGGTTTTTCACGGTGAGGGCAGTGAGGTTGTGGAATGCCCTTCCTAGCGATGTGGTAATGGCAGATTCTGTTAATGCCTATAAGAGGGGCCTGGATGAGTTCTTGAACAATCAGAATATCCAAGGCTATTGTGATACTAATATCTACAGTTAGTTTTGATGTTGATGTAAATGGTTTATGTATGTGAGTGTATAGATAGGTTGGTAAGAGTCTATAGGGTTGATTCACTAAGGTGCGTTAAAACGAGCGCTATTTAAAGCATGTGTTAAAAATTCTATTGTGTCTTATTTTTCGCATCTTAATGTACGATTCACTAAAAGGATACTTGCGTTAATTTAGATGCGATGCTGTTTGCGTTATTTAAGTCGCAAAGACTATTTTCGTGCGCTATTTGACGCAGCGCGCACAAATTGCCGCCGCGTGCGAAAAAACACGCCATATTAGCCATACACACCATTACTTTCAGAAAACTACTGTTCTGAAAATGCCCATTTCCCTGCAAACTGGAGGCTGCATCACTCTAGGACCGACACAGACTTGAATAAATCCCACTGCAAAGTCCTTATTGTGTTCCCAAAAGCTCATGAACTGTACTGTTAATTTTTGCATAGACTAATGCGATATTTAGCGCGTTTAACGCTTCATATGTATTTGTGAATCATGCGTTAATACTATTTCTATTCGCTAATTAACGCAGTGCGTTAAAATTAAGGCATTCGGTTGCGTGCTATTTAATACACGCAATATGCGAGTGTTAGTGAATCAGCCCTTATGTGTGTGCACTGGGGTTCACTTGGAAGGGATGAACTTTATGGACTTTGGCCTTTTTTCAACCCAACTTAACTAAGGAACTATGTAACCAAGAGCACCTCACACCAGAGGGTTCAGATTAATAATACAGACGATTTGCTTCAGGACTTCATAATTGTACCTGCAATAGAAACAATTTTGATTTTTAAAACCTGTTTGTTATAGGTACAGTTTTAGTATCATAGAGCAATATATGTATGGTAACATTGTCCATATACTGTATATTTCCAGGGCAACACACTTCACTGCCTGTGTAATTTCGGACACATTTTTGCTGAGAAGACCATATTTATCTTTCACCTTTTATTTTGTTCTTACACGCTGTAAACCCCTCTTTGTCTTTTTCAGAGGCTGAATAACGGATTGATACGCAATGTTTACTAAACTGAGATCTAACTTACGGGTTATCTCAAAAGGGCAGACTGGTGTTCCTGGTTTCACAACAAAGAATAGGAGGAAGGTGTACAAGTCCACCTTACAGACATGGTGAAGCTTTGTATTTGCACTATAAAGGTGGGTTGCAAATACTGCTTGGGAGTTGTCTTTCTGTTTTCCTTTTTCACATTATGATGTGTTCTGTTAGTTTGACCTCCATCATCTAGTATGCCCTATAGACAAACAATGGGGTGCAATGTTCTAGATGTTTGTACATATTAATAATAATAATAATAATAATCATCATAAAAATAATCATAACTGGTAAACCAGTAGCACATATCTTTAGTATTATATAATAGGGATATCCAGCTGGCTAGAAGGCTGAACATGGACCTTCATGAGATTTGTATGCCCCCTGACTGCTGAGGAACTTCACTAATGTCTTTGTATGATATAATAATTTTATTATAATCCGGCCCCCAAACATGTGGGTTTGTGAATAACTTGGCCACTATATGGAAACAGTTGGACAGCACCGTTATTCTGCATAATTTATGTGTTTGCACTAAAGTATTGTTTAACAACTAAATAAAACAGACATGGCAGAAGCAAGGTTTAAAGATCAAACAGACATGGTAGAACCCTCAAATTCTTACCAGAATACAAATGAATAAACTGTTTAGACAGTGAATTACACAAGTGGGAAAGTGCCACTTGTACTGCTCCATACTATTGGGAAGGGTTTGTCATTTCAGTAATAAGCAGACCTTAAACTGCAAGTTCTAGCATCTGATGAAGGGAAGTTTTATATCTGCTATGTCCTAGCTTAATATTTTAGGTTGGTCACTTGTTTAACAGATACTATGTATATCTTTATTGTAAATAGTTTTTAACTTGCCAGCTTTTATGTGAGTTGATTGTACTTCAGGATCTGAATTTTTTTTGAAGCAGCATAGGGGGTTCTTCATGGTGAGGGCAGTGAGGTTGGAGAATGCCCTTCCTAGTGATGTTGTGATGGCAGATAATCTTAATGCTTGGATGACTTTTGAACAAACATAATATCCAAGGCTATTGTGACCCTAGGGCCTAAGATCTACTGTTGGGTAGTATAGATATTGGTATATTGTTTATTTATTAGAGTGTATAGATACGCTGAGTGTGTGTATATATGTGCCTTGGGGGTTGAACTTGATGGACTTTGGTCTTCTTTCAGCCCACATTAAATATGTAACTTGCAAATATAGGAACAGAATACTGCTAGTGTTTACCTGCTCATTTCTTTCTATATTTTGATAATTAAAATGATGTTCACCCCAAAGTCACTAAATTGAGAAAAAACTGAGTACATGCTCACGGTCTGTTGAGCATGGATGGGATCCTGTAACATCACACATTGTTCTAGAAGCAGTAGGGGCTCGGGAGCACTGCCAGTGTGTTACCAAACACCATCATGCTTAATTAAATCCCTGAGCTGCTCTTTCACAACTGATTCTGCCAAGATTTTTTACTTTTCACCTGGGCTGCAGAGAGATGAGCCCATTGCTACTGCCTCCACCCACACAGTCAACAGCAGCTGTTTCTTTCCACACTCTATTCTGTTCTCTCCCCTCAACTGCTTCTATATATACTGTTACCAAGGGGCTTGCAGAGAGGGGCAGCGTAAACACTAATATGCCGATTGTTACTGTGCATGGACCATCCTTTTTGGCCATATCCACATTCGCTGATTCTCATGTTAGTATATACATTTCCTTGTGGATAGTCAGGCTTCCTTACAGCTAAATTACACTTTCCATTTCAGCTCTTTGTTACATTCTCAGGTTGCTTTATCAAGCCATCTAATTAAGCATCGCCAAATAACAAGCAAAGGTGTGAAAACCATCTTCATTTTGCACTAAAGGTCAAGATGCTAAAAAAGTTGCATTCTCTCTGGTGCTGTAAGCTCTTCTGGGTGGCAAGATGGGGTCACAGATAGGAAAAGGTTACTCACAGCTTAAAGAATCTGGGACAAACCCAGAAAGATGAGTTAAATCAGTAGTTTGTATTCATGCAACAAGTTTAAGTCATGAAAGACATGAAAAAGTGCTATTGTAGAATTATTAGCTGGAAACAAGAGCAGTCTTAATTATTTTGACATTTACTAGAGAATAAAATAACATTATTAAACTTGGGGAAATTGGCAACTATTATCTAATCATACATTACCAACACTGGGCAATATAGACCAGTGCAGCAATTCATAACAACCAATCAGATATTTTCAATCATGATTCAAACCACAATAGACTTATCAAAGCTTATTGCTTACTTTAGGTCACTGCACTGGTGAAAATTAACCCAGTGTTAGAAGTGTGGGTAAGTGTTAGCTGGCTAATGTTAGCAGGACCCAAATAAAAATGCCATGTTCGTCATGGAGGAATCAAAAGCCACGACCTTTCTCTTAAGAAAATAACAGTGTGACACCCTAACTTGTGACCCAAAGCTATGTGCCATTTGTATTGGCACAGCAGTAATTTTTTTTATCGTACTTGTGTTAAAAAATAAATATATTTATGTTTCCGCATCAGTCCCTAGTGGTGCAAAAATATAGTCACAGCCCCTGCTACTAATCCAGAGGTGAGTGCTTCACCTCACTCAACCAGCTCCTGTTTCCCATCAACTTTGGGGGCTTGAGAATTACTCATGCTTGCTTCCGACTGATCTCTTGTTTATATGTTCACTAGTTAACTTGTGTTGTACCTTCCTACCCAACTCATTGAGGTAACTAGAAAGGGTAATGATTAATTGAGAGTGAGGTGTCAACCTCAGGCAATATAGATTGGTTGTTTTTTAGACATTTATATTTCAAGCGTCCCTTCATCATCCAATGTCCCTTATGTGTTAACAAGGTTACAGATATGTAAAAACATTGCTGGAACAATAACACTGCAGTTGTTCCAAGAATAAGTAGAACAGCAAGTGTTTGCCATGAACCCCTTACATCAATTGGCCTTTAACCAAGATACCAATATATTCCAGGAATATCTCAGACGTCCCCCTAGACCACCCCCCGCCAAATAACCTTTAGTCTGGGATCTCACCATCTCCTACCATGGTCTCCCTGGGTTGGGGCAACAATTTGATGTTTTTCATATACTACTTACAAACTTCCACCAATTGGTAACATAAATGGCATGTTAATCATGTGTATACATGTGTAGCAGTACTGAATGTAAAAACATTTCTTTTGAACATAAGCATACTTTTTTTTACACAAAGGGAGTTGTGGGAGCAATCCAAGGTTAAGTAAAATATAAAGTATATATATATATAAATATAGTAAAGTACAATGGAAATTTTAATGATCTGGCCAGATTTACTACAAACATATAATATATATGGGACTGTTTTATTAGTAATTTAGTCCCTAGGCGAGTTTATATGACAAGTGTTTTTGGTTATACGTTTATGATCATAAAATGTGCAAACCACCAAGGTTAACCCCATATGGTGGTCCCAACTATTTACCATATTTTCATAGGCTGGCATCTCCTTGCTTCTTTGCATTTCTTGTCCAAAGACCAACAGAATTCTGGGAGTGAATTCCAAACTCTTAAAAAAATCCCATTTACATGGGTTTATCCTATAGGCTACAGCTCACCCACTGGGTTTGAAGCTAAAGCCAGGACAATAGCTGATCAGATTCCCAACTACAGACCGGTTTCGCCCTTCTTGGGGGCTCATCAGTGTAGTGTAGGGTTTTCTGATCAGCTTAGGTAGAGTCACCATGTGGTTCTACAAACAAATAAATTAGGTTGAGGAGACAGTCTCCTCAACCTAATTTATTTGTTTGTCCAAAGACCAACACCCATTTTTAAAAGCATAGGTCTGCCATTCTAGGGACAGGTGTGGAGGTTCTACAACCAAATGAATAGTTAGGACCACGTTGTGGGGTTTACCTTGAAGTGAGATGGTGGCTTGGCAATTTTATTATCATAAACTTGTAGCTTAAAACCCATTTCTGAAAATGTATGTGCTTGCATAAATAGTTTTACCTTTGGTATTAGTATTCTAAGCATCTGTAACTTATTTAGTCTTTCCATGATCAAGATGACCCTTAGTAGCTGAGCAATTTATTTGTCCGCCGTACGCAATGTCATGTTGTAGATGTATTTTTTTTCACAGTGGGTCAGATTCAATTTCATGAGGTTAATTTATCTTATCTTAGTTTATCTCATGAAAACTTAAAGGGGAACTTCACCTAAACACAACTTAAGTTTTTTTAAAAAAGTAAACATAATGTCAAGCAACTTTGCTGTGTAAAAAATATCCAGCCTTTTCATAGTTTTTAATGTAATAATATGGTTTGGAACAGTTCCCTAAGCCTGGCCCCCTGTTCCCTGCAATCTGACTGACTACTTTGAGACTCAAATAAAATGTACCAGTAGTCAGGGGTCCTCAGCCTGCCTTCAGCCTGCATCCTCCAGATCCCACAATTCCCTGAACATGTGAGATCAATAAGGAAAGAAACATAGCAGTGCAATTCATTGTGGGTTATGTAGTTCCTGCATGCTGTCTGTAAGCTGTGGAGAAGTTGTTACAATTTGTAACATCAGTGTTTTAGTCCCTCCTCCCCTGCCAGGATTTCAAATGATGCAGAAAGAGGAGAACTGTTTTGCCGCTGGATTTCAGCATACTTTTTGAAGGAACATGTTACAGGAATAACTATATTAGGGGTTTCTGTGTTGGGTAGGGTTCTTTAACAAATTTTGGATTGAAAACCGGAGTTCCCCTTTAATAGATGTCTATAGAATAATTTGGAACTGAATTATGGTGGCCATACACGTTAAGATCTGCTTGGCGAGGTCGCCAAGCGAGCGGATCATCTCCTTAGCAAATGCAGGCTAATTCAGTGGTTTGGTCCTGGGGCCAAACGATCAAATTATAGCGGCGCTAATGGGGGTTTGGGGGTCCCTGATCCGACTAAATTTTTTAACCTACCCAATCAATATCTGGCCAATTTCAGGCCAGATATTTGTAAGGCATGCCCCTCGTTGCTGCCCCTACACGGGCCGATAAGCTGCCAAATCGGTCTAAGGGACCACCTTTAGGAGGTAACTCCATCTCACTGAATTAAACTTAGCCCATTGTATTTTAATTGGGCATTATTGATCTACTTTGGGAATCTGTTCCTACTGCTGCTAGTGGCAAATAAATTGGCATTGGCTTGTGTCAGCAACTCATTGGCCTAGGTAATAATGACTGGCATTCATTCATAGGGTTGCTTCATACAAATGCATACAGATAGCCAAATCATTTTCACCATTGCTGAGGTGGCCTTTAATCACAAAGCCTTCTTGAGAATTAACCTCATTGTGTCTAAATTTCTTTGAGATTGAATTGACTTTGACACCAAAGGTTTATTGTTCCTAGTGTACTGAAGAGGTTGGTTGGAATAACAGTGGTTCTCTTTTGTACTGTCCTAGGCTGCAATTATTTATGTAATTATTTAAGTTCCCCTCCCCAAACTATGTATTGATAATTTAATGTAGGCAATAGAAACAGTTTATGATGTTACAACTGTCTGACTATAAGGTTATGTAGAAATCTTCATTTAGAAATGTATTTTATATGCATTATAAAATATACAGTAATACTACTAATTGTATTTCAAGCCACAACGAGGATAACCTGAAAGGCAGGCAGCATTTACATCAATTTGCTGCTGCATGAGCTTTGCTGCTGCAATAGATATAAGGGGCATAGTGAACCCATTTAGCCCACTCTGAAACTGGCATTTAGTATGGCACTAGGACGAGTATGGCAACGAGAAACACAAATTCTCAATGTTTCTTTTAAAATATCACAGAGAATTACACACTTAAAATGAAGTATTACTTTATTTCATAACTACTCATAAAAACTGTCAGTTGCCCAATTGGAGGTCTTTATTAGGAAAAAACACAAGAGTCAGGTCTGCTTTCATTTTGAGTGTCAACTCCCTTTAACTGGTGCCAAATCTTCATTCTGTTTGTTGTGCATTTTCTAACTTCTCGTTATAGTGTTTTGCTCACTGCTTCTGGTTAGGAAAGACAAGCATCTGTTAGAGAATGTAATACAGTAATACATGTAGTCTTTGTAGGCCTTTTTAACATTTGCCAGCACTACTGTAAAACCGCACACATGACTGAAATGTGATACATGTTTTCTGCAGCTACAAAACAATGATAAACAGGGCACGTATTGGATCAGAAAGACTTAATGACATATCACAGTCCCCCATGGGATCTGCCACCTTATTATATGTTATCCTTTCACAACTTGTATAACATTGGAAGTAAGACAGAGAACAAGCCAAGACAGACTGGTAATCCCCTGAGACAGGACAAATACATGTGCTATTGCAGGATGAGCCAGGTAGACACAACTGTTGAAGAACAACAGCTTTAATATATAATGATTCCTAGGTCCAAGGGTAGATAATAGACCCACAGTGGTATAAAACCTGTAGCCACCAAATAATACAATTTATTTATATTTAATAAGGACTTTGGGACGGCCTTTGTTTTCAGAACTGTTTAACTCCTTGACACTTTTGTGATCTGATTTTAATGGGATATGGGTCTTTCTTCAAGAAGAACCGCTGGCTGTTTGGGGAAAGAATAGGTCTGTCCCTGGTTCTGAAGGTTTAGCTCTGGTTTATAATGTAAATCTTAAATGTCACTTGGCAGTTCAACTACTACAAATACATTTTAAATTGATTTTAAAGCGGCATACTGTATGTAGTTGATACCATAACCTAGTCCAACATACATGGGGGCTGATTCACTAAAGGTCGATAAAACGAGCACTATTTATAGCATGCGTTAAAAATGTTAACACTTCTTATTTTTTGCGACTTAACGCTCGATTCACTAAAAGGACACACGTCATAATTAAGAAGCGATGTTCTTTGTGTTATTTAACTCGCGATGTGCAATTTTCTTGTGTTATTTTCCTCTGCGTGTGTTTTTTCCAGCTGTGCGCAATATATTTTGCCGTGTGCAATATTAGTGCACGCTATTACACACATAGCAGTTACTTTCTGAAAACTACTGGTCTGAAAAATGACCATTTCCCTGAAAACACAAGCATGCATCACTCTAGGGCCAACACATACTTGGAAAAATCCCACTGCAAAGTCCATATTGTGTTGCCAAAAGCTCACGAACCACAATGTTCTTTAAGTACTGCCTGCCCCAAGTAGCTGTTAATATTCGCACAGATTAAAGCGATATTTTGCGCGGTTAATGCTTCATATGTGTTTGTGAATCATGTGTTAGTGCTATTTCTATTCTATAATTAATGCAATGCGTTAAAAATAACGCTTAGCGATGATGCATTTTTTTGCGCATGTGATATGCGGATTTTGATGAATCTGTACTTATTTATTACATACTTTTTAACGCAAAAAAGCATGCGATAAGTGTTATGGGCCCCCTGGTCTTTTCTTTCTAAATCTGCTCAAAGCAATTATTTCATCTATTCTTTATAGATCCTCTCTCCCTTGTGTACTCTATGTTCCCAATGGACCTTACTATAATGTAAACAGAAGGCGTAAAATACATAGTAACCGAACAACCAGGCATAGATGAAAGGTGGTTCCTATGCAATTCACTTGGAGAATTCGCTGAGTAGCAACAGACAGCCGGCAATCTGACACATATCGATGTGCAGTAAAAGTGAATAAGTGAGAAGTTCTTTGGTGCATTAGTAAACATAATAGTAAATTAAGGCCTTTTGGACTGGGAAGAGGTCAGGTTTCACTGAAGCATGATAGGCTTAATATGCAGGGAGCGCTCAGAGTCAGGGATATGCGATAATGTGCTAGTAAAGTGGATACTCCGGCCGGGCCTTTTCTTCATGGTAAATCATAACCCAACATAATTGAAGGTCATGTATGGCTTAAATATCCTCTTTCAACTCTTAATTACAGTGCAATAATATTTTTAATAATAAAAACTCTATAAATAGCAGTTAGTTGTCATTTTAGCACTAGTAGCAATATGTTCATGATTACAATTAAAGGAATACTGCCATGGGCCCAGACCCATTCCTTTCACCACTCCCCGGCCACCAGTGTCAATCCCCTGACGCATTAAAAGAAAGTTTTGCGCTCAGGGGAGGACATTGGACGGGGGCCCCTGTGGGGGGTGTGGGGACACGCCGGGGGCACTTTGGGAGTGCAGGTGGGCTCTGCACCCCCATTCCAACCCTGCATGGAGCTAGCCATATTCTTAATTTTCCAGGGTGCCACAGCCATGGGACCTGTGCTCTGATAAACGTCACAGCTGCACTGCAAGTTGGAGTGATATCAGAGTGAATTATTTGCTATGTAATGTGTAATTTATAAATAAAAAATACCTTTAATGGTAGAAGTGGTAATACTTTTTCCAAAGGAGAGCAGGTATACACCTATGTTTTATTTACAGCAGGGTTTTTCATTAGCAGGCACTTTTAATTCCCACACCTTATGAAAGTAAAGGTAATGGTGGTGGTTGGTTGCATGTATCCTTTTGATCTTGATAGAAAATCTGTGTGGGCCCCCAATTGTCTGGCTGCTGTGACTGCTTACCTTTGTGTAAACTTTAAATGGTAGCAGTACTGCCAGTGTGTGATACCATACTCTGCCTGCCCTATGCTGCCTGTGTGTACTATACTCTGCCTGCCCTATGCTGCCTGTGTGCCATACTCTGCCTGCCCTATGCTGCCTGTGGGTGCCATACCCTGCCTACCCTATGCTGCCTGTGTGTGCCATACTCTGCCTGCCCTATGCTGCCTGTGGGTGCCATACCCTGCCTACCCTATGCTGCCTGTGTGTGCCATACTCTGCCTGCCCTATGCTGCCTGTGTGTGCCATACTCTGCCTGCCCTGTGCTGCCTGTGTGTGCCATACTCTGTCTGCCCGATGCTGCCTGTCTGTGCCATACTCATGCTGCCTGTGGGGGTGAACCTGGCTGGGGTTTGTTCTAGGAGTTTGTTATTGGAAATAGTCATTATATGGTCCCTAAGGTAATTATGTGCTGGGGGTTGCTGTGCTATCCACAGTGGGGGAGGAGGAGTCATATACATTTAAGGGTGTGACTTACTATAATTCTTTTACATATGAATGAAGGGTGATATCCCTTCAGTAAGCAACAACCATTTGGGTTTTTGCTGCACTACCAACTTTATGTGGGTATAGTTTTAAAAGCTCTTGTGATTACATGGGTTTGATGTGGGTGCAGTTTAAAAAAAGGGGAGTGTTCAAAACTGGCTTCCATTATCGGCCCTCCACCATGTACCATAGAAGCTGGACAGCTCTGATATACATTATAAACTTGAATCATATTTCAGTATAGAGCAACTTAAATTAGTTCTTATGATACAATCCAGCCTGTGTTACACTCATTGCAAGTACACAACTTAAATTTAACTTTCCTCTAACAAGTTGCTCCAAACTTAAAGGAGAACAAAAGCCTAATGAAAGAAGTAGGGTAGAAATGCTACACATTAAGTTTTGGGTTTCTGTAACAGCCCAAGGCAACCCCAGCCCTTTAGGAGGGAAGATCTGCGCCCCCCAAAGATGCCTCAGTAGCTCCCCAACTTCTTTTCTGCTGATTCCCTTCCCATGCTCTGTGCTGCTGTCACTTACGTGAGCTTAGGGACCGACTCACAATATACTGTATATATAGAATAAGAATGTAACAGTAAAAGGCTAATTAGTAATTAATTCAGATTCACATTAAATGACAGATCTGAAACCCCTAAGCTCAGCTCCCCAACAGCTGCTCAGAGCTTACTGAGCATGTGCAGTGTCCCAGACAGTTCTAACAGAATCCAAGATGAGGAGCTACTGTGACAACTGTAAAGACCTATATCATTACTACTATAGAGATGCTGAAACTTTAAGCCAGTCCAGTCAGTTTACTATATAAAATATGGCATTTCTAGCCATATTCATTTTTAGGGTTTAGTCCTCCTTCAAAGGAATATGAATATATTGTGTAAGTCAATATAACCAGTGATGTTGCCCATAGCAACCAATCAGATCTTTGCTTTTGTTTTCTAACTTGCAGGTGACTAGATCTAATTGCTGATTGGTTGCTATTGGCAACATCGCTGGTGATGTTGGCTTACACACTATAATAAGTGTGCCCCGTAGTGTTGATTGGATGCATGTACCCTGTTGACCATGAAAGCAAATAAAGAGACTGAGACAATTAATAAGGTGGTTCAAGGCCGCGGTTTGCTTTATTTATCATGCTATTATACTTTTTAAACGGAAATGAAAGTTTAGTATAGAAGCAATTAAATTCCTTCTTATGATACCAGCCTGTGCTACATACAGGATAGCTGTCTTTCTCACATTTCTCCAAATGTTTCAGGTCTGATTCTGCTGCCCATATACAGTATATCAAGTGCATGCAAGATAGATCCTTTCTCATCAATCTAATCAATGAAATGAAATGATATCAATGGTTCTACTCATTCCAATGTCATTCCCCCCTGAACATGCAATAGAATCACAGATGGAAAACCTTGGTTTCTCCAATATCTGTTTAATAAGTGACAGAACACATGTTTTTTCCAGCACTGAATTTTTGACCAACTCCATTAGTTCTTCTAATGACGTCCCAGATGCACTGAGAGCAGTGAGTGCTGTAATCTTCCTGCTTCTTCCAGAATAGATCTTGCTGCAATCTGAAGAGAGCATCGCCAATTGTATTAGATCGCCCAGGCAGATATCTGGCTTTAAACCGAATCTGCACTTTGAGTGTTCGTAGAACAAAGTACCTCAACATTTTCCCATCTTGGAAGCTAGTGGTGAGATTGTCGAAGGCACAAACCACCCCAGTATTATCTCAATTCAAGATTATTCTACTGTTTGTAATACATTCTCCCCTTACACCTTCATAGCCACAATGATTGGGAATAATTCTAAGAACACTTCTCTGCTAAACCAAACTCATGCCATGGTTGCTGGTTATCTCTCCAGTGACATGGAAGAAGGCAGCAAATACACAAAAATTGCCTGTGTCCATGAATGCCTGAATGTCAACATGTCCTTGAATCCTGAATGCCATGCAGATTTACCATTATAGAAACGTAGGAATTTGTTCCATATGGCTAAATACTCCTAAAAAATGCTTTAGGTTAGGATTTTGATCTCAGCTTTCAATGTCACTAATCTTCTGTTGAAAGCCATTCGTTGCTGGAATCACCCTGAACGCAAAATGTAAATGTCCTATTAGAGACTAGAGCTGAATCAAATTGGTCTTTTTACAATCCAAGCCAAATCAGACTAATTCCTTTAACTTAGTTGACTGACCAGCCGTGTTCACTGAATCCATTTCTATCCCTGTAGACTAGTGTGTGGGAACACTGTTTTTTCCATTTATACCCATATAAACTGCTCTAAAAATGACAAACAAACACCAGAATTGGCAAAACCTACATACAGGAATTCATTCAAATAATAAAGTAATAAAATAGATCTATCTTCAACTTTAATTGCTCATTCTACAAATGCTGAGAAAAGTTTGAAATAAAATCCCAATAAGGAGTAATACTGCCCATCAAAGTGTATTGACATCATTTAGGATCAATAGGTAACAGTCTAAAGGCAGACTGGATATCACTTAGGTAATAGAGCCTCTCAGCCATATTGATTCAACGAGTTTAAAGCCCGGTCCAATAAGCATATTTCGTCATATATATATATGGGAATTAATTCAGTTGTTAATAGATAAGGTTTTTACAAATGATGAATAAATCTATACTGACTGGTTTCATCTTTACAGACTAGTTGAAGAGGAAAGACCTGGAAGTCTTCCAATGACAGTTGCTTCAATGGGCCTTCTATGCTCCCTATCATTATCTCTTTTTGTAATTTACTTGTAACCATACTTGGGAAGCCACGGAATAAATTAAGACTGTCATAAATTGTTTGTGAAATTGTCTCTGAAATATATCGGGATCTAAAACCCTTACTAAAACCAAACCTAATTAGAGCTTCTTTTCTGCTAAAGTGCAATGGGGCATACATGTGTGCACCCCTTAAAACTCACTTAAGAAGTACTTGCACCCCGGGGAAAGCTGTGCTCTGCTCCAGATTGAAGATCCAAGAGAATAGTGCATCATCAGAAGCCACAGCTAGCCCCTGATACAAGTAGCGCGCTGCATTAATTAGCGCGCGTTGCATCAAATACTGCATGAAAATAGTCTTCGCAACTTAAATAACGCAAACAGCATCATGTCTAAATTAACGCAAGTATCCCTTTAGTGAATCGTGCGTTAAGATGCAAAAAATTAGACGCGATAAAATTTTTACCGCATGCTATAAATAGCGCTCGTTTTAACGCACCTTAGTGAATCAGCCCTATAATGACTCATCAGTACTTATAGTTACTAAAAGTTTCAGGGGTAGATTTGCTAAAACTAGAAGTTTTCTGGCCTTGAAACTCTTATAAACTCAACTTGATATTTTTTCGAATAAAACACAACTATTCTTGCATTTATTAAATGTCACAATAATGTTGATAGGGTCGAAGAAAATATTGCATTTATTGTCCAAAAAAATCACAATTCGAGAAATTTGGGAAATTTAAATGCCTGTTCATTGGCGCTTATTCTTGGAAAACAATAATGTGTTTAATTTTCACTTGAAACTGGGTGAAATAGAAAACAATGACGGGATTAATTTCTCCTCTAAACTGGGTGAAATAGAAAACAATGACGTGATTAATTTCTCCTCTAAACTGGGTGAAATAGAAAACAATGACGTGATTAATTTCTCCTCGAAACTGGGTGAAATAGAAAGCAATGATGGGATTAACTTTCCCTTGAACATGTGTAAAATAGAAAACAATGATGGGATTAACTTCCCCTTGAAAATGTTTTATTGACTATTCTATTCCTCTGTTATTCTAAGCCTCCACAGGACTCTGGCTCTCGCCAGCTTAAACCTGGCGAACTTTTTGTCAGTCACAAAAAGTAGCATAAAGTTTTCGAAATTTCGATTGTTCAAGGTTTTTTTTAAAAAAAATCTCGAATTTTCAGAGAAAATCCACGGAATTATTGAGATCTACGTATGTGTTTGTTGGCAGAATATGATTCAAGAAAAAAAACGAAACAATTGTATACTGCCAAAAATACACATGTCAAAAAGTCAAATTTTTCTTAGAAAAACTTAGTAAATAGGCCCCTAAAAGTTACTCCAGGGAAAGATATTTCTCAGCAATTAGACTTTTACCATATATTAAATCTTCCATTTTGTTTTTTTCCCTTTTTGTATTTTCTATTTGTTAAGAGAAATAATTGCTATGTTATCAGTACTTAACCACTGAGTAGGGCTGCAATAAATGTACAGAGTACAAGCACAATACTGCTTTATTTATACTGCTTTTTATTTACAGAGCAAAGGAAGGGCATCAATCTGTGAATTCTGCCAAATGCCAGAGGGACTGCTGTAAGATGCCATAGACAGTCACTATTTATTGGGCTGGGGGGGCTGTTTGGGCCTCTGTGCACTTGAATTTCCAGAGCCTATTTTGAATCCCAATCTGGACCTTAATGGTGCCCCCTAGAATGGTGTTGCAATGTTGCACAGCCTATGACTGGAATGTGTTTTTCCATTTATTGATGTAAAGATGTGTAAATGTATCTCTTGGCATTTTTTTATTTGATCTCGCAGCATCTCTGGGAATGCCACTTGTAATCACTCCATCATCTGATCTTAGGTTAAAAGTGGCAAGGCCATATCATCAGCTGATACTCCTTACATTTAGCACTTATATCCCACATACATACATATACTCAACTCTGCACTGGGATTACTTTAGGGGATTAAAGTCTTCTTGAGGAAGCAATACTTTTATTAAAAGGGATGCAATTTGCCACACTATATCCTGAATGTTTTAGTTTAGGGCTAACAATGTCAGTGTTTACACAGTTCCTTCACATTTTCAATCCACAATCCCTGACTGGCTCCTCCATAATAACCAATCACTTTTTAAAGAGCTTCTGTACATTTTTTTGGCACATTATTTTTGTATATTTCAAATCCAATTGTACAGCTCGACTGGTTGTACAGATTTTTCTGTTGCTTACATTCTATTATATTGCTGTACACCAACAAATATGAAATATAAAATATGAAGGACAATTTCAAATTACTTTAGAATTACACTGCCTGTTGCATACTGAAGGTGAATGACCCCTTTTACTTAGAAATCTGCTTTGATATTGCACAATTGAGCATTGATGGACAGCCAATACCCCATTTTTACATCTCCTGACTGCAGGTCCTGCTCGCTGTTTATGTTGTAATGATCAGTGTAATGTTTGCAAAGATTACTGTCCCAAAGATGCAAACCAGGATGGCTGGGAAAGAGGAAAGGATCTGGGTGCATCCCGGCCATGCTTGCCACAACCCTGGCCCTGCCATCTTCCCACCCTGTCCCCTGTCGAGCTTTGGAGCATCGGAGGTGATGATTTTATACATCTTAATAGAGACTGGGGCTCATTTATAAACACTGGGCAAATTTGCTCCTGAGCAATTACCTATAGCAACAAATCAGTGGTCAGGTTTTTTCAGCCAGCTGCAGGCTGAAGTTATCATAAGATTGTCAGGTGCAAATGTGTCCAGTGTTTATAAATGACCCCCAGTAAGTTAGGTTTTGGGTGCAAATTACTAACCCCAGGTGATAGACCATTTACTGCAAAGTAATAGGTGAGGTGGGCGTAACCCCCCCCAAAACAATATGGGTGATTTGAATTTGACCAGCACAACAGGTGTAATGCAAGCAGGGCGGGGGTACGCCCCCGAAACGTTGCTGCTTTTTCTTGAATAAACATGCAGTGGCTCAGCCCCGCTTGCATTACACCTGTTGTGCCGGTCTAATTTTTGCTGGTCTGTTTTGGGACTGCTGACTCCCTGGGCTGTGCATTAGGTATAAGGACTGAAGGAGGTAAGGGTGTGCTGGTGATTTGTTGATTTGAATTGGAGGATGCTTGCACTTTTCCAGTTGAGAAACTGCAGACTATAGACTTAGGGGCACATTTACTAATCCATGAATCCGAATCACGAATGGGAAAAAATCGTATTGGAAACGAAAATTTCTGAAGATCGCAAATATCACGAAAATGCTTACGAAAAAATCGTATTAGTCACGATAATATCGTATTGGCAATCCGAAAGTCATGAAATTTTCGTACCGAACAATTGTAAACAGTGGTAAAACCTTTCCGATTTTTTCATGCAAACGTCTGAAAAAGTCGTGCGTCGTACGAAAAAGTCGTGCGTCGTATGAAAAAGTTGAGCGGACGCCCGAAAAAAACGGCGAAAATACGCTCGGAGCGTTCGTGCTTTTGTAAATGTGCCCCTTATAGTTTGCCATCACATGTTTATATAAAAATGTTACTGGCTTAGCCTCCATGTAGTTACATGAATGTTCTACTGAAAGTCAGCTTGGAGGATTTGTCAGAGATATTATAGACCTGTACTTACTCTAAGGGGAAAATATATCGGTATGCACAAAAATGCGAAATCTGGCACAAAATGTAAGTCACCCACTGAGTTCCCCTAGGCATGCATTATATTGGGCAACCTATTTAGAAAAAAACATGTAGAAAGTGTACTGCATCACTTATACAAGTTTCTTATAGAGTTTTACACACTTCTCTAGTTCCTTGGCAAGTTTTCCAACCATGGCTATGCCCACTTTGCACAGCTTTATGGCTTCATGGGTTTTATTTGACAAATAGCGTAAAAAAGCTGCATAGCAAATTACATTTGCTGCTATTTACACCACTTTATAAAGAGGCCTCTAGCTATTTCTGCTGTTCTGTAAAAAATGAATTGTTTATTGAAAGGATACCTTAATTTACAAACGTGATTAGAAATGCTGTATTTTATATACTGAACTGTAGTGGGCTAGGTTTAGCAGTCTAATAGTAATGGACCAAAATGTTTTAATGACTTTTAGGGCATTTTGACTTTTGCTTTTTATTAAGCTAAAAATAATAGAAGTTGAAATGCCCCATGTACTCCATGTACCTTCACTGCTTCCCATAAACACATGGCGGTGGTGATAAATGCTGTGAGATTTGCAGGGTGGAGATCCCCTGGTCATTGCTATGTCTGCTGTAGGCAGCATATCTCCCATAGATTAGTAATGGAAAGCAGACAGGGGCATTTTGACTGCTTCTCTTTTTGGTCTGATAGCAGCAGTCACCAGTGCTTTAGCTTTACAAGGTGCAAAGCTAAAGCAGAGGATGCTTTTTCTGTGAATTATATGGCCACACCCTATAAAACAAATTAAGTGGTAAGCACAATTATTTCTTTTGCAATCGGATAATATAGGCACAGACTCCAGCTCTGTCACATGATTCCCCTGTAGTGTTCAATAGAGAAGATATAAGAAGATTGAAAGCAAGTTGCATATAACATAGTAACACAGCAATTTAGGATGAAAAAGGACACAGGTTCATTAAAGGGGTGGTTCACCTTTTAATATGTTATAGAAGCCCCATTCCTAGCAACTGGTCTTCATTTTTTCATTTTTTTCTTTAATTTTTTTGAATTATTTGATTTCCTCTTTCCAGCTTTCAAAATGGGGGTCACTGACCCCGGCAGCCAAAAACTATTGCTCTGTGAGGCTACAATTTTATTGTTATTGTTACAATTTCTAACTTATCCATCTATTCAGACTCCCCCTGGGGAGTTGCTGAATATAATAATTAAAAAACCACAAATAAAAAAAAATGCAAATTGTTTCGGAACAACCTCTTTTAGTTTAACCTTCCTAAATGCTAGGCAAAAAACGGAAGCAGAGCAAGGAGTGAAGAGGAAGGTAAACTGTGTTTTTTTAATAAACTTCTTGTATATTGTGACTCATGAATTAATGATGTACCTATGTTAATGATTAACAGTGATCCAAAACCTCATACTCTTCTATTCTCATTGCCGCTTGTTGATCTTTTCTTGATTTTCCTGGTTCCGGAACTATGAAAGGGGGTTAATCCTCTAAACTGTAAAAACAAACAAATAAATAAAAGTAACATTATGTCATTGGTAAGAACTCTTCTTCCTGCACATTGGACATTGGCAGAATTGCCCTTATGACAGACTTACTGCACTCTGACAAGTGGCAACTAAGAGATTTGCAGGGACAGGCTATGCCAGACTTGTCAGCGGTGGAAGTACAAGTTCTGCAGCAGAGCAATACTAAAGGATACCTATATCTAATATCTGCACCCCTAAATATACCCATACTGACATGTTACTAACATTGTGATCCCTCACATACTAAAATGTTCTAAAGGGGTGCCCTTACCCCTTACCTATATTCAATTAGAAGCATTAACTAGCCAGCAGATGGATGTAAGTGGTTAACTATGCTCTCGGTATATATGCCGCCCTTAGAACAGTACAGAGAGCGAGGTGGGTGAATTATTTTAGTTGTTTCAATACTGCCCATCAAGCACATTAGTAATGGCGGTAAATAGAAGCTCCTCATATCCATGTTACCAAGAGCTGCTAAAAATTCACGGTTATGGTGCTATATAGTCTACAGGTTTCAGCATTTTAATGTTTCTTGTGATGCAGGGGATGCACATTTTATTAGATATATTTTGTAACTGTAGCAAACCCCTCAAAAAAATATTAATACCAGTAACTTAGTTGTCACTGGCAGTGCTTAGTGACCATACACTGGCACACATACTAGGATTGCTGACTTGAAGAATGAAGTATGGCATAAGGGCTATGGTACATGGGACATTTTAGGGCTCATTTATGACAAGTGCAGTTGCAAATTTTTCCATAGTCACTGGAAATGATTCAAACTGTGCAATTGCATCCATACAAGCACATTAAAGGAACAGTAACACCAAAAAAATGAAAGTGTATAAAAGTAATTAAAATAAAATGTACTGTTGCCCTGCACTGGTACAACTGGCGTGTTTGCTACAGAAACCCTACTATAGTTTATAGGAATAAGCTGCTGTGTAGCCATGGGGGCAGCCATTCAGGCTGGAAAGAAGGTGAAAAGGCACAGGTTACATAGCAGATAACAGATAAACATTGTAGAATATAATGGGGCTTTATCTATTATCTGCTAGGTAATCTGTGTCTTTTTTCCTTTGAATAGCTGCCCCAATGGCTACACAGCAGCTTTGTTTATATAAACTACAGTAGTCTTTCTGAGGCAAACACACAGTTGTACCAGCGCAGGGCAACAGTACATTATATTGTAATTACTTTTATACACTTTCATTTTTTGGTGTTACTGTTCCTTTAATAGCATTAATAGCCCCCTGGTGCACACAAAGATGCTGGAATTCTGGAAAAAAAGGCTGCATTAAGGAAAAGAACATGGCAAAATTGCACTTTGCTCTCTGCACTTGCGGATGTAAAGTAGCCCTTTTCTGTCATAAGAGCATATGGCGCCTACAGATACAGCACATAAAGAAGTACAATTACAAATTATTCTTATTCATTTAATTGCAAACTAATAAACTGAGCTTACCGAACTGCTCAAGGCTGCGTATTGTAAATTCATTAAATTCTGAGCTGCAGTACCTGCAAAGAGATTACCCAAGTCATTATATCTTATATCATTCTATCTTACATTAGTCTAATAAACCTGCACAGTAAGTAAGGCACATACACATGCTATTTGAACACTTGCAACTTTGCTTTATACCTGTGGGAAAATGACCTTTCGTTAAACAAAATATCTTATTTATTACTACAGGTATGGGACCTATTAACCTGAATGCTCGGGACCTGGGGTTTTCCAGATAAGAGGTCTTTCCATAATTTGGATTCCCATACATACCCATAAGTCTGCAAAAAAGAATTTAAATAATAAATAAACCCAATAGGATTGTTTTGCCTCCATTAAGGATTAATTATATCTTAGTTGGGATCAAGTACAAGGTACTGTTTTATTATTACAGGGAAAAGGGAAATTATTTTTGAGAATTTGAATTATTTGGATTCTATGGGAGATGGCCTTCTTGTAATTCGCAGCATTGTGGATAACTGGTTTCCGGATAACAGATCCCATACCTGTTCTATAGTTCTGTACATGCAAAAAGCTGTGTTTTGTGTGACTTAAAAGTTTGACAGGCAGGGTTGGACTGTTCTGCAAGAGTACTAGATCATCCAGTGGGCCCTTGTCATGGAAATTCCAATTAGCTTATTCTTAATTAATACATTAACCTCTATATGTAATAAAAGACACTTTGTTTGCCCAGGTGCAGTAACCCATAGCAACCAAATTAGATATTTGCTTTTAAAAAGGTGACCAGTAATTACTACCTGCTGGTTGGTATGGTGATAAGAAGTTTAGCAATTTTTGCTCCTTATATTACATAAAACCCTTAGTCTATATAAACTGTATACTATTTGGCATGGCCTCTGTCTAATTTGTGTGTAAATATCAGGAAGCCCTTGGAAGCCCAGCCTAACACTGTTTCCAGGCAAATAAACTAAAGGGGTGTGAAAAAAAACACAACATAACAGACCAACGTAAAGCTAAATGGGGCAACTGCTTTCAGAAACCCTTTAGGTTGCTGCCCAAAAGCAGTAATAGTGAGTCTTTGGTATTTTATTCACACAAAAGCACATACAGGTGGATGTGATGGGAACACATTATAGAAAGAAATAAAAGTAACGCCTGTTTTATATACAGTATTATTATCTGGAGACACTGACACTAGTATCAGTAACACAGGAAATAACAGTTGGAGACACAGAGAACTCTCTGATCCATCCATTATTAAGATAATGACTAATGCAGGGACCAAGCTCATGGTTCTGGAATTCATATGCATACCCGTGCATTTTAACCTTGACTCATGTCTCCAATGTGCTCCTCCTTAAGTCTTCCACATGCTAGTCAGAACATCAGAACACTTGTACTGTATCTGGCATGAACGGTAGGGATATCATCATCTATGACTGATGGATCACAGTTGGCGTACGAAGGATCCAGAATAGGATGGTGAACAAATGAAAGGAACATGAGCACACAATGCTCACAATGCACACAGTCACTCATATACCAAACCTTCATTCACTAACAAAGCATTCTACTGTTTAACATTGTCAGATATGTCGACCTGCTAGTTAGCACACACATTTGCTTCTTGCTCGCAGCTGAACTTCCATCTGCTCCTTTTAGGAAAATTAGGATGACTTCATAAGGACTTAAGGCAAATGATATAATGCCTAAATCATATGTAATCCTATCTTGGCACCCAAGCTAGTGAACAGAAAAACATGGGTCATACTGGACTTTCTCCCCCAGATCGGCCTTCACTAAGTGGAAAAGGAGGGTGAGGGTGTTGATGAACTACACCTCTCTTGCTGTCAGACAACTGCTCTTTCTAGTTTTTCCAGACTATCTTACATTTCTAGAATGACTATAATAAAAGTTCCTCCTGTAACTGACTTTAACTCATTCACAGTTCCCAACCTTCACTAGAAGGATTGTCCCTTTAGGATGAAGGCCACAAAGGAAGTGGTGCTTTCAAGCACTATATTAAATGTGTCAGGAAGTGGTCACAAGCCTGTTCATATTTCCACAATTATTAGTCAGTTATAGTACAGATATGGGACCTGTCATCCAGAATGCTTGGGACCTGGCTTTTCCAGAAAAGGGATCTTTCTGTAATTTGGATCTACATACCTTAAGCTTACTAAAAAATGATTGTAAAATTAAATGAACCCACTAGAATTGTTTTGCCTTCAATAAGGATTCATTATATCCTACTTTGGATCAAGTACAAAGTACTTTTTTATTATTACAAAGAAAATAGAAACCACTTTTAAAAATTTGAATTATTTGATTCTTATAGAGTCTGTGGGAGATGGCCTTTCCATAATTCAGAGCTTTCTGTATAACAGGTTTCTGGATAACAGACCCTATACCTGTATAGTATTAAAGTATCACAATTAACACTTTCCAGGTTGTGACCACTGTATTCATTTCAATGCATACAGATAGATCACAAGAGTAACCATGGGGGCCTGCTGGTTCGATTTCTGATCAGCTGCAACGCAAAAATAATAAATCCGTTCCAGAGTCTAATTAATATAAATGAATGTTTCAACATTTTCTTTTATGTCATAGGAAAAAACTAGACCCCAAAAAGCATCACGTGTAGGTTTATGCCACATTATCCCGCGCAGCTGGACGTGTCTATAAAGTGCGTTTATTGTGGCGCCTTTATCTGAACGCTGGAGGAACAGCTGTGCTTAATCTGCGCTCATTGTGTTTGCTTTACTGCAGCCCATGACAAACTTTCAGAAAGAAGCACCTGCCATGAAATGGCTTAGCAGCGCTGTGCGTTTAGGGATGCCTGTGTTTTGATAAGGATCAAACCCAAATCATAACCTTGTTTGTGTTACAATTTCATAATATAACACAGAAATTCCATTTGCCCATCTGGAATGAGCTAAAATACACTGGCACATAAGTATTTTCTTACTTCAGAAGGAAAAGACTGAGACTTGTGCCAATCAGAAGATGCCAAGGGCATGCATAGAATAAGGCTACTGGCTTTATTTCTTTTGTGGGTATACGATAGACTGGCACCAATACCTGGTTCTTCAAAGATTGGTTCTTTGTGATACATTATGTACAGTATTAAAGGACAAGGAAACCCCTGGGGGGGGGGCAATATGTTAGGCACCCTCTGGTGAATTGAACTGGTACCTTATTATTATTATTATTTATATAGCGCCATCAATTTACGCAGTGCTTTACAGAATAGAAGGGTACAAAAGACAGAACAGTTAACATGTACATATAAACAATTCACAAAAATGGTTTGCAGTTACTTCAGGATGAGGATTGGAGACACTAGGGGGAGGGCCCTGCTCGCAAGAGCTTACATTCTAAAAGGGAGGGCTGAGACATAAGGTCAGGGTAATTAGCATGGCGTTAGAGTTCATGGTGTGTAAAGAGACAGTAAGGGGCCGATTCATTAAAACACGAGTTCGAATTCCGAATGGGAAAAATTCGGATTGGATACGATAATTTCTGAAGATCGCAAATATCATGAAAATGTCTCGATAATATCGTATTGGCGATCCGAAAGTCACAAAATTTCATACCGAACGATTGTAAACAGCGGCAGAACCTTTCCCAATTTTTCTTGCAAGTGTAAGAAAAAGTCGTGCAAGCATACGAAAAAGTCACACAGGCGTACGAAAAAGCTGCGCAAGCACGAAAAAAATCTGTGAAATACACTCCGAGACTTCGAATGGACGCTCCGAGCGTTCGTGTCTTAATAAATCTCCCCCTAAGTGTGAAGTGAGAGGTTATGTTCATTCAAAGCTTAACTATTAGATCACCGGATGAGTAAAAGCTGGGTTTCTAGGAGTAGTGATAATGCTTTCCTTTTTATCTGTACTTAGCCAGAGAGATGACTCTACTTCTGCATCCCATAAGTCAGTGGTCCCCAACCTTTTTTGTGCCAAGGACCGGTGGCAAGCAGGTAAAATTTTCCACAGACTGGGGGGTGGGCGGGCGGGGTACACGCACGCTTTTATACGCACATATTCAGAGCGGCCAGGAACAGAGGCGGCCCACTACAAAGCAGCCCGCGGACCGGCGGTTGGGGACCCCTGCCATAAGTCATGCAGGATATGTCCTTAAGCGTTTCAAGGAAGTATGTTTCCCCATGAACAGAAAGACTTATGTAATGATTAACCAGCTGAGAACCTACACCAGCAGATTTAGAATATTTAAAGTCTTATACCATTTGGCAGAATGGCAGGAGGTTTTATCTAGCACTTGGCCTGCAAAAGGAGGACACCACTGTGATGAATGACTCCTACTTTAAATTTAATTAGTTTCAACTCATATGATACACTCTAAGAATTCTCTCTGAAACCAGCAGCTTTGCAACAGGTGCATGATGGGATATCCTTCAACATGCATAGTAGCTAAAATTATAGCTCTTTTTCACAAAAGATCCCCAAACCAGGCAAGAAACATTACTCAATCAGGGCAATGGCTCAAGGGAAGATTAGTCGTACATGATTAATCTTGGCTATGGCGGGCAACTAATCTCACTGAAATGCACTTTCACCGGCAGTAAAGTGGAACGGCATAAGCGTCGCTTCATATTATAAGTCACGCTAAGTGTCTCCTCCTGCAGCAACTTTGTGTAACTTCAGAGAACAAAGCAAATGCCTTTCCAACGGCGATTTATTTTGTTGCTGGTGGAAAGCCATTTCGGGGAGATTAGTTGCCCACCATAGCCGAGACTAATCGCGGGCAAATAATCGCCCTGTGGGTCATGAGCCTAAGAGTAAGTTTGCATTTTATTGCTTTACTTCTACAAATGTTACAAAAGTCCCCCAACACTAGAGTTTATTGCTGTTTAATCTATGGCAATTTCTAGAGTTTATTACTGGTAAATCTATGGTCCAATTCTAGAGTTTATTACTCATTTATCTATAGCCCTTATAGATGTCCAGCCCTGTATACAGGTGAAGTGTGTTATTAAAGTATAAGATGATTTATTGTTTGAGTGAGGCAATTCTGCCAAAAGCTACTGCTTTTCACAGGTCATTATCTAAAAATACTCTTTGTATTAGAACAACATGTACAGGAGTCAAATCCTTCTCACCACCAGAAAAAAAAAGTTCTCTGCATATAATATGAGTCACTCATGCAAATCTGAACAGGTCGTAAAGATGTTTTATATCAAAGTCATATCACCTTTAAGGCACTATTCAGTTCATCTTCGGAAAAACTCAAAATAGTCATCTATAAATCTCACACTCAACTTGGATTTCAAATGTCAGGTAAACTGCCATGATATATGGAGCCAGGGATTAAGAGTATTAAAAAGGATGCTTTCTCTTTTTTTATGATCCGCAACAGAGGTTCCTAAAAGTAGAGGTGAGTGATTATTTACTGCTCTAGACTCCTCTGAAGCTAGCAGATAGCAGTATTACAGCTGCACCAGTGTTTCCATGACTTCAACCTTGTTATGAGCTAAGGTGAAAGTTTTGGTAAGTACTACCTTATTTGTGTTACCATTCCTGGGGGTTCTGGAATCTGGCATGATCACATGCCCTGTGTGATAAGGTTGATTCATGTCTCTACCAAGTCCTAAGACTGATCTTCTCCATCCACCAGCCTTGAGGTCATCTGTGCCCTATCTGTTCTATTATGGCTACCTGGCTTGAAGAGATATGGTATTTAAGAAACCAAAGAAGATGCGCTAGGCAGCTCAAGAAGCCTAGAGATGAGGAAATGGAATGTTCATTATGCAACTGGATTATTATTCCAAAAATGGCGACTGGTACACAGAATCCATGTTTTCTATATGATATGCTGAGAGCATTTATACATCAACCATGAAATGTTTCTATTTAAATAAAATAACATAGGACCTCACAATTTATAATTCAACCTACTTCTCTCCAGTTGCCATTAAACTTCTTGTTCTAGCATTCATTGATGCCCAATGGATGGAGTCAGTTTAATGCTTAATGCTGCAAGTTGTAAAGCCCAGATAGAAAGTGTTACTGCAGACTTTTTACCTTGTTATACACACTGTCAAACATTAGCCACCCCCCACCACCAAAAAAAAAAAAAAATATATGTGGAACATGATCCTTTTAGCCATTTTTCACTACATAACATTGCTGAAGTCATGTAGGTAACCAATAGGGTTAATTTCCCCTGCTGCTCAGGAAGTACCTGCCATGTAACCCATGTCCTGTGTAGGGTTGTCACCTTTTTAAATTTGTGATACAAGCCTTTAGGTCAGGGGCAGACCAATATGTCATATGGGGGGTGGGGGGGTGGGACTATGACAGTGGGCAGGCAAATGGGTGGGCTGGGATACAACACCTCTTGGAGGGCCCAGCTATGAAAGGGAGTCACAGTGTAATGGTGGCTCTACCATCCAGCAGCTGGGGTAAGAAGGGATTCCATGTGACCCCCACCCCTTCTATTAGGTTACAGACATTCACAGGAGATACTGACAAGTCTAAAGGTTAATCTTCCAAACCAGCATCACCAAGTCCCTACTGGGAAGTATCAAGTGCCACCTTGCTTCAACTTGCTTTGTGCTGTTGTTCAAAAATTCAAGCTTTGTAGCCTCTATTATAATTATAATGCAAAAGCTATTTAAATACTATAGTTATAGGTGTAATGTAGTGATCTGTATTAACTTTGCTCCGGTTTTTGTAGCCCACTGCAGCCAATCAATGCAATGTTACTATTAATGATGGTGTTAAGCTGGCCATACATGGGTGGATAAACACTACACCCCCTCAGAAGCTTCTGTCCAATTGATATCTGGCCAAAAATCAACTAGGTATGGATTGAGCAGGTTTAAAAAAAAACAAACATCAGTTGAGAATGCACATTCAGATTCTCCTTATTTGGTTGACTGTGTTACATGGCCAGCTTTATAATAACAAATTGTAAGAAATAAGAAAATAAGAAATTGTATTGATTGCTACAGCAATAAACATAAAAAAACATGACATGGCTATGGCATATGTGTTTTGACTGCCATGGTGGGCTGGAGAATCACAGTAGTCAAAGCATACATTATGTTTCTACTTCCCATAGAATAACATGGGAAACACTTTAGGCACCGGGATGCTGTTGATCCTAGGCAGGCTCTGCTCTGAAATGCTTCGGTGTTATACAGGTGTCTGCTATAGGGAAAGTATTTCTATGGGAAGTGTTGACATGATAAAGGGCATTTTGACCACTGTGGTTCTTCCCGACAACAGCACAGTAAGCAAAACCTCATATGTGCCACACAGGTTACCCACAGTAGGTAGAATGTGAGAGATTACATGAGACTGTAATGCCTACATTTATTGTGTGACTGTATGTAGAGCTCACTTTGCAACACTGAAATACCATGGTTTGCACATATCCCATACAAGTCTGCGTGCATTGACATTATGGTATGGATAGTGCAATAGGATTTTGCTTTTTAAGGCTAATACTGACATCTAGTGGGAAATGTAACTCCATTCACTTATGTACAGGAGCACTTACTTTCTGCTTCAAACAGATTTTGAAAATTACCATCATCCATCAATATATAATATGTCCAAGTTTCCTTTGCATGTTTTAAGCCCAGTATTAATTCCCTTGTATGTTCTATGACTGCATTATAACAAGTTCACAATGGCCATTGGTACAACAAGTACAGCTTCACTCCCAGGGACCCACTGAGTCCTAATTATATAAATATATATTCACTCTGTGCCATCTAAGGAGATTAGAGCCATTACAATCTCCCTTTGTACAGTATAAACTCTATAAAATACAGAAACTGCATATTTTAATAAGCCTTTGAATAGGAACTGAATGGAAAAATGTTACAGGTATGGAACCTGTTATCCAGGATGCTTGGGGCCTGGGGTTTTCTGGATAAAGGATCTTAACGTAATTTGGATCTCCATACCTCCAAGTCTCCTAAAAATCATGTAATCATTAATTAAACCCAATTGAGTTGTTTTGCCACCAATAAAGATTAATTATATCTTGGAATAATTAGGATCAAGTTCAAGGTACTGTTCTATTATTACAGTGAAAAAGGAAATAATTTTTAAAACTGTGAATTATTTAATTAAAATAGAGATAGCCTTCCCATAAGTCTTCCTGCGTAATGGGTTTCCAGATAACGGATCCCATACCTGTACACTATTTTGAACAGGGTGGAACTGACCCTATAATATTATGGTAGATAACATGAAATTCATATTGTATAAAATACGACTATGGGGGGGCATTTATTAACATTCTGGTTTTTGTGGGTTTTATAATTTTTCATAAACCACTTATGAACTCATTTCCACCTTCAAAAGTTTCAAACTGAAAAAAGTGGCAGAAAAAACATAAAAACGTGGCTTTTTCATTGTGTCCCACAAAGCTGCAACGTTTTCGTATTGTTGTACAAAAGCCAGTGTAAAAGGGACATTTGCCATTGACTTCTACATGATCTTGACAGGTATTTGCTTTCGTGTTTTGCCACATAATAAATCATGACAAAATCACATTTTTCAGCAAAAAAATGGGTTGTGGCTTCAAAAAACCCAAACTGAAAAAATCGAGCCCCATAGGTTCTGTTGCCTTATGTCACCACTGCTGTTTAAATACAAATATAAATCAACATGTAATATACAGACACACACCTGTGCAGTAGACACTAACATCCTCCTTGTGTGTGCAGTCATGGTATGACCATGTGCGGTGTTTACATTCCTCCAAAGAACTCTCATATCCATTGCACTGAACATCATCCAACCAAATGCGCCCAGATGCCTGGCCAAAACGTGGTCCTCTTTCCCTGTTGAGTTGAGGGTCTCCACATCTTAGCTGGTTACAGACAACTTGTGAATCTAGGGTATCCCAGTCATCATCACACACGCTCCCCCATTCTCCATCATAGAAAACCTCTAGTCTTCCAGCACATCTGTTGGAGCCATTTACCAACTGTATTTTAAAAGGTTCTATAAATGAATAGAGGGTATAAATTAGATGAAATATAGCTTTTCAAGGCATGGTGTAAACATACAAGTGGCATGGAATGATTTTTATTTCTTTTATAGGGGGTCTTTTTACAGTTGTGCTGAGGTTTAGAAGTTGAGAACTCACATAAAAAGTATTTTGTTATGTGTCCGTCTGGAAAACATGATAAAGTCTTTGCTCAGAGATACAGGGAGTGGAGCTGGGAGTTTTTTTCCTTGTTTAGTTTCCATTTAGAATGTTATACCAGATGTCCTGGCACTATATAATATGAGTGACAATGCTCCTCTATTAATGTGGATCTCTAGACATTAGAGTTAGACATCCAGCAACAGTTATTGAGTCGGTAGATCACATTTGCCATTAAAGTGCCCTTAAATCATCCCCATATCTTTGGCTGTGGTGCCAGAAAACCCATTAACCCTTGTTTTATTATTCCCAATGCATTATATATATATATATACTCCACATACATTAAAGGGGACCTGTCACCATAAGAAATAACTCCAAAATAAAATTGGACACTGTTATTAAGGGAAGCTTTGTATCGCCCCAAAATCTTGTGTATGAGCCAGAATGGGGGGCCTGATGAATGGGTTAAACAATTAGATGGCGAGGAGGGAGGGGGAAAGTGAGTGCTGAATGGAAAGTGAAAGTAATTGTCTGCTCCACTTCTATGCCTAAGGCATAGGGGCCTTCTTAAAAATATCATGTGTCATTGGCACTGTACCTCTGCACATTACGCTAACATCCTCTCTGTGCTCACAATCATGCACTCCTGGAGCACTGAATCTGCATTCGGATAAAGAATATTCCTTCCCTGTGCAATGCACCTCATCTAACCAGATCGGCCCGGAACCTTCTCCAAAAGGCTGACATTCATAGGAGAATTTGGGGGGTCCACATTGAAGCTGTTTACACACCACCTTGGCATCTTTTTTATCCCACTGGTCATTGCACACAGTCCCCCATGTTCCATTGTGGTTCACTTCCAGCCTTCCTTTGCAACTGCTGTTTCCATCCACCAGCCTAATGTTTAGTGAATCTAAAATAAAAGTAGTAGAAATTCATTTTATCCTATACCAGGGTGTATTGTACAGGTATGAGACCTGTTATCCGGATTGCTTGGGGCCTGGGGTTTTCCATAATTTGGATTTCCATACCTTAAGGCTACTAAAAATAATTTTCACATTAAATAAACTCAATAGGATTGTTTTGCCTCCAATAAGAATTAATTATATCTTAGCTGGGATCAAAAATAAAATATTTCAGAAAAAATCTGAATTATTTGATTAAAATGGAGTCTAAGGGAAATGGTGTTCCTGTAATTAGGAGTTTTCTGGATAATGGGTTTCTGGATAAAACAAATAAATAAAAGCAACATCATTAATAGATGACTAAACTTTGCATTCTATGTTAATTTACAGCAGTCCAGCTTGTACGAGAGACAAACACAGTTGTGTATCACCTCCACTAATACAAGGAAGTCCTTATTACATAATTTTTCAGAATCTTGGTTTCAGAAATTAACCCTTTGTCAGCCGTTTTTGTCCATTTATTGTCTATAACATAAAACAAGTTAGATGTATCAGTTATGGAGCCATTGGCACAAATGACAGCGCTGGTCCTGTTGCAGTTACCACTTGGCTCTGCTAATGTTTAATTAATTAATTGTGGACCTGATTTGCTGCAGGTTTGTTCCTACATATAGGAATTACAGGATTGCATAGAAACACGTAGGAAATACATGTTAAAATTGCCTCTCATGGTTTTTAAATGGGGTAGATTCACTACAGCTCAAAATGGGGAATGCTTATAGATTCCCAGCAGTTATACATTTTTTTCCATTTTTAACACATGACTATCAGAATATTGTTTAAAGGGGTGGTTCAATTTTAAGTTAACTTTTAGTTATATAATGTCCTATTCCTACCAACTTTGCATTTGACTTGGCAGACAAAAACTTTTGCTCTGTGAGGCTACAATTATATTGTTATAGTTACATTTTATTTCTTATCTTCCTACTTAGTCCTTTGCCTATTCATATTCCAGTCTCTTATTCAAATCACAGCCTGCTTGCTAGGGTAAATAATACCCTAGCAACCAGATAGCTGCTAAAATACCAAACTGGTAATGCTAAACAACTGAAAACCCACAAAAAATAAAAAATGAAGATCAATTGCAGATTGTCACAGAATTTCAATTTAATACTAAAAGTTGAAGTAAAGGTGAACCACCCATTTAACAAGACATTGATCAAAGCAGATCAATGTGTCAGTTCATCAGAATGGAAGTGACTACTTTGTTGAATTGCAGCACTAAACTCTTTAACTGTCTACTGATTCAGAAAGTGCCTGGAAAGGAACGGAGGGGACATTTACTAGGATTCCGGGTGCAGGTTCTAGAGCACTAAGGGGGATAAATGCACAGCTCTTGCATCTGCGTCTGGCTGCATGTTATACCTAGTGGCAGATTAAAATCCAGTGCTAAGTAAAGAGCACAATTCCAGTGAGCGTAAGGCCACCTTGTCCTAAGTGCCCGGCTTTGCCTATGCTCGGCCGAGCCCCTTATGTCTTCAGTGCCACCAAAGAATGCATAAAACATGCAGTTTAAACCCATTAATGGCACTTTGGAACCTTCCCTGCACTTGGTAAATAAGTCAGTGTTGCATTTCATTTAATTCAATACTGTTATATCGGTACTTTCCTAATTGGCAAAAATTATTTGTAAATATGAACCAATATGAAGTGTTAATTGTTTGTAAAAAAGCAACAACAGTTTTTAAAAAGGCAGTTTGTATAGGTACGGGACCTGTTATCCAGAATACCTGGGGTTTTCCAAATAAGGGGTCTTTCTGTTATTTGGATCTCCGTACTTTAAGTCTACTAAAAAATTATTTAAACATTAAATAAATCCAGGGGGATTGTTTTTCCTCCAATAAGGATTAATTATATCTTAGCTGGGGTCAAGTACAAGTTACTGATTACAGAGAATATATGTTTTGAAATTATGAATTTCTTTGTTTAAAATGAAGTCTATGGGAGATGACCTTTCTATAATTCAGAGCTTTCTAGATAACAGGTTTCTGGATAACTGATCCCATACCTGTATGTGGAAAAGTAAGCGCCATGCTGTAAAGGCAAAATTAATAATGGCAGGTAAGTGACTGGACTTCATTTACAGACAAGCTGGGTGCCTGCTCCTGGGCAAATGTAGTGCCTATTATTACATATGGGGGGGTAAGTCTACTGAAAAATCATTTAAACAATAATTAAACCCAAAAGGATTGTTTTGCCTCCAGTAAGGATTAATTATATCTTAGTTGGGATCAAGTAGAAGGTACTGTTTTATTATTACAGGAAAAAGGAAATATTTAAAAATGACTTGCTTATAATGGAGTCTATGGGAGACAGCCTTCCCGTAATTCGGAACTTTCTGGGTAACTCTTTCAAGATAACGGACCCCGTACCTGTATAAGATCAGGCTATTGAGCTGATAAAATCTGATTTGACATTGTGTGACAGACAGAGCACAAACCTGAAATCACAAGTCCAAAAAGAGATCCTACAAATGGAAAGAGAAACGCATTGTTAAATGTTTGATGCCACCAATGTTGCAGCCAAGAAGGTCCACACACAATCCAGTATTTGTATTTGTAGAATAGAAACATATTTGTGCAAAATACAGTTACAAATCATGACTTTCTGATTATTAGTAAATATAGCAGGATCTCTAGTTCAGGTAACACTCACATGAATAGGGATACAAGCAGGACATTTGGTAATAATAACAATATACATCTTTATAGTTTAAAAGATCACTGGGTTCATTTGCTCTGTTTTATATAAAGCTCCCTAGCTGTTGCTCTTTACTTTATATTGCTACAGTGATAGAAGGAAGATAATGTTTGCTATGGGTGGTTGTAGCCTGGGTGCCCAAAAATGTCTATGCAGCCCTTTAGAAGATTTGGAAAGCTGAAGTGCAGGAAAAATGAACTGGCAACCAGCAGAGATGCGCCAGGAGATAAGTTGATGAAGGAGTAGATAAGTATAAAATGCCTCACTGGTCAAAGGTGGCCATATACGGTGTGATCCACTTGTTTGGCGAGGTTGCCATACATGGGCAGATAAGCTGCCACATCTGTCTGGGGAAAAATTCTGCACTGTGTACTGTGTACTGATACTCCAAGTGCTCTGCGCAATGTGACTGAAATCTAACAAAAAAATCTGGGGGACACCCTGGGTGTGTGTGTGCAGAGAGAGAGCTAGTTCTTTCATAAACACACTAAGGGGATCATCCCATACAAAAATGTCTGTAAAGTACACCCTATACCGCTGTTCCTCCCTGTGCCTTACACAGTGTAGACTTTTTTTTAATTATTTGGTGAATACACAAATCTAAACTGGTGCAAAATTAAGAGACTTTCATATATGGTGGATGGCATTGTGGAATAATGCGTGTTGGGTGTTGGTGACCTACAGGTAGCAACACACAAAGTGATACATTTTGAGTGGGCAACAGAATAATTGGAAGTGCAACACAATAATGCCTGAGAACTGTGAATGACTAAAAGGTGTTACTGGGATCTGTGAACAGTGAAAAGGTATGGCTAAACTTTAATAACCAGTGCTACAACAATGGATGATGTGGGGAGTAATTAATGAGATTAACGCCTTACCCAGGCTAGCTTGTGTTTGCCACACCTCAGTTGCAGCAGCTTGAAATATTGAGTCACAAGTCCAAATTGTCATTTTAAAGTCAATAACTTTAAAATGAAGAGGTACACGGAGTCCCCAGTATTTGTAACAATACTATTTCAAAGGGACATTATACTGGGCAATACTATGGCTTTTCTTACTGAGTAAAGTTAGCATCTAGTAAATGCTTTGTTGGAAGGTTTATGGTAGCTAAACTAATTGTTTAATTAAGAGTGAGCCAAAGGGTAGCTGTGGGGTTATTGCATAACAGTACAGGTATGGGATCCATTAATCCGGAAACCCATTATCCAGAAAGTTCCAAACTATAGCAGGGCAATCTTCCATAGGATGAAGACACACTGAGCTACTAGTAGCAGCTACTTGTCACGGCTACTAAACTCCAGACAATACCCTTCCATAGACTTTACTGAGAATTGCCTCTGCTAAAACACACATAGAGACAATTATCAATAAATGATCAGCATTGTCTATTTTAGTAGCCACGACAAGTAGTGTATTCACCCATAGATGTCATTTTAACCAAATAATTCACATTGCTAAAAATGATTTCCTTCTATGTAATAATAAAACAGTACCTTGTACTTGATCTCAGCTAAAATATAATTAATACTTATTTGACGCAAAACAATCCTATTGGGTTTATTTTGGGATTTTTTTAGTAGAAGGTACAAAGCTCTAAATAACATGTTACACCTGTATCTTCTTAAATACAAAAAATGGATCCTCCTATTTGCATTAGACAACAATCCCAAAACAATTGCCCATACATTTTCAGAGTAGTCTGCACTACAATATTTTACTGAATATTTATGGTATATAAATACAAGTGAACCCCACTTTTCTTTTTAACTGCCTCAGCAATAAACTGAAATAAACAATAAATAAGGATTTATTTTCTGTTTAAATCAGCAATAAGTAGACATAGGGCTTTAAAGCCCCAACATGTTTGTACAAATGAATAACAGTTACCTCCACCAGCTAATTTTGCAAGACAGAGATTGTACTTACCAAGAATGATACAGTTAATACTTCTCATATTTGGGAAATAAGAGATTAACATGTTGAAACTGTTGATTTGAATGACTGCATCCTTTATAGGGTTCTGATGTGAATCACTGTCAGCAGATTTAGTGCTAAAGTCATGAGAAGACACAAGTAGCGCTAAATACTACTGGCACCGGCACTGGGATTTATATTGGTCAAGTGCCAGGAAATTGCAAAGAAACTGACTAGTAAAATGTATCACTATAACACTTTCAGTCCTAGCGAAAGAAAAGCAAATCATAATGATAAATAAAATAAATAATGATAAATAAAATCCTTGAATCAAGCAAAGTAAGTACAGAGGTTTGCAGACTTGTGATATGCTCAGTATATCCATACCATATCCGGTACCATACCGTATGTTCCTTATTTATATTGGTAATTGCTATGGGAATTTGTCTTGGCACGATTCGGCTAGACAGCGACAAAGCCCCCTACAGCAGACTGCAAGAATGGGTGGCAACAATCACTGCCCCACCTTCCCCATCCATGGTATAGAAATGGGAGGTAATTCAAAAATAATCACTCTTAAGAACAAAGCAACTGCAATTACACATGTGATTCCCATGGGGTAGGGATGGTTAAAGGAGATGTAATGATTTGGATAGCGGGTATTTGGGGTGACATAACAAAATTTTCCCCAGTGCCGGTGGAGGATATGAGCACGTAAGAGGTACATGAGGTGAGGCAAATGTGGAGGAATAAGGTGCAAAACATGAAGATGCAGAAGATGTAGTGATACTGAAGTGGATGAGAAGATGGATGATATATGTGATAGAAGAGTTGTAATGGGAGTTGATGGGCATACAGAGGAGAACATTAAATGGAATTCTGAATATGATAAAATAAGACCAAAATATAAGCATAGGTTAAGGCTGCCATTTTATAAACCTATACATTAGGACTATAGGTTCTAAAGCAGGGATTCCCAACCTTTTTACTAGTGAGTCACACTCCGGTGTAAAAAGTGTTGGGGAGCCACACAAGTATGAATAAGTTCTTTGGGGATGCCAAATAAGGGCTGTGATTGGCTGTTCAGTCTATGTAGACTGTTTGCCTGCAGGGGGCTCTTATTCGCGTAAAACTGCACTTCCAAAACTTGTCTCCAAGCCAGAAATTCAAAACTGGGCCCCTACTTTGAGGCCACTGGGAGCAACATCAAAGGGGTGGTGAGCAACATGTTGTTCCTGAGCCACTGGTTGGGGATCACTGATCTAAAGCATAGGTCCAGGATAAGGCAAAACTGGAGCACTAGGGAAAAGGAAAGGCTAATAAAGAGTTAATCTCAAGCTGCAGGCATACCTTCAGTTCTCTCAATAGGGCCCTTAAGTCTCCCCATATTTCGCCTGTTCAGTTGATCAGAAGCCTCATAGGAAAAAAAATGCTGAGCTCTGTAGAGAAAATTCCCATAATGCCTCGCTCCTGCACGAGGCTTCTTGCTGATTGGCTGAGATCACACATTCCTAAGGGGGGAGGAGGGAGTTCTTAGCATTCTTGAGGGAGGAGGAGCAGGAGAAGGTAGAGAGGAGAGATCTGTGCAGGCTCTGGCACAGGAATTAGAGATAAGGAAGGAGAAATCCTGTGTTTCTTTTGACAGAGAACTCAGTGCAGCGTTTCTGTGAGTGCTTATGGCTGTATTTACAGACCTTTCTGATAAAGCTTACTTGGTTTTATGTTTTTACCTTTCCTTCTCCTTTAATACTTTGGAACTATTTCCAGTTCATTATAGGTTAACAAAAGTACAGTGAAAATATATATACATATATATGTCTTAAGTGATATGCGGTTTTTACATTTATTTCCTCTTAAAATGTATAATCCCCAATTTTATTGGCTAATGGCCTCATTCCAATGGTGTCATTATGTAGGATTACATTACAGTTAATAAAAGGTTAAGGTCTTAAAAAAATAAATAATTTAAGTATTTGTATAAATAAAGGTAAAGATAAGTTTGATACAAGTATAGGACCCGTTAACCAGAATGCTCGGGACCAAGGGTTTTCCAGATAAGGGGTCTTTCTGTAATTTAGATCTTCATACCTTAAGTCTACTAAAAAAATCAATAAAACATTATTTAAACCCAATAGGGCTGTTCTGCCCCCAATAAGGGGTAATTATATCTTAGTTGGGATCAAGTACAAGGTACTGTTTTATTACTACAGAGAATAAGGAAATCAGTTTTAAAAATCTGAATTATTTGATTAAAATGGAGCCTATAGGAGACAGGCTTTCCATAATTCGGAGCTTTCTGGATAACAGGTTTCCAGTTAACGGACCCCATACCTGTATTTTGAAGCAATTTTTATGTTTATTTACAAAGTCATAATTTATAGTAAGTTAATAGTGGAATAAGTAAAGTGCTTTAAGATAATTTTTATTTAAGAATGAAGAAATTCTCAAGAAAAAAAGCGCTACATCAACATTTATATTGAAAAAAAGCAAATAGGAAGGAAATTGTTTGAGATCGAGAAATGAAACTTGAGGCATTTATGACAATATCCATATTTCCTCCTAGAACTGCACATATAATTTCCTTTCCATTGCTTTATTCTTCTGCACCTACGTCCTCTCTCACAGTACATTGAGTATATTGTAAAAATATACTTAAAAAAAAATATTTTAACCCCCACCAGTCAGATCAGTGAGTGCAAAATTAGAAAACTCTGCTTGCAACTGCATAATCTATTTAGTAAATGCTTCTACAATTCCAGTTCTGCAGGGCCAAGCCTTCTCAGCCTCTGGAACATTCAAGGGGCCATTTACGTATCCACCTAGGCAGAATTGTAGGGGCACAAGTGCATAGTCCTTAAGGCTAATTTGGGCAACACTTCTGCCCAGAGTGATGCCCGCATTGTGCTGTTTGCAGGAAATAAAAAGTCACAAGGTGCAGAGCTTTGCCTCAGAGGGTGGGGGCAATATGGGGACCATTGTCACTGCTTGTAATTCCCTTTCCCCCCTAAAAGTGGGAAGACTTTAGTGGTACATTTAGCTCAACATGGGGCAAAAACATGGGACAAACTTTTTGCATTTTAGTGAGTGACTTTCCCGTGATACTGAGCTGTAGCATTAAAGCAGAACTAAACAGGAGATTTGGATCAGATTTTGTGGGTCAGAATTTATCCATGTAGTTCTACTTTTAGCCATTCATATCATCAGGTACGCAGTACAATAAGGCCATCAGTGACCATTGCCCAATAACATGGGACAAACTTGTTGCATTGGAGTGAGTGACTTTCCTGTGATACTGAGCTGTAGCATTAAACTCAGAACTTCATTTTGCCCCATAATGTGAGCATTTTAATACAATGTACCTGTAGGTTTATAAGCAGAAAAATCACACCTCTTTCAAGAATTAGTCCTGGTAAGAAATGTTTTTTTATATATTGGGCAATAAAGTCAGAAAGACTTATCACATGTTTTCTTCATGAAAAGCTCCACCAAAGGCTATGGGGAAATCTGCAACGAAAAGGGAGGTGTTTTTCTCTGTATACTGAATCTGGCTCATTATAGGGGGTATGTCAGTATGTTGGGCTTTATTTAAAACACAGTATAAAGCAAAATGTTGGACATAGGAATAGGCTGAAGCCATATAGGCTGAACATTTCACAGATTCTAAGGCAACTGGCAAGTTAATTGTAGCTACAGACCAAGTCTATGGGGCTGATTAATCAAAATTCAAGTTTGCATTTTTTTCATGATTTGAGAAGAAAACACAGCAAAAAACTGTGAACACAAATATACTCAAGAATATTCTTAAGAATCACAAATAGTCTATTTATGAAAGAAAAAAATCTTCGAAAAGTCGCCAGATAAAACTCGGCAAGTATAAGCTGGCAAGGGTAAATAGCAGTCAGTGAGAATTGTCTCTAACAACTTTATTTATTTACTTGTTTTCCCAGTTATTAAAACATTTCAGTTTATTAAGTTTATCAGCCAGTGTGCAACTTTTGTTCTTAGACAAAATGCAAAATATTCTCTCACGTTTGTTTCTTAAATTAGCTAACATTTGAGAAGAAAAGTCGCACAAGTTTTGTCCTGGGTATTTATTTCATGTCTGCATCTTTTTTTAAAAAAACTCGAATTTGGATAAATCTGCCCCTTAATAATGAGGGGTTTAAGTTAGCCACATACTGACGGGGGAAACAGTACTAAAAGCAAATTTGTTTATTTGCGGATTGACAGTTTGATGCAGCAGATTGTTGGGTGCCCAAGCAGAAGAAAATGCTGTATATAGAGCCAGAAATACAGGCAGGCAAGAGAGGCGTGTGTCTCAGGCAAAAATGAGGGGGGAACAACTGAAGGGGAGCAATGGACAGGAGGGAGCAAGTGGAGAGGAACAAGGGGAATGAGTGGAGTGGGAGGTAGACAATGGTATTCAGTCTGAGAGGGGGTCTAGTTAGGGTGTTTGGCTTTAGCGTCCTTATTTGCTGAAAAGATGCTGCTCTGCTAAGTCATGTTACATGTGACCAGCTGGTTGTTGATTCAGTGGATATCTTGGTCCTACAGCGAGTGAGTTATTAACAGCAGAACAAGAAATCCATCCATAGTACTATTAGAGCAAACCTACTATTAGAGCTGCCTGCACTCAAGCTCCACATTTATATCACTATCAAAAGGGTGTGGCTGCTGTATGTGCCACCTCATTCCAAGTATTGTTTTGTCTATATACCATTTTCATAACTATTCCTTGCTCTAGTCTTACACTTGTGGTGACAAAAAACAGAACAGGGGCCTATGTGTCACAATATCAAGCAAAAGAAAGGGAAATTGCTGGCATAACTTATTTTAAAACCCTTAATCCTCCCAGTCTGGGGATGGCTTGTCATTTATGCAGGAAAGGTGCCCATTTACCAAGACAACTGTGACAAAATCACAAAGGTATTTTATGGCCCCACCCAGTCCATGGGATCCAAGTAGGTTATATAAGGAATACCTACACCATTAGATGACTTAGCCACAGTGTTGGACTGAGGCACCTGGGGCCCACCAGGGTACCTGACCTCAAGGCCCCCCTATACCCAGCATGCAACATGAATTGATGGTGGGTGGTGCCGTACAGCTGTCCATTTTTTATTTGCCTGGTATTAATTGGGATATTGTCTGCCAGTATGAGTAAAGCTGTACTAATGAGTTAGGAAGAGCCAGGAATGGGCAGTAGGGGAACATTGTGCTGCCCTTACACTTCCTGCAAGCCCCAGGTTTGAGAGGTCTTCACCTTAAAAGGCTGGTTTTAGTATTTGGTAAGCAGTTAAATTATCAAGCTTTTTGCTCAGCACCTCTCCAGTTTGGAATTTCAGTAGCTATCTGGTTGCTAGGGTTTAATTTATACCCGAATAACAAGATAAGTAATAGAGAGTAACAATAGAAGTAAAATTGTGGCTTCACAGAGCAATAGTTTTTTGGTTGCCAGGGTCAGTGACCCCCATAGTCAAGCTAGAAAGAAGGTGGCAAAATAAAAAATGAAGACCTATTGTAAAGTTTCCAAGAATAAGTACAGTCTCCTGCATCTTTGTAAAGCTGCTATTACCATTAATGACAGGATGCCCTTATATTAGCACAACCACTTTTGGGAGAACCTTCAGTTTTAGTCTGTTGAACTCCTGGTAGCACTGTATCTTTAACATGATGTATAAGGTGATTTTTAATCCTTAAAAATATATCAGTCACTTATTTTTTTTATTCTGGTTTGTCATTTTGGCCAATCAGCTTTGAGAAGATTGAGCCAGTCGTTGACAAATCAAATGATTGTTGCTGAAGCACAGAGCATGATGCTGTTCATGTATGTTTTTAGTTGGGTTTATAGAAGAAAATCTGCAGGAGAAGGTCAGAAAGCAGAAACAAACCTTCAGTCTCAGTGTTTATTGGTTTATTAAAAGTACAGTATATATTCATTATAGTCATAAGTAAATACAGCATATGTTATTGAATTTAGCTAATTTAAAAAAGATCAGTAAATATTTAAATGTGTTTTCATTGAATGAAATAAAATAATGAATATTGAAGCTTTTGAATACTAGCGAATATAATCAGCTGAACCTGTTTTAACTTTAGGCTAATGCCACACGAGGCGTAGGACGGATATTTTCGGCAATATATCCGCCCTACGCCTCGTGTGGCATTAGCCTTAGAGTTGTAGATGGCCAACAGATAGAGATCAGCAGAGTGGGTATCCTTTACATGAATAATAGTGTGAGAATTGTTACAACATGTAATTTGCCCAATACACTGTCTGACTATGGGGCTCTCTAAGGTTGGGTGCCCAGGGTGAATGCTCTCTCTGTTGCATCAAAAACCAGCCTTGTGTGGGTTAGTTAAAAAAAATATATACATTGTAATAGTTATACTTATAGTTATATAGGTATGGGACCCATTATCCAGAATGTTCGGGACCTGGGGTTTTCCGGATAAGGGGTCTTTCCGTAATTTGGATATCCTACCTTAAGTCTACTAAAAAAATTATTTAAACAGTAATTAAACCCAATAGGATTGTTTTGGCTTTAATAAGGATTAATTATATCTTAGTTGGGATCAAGTACAGGTACTGTTTTATTATTACAGAGAAAAGGGAATCATTTAACCATTAAATAAACCCAATAGGGCTGTTCTGCCCCCAATAAGGATTAATTATATCTTAGTTGGGATCAAGTACAGGTACTGTTTTACTATTACAGAGAAAAGGGAATCATTTAACCATTAATTAAACCCAATAGGGCTGTTCTGCCCCCAATAAGGATTAATTATATCTTAGTTGGGATCAAGTACAGGTACTGTTTTACTATTACAGAGAAAAAGGAAACCATTTTTAAAAATGTAAATTATTTGATTAAAATGGAGTCTATGGGAGATGGCCTTTCCGTAATTTGGAACTTTCTGGATAACGGGTTTCTGGATAAGGGGTCCGATACTGTACTTATATACTACTTCCTTTATCTTGCGGTTTCTGGGAGCTGTTATATGTGAGTAAATGAATGTGTATAATTAAGCAGTGCTTTTCTGAAGAGCAATATTTTGGGCGAGTATTTCTTGTAAAGAGGATGAGAGCTGGTGTAGGTTTTGCGCTATTGATTTTAGTTCTCCTTTCTGTTCCTGGAATGCAGCAGAGAATGCTCTGAAATCATTCCTCATATCTTTTAACACTTCAATAAGCTCTGGATACTGGCGAGATTCACAGGATAGTATTTTGATTTTCTTTGTGCATTCAGGATCCAGTTTTCCTTCATCTGGTAAATCATGAGTTTGGGTTTGACGTGTTGGTTGCGCAGGATCCAGGCCTGTGAGAGTTTTACCTATGAAGACAAGAGATCTTATTAAACACTTACTTTATTATATACAGCGTTGGACTGGGGCAGCATAGCCCACCAGAGAATCTGATGCCAAGGGCCCACCGAACGCATTGAGATTTTTTTAATGGTACTTGTGACTTACATGGCAAATTCGAGGCAACGAACATACTAAAGACTTTACAAGTTAGTACCAATACTGAAATTGGGAAAATCCATGACCCATTTGTCAGCAGTACAAGGGAAGAACCCGTAGACTAGCAACTTGTGGCCCAGGCATACGAGTACTTAGTAATTAAATGAGCTCTATGTTTAACTATGGTGCAAGCAAATATAGAGAAGAAGTATGAGTTACAGCTAATGAGATACAGTACTATGAATTCAGACATCACTCCAGAAAACAATAAAATATAACTTATTTCTTTTCTCAAATGAAGGCCCCATAAGCAACCAGTATGTCATTAATTCTACCTTGGCACACAAATATAAAAAAACTAGCTACTGAGAGCTAACACACCCTTCTATATTAAATAGAATATAAACCTTTTATAAACCTTTTTCCTTATGCATTTGAGTTCTTTAAGTTAACCGCCATATACATGTAAAATGTGAGCACCATCACATTTTCCTATAACAAATAGCAGCATTTACCTGGTAGCCATTTTCCCACTGACACATCTTCAGTGACATTTACATCTGCAAACAGCACATGTGTGCTGTAAAGGTCATGCAACGAAGAATGCAGGCTTACACAGGCAGAACTTAAAAAGTCCTGCTTGGACTGAGCACTGTAATGGTTGAACTGAGCTCAGGAGGTTAGGAGAAAAAATATGTTTTTCCCACAGATTGCACAGCTAGAGGAGCATTTCTATGGAAACCAGCATTGCCATCACTTCATTGGCTGCTAGACTAGAGGGGTGTGTTTGCTAACCTGAGTTGATAAGAACTGAGCATGCTCAGTAGCCAAGAGCCAAAGTAAAGCTGTTTGGCCATTCATTGAGATTCGGAATTGTCACCATATTATAATATAGTAGATCTCGTAAAAGTTGCAACTTTTTTTTCAGCAGCTTTTAGCGCTAAAAAATCTAATTTCGAAAAAAAAAATCCGACTGTTGGTAAATGACCCCCTAAAATGTCTCGTAGCATGTTAATCTCACTGAATGTATAAGTAACTGCACTGCAATACAAAATGTGTGTCTCACAGCACAATCATTTTGGGATTATGATCTGTGGGAGAAAAACAGTGATAACCTTTGCAGAGGAAAGATTTCAGCACATATTTGGTTTCACATCCTAAAACAGTGGCCTCTCCTGAAGGTCTTCTTTCAGCAACCTTAATCGCAAACAGAAAAGCATTATCCTCATGTCATAGTTTATTACATTCTGAAAGGGACATAGACAAATGGGTTTTTCATATCACATAGGTTCCTCTTTCATTTCCCCAGATACTGGCATCTGTGCAATACCCATTACAATCATTTATAGACTTGTGGCACCAACTCATCTAATGGGTCAGCAATTTTGCACCAAAGGATCCAGGGCTCGGGTGTAAAAATTAAGTATGATTAAAGGACATGTAAACAGCACACACAAAAAAATCAGTGAACAGCCTCTTTGAAATCTTTCAATACCTGCCACTCTGGTTGTCCAGAGGTTAACAGGAATTTGAGTTGGCTGTTGGCTTGTGGGCATGCTCAGTTGTTCTAAGCTCAGATTACTAAACACGCGCCCAGTCGAGCAGCCAGTGAAGAGATGGCATTGCTGGTTCCCATAGAAACTCAGCTCTAGCTGTCTGCTTCAATTTTTTTCTCCTAACCTCCTCTCCTGAGCTCAGCTCAAACAAAGCAGAACTTTTATCAAAGACAGTTCTGCCTGTGTGAGCCTGTATTCTGTGTGTGTGTGTATGCTGTTTGCAGATTTAAATGTATCTGATTATGTATCAGAGGAAAAATGGGCATCAGCCGAAAGCTGCTATTTGCTTTAGGAAAATGTGATGGTGCTGGCAAACGGAGGGGTTATATGCATATGGCATTTGGGTGGGGGAGACGTGCCCAACTGATATACATTGTAGGCAAATGTAGGCTTTACATGTTCTTTAAAATAAGTAATACTAAGTATGATAAATATGCTAGGTAATGTGTAAATAAACATATGCCAAAGGAAGGGAAAAACCAAGGCAAGAGGGAGAGATGACCTAGAGCACTAAAAACTGCCTGATAAAAAAAAGAGTCCTCTTTAAAAGATCACGTTTGTTCGAATGTTGTTAAATATTATGTACTGGGGCTCATTTGTTATCAAACAGCAACTTGACAGCAATTATCCTTGATTTATCTACAGCAGGTAGAATAATGAAAAGAAATCTCTAATTGGCTGCTAAGAGTTACTGCAGTTAGAAAAGTTCCCTTGTGTAGCTAAATCAGCCCTACTGAGTTCTGCTTTCTGTAGAATGCTCTTGCGCGCCCACATTTAAACTTGCATACAGAGCAGTGGGGAGAGGTCCCCATTGCTCCATATGGGAGCAAAATTTTAACATTTCGGTGTGGCGCCCCTGAATTTGTGCCGCCCAAGCCGGGGGCGTTTGTGGCCTCTCCACAAATCCGGGCCTGGCAATATGCAGTATCTGTAATGCGATACATCCCTAAATGTGCAGATGATGATACTGTTTCTAAGTATGTGACCATAAGAGCAAATCAGAAGCCATGGTTAACTGGGGAAGTTTGTGTGCTAATAAAAACACGCAATGCTGCTTTTAAGGCAGGTTATAGGGAACCTGTTGAAGGTCATTAAGGCTGCAAAGCAGGCATATGCACAAAAAGGCCACTTTTCTGACACTGGTAATGCTAGGCATATGTGGTAAGGAGTAAAAGCCACCGTAGGTTATAAATCTGATTGCTCAGATGATGCTTCTCTCACAGGCAGGTTAAATTACTTTTATGCCAAATTTGTTAAACAAAATAAAAGATTGCAAGAAAGTCTCCTCTTCCTCTAAATAGTCAGGCATTATGTCAGACAATAGATGAGGTAAAGACAAGTCCTGTGGTTAAAGTGCACTTATCACCCCCATATTGTTTCTCCCAACAGAGCCCTGCACCCTAGTTGTGGGAAACAATAGTTTCTCTTGAAAAAAACATCCCCGTGCTAGGCTAGGCTGCCTGTTCCAGGCTATCTCTCTCTCTGGCATGTCAGAATGCTGCTCATTGATTGTAGTTCTGCTTTTAATATAATTTTTCCACAGAATTTGATCAGTAACATTGAGGGACTTGAATTTTAGATTTTCTTATAGGACAGCCTGTCAGCTAAGATTGGGGATAAATCCTAAATACAATCAGCCCTGGTTTGCTGCAGGGGTGTTTGCTTTCTCTGCCGATTTTTACGTTAATGACATATGACTGTACTGCCCAGTTTGGTTCCAACGACATTACTAAATTCACCGATGATACAACTGTGATTGGTTTAATTAGTAATAATAAGTCAGTATATAGAGAAGAGGTTAACAGCTAACAATATTGTGTAGTAAAAATAATCTGTTTTTTCATGTTGATAAAACAAAAGAGATTATAGTGAATTCACGGAAGTTTTGTTTAGATTTGTTTACATAAATGGCTCCAATGTTGAAAATGTTTGGGGTTTTGGGGGGCTCAGATTTCAGACAATCTTACTTGGAGCCTACATTTTTCTTGTTAGCGAAGCGCAGCAAAGGCTCCATTTTTTGCAAAGGCTGAAAAAGCAAGCATTCCCCGCCTCTATACTTGTTACATTCTATAAGAGGAGTTAAAAATAGTGATGGGCAAATGGATTTGCGGCGAATTTCAGCGGATTGTTTTGCCAAAAGAACGTCGTGGGCGACAAAATAATAGCCGCGCAACGAAAGAATAGCCGCGGGCGACAAAAGAATAGCCGCGCAACAAAAGAATAAGCCACGGGCGACAATTTTTTTTGACGTGCGACATTTTCGCTGTTTTGCTAATCTTTTGAAAGATTTGCGAATTTTTCGGCGAAGCTAAACGGGACAGATTCGCTCATCACTAGTTAAAAAGAGTGTACTGACAAGTTGTATCATTGTGTGGTATGGAAATTGTAGTGTTTTGGATCACAAGATGCTGCAAAAGATTGTGAGAACAGCAGGGAAGATTATTAAAGTGCAGTGTTGGACTAAGCAGGTGGGACACCGGGAAAAAACCAGATGGGCCCACCTTAACTAGCTCCATTTCCAGGGCCACCATTGGTGGGTTTTCAGGTGTTAGGGGGGCCGGGCTGTTCTGTACTTACTTGATTACCCAGGCCCCCCTGCTGTCAGTGAGCTGCAGCCTTCAGAAGTGAGAGTGGAGGGGCAAGTTCAAACTTCGCCCATCCAATCCCTTTGTGGCACTACCAGGACTTAAACTTATGTGACAAATGAGCATCCAGAAAGATTTGCAGTAAAAATAAGATGCAGGTACTCAATCTTTTGGCAGCAGCCAAAGTGACTGAACTAGGAACATGCATTTGTATTATTTATATTTTGAGGCCCCTACATGTCATAAATTTGGGTAAATCCATGTATATTGAGCATCAAACTGGTCAGTAGAACCCGGCTGCTCCTTTTATGGTTGTTTGACCTGGGTACATAACAATATTCTGGTAATAACATGCTGTAAAATTAAAGCTTTGAGGTGATTTTCAGAAATGCAAATCCAAATAAAAAGTGCAACTTTCTTTCGTCAGTGAAAGAGTTAAGTACATTAATAATATGCAATGTAAATGCATGACTATAAAATACCAATCAGATAAAACAATGCCATATAATCTGGAAGGTTCCTTGGTGCAAGACATGGACCTAAACTACTGTACTGAGTGCTGAAGCTCTGCTAAAATGTTGATTTTTAGTAGAAATATAAATACAGTTCCTTCAAACTCACCAACTGGGGAATGTTGTGGAGACTCAGGAGACAAGTGGTGAGATTTGTCTGGAGTTCCTGACGTAGGCTGCACTGGTTTTGATGTCTTAGTTGTCTTTGCTGTTTCTTCATTATAGATAGAAGCTGCACCACTTAAGTGATCTGCGCATGTGAAAGAATATTTATGTAGATAATTTAGACTAAAGTAATGTTGCCATAATTATATTATAGTAGCTCCCTATTCATATTTATCTGAAGATGTATTATTTTATCTGTTGCAGCTAAACGTGTATAAATATTCTATAAACCAGCTTTTGTTGGTCTTGATTAAATGACTGCAGATAATAGAACCTGCCCCCTAGACCATAAACCCTGTTGGCTTTTTTTTAGGACATTATGGCACTACAGGATGGCTATGGAGTTGGATAAGGAAGTGGTTGACTAGACTGCCTGGGACTAATGGACTATTATCCAAGTGTGAAACTGCAAGATCAGCCAAGAACTCCTTCATAATAAAAGCTAGAGAATGCCAATCATTCGGGAACAACATTGGAGTCCAAATGTGTCACTTCCAGGTTCTTTTTTTTAATTATAATCATCTACATTAAAAATATGCACATTTGTACTTAGGGGATACCTTATATTATTTAGAAATGTTGATTTTCAGTAGAAATATAAATCCAATCCCCTCAAACTCACCAACTGGGGAATGTTGTGGAGACTCAGGAGACAAGTGGTGAGATTTGTCTGGAGTTCCCAACGTAGGCTGCACTGGTTTTGATGTCTTAGTTGTCTTTGCTGTATCTTCATTATAGATAGAAGCTGCGCCACTCAGGTGATCTGCACGTGAAAGAATATTTATGTGGGTAATTTAGATTGAAGCAGTGTTGCCATACTTACTGTATATTGCAGCTCCCTATTCACATTTCTGTGCAGATGTATGATTTGTATCTGTTGCAGCTAAACGTGTATAAATAATTAATAAATCAGCTTTTGTTGGTCTTGCTTAAATGACTGCAGATAATAGAACCTTCCCCCCAGACCATATACCCTGTTGGCTTTTTGTCAGGACATTATGGCACTACAGGATGGCTATGGAGTTGGATAAGAAAGTAGTTGACTAGACTGCCTGGGACTAATGGACTATTATCCAAGTGTGAAACTGCAAGATCAGCCAAGAACTCCTTCATAATAAAAGCTAGAGAATGCCAATCATTCGGGAACAACATTGGAGTCCAAATGTGTCACTTCCAGGTTTTTTTTTTTCATTTTATCATCTACATTAAAAATATGCACATTTGTACTTAGGGGATACCTTATATTATTTAGAAATGTTGATTTTCAGTAGAAATATAAATCCAATCCCCTCAAACTCACCAACTGGGGAATGTTGTGAAGACTCAGGAGACAAGTGGTGAGATTTGTCTGGAGTTCTTGACGTAGGCAGCACTGGTTTTGATGTCTTAGTTGTCTTTGCTGTATCTTCATTATAAACGAAAGCTGCTTGATCTGCACATGTGAAATAATATTAATGTAGGTAAATTAGAAAGAAGCATTGTTGCCATACTTTCACTGCATCTCTATATACAAATGATAAGTAAATATAAGGTTTGTACCTGTAGCAGTTATGCTGGTATAAACCTTTTACAATCCAGCTTCTGCTGGTTCTGCCCAATTGGTTGTAGATAATGCCCACAGCCCACAGGCCTAACTGGCCTTTGTAAGTTATGACACTGCAGGATGTCTATGTAATTAAATATGGAGGATTGTGCCTTTATTGCCTGGGGCTACAGGACTCTTAGGCAAGGGTGAAGCTACAAGTTTCAACACTTCATAGAAGCTAGGGGATCCTAAGCATGCAGGAAGTACAGTAAGGTCTAAAAGTTCTTTGCTTAGAACTTAATTCAACTTTATTCCATTTAGAAACAATTTTGATTATTTCTCTCCAAATTATTTTAGACAATAGAACCTATCCATGATGTCAGATACCCTGCTGGATTCTTGTGAGGGGATCATGACACTACAGGAAGACTATGGAGGTGGATAATTCGAAGTTTGTGCCTAGACTACCTGGGACTAGTTGTCTATTATGCAAGCCTTGAAGAAAGAAAGCTTACAGATCAGTCAAAATGTGTAATGTAAAACAGTAGTGTACACAATAGAGTCAAACATGTTGGGAATATACAGGTATGGAAATGTTTTGCCCATTTTGGAGTTGATGACTTGCACACAATCAACAATACAATGACCAAAGTGTAGTTACCACTGTTTCTGCACAGACATGCCACCCACTCAAGCCTAATATTGTCAGGAAGATCATTCACTGTCCAGCAGGACAGGGATCCTAAAGTCCATTTAAGCTGAGACAAGGCTGTCTGAAGTCCATGGAAATGGAGTGCATGCTTTAGCGTCCACAGCCACTAGACCTCAACCCATATGTACATATTTGAAAATATATGAAAAGTACATATTTTAAAGGACAAGGAAAGTCAAAAGTCTAAAAAGATGACATTACCAGTGACATGGAAGCAAATAAAAGACTGACCTGAACACACAACTCCAGCATCCTCATTATGTGAGCAGTCATGTAAGCCCCACCCACGAAAATTACAGTCATTCAGGGCATTTTCACTTCCATCACACTCCACATTATCCATCCAGATACTTTCTTCACCGCTTCCAAAAAATGCATCTTTCTTTGCATCTTTGGGCTCCCCGCAGTGTAGCTGCCTGCAGACGACTCTTGCACTGCTCATATTCCACAAATCATCACATACCGTCCCCCAAGTGCCATTGTAATATATTTCTACGCGGCCCTCACAGCGGCCTCCTCCATTCACCAGTCTGATGCTTCCAGGCTCTGTAGCTTGAACACACAATAGTAACATTAAATAAAAGTGCAAGGCATTTTAATACTAACCTGTTATGAGGGTAACAAACGTGTACAGTCGGTGGGTGTATGTTAATCAGTGTCCTGCCTAAATTTTAGGACTCCCCAAAAAAAATCATTTGATTCACTGTAGATTTAAAGACTTCAGCTACGGGGTAAAAGCAAATAAGGTATATAAAATAGTGTAATACTTCTTACTGCTGTTTAGAAGTGTCTGGCTTCTCTTAAAGCAAAATATTCAATATGTCTTTCTAAAAGGAGTCCTGTACAGACTTCTGACATTGTGGACATAACAATTATTGAGACATTTTTGAAAAAACTGAAAAAAAAATTGCATAGATAAGAACAGAGTCAAAGTTTCCGGGGTTGCCATTTGATCTAGGCTGCACCGTGCTTTTACTTGTAACATACAGTGCAGCCAGACCCAAAGGAATTGCACTTATTTAGAGAAATAGGACACAACAGAATGGGGCCGCAAATGGTCTAAGTACAATTAGAGTAAGAGGCTCCAAATAGCAGTAGGATATATATAGATTAAAATGAAATTCTAGTTGAACTTGAGCTCCAAATTGTGTCACCAGGGCCAGAACTAGGGGTAGGCATAGGAGGTGCCTGCCTAGGGCGCAACAATGGGGGTTGCCAGGCACGTACCTGTCCTGCCTACCCCTAGTTGGTGTTTTTTTGCCCCCCAACACTTGTCATTGCACAAGGGGCTTTAGGGGTGGGGTGGCTAGTTGGGTTGCCAGGGGCACCAGGTTGGCTTGGCCTGCCACTGGCCAGCACACATGTATAGGTGGGCACTCACAGACAACTAGTGAATGGTAGCTCGCTTCATAACAGGTTATAACAATATACTGTAATCAACCGATCCCGTCTTCTTCCACAATGATATATATCCACCTTCACTAAAATATATAAGAAGCAGAGGGCGCCCAATTGTGTAAAACTATGGATGCTCCAAATCCATTATTTTTGAGTTTGGCCGAACCCCAAATCCTTCGTAAAAGATTCAGCCAAATACCGAACTGAATCCAAATCCTATTTTGCATATGGCAATTAGGCCAAGAAAGGGTTTAATAGTAGCTTGTGCAAAGCACATGTTCCAGTGACCAAAAGTCACATGATTTCAAGGATTCAGATTCTATTCGACCAGACACCTGGATTCATCTGAATCTGAATCCTGCTGAGAAAGGCTGAATCCCAAACCGAATCCTGGATTCGGTGCATCCCTAGTAAAAACATTACTTTAAAGGAGAAGAAAAGGCTAAGTCACTTGGGGGTGCCAAAATGTTACTGTGACTTTGTGACTAATGTGACTTTAATCGCTTACCTTTTACCCCAGGCTGGTGCCCCTTTTAGGAGAAAACAGCACCTGCAGCAAGTGTCTCCTCTTCCTTCTATGTCAAAATCCCAGGGCCGGCACATGCGCAGTAGAGTGAAAGGCTGACTATTCTGTTAAAGTTCGGCTTTTCACTCTACTGCGCATGCACAAGCGCGCGAAGAAGGAAGAGGAGACGCTCGGTCGCTGCTACCCCGGGCTGGTGGGGTTTTCTCCTAACAAGAACACCAGCCCAGGGGAAAAGGTAAGCAATTAAAGTCACTTGGGGGTGCCTAAAATTTTGGCACCCCCAAGTGACATAGCCTTTCCTTCTCCTTTAATTTAATATATTAAAAATATGTATTGCTCTCTCAAGATTCAAAACGATAATTGGTTATAAAAATACCCAAGCCCTCAAAAGTCTGTAACAAAGTGGAAGAGGACATTATAATCAGCGTTTTTGATCCTTCATGTTACCGGTCTGGGCGTGGTTACGTGTTTCACCAGAACCCACAGGGGGTTATGAGGAAGGTAAGGGAACATATATGGGGAGGGAGTAATGGGCAGATCACTGCTCAGATTTTGGATTCTGGGATGATGTGTACTTTTTTGGGAGTCCTTTTAATGTTATAGGGTCTTATGATACATAACACTCGGTACATATTTGGTTGCAACCAAAATGATTTAACTAGGAACATGCATTTGAATTATTTACATTTTGAGGCCCCTACACATTGTAAACTTGGGTAAGCTGATGTACATTGAGCAGCAAACTGGTCAGTAGAACCTGGCTGTTCCTTTTATGAATGTTTGACCTGGGTACATAATGATATTCTGGTGATAACGTGCTGTAAAATGGAAGCTTTTAGGTGACTTTCAGAAATGTAAATCCAAATGCAACTTTCTTCTATCAGTGAAAAGGTTTAGCACAATAATAATATACAATGTAAATGCATGACTACTAAAATGCAAAGCAGGTAACAATGCAATATAAGCCGGGAGGTTCCATGGTGCACTGAAGCAGTAGTGCAGATTGCTGAAGTTTGATTTTCAGTAGAAATATAAATCCAATCCCCTCAAACTCACCAACTGGGGAATGTTGTGGAGACTCAGGAGACAAGTGGTGAGATTTGTCTGGAGTTCCTGACGCAGGCAGCACTGGTTTTGATGTTGTCTTAGCTGTATCTTCATTATAAACAGAAGCTGCTTGATCTGCAGATGTGAAATAATATTAATGTAGATAATTTAGAAAGAAGTATTGTTGCCATACTTTTACTGCATCTCTATATACAAATAATAAAGAAATATAAGGTTTGTACCTGTAGCAGTTATGCTGGTATAAACCTTTTATAATGCAGCTTCTGCTGGTTCTGCCCAAATGGTTGTAGATAATGGAACCTGCCCGCTAGCCCACAGGCCCAACTGGCTTTTGTTAGGTATGACAGCACAGGATGTCTATGTAATTGAATATGGAGGGTTGTGTCTATACTGCCTGGGGCTACAGGACTCTTAGGCAGGGGTGAAGCTACAAGTTTCAACACTTCATAGAAGCTAGGGGATCCTAAGCATGCAGGAAGTACAGTAAGGTCTAAAAGTTTTTTGCTAAGAACTTTACTTAACTTTATTTCATTTAGAAACAATTTTGATTATTTCTTTCGATATAAATTCTGATGGTTCTATTAAATGCAGGTATATGCTAGTATAAATCTTTTACCAATGAGTTACCAATGAGAATGAATATACACATGTCGAAATAAAAAAATTCTCTTAAAGCAAAATATTCACTATGTCTTTCTAAAAAGAGTCCTGTACAAACTCTTTAACATGTTGGACATAACAAACATTGAGACATTTATGAAAATAGTGAAAGAAAATGCATAAATAAGAACAAAGTCAAAGTTTCCGGGGTTGCCATTTGATCTAGGCTGCACTGTGCTTTTACTTGTAACATACAGTGCAGCCACATCCAAAGGAATTGCACTTAATTTGATAACAGTTTTTATGACATTCATTTGACTCCCAGTAAATACAGTAATAGCACAATTTAGTAAACTTACAATTTATTTAATCATGTGTGATAAATTTCATATGAAACTTATATATATATATATGAAAAAACACAGTTCTTGTTGGTGGACTTTTGTTGTCTTAGAATCTAAAAAGATGACATTACCAGTGACATGGAAGCAAATAAAAGACTGACCTGAACACACAACTGCAGCATCCTCATTATGTGAGCAGTCATGTAAGCCCCACCCAGGAAAATTACAGTCATTCAGGGCGTTTTCACTTCCATCACACTCCACATTATCCATCCAAATTCTTTCTTTACCGCTTCCAAAAAATGCTTTTATCTTTGCATCTTTGGGCTCCCCGCAGTGTAGCTGCCTGCAGACAACTCTTGCATTATTCATATTCCACAAATCATCACATACCGTCCCCCAAGTGCCATTGTAATATATTTCTACGCGGCCCTCACAGCGGCCTCCTCCATTCACCAGTCTGATGCTTCCAGGCTCTGTAGCTTGAACACACAATAGTAACATTAAATACATAAGTGCAAAGCATTTTAATACTAACCTGTTGTAACAAACGTGTACAGTCGGTGAGTGTATGTTAATTAGTGCCCTGCCCAAGTTTTAGGACTCCCCAAAATAATCCTTTTATTCACTATAGATTTAAAGACTTCAGCGCCACAGCTACAGAGTAAAAGCAACAGAGGCATATAAAACAGTGCAATACTTCTTATTTACATTAAGGTGCACCAGGTTGTGACATACTGTATAGCACACTTTTGTTAAAAAATAGTGTTAAGCAGCATAACTTATACTTAACCAAAATGAAAGTAAATGACATTGTGAAATGAACCAAATCCCCAAATTAAAAACAAAAGAGAATTGCATTGATTGCACAGATACATTTCCCCTGAAACTCACCATTTAGGGAATGCGGTGGAGACGTCATAGGAGAAGTAGACAACTGGTCTGATGTGTTTAGTTTTCCCAATAGAGACTGCAGTGGGTCTTCATTTAGGTGATCTGCACATGCAAAAGAATATTAATGTTGATAATTTAGAAAGAAGCATTGTTGCCATACTTTTTATATACACATTATAAGAAAATGTAAGATTTATATCTATTTTAGGGTCTAAAAGAGCCAGCTGCAAAGCACATATAACCTCATGTATTTTTACTGCTCTTTAGAAGTGTCTGGCTTGCACAATTCTCCTACACACATGTCGAAATGAAAAAACTTCTCTTTAAGCAAAATATTCAATATCTTTCTAAAAGGAGTCCTGTACAAACTCCTGACATGTTGGACATTACAAATATTGGGAGATTTTGGGAAAAATGGAAAAAATTGATAAGAGTCAAAGTTTCCGGGGTTGCCATTTGATCTAGGCTGCACCATGCTTTTAATTGTAACATACAGTGCAGCCAGACCCAAAGGAATTGCACTTATTTAGAGAAATAGAAGAAAACACCAACAGAAAGGGGCCGCAAATGCTATAAGTACAATTAGAGTAAGTGGCTCCAAATAGCAGTGGGATATATATATATACATATATATATAGATTAAAATGAGATTCTAGTTGAACTTGAGCTCTAAATTGTGTTGCCAACACCAGGGCCAGAACTAGGGGTAGGCATAGGAGGCACCTGCCTAGGGCGCAACAATGGGGGGTGCCAGGCACGTACCTGTCCTGCCTACCCCTAGTAGGCACTCTTTTGCCCCCAACGCTTATCATTGCACAAGGGGCTTTAGGGGTGGGGTGGCTAGTAGGGTTACCTAGGGTGCCAGGTTGGCTTGGCCTGCCACTGGCCAGCACCCATATAGGTGGGCACTCACAGACAACTTGTGAATGGTAGCTCGCTTCATAACAGGTTATAACAATATACTGTAATCAACCGATCAAATCTTCTTCCACAATGTTATATATCCACCTTCACTAAAATATATAAGCAGGGGGCGCCCAATTGTGTAAAACTAGGGTTTCTCCGAATCCATTATTTTTGGGTTCGGCTGAACACTGTAAGGGCTCTGGCACACGGGGAGATTAGTCGCCCACGGCAAAACTCCCTGTTCGCGGGCGACTAATCTCCCCGAGTTGCCTTCCCCTGCCATCCCACCGGCGAACATGTAAGTCGCCGGTGGGATGGCACACGTGGCGGCGCGATTTTGCGCAAATCGCCGAAAAAGACTCTTGCACTCACAAGATTAAAAATGATAATAGGCTATAAAAACTCCCAAGCCCTCAAAAGTCTATAACAGAGTGGAAGAGGATGTTATAATCAGCGTTTTTGATCCTTCCTATGTTACCGATCTGGGCCAAAGGGTCCTTTACGTGGTTACGTGTTTCACCAGAACCCATAGGGGGTTATGAGGAAGGTAAGGGAACATATATGGGGAGGGAGTAATGGGCAGATCAGTGCTCAGATTTTGGATTCTGGTGATTCTGGTGAGGTGTACCTTTTGGAAGTCTTTTTACTGTTATAAGGTCTTCTGATACATAACACTGGGTACATATTTGGCTGCAGCCAAAGTGACTGAACATGCATTTGCATTATTTACATTTTGAGGCCCCTACACATTGTAAACTTGGGTAAATCCATGTATATTGAGCATCAAACTGGTCAGTAGAACCCGGCTGTTCCTTTTATGAATGTTTGACCTGGGTACATAACAATATTCTGGTAATAACATGCTGTAAAATGGAAGCTTTGAGGTGACTTTTAGAAATGTTAATCCAAATAAAAAGTACAACTCTCTTCCAGTGAAAAGGTTTAGCACAATAATAATATACAATGTAAATGCATGAATACTAAAAGTCAAAACAGGTAACAATGCAATATAAGCTGGGAGGTTCCATGGTGCACGGAAGCAGTAGTGCAGTTGCTGAAGTTCTGCTGAAATGTTGATTTTCAGTAGAAATATAAATCCAATCCCCTCAAACTCACCAACTGGGGAATGTTGTGGAGACTCAGGAGACAAGTGGTGAGATTTGTCTGGAGATCCTGACACAGGCTGCACTGGTTTTGATGTCTTAGTTGTCTTTTCTGTATCTTCATTATAGATAGAAGCTGCACCACTTAGGTGATCTGCGCATGTGAAAGAATATTTATGTAGGTAATTTAGATTCAAGCAGTGTTGCCATACTTATATTGTAGCTCCCTATTCACATTTATGTGAAGATGTATGATTCTTATCTGTTGCAGCTAAACGTGTATAAATATTCTATAAATCAGCTTTTGTTGGTCTTGCTTAAATGACTGCAGATAATAGAACCTGCCCCCTAGACCATATACCCTGTTGGCTTTTTGTCAGGACATTATGGCACTACAGGATGGCTATGGAGTTGGATAAGAAAGTAGTTGACTAGACTGCCTGGGACTAATGGACTATTATCCAAGTGTGAAACTGCAAGATCAGCCAAGAACTCCTTCATAATAAACCTAGAGAATGTCAGTCATTTGGGAACAACATTGGAGTCACTTCTAGGTTCTTTTATTTTATTTTATCATCTACATTAAAAATATGCACATTTGTACTTAGGGGATACCTTACATTATTTAGAAATGTTGAGTTTCAGTAGAAATATAAATCCAATCCCCTCAAACTCACCAACTGGGGAATATTGTGGAGACTCAGGAGACAAGTGGTGAGATGTGTCTGGAGTTCCTGACGTAGGCTGCACTGGTTTTGATGTCTTAGTTGTCTTTGCTGTATCTTCATTATACATAGAAGCCACGCCACTTAGGTGATCTGCGCATGTGAAAGAATATTTATGTAGATAATTTAGATTCACTCAGTGTTGCCATCAGGGGCGGGCCAAGCCGACCGGGCGCCCTAGGCAACCCGGTCAGCCAACTCCGCCCACCCCCCCCAACGGCGCATGCGCACCAAAGCACAGGAGGAGGCGGTGCGATTAGATCGGTCATTGCCTCCGCCGCTAATTACAAGCGGCGGAGGCAATGACAAAGTAGCACTAGGGGTAGGCAGGAGAGGCTCCTGCCTGGCGCCCCTCAATTGTTGCGCCCTAGGCAGCTGCCTCTTCTGCCTACCCCTAGTTCCGGCCCTGGTTGCCATACTTATATTGTAGCTCCCTATTCACATTTACAGTATGTGAAGGTGTGGGATTTTATCTGTTGCAGCTTAAAGTGTATAAATATTTTATGAACCAGCTTTTCTTGGTCTTGGTCACTTCTGGGTACCTTACATTATTTAGAAATGTTGATTTTTAGTAGAAATATAAATACATTTCTCCTAAAAGTCACCATTTAGGAAATGTTGTATAGATTTCACAGATAACTAGACAAATGGTTAAATCTGTCTGGAATTACTGACACAGGTCTCAGCAGTGTTACTCTTTCTGCTGCTGTTTCTTTATCATTGAAAGAAGGCATTTCACATACGTGATCTGCATATGTCAAAAACATTTTAGACTACCTGGGACTAATAGACTATTATGCAAGCCTGGAACTGCCACAAACAACTTTTATAGAAGATAAGGGAAAAAAGCATGTGGGAAATACAGTATTGTTCAAAAGTCAGAATCTGCTGCCTAGAACTGTGTTTATTTCATTTTTAGTATACAAAATGCTAAAGAGAATTTTTGAAGAAGTGATACTTCATATAGAAATGAAGATGTTCTGTAAAAATATCCCCTGAAACTTACCATTTAGGAAAATGTTGTAGAGATTTCATGCTTTATATAAAGAATCGGGGCTAGAGCTAGGGGTAGGCAGAAGAGGCTTGTGCCTAGGGTGAAACGAGGGGGGGGGGGGGGCTAGGCACATACCATTAGTTTAGCTTTCTGCCAATAACTAATATGATGTGCAATGTGCTCCTCCCCATTGTGCAGTGCTTCTATTGCGCAACGCAACCCCTGCCCCCTGCATCAGCCCTTGCTCCGTAACAACCCCTCCCAGCTTGGCACTGTGGTGGGTGGGAATTGAAGGTGCCGCTTAAGCTGGGCCCGGCACTGTAAACTTGAAATGAAATAAAGTTTTTAGCAATAGTATATGTATATGTATATGTACTTAGCAGAGTGGATTGTTTTGGCCAATTCAACAACTAGTACCAGAAAGTAACTGAATTAAAGCACTAAGCGCACTTGGCCAACATAGGGCCCCTGCACAGGCCCTCACTTCAACCACCATAACCTCCCTCCCCATAATAGTGCAGCTCCCTGATCCAGACTTCCTAAAGCAGAGTTGCGCAATGGAGTTGGCAGCTGCCTCATTACTTTTGTGTTGCCCCTTGGTGCTAAATACCAACAAGTTTCTCACTTTTTCTTGTATTATTAATGACCATTTTTCTAGTCTTACTTTATCAATGTAATTCCAGTATAAACATTCACATTGCATTAGTAATGAAATAATCACTGTTCTTGGTGATGGACTTTTGGGCCTTTGAATATGTTGAATATGTAAAAAGATTGCATAACCAGTAACAAGGAAACAAATAAAAGACTGACCTGAACATACGACTCCGGCATCCTCATCATGTACACAGTCATGTTTGCCCCACCAGTGAGAATTACAGTCTCTCAGGGTATTTTCACTTCCTATACACCGCACATTATCCAACCAGATAACTCCTTTGCCTACTCCAAAAAATGCTTTTATGTTTGCGGAGATGGGCTCCCCGCAGTGAAGCTGCCTGCAGACGACTCTTGCACTGCTCATATTCCACAAATCATCACATACCGTCCCCCAAGTGCCATTGTAATATATTTCTACACGACCTGCACAGCGGCCTCCTCCATTTACCAGTCTGATACTCCCAGGCTCTGCACACAGAATAATACAAAGGCATTTTACTGTAGAAAAAAGGTATGCTAAAGAAAATATAACACTAGCAGCTTCAATTGCCTGTTATGGCAGTGCCAGCTGTTATAGTCACAGAGATATATATCCAATGCATTAAAAAGGTACTCATGGCTGTGCCTTCAAAGGATTTTGTCACGGGAAACATGTTTTTTTTCTAAAATGCATCAGTTAATAGTTACTCCTCCAAGAGAATCCTGCACTGATTTTTTTATATTTAATTTTGAAATGTGAGAGCCATATTCTTCATCTCCCAGTGTACCACAGTCATGTGACTTGTGCTCTGATAAACTTCAGTCACACTTTACTGCTGAGCTGCAAGTTAAAGTGATATCAACCCCGTCCCATTCCCCCCCAGCAGCCGATCAGCAGAACAATGGGAAGGGAGCAAGACTGCAGCTACCTTGCACCTGTATTGCTAAAAATACTCCCATCCCCACCTAATAGTAGGTATTAGAATAGCCCTCCAAGTCCAGCTCACCCAATTCATGACTATGTCAGTTACACTAAGTAGTGTAACTGAAAGCAGTTCTAATGTGCAGCGCTGGCTCCTTGTGAAAGCTCAGACTCAGGCACAATGCATTGAGATGGCACCTACACACCAGTATTACAGCTAAAAAATTTAAATGGTAGAATGAATTATTTGTAATGTACATAGCGTCATTTAGTAATAAAAACTACACCATAGATATCACGAGAGAATCCCTTTAAAGGGCTAGCTTCACCTGAAAATGAAATGCCTATATATTGGGCTTGTGTTAGAATAGAGGACAGATGGCAGGCTAGTACATATATGAGCATAGCTCCACGAAAAGACCTGATTACAGCATGGTGGATTTTATTGCAGAGATAAGCTACATATATAGCTATACATATATAGCTTTATATAACCTTATATCTGAGCACTACCCTATACACAGCCAAAAGTGGTCCCTGCCCAACAGGATTTCCCGAGCTGCCCCATTAATATTTGCCCATGCCCAAAAAAGAAACTGATCACGAAGACAATCTTTTAGCTTGGTACAAAGGTGAGTAAGCTGCCAACTCTACAGTGGCCTAATCAGCGGATAATACTGCCCATAACAATCCTGTCCAGCAAGGACCAGTTATGGCCTGTTTAACCGTGCTCATCAGACACCAATAAATATGAGAGCAGTGTACAACTAGCAACCCCAAAGAGCCATGAAATATGAGAAAGATTACTACTTACCAATATGATCAGCAGCCCGGGCACTCATCTGCTTCAAACTGACGATTGGTTCTAATAGAGAATAATGGAGGTAATTTACAAACTAAATTCTGAGTGCTCAGTAGAAGTAGTTTCAGGTTTGAAAAACCTGGGTACCAGTCCAGATTATTGATCCCATAACCATAGTAAATGTTTAACCTATGTGTAACATATATGTTAGTTAGAATCAAGTACAAGCTACTGTTTTATTATTACAGGGAAAAAGGAAATCAGTTTTAAAAATGTGATTCTTTCTTATTAAAATTGAGTCTAAGGAAGATGTCCTTACCATAATTCACAGCTTTTTAGATAACGGGTCTCCGGATAACAGATGCCTGTATTGACATACCCCATTCAGAATTCAAACTGATGCAAAAGTGACATCCCCTGAACCCAATGCCCAAGGGATGGAACTTTCTTTCGATTGAATCATTGTATTTTCAGGTCTAGTGTAGATGGAAAAACAGCACTGACTATACTGAGCATCGGAAATCAAGTTGCTCCTATAGAGAATAGTGCTTAGTGACGAGTCAAAGTGCCATGAACATGTGGTCCTTGGGCAGACACTTCTACACCAGTTAGAATTTTAAGTGGTGAGTCAGTATCACATTAAAGGAGAAAAAAAACATAACTAAAGAAGTAATGGTGCACATTAAGTTTTGGGTTTCTGTACCAGCCCAAGGCAACCACAGCCCTTTAGCAGGGAAGATCTGTGCCCCCAAAAATGCCCCAGTAGCCCCCATCTTCTTTTCTGCTGATTCCCTGCACATGCTCTGTGCTGCTGTCACTTACTGAGCTTAGGGACCCACTCATAATATACTGTATGGCACACACACCATTAAATTCATACTACTGGGTGCTTTCTAAGTGCTAATTTTAAAGGGGAAGGAAAGGCAAAATCACTTGGGGGTGCCAAAATGTTAAGCACCCCCAAGTGACTTTAACCGCTTACCTTGTACCCCGGGCTGGTGCCCCTGTTAGGAGAAAATAGCACCAGCCCGGGGTACCTGGAGCGCAGCACTTCCTCCTTCTGCCTTCCACTTCCTAAACTGCCGGTGGCCGGGCATGCACAGTAGAGCGAAAAAGCCGACTTAAATGTTTAAGTTCGGCTTTTCACTCTACTGCGCATGCGCGCGCAGCGAAGCCGGAAGGAGGAAGCGCCGGCAGCTACCCCGGGCTGGTGCTGTTTTCTCCTGACAGCGGCACCAGCCCGGGGTAAAAGGTAGGCGGTTAAAGTCACTTGGGGGTGCCTAACATTTTGGCACCCCCAAGTGACTTTACCTTTCTTTTTCCTTTAAGGGCTGTCTCTGTATAGAGACTTGCTCCAACAGCAGTAGCAGGCAGAGAATATCTGGAGTATGGAGTTAGTAGGATGAAGATTACTAAAAGTTAGTGGATGAGGAGAGGTTACTCAGTGGGTAGAAAAGGAAGAGCTCTTAGAGTAAGGCTGGATGTACTGTAAACTCCTCTAAGCTGAACAACCTACTCTTTAGAGTAGTAAGTCATATACACTGCCATAATGTGATATATTCCTGTACTACAACATGCTGACCCCCTCCCCAAGGATGCCATCGTATACAGCCAGTGATTGAGTTCTAGCAAGGGCCTAGCTGTGTCTTCTTTTGTCTTGAACATATCAAGCTCGAGTCAGGATTAATCATCTTTGGAACTAGAATTTCTGTGAATTCTTCTGAAATAAACATTTCTCTCTTTTTTTTCTCTATTGCATCAAATCAACAACTGGAAGCACAATACACACCTAAAAGTCTCACATACCTGCACTTCTAGTTTGCACAGGTGTTTCCTGAGGCTCATGTGGTAACGTTACATATGGCATTTATGTAGGTTACTACGCATTACATTAATAACTATTTAAGTATCATAATGACTACAGTATAATAGCAACACGTTGTTTTACAGTATGAGATTCATTTCAGAGAGGATGCAGTGAAAAAAAATGAAAAAATGAAAACAATGCTACCTACCAGTAGGTGCAGGAGAGCTCATTGGTGTAGGTTCTAATGATTCTGTAGACACACGTTCACTATCCTCAAAAAGATCTAACAGAGTCTTTGAACCTAGTAGAGAATAATATAGACACAATATCAGCTGTTAGAATAGTATAAGCCCCATAACTCCACCATTTCCCAATAAGCACTCTGTTTTGGGTGTAACATTCAGGACTGACACATATAAAAAAATACTATATTTGGTCCATGCATTGCTGGTTCTATCTTTACACCCCTGCAACAATCAATAGAAGTCATGATCCATCTAGCACTGCATCAGAGAATATGGTCTGTGATTGGCTATTGGTAGCCCCTGTGTAGCCTGGCAGCCTATGGGAGGCTGTGTTCGGCAGTACATGTGTTCTTTTTCACAACCAAAGCTTGCCTTCAAGCAAAGGATTAAAAAATAAACAGCAGCATTGAGGCCACTGGGATCACTGCCCTATCCAGATCATACATTTTGGCTTGGGGTGAGTAAATTATTTGAAACTGATATTCTGCAGCCTGATAAAAAAATGAAATTCCTGGTTTTCAAAGTTTCTCTAGTGTTGGAGCACCAGAATGGTTGCAGATTAATAATGCAGAATTTCTGTGATTGTTACTTTGAAAACCCACCATGGGTTTAGAGAAATCAGTATTAACATAGGTTTACAGCACAAGCATTGCACATTGTACCTGAGCAAACAACGCTAGCATCTTCTTTGTGGTCACAGTCGTGTGCTCCAATTTTTTTATGATTGCACTGATGTAATAGTGATTCATCTCCTCTGCATTTGACATTATCTAACCAGATTTTCCCTTTCCCAAAACCAAAGGCAGCAGCAGGTGGGGCCCGGATGGCCGTTCCACATGACAGCTCTCTGCACACTACAGCTGCATCTGCCATGTCCCAATCATCATCACAAATGGTGCCCCATTCATTGTGCACAAAGATTTCCACTCTTCCCGTACAACGGTCTGGCCCGTCACTCAGCCTTACATTCAAGATACCTGGAGAAAGCATTTGAAAAAAAAATACAACCAGTAGTACAGATAATAAACAGTTTATTCCAACACACAATTTGCTCAATCTGGACAATTAAATTTACTTTCCAATTGATCCATTAAGTTCTAGGAAAGCTACTGGGAAATTATTTTAGGGCTTAAGCTGGCCATATACACACCAATATCATTTTGTACAATATCTGGACCGTGTGTGGGCTCCAAATTATCGTCCCAATAAATTTCGTACCATGGCGGACAGTTGTTTAGTCGATCGGACAGGTTAGAAAATTTGGGCCGATAATGATAAAATCCGCACATGTATTGTTTATTAGACAATATCCTTGGGGGGGACCAACAATGCATTTCTGGGAAGTCACTTTTGTATGATTGGTGTCAATTATTTCATGTTCAGAACATCCTCTGATTTGTTATTTTAGGGCTTTATCCTACAATTTAAATCTGAATACAGGTATAGGACCCATTATCCAGAATGCTCAGGACCAAGGGTATTCCGCATAAGGGGTTTTTCTGTAATTTGGATCTCCATACCTTAAGTCTGCTAAAAAATTGATAAAAAATTAATTAAACCCAATAGGATTGTTTTGCATCCAATAAGGATTAAGTATATCTTAGTTGGGATCAAGTACAAGGTTCTGTTTTATTATTACAGAGAAAAAGGAAATCATTTTTAAAATTCTGAATTATTTGATTAAAATGGAGTCTATGGTAGACGGGCTTTCCGTAATTCGGAGCTTTCTGGATAACGAGTTTCCGGATAAGGGATCCCATACCTGTATTAATTTTAGATTGTTGCAATTCAACGTACGATCGAATTCTGAATGTGTATAGCCAGCTTTACAATACCAGAACCCAGAGATATATGAACAAACCTGTGGTATCAGCAATATATAAATATATATTCCAGAGCTATTGTTGGTGATCATTCTTGTGGAAAATGAACCAATACTATAGCTACCAGGACACAGGATTGCATCTTCTACAGAGATTGCTAGGAACTTTGGGTGCCATCCAGGTTTTGATTGGCAACTCTCCAGTTTGGAATTTCAGCACTTACCTGGTTGCTACAGTCTAACTTACCCTAGCAACCAGGCAGTTGTTTGAAAGGGAGACTGGAATATGAATAGGATAGGAGCTTAAATAGAAAGACAGGTAATAAAAAGTAACAGTTGCAATAAAATTGTAGTCTCACAGAGATGTTTTTTGGCTGCCAGGGTCACTGACTCCTTTTTGAAAAATTATTATTGACTTCATTTTACTTAAGGGAGGACTCATGTTTTTCCAAAAGCCAGCATAAAATATGTATTCAGTTATTTTCAGAAACTTTACCTGCCGAAGAAAGTCCATGGAACATGACTAAAAAAGGGAAACAACAAAAAAAGTTATAATATTGAGCAAACTATTTTGGTCCAGAGCAATGAATCAGCCAACAAATTGTGACACAACAATAAACTCATTAAATCATCTGAACATCGTTGACATCTTTGGTGCATTTCACTCATGTGCAAACACTATGGGGCAGATTTACTAATCCACGAACCGACCAAACGCGTTTTTTCGTAATGATCGGTATTTTTGCAACTTTTTCGTCGCCATCGCAACTTTTTTGTATGTCCCGTGATTTTTTCCTTGCTGTTACGACTTTATCGTATATTTCCCGCGACTTTTTCGTTGCCGTCACAAAAAAAATCGGATTGGTTTTTCAGCCGTTTACTATTGATCAATACGAAAAAATTGCGACGGCGACGAAAAAGTCGCGCAAAATACAAAAAAAAGTGGCGGAGACGAAAAAGTCTCAAAATTTTCGTTTCCAATCCGATTTTTTCCCATTCGGATTCGTGGATTAGTAAATGTGCCCCTATTTGTAACCAACTTTATGGTGCTGGAACTTTTCAAATCTATAGCATGTTTAAAGTAGAGAGTTTCAGAGTATGTAGCCGAGGGGTTTTCTTTTTTTTGAGTTTTGAATAGCAATTTGCTGGTCTTACTTTGCCCTGTGGTTCTGTACACACAAAGGGAAGCAGAAAAGCTAAATGCAGAGAAAACTGAACACGATTTAGTCTGATGTCTACTCTTATGTGCTTGGAAATCAGTCTGGGAAACCAATATAAGTCCAATACAAGTAACAAGTTTTCTACAATATTTAGGACAGCAAATATGTTCTCCCACATCTCACCCTACTTGATGTGAAGGGTGAGCCCTACAACATGCTGCAGTTTTCAGCCAATGAGAGAAAGTTAAACAGCCATATAAATGTAAAATAAATATAAATAAGCATTTATATTTTGTATATATACAAAGTGCAACAATAACTATCAACAAAAATGTTCATACCACATACAATGCTTTACATTTTTGTTTAATTTATATGAAGCTGTCTCTCTCAGATGGGAACAAACAATTCACATAGAAATGCTATCACTTACCGAATACAACAGGCAGAAGGAATGCCATCTTTCTGTAAAGGTAAGCTTGCTATCTGCACCAAATGTGATCCCACCAAGCTGCCACCCAAGAAAAATATAAAGTCACCCTGAAGTTTTGCAGTACTGGGTGGTAGTGAGGACAGCTAATAATTATTTTCAGGAAATGACTTGAATCTGCTGACTCTGCATTTCCTTGAGTTTTATTATACGTCATGGGTCCAGCCCTCAATGTTAGCAGTAATTTTTACCAGTAATTACCACAAGAAATCTGTAATGGTTCATTAAAACTAATTTTGTTGCTGTGAAAACCAGATCAGGCGATTTGTGTCCAAAATCACAGTTTGCACAATGCACTTGAGGTCGTACTTGACCCACTATAACACGGGATATTTTGCCACCCACAATAAATCTTGGCTAGTACAAGTGATAAAATGTCACTTGTTTCCTTTCCACTGCCTACTTTCTGAAGTGGCCCTAAGTATCCTCGAGAGGATTTTTACATTATTGCTGGTAGGAAAGCATTTAAAGTAGATTATTTGCCCACAGTAGAGGAGATTTATTGCAGGTCACTAATCTCCCGGTGTGTCATTGCCCTAACAAGCAGGTGGCAGCACTAAGAGGAGAAAAATAGAATGCTAAATGATTAAACAAATATAAGGCCAACTGCAAAGATACCTAGAAATCTTTTGTTCAAAACACAAAGAAGGGCCATTTTAGATACAGTTTCCCTTTTTGTGGTCAAATGGGCTGTTCTTGAAATTAGGAACTTCACTGATACTTAGGAAGTCAGCAGAATTAAAACTGTAAAATGAATTTATTAGCACACAGCATATCTAAAAAAGAATGGAAACACAGATGTCTTTAAAAATGTCCACATCATATTAGACTTGCACAAAATGATCTGTAACATGTGTTGCCCTGTAACATGTATTTTTTAGCCATGTCTCTGAATTTAAAAGTCATCTGGTCACCCTATGTGAGAGTAATTGAGGGGGAGGCCAATTAAAAGAGAGATACAATAGTCAATGAGTTATATGATTAATCAGAATGTTGGTGGCATCCTGGTTGACTAATGATCATATTTTGCAAATATATCTTAAGTGAAAGTGACATGATTTCATTATAGCAGAATGAAGGATTAGCTCTAGGCACTCTGGGCCCAGGGAGATGAGGGGTGGGGGGTTGTTAAGGGAAAATATTATACTCCATTCCAGGAGAAAGTGAAAGTGTTTTTTGAGACAGGAGTGAAAACCAGGACAGGACAGTCTCACAAAGGACAAGAGAATGGAGGGACTGGAGGAGGAAGAGAGGGTTCAAGGGACAGGGTCTATGGTTAAAGGCTACAGAAAGGTCTAGGAGTATTAGCAATAATAAGTGTTTTTGCTGATAACAGTCTTGTTAAAGCAGTTTTAGTGGAACATTGTGGACTAAATCCAAGGAATACCCCAGTGAGAACCTAAATTTTGAAATAAATGAGGAAATCATGAACAATAATGTCTTCGGGAAGTAATACTTCTGGTGTATATTGGTGTCACTGTGAGGCTTACATGTGCTTACATGATGATATATTAGGATTCATTTGTCATGGACCACAACATATATTTATTTTTGCAGGCAGATTACTAAACTCTGTGCCCATTTAGTCACTGTCTGATATCCTACTTACAACATGAAAAATATGTAAATACAGGGTTCACTTTAAATACTAAAATCCCAAGTGGCCTTGGACTTTTAACTTGAATAATATGCAATAATTAGAATCAATAATATTATAATGATAAGTAGTGCCCTACAATACCCTATTTTCTTTGCAGGGCCACATTTTCTAAAAAGGCTTTGGTGGTCAGCCTGTCTCTCTCTATCTATCATCTGTCTGTCTGTCTATCTATCTATCTATCTATCTGTCTATCTATCTAGCTATCATATATAACAACGTAAACACAAAATCTGCCACTGTAGCTAAATCCAGCAGTTGATCTCAGGAAGAGGCTGGCCATCCCCTCTCTTCCATGGCTGGTGCATATGCCAACAGGGCAGGGCTGGTGCCTAGGGTAAAGTTGGACATAGATACAGCACTACTACTATGTGCAAACATTGGGGCTCATTTATCAATACTGGACTAATTTGCCTGTGGACAGTAATCTATAGCAACCAATCAGTGATTGGAATTTTTCAGTCAGCTGTAGGTAGAACAACGAATGCAACAATTTGATTGGTTGCCATGGGTTTCTGCCCACATGCAAATTTGCCCAATGCTGATAAATGACCCCTATTGTGTCTTGATTGTGGGTTCATATCAGCGCAGTACTGCTACAATCCTGGAAAGCACAAGGCATTTAGGTACAATATATAAATGTTATTCACATTATATTATGTGCTATGTTCATATTAATTCTTGCTTACTGCACTGAACCTTCATCTCTCTACATATAAACCTTTATCTGTACATAACATCTTAGAAGAGTGGAGGCAAGTGAAGCAACAGGTAAAGCTCCATAAGGCACTTTATAGAAAAAAACTGTTGTAAGGCACTAAGGTGTCCTTTGGGGATTATGTATGGCTCCTGCATTGTACCAGTTTGCAAATAAATGTATTGCAGCATTACAGGGACCACGCAGTATAACTAGACTCAGAAATGTAATTTAAACTTAATACAACTTAAGACTTAATAATAAAAAGACTTCATAATAAAAACGGGACCAAAAATATAAAACAATATTTTAATGTGCAATGAAACATACCCAGCACAATACCAACTCATGCAGTTTGTATAAAATACTGTATTACCTTTACTGGTTTTGTATATTGAGCATTGCCCTATTCCTGCAGGTTCCATTCACAGTCACCTATATGCTATGCAGCTATTAAAAGCAGTGGGGCCCAATATACAACATTATCACTGCCAATATATGATATTTAAAGGAACTGTAACACCAAAAAATGAAAGAGCTTTCAAGTAATAAAAATATAATGCACTGTTGCCCTGCACTGGTAAAACTGGTGTGTTTGCTACAGTAACTCTACTATAATTTATAAAATAAGCTGCTGTGTTGCCATGGGGGCAGCCATTCAAGCTGGAAAAAAGGCACAGGTTACATAGCAGATAACAGATAAGTTCTGTAGAATACAATAGTGTGTTATCTGTTATCTGCTATGTGCCTGTGCCTTTTCTCCTTTGAATGGTTGCCTCCATGGCTACATAGCAGCTTATTTATATAAATTATAGTAGACTTTCTGAAGTAAACACACAACTTTTACCAGTGCAGGGCAGCACCACATTATATTTTAGTTACTTTTATACACTTTCATTTTTTGGTGTTACTGTTCCTTTAATATGACAGGGCAATTCTTCTACCCTTGCGTTTATGGTTGTTTCCCCTGATAAGGAGATTTCTGACTAGCCATATGATTGGACCCAATGTGCTATACAAAGATGTGGTATGAGAAACCAAGTTTCCACCCATAATAAATAATGAAGAATCACATTTCTTAGATCGCGGCTCCCTCTACAAACCAGCGTAGGGACCAGGAATGGCAACTTGTGATTGTCCAGCTGCCGCCAGCTACAAAATATGCATTAGTAAAGAATATTTTCTTTGCCATAACCGGAGTCTGCAATATGAATGTTTCTGCGTGCCTAAATAAACAAAATATTGATGATGATTACAAAGGCTCACAAGTGTGTCAGTTCTGATTTAAAACCTTAATTAAAAAAAAACACGGAAATATATAATATTAAATAAACATAAAAAACTTTTAAAATAAATTTTAACACATTTTATGTAATTGTTGTGAAATATTAGCAGACTGGGAAACACAATATAAAACATAAATATTCATGGGCAAAAGTGAAATATTTGCCAAGGCCACACCAGTAATCACTACACACATTATGTACCGTCCTACTGCAATCTACTAAATGTCTTTCCTGAACTCCTGCACAATAGTGTAGCCAAGCCAATTCCAGCCCCCCGTGACTTTGTATCCACAGTTCTTGAAGAGCCCAATGGCTGCTTTTGCCACCACGGAAGTGTAAAGAACAATGCCCCGAAAGCCTTTCTTCTTAGCATGGTCCTCAAAGAACTTTAAAAGATGGGTTCCCACTCCTGAACGTCTGTACCAGCGGCTGACTGACATCCTTTTCAGCTCAACTGTCTGATGATCTTGGGTAGGCTCAAGGGCCACACATCCACAGATGTCATCCTGGTCATACACTGCCACCCAGATTTTGCGTTGGCCAATGCTGTAATACGAGTAGATCTGCTTCAGGTCGGGAGAGCGCCACAGCAGTAACTTCAGGCCCACAATAGTCAGAAGAACAGGAATGACCAGAGCAACGCTAAAGGAATTCAAGATGAAGCGCAGGCCGCTACTTGCAACTGCCATAAGCAGTAAAGTCATAGGCCGTGTCAGAATGTAGAGGATTAAACGGTTTTCTGTATCCTTGAAGCCGTCCTGTGGGAACAAAATCAAATGTAAAGTGGTATAGGGTCCAAAAGATGCACAGGCTTTTTTTTCCTTGGACTGGTATAACCAGAAGGCATTAACAAAGAGAACTATAGCACCACTCATTGATGTGTCTATCTCATTCTGCCCATCTGGTTTCTGTGTTAGGATCTACCCCTCCCTTGCATCAGGGGAAGAAGCTGCACAATGTGGAACCAGGAGAAGCAGGATGTAGTTATGCATGACCAGAGAGTATAATAAACATGGGCTGCAGAAACTGCAGCATTGCATGGGTATAGACAAACATACAGCAGCCCGATGGACTGATACAGGAGCCCCAGACAACACAGAAACCCCTAATATACCTATTGCTGTAATCTGTATGAATAAATACCATTTTTATATGCTGAAATCCACCTGCAAAACAGTTCTTCTCTTTCTGCATCATTTGAAATCCTGGCAGAGGAGGGGGGACTAAAACATTGATATTACAAATAGTACCAACTTCTCCTCAGCTAACAGAAAGCATGACAACGTGATGTTTCTTTCCTTATTGACATCACATGTGCAGGGAATTGTGGGATTGGGAGGATGCAGGCTAAAGGTAGGCTGAGGACAAGTGACTACTGTTAACAGTATGAGAATGAATGAGATACGCTCGGGTGCAGGCACATGTAGCCGAAATACGCATAAAAACGCGAGAAAATGACAAGCCTCTTGTTTTTTATGCGTATTTCGGCTACATGTGCCTGCACCCGAGTGTATCTCATTCATTTGGGTGCAGGCACAGGTAGGGTGTATTTACAGTAGCGGGGCGTATTCTCGGCAAGCGTTTTTCGGCTTGCTGAGAATACACCACGTCTGACATCAGCCTAAAGTGGTGGTTTTGGCATATGGCTCCAACCTTTGTTTCAGGCACCTACGCACGTTCACATTCCCCCCGCCACAAACCCACCCTCCCTGTGGCTGAATTTACTGAGCTGCCGGTGGGAAACGTGACAGCAGGGGAATAAACAAACTCTTTTTTGTTTTGTTTTTTTATAATTTTTGAATTATTTGCATTCTTCTTCTGGCTGTGACCCCATAGCCCAACTATTGCTATTCAGGTGCTTTCCTATTTATATTTAAGTCTCTCATTCAAACCACTGACTGGTTGCTAGGTAAATTAGAATGGTAGAAACCAGATAGCTGCTAAAATTCCAGACTGGAGAACTGTACAACATGATAAATAATATGAAAACACAAATAATAAATAATGAAGACCAATTGCAAATTGTCTCAGAATATCACTCTCTACATCATATTAAAAGTTTAATTAAAGGTGAACAACCCCTTTAATAGTTTTGGTAACACTGAGGACAAAATTTGTTGGCCAACTTAATAAGTACTCTTTTTTGCTTTTTGAATACACTTATGGTATGCAAAGAATTCTTTATACTGATATTTACCTTCAACATTTCCAGTACCACGGGTGCTTCCTCCTCTCGCATCTCCCGCACAGACAGCTGGTTCTCATCAATAAAGGGCATGGTTAGGGCTTTTCCAAGTAGGTGCTCTTTAAAGAAATGTAAGCAAAGGTGGTTTGTTCTTGGCAAAAAAATGTGTTAAATGAGCAACAAGTTAAATACAATTGTCACATGATTAGATCACAAAGTAATAACTAACTAAGGACTTAAATGAAAGTCTAGTGTAGTCCCAAAATAGATACGGAGTATCCAGAAGCTGCCAATATGGGATGCAAGTAGTCCTGGCTCCCCAAAAAAGCTGTCAGTGTGTATAACCAAATTGCCCAGAGTGCAGACTAACCATACTTTGCCTTGGGATGATTTTACTGGCCAGGAATATACACGGGTATGTATTGTGGCTCTCCTGCTTTTGCCTGCCTGTAAGTAAAAAAAAAAAAAAGGGGAAATACGCTGTGTGTGGCTCACCATAATGCCATTGAATGAGTATCACTTAAGAAAGGGAAAGGCCACATTTTCTTGCAGAAGTCACCAAAATGTCAAGTGCAATAGGAATGGGAAACCCCATTCACAGCCAGATATAAGTAAACTACAGCTCCAAATATGCTTTTGACATTTGCACAGGTATGGGGTCAGTTATCCAGAAACCCATTATCCAGAAAGTTACGAATTATGGAAGGACCATCTCCCATAGACTGCATTATAAGCAAATAATTTACATTTTTAAAAATGATTTTATTTTCTGTAATAATGAAACAGTACCTTGTACTTGATCCCAACTAAGATATAATTAATCCTTATTGGGGGCAGAACAGCCCTATTGGGTTTATTTAATGGTTAAATGATTCCCTTTTCTCTGTAATAATGAAACAGTACCTTGTACTTGATCCCAACTAAGATATATTTTATCCTTACTGGGGGTAGATCCAAATTATGAAAAGATCCCTTATCCAGGAAACCCCTGGTCCTGATCATTCTAGATAACAGGTTCCCACACCTGTTATTTCAGCAACATGCTATGGTGGGCCATAGGCAGGTCCGGACGAGGATTTAAAATAGGCCCTGGCAGCAGCCCACTATAAATAGTGACTGTCTATGGCATCTTACAGCAACAACTCTGGCATTTGCCAGAACCCACAGAATGCCAGTCCAGCTCTGGCCACATGTTGGGGGCTTTCTATGCTACTGAAACAGATAAAGCTACCAGTAAGGCTAAACCAGTCTGAACCAATCAAGACCCTCTGTGCCACTGTACCTTAAAATATCAAATTTAGGGTATATTCTTGGTGAGGGTTTAGAATAAAAAATCATTCTTTGATCTAAGAAGAAAAGCAGATGTGTAACCTGTAGTTTAAATTCCCTCATGGGATAGCCAGTAAAATATAAACTAAACTAAAATACATTGGTGTTGAGAGATAATCATGAGGATTGCTGCAGTATACTTACATTGCCCTCACCTCACACGCAAGGCTCTCAAAGTGTTAATTACATTAGCTAGAAGCAATATATACAGTACAACCCATGTGGAAAGAACCACAACCCACAATAATACACAATACAATGATACACGTGACTAGCGGTGTCTGGTTTACCTATGGGGGAGACCAGAAAGTAAAAGCATGATCTTTAATTCTGTGCCTCTTCCGAACTCACTCCCTGCAGGAAAGAGGGGGTTAACCATTGCACCCCAGGTCCCACAGGCCTTTGCTGGGGGGGAGACATGGATGGTGAATAACTGCATGCAGCTCATATGTACGGCTGTATCTTATGCACTGACCTTTCCTTTAATAGATTACAGCAGGCTTTGTCTCATCCAGCCAGGGACTCCATGATGCCAGTGGGTGAGGGGGAGGATCTGTCAGCTGAGAGCAGCTGCTGCTGGAGGAGGGGGTGTGTCCTATAGTAAATGCCTGCTGCTGGGCTGCCTGGGCTGGATAGATTCAGCCAGAGACTAATGGCAGGGCCAGCTGCTATAGCTCTTGTCTGACTGTCTGCAGCATATGTTTATCTATACTGTTCCACTGTATATAGTGACTCCCGCACACTGATACGATGACTCCAAGATATTTCCAGCAGTGGTGTAAACTGAGCTGTCCCCAGCAAAAATAACTGCAGGGAGGTCTGCTAATTAACCCACGTGCCTGCAAATCCCTAGTTGTGGGTGGGTCAAAAGATGTACAATATTGTAATAACTGATCTTTCAGCACCATAGGTTCTGCATCTCTTGTTTGCTGTAGGGAGTTAGGGTCCTAATGGGTGCTCATTGCACTCCTACAGCTTGTGTTATGGATTCCAAAACAATTAGTACTATGTAGAGCTTGATATTCTGAGACAAATTGCAACTGGTCTTCATTTTTAATTTTCTGTGGTTTTTGAATTATTTTGCTTTTTTGTTCAGCAGCTCTCCAGTTTGGAATTTCAGAAGGTATCTGGTTGCTAGGGTTCAAACTATCCTAGCAACCAGGCAGTGGTTTAAATGAAAAATTGGAATATGAATGGGAGAGGAGGTGAATAGAAAGATAAATCATATAAAGTAGCAATAACAATAAAATTGTAGTCTCACAGAGCAATAGTTTTTTGGCTGCTGGGGTCAGGGACCCCCACTTAAAAGCTGCAAAGAGTTAGTATAAGAAGGCCAAAAATTCAACAATTATAAGAAATAAAAAATGAAGACCAAATTAAAAGTTGCTAAGAATTGGCCGTTCTATAATATAGTTCACTTAAAGTGGACCTGTCACCCAGACATAAGACAAAATCATTTTTTTATTAACACATCCATACCCATTATAAAAGCATTTACAAATCCCAGCTGTCAGTCATATATTGCCTGCCTAAGGCATAGGGGTGGGGCAGACAGTTACTTTCACTTTCAGTTCAGAACTTCTTAGATGTTGCTGCCCTCCTCACATTCCCCCTCCCTCCTCACCATGTAATTGTATAACCAGTGCATGGACATCAGGTCCCCCCATACTGGAACACAAAAAAGATTTTGGCAGGATGCAATACCTGCTTTGATAACAGTGTCCACAAAATGGCCCCTGACTGCTTGCTGCAATTGGGAATTCCTAGGCTGAAGAAAATAAGATTAAAGTAATTTATATACTGTAAGTAAAGTTTATTTTGCTTGACAAACACAATAAAAAACAATTTGGAATTATTTCTTAAGGTGACATTGTGGACTATCCCTTTAATAAAACTCCCACTGTGCATTGCTCTGCCCCAAGCTCTGATGAGGCCTTGGATCTGGCTTCTTCCCCTGGGGCTGCAGTGTAGAAAAGTACTATACAAAAGCAGTAATGCATTCATCCTAACTGTCCCGTTTTTTTGCGGAACAGTCCCTCTTTTGACAGCTCAGCCCGCTGTCCCAGATTGTTACTGAAAAGTCCCTCATTTCCCTTTGATCTCCTGCACTGAATGCTAGAAAAGATACAAAGTTTCTCAAACTTAATTAAAAAGTAACTTTTGCAGAGAGCCCAGAAAGTTAACAAGCTACACCTGCGCTGTGATAAAATTGTAACTAAGAAGCTAAACAGGTGCCTTGGGGGAACTGAGACTTGCAGCTTAAAGGGTAATTTCAGCTTTTTTTAACAAAACTATAACACAGAAAAAAAAAACCCAGAAATGTGTTCAGACTTTACATAACCTGCCAAATTTAGTCAAATGGGAGTGGTATTTAGGGGGTGTGGTCGTAAAAATGGACATGTCACATTTCTTTTTGTCCCTCTTTGCATTTTCAAAAGGTTGGGAGGTATGGTAATGTCTGGGTGCACACAAAACAAATACTCGATATAGTCCAGCGCTCACAGGTTTTTTATAAAGGGGATATAAATATATTGGAATGCAATTTAAACAAAAGCATATCAGGAACAAATATATTGTATTTTCTGCATGACTACAAGCAGATTCTATAAACACTGCCACACATCTCATATACTTAGTAAGAATCATCTCAGCTGTCTCATTTACAGTTTGATGGAAATCACTTGGCATTGGGACACATGGGGCAAAAGGGAGTACTTACAAAAAAAACCTTAATAACAAAAATTAACCTAAATAATAACTCAGAGACAAAGAATATGGTGGAATCGCAATGGAGTTTTTTGGGGGTCAGAGAAATTCAAACTTACCAAAATGATTATTTTATTGCATACCCAGTATAGTCACACATTGGGGGCCATTTACACCACAACCACTGGGGGAGTATATATCAGTGTCTGTAAGCCCTCCCATTCCCTAGTTAGTAAATCACCTGGGGCCCTCTAGCCCTTTACAGCCAATCCCTATGAAGTAACTATTCCCAGGTGCCACTAATGGCGCTCGCACCTGGGCCATTAACCCATTCAATACTTCAGGCCTCCTTCTGTCCCATGTGGCCCCTTCGCTGGTATGCCCAACTGTGCCCATGCCAGGAGGGTGAATTGGAATAAAATGCCTCTGTAAATGGTCCTGCACAATATCAACTAGAAAGTGCACCAGTAGGCATCAAAATTAAAGGCATTCTCACTTCACTTTCCAAAATAGTCATACAGCAATATTTACACATTTGGAATATGGATTTTAAACATTCAGGATGCCAGCTGAAGAACAATGGATCCCATGTGCAAGCAGTCCCTGTAAATACTGGGGGCTGAGCTGATGCACCTGAGCAGTACCCCCAGCCATTACCTGAGGGATGTATTGCTCCTAGGAGGTGCAGCGCAGACCTCTGCTTTCCCTCTCAGTCTCCTGGAGGCCCCCCGTCACCCCCCTTTTCCTGGCTACTGGGTATTTAACTAATGCATTCTGTGAGCTCACAGGAAGAGTGCCCTGCATTTCCAGAGAACAGGGGAACAGAGCAGGAAATATTCGTTCCCACCAGAAACAAATGGGGGGAGCTGTACAAGATCCGAGAAATGTGTTGCCATCCTTATTAGAGAGTAGCATCGTTCTGGGGGGCAGGGAGTTACACTTAGGGGCAGATTTATCAAAATGTGAGTTTAGAGCTTAATACATAAACACTCAACTACAATCTATTTATTCCTATGGGGTTTCTAGATGCATATTTATCAAAAGCTGAGTTTTAACTTTCACATATTGATAAATACACTTCTAAATTTACCCATAGGAATGAATAGAAAGTGGATGAGTTTTCATGTATTAAGCTCTAAACTCACATTTTGATAAATCTGCCCCTTAGTATACTTTCAACCTGTGGATATGTAACTAAAATCCTTTATTTACACACTGTATACCCTTTGGCAATAAATAAATAAATGCTGGGCTAGCGTTACAGAAGAGACAACCCTGGGCAATACAGGATGGCGTAACCACCAGCTTAAAGATAAACTACATACAGGTATGGGACCTGTTATCAAGAATGCACAGGACCTGGGTTTTTTTCCATAATTCCATAAGGAATTTTTCCATAATTTGGATCTCCATACCTTATGTCTACTAAAATATTATTTAAACCCATAAGGATTGTTTTGCCTCCAATAAGGATTAATACATTCGACACTTGTAATAATTAAACAGAGCTGTTCAGTTGGGCCTGCAACTACTTTGTGAAAAGAGCAAAAGCCTGTGACGTTTGCATGTAGATAGAGCTTTAAGGAAATAACACAGCAGTTCAATTACACAAGCAACTTTTGGAAGGTAAAACAGATCAACCTTTGCAGGTTTGTAGCTTACAAGATATAATCATAATATTATGAGACATAACACACTTTATCAGGGTGGATGTATTGCACCTACAGTATATACAGCAAATGGTTGGTTTTTATGAAGATCAGCTCACCATTTAGTCATGGAAGTTGCTAAATATATATGGTTAGAGGTACACAGTTCAACAATGCAGGAGCTGAAAAGACTGTTTTAACTTTATCCCTTCCTGACTTCCTTCATCTCTAACTCTTATCCCCTTTTCTTTCATTTCACACCTGCATCTTCACTCACTTCAGCTTTCAGTTGGTGCACTGGTGCTTACTCCATCCTTCCCACAAGGAACTCCAGCCCACCATGATGATGTTACAATTGCCATTGGGACAGTATTTGCTCTGGGCACCTCTATCCAGAAGCAGCCTGGTGCACACAAAAATGGAGCAGAATCAGCTTTTCCATTCTTTTAATGCTCAACTCCTTGTCTATACCTTTTTGAGAAAACCTAGCAACCAGAAAGTGTAGTGTAGTAAACCTCACTACAAACAGATTGTTATCACATGTCAACTTGGCCACCTTTGAAAATGTTAAAGGCTTACTGGTTGGTTTATAGGCCCAAAATGATGGTTTCCCTGGCTGTGAATATCCTATTGGGGATCATTCACAAACTGATCAGGAAGGCTGTCTTCCCCTAACTCATCGTGGGCCTCCCTCAAATGCCATTATGCCATTATGAAAAAGGCAATATAAAGATGGAAACAGGAGCCCATTATACAGTAAAAGTACCACTGGTCTGCATTTACCACAGGACATGTTCCAGAAACTCTGCCTTCAGGAAAAATCTATCTTTACCATGGCTAAAGTATGTGCCCATGCTACATGACATAGGGAGCGCCAGCACAATAAACCACAGTGGACAGTGAGAGGCAGTGCTTTTTATATATTATACATATCTATTATACATCTACTGTATATTATATCCACATCCATGAATAAGTTTCTTACCCTGCATAAAAACACACATACTTATGCTATACATAAGACACAGAATGGATTTAACAGCACTCTGTGCAACTATACAATAAGTCATCAATTTTAGCTTTACGGCACTTGCAGCTGCATTTATATATGAGCCCTGATTATGTTTTTGGTACTAGGTATGGAGTTATTAAACTAACCCAATATCCACTATTTATTTATTTTTTCTGTAAATCCATAGCAGTAAGATTTTAAATTAATTATAAAATATGCATTATAGTACAGTGTTGGACTGAACTGGTGGGACACTGGGAAAAAACCCAGCGGGTACCATCACTCAGGGACCTCGCCAATCCAGGTTTGCTCCCTGGGTGGTGGGTTCACTGATTATGTTAGGGAACTATTCCTGAAGCATGTGAATTCAATTATTAATGTTGCTTGCATTGCCAAACTGTTCTCCGGGGTGCTGCACCATTCTGTTCTGGAAAACTATACCCCCAGAATGGGTACTTAATCAACAAATAGATATTGAACTTTGCTGTAGATAATAATCTTGGCTGTAGCAAGCAATGCCAGGCAGCAGCTGCAAGGGCAAACAAGGTTTTGAGCTGTATTAAAAGGGGTATAGATTCACGGGAGGAGGGGGTTATTCTTCCCCTTTACAGAGCGCTGGTAAGGCCCCATCTAGAATATGCTGTCCAGTTCTGGTCTCCAGTGCTCAAACGGGACATTATTGAGTTAGAGAGGGTCCAGAGAAGGGCAACTAAGCTGGTAAAGGGTATGGAAAGTCTCAGTTATGAAGAAAGACTGGCCAAGTTGGGATTGTTTACACTGGAGAAGAAGTGGTTCACCTCTATGTAAACTTTTAGTATGGTATAGAATGGCCAATTCTAATTAACATTTCAATTGGTATTCATTAATTTATTTGTTATAGATTTTGAAATATTTGCCTTCTCATTCTTCTTCTAACTCTTTGCAGATTTCAAATGGGGGTCACTGACCCTGGCAGCCAAAAAATCTATTGCTCTGTGAGGCTACAGTTTTATTGTTATTGTTACTTTTAATTTGCCTTCCTCTGGATCAACTAGAAGTTAGGCAGTTTATATATAGGCATTATGGTTAAACGCCAAGGACGTACGTCTTTTTTCAATCTAACTTACTATGATAGTTTATATCATATTAAGTGGCCTATTAAAGCATCCTACTAAACTGAAATATATATATATATATACATATATATATATATATATATCAGTAAATTACCCTTTTACATCTCTTCCCTTGAGCCACCATTAAGTGATGGGCTGTGAGCTACCTCAGAGATCACATGACAGGAAATAATGCAGCTCTTACTGTAACAAGGAAAAGCAAGAGAGTAAAAGACAGAACTTTGTCGGTTAATTGACCTAACATGTATGTGTGCACTTGGTTTGTTTGTGTGCACCATGAATCATATACTACTAAAAAAGTATATTTTTATGAAAAAAGTTTATTTAAATTTAGCAGGGTTTTACATATAACCTTTTTAATGTACTATATTTTATAGAGACCTACATTGTTCGGGGGTATCGTTACCCTTTAAGGGCAAGGGCACACGGTGCATATATCCACTTCATCTCAGCCCTGCATTTTTTTTCAGGCTAGGAGAAGCGGATCTGCTTGCCTACGCTGCACTATGTGCCTGCTCTAAAAACGACAGTAACTGACTGAGTGTGGGCACACAGAGCAGAGCAGAAGTCGGCCTGAAAAACACAAAAGCAGACATTTTTCAGGTTGACCCTCGGCCTTTCCACTCCGCGTGCCCACACTCAGGCAGTTACTGTAGTTTTTAGTGCAGGTGCATGTACACACACACAGACTGCGGATAGTCTGATTCAGTAGCTTATCAAGGCCTGTGTATGGGGCCCTCAGATGGTCCTGCATCACTGATATCTGGCTTTGTGCATGTTTAAAATGCCATTAGGACGAGGAACGTATTGGCGAGCTGTCTTCATCCTGACGGCCTCTATGCTGGCACTGCGATATAATGGTTTGGCCCAAGGCCTGAATGATACGATCAATTCGATATCACCCACTTCAAGGTGGGCATATCGGGGAAACAGGGCCGGAACTAGGGGTAGGCAGAAGAGGCAGCTGCCTAGGGCGCAATGATTAGGGGGCGCCAGGCAGAAGCCTCTGCTGCCTACCCCTAGTTCCCCTACTTTGCCATTGCCCCCGCCGCTAATGACAAGTGGCGGGGGCAATGACCCACGGCATCGCACCCCCCTCAAACTGCGCATGCGCGCCAACGGAGGGGGCGGGGCGGGCGAGGTGGCCAACTGGGTTGCCTAGGGCGCCCGGACGGCTTGGCCCGCCCCTGCGGGGAAAGATCAGCTCGTTTTGGCGAATAAGATCTTTCTATGGCCAGCTTGATTTGCAATGGTAAAACTGTGAGAATAAAGGATTTTAGCTACAGACTGGTTACTTCCTGTACAACTGTGACCCCTTGCCCATCGCAGCAGAACAGTGCAAGCTACTCTCTTTTTATGATGGCAGCACAAGGTCCAGCTTGTGCACATCTTCCCCCCTTTGGTTTGTGGTGGGAACGAATATTTCCTGCTCCGTTCCCCTGTTATCTGGAAATGCAGGGCACTCTTCCTGTGAGCTCACAGAATGCATTAGTTAAATACCCAGTAGCCAGGAAAAGGGGGGTGAGGAGGGGCTTGCTTGCAGCCGGCTGAGAGGGAAGGGAGAGGGTCGGCACTGCACATCTGTACTGGCTGCTTCTCACATACTAGGAACAATACGTCCCTCAGGTAACGGCTGGGGCTACTGCTCAGGTGCATCAGCTCAGCCCCCAGTTTACAGGGATGGGATCCATTGTTCTGCAGCTGGCATGCTACATGGGCATTTCCCAAATCTGTTCATGCAAGGAAAATTGTATTCTCTGCTCTTATTATAAGCAGGAGATGCATTATGGCATTCCCATGGTTAGTTCCATGGGTATTTAGGCTGATTTTCATTTTGGTGCCTGTTATCACTTTCTAGGCAAATGCACAGGACCTCGTACAGTGGCATCGCGTGCCAGCTTACCTTGCTCTTTATGTTCCACCAAAGTGCCAATGTGGCAGCCAGCGACAACCATGATATCATTCCTGTATGTATCTGTTGTAGTGTTTATGACATGCAATGGGATAGAACTGATGAATCTGTAAAATGCACAAGTGCGGGATCTATTATCCAGAATGCTTTCTGGATAAGGATATTCTGTCATTTGAATCCCCATACCTTAAGTGAACTAAAAATGATTAAAACATTAAATAAACCCAGTAGGAAAGTTTTTCCACCAATAAAGGTTAATTATATATATATATATATATATATATATATATATATATCTTAGTTTGGATAAAATAACAGGTTCTGTTTTATTACTACAGAGAAAAAGGAAATATGCTTTGAAATGTTGGATTATTTGCTTAAAATGGAGTCTATGGGAGATGACCTTCCTGTAATTTGGAGGTTTCTGGATAATGGGTTTCCAGATAACGGACCTTTTGTTAGAAGCAATATATCACAATACAGAGTGATATATTGTATATTTAAAAGATTGGTCACTGTTTAATACAAGAATAGAATCTAATATCTAAAAACCTATTATCCAGAAAGCTCTGATGCAATTTCCCATAGACTCTAAAAATAATTCTTTTTTTTTTATATTTAAATGAAGTATATTCTCCATAAAGCACTATGGAATGTGTCAGTGCTATATAAATAACAAGTAATAAAACAGTAGTTTATATTTAATCCTAACCAAGCTGTATGAATACATATTAGTTGCAATATGGATCTTTTTTCTTATTGCTCTTTATATAATATGTAAAATGTGTTTATAGCCTTTTGGTGTGTGATGAGCTAAATTATGGAACAATTCCATTAAATGGAAAACCCCAGGTCCCATGTAATCTGGTTATAAATTTGGGCACTGGAGATCTTTTATGTGCCTAGAGAATAGGGAACAGGTGTACACGTGCAAGTGATTTGTCCCCACAGAAGCAATCAGGATCTTTTGGGCTGGTAGCTGTGCATCTGGGACTTATTTATAACCCTTTGTCCTTTGCATGTGTGTATGTTTATTTAAATACTGCTGTTTGTGTATGCAGCACTGTATATTATATACAGGTATGGGATCTGTCATCTGGAAGACCCTTATCTAGGGACCATCTTCCATAAACTCAATTTGAATCAAATAAATAAGATTTTTAAAAATGATTTGTTCTCTGTAGTAGTTAAACAGTACCTTGTACTTGATCCCAAGATATAATTGATCTTTACTTAAGGAAAAACAATCCTATTGGGCTTAATAATGATTACATTTTTTTAGTAGAAGTTACGGAGATTCAAATTACAGAAAGGTCCTTTATCCGGAAAACCCCAGGTCCGACCTGTATTAGTAATTTTTTTCTCATATACTGAAACAGATTATCATCTAGCATTCCACTGGTACCAGTCTGCTTTCCCTGTTGTTATGCCTTTAGGATCTAATCTTCTGCAATCCAGCACAACAGCCCTGCAATAAATATATGCACCACGTGTATTGATATAGTGCAGCAACCCAAGTGGCCATGTAATGCCTAAAGAAGTCAGTACTTTAGCCATCTCTCCTTTAAACCACTGTCCGGTTGCTAGGGTAAATAACACCCTAGCAACCAGATAGCTTCAAAAATGGAGAGCTGCCATAGAAAAAGCTAATAAATAGCTGAAAAAATATCTATTAGCAGTATAATGCCAAAATGACTTTTCTTCTCCTTTAAAGGGACAAAAGGTAAAACCCTGTTTCTTTGTCCTATTTACTTTTTCACTTGAATGAATAGGATCTGTTAGATTCTCTTCACCTTTCAGCTTTTTTTTTTACAGGAAGACAAGATCCTCAAAATGAATGCTTTTCAACCACAAATTCTTTGGTGCTCCAACTTCTCCTGACAAACATGACCTACCGATGATCACAATGGACAAAAAGGTATGTTCAGTAGTTTTCTGCCCCGCTTAGACTCTTCTGGCGCTGGCACTGAAGGTAATCATGCTGGGAGCTGATGCTTGCAATGCACATTGCTTAGGCTAATGCCACACGAGGCGTAGGGCTGATTTTTCAGCAAGCATTTTTCCGCTTGCCGAAAAAATCAGCCCTACGCCGCGTGTGGCATCAGCCTTACTAGTGCTGGAACCGCCCAGTCAGCAGGTGAAATCTGTCAGCAATTCCCATCATGAGTGTGTGTTGGTTGCAGTTGGTGTTAGGTTGAGGAACTCATAATTAAATTGTTAACTATATAAACAACTGTAAGAAGAAAAAAAATACTATTTGTGAAATTCACAATTTTAATATAAACTGATGGACTTTCAAACAGGTTTAGGGTTAAAAAAGGGATTTAGCAACACTGAATGTGTTATATGTTTGGTACTGGTGTCGCCCCTAGTTAACTGAACCAGTTAACACAAGTGTTCCATGTTGCAAAATGCTTTGGACTTCTCTGCGCTGAAGCTGGCTATAGACAGTAATATAATAACAATAATATAGTATTATACTGAAATAGATAACCTCGCACAAGAAAAAAGTGGGTGCACAATGTGTATATAATAGATTTGCAAACAGAATAGAAAAGTACACAAGTACAAGTGTGCCAGTACTTGTGTACTTTTCTATTCTGTTTGCAAATAATATAGTATTAAACTAGTGATGAGAACATTTTTTTGCCAGGCATGGATTCACAGTGAAATTCCATCCACATTTCACCATTGTGGACACGTCAAAGATGCAGTTGCGTAAAAAAGGCACAGTCACATGACAAAAAAATGCTGTCACGTCAAAAAAGTAATGCAGTAGCTTTGTTTTTTTCTTGAATATTTCAGCAGTTTTGTGAATTTTACAGTGAAGTGAAACAGGACAGATTTGCTCATCACTATATATGTGGTGGCCCACCAAGCCTGACAGATAAACATGTACTATGGATATCAGTCAGTTCAGGAATTGGGCAGGTTTGAGAATTGTATATGCAGCTGCACCACATTGGCCACTGAATAATGAATGAAAAGATTAGAAAGTATAGAGAAGCACAAAAGTCTAGATCAGTGGGACCAGTGGTTTTTAAGCAACATGTTGCTCACCAACCCCTTGGATGTTGCTCCCAGTGGCCCCAATGTAGGTGCTCATTTTTGAATTTCTGGCTTGGAGGCAAGTGTTGATTGCATAAAACCCAGTGTAAGGCCAACCAAAGCTGGCCTATAGGCTGCCAGTCCACATAAGGGCTACCAAATAGCCAAATGATGGTTGCTGTTTGGATTTATGTAGCAATATAACAATAGAAACATTAGAAAGGCATGTGTGGTCCCTTGTACACTCAGCCATCTATTTAGACTGTGGGATAAGATACCAGGTCAGCCCATGTATAAACACATGTATAAACAGCCTTAACACATAAGGATGTGCTGGTGAGTAAATGTTTCTGAACTTTGCAGCCCCTTTTTAAAATAGTTTCCCCCTCATGTAATAAAAGGCACTAAGTTTCCCTAGGAGAAGTAACCCACAGCAATTAATAAGATGTTTGCTTTTAAACAGGTGACCAGTAAATGCTACCTGCTAATTGGCTGCTATGGGTTACTGCTCCTGGGCAAGCTTAGTGCCTTTTATTACATACCATAACCCCATTAGTTCTCAGAAATATAACTACTACCCTTCTTTGGTTGGTGTTTATATAGCAATATCATTTAACATTTTTATTCTTTATTTACAGTGCAGGATTTATAAAGAAGATCTGATCTGCTTTGGTTGATTAAATATTAGAAAACTTTGTCATGGAATCTGCAAATCAGAAAACACAGTATCACCAGCCGTGGAAGGTAGACCAGTCTCCATATAGTAGAGAATGGGCACCAAGGAAGCAGCTATGGACCTCTGACATGGGACTGCTTGACAGAGAGAAAAGCAGTCTCTTTCTAAAACCGCAGTCTCTGCTTCAGTATGCAGATAGCAGCAGGCAAGGTCTACAGTCCAGGTTTAGAGAAAATGGAAGCACACATCCCATCCTGCAACATTTACCTCCCAACAGCACAAGCATGAGAGAGGACATTGTTTTTCCCAATTTTTACAATCATTTAGGGTTTACGCAACACGATGGGCCATACTATGGGGCAGTCTCATCACAATGGATTGCTGCTGGGACAGAACTCATCAAATTAAACTCTGAACCTTTTACCACCCCCCTACTAAAACCTCCTTGGAGCTTTATACAAAACTCTTCTTTCCCAGAGAGAGATCGGATGTGGAATCCCGCAGTCAAACCACATTTACACTGTGAGTATCCACCTATGGAATCTGTCAGAAGTATGGAGCAGGACTTTCTGATGCCTTCGGTTTCTTACACATCAGATGCTAAAGATCGAGAATTGTATCAAGAGAAGATAAACTCATCTATTAATCATCCCTCAGAAGACCCAGCAATCGGCCTGCCATTGGCACTTTGCGAGCCAGAAGATTTTAGTTTCCACTCCAACAGCAACTGTCTCCCTGTCAATGGGACCATAGACCTCACAGATCCATCACAAGACAGCAAGGACGAGAGCACATGTGATAGCGAGGAAAATAAATTCCTCCTAATTGATGATCGGGGAATCCCGTACACAGTCTTCAAAAAGGATCTCATAAATTCGCCAGAAACTGGGGGCGAACTTGATGAGGATTCACAGATCCCCAAAAGGTTTCATTATTGCCCCGTGTGTTTCAGGTCATTTCTTTACCTCTCTGACTTGGAGAGACACAGCATAACGCACTCAGAGCACAAACCATTTGAGTGCAAAGTGTGCGGAAAGAGCTTTAAGCGTTCATCTCATCTGCAACGCCACAAACACATCCACACAGGGGAGAGACCATTTCAATGTATTATCTGCAAAAAAGGCTTCCGGGAATCAGGTGAACTTCAGAGGCACCAGAGGGTGCACACAGGGGAGAAACCATACCAGTGTGAACTCTGCCATCTACGCTTCACAGAACGCAACACATTGCGCCGGCATACTAAACGGAAACATTTAAAGGAAATGCTATACCAACAGGACCCTGGAGATAGCAGTGACTGGGGAGAGGTAATAGAAGACATTCCTACAGAAGATAATAACACAGAATGAATTCTTGCCAATCGTAATTAATCCCGTATTTTATACAGTTGTTTAACCTATCATTGTTGTGAACAGTTACTTAAGTCAGCTGACTTCAAATGTCAAATGAATGGGGTATTTACAGAAACCTAGGTATCGTTGATGTATTCATTGTACTTGAAAATTAATGTCTGGCAGAACTGTCTTAGAAACATAGATTTGTTAATTTAAAGGCATATTGGAATTTATATAAATGAAGTGATAGGGCAATGACACGTTTTTGGTGATTTTGCCCCTGCATTGGTTCCATTGGCTCTATGGGTCCATTTGGCTACTTATTGCTGGGGTAACAATGTTCAGAATATCCTCAATAAGTAGTATGTATTTTGATGTTATGATTCATAATTTCCAGCATTCCAGGCAGCAGAAGCCTTTAAATGCCAAGCACAAGCTACTGCCAGGCTACCAGAGTCGGGCATTGGCCACTTCTGCACTGGTACATGACAGGGACAAGCAACAGATCTTGGAGAGAACTCCTTCCATATCTGATCTGGTCCTCATTATAGAGGTGCTAAGCCAAGTTTGGGCCCCCTAACTCAATAGGCAGGGAGCCCTGTAATTCCCTTCAAGCAGTATTTACTAGCACGCTATATGTTTCTTGCAATGGCACTTATACTGTGCTTACAGGGGATCTATACTCAAAAACAAAAGGGTGCTTCTCTAAGCACGTTTACAATTTATAAATAATAGCCTTTGGTGCTGGAGTTTTCATCTGTCTGCACCTTTCCAATTTACATTCATTTTGTATTTTTAGCAGTTTCTGAGATATTTGCAGTTTTAGACTTCTAATATAAGGCTTTTTGCTCAGCTGAGAGTGAGCAACCTGAGGGTTAACGGAATGCAGAAGGTGCATAAAAAATGCAAAGACAATTAGGATCCCTGACACTCTGGGCCTTTAAAAAGCTGCTGAGCTAAAGCCTGCCTAGCAGTATAAAACTCTCTAAAACTGCAAATATCTCATGAAATGCTAATAACAGAATATTAATGTAAATTTCAGAAGTGCTCAGAGTACCACTCGGAATAAGTAAGAGACATTTCGTAACTCGTACTGGGCACAAAGTGTGGCACTCTAGCAAATTAGGGTTATAATTTAAACACAGTTGCCTTTTGTTAATGTTGACTGTTGCAAAATCAAAGGTGTCTTCTACATCTGTAGATCCTATGTACTGTATGAGGAGGTGCACCAAGTCCAGGATTTGGTTCGGGATTCAGCAAAGATTCAGCCTTTTTCAGTAGCCTTTGGCCAAATCCAAGTGTCTTGCTGAACCCAATCTTTAAAATCACGTGACTTTTGGCCACGTCAACACGGAAGTAAATAAAAAAAACTTTAAGTGTGCTCATCTATTTAACCCATCCATAGCCTTGCATATGCAAATTCAGATTTGGTTCGGTATTCGGACAAATCTTTCGCAAAGGATTTGGGGTCCTGCCAAACCCAAAAATAATTGATTTGGTGCATCCCTAGTATGATGTACAACAAAGGAGTGTGAGCACTACTCAAACCCTAGCCCCAGCTCTCTACTTTTCCACCCCATTCCACAGTGACAAGCTATTATATACCACTAATATTTATTCCCTGGATGTGGGCATAAAACAGCCCATGGTTGTAGTGTTCCAGGGAGTCACAAGTATGGCCCAGCACAGTTTAGTTACGCCACTGGTTGCTCTGATGAGGAAACCTCATGTAAACAATTTTAATAAAAATAATGACCCATAATATTTGAGGTCATTCTCTGCATATCTGCATTTACATGTTGCAAGTGAATTCCCAGGAGTAGACAACAGCCCCTTAAAAGTGGGCACAAATAGAAATTATTGCCACTGTTCTATAGAATCCAATCCAGAATGTCATATCCAATCAGTGACTCAAATGTATAAATAATAGTATGTAGGGATTGAGCAGCACACACAATGCCCTGTGCTCTCCTACTTTACTGTAAACTTATAAAAATTAGTACATTTCTCCTATGAGCTGAAAACTGGAGGGGTCATTTACGACCACAAGTGCAGTTAAGCTCCTGCAGTTTCCCCCACAGTGATTTGTGTGTTAAACCCCATTTGTTAAAGGTACTTGCGCAATATGTGCTATTTGCACTTTTAACTGCTGTTGGTGCTGCTCAGTCCTTCCTGCTTTGTGTTCTGAATCGATCACTGCAGTACCTATTGACATGGGGGGACCCTGGAACCAGCGCCACTCCCTGGCCAGACGATAGCTCCAGGGAGTCCTTTGCACCCAGCGTCAATAGGAGTAGCGCACTTGCAGCTAATAAAACAGGTGCAGGCCACACTCACACACTGTACACTGTAAACAATGTAAGCAGACTTCCATGTAATTGCATCTGTATAGCAACATATACAATATAACTGTGTTAGGCACAGGGTGACATTGCATAAGGCACAACACCACCTTGTGACCACAATGTTGCTGGGATTCCAAGAAAAACGCTGCAGTGTGAAAAAACATTGCGATCGTGCTTGAAATTGCACTTTGATGTAAATGAAACCCGAGGTTTCCAAAATGCTAATTTTTATCCCTTTTTTATATTAAGCTGGCCCACTAAAAGGTACCACCAACTATGGTCATATTAAAAAGCAATACCAATCCAATAGGTATGAATAAAACAACACTGTGCAACCAGAGTTTGCTGGGATTTCCCTGTTGGAATCTGGGAAGAAATTCCTTAAGGCTCCTAGAAAAGTCCATTTACATGGGTTTATCCTATAGGCTAAAGCTCACCCGCTGGGTTTAAAGCAGAAGCCAGGATAATAGCTGATCAGATTCCCAACTACAGACCGGTTTCGCCCTTTTTGGGGCTCATCAGTGTTTGGCTTTCTCTGCTGGCTGCCAGGTTTCTAAAGCAGCAGCAATACTCATTTACTCTTAAAGTGATACTGACACTAAGGGCTCTGGCACACGGGGGAGATTAGTCGCCCGCGATTAACTCCCTGTTCGCGGGCGACTAATCTCCCCGAGTTGCCTACCCCTGCCATCCCACCGGCGAACATGTAAGTCGCCGGCGGGATGGCAGACGCGGCGGCGCGATTTCGCGCAAATCGCCGAAAAAGACTCGCGAGTCTTTTTCGGCGATTTCCGGAAATCGCCCCGCCGCGTCTGCCATCCCGCCGGCGACTTACATGTTCGCCGGTGGGATGGCAGGGGTAGGCAACTCGGGGAGATTAGTCGCCCTCGAACAGGGAGTTAATCGCGGGCGACTAATCTCCCCCGTGTGCCAGAGCCCTAAAAAGGTCCCTGTAGGTCACGTTGATAATTTTTTGCCGATAGGGCTGGTTTTGTAAGTAATTGTTACTGGAAGTTCCTAAACCTGACTGTTGCCAACCTGACTGTCCCTTCTTAATGTGTCAGTTATAGCTTCTAATGCTAACTGCCTCCTGCTGCACAAATTTGGCCGCCCCTCAGAGGAACATGGATCAGATAATAAATCAGGTAATATAAAAGCATTGGGCAAATACATTTAAGGCAAATCTCTAATTATCACACAAAGACAATGTTATGATAGATGTAAAAAAAGGTTTAATTTCTGGTGTCAGTATCTCTTTAAGGGGAATTTATTATTGCCAAATTGTGGTTAATACATGATGACTTTTCTTTTGCATTGGGAAATCACCCAGGAAGACCTCATCCTAACAAGGGACACGTGACAAAATGCATCAAGTGGGATACAATATGTGTTGCCACATCCCTGCAGTTGCAACATTTGGTAATGATCCATCTGTTTATAATATCCAGGCATCCTTTGCTCCTGTAGCAAAAAAATGCACATTGACATTACTCTTCTATTTCAGATTGGTAAGAGACACTGGGATGTATAATGTGCCCCCTGTTAGGGTGAGGTGGGTAGCAGTAATATAGAGCCCCTTGAGCTGCTCACTGCAATGGAAACTGCAATAATGGACTCACAGCACCAACAGGACAGCCGCCTGTATGGACATCCTGTGGGTATCTTTTGTAAAGAGCTGTTGTAGAGCTTCTGTTGTACAAACTTAAACTGGTAGGTAAGGTAATGAGACCCTCCCATGCAGGATGCCTATGAGTATCTCTCTGCACAGTGTCACTGAAAGAAATGCGTCTGTGTGGTATGTGCTACTCACAGGCACCTTGCATTAAATGGTGTGTGGTCATCTGGCAGTTGTGGCTATTTCAAGCCAGTGGCTGAGAATACTCATACTGCAGTTATTACCTTCATGGACCTTGCCTACACGTGGTCAATAATGCTACAAACTGTAAATGTTCCAGGATTTTTATGGGCTGTACGTAACAGAACTTTTTTTTTATGTAAAAACAGATGTGCGTTGATGTTATGTTTGGAATCTGTCAGTTTCCCCTATGGATTAAAAAGATGTGGTTACATTTGTGGTTAATATACCAGACATGGTATACATGTCATATGTTCAATGACTGATATGTTATACAGTTCATTAAAGCAATCATCCTCCTACTGGTTACACTACTGAGCTAAATCTCACATTAGTGACTGGATACACTACTGAGCCAGGGCTCACACTAGTGACTGGATACACTACTGAGCCAGGGCTCACACTAATGACTGGTTACACAATTGAGCCAGGGCTCACACTAGTGACTGGTTACACTACTGAGCCAGGGCTCACACTAGAGACTGGTTACACTACTGAGCCAGGGCTCACACTAGTGACTGGTTACACTACTGAGCCAGGGCTCACACTAGTGACTGGTTACACTACTGAGCCAGGGCTCACACTAGAGACTGGTTACACTACTGAGCCAGGGCTCACACTAGAGACTGGTTACACTACTGAGCCAGGGCTCACACTAGAGACTGGTTACACTACTGAGCCAGGGCTCACACTAGTGACTGGCTACACAATTGAGCCAGGGCTCACACTAGTGACTGGTTGCACTGCTGAGCCAGGGCTCACACTAGTGACTGGATACACTACTGAGCTAGGGCTCACACTAATGACTGGTTACACAATTGAGCCAGGGCTCACACTAGTGACTGGTTACACTACTGAGCCAGGGCTCACACTAGTGACTGGTTACACTACTGAGCCAGGGTTCACACTAGTGACTAGTTACACAGACACTATAAAGTATTTAGCAGTGTTTCTTAAACTGCAAATCCAACCTCAATTTGCCTCCTTACTCCACACAAACAGCACCAGGTCCTGCTGCTTCTTCACCAGCCATATTCTGCACTAAAACACCACTTTAAAAGAATGTATGGATATTGCACTCAATTCTTCTGGTTACAACTGAAGAGCCGTAAAAATACCTAAAAATGCATTGTTTTTAAATACCTGTAACATACAATGATCTGATCCAAAAAAAAAAACATGTGTAAACTGTCCTTTAGACCAACGGAGCACAATTCTAGAGAACAACATGGAATCATTGACATTGGATAATTAAGGCCTCAGTCACAAATGACTTCACCTGTACTGGAGCAAATGTCCTGCCCTAGCATGGCATTTGAGGCCTGGAATTGTGCACCGTTTTTTTTTTTATCTCAGAGGTTTGAAAGGCAACATGTGGAATATGCTGGGAGTTGGCCATAGGCTCATACGCCAGTAGTAAGGCTGCCAATTTGTTAGGTCTTAACAGCGATTATAATCTCTTACTTCAGACCCTGGGTGGTGCCCCTCTTCTTCAAAAAGTGTGTAAAGTGTGTTAAGTTTATTAAAGGAAAAGGAAAGGAACAATCACTGGGTGGTGCCAGTTTTTCCATCTCGGCAAAACTCATTTCTCCTCCACCAAACGGTATCATGCATTTGTGCAGTTAATGTTTTCATGGCATCTGCAATCAGACTGCCAGATGGAGTTTATCATTCCAGATTCCAGTGGGGTGACCTTTAAACCAGTCCATCTGATGCTTGGCATTGCAGTTTGTTTGCCTCCGATTGCCAATATAAACCTCACAATCCTGACAGAGTCATTTTAGACCGATTGTCTGGATACTTTTGCCATAAGAATTATACATGAGCTTGTCTCATAAAACACAGTCTTCCCCTTTCCTTCTGAAAATGGTCTCATCTTGCCGACTAGAGCTCACACACTAACCAACCCCAAAAGCGGATATTTCAGCCCTGTCAGACAACTGTAGGGACACATGTGTGCTTCCAAGAAGTGACCTGCCTGTGTGCTGCCTTATCAGCGATACTTCAACACAGGGTTTTAGTAGTGTCTGGATCATTTCCATTATGTTCTCATCTTGTCGTCATCCATCTACATCATGTGTATCACTGCTACAGACCACTGCCTTTCAACTGGTCTTGCATTATCATCTAGGGTGGGATATTATTATAAACACTTCATTTGTATAAACTCAGTTTGTGTTTTGATAAATCCATTCTACCCACAATTAAAGGGAAAAAATACGAAAAAAAGATTCTAAAATGGCTGTGTGAAATATGTATGCATGGCAAATAATTGGAACCCGTATATATATATATATTTTATATTTTTTATTTCAGTGAGTCTCAGAACCCCATCCTTACCTAGTTCCTTTACATGAGTACTGCTAAAACCAAAGTACAGCATTTAGAAGCATGGGTAAATGTATATGTGTGCCATGCAAATAAGTGGTTTGATTTTTTTTTTCTTTTTGCAAAGTAAATCATTTCAACAGTACTTGCCCTACTTAAAGGGGTTGTTCGCCTTCACAATAAGTTTAATTATGATGTAGAGAGTGCTATTCTGATACAATATGCAATTGGTGTTAATTTTTTACTATTTGCAGCTTTGGAATTACTTAGCTTTTTGTTAAGCAGCTCTCCAGTTTGGAATTTCAGCAGCTATCTAGTTGATAGGGTCCAATTTAACCTAGCAACCAGGAAATGGTTTGAAAGACAGACAGGAATATGAATAGAGGAGGGCCTAAATAAAAAGATAAGTGATAAAAAGGAACAATAACAATAATAATAAAACTGCAGCCTCACAGAGAAATAGTTTTAGGCTGCTGGAGTCAGTGACACCAATTTAAAAACTGGAGTCAGAAGAAGGTGGAAAAACTATTCAAAATAAAAAATGAAGACCAATTGAAAAGTTGCTAAGAACAGGTCATTTTATAACATACTAAAAACTAACTTAAAGGTGAACCACCCCTTTAAGACCAACCAAAGCTTACAGGCACAATGGGGATCCTAAACATTTGAGTGCTTAATAAGTACAATTAAGAACATAATATTACCGTTACAGGGAAATACAGGCTTACAATGCAGACACAAAGGTACAAATGAAATCTGTTAATAATAAACATCATAAACTAACTCAAGGTGACTCCCTTTCGTAACATAGTCAAGCCCAAGTCTGAAATGCTCCAGGTAGGTCTCAGGAAGTAAAGGCATATAGCATTCCTAGGGACAATGCCTAGGGTGCTAAGGATAAGTGCCTTTGGTAAGGCATTACTTTTAATGCACTTTATACAAAAGTTTGTATGTAGGTCTTGTTTCCTTTGTGTGCCATAACACATAACTGAACTGGTTATGCACCCAGCACATTATTATTGTTTTACTTGTTAAAAATGCACACTGGAAAAAAAACCAGTCATAAATACCAGGACCAGTGTCCTGAGATCCAGTTCAAAATGTGCTCGTATTCAACATTCTTTCTGGTCCCAAAATAATAATTATAAAAAAGGGCTACAATTTGTAGAATAGTAATTTAAAAAAAAAAGTGCTAGATAGTGAAGCAGGCTATTGCTCACAAAGCAAACCTTAATTCAATAACAAATGTCTGTTTTTAAGTCCATGAATTGGTTTTGCATTGCTGCAGAAGCCAACCACTGGTGCAAAAATTTCATGTTAGACCTGTAGGCTCCTGAACAATGACTTACGGAGATCACAGATTTAGAGAATGAAAATGGTAGGAGAAAGTCTTTAGGTCATCTTCGATCTATATTGGAAACCACTCTGCCACTTTTAGCTCATTCTTGTTCCCAGCTCAAACTTTGCTCTTTAGTCTTCCTGTACTGGAAAGTTCATGCACTGAAGGCTTTTACGAATGAAGGATAAATTCACCCTCATTAAGATCAATGCATAACACAGTTCATAATATACATATAAATATATTAGTATTTTAGACTTCACTGAACATCCCAATCTAGGATGAACAGATCCTTCATTCACACGCCACCTCTCTGATGCCTAACTGGCAAGTTACACAGTACACTAATATCAAACTTAAAAATATTTGGACAGTGGCAAAAGTGGTCACAGCCCGAGGTCTCTCAAGCTAAGACCTATGCATGCATTATTTCTAAAGCTATGTTTAAAATGTATGGACAAGTTGTACTTTGGGTACAGTCTGCACAATCTGAATAGAGGGTAGGCCTTGCTGTAGTCCCTGCACGGGGCTTTTCTGGACCAGCTCTACTGTTGGTATGGTTTGGTTCTCATTTGTAGTTGTGGGTATACTTTGAAAATTTTGCACATTTTGGATTGCTTGGATACCCTGATTGTTTGGAATGGCCCTCAGTTGCAGATTCTGCAAAATCTGGACAGTGCCAGGATTATGGTTATTTGAAACCATCTGTATATTCTGGCCACCTTGCAAGCTATGGGTGTTCTCTACAACTTGAACATTTTGATCACCCTGTATATTATCCACTACTTGAAGGGTCTGCTCTCCCTGAGAACTCTGTATTATAAATACCTTTTGACCTGCAGGAATAGCAGTTGTGGGTTTCTGCAAATTAGTCATGGCCTGTATTTGGACATTTTGAACATCCTGCAAATTTTGAATGTCTTCCACTTCTTGCACACACAACCGTGTCTGTTCCCCATTAGCATTTTGAAGAACAATAACATTCTGTAAGCCTTCTTCAGTTTGCAAGGTCTCAATATGGACGTCATGAACATCTTCCATGGACTGCAAGTTTTCTACACTCTCTCCAGCACTCAAAATCTCTTCTGGAGAATTTTGCACCACAATTAAATTTTGGCTTTCTTGTAAGCCTGTTACTCCCTGTGATCCAGACAGGGTTTGGATTTGAATATTTGACAGATCTGGCGTATTTGCCACTGCCTGTACATGTACATTAGAGATAGCCTGGGCACTTGGTACAGTTTGAATCTGTAAGTTAGGAATTTCTTGAGAACTTGATACAGTTCGAATTCGAATACCTGAAACATCTTGGGGAGTTGTTGAGGTCTGAATATGAACATTAGCCATGTCTCTTGTCATAGGGGCTGGTTGTATCTGTATGTTTGGGGTCTTCTGTGAGGAAGAAATTGCATTTATCTGCATATTTGCTAACTGATGAGAACCTTGATCACTAACATTCTGTAGCACAAGTACATTTTGCCCCAAAGGTAGTGATTGGGTTCTTGGAGAGCCCTGTATAGCTTGAAATTGCACATTTTGAAGAGTCTGAATATTTGGGACAACATGTCCTGTATTAGGCATTATAACAATATTATGATTAGGGGCAACATTAAAGGGTGCAGCAGGCTTTTTCTGCTTGGAACGCCTGCGTCCTGGTTTGCTCTGCAAATTCCTTTGCTGTGAATTATCCTGTACTAGACTCACACTGGAAGTATTTACAGCTATAGGTACCTTCTGCTGGGTTTGAAACAATTGGGTATTTGGCAGCAATAATAACTTTGGAGTATTTTGTTGCACAACTTGCACCAGTACAAAAGTTTGAGGATTGGAACCACTGGGTTGGTTGCTTCCTTCAAAGGTTAGGGGTGCAGGCATACTAGGTATAATCTGCACTCCTGGATTGTTTGGTAAAACCTGTATATTTTGGGAGTTCTGAATATTCTGTGTGGAGTTCTCTGTGGTTACCAAAGTAGCCGAAACATGGGTACGCAAATGCCTCTGCAAGTAAGATGACATGACAAAGCTTTTACCACATACTGTACATTTGAAAGGCTTGTCACTGGAGTGCGTGCGCTGGTGTAGCTGCAAGTTGGAGGAATGAGTGAAAGACTTATCACATTTGTCACACTTGTAAGGCCTTTCTCCTGTATGGGTTCTTTCATGCTGACGCAGATTAGAAGTCTGAGTGAAGGTCTTTCCACACATCAGACAGGTAAATGGGCGCTCGCCAGTGTGTAACTGTCGATGCCTGCGTAAACATGAGGTGTTTTTGAATGATTTGCCACAGTCAGTACAAGTGTATGGACGTTCGCCTGTGTGCTGTCGAAGGTGGTACTGATAATGGGAGGACCATTTGAATGTTAAACCGCATTCTGCACACTTGAATGCTCTGACACCTGTATGTACCCGCTGATGGATGGATAAAAGCGAAGATCTCTTAAAAGCTTTCCCGCACTCTGAACATTTGTAAGGGCGTTCTCCAGTGTGGTCTCTCATGTGATAACGAAGTCCCGATGTACCTTTAAACACTTTACCACACTCTGTGCATTTGTACTGACGATCAACCGTTTCTGTCGCCGGTGTAGCAGTAGATGGCTGAATGATTTCTGAGGTCTGTGGGCATGTGACCTCAGCCTCTGTTTGAATAAACTGTTGCTCTTCTGTGTGAGTTCTTTGATGTACCAAAAGGTTTGAAAGTTGTACAAAGGTCTTCTCACAGATGGAGCACTTGAATGGCCTTTCGCTGGAGTGACAGTGTTGGTTGTGGCGAGAGAGCCCAGAAGGATTTTTGAATGTTTTATCGCAGTTTGTACATGGATATATCTGTTCTACGTGGGTCTGTTGATGGCCCAACAGCAAATCTTCATTTTTAAAGGTCATTTCACAATCACCACATTTAAACACCATCTCTACTGTCTCCACAGCAGCTGTAGTTGTCAGATACACTTCAGCTTCAGCATGTACAAACGCCTGCTCAATGGCATGAGACTGCAAATGCTTTTGCAAAAAAGAGTCAGAAATAAACACTTTACCGCAAATTTCACATTTATGAGAAACCCCTGCAGAGTGTGTGCGCTGGTGAAGCAGGAGGTTGGAGGAGTGGGTGAAAGACTTTCCACAGTCTTCACATTTGTATGGACGTTCTCCTGTGTGAATTCGCTGATGTTGCCGAAGGTTAGTAGACTGTGTGAAAGCCTTCCCGCAAATGGCACACTCATAGGGTCTCTCACCCGTGTGAATATTTCTGTGTCGTCTTAAACTTGATGAGTTTTTGAAGGCCTTCTCGCAGACATTACACTGATAAGGCCTCTCTCCTGTATGTTGCCTCACGTGATACTGATAATGAGAAGACCACTTAAATGCCATTCCACAAATATTGCACTTGAAGGATTTCACTCCTGTGTGTACGCTCTGATGGATCTGCAATAGTGAAGAGCGCTTGAATGCTTTGCCGCAGCTCTCACACTTATAGGGACGTTCTCCAGTGTGGCTCCTTTGATGATAAAGCAGAGCAGATGATCCTTTAAAGGCTTTGGGGCATTCTGTGCATTTGTATGGCCTCTCTCCAGTGTGAGTCCTTTGGTGATGAATCAGTCTTGAAGACCATTTAAACACTTTTCCACACTCATGACACTCATACTGATGATCATTTGATTCTACAGTTTGCACAGGGGGTTGTTGAACAGATGTCGTCTGGAGTTCAGACATTTCCAGTTGCTGTGCCCCAACCATCTTTACAGAACTATAATAATAAAAGAATAATGGTTAGAAAAAAAAAGTCTGTTAAATAATTTCTGCATCTTACCAAAAATCTTCCTCTACCACAGTAAATATATACAACCTTAAATCCAAATAAGTGACTTCCCTACTTTGCAGTTACCTCTGATGATTATGTGCACTTATGGCTTGCACATACCTCTTCATTTGTCCAGGGGGTCTCTGTACATGAGATCAGGTGGTAAGAGAGAACTGAAAGCCATGCCATAAATAAGAAGGAAGTTTTAAAGGAAAATTCAACTCCCCACAAATAAAACTCTCATCTGGCCTGTTACATAGAAAAATGTCCCTGTTTGTGAACCAGGCGAAAAATGCAGAGAAGCTCTCTTCAGTCAGTTTGCAGACATGGATGCACTGTTGATCCCAGACTTGCTCCTGCAAGGTCTGCATTGGCAAGCTGACAGAAGAGACAGAACAAGACTTTTGTGAACTTCACTGCATTATCTGCATTTTTATGTCAGGTTCATATATAGGGTCACTTTTCAATGTAACAGACTGTGTAGGGAGGGTGCAGGGCTGATGGAGGCCAGTTAAAGAGGTTTTTGTTTCACGTTTCCCACTCCCATATCTAAGTGGCAGATCTGAAAGCTAGGCGACCAACTTTCTAAACTGTGACAAGAGATACCACAGTTTTTCTGGTACAGTGACAAATATTTGTACTAATTAATGTAATATTTTATATTACACCAGTGATCCCCAACCAGTGGCTCAGGGGCAACATGTTGCTCACCAACCCCTTGGATGTTGCTCTCAGTGCCCCCAAACCAGGTAGTTATTTTTGAATTCCTGACTTGGGGGCAAGTTTTGGTTGAATAAAAACAAGATGTACTACTAAATAAAGCCCGCTGTAAGCTTATAGTGTGCATAGAGGCCCCTAATAGCCAATCTTAGCCCTTATTTGGCTCCTCCATGAACTTTTATGATGCTTGTGTTGCTCTACAAGGCTTTTTATGTTTGACTGTGGCTCATGAGGAAGAAAGGTCAGGATCCCTGCATTAGTTGGTGACCTGGACAACTAAACCACCACAGTGGAAACCCTACAGTAGTGTCTATGAAGATTCTCATTCATCCAGGTCATGATATACAGTATCTAGTAGAATTAAGTCTAAAACAACTGGACTTTTCGGAGTTTTTTCCTTGAAAACGTTTCACCACTCATCCGAGTGGCTTCTTCAGTATTTGAATTGAAGAAGCCACTCGGATGAGTGGTGAAACGTTTTCAAGGAAAAAACTCAGAAAAGTCCAGTTGTTTTAGACTTAATTCTACTAGATACTGTATATCATGACCTGGATGAATGAGAATCTTCATATTTTTTTTCTTTTTATTCTTTTTCTGCCCGCTCGATTATAGCCTTGCGCCAGCCCACTTCAATGAGGGGGGCATAAAATTAACTACAGCTCACTGTATGGGCTAAAGTGGAAGTGGGCGGCTAGGGTTGGCACTGGGCCATGATTGGGGCAACATGCACATCACTGCTCTATATACTATTTTCATATCTGTTAACTTTCAAACATAACAAAGGTTTCTAAAGGATAGCTATTTAACTCCACGGCCACTCCTGTGTAATCAATCCGCTCGTCCTGTGGGCGGGGGGGGGCGTTAGTCTCGGGCGGGCCCATGGGTTTTGCGCTTTACGTACTCGGTAACCAAACTCCCTGCAGTCAGAGAGCGGTAATATTGGGAAGGGGGCGCTTGCTAGGAAGCCTACATATTCTTTCCCCTACACAGGTTTGTGTACTGCTCGTTTTGTCACAGTTTTAGTTCCGGCAGAGGCGTACGGGAATTGTACAGTAAGGCGGGGTCAAACTTTACCCTCTAATCCGAGTAAGCGCATACTACCCACCATAGCCCTTCTCCCAACACAGGCCGCAGCCCCCAATCGCTACTTACACTTCATGCAAAGCGGTTAATTGCAAGCTTCTCGCCTCCAGTCCTACTGAAAATTCCGACCGCCACAAGTCTCATCACGCGAGACTAGCGTCACGACTGTACGGAAGCGCAGTGACGCATCAAGACTGTACGGAAGCGCAGTGACGCATCAAGGCTGTACGGAAGCGCAGTAACGTATCAAGACTGTACGGAAGCGCAAGTGACGCAGCACGTTAGCGTGAGGAGCCGAGTCGGCAGAACTCAGATTTACGCTGACTGAAGCGGCTGTGTAGGTCCGTGTTCATAATCGGCTTTTCTGATGCTTGCGTTAGAGAACAACAAAACCTAAAGATTAAAACTAAAGACATTTCTTTCGTTTGTCTGCCATGCCCCCCGGCCCTTAATATAACCTAAGAAGTCATTTACATTTTCTGTAAAACTAGGGCCAGATGAAATTGAAGGGGAACTATAATGAAAGTAATAATCTCTAAAATGATTTATCACAACAAGTGATCCAATTCTCCAAATATAATGTATTACAAATTCTAAATAGTTTTCAAGATCTTTTTAGGGTTCCAGAATTTTACGTAGATAACTTCCACAAAAAAGTTGTATTTTTCGCAAAGACAATGACCATTTTGGAATTCATTCAAGCTTTGGTATCATGACTATCTTTTGGGCAAGTTGGAGCTGCAGAGTGCCATTGAGCCCTATGGGAGACTTTCCTTGGGCCGGGTTGGAGCTGCAGAGTGCCATTGAGCCCTATGGGAGACTTTCCCTGGGCCGGGTTGGAGCTGCAGAGTGCCATTGAGCCCTATGGGAGACTTTCCTTGGGCCGGGTTGGAGCTGCAGAGTGCCATTGAGCCCTATGGGAGGCTTTCCTTGGGCCGGGTTGGAGCTGCAGAGTGCCATTGAGCCCTATGGGAGGCTTTCCTTGGGCCAGGTTGGAGCTGCAGAGTGCCATTGAGCCCTATGGGAGTCTTTCCTTGGGCCGGGTTGGAGCTGCAGAGTGCCATTGAGCCCTATGGGAGTCTTTCCTTGGGCCGGGTTGGAGCTGCAGAGTGCCATTGAGTCCTATGGGAGTCTTTCCTTGGGCCGGGTTGGAGCTGCAGAGTGCCATTGAGTCCTATGGGAGACTTTCCTTGGGCCAGGTTGGAGCTGCAGAGTGCCATTGAGCCCTATGGGAGTCTTTCCTTGGGCCGGGTTGGAGCTGCAGAGTGCCATTGAGCCCTATGGGAGGCTTTCCTTGGGCCGGGTTGGAGCTGCAGAGTGCCATTGAGCCATATGGGAGACTTTCCTTGGGCCGGGTTGGAGCTGCAGAGTGCCATTGAGCCCTATGGGAGGCTTTCCTTGGGCCGGGTTGGAGCTGCAGAGTGCCATTGAGCCCTATGGGTGACTTTCCTTGGGCCGGGTTGGAGCTGCAGAGTGCCATTGAGCCCTATGGGAGACTTTCCTTGGGCCAGGTTGGAGCTGCAGAGTGCAATTGAGCCCTATGGGAGACTTTCCTTGGGCCAGGTTGGAGCTGCAGAGTGCCATTGAGCCCTATGGGAGACTTTCCTTGGGCCAGGTTGGAGCTGCAGAGTGCAATTGAGCCCTATGGGAGACTTTCCTTGGGCCAGGTTGGAGCTGCAGAGTGCCATTGAGCCCTATGGGAGACTTTCCTTGGGCCGGGTTGGAGCTGCAGAGTGCCATTGAGCCCTATGGGAGACTTTCCTTGGGCCAGGTTGGAGCTGCAGAGTGCCATTGAGCCCTATGGGAGACTTTCCTTGGCCCGGGTTGGAGCTGCAGAGTGCCATTGATTCCTATGGGAGACTTTCCTTGGGCCAGGTTGGAGCTGCAGAGTGCCATTGAGCCCTATGGGAGACTTTCCTTGGGCCAGGTTGGAGCTGCAGAGTGCTATTGAGTCCTATGGAAGGCTTCCAAAATCATGCATTGAAGTTTCAAAGCCTGAAAGGTTTTCGCACCGTTTACGATCATTTGGGTACAAAAATTTTGTGACTTTCGGATCGCAACCACAATATTTTCGTACGACCAGGAAAAGAATTTGTGGTTACTCCAAATTTTTTTAAAGTTTTGTAAGTCTTTACCATTTCAGGATTTTTTTTTTAAAACTTGCACATATTCGCTCATTGCTAGTATCAACAGTATTTACGAGTAGCCACAAAACTTGAATTCAGCTAACGTGAGTGTATAGCCATCCCTATCAAATTTGAGGTGATTAATTATGTGGCTCTAGTCTTGAACTGGTCTGATAACTTCCACTTTGAGAAGCAGCTGCACGGCCCCTCCAAGCCTCCCCACGCAGTTGCTGCCTAAGGAGAAACCTTGGAGCTGCAAGCTCTGCATGCTGCAGTAACCCCCTCAGTGTCACAGGATGGTTAGCGCCAGGCCTGTTCCTTGTGGATAGGATTGTGGTCAATACCAGAGCACAGGGCTCCCAACCATTATCAACTAGAACAGACAAAGAAAGCTGCTGATTGGTTGTGCTGTGGGAGCTGACACAGTGACAAATAGTTTGTAACAGAGTGCTTGTTGGGCATTAAAGGAGAAGAAAAGTCCATTTTAGAGTTTTACTGCCAATAGATTTGCCACATTAGTGCCACCTAGAACACTATATTTATTCTGCAGAAATCTCTTTATCATACCTGAGTAAAGAGCCCTAGAAGCTTTATCTTTTTTTTTAAGATTGCAGCAGCTATTTTAGCTTGGTCTTCATAGTTTCCTGTGAATAAGCTCAAATTAAACATTCACAAGGGAGCAGAGAGCTGCACAGACTCTGGCCCTGGGAATGATGGATTTTTCTGAGAGAGGAAGTCTCCCAAAGAACATGTTTACAAAAAAGGAGACAAGAAACCCTGTGTTTCTTTTGATAGAGGACTCAGTGCAGCGTTTCTGTGAGTGCTTATCGCTGTATTTACACAGACCTTTCTGATAAAGCTTACTTATATTATACCTTTCCTTCTCCAAAATGCGTGAGTTACTCTGGGTGCAGGCACAGAAGAAGCGCTAATTCAAGTGTTGGGGTGGATCCCCAACCTGCGTTTATCTGCAGGCTGAGAATTCACCTCATGTGGCATAAGCCTTTAGGGGCATACGGAATGGAAACATACACTGCTTGTTTAAATGCTTGGTTATAGTTTCTCCTGGAGATAACCTGGATAGTGGTATAGCAGGGAATGGCTAAGGCAGAGGTCTATTAGGCAAGAACCATGTCAAGATGCCAGTGTTGTCTTTGCTTGATGGGATTTTCATACCTGCTCAAAAGATACCTGACCATTGGTTCAATAAGCTCTCTCAAGGGCACCCTACATTGTCACATGGGGCAAACAAACAGAAGACAAAAACTCACCACCAATTAAAAGCAAGCAAACTTGGCCACTCCATATAAGTTTTGTTATGTGGCCTTTCAGCCATGAGAAGCAAGTAGCTCACCTCAGACAGCACTCCTTTGGGGGCTGCTTGTGCCACTCCATGACCATGGGTTCTCACAGCTCATGCAACTGGTCTGTCCCTCCTCCAGGCCATCTTCTGTCTCTAAGAGGGTCTGGTCTATGAGAAGGTCTGTCCTTCCACCATAATCAGTTATAATTGTTGCTTAGTGATTTTTTTTGTGTTATGACTCACTGCAACTTGTATATTATAATAAATAAAGTCCCCCATGTTGAAAAATATGAGCATATTAGAAGTCACCTTGGAGTTCTATGACCTGTTTAAAAGCACTTGGCCTTTTGCCACCTGGCACTCCAAGGAACTCCTCAGTGACTTATAATATCCTTATATTATACAATAGAGGGTAAACTATTCACTATATAACTTATTACAAGTAAGTGGAATGGCTATTGAAGCAGTGTGTCCCTTTCTATTCTCTGCCCTTGTGGATCTGATAAACAAATGTGTGAAGAAGCATGCAAAGCCGACCTACTACATTGTTTCAAGAGGCAGAACCAGCACTGCAGGAATGGACAGATACTTTCGACAGGAATGTACAGATAACTTTAAAACCACTGAAGTTATTTGAGTTTACAAATGAATATTCTTAATAATTCATCAAATAATCCATCTCCTGTGTACACGCCTGAGTACATATTATTTTTCCAGTGCTATTGTAAACGAGACTGAGTTTTCTGGAACAGCTCCAGAAATGCTGGAGGTCATCGGCCATGTAGCCAGCCATGTGGGTTAAATTACAGGACATTAGCACCTTTTGCCTTCTTGCATAGACTTCAGAAACTGAGCCTAGTGGAAATAAAAATCTGCTGCAACAACCTGCAGAAATGCCCTTGCTTGCTTGACGTAATTCAGCCATATAAATTATTTTGTACGCATTTAAAAGCATACTGTACCTGCATAGAGAATGGACATTAATTTTAATTTGTAGAGGTATTTGCTACTTTAGATACTTTCTGTTGAGTTAAGTTATGTACTGGAGAACTTTACCTGTACCAGTTTCTTTCTGTAGAATATAAAGTTTGTTATTGTGGCCTGCCCCACAGGTGAGCAATGGCAATTGTTATCCGCTTTCTCTTTTATCTTTAAAGGAGACATAAACTTAAAATCACTGGGGGGGGGGGTGCCAAATGTTAGGCACCCCCCAATGATTGTAATGACATACCTAATACCGGGGCCGGTGATCCTGTTAGCAGAAAACTGCTCTGGCCTTGGGCTATTTCTTGAAGAGTTCCACAAAGTGATCCCCTGCACAACTTTTTACGTATGCCAGTAGCAGACACTACTGTACTACACATGTGCTCCTGGTGCGAAGTAAGAAGAGAATAACCGCTCCATGGTGCTCCTCCAGAAATATCCTGGGCTGGTGCAGTTTTCTGCTAAAAGGATCACCTGCCCGGGGTATTAAGTAAGTGAAATTAATCGCTGGGGGTGCACCCCCCCACTCAGTGATTATAACTTTTCTTCTCCTTTATACAGTTGAAATCCTGATTGAATTGCTTTAGTAAAGCTACTGTATCATGAATTCTATCTTACTTTTGAGGCCTTTGTTTCTATGCAGTTGGTCTGACTCCCATAATTGGCTAGCACATGCCACAAGTGCCCTGCCATGTGTAATTTATTCTTCTGAGGTTTAATAAGAAGGTCTACTTTTAAGTATCCTTTTTATTGTTCCACATGTATAACAGTATTGTTACCAGAGCACAGATGAGCCAATGATCAGTGACTTTCAGTGAGCCATGTCTTTAACTGGATTCTCCTTGCGGGGAATAGTATGCAGAACAAAGCATGCACAATTGGTTCCTATCTAATGTACCTGTGTTGAGGATGGCTATTCCATTAAGCATGTGTGAGCTATGTAATAATGCCAAAATTTTCAGGTGTGAAGCTCCCTTTCATGTACTTTAGGCAAAGAATAGAAAAGGGCAGTGCAAGACCTCTATTTGATGTTCTAAAATTAATTGTTATCTCATAAGGAAAAACTCTGAAACTAAGGGGTAAATGCACAAAGCAGCAAGAAGGCAGGTAAATTGTAAAAGGAAGAAAATAAATAGAAACGTTTTTATGGTGACACCTATTTGCCCCCTAAATGATAATGATAAATGGGCTCATTAAATTATGCCCGCTGCCAGTTACTCTTTTAATAAAGTGAATCCCTGAAGTGTCATGCTTTTCAGTAGCGAGTGTGCTTTACTTAGCCGGGAATGTTACAGGCACGAGGTTAGCAACCAATTTTGTTGTGTGTGGGGGGCCTTTAGGAAAGTATGAGCATATTATACTCTGCATGCACTAAAGGGTTCCAGCTAATAGCCATTAGGGTATACTCTGCTTATGGTTTCTGGGAAGGAATGCTCTTCTGTAGTTCATTAAACTATCGGTTTTCCATACAAGAAGCAATAACTGTCTCGGAACTACTTGGCACCTGTTTTATGTGAACAATTTTAAGGCTTCCCCTTCTGAGAGAAACAACGTGCTGGAAGAGTTTAAAATATTAACTCATAGGGGCTGATTTACTAATCCATGAATCCGAATCTGAATGGGAAAAATTTGGATTGGAAACGAACATTTTGCAACTTTTTCGTAGTTTTTGCGATTTTTTCGTCGCTGTTACGACTTTTTCGTAAATTGTCGCGACTTTTTCATAGCCGTTACGACTTGCGCGAATTGTTGCGACTTTTTCGTAGCCGTTACGATTTGCTCGTATATTGTCGCTAATTTTTCGTATTGAGCGCTCGTAAACGGCGGGCAAAACTTTCAGACTTTGCATGATTTTGGAAGCCTCCCATAGGACTCAATGGCACTCTGCAGCTCCAACCTGGCCCAAGGAATGTCTCCCATAGGGCTCAATGGCACTCTGCAGCTCCAACCCGGCCCAAGGAAAGTCTCCCATAGGACTCAATGGCACTCTGCAGCTCCAACCTGGCCCAAGGAAAGTCACGATACTGAAGCTTGAATGAATCTGAAACTTTCGTACTCGGCGCGATGGCTACGAAAAAGTCGCAACAATTCGCGCAAGTCGTAACGCTAAGAAAAAGTCGCAACAATTTACGAAGGAAGTCATGCAATCAGTTTCTTCTTCTGTAGACAATAACCGGATGAGTTATCAAAATTTTCTTTTTTGTTCTCAATTGATTTTTAATATTTGGTTTTCCTCCAGTTGTTTTATTCAGCTAAGAAATTTGGGAGCTCAGACCTGCCAATATGTAGGGCTCTTACAGATGAGCGTTTCTGCCTGCGTTTCCCCATTGTGGCGCAGACAAGGGCTGAACGAGTGCAATCTCATTATAAAGAACCCTGTATTAGCTCCTGCATTTCTATGTGGGGAAATGTATGAGAAATCCTTACAGAACATGTCTTTAAGAGACCAAATTACTGGGCAGATTCATAGCAGTCAACCAACTCTGTAAGTGCAGGGCCAACTGGCCCACCGGAAAAAATCCTGATGGGCTCCAACCATTATCTCCCTCATGACATGGGGCTTGGCGACAGCTCTGCAAACCATTGTTTGATGGAATGGAACTTTTTCTATCATTTTACATACCCAAGAGTTGTAGAAAATTTTCCAGTTATTTTACCATGAAAGTCTATAGGAATGTTGCGCAATGCATTTTCATGCTGGACAGAAATAATGGGACAAATGCTAAGTACCCCAGCAAAACTTGAGTGAGATCTGGTGAGCAAAACTGAGAATGTAAATAAATTTCCTCCTTAAGGTAAATAAGCCTAGACGTTTCCTTGTTCAGTGTAGAATACTGGAATATTGTTTACTGGTAAAGTGGAAAGAGTTGAGTACAGCAGAAAGTATAAATGCAAAGCAATAAGATGTAGCATGTGATGCACGGAGAGGCTTTTTCACCTCATATTGGAGGTCATTTATCAATACTGGGAAAAATTTCCCATGGGCAGTAACCCATGGCAACAAATCAAATTGTTGCATTTATTGTTCTACCTGCAGCTGGCTAGAAAAAGCAAATCCCTGATTGGTTGCTATGGGTTACTGCCCACGGGCAAATTTGCCCAGTGTTGATAAATAAGCCCCAGTGACTTTTATAGGGTTTGGCAGTAGTTTAGGCATTCTGTACTAGGGCTTCTGCATTTCAGGATTTTAAATGCATTTCCAGGGGAACTATACAATATATTGCTGAAATGTGAATGCTGCTTATTGTAATGCCCTGTTTACTTAATCATTAGTTTTGAGCATTTACATGGAATATCAATTCTTCCCATTAAATGAGAAGTAAATGTGCCACCCTATTATGTGTTTAATTAAAAAGAGCTCCCTCCCCTGACCCCAGTCCCTTATGCTTTCCTGAGAGCCTAGGAGGAGTGATCTGGTACCGGGCCATCCTGTTGGTGCGAATGGTACTCGGGACGCAGCACCATCAGTGTAGCAACACCATACTCTACTTGCAGTAGGAGCTAATTGTTACAATTGAATACATGTTTCACAGCACGAAACAGAGATTGCTTGTCATTCACATTAGTCCCTGCCCCAGTGGAGCATACATTGTAGGTCCCCACTATCTATGTCCCTATACAGACACACAGGGCAGCTCCAGCTGGTGCCAGTTAACCTGCTTTTATGTTTTCAGGGTGTTAAAGGAAACCCATAAAGATATGTGGAGAAGTTTTAACAGAATGATGATGAGGTACCGGTGCTAGCAGTTGAGGGACCACAATTATGCATGGACTGCATGGAGTGGTAGTTTATCTTCCATGGCATATAATGAACCTCATATGTGCAGGAGCGCTATCATCCGAAACTAATAATATGTAGTAAATAATATACCCCCTATTGGAAAATATAATTATGAGTTCCATGGTCATATTATACAGGTCATGGAACTCAGGGGGTACATTATTTATATAGGATAATCATGGCTTTTGTGTTTTATATTGTTATTAACTATACCTTCTTATTTATTTCTAAGTTCTGTGTCAGCCCATATACATTAAACTGAAGATGCCATAGTATAGTGGGGATAGAGCACTGCTGCCCAGAATTAATAGACAATAATACAGACTGATAAAGAACAGTAAAAAGAAACATGGATTCTGTATGTACACCAGATATTTAGTGTTGCTTAAGCCAAGATACATGAGCTTTGAATGTGGTTTATAAGTAATTCTGGATGAGGTACAGGAACCAGGAGTGCAACAAGGACCAGAAGCATGGCAGAAATCACATATAGAGTGTGCCCAAGAGTTCATGCTGGGTGGTGACAGGCGATGAGTTGCTTAGTGTAGTTGTACGTGACTATCAGAGCTTGGAACACAGAGAGACGCTGGAAGATCTCAGGCTCAGATCCATCAGGAAGCAAATGGCAGGAACTACAGAGCAGGTGTTAGGGGTCATGCACATTAAAAAGTCAACTGGAAATTTGCACACTAAATTCTGCCCTTTGCAAATTGCCACAGATCTCTTCCCCCGTTGCAGAGAACAGAGACTTGCTGCTTCCCCCCACAAATACAGCCCTGACTGCATCAGTGAGTAATGTATAGGTGAGTGCAAAAGAGGGGAGGCACTTAGGGATCCCCCTTTAACCTATGCCTCAATCAGGATCGCACGTTAAGGAGCAGCAGATGGCTCAAGCTGAAATGGGACCCTGTCTTGTCTAGAACTGGCCTGTGCCCCTTAATGCTGTTCTCTCAAAAATGACTAAGATCCCAGGCACCAATTACTAGGGGGCACCCAATGTGTATATATAATGTTATTTAACATTACAGGTATGGGATCTGTTAATCCAGAAAGATCCGAATTATGGAAAGGCCATCTCCCATAGATTCCATCGTAGTAAAATAATTCCGATTTTTAAAAATGATTTCCTTTTTCTCTGTAATAATGAAGCAGTGCAGTGTACTTCAGCCTAACATGTAACAAAGCCTTATTGGGGGCAAAACAATCCTATAGGGTTTATTTCATGTTTAAATGTTTTTAGTTAATTTAAGGTATGGGGATCCAAATTACAGAAAGATCTGTTATCCAAAAACCCCAGGTCCCGAGCATTTTGGGTAACAGATCCCATACCAGTATATGTTTTGCTTTTCTGGCTAAAACTGCAATATCATTTTTTTTTTTTTTTGCTTTCCCCCGTAATATTTCTATATTACCTTGCGTCACACACAGCAAGATGCTCTGCTCAGGGCAGAAACCTAAATATGATCTAAATATACTTCACCTTTTCTCTGAAACCAACAGATGGAAGAATACTTGTAAACAAGATGATCATGAAATCCCGAGGGGCACAGAGGGAAAAGCCTATTGGAATGGTGATGATGGAGCTGCAAAACAAGTCTAAATTTGTTACTGCCTATTTTATATCGCTGGATCTGCTCAAAGAAATCTGCCCTGTTTTCTCTTTTAGTTAGTCACAATATCATCTTTCTATCATCTTGTATTGGGCCTTAGCATCTTGAGAGATCAGTTCCTTGAGGTCAGTAAGTGTTCTGTGATTTTAAATTCTTATCCTTACTATCCACTGTGACAAACTGATGAATAAAGCGGAGTATTACTAGTGACTGAGAAAGCAGTTTTGATGAATTCAGAATTTCCTCTATTGGGGTGCATTCAGTGCCCACCCGTTAGTGAACTGCCAGGCCAATGCCAGGATAAAGACGGGGCTCCATTTAATCCAATTATGAGAGTTTGTGCCATATCTTGATCACAAAAGAACTACATTTCTCTCATCTCTTTCCAGTCTTAAGGCCCATAGCACATGTGTTTGCTGGCTTACCTCTGCCATTAGAGAAACACCCTGTACTAGTGATGAGCTCACACAGCCACTGGTATTGTGTCCCAGTGTTTAGACTGATTAAGGGGGCTCCGAGTGATTACACACAGAATTCCCTACATACTTAAGTCTCTGCACTTGACTAACCCAAAGAAATCTGCTTGGCAGAGCTGTGGAGTGTTGTTTCTACCTACCCTGTCTATCTGAAGTGGTCCACTGTATATACCTTGTTCTTTGGGTCCCTCTCACAAGCATCACTAAGGCTGCTCTTTCCCTTAGGCTAATGCCACACATGGGCTAATCTCAGCCTTCAGAAAAGCGTAGGCTGAGAATTAACCCTAACACTGACTTTAGCTTTCTTCTTTGCCTATGTCAGGGTTTGCATGTCAGAGCTGATATCTGCCACGTGTGCCTGCACCTGGGCTGACACAGTGGTTCTGGGTGCAGGCAAAGAAGAAAGCTAAAGTTAGTGTTGGGCCTGCGCTTTTCCACAAATTGCATTGGGTCAGGTACCCGCGAGATAGGCACAAAGCGGTCGGGACTCAGCCACAATCTACTTGATGTCCCCACTGTGTGAGTTAAAATCTACTTTTTGCAATGTAAAAATGATCAGCATGTGATGTCAATTCTGGTTTATGTGACGTCAATTCTGGTTTATGTGACGTCACTTCCGGTCAGTACGACACTTACTGCTGGAACGGGTTAGTTGCGCTTGCATGGGGATAAGAAAGACCCACACAGGTCTCTATCTCAGAATATCAATGTCAACATCATATTAAAAGTTGATTTAAATATGAACTACAGGTTTGTGTTTTTGGTCCAAAAATGCATCACTGTTTTTTATTTATGTGCATGGCAGGCTGCACAACGAATATAGAGCAATTCTCTGCCGACTCCTTGGGTAAAAGGTCACATGTGGCATTGGCCATAGAGTACAACCTGAAAGAGTTTATGGCAGTAGAATAGAGATAAAAGAGACCTTGCTGCTGCCCTTTGACTCAAGAATATTATAGAATTTTTGTAGATATTAAATGAAGCAGCAAATAGTAACGGTATAAAGCAGTCGCAACTGATCTGTGGTGATCTGTGTCTTCTTGACCTCCTCTGACGCAAGGGGGTATATTTATCATTCTGTGTAAAAAGTGGAGTAAAACATTACTGGTGATGTTGCTTATAGCAGCCAATCAGATGCTTTGCTTTGGTTTTCCAACTCTAATTCCACAATCTAATTGCTGACTGGTTGCCCTGGGCAACATCACTGGTAATGCTTCACTCCACTTTTTACACAGCATGATAAAAATACCCCAAGTATTCCATGTGCTTAACAGCATTGTGTAAATGCAGAATATAAAAACTGTGGGCATTACATCTATTGTGAGTCTTATGAGTCTGCTGCTCTGTGTGTACATACAGTCACTTCACCACCAAGCTATACCTCTCTGTTTGCCATATTACATAAGATTTCCAGGCAAACAATAGGGGCTTAAAAGGGCAAACAGTAGGCTTGACAGAGGCCCAGTGCAGCCTGAAATGTCACCTGTATGTTTCTTTTGGGTAATAGTGTGCCGCTGGACTTTCTAGTTTAAAGGGCAAACAATGTTCTTTGGGAAAAGTTACTAAGAATTCGCATTTTTTTGCTGTGTCTCAACCCAAAACTTGCAGACAGAGATAAATGGAACCCAACCATCATATGCCCCAAGGAAACCACTGTTAAAATGTATCTAGAAAATAGTGTGCAACTGGCGCAACCACGCAAGCCCTTAGAGTAACTGTAATACTGCTGAAGCACAGAGGTTGTTTTACATTCACAGTAAAATCATCATCCATCAAGCCTTGGGCTGATTTATAGCAGATAGAATGTCAGCGGCACAGCAGGTTACACCCTGACTTAAAATACAGAGCACTGGCAGGTCACATACCAATCCCTCTTTTTGACACAACAGGAGAGCTTCGTTACACTCATAACGGATTTATAGCTGTATGGCCAGGCATAAATCTGCCCCAGACTAACACTGCTGCTTTCCATCTGCATTCAGGAACATCTTTTCTAGGGTCTTCTGCTTAAAACAGAAGCATTTACTGTAAGTGGTTGTGGGGTGGAACGTGTAGATGACAACTGTTCTGTACATGGGTCCTTCAGGTTAGCTATAACTTGTTATTTATGTTAATAACGTGTTATTTATACACTTTCTATAAAAATAATCTCATGAGTTAGATTTTACAGTCCTGGCATCAGCGTGTATTACATTATTTTACTCATATAATTTGCCAATTCAGACTTGAACTGACCTTTTGTCATTCAAGAACCTGAGTGGAGATAGGAGACTAAAAGCCACACACATATATATATATAGGGAGTTTAGTTCTGCAACATTTTCTAATTGGACCAGTGTGGTTAGTGGAGTACCGCAGGGGTCAGTCCTTGGGCCTTTGCTGTTTAACTTGTTTATTAATGACCTGGAGGTGGGCATAGACAGTACTGTTTCTATTTTTGCTGATGACACTAAATTGTGCAAAACTATAAGTTCCATGCAGGATGCTGCCGCTTTGCAGAGCGATTTGACAAAATTAGATAACTGGGCAGCAAACTGGAAAATGAGGTTCAATGTTGATAAGTGCAAAGTTATGCACTTTGGTAGAAATAATATAAACGCAAACTATCTACTGAATGGGAGTGTGTTGGGGGTTTCCTTAATGGAGAAGGATCTAGGGGTTTTTGTTGATAACAAGTTGTCTAATGCCAGGCAGTGTCATTCTGTGGCTACTAAAGCAAATAAAGTGCTGTCTTGTATAAAAAAGGGCATTGACTCAAGGGATGAGAACATAATTTTGCCCCTTTATAGGTCCCTGGTAAGGCCTCACCTTGAGTATGCAGTGCAGTTTTGGGCTCCAGTCCTTAAGAAGGATATTAATGAGCTGGAGAGAGTGCAGAGACGTGCAACTAAACTGGTAAAGGGGATGGAAGATTTAAACTATGAGGTGAGACTGTCGAGGTTGGGGTTGTTTTCTCTGGAAAAGAGGCGCTTGCGAGGGGACATGATTACTCTGTACAAGTACATTAGAGGGGATTATAGGCAGTTGGGGGATGTTCTTTTTTCCCATAAAAACAATCAACGCACCAGAGGTCACCCCTTTAGATTAGAGGAAAGGAGCTTCCATTTGAAGCAGCGTAGGGGGTTTTTCACGGTGAGGGCAGTGAGGTTATGGAATGCCCTTCCTAGTGATGTGGTAATGGCAGATTCTGTTAATGCCTTTAAGAGGGGCCTGGATGAGTTCTTGATCAATCAGAATATCCAAGGCTATTGTGATACTAATATCTACAGTTAGTACTAGTGGTTGTATTTATAGTTTATGTATGTGAGTGTATAGATTGGTAGGTGTGGGTTAGGTGTGCTGGGTTTACTTGGATGGGTTGAACTTGATGGACACTGGTCTTTTTTCAACCCTATGTAACTATGTAACTATGTAACTACAATGGGCAGCCAGTCCCTTGCAAAGTGTCTGCTTAAATGTTTTTAAGATGTTGTCAACTATAGGATACACAAGACCAGGGGGAGGCAATAATAGGAGCTTGCACCCAAGATCAGTTGCTGCAACAAGGTACAATATGTTCAATCATGATTTATTCCTATTTCCAAGCTAAATATTTGAATGGAATCACTCACTAACATCTAGCTTGTAAAGGCAGCCATCCAGGCGTGAAACACGATAAAATCTTTTATCCTCCCCTGATAGCAGTTCTACAGGGGTCTAACAGGTGTAGAATGGATACTAACAAAACATTATTTTTAGTTTATCTACCAGGAACTTTCCAACTGTGTGAGGGTCACACATGGCTGGCAGCCATAGGTCCTTTGTTCCAAAGCAACCCAGGCCCTGTACTTGCAGGAAACAGCAGTCAGTGTAATGTTAATGGACTCAGTGCCCGTCAGCCTAAAATATTAGCCCTGATGCACTTTTGTTCTACGATATAAAAAGACCAGTAGAAGCCCATAGTGCCATTATATAAATCCAATACTATAATGCAGGGGATCTTGCAAAAGACATGTAATGCTGTTACATTGTGTAACAATTATTCTGTTGTTATAAACTCTCCAGATGTTTCCAGGGACACAAGGGCATTGCTTTAGATTAGAGGAAAGTCCACAAAGAGTAAATGGTGAAGTAGATTTCTCTTCTCAAGCGGCTTTATTGGTAGATGGATGGAAAGAGTTTGCCTCTTGAAACTAAGAAATTACTATTTTCTATAAAGTCAATTATACTCAGTAGTTCAATGTTGAGTCCAGGACATATCCAGCTGCCAATTCCTTCTCTATATGTGGATAAGACAGAGTCATAAGTATAAGTGAGCCTCACCTCCCATCTGGCCAAATCCCAGCAAACACTTTTACTTCTCAGCTGATTAGATATCAAGCAAATAACCCTGTGTATGGCAGCCCTAAATAGGAAATACTTGAGCAATTGTTTGAACATGGTGGACTTTTTTTTCTTTCATAGCTACTATGCTATACTAAAATCAATGTACATATTTGACCTAACATATCTTTTGTTATTGAAAATAACAAATAATTGGAATATAATTTACTGAATAGAACATAAGTACCAGTTCACAAAGGAGCACTGCATTTGTTTTAAGACAAACAGAATCTGATATTGTATGGGCCCGTTCTGCAGAATGCTCAGGACTTGGGGTTTTCCAGATTAGGGGGTCTATCCGTAATTTAGCTCTCCATACCTTTCTACTAAAAAAATAATTTAAACATAACATAGAATTGTTTTGCCTCCGATAAGGATTAATTATATCTTTGTTGGGATCAAGTACAAGGTATAGTTTTTTATTGCAGAGAAAAAGGGAATCATTTTTTAAAAAAAAAATGAATTATTTGATTAAAATGGAATGTATGGGATATGGCCTTTTCAGAGCTGAAAAAAGGATTTCCAGATAATGGATCCTATACGGGTTATTTTCAGCCAAATGCTGACTCCTGAAAAGTTTGGCTAAATACTAAACCAAATGCAAATCCTAAATTGCATATTCAAATTTTAGAACAAAAAATTGTTTCATTCAGTTGGCCAGACTTTCAGAGCTTAGCTTCCATTTAGCAGCATTTTTAGGATTCAGCCAAATACACCTCCTCCAAAAAATCCTGGATTGACTGCATCCCTGCTAAATATGGCTCCCCCTATGGCCATATGATGCTGTATCTTCACAGAAGCCCAAAGTAAATGAAAGCGATGCACATTGATAGGTTGTGTTGTTGCCTTTGGTTTACCGCTAAACTACAGAAGACCTCTTTGCCACGATGGCTCCTGATATGATAGGCTGCAAGAGGTCATGGATACATATCACTGACTGAAGGGAGGCAGAGAAAATGATCATAAATCAAGGTCACAGCCGCTTTCTGCACCTCTCATAAAATACTGCGGCAGAGTTCAGCAAAAGAGCACCATCAAAGTGAGAGAGGTCCCGGCAGTTCCAAGGAACCACAAGGCATACATGTCCTGTCTCACTTCATGAATTGCAAGATGTTCTTTTGGACTGCTTCCATTTAGGTTTGCAAAACAACACTCCACTATATCTGAACCATTTGGCTTCATACAAGGGCATGTTTATTAATCATTATGTAATACCTTTAGTAAATAAGCAGAGTCCTCTGGTAAGTGCACCACTTACTGCTACACAAGGGCAAAGAGCTATACCTTGACTTTCTTACCTTTCAGTTACAAAAATACACATAATAAAACATAATAGAATCGTTTTTTCTGATATAATCATCTATTGTGATCACAAGCAATAATCATTACCATAAGCACTAATCTAATGGGTGCTAAACCACACCCCTTAGTGCAAGTTACAGAGCACTTGTAGCCAAGGATTTCAGTGCAGCCTGCATCTTCGGCTGAATCCAGGTGCAAGGTACAATGTTGTGGGTGCAACATAATCCTGTACTTAGTGCCCACCAGTAGCATAGGGCTCCTTAGCACTGTAGCCATTAGCGCTACCTTACTTGATGTACAAGCTAGGGGGTGTCCAAGGGGATTGTGCACTCATTCTGCCTCCAGCCTGTCCCTCATGAATACAGCCCTGCAGAATACAGGCAGTACTGTATTCATAGGAGAGGTTAAAGGGGAATTCCACCCAACCACAATTTAAGCTTTTTACAACAATAAACATCTTTTCAAGCAACTTTGCAATATACATCAATCAAAAAATGGTTTTTAATGTAATATTATGGCTTGGAGCAGTTACATAAGCCTGACCCCTGTTCCCCTACTGATCTGGCTGACTAATTAGAGACTCAGAAGAAATGTAACAGTAGCCGACTGTCCTCAGCCTGCGTCCTCCAACTCAATAAGGAAAATAAAGAAAAGAACATCACAGTGCAATGCATTGTGGGTTATGTAGTTCCTGCATGCTGTCTGTAAGTTATGGAGAAGTTGTTACAATTTGTAACATCAGTGTTTTTGTCCCTCCTCCCCTACCAGGATTCCAAATAATGCAGAAAGAGAAGAACTGCAGCTGGATTTCAGCATATAAAAATGATATTTCTTCATACATTTTGGAGGAACAGATTAAAGGGATAGGAATATTAAAGGTTTCTGTCTTGTTTTGGTCTTGTTTTTGGTTAGGAAGCCAGATTCCCTTTCAAGCCGAGTTGCCCTTTAAGCACTTAGCACCCCAAGCTTGGATCAGGGTGCAAAGTGCAAAAAGATGGTGTTTTACTTGTTATACTTATTATTTATTTAATTTTGCTCACTGCATCTGTGGACGTACATGTGCCCTAATGTCTTTTAGGCTAAAAAGAAAATAGAAATGTATTACAGAATGCTACTAGTTATTTAATAGTTGTTGTTCAAAGAGGGGACTAAAATGGGGTTATTGTCTGTAAACTTTTTGGCTTTAGTATATTCTGTTTTAAAATCTGGTTACTTTATAATTATTTTAATATAGTAATATTTTATTACTCTGAAGAGTCCCTGGCTAGGATCATCAGTAATGGTTATAATCACTGTAACATTTGAACCCTGCAAGCAACAACAGTGCATTCTAATGTATTACTTATTATATTTGTGTAGTGGAATAAAGGTTGAAAAATCATAGAATGGTTGAGCCTTCATAACTGCAAGATGTTTTATGCAGCTTTTCTACAAGTAGAATTAAGCAGGGCGGCTTTGTGTCCCTCCCAATGAACATCCCATGTGATTTTTTAAATAAACTGCCAAGCTAAGTCGGGACATTGGCATGGCTTCCATCACAGCTAAAGGTCCCCATACACTATAAGATCCGTTCGCTGGCGATGTTGCCAAGCGAGCGGATCTTCACCTGATATCCCCACCTACGGGTGGGTGATGTCAGGTAGCAAGATTCTGTTAATGCCTTTAAGAGGGGCCTGGATGAGTTCTTGATCAATCAGAATATCCAAGGCTATTGTGATACTAATATCTACAGTTAGTACTAGTGGTTGTATTTATAGTTTATGTATGTGAGTGTATAGATTGGTAGGTGTGGGTTAGGTGTGCTGGGTTTACTTGGATGGGTTGAACTTGATGGACACAGGTCTTTTTTCAACCCTATGTAACTATGTAACTATGTAAGTAACTAAAAAAAAAAAGTAATCCGATTGTTTGGCCCTGGGGATTACATTTGCGGCCATGGGGCAGTCGGTTCGGGGACCGCATCAACGAGCCGATGCGGTCCCTGATCCGACTGGATTTTCTAACCTGGGCGATCGAGATCGGTCGGCCAGGCCGCTCGGTTCTGCCCATACACGGGCCGATTAGCTACCGAATCGGTCCAAGGGACCGATATCGGCAGCTATAATCGGCCCGTGTATGGGGACCTTAAGGCAGCTCTTGGTAGTCCTCCAGATACTGGGCTTATACCATGCAATGTCAGACCAGGTAACAGTTCTGTGATGGTTAGTAGAGTAATAAAAGAAATGGTGTATCTGATGTACACGGCTTAAGGTGGCCATACAGGGGCCAATTCTAGCTGGCCCCAGGGCCAAACAACCGAATTAGCCTGGATTCACCCGATATCGCCCACCCATAGGTGGGACCATTGGGAGAAGATCCGCTCACTTGGCGACCTCGCCAGACGAGCGGATCTTAGCGTGTATGGCCACCTTTAGGTACAGTGGCAGAACTGAAAATCTGTACCACAAGATTTCTCTACTTTCTTGGAATCCCAAAGAGGAGAAACTTTCACTTTAGGAAATCCATATAAAATCAGCAGCTATATACTTCGCTTCTCAAGTAATCTCTGGAAAACATACATATAATAGGTCTTTTTGGGGTTTTTATGGTTACAGCATAATGCCTTTAAATATGGCACCTATAAAATACGTGGGCTGCTTTACCAATTAATAGTTATTTCAGCTGCATATGACATGGTTCCATGAAAGCTAGGTAATCTCCTAAGGTGATTGAACTGTGCTTTGGGATGCCCTTATTGAACTTTGTTGTTCACTGCTAATATTACTGTTGCTGCACCATCTCATCAACTTTTCAGTAGGTGCTGGTGTTTGTTACAGGAGCTGGAAAAAGAGAATTAGAGGCCACTTTAGCAGGACTAGGGTTAGCTAGTATTTGAGAAAAAGGTCTAGGCCCAAGAGTCTTGAGTTTGCGTTAAACAAGTCAACTACACCAGATATAGCCCACTGTACTATTTTGCTGATTTGTGTAACATAAATGTTCAGATCCTTGCAGAGGCAAGAAGTTCGTTCACACTCCCCTGTACCAGCCTACAGCAGGCATCTGTGTAGCTCATAGCCATCTTGTTTAGGCATTTTCTAGTAAACTTCCCACTGCAATACAGGTATGGGATTAGTTAACCCGAAACTCATTTTACAGAAAGCTCCAAATTACAGGAAACCCATCTCCAACAGACTCCATTTTAATCAAATAATTCAAAATTTAAAAAATGATTTTCTTTTTCTCTGTAATAATAAAACAGTATCTTATGCTTGATCCCAACTAAGATATAGTTAATCCTTATTGGAGGCAAAACAATCCTATTGGGTTTATGTAATGTTAAAATTATTTTTAAGTAGACTTAAGGTATGGAGATCCAGATTAGAGAAAGATCCCTTTTCCAGAGAGCCCCAGATCCCCAGCATTCTGGAAAACAGGTCCCATACCTGTACCAATATACTTGTTCTTGTTACATGAGATCTGTAAACCCCAACAGACAACAAATAATCCTAAACCCCAGTTTGTTTTAGGCTATGACTATTTCGTGTTCATTTTAGGGTACACCCTTTTTTCAACATATGAAATATGAACCCGAAGTAGTTCTCATGTCCTTTCCTATTATTTTACTTCAAGTTGTTGCAAATTGTGAAAGTGAATGTAGCGTGACAGTTATCTTGTGATGTTTCAAGCTGCCTGGCACAGGGAAATCAAGATACAAGATCTCGCCACCAGCAGCTACGGGATCTCTCCCTGTGTCATATAGTATTCCAGGCCTGGGCTGCATTACAACTTGTTAATGCTTTCTTATGCCCATTAAAGAGTAGGATGACAGCTATTTGTAAACTGTACTGTTTCCCAGTAGCTGCTTTCCTTGAAATGTTGCCATGTTACTCTCTGTGGTGGCCATATGCTTATTCTTTTACAAAAGGTGCTTGTAAGGCAAATGGGCACCGTTCTGTATAATATACTGTAGTACAGGTACAGGACCCATTATCCAGAATGCTCAGGACCAAGGGTATTCCGGATAAGAGGTCTTTCCATAATTTGGATCTCCATACCTTAAGTCTACTAAAAAATCAATAAAACATTAATTAATCCCAATAGGACTGTTTTGCATCCAATAAGGATTATTTCTATCTTAGTTGGCATCAATTACAAGGTAATGAATTATTTGATTAAAATGGAGTCTATGGGAGACGGGCTTTCTGTAATTCAGAGCTTTCTGGATAACGGGTTTCCGGATAAGGGGTCCGATACCTGTATAATAAACTAGCTTTAGATTAGTGCTGGGCAGTTTTATGCAGTGACGAAAACCACAAGGTTCTGTCAAATGTATTATTTTTGTCATAAAGACGGAGTCTCAATATTGTACTTGAATCTCGTGTAATCGCATATCATTTCTCCCAGGGGTGTTTGCAGTGAAGAACCTCTACCCTGGGTCTACTGCAATCAACAAACTCACCCACCTACCTTTTAACTTACAAGAATAAACTGAAGGTTCCTGGGGGAGGCTGGAACTATTTGTGGTCTCACTGAGTATTGAAGAAACTAAACTAACATAATATGTATCACAATATATACTACAAGGGGCAGATTTACGAAAACTCTAACATTTCTCATTCTTTTCTTTTGAAAAATTTGAATAAACTAATTTCCACGAATATCTGACATTTATATGAACTGAAAAAGTCCATGCGATAAAAATCTGAATCAGAAAAAAAAATGTGATCGTTAGTAAATGACCCCCTAAATACTCCAATGCAATACAAAGCCTCTAGGGAATTTCCAACTAAGGGGTAAACCCTAGTAAGGTACAATGCAAGATACATTTGGCAGTCCTAGTAATTTGAGACCCTTTTGGGATAAATGCAATGGGCAACCACTAGGGTTACCACCTTCCTTTGCCGTCAGTGCTGGCGTTTGGGTTGGGGGGCAGTCAGTGATGTCACTTGTGGGGAAGCGTGAGGATGTAACAGGGAGGGGAAATGGGCAGGCTATGTGGGGGAATAGGTGGGTTGGGCAGAGGGATTGGTGGTGAAATGGGCAGGGCAGAACAGGCCTCAACTTATGGAGAGGTTTAGGGAAGGGAGGGGTTTATAAGGGGGTTGTCACCCTTACAAATTCACCACATTGTTTTATTAGGCCCACTTTCGTATCCAACAAAAAGCATCTACCTCAAATCAAACCCTAACAGACCTTCAATTTGGGCTTTTTAAGTCCCTAAGAAATTCCATCCTTACCCTTCTGGCTCCATCACATTACTCTTCCCCTATGCAAGTACAGATGGCTTTGTTTTGCTTTTATGAATTTCCTTCCAAATCAGTCTCCCAGCATTTGGTCAGTAATGAAAGCAGCAATGCATAAGAAGGAACAATTAATGTAGAACTTTGGAAAGCCCATATTTATATAGCATAATGATATTTTATAATAGAAAGGGTTAATGTGCTTAGTTATAATAGTGTATAAAAGAGCTAAAGAGGTCTAATAAACTTCCAGATATCTGGATAGCAATTTATTTATGTATAGTTATATCTTCTCTAGAGAAGAAATGTTGGATTAATTACTGCATGGAGAACCTGGCCTTGCAGAGGAGTCACAGCAGGATAGGTGAGAGTTGCCATTCCGTGACCTATACAAGCTCAGTGAATCCGCAGGTAATGTGAGAACACGGAGATATAAAATACATACTGTATCTCTGCAAGCAAAACTTGGCTCCATATTCAGCCATGATCACTATCAGCGGAATGGCGCAAGTAACATGATCATCTTCTTGGAACTAATATTCTGGAATATAAATGGAGCTTTATTTGTCCTCTTTTAAAAATGGACCTCACCTAACATAAGGTCAACAGGTCTTAGAATGAATGGACAGTCAGAACTGGTACATCATGTCTTACCTTCAGCAGGACCAAGAGTGGGAGCAGGGAATCGTGTTACTAAAATGTTCTATCATGTCAGACATGGAATTGTGTCACATAAAATTTGTACGAAATTTCGACACAACATTATAGAACTATTTCTATGCTGAGTTTTGGCACAGAGAATGGGAAGGACAACATTTCTGAGATTGGTAGAACAACAACTTCTGATTGCTAATTAGAAACTGTATGCAGAAGCTTGTAAATTGCCATGGGTAGCAGTTTGTTTGATTTATCCCTTTATCTGTAAAACCTAATTTTTATGCAGTGAGGATTTGGCTCTATTTACATGATTACAGACTGTCAGGGATTCCTACATGCAGTAGAACACACTGAAGGTGGCATACGCTAATAAAGCCAAAGTGTCTAGTATAGTGGAGGGTAGGGCATTTGCCAGGCAGATTGAATAAGAAAGCAGAACATACTTTCAGTTGCTGATCCCTGCCCCAATATATAGGGGAGAAGGCAGAGAGGTAAAAGCAAAGACAAGGTCTGGCCACACTGTGCTCTCCCTAATTGTTAGGGACAAGTTCCTTATTACATGAATTTTGCAACAGGAAGATGTCAGCATTGCCAAAGGACAAGACTGATGGTAGATGCATTAGTTAGATTCAAGAAGGGGTTGCATGGCTTTTTGGCAATTGAGGAAATACAGCGTTATTGAAAATAGCTCTTAGTATCAAAGTGATCCAGGGACTGATCCGATTGGGGTCAGGAAATTTTTTTTCCCCTCTCTGAGGCAAGTTTGAGAGGCTTCGGAAGGGTTTTTTTTTGCCTTCCTCTGTATCAACTAGCAGTTAGGTAGGTTTTGTATATACATAAAAGGTTGAACTAGATGGGCGTGTGTCTTTTTTTCAACCTATGCTACTATGCCATTAAAGATTACAAAGCTGTTGCCTAGATTTATAAGCATATCCATGGCAAGATATCATCTTGGGTTGGCTATTTCATCAGGAAATCCCTAAAAAATATTTTATATCCACAAATAAATGCTCTCATGACTTTATTTTTACATGTACGATTTGAACACAAAACTAGTGAATCAGCTGTTGATGTTCAGAATATTCAGAATATTTATTTAATACATAAATACAAAAAATGGCCTTTGGGACAAATTATGCAAATGATACAAATGACTGGTCCATAACAAACAAAGGTCATTATAAGTTTGTGTTGAATGTAAAGTGCAGAAAGAACTGGCAACAGGAGTTGTATTTGTGAGCGACTGCTCTCCCTGGCCATTTCTATGATATACATTATTGTCATTTTTTTAGACTAAATTCCTGTAAACCCTGCACATCCAATCCAGCTGTTGCTGTACTAGAGTTAGGTTTAACAATGGGCAGGACTGCCAGTCAGACATTCTAGAGTAAAACATTCCTTAATGTTTTATAATGTCACATAAGGTTAATATGTTCAAGTTAATTATGGGTCACCCAGCCTGTAAACTGATGCTCTCTGTCTCATATTAATGATCTGATTCATCACTTGGATTCCAAAGACTAGAGTCTCTGTATCATTTTTACTACCGCTAGTGCTTCCATTGTATACACTGAGTAAAGGGACTGTAAAACTTAAACTGAGTATCTTGGGTGACACTGTACTGTATTTACAGCGAGCAGGGAAAAGGTTTCCCAATGCTATAAAATGCTCTTCCCTGCTTGGTTTCTCAATCCAATAATCATTCACATACTTAGACACCATAGGATTTATAGGATCTGTCATGTATGTGTATATACATGAATGTAACATATATGTACAATCAGCATTATATGCTGAATGTACATTACCATCTCTTTTTAATATAATTTAGTCTAGTACAGACCAATAATTGACAAATATAGGCACAAAGTGTTCCAGGGTGGTTATGCAGAGCATCCAATCAGATGCCAGATTACACTGATTGCTTGCCTTTTGGGACTACTCTGTATACATATTTAGTTTACCTTCATTTTGATATTGTTATCATATATTAACAATGAATTATTTGTGCATATAACAAGTCTTTTAAGCATAATTGCAGTTGAAACTATGAGTGTAACTGCTGTATTGCATGCTGCACTCAAACAGAATATTTTTTATTTGATGATCAAGAGAAGACAAAAAAAATTCTATAAGGAATCCCTTAGTCAAGCTCCACTCCTGTATTAATGCAAGTATGCAGACATGTTAAGGACACATGCTGAGCAACTCCATGTTCTTCACTGGCTAATTACTAAGTAAGTTACTCTGGTTATAGAGGCTAGGTAGATCTTTCTCATTTGCTTATTTTTTATAGGAAGATTGTGTTCTATTATGGTAAAATAAAGAACTTTATAGTAGAGCTCTGTAGGGGTCTGGTCGGACAGTGCCCGAGCAGGACCCGCTGACCCACAACCCGAGCCTCCCTTGCCACCCCGCTATGCTCCCTATCCAGACCCGCTACCCCTCCTGCAATGCATATATTTACCACCTAACCTGGGGACCCAAGTGACTGGAAGTGACAATCTCCATGCACTGAAAATTAATTCACTCCCACACCTGACCTGGGGACCCAAGTGACCGGAAGTGACAATCACCATGGACTGGAAATTAAGTCACTCCAGGAGCACATCAAACATGTAAAGGGGAAAAAATGCTCCATTGTTGGGGGTAAGAGGGGGGCTTTGGGAATTGGGAACTTCCTACCCGATACCCTACTGCTTTGCTGGTATTCCGCAGGTACAGTACCTGACCTGCTGCAGGGCCCTAACTTATAGTGTATTAGTAGATTATATTGTATAGGAGCCTTATATACTTCTGGAACTCTTCCTTCTACAAAGAGGGTTGTACCAAATAATCAAGTTTTGTGTTTTGTTGCCCAGAAGTATGTCTGAATTACAGGTACAGTCCTTCTGGAGTCAGTAATATAACTCACTGCTAAAAGCATTGGATAGGATTGTCATTGCCATTTTCAAAACCTCCAACAAACCTATTCTTTACAACCTCTAGGACTGTGTGTCCTCCATAACTACTGCTGCTCCTACAATCTCTCCTTAGAATATAAGTGCAGGACCTTCCAGCAGACTGGCAGTGTGTCACCGGATTATATAGAATGATATAACAGCAATGATATTACATCACATAGACCATATAATATCATCTTGCCCTCCTCCGAATATTTTTGTTGTCCAGCCTATCTCCTAAATAGTTGGAATTGTCCAACTTCCCTCTGCTGGTGTTTTGGTTTTTATTTTCAAGGTGACTTTTCCAAGGTGTCTTGAGACAGTTCATGACTTCGTTAGGGGTGCACCTTTTTGTTGGTTCTGGAACAAGCATCTTCCTTAACATCTCTACAGCCTCTGTGGTAAGGACTTTCCATTGCATTGGAAGCTGAAAGATCCTGCTGCTTCTGTGCCACTTGGTATAATCTGAATAATTTTTATCAGTTGGCACTGCAGAGTTCCAAGGAAAGTATCCAGTCAATATACAGAATAAGAGCACCCCAAATGACCAAACATCAAGGCTGGTTTGCACAATCAGTCTGTCGGAAGCACCCAGTTTGCACATTTCTGGTGCGGTATAAGGCAAATTCTCAGACAGAGATTCCACTGAGGTGCCCTTAGGACAGGTGAGCCCAAAGTCAGTCAACTTGACCTGGCGACATTCACGGTCAAAGATAAGGATGTTTTCAGGTTTTATATCACGGTGAACCAGTCCTTTTAGGTGCATATACTCCAAAGCACTGGAAATCTGTATAGCGCAGCGTTTAACTGCCATCTCAGGCACTCCAATCTAAAGAAAGACATTCAAAATAAGAGGAGAATACCATTCATAGTGACCAAGATTCCATGCACTTGTGTTCTGGACGGGACATTTTGTCTGCCATACTAAATCTCCCCAAGCACAGGTGATAAAATGTCCCAAAATACATTTTTATACCTTTCAAAATCAAATGTTTTACAGGCAGAGATTCAGATTGACTTCAATACATATGTTTTTTCAGGTTTTTTGAGGAGATTTAGGGCGGGCAACACAACTTCCCATCTGCCAAGCAGATTTATGTTTTCTTTGGTCTATCCCCCTGCAAACCACATTAAGTTGCATCTATCCATTCTACTCCTTGTACACCAACCTGAGGTTTCATGAGGGAGAAGAGGTTGTCCACTGCCAACTCTTGGGCAAAAACATAATGGCTGTCCGTCTGAAAGGCAATGCCAAAGGTCCCGATAATGCACGGATGAGCTGCCAGAATTAGTGAGATGCAATATTCCCCAAGGAAAACTTGAAGGTCTGTAATGTTCTTCTGCATAAACTTTAGCGCCATTAGATTTCCTGCAACAACAACAAAATTAGAACTGCTCTTCTTCAAAGTTTTGACAAAAGAATTTTAACAGATATGTTTTGAAATGGAATAGTACAAGCAGGTGGAAGTTACTGACAAGTCTCATGGGTCTTCACAATAGATTCCAGCTCTAGATATTTATGCATCTTATAAGAAAACAGACCTAACTTTCTAAACTGATTCTTTTAAACAGGAAAACAATGAGGGTAACAAGGTGCTGTTTCCAAACATGTTGGGAGGGTTGGCTGGAGGTAAATGGGGCACATCCTTACAGACAGAGCTCTGCATGGTCACTCCTTTCATACTTTACAGCACAGAAAAGTTTATAACAAAGCATTCTGTCATAGAGTAAGCCATGTTTAAAATCACTGAAGCCTTTATGACAGTATCACATGGCAGGTTATGATTGGTGCACTCCTCTCATAGGGCAGCACCTCCTAAGGGCAGCTTTGCCCCTGATCCCATGTGCTATTGCCCTACAAACCCTTAATTGGTGATGTGTTGAGATGAGAAAGGTTAACAAAAAAGACTATAATTCTACAGCTCACTTAATGTTCATAAATAGAAATACTTGATTATAAGATAATATTCTACCTTTCCATGTAGTACTGAACATTTGCCCAGTGTGTGGCATAATCAGCATCTACTTACCTTGTGATTGGTTCATTGCGAGAAGCACTTGACCATAAGAGCCATTGCCCAGCTCCTTGAGAATTGTGTAATTATCCTTCACTTCTACTTCAGGCAGGTTCTGGGCAGTAAGTAGCAACATCTCCTCCAGGTGAATCTCACTTCTTCTCCTTTGGTTCAGATTCATGTCTTCTGGTTTTATTCACTTTATTGTGTACAGGAGCCTATATATATTAATAGGAAATATCATACATATATGTCAGTAATTTAATACTAACTGAATACATGTGCATCTACAAGTAGATATAATTCTCCTGAACTCTTTATCCCTTTTACAAGTCTTACATGAAAACAAATCTAAACAGTTTCTATATGACTTACTCATGTAACCATCTCTTGGTTGTGTTCACTATAACTATTATGAGCCCTAAAGCCCTAAATATTGTCCGTAAACTGTTATATATTTTATTTCAAAAAAAAGAAAAGATATTAAAACCTGCATGAATGGAACTTCTAATAAACAGATTTTAATTTTTTTATAATAAAAAAAAAGAAATATTAAAATAAAAAAAGTAAAAATGCCATTATACTCAAAATTGAAAACATTGCTAAGATTAAAATTGGTATTATTATTATTATTATTATTATTATTATTATTATTATTATTATTATTATTATTATTATTATTATTATTATTATTATTATTATTAATAATAATAATAATAATATAAGTACATAAAATTAAATATATAATAAAATAATACATTTGCTAAAATTCCTTTATACTCAAAACAAAAGTGAAATTCTATTAAGATTAATATTGTTTTAATAATAATCAAATAAAATAAATAATGAAAAGAAATAACATTTGTTAAAGTTCCTTTATGCTCAAAACAAAAGTTAAAAACTGGTATTGAAGCAACTGACCTGATATATTTTGAAACTTTATGTGCAGGTGAATTCAACTTCAATTATATATACAATATATGATATAATATTTTATATTGTATTATTGCCATATTTTGCAGCAATATATTTGAAACCAGCATCTGGGAAACACGTAGAGTTATTAATATAGAGCATCTGACACACACAGAGTTTGTGTCAAGTGTTTGCGGCTTGGTGTGCTGGGGCATAATTCTAATGGCACCATGAATGTATGGGTAGAATATGCAGAGTATAGCGGTGCAGAACTCCAACTGCTGATGTCTTTAATATCTACATTACCAGTGAGGTTCTGCAGTGGTGAAATTGTATATGCAATATTTTTTTTTGCTGCAGCTAGCTTTATATCCATTTATTTGTGTTCTACCCTTGCAATATGTGCAGGCCAGTACATAAAGCACTATAAATAAAATTAAATGACGAAAAAAATTACTTTTTTATTTTAGCAGAATTTTCATTTTGCACAAATAACTAATGGGTACAGTGACTGGAAAATTTCCATGCATTGAGTTTTTGCATGCTGCAGTCTATATTTTTTATACGTTAACCAATTCCATGGATATTGTAAGAATGAAAATAAACCTGTACCTTATATGATGTGATGCTTTTTGGCTTTGGATATTTGCTGCCTGTGTAGTTTGGGGATAAAGACCTCGGTGTTGTCCCTATTGCCTCTGCTTCTGCTGAATGCTTTGTGCTTCCTGCTGCCTCAGAGCCTTTTATTCTTCTAGCGAGGCTGTAACCCTTGGCCACCCTTTATTGCTGGCAGGTTGCACCATGCAGACCTGGAGGAGAGAAGGCATGTCAATCATCTGTGGAGTTCTTTCCAAAACTTGTTTCTAAAGTTAGCCCCCACTTCTGCCCTCTGCTCATGTTCCTCGCTGTTGATAACAGACTTTAGGCCAGTTGAAACCAGTGCCAGTTCTCAGGCTGCAGCTTATCCATCTTTTTTATCAAGCGCTCTATTTATAATCTATCTAATAGATGTTGATGCTTTAGACCTTTCCGCAGGGTACTTGGAACATGGACCCAGCACAGAACTCTTCACTTCACACATCCTCCTCTTTGGCAGGCTCTATGTTTGCGCACTTTAGCCGATGCCTTTCCCACATGGGCACAACAAATTCTTGCTTTTATGTTATTTCAATTGCGCTGAATGACATAAGTTTATCTTGCAGAGACAATGTGCCACCCTTTTTTTTTTTTTTTTTAATGGTCGGTAAATACACTTAGCTGAATTGTTAAACACAGATTGCATTACATTTAGGGATGCACCAAATCCACTATTTTGTGACTTGCCTGAACCCCAAATCCTCATGAAAGATTTGGTTGAATAACGAACTGCATCTGAAAAAAAACCGTAAAAAAGAACCGCTTTGTGCATGATGAAAATTTTTCACAAAAAGTCACATGGTTTCAAGGATTCGGATTTGGTTAGGCCAGACACATGGATTTGACTGAATCCCAATCTTGAATTCCGAACCCCGAATCGAGTTGCTAGGGTTTAAATTACTTTAGCAACCAGGCAGTGGTTTAAGTGAGAGACTGGTATATGAACAGACGGTTTCATTGTTTCATTGACCCCCATTTGAAATCTGGAAAGATTCATATGAAGACAGCAAATAATTCAAATACTATAAAAAAAATAAATAAAGACATACTAAAACATACTAAAAGTTAACTTAAAGGTGAACCACCCCTTTAATGATTCATTGGGGTGTTAGAGCTCAGTGATTCCATTGAGCTCCAACAACCTGTTGAACACAATGTCTCTTTGATAAATGTACCAGTTCATTAAAGGATAACGAAAGGCATAATCACTGCAATTTTGAGTGCAAACAGCATGGGGGAGATTTACTAATCCACGAATCCGAATCCCGAAAGGGAAAAAATTGTATTGGAAATGAAAATTTTGCAACTTTTTCGTCGCCGTCGCAATTTTTTCGTATTGAGCGATAGTAAACGGCAGAAAAACCAATTTTTTTCGCGACGGCGACGAAAAAGTAGTGGAAAATATACGAAAAAGTCACGACGGTGACGAAAAAGTCACGACGGTGACGAAAAAGTCACGACGGTGACGAAAAAGTCGCAATGGCGCAGAAAAAGTCGCAAAAATACCGATCATTACGAAAAAACGCATAGTGCAGCATTTTTTCTCAGAATTCCATCGACATTGCTGTCACAAGGGGGTGATGCACTTGGCACAATTGTACTTTACTCACTGCACTTGCAGACATAAATAAGCCTTATAGTTTGGTTGACAGTCATTATGGCCAAAAAGAAAAGGTCACATAGACCAGACGCAGAGACAGAATTATTACAATTCAATCTGGGAAGGTTTCAGGGCAGTTTTATCACATTTACAAAACATTTTATTGACTGTCAAGAAGGTGCACATTTATCAATGCACATACAGGTGCCAGTTCGGCAGAGTAGAAAGTTCAGCTACTTTCAGTTGTCGAACACCATTCTGCTCTATAGGGTGTTAGAGCTCAGCCCTCACAATCACAGTTGCAAGTTACCTTTGGATTCGCTGCACTGACTGTAAATGTACAGACCAGTTTGGCATATTTGTGCCTCACAAGTGCTAAAACATACTTTATAGGGGGGAAATTCAGAGCTATCAGGGACAAGACTGGCATTCAGGGCAGCAGTAGAAATTTTGTTTGCCCATGTGCAGTAGTAAACCATGGCAACCAATCAGATTGTTGCATTCATTGTTCTACCTGCATCTGGCTGAAAAAGCCAATCACTAATTTGTTGCTATGGGTTACTGCGCAGTGTTAATAAATGAGCCCCAGTGCTGCTTAATAAATGTGGTCACGGCTCATAAAATATTGTTGTGATATTGTGTAAAGTTTGGGGGTTTGTTAAAGGACATGGAAACACAAATTATAAGCTGTGCCCATCCTGCAGCTAACACGAATTCCGTTACATTGCACATACTTACACTGGAATATGAAGTCACAAGTATCAGTCATTTTCTAGTTCTCAATTCCAGTTCTGTAGAAATTTGAGTATGGAATATGAACAGTATTCCATGCTTAAAGATTTGTTTTTCTGCCACCAGAGAACTGTGGCATAAATGTTGCTAATATGTGTGATGTCGCGCGTGCGCATCATGGGCTCACCATGAGAAGTGCTGGTTATGCACGTGTGCGCCACTAAACATGGCCCTGTGCCAGCTCGCAGGGGGCATTCTTTTTTTTAAAAAAACAATTGTGCCAAAAAAGGGGGCAAAAGCAGCCGTCAACCTGGGCCCAGGAGGACAGGGGGCCCACCATCAGTTTTTATCTGCTATTTGCGTGTGGCAGCCCCCACAAATTGCTCCTCATTTTAATTAACTTGTTGAGCTTGTCTATAAGTGAGCCTTAAGGACTGCCACAATCACTAAGTATGGCTGCATGCCACCACTGGTACCTTAAAGTGGCCCTGTAAAAATCTTAAACCACAACAAGTATAAGGCAATATTAGAGGTATAACTATTGATTTGCACGTCTCAGTTATGAGAAAGAGCTCTTCTAAAAACTGCTCTTGTCAACAAAAAAGAGCCTTTTTTGCTTTCTTTGTATCCGTGCAGAAGACTACTGGACCTGGAACGTCCATACAGAGAAACAAGGGCAAAGGCAAAGAAAATAAGCAGTAAGTAAAGTAAATATGGGAATGCTGTAAGTGTTCGGTGCATGTGGTGATCCCTCTTTCACCCCTGTGCTTTCTTTTCACCGTACGCAAACTGCCATGTGTAAACACTTGAAAACCTTTAGTTCCTGGACTTTTTCCAGGTCCTTGGGACATGTAACTGCTGATGAAACCAACTGACAGACATGTATGAAATGTCATAGAGATAACGTCTTATACTGACGTAAATAGGCCCTAGCTCTTTCCAGGACTGGCGTGGGAATAATAATACCTGCCAAGAGGTATTTGGCCAGTGGCAGAACTTTCACCATCACAGTCACGGTTCAATGGGAAAGTAGAAAAGTCACTCTAAAAGTCTTCAAAAAATGACTCCCCTTTGTAAATCTCTGCAAAGGTCTTTTGTAAAGCTGCACCGGTCCCGGTAGGGTGGCACAACATGCAAGTAAATAGGTAAATACCTTGCCATACCGTCTATTGCTGGCCCTGGCTGATACCACACATTGCTACCCTATAAGTTTCCTATGGCACCTAAGGCAGCTCTTTGACAGCCAGCAATGTACTTTCCACACACAGCAACAGACAAGTGGTTAAATGAGATAGAGGGTCCCTTACTGAGAATATACTTTACTTTAGCTGAGTAAACATTAACTCTTAGCTCTCTTTCTATATTGTTAATCTTGTTATGAGATAAGTGGGTCTTAAACCCACGCAGATACCGGTGTGGTCCATGTTTCCATATAATGGGTCAGTTATTTACTATACTACATATATGAGAACCAGGTTATATTAAAATGATGATTTCATTCAAAGATGTCTATGGGAGCCATAATATCTCTCGTAGGCTCACATCCAGCCTGCAGGCCTTCAGTTAGACATCCTGCCTTAGTCTGCAAACGGAATTAAATAAGCTTTAATATTTGGGCTAAATGGGCATCATTTTTAAATGAAGCATCACACAGAAACCAGTATCTGAAATCATTTAATCCCCTGTGAGCTCAGCAGCAGCCCCTGCACCTTGCATAGACCTGCTTGTAACTGCCCATGGTCATGTGTTTCCAGGACAGTCCTGAATCACATTCCCAAAAGGTACAGAGTGAAAAAAAACATTGGGGTTTGGGGCAGATTGAGAAAGTGCGGCATTGAAGTGTTAGTCGGCGTGTAAGGCCCAGTATATCTATCTGGGATTATTCTATTTTCTTATGCAGCTCCCACATTATGCATGTACTGACTCGAGTATAAGCCTAGGGTGGGAAATGCAGCAGCTACTGCTAAGTTTCAATAATCAAATAAATAATAAAAGGACACTAATAATCAGCGTGACCCCCTGTGAACTCTCCATAAATATAACATGTTGGCAGCTGCAGATTAGGGAAAGGTGATTAGGGAAAGGTGGATTGAGGACCCTTTTACCCTCCTGCCTTGAAGAGTTACAACACTGCTGATAAAAAAAATGAAAAGAAAAAAGAAAGAAAAATGCAACAGAAAAGTTTGTCTTCCTGGCAAGACCCCCCCCCCCCGTGGACGTGCGTGCGTCTCCAGTCCATAAACATGATAGTGTTTATTTGCTTTGTCATTCCATTTTTTTTGCATGGCATTATTTTGGGCACTGTGCAGTAAGACTGACTTTTTCCTGGTTGGCAACTAGTGTTTTCATGTACCAGCTTATCGGGCTTGTATTTTATTTCATTTTATACCAAGGAACAATTATGGGGGTTAGCCAAGTCATTACAAGGTGTATGTTAGAACATCTGCAATATGCCTGATCATTTATGCTCCATGTACAGAGCCGCCCTGGGAGGAGTAGCGACACTGACTGGAATCAGTTTTGGAAACGGGCGCGCACCCACCGTCCTTTGTACCTGGAAAATGTAGAGATGTAGAGCAGCCAAGTTCCATTCCCCCCCTGGTCTTCTGGTGGCTAGGATGAGCCCTCCTGCTTGGGGGGCAGACCCTTGCCCTGGCATTCATATGCGTGCACCCCCCCCCCGTGGACGTGCGTGCACGCTCTTCCAGGGGGGGGTTGGTGCGCGTAAAGAATGAATGAACTTATGCAAGCCAGTAAGTTAGATCTTCAAATCCATATACTCAAGTATAAGCCGATACTCGAGTATATACGGTATGTGGTGAAACTATACAGGCTGGGGGTAGAGAGGGACCCAGTCCTGCATTTTACCCACCCCACACTCTCTCTGCATTTGTTTTATTCGCATCCCCCTTCAATGCCAAAATGTGCGACTGCATACTCTGTACTGGCTAATGCATACTCTGTACTGGCTAATGCATACTCACGAGTTGGGAGGTTGCACAATGTGGAGGGTACCTCGAAAAAGTTTTTGTGCGCCCAGGTGTGAGTCCAGGTTTGCCACTGGCTATAATTTCTGTAATATATATTGGTGCTCTATAAATATAGCATAATAACAATAATATGAACACTAACTAACAGGGTATCTGCCATAAACCAAAGACTAAATTGTTCCTCTTCCCTTAGACAGAATCACAATTTACATAATCACCCAAAAAGCCCTCATTCCACCCAATAGGAAAAGATAATAAGTGTTTAATATATACATTGTGTGACAGATAATAAACATTATCTTAGTGGTATTTTCCCTGTAGCAATGTGCAAAATGGGTTGGGGGGATCACTTACACTGCTGGCCAGTGGCCAGCTCACCTGTCAACACATGGTTACACGTGCAGCCTCGGTAACAGCCGCACCACGGGAGCCTGCGCTCACTTGGCTTTGCAAAATGGTCCTGACTGAGTTTCTAAATGTCAAACTGCGACACACAAACATCCAGGTCAGCAAGTTGCTGGTACAACAGATCCATTTTTAGTGCTTTCTGCTTCCTAGTCCGTGTAATTGCTTCTGGCTCCTACAGTGCAGTGACCTTATATATGTTCTGTTGTTTTTTCCAGCCCTCCATAAACCTTAAACCAGCACTAGCCAACCCTCTACTTCTCCCTGCTCGCTCAAAGGATTTGTCTTCATCCAGGCAGAAAAGCTGGTAGAAACCTTAAAAACATAAGGGGGGTCATTTATGACAGCAAGTATGTTTGTGTGACTGCCAGGGGCGTTTCTGGCAACAGCGCCCTGAGGAGGCTGCTGATATGCCGCCCCCCCTCGTCCCCCTGCACAATTGTGCTAATATTTACACATGCAACCCCAGACAGGCAATCAATGAATTCTGGCAAATACCAATGGGGCTGCTGTAACATGCAACAGACAGTCACTATTTATTGGGCTGGTGGTGGGGGGGGGCTGTTTGGGCCTCTGTGTACTTGAAATGCCAGGGCCTATTTTGTATCTAATTTCAGGCCTGTGCCCATGATTGCATTAGGTGCATCTCTCCCTGGTTGCTGCAGTGGACACTGGAATCAGGGGGAAAACACTGCATTTGAGGTAAAAAAAAGGGGGCATTGCCCTAGAAATTGCTATCTCTGCAACACTGCAGAAGGCCACTATGAAACAGGCCTCTAATATGTGTGATTCGGGCAATCTGACTAACTTTGCATACCAACTGGCCTGCTAATAAGGTTCTTGAGGCCTAAGAGCTCATTGTTGATTGAGTGGTTGCAGTAAATCAGTGATCCCCAACCAGTGGCTTGTGAGCAACATGTTGTTTACCAAACCCTCTAATGTTGCTCCCAATGGCCTCAAAGCAGGTTTTCATTTTTGAATTTCTGACTTAAAGACAAGATTTGGAGGCATAAAGACCATGTGCACTGTCAAAGCAGAGCCTTCTGTAGTCTGCCAGCCATCATGGGCTATAAAATAACCAATCACAGCCTTTATTGGTCATCCCCCAGGAAATTGTTTCATGCTTGTGTTGCTCCCTATCATTTTTCACTTTTAAATGTTGCTCACAAGTAAAAAAGGTTGGAGATCCCTACATTAAATGAACTCAATCCTCAGTTCATTAATGATACTTGTATCCCAACACACTCCTCAAACTTAACGTCATATAGTTGTTTCCTCTCCAGTCCATTCTGATGAATGTCACACAAGTGCCCCTATTGATGCAGGGGAGCCCCGGAGGTACCACCACGCTGAAACCAGAATACCTTCTGTGGGCTGTGATAATAGGCACCTAAAGTATGATGTTCAAATGTCATATAAACACTGAGTGCTGATAATCACACAGTCCTGACAATTTCTACTGCAACCTTCATCCAATTTGTCAAAATGTGCATGAGCAGCTGTTTGTTTTGACATATTGGCACCATAGTGGGGGATGATTGAAATCCTTGATGTAAGTACAGAAGGGCCTAAAAAACATATATATTAATATGTAATTTGCTGCGCCCCCTCTAATGCTGGGCCCAGGGCCACTGCTCTCATAAGGAAAACATAAGGAATAAGGAACAAAATAAGCAAAACAAAAAGCGCTTTGTCTACTGTGATTAAACAAAAAATATAATAGTATGAATTCACATAAAGATCCAGACTACATGAGTGGTACCATAGTTCCTCCAGTGTTATGACCGTAATCACAGTCAGTTGCATTAAATGTACATGTGCCAGTTGTGCTTGGTGTATTGCCTTACTCCTGCCTCCTGTTCTGGATTAGGTGCTGCTAGTGCCTATTGGCGCTACCATCGCCACTTCCATGCCAGGCAGTAGGTCCAGGGTTCCCTTAGCTCCCTGTATCAATAGCTACAGCACAGATGCACCAAAAGCATGGGGTGGACATGGCACTCTCACACCAAATGCCAGAAATGATACCAACCAAATCTTTCAGCACCATTTTATTAGTGTTTGCATGGTTGGACTGCGGGGTGCAGGGCACCCGCTGACCGTTTCCCCTGCACCCCCTAACCTCCTGCTGAGCCTTCCTAACCCCCCACGGGGTTCCCCACCCGATGTCCTGCCCTGAGCGCACATAAGTTTAACAGTCAGGGGAGGAACAGTCTGCCGGGGGAGCGCCGGCAAGGGTTGGGTCTGGGCTGCCAGGGCCCACCGTGTTTTTTCCTCGTGGCCCAGTCCAACCCTGCGTGCTTGCAGGTGCAAGTGCAATCTAAGCGCAACGGTTGCAGTTTTGTCTTATTGCCCACAATCGTGTCAGGTGCAACTTCTCTTCTCGCTGGAATTCTGAGAAGCAACAATGCATTGTGAGTAATATACACGGTAATTGCTTTGGAAAATTACACTTTGCAAACTATGGTCATAAAGAATATGACCCCTATGGACTCCATGGCCAGATAATCTGTAGGCAGTAATTACAGTGGGCTAATGCAAAGGGCTTTTATCTGATCCATTCTGTGCCAGGCTGCCGGTTGAGAATCTCTGCCTTCATTCTAGCAGCCTCATGTGTCCATGTTGTAGTGCTCGCTGCCATGGTGAGGCATTCTCTCTTTTCCCATGGGGCCTTCGGGAGAGGTTGTAAGTTCAGCACTTCTCCCACACATACACCAGCTTAAAATAACAGTCATCCCGTAAAGCAGACCCTTCAGCTGCTGGTGTTGATTAGTACAGTTTTCAAGTTCTTGAAATGCATCAGAGGATTTCGGTGTTAACAGTGCTAGTAACAACAACACATGGCAGGATTTAGAGGCCGCAGGTCCTTTTGAAACCTCTTACTGGAACAAATATATTAGGCATCACTTCTGATGCCCCTTTCCATGGCATCAGGGCATGGCTGACAACATTTACAGAGCTTTTAGAACAACTAAACAAACAATACAGAGAGTTCCTATACAGCTGTGCCCATAAGTCTACTTACCCATTAGATATTATAGAACCGTAATTACACAAGCCACAGCAATAAAGGAAATAATACCCTTAGGTCTTTATATTGCATATTGCCCCTTTTAGCATCAATGATGGCTTGCAGTCTTTTGTGATACTTGTAAATGAGGCCCTTAATTTCTCACATGGTAAAGCTGACTATTCTTCTGGTTGAACTGCATGTTAATTTTGATTACCAGTAGGGCAATATCATACAGCGAGTTTAAAGTTTCTTTTAGCTGTGACTGTCATCTCATTGGCTTCAGTGGAAAGTGACATTGGCTGCTATGCAAAGACATTTATAATTCAGAAATGGGGCACTGCAGCTTTAAGAGCCATTACTCATTAACCATTACATGGCATTTCACTTTCATAGTGGCCACTAAAATGTTCCTGGTGGTATAGTTCTTGACAAGCAATGAAAACTGAAATAACATAGAAATGGAAGCTGTATTGCACTGTGCAGCCATCAATCCAGTGGTACCAGTGTGGCTTTATGCCAGTAGCCTACGCACACTGGGATTGGATGGAGGTCAGAGTTGGATGAAGAATAAGCTGAGAGGTGGAGAGTGGGTGACCTGTGAGACTGCTTTTCCACCATGAGGCTCTCGTTTCATGTATCCAATGTTCTTTCAAAGTAATTGCTTGTATATTTATATATAAAAGAACAACAGGGCTTTATGCATGGCCAGTACAGTTACTATTTTTAAGGCTTTAAATGCCATCTAGAGCCTACTCGGAAGGAAACGCCTTTCTCTGAAGCAAAACACAAGCAGATTAAGTATCTGTTATTTCAGCCCCCCCCCCCATACTTTTTTTATTGCTGCCTCCTCTAAGAGACATTCCAAACATGTATCTGCCCCACTACAATCCATTTCAAATGGATCTGTATCTACATTTAGCTGTTTAGTAGAAAGACTTGAAGCTTCTGAGCCTTCTCGGCCTCCTACCGATTCTATTAGAATAGAATCACAGTGAATTCGAAATAACTTCTCATGATTTTCCCATGGACTTCGATGTCTAGATTTAGACATTGCCTAGATTAGATATTGATTTGCAGAGCAAGAAAAAGCATGGGGACAGGCCAGCGGTGCATTTACAGGAATAGCTGCTGTTATCCTGGCTAAGGAGAGAGGCTGCACCAAAAGCAGATTGTTTGGAATTGCATACTCAATCCCTCCACCACTGGTCTGTAACCAGCAATGAAAATTCAGTGTTCAGAAGTGTTGCTCAGGGAACCCTAGCTGCTGCATTCCCCGAGGGTGTCTCAGCTGTCACTCCCTTGTTTGCTCTCAGCCATGGTGCAGCCAAAGGGGGGCCCTGGGGAGCACTTTTGGAGACTTTCTTTTCTGGCTCCTGCCTTTCTTTTATCGTATCACCTTAGGTTTGTAGTGTTTTAAATGTCACACCAATGCATATTTATATTTTTGTCATGAATTAGTGAACACTCGAAGGGAGGGCTTCCCTTGGCTCCCTATGGAATGTGACCTACAGTGACAGTCTGTATTATGATGAGCATTAGTAAGGCAAACGCAACATAGGATACAATCTTTAGGGATATGGTACACATGGCGCTTTGATTTTCACTACTATATTCCTATTGCTTCCCATTCTATTAAATAGAAAACACCATGGGTCTCCCAGCACATGTAGATAGCACTTTTTAGTGTGGGTGGGCACAGTTCCGTAAGCCAGTTGGGTGGCAGGCTGACCAGTGGTGCTTCTGTTCACAAGAAGATGTGGGGCCACCTACCCATAATATAGTGCAGTGTAACATCAGTTACAACCAATCACACATAACTTACATGGGTCCACATCCAGCAAATAGGGGGAAACCTATAAACAAGTTAAAGGTATTGTTAAGCTTTACATTAAATTTTAGTATGATGTAGACATTGATTTTCTGAGACAATTTGCAGTTCATTTTCATTTTTTATGGGTTTTCAGTTATTTAGCTTTTTGTTCAAATGCTCTCCACTTTGAAATTTCAACAGTTAGCTGGTTGCTAGGGTCTTATTTACCCTAGTGACTAGGTAATGGTGTCAATGAGAGATTGGAATATGAATAGGAGAGGGTCTGCTTTGAAAGATAAGTAATAGAAAGATAAAATACAAAAAATAAATAAATAACAATAAAATTGTAGCTTCGCTGAGCAAAACTTTTTGACAGCAAAAGGAAGAAGGCATATAACTCAAAAACGATAAAATGGGACCCGTTATCCAGAATGCTCAGGACCTGGGGTTTTCCGGATAAGGGGTCTTTCTGTTATATCGGATTTCCTACCTTAAGTCTGCTAAAAAAAAATTACTTAAACAGTAATTAAACCCAATTATATCTTAGTTGGGATCAAGTACAGGTACTGTTTTATTATTACAGAGAAAAGGGAATCATTTAACCATTAAATAAACCCAATAGGGCTGTTCTGCCCCCAATAAGGGGTAATTATATCTTAGTTGGGATCAAGTACAAGGTACTGTTTTATTATTACAGAGAAAAGAAAAACATTTTTAAAAATGTGAATTATTTGATTAAAATGGAGTTTGTGGGAGTTGGCTTTTCCATAATTTGGAACTTTCTGGATAGTGTGTTTCTGGATAAGGGGTCCAATAACTGAAATGGAAAACAATTGGACAGTTTCTAGGAATAGGGCATTGTATAACATACGAGAAGTTAAGTTTAAAAAGTTTGAAAGTTTTGTGCCATTGCCGTTACCATGATATCAAGTGATTCAGATAAGGCCTGCTGAACTTTTCTTTCTTTCTGTTACACAGACAGACCACATTGTGTTACATCTATTTCCCGTGCAGGAATGATAGTATCTGTGATTTTTCCAGAATGAATGCAAATAGAAGTGTATAAATGATTATGAAACATTTTGCATTGTGTTCCAGCAGAAGAGAGAACATCTCTTTATGTCCCTAGCCGTGTCCCATTGTGTGACTGTGCATTGCACTGTTTACTTGTGTGCGATACACGTTGCCATGGTGCTGTTTTTCCTTGCGGTGCTGCAGTGAGGGCAGATATTTCTGTAACAGGACAATGACATGTGTTTGGCTCAGCACCTGCAGTTAACACATTTGCCGTTTCACCCCGGCTGACAGGAGATATATTGCCGCTGCCCCATTAGTCCTGGTTTAACACCAACATAATCACATAATCCCACAGCCAACGGTTCATCTTTTCAGCTCCTTGTTGGTTTCAATTTTTCCATTTGTTACTCCCAGCACTATTAAATGTTAAGTTAAAAATGAAATTTTTACACACTAAGCTCTTTTGGGCAGGGCCCTCTTTACCTCTTGTATCAGATATTGGTTGCTTTGTACGTAAATCTTCTTGCTCAATGTATGCACCCATTTATTGTGCATTTAGTTCTCTTACTGAATAGTCTGGAGCCAGAAGGCTAATGCTTCCATGACTAAAGAGCTCATTTATGACTGCAAGTGCAGTGAGCAAAGTGTAATGTTAAGCGCAATTGCCTCATTTTTTCCCCCCATAATGCAGCATCTTTTCCCAGACTTCCAGCATCATTGGTGTGCCAGGGGGCATTGCCCCCCACCTACTTACTGGACAAAGAGCTCACTCACAGTCCCTGCACTTTGCCCCAGGAGATGATTATCAATTCCAGCATCTGTACTGGCTTTTCCAGCCTTAGTGAATACAGACCCTGTTCCTGTTACTCCCCACATTTGATCTGATCCATAAAGCATTCTGGAAGAAATTTGCCTTCCCTTTAGTGTCTTCCCAGTAACTGTCATTATGTTTTCTTAATCTGTTTTTCAGGGTGTGCATAATATTATTGTCATAGAAAGTCACTGGCTTGGCAGGTGGCTCCAGGGCTCCCCTGAGTCAATAGGTGCAACTGCATTCAATTAGGAACGGGGGCATGGAGGACTGAGCAGCACAGAGCGCAACTATAGGGGAGTGCAATAAGCACATTTTGACACAAGTACTTTTATTGCATGGGGTTTTATGTGCAACTGACTAGGGGAAAGTTGTGCTACTGGAACTGGACTTAGGACACCTTAAAACTAACTACATCAGTCTGGAAAATCTAAACGCAATCTCTTAAGGCTGTTCCAAGAAGGTCACGTTTAGACCTTTAGGGGGTGTCTACTGCTCCCTTCAGCAGAAACAGTGGAAGTCACAACACCTCTACCTGCCCAAGCATGTGTCTGTCTCCTCTGAGTGTGCTTTAACAAGTGTGTTTCCTGTTGGTAGGTGGAAAGGGCACCATTGCCTTCTACCCCATGGCAGTAGTGACCCAAACACCCCATGTGAAATTAGCGTTAGTGCTGTTTTAATTGCTGCCGCTCAGTAATGATGGGGCAATAGGGGGTGCTGCAAGTAGTTCTTCAAGTTGCTATTGCCAATTAACAGTCACATTTGTGTTAGCTTTGTTCTAAGCCATACCTGCTCATTTCTTGGTTTTCACTTTTCTGGACAGAGAGCTCACTCACAGTCCCTCCACTCCCAGGAAAGGATTAGCAATCACAACACCTGTACTGGCTTTTCCAGCCTCAATGAATACAGCCCCTGTTCCTGTTATTCTCCGTGTTTGCTCTTAATAAAGAGCATTCTGGGAAGAGATTTGCCTTCCCTTTAGAGTCTCCCCAATAACTGTCACAGGCCATAAAATGTTTTTGAAATCTGTTTTTCAGCGTTTGCATAATATCATTATGCACCATAAAGTAAGAACGCTCTGGTGTTTGCTCTTTCTCTCCCTTTCACTTTATCACGTGGGAGTTTGTATTTAGACTGAAGCTCACTGGATATACCCAACAGGTGGGCTATTTATTAGTCAATCTCTTATATATTGCGCCACTATCAGATGTGAGCTCCAGGATACACTATCTGTCATTTGAATTGCAGACCGACACCCTACACTTTACAATTAGTTTAATTTGGCATGGGTGCCCAGGAGCTAGGGCCGAGTAGCAGCCTTGTGGATTCCTCCATGACTAAGCCTACATCCCATTCATTTTGGCGCTGAAAGGTCAAAGCTGTTCCTGTTGGCCTTGGTCCTAGAAAGAGCATTAGGCAACTAAAAGCCCATTGAGTTAGAAAATCATAACAGAGAAGCAAAGGAAATTCTTCTACTCCTCTGACAAACATAGGCTAGTGATAGGGGGGCTAGTGCAGGGGGCAAGGCGAGACTGAAATTCAAAATAGGCATTTCAAATAGACTGAGGCCCAAACTACCCCTGCAGGCTATAAAGTGCCTGCCTATGGCACTTGTAGCAGCTCCATATTATATTGTACATTAGATACATTTATATTATCCATGCTTGCTAGGCAGAACTCTAAGAAAGGCCAAATGCAGTTCCTACATTACACAGAAAAAAATGTAGCAGGTGCTTGGAGCTGAGGGCGCAGAGCCCTGCCTTGTTTAGTAAAGCAAAGAATAGTTTCAATTTTCCATTGAAAGGGGGACAATAGCTGTAAATTCATGTGTAATTCTGTTAGGACAAAGGGATCTGATACTGAGTGTTTTGTTGCATGTAACCATGTGCCCACCAGCTTCTCCTGCAATCCCCCACAGTCTTAGACCCACTACTTTGTTGGATAAAACCATTAGAGAGTTTTTTAAGCAGATGCCAAAAGTTAAAGTTGGTAATTGCATGTTGGGTTGGCCAGTAAGTTCCAGTTAGGCCACTACAGTAGGTTCCCTTGGGTTATGGGCTGAAGGCTATGGACTGTGACTGCCCTTACCTGCTCTGTGGTCAGACATTTGCTTTCTAGTTTGTGCTTGAGGCAAGGCCACTGTGGGACAGGCTCCCCCTGTTTCCTACTTCAACAGCTACACCTAGTGGTGAGTGAGCACCAATGCATTCTTAGGGGGAAATTCACAATGTAAATGTATCCTATTCTTTCACCAGAACTGACGTCAATGGCTAATTCTTCACAAACAAAATGATTTTTTTTAAGACAAAAGGCTGCCTGCTGGGGACTGTGTCCCTTAGACAATAGGGGCAATTGGGGAGTGTATCGGTCATCCTGCATGGGGCTTTATTGCCTGAAAAGTGTCCACTTTTTAAAGAGGTTTTTCACCTTAAAATTAACCTTCAGTATGATGTAGAGAGTGATATTCTATAACAAAGATGAACTACAGCTTTACATAATTGGTTTAATGATGTCTGGTTTCAGGTGTCACTGACTCCAGGGACCAAGCTGCAAAGCTTCCCATTTACTTCATTTTATTGCTTGTTTTTCTTCTCAGGGTCTCTACTATATATCTTCTATACTGATTTTAAGACTGTCCTCTGCTTGTTAGGGTATTTAAACCCTAACAAAGTACAACAGAGTGATTTTTTTATAATTTTAATAAACCCCTAGTATCCAGATAGTTGCTATCTTACACATGCAGAAAAAAAAATAAATAAAAAAAACAAAAAAGCATTTTCAATTTTCATTTTTTTTTAGAATTTTGCTATATACACAATAATCAAAGTTTGTCTTAAGGTAAAACATTTACAATAAAATATACAATAGCATTGTTGTGTCATTAATGAGGATTGATGTTACACAGTAAATATGAAATACAAAGTCCTATCTTATTAGAAAAAATGAAAAAGATAGTGAAAAATGACTATATGAATAGATAATGCCAGATTTGCAAAGATTTCTGGATAGTTGGTACCTGTAGCAGACATGGAGGAGGACTAGCTTTTTTTTATTTGTATACAAACCAATAAAAATAGTACATACTACCAACATGCCAGACAATAACCACAATATATTGTGTAAGTCTACCTATTTCCTATATATATATATATTGTACAGGACTCCAAGGGTGGCTCCTGGCTAACAGGTATATTTCACCTTTTCTTTAGGTACCTTTAAGGAGCACAGCAGAGCTAATTATTGCAGCAAAGTGAGAGAGCCCTTGGAGTTCAAGATGAGGACTGTACAGGTAAAACAGAAGGGGTCATTAACAGTACCCCAGGGCATATAATATGCATCCCTTAGTGCTCTCATAAGATGCACTTGCTTTTAGTATGATGTAGAGAGTAATATTCTGAGACAATTTGCAATTGGTCTTCATTTTTTATTATTAATAGATTTTTTTTGTTATTTTACTTTTTGTTCTGCAGCTCTTTAGTTTGGAATTTAGCAGCTATCTGGTTGCTAGGGTCCAAGTTATCTTAGCAACTAGAGCAGTGTCGGACTGGGTACCCAGGGGCCCACCAGAAAACCTCAGACCATAGGCCCACTCTTCAAACTATTTTTCCACCTTTCCTCATCCAATCTCTTTATTCTCCTAGTCACTTTTATTTACATGCTAGCATTTATTCTTCCATCTATTTCTCCTTTTTGTTTCAATTCAGAAATAGAGAATGACCATGAAGCAGGCCAAATGGTCAGGAGCACGAGGGCCCACTGACACCTGGGCCCACCGGGAGTTTTCCTGGTATCCTGGTGGGCCAGTCCGACACTGAACTAGAGAGTGGTTTGAATGAGAGGCTGGTATATGAATAGGGGAGGGGCTGAACATAAAATAGAGAAGAGTTATAGGCAAATAAATAAAAATTGATAACCAAATAATGAAGACCAATTGAAAAGTTGCTTAGAACAGGCCATTCTTTAACGGACCCTATGGGGCTCCACCCACCTGCCCCTCTTCTAAGGAGCACTGCATAACACAAGCACTTGACTCAAGGTGCTTCAAAAGGGAGCGCAAAGGCCTGTGGAGATTCTTAAAATGCCCCACCAAGTGTGCAGGGTGCGAAAAAATGTCCAACTGAAGGTGCGTGACCCCTAGCGTGAGATTTTTTGGTCTAGAAGCTTAGCATTTTATGCGCCAATATATTCCCCTCTCTGCTTAATTACAGGTCAAGCAGCTTGTAAATATTTTAGCTTTATATGTTATGTAACATAAGGCTTTCCACTGCAGAAATGTGTCGCACCATTCTGAGAGACCTCTGTACTATTCAGCAGCTTACACTGACCTTTCCCTTGCTACACCTCCGTGTATTTGGCAGTGGATCCCAACCAGCTGTGTAAGGAGAGCAGGCAGAAGATAAACCATTCTAGGGCAGTTATCACCCCATAAATGAGCCTTGCTGATGTAGCGGTCTGAGGTCTTGTGGTCGCTGCTGCTGCCGCTGCTTGGGCTCAGGTTCTGCAATGGCATGCCTGTAACTGGGTGAGCTCCAAAAACATACCAGGTTATTTGTAATAGCACAATAAAATCACTTTTGTCCTTTTCTTGCTGGCACCCTGGTATAAACAATGTAATGATCATTCGGCAACCTGGGGGCCATAAGCTTTACTCTTACAGTGTGCTTGTCAGATATTTGGGGAGGGGGGGCAGGGGAATCATCTTGTGCTTATGCCAGGAGCACCCCCTCTTGTGAATATTTAAGGCTCCACTATTTTAATATTTTATTTTAATTTGACTTTAAAGTGTTTTATTGCCCCTTTGCCACAAATATAAAGTGACCTACTACTTTCAGTATATTGGAGATCCATTTTTGTAGGTTTCTAATGATTTAGCTTTATGCGGATTGGAATTTCAGCAGCTATCTGGTTGCTAGGGTCCAATTTAATAGAAGGAGGCCTGAACAGGAAGATAAATAGCAATTAAAGTATAGCCTTACAGAGCAACAGCCCAGCTTAGTAACATCAGTGAGCTAGTAGTTGAACTGCATCCCTTTGAGAGACACATCTCAGCTGTGGGAGCAAAGTAGTGCCTCTGTGTGTGTCTGAGGATTCACGCCACATAATGCAGACATGGCAATAATCACACTCCCATACAGTAACAGGGGTATTAAGCTGGCTGCCTGACTAAGCTGTGCCCCCAAACACCGTATGCTGCATTGTAAGCCGGTGAGGCACAAAAGCTTTACTAGATTTTAAAGCAAAAGTCATATATTAGTTTAACAAACAAGGACCAAAATAGGATTGGAGGGCTCTGCTCACAAGAGTTTGCAATCTAGTATAAAAACATAAAATTCTACCATCTTTTGCAGGAACCGAGCCACAAACATGAAGTAACAGTCTACAGCCCTTGTCCTGCAAAAATATAGGAATGTATTTCAAATACTTTTTATGTTCAAACTGAATCAGTCTCTGTGCTTCTTCATTGATCTTGGGATCTCTTGCCTTGCGTCTATGTTCGCTTAAACCACTTGGGACCTGTTTATGAAGGTACTACTACCTGCCGGTGTAGTTAGAGGTTAGTTAGAGAAGTTGCAGTATCCAAGGCTGTTTCCACCCCAGCATCAGGTGTTGTCAGCAAGCAGAAAAATAAAGGCAGGGTGACTGGCAATACTGTAAACACAAGTGCCGCCCAAGGGAATTAAATATGCAAAATGCCATCCACTCTCATGAGGTCAGGTACAGGTGGGGTACCCACAAAGCGATCGGCAAAGTCCCTTTTTCCTGAGTAATCCACAGGTAACCTGGGTAAGCTGCAAGAATGGTTTCTCCCACCCTCCCCTGAGGATACAGCAATTTTTTAAATATTGCCCTTCTGATATGGTTCCAGAGTGACGTCACTTCTGGTATCACAGGTCCCGGGTCGAAAGATAAGTTACCTATTTGCTGTCCGGGTCAGTTAGCGGGAGTGAATAGGGGCAGTGTCAGTGTGACACTGGTGCTGCCACCTGGGGCCCCCCCACCCCACCCTAGTCGAATGGTCCTACTCTCACCACTAACCCCCCCTCCCATGAACACTGCATACACACTTGTGGCTTGTGATGGGGAGTGCCAATGCCCACACCTACCAGCAGGGGCTATGGGGCCCAAGAGTACCAGGAACCCACATGGTTTTGTCCTGGTACCCCGCCAGCTCAGTCTGACCCTAGATAGGTGGACATACAGGTTGGGCTGCAGGACTCCAATAAGAGGAATAAAAATACACTTAACTGTGCTCATGTTCCACATAATTATTAAAATAAAATGTTTTTATGGTATGTAAGATAAGGAACTGGAGCCCTGATCTGCTTGTGGGAATTACGTGTTCCACCCACTGCTAAGGTACATTTAGGTGACAGCTGTCATTTTCTGTGGAAGAGGTAGAGCAGTCACACTTATTACTGCACCTCCTCACTTCTAAGAGCCCTTAATATGTTTGCTGTTTGCATACCGTTCCGCTGAATCCCTGAATAAATCAACTGCGTGCAGTTGCTGTTGGATAACTTGCTTTTCTCTATTTATCTGTGAGCAAGAGGAATGCTAGGTTGGTACTACACCGGCAGGTAGTTCATGAAAACTTTTACTTTTTTTACTTGTTCAGTGAGAAAGGAATATGAATAGCAGAGAGTCTGCACAGAAAGATAAGTAATAAAAAGTAACAATTACAGTATAACTGTAGCCCCACAGAGCAATAGTTTTTTGGCTGCTGGGGTCAGGGGCCCCCATTTGAAAGCCGGAAAGAGGCAAAAAAATAGGCAACTAATTAAAAAACTAAAAAAAATCAATAATGAAGACCAGACGCAAAGTTGCTATAAATAGGGCATTCCATAATATACTAAGGGGGTTTAAGGGTTACTGTTCCTAGGAAAACTTAGTGCCTTTTATTACATATGGGGGCTAGTGTTAAAAGTGAATCACCCCTTTGACCTATCATCGTACTTGATGGGTTACCTTAATCCAACATCTCTAGCACTTGTTCACCAATCCAGTCTAAATATAGAGAGCTTTTTTTCTATGCTCATAACCTTGGGGATAAAACCATTCCAATGCAGTTTATTTTCAGAAATATTTATTTGACTGATTATAAATAGTGAAAATGCATGCCAAAATTAAAAAAAAACCACACACACATTATTTGTAAATCTATATTAAAAGTAGCTACCCGAATCCTCAGCTAAATTAGTATTCCACTACTCAAAGCTTGCTCACCCTTGATGGCTACACTGCTGCCAACATGGGATATATCTACAATAATAATTCAGATTCATATCTTTCTGCTGTCTTGGTTATACTCCTCGGTACCCTGTAATGAGAAATGTCACATTATGTATTTATTTATTTACTGGTATTTATACAGCACTAACACATTTCTGCAGTGCTTTTACAGAGAAACATATACATTATTCATATCAGCCCCTGCACCAGTGGAGCTTACAAGCTAAGGTAACTAGCAGAATCATACATAATTTTATTAGGAGCCAGTTAACCTGCCTGTGTTTAGAGTGTGGAAAAAAAGACAGAGTACCTGGGGGAAACTCACGCAGACACAGGAAGAACATACAAACCCTTTGTAGATAGTTCTTTGGCTGGGATTGAACTCGGGTGCTGCAAAAGCTACCCACTAAGCTGTGCTGCACCTATGCATTAATAACTACAGGGAGGCAATTTTTGAACACAGGGTACTTAAATAAACATATGTGGCTTACAGATCACAGAAACAAGGTGCCTTAAATATATTCTATAATGTTGGAAAATCTTATATATTATATATTTTATATATGAGCATTGGAGAAAAGGGGCAGTTATAAGATACCCATGGCCTAGTGTAAAAATTCTGTAATTAAAAAAGTACTTTGAATTTAAATTAGTACTTTGGTAAATGAGGGCCAAAATCTTAGATTATAAATATGTGGGAGCAGAACTCCTAACTCTAAATTATACAAAAATCAAAAACAATTCACAGGAGCGCCCAACACAAGTCTGTTCAAAGCTACTTATTAACTATCCGGCAGCGTTTATCCAGGGAAAAATCTTGTGAAACGTGCCAGTGCTTCTATGTGATTACTACTACAAAAGGAAGAGGGGGATGTTAGGCATTTTGATGCAGCATTTTTAATCTGGTGCACAAAATGCTGAGAATCTCCCCATGTCCTACAGGCCACATAACAAGTTTTTACCTATCCCAATAATCCTACAATGTGATACACCTATCGTTACAGAGCTCTAATTACTGCGGAGTCTCTGACTCCTGGCCTTGTAGACCTCAATGAGTAGGTCCTTTACATATTGAATTTCTCTTTCGATGGAATCTGATTTTTCTTTCAGCTCTCTGTTTCTGACCTCCAGGCTCTGGCACTCATCATCCAGTGCATCATATTCGGCTCTTTTTCTCTGCCGATATCTTAGTGCCGCTGTCTTATTCTGGTCTCTCTTCTTCTGTTTGCGGTCACCTTTTTGATGGGTTGAGACATTACAGCTGGAGCTTGGGCGGTCATATGGTGTAGGCCTGTTCAGTTGTTTTAAGAATTCTGGCGGGTCAGTGGTGTCTTTTATCAAGGACAGATCCTGCAGCTGTTCTCTATGGAAATCACTAGGAACATCAGAGTAGAGATTCAAGAGCTCCAGGCACCCAGAATCCAGGGTTCCCATGGAGGCTGGAGCGGGTGGTGGGTTTTCTTCTTCAACGTAGCCCTGAAACTCTACTTCACTTCCACAGAACTGATGGTCTGGTGTTGGGAAGAGGAAATGCACTTCATGTGATGGAGGGGTGCAAGGGGCCACTTGATCAGGAGGCATTGGTTGTGTTGGAGAAAGGGTCTCCTCCAGGAAGTAATCTTCCATCTGCTCCAACTCCTTCTTTAGAAGAGTAGCCATGATCTCCAAATCAGGGGCTGAAGGACCTGGCAAAGATGGATCCACTGACACAGGATGGTAACAGGAAAAATCAACCCTTTCCGTCATCCAGTCTGTGAATCCATCACCTTGACAAGGAATAAAAAAAAAATTAAAGATTAGAATGCTTTTTTCCCACTGCAGTAATAAATTCCTATTTCCTTCTTTCTTCATTCCTTAAACATTATCTGTGCTTTATAACCCTGCTATGGCCAAAACTTGGCATTTAGGAAATTAATCTCTCACAAGTAAGTCAATGGGGTAGTTCACCTTTAATATAACTTATTTATATCTTTAGCTTTTTTAATTATTTATCTGCCTCTTTCTGATTGCTCTGTGAGGCTACAACTCTATTGTTATTGTTACTTTTATCTTTCTTTTTAGGCCATTCCTATTTATTTTCCAGTCTCTCGTTCAAACTTATACCTGGTTGCTAGGGTAAACGGGAACTTGGCAACCAGGTAGCTGCTGAAATTTCTGGAGAACTGCTTAATAAAAAGCTAAATAGTTAAAAACCACAATAAATAAACAAAAAAATGAAGACCACTTGCAAATAGTCTTAGAAATATCACCGACTACATCATACTGAAAGTAAATGTCGAGTTATACTACTACTTTCCACGCAGAGCCGCTTACCATTGCCATGCTCTGTTTGTGTATAGCAGTGCCTGTAGTTGAATGCAAGGCATATTAAATGATTTCCAACTATGGTGCACTAATGTTATAGTATGAGGTTGTACATGCTGAGGAATATACATTTCCCTTGGTGGACAACATTCAGCCTAATCTTTGTGTTCTTCACAATGACAAACTCATTACCTGCCAGGCATCCTGCTTCAGCCCCAGGCATGTTCACCCCATCATCCATGGGCAAGGAGGGATGTTCATAGGGATTTCCATGAGCAGGGATCTTAAGGAGATCCGCCCGCCAGTGCAGTGTGCTAACTGGCAACATAGACATCTCCAGGTCGAAGTTCATGGCTGCCATAAGAGACATTTCTACCAGAAGGTTCTATTTTCACACCAGAGATGATTGAGAGATTGTAGGAGGCACGATTGTAGGAGGCACGATTCCTGCTGGAAATTGCAGCGGAAGGTGCAGAGCGGGAGGTAAATGACCTAGGAAAGGGTAGACAGTTAAATAAACAACAACATTTATTTGACCAGAAGTCACAACTCCATGTTCTTATCAGGGAATCTAGGTACTAGGAATGGAGGATCATTCAGATACAGAAGAGTTCATAGAGTTTATAAGTACAAAGTGTAATACTTTGCGGCAACATTTGAGGCTGCTGTAAGCCAAAGAGTGAGACAACAGTTAAACCCACTGACCCCCTATTGGACACTTTTTTTATTTGCCCAGAGTATTTTCATTTTGCTTTGATTGCTTCAATGAAGGTGCTGACCACAATATTCCTAGCCACTTACCCTTAATACAGATTGCCATAATGTTGCCTGCTGGTGTTTCCCAAAGTGCATGGGGAAGGGAAGCTGTTTGAAATTTGGGGTGAATGACACGTTTGGGTCCTGGATATTCAGGGAACTATAGCAAGCTGACATTAACAACTTTTTTGTTTTTAGTGTCTATATATATATATATGATGGGGCCTGTGAGTGACTGTACTCGTTGTGACTTATTTACTAACTACTGGATACATTTGCTCAAGTGCAGTAACCCATAGCAACCAATTGCCACTTTTTTATTCTTCCTACACTATACATTTGAAGCCTAAGTGTTGATTGGTTGTTATGGGTTACTGCACTTGAGCAAACGTACCCAGTAAACAGTCCCCCACTGGGGGTCATCTGTCAACCCTGGGCAATTTTGCCCATGAGCAGTAACCCATGGCAACCAATCAAATATTTGCATTAAATGTTTTACCTGCAGGGGGCTTAGAAAAATGAATGGTTGCTATAGGTTACTGCCCAAGGGAAAATTTGCCCATTGTTAAGTGTGCCTCACTGTGTCTAAAAACCTCTGCCTTATTAGAAGCCATCTTGGCAGGGAGTTACATAGGGGTAATCCTACCTCAGTAGGTACAACCCATAATGTTTTCTTACAGTCTGTGAAGGAATACATCAGGGGTCCCCAACCTTTCTTACTCGTGAGCCACAGCCAAATGTAAAAAGACTTGGAGAGCAACACAAGCACCATAAAAGTTCATGGAGGAGCCAAATAAAGGCTAAGATTGGCTATTAGGGGCCTCTATGCACACTATCAGCTTACAGGGGGGCTTTATTTGGTAGTAAATCTTGTTTTTATTCAATCTAAATGAATTCAAAAATAACTACCTGGTTTGGGGGCACTTAGAGCAACACTCAAAGGGGTTGGTGAGCAACATGTTGCTTCTCAGCCACTTGTTGGGGATCACTGGAATACATGATACATTTATACAAGCCACAATTCACAGAATAGCAATAGATATTGGTTTCCCAATCCCTTTTGCCATTCTTTTATGGTTTTATGGTTATCCTCTGAGATTGAAACAAGCACCCCTGTGCACCATCTGCCTACTAAGTTATGTACTGGGCACAGGCAGGGTAGGGCTGCCCCTTGTAGCCTTACATAGCCACTGTTAGATCAACAATGTGAACTAATATACTTAATAAGGGGGTAAATCAGCTGTATGGGACAGGAGAGGAGCAGAAACAGTATTGGGCTCAATACAATGGGCAACAATGGGAAATAATTCTGAGATTTGTAACCCGGCCAAAATTAATATTCCTATTCACAAAAGGCATTAGTACTGGGCTCCTGGCATCAAAAGGGCCCCCTGGCTTAAAAATGTTATAAAAGTACAAATATTAGTGGAATGCCCAAACAGCTGCTGTTAACCCTTTGTGTGCCAGTCAGCTAATGGATCTGCCTTACAAGTCATAAACCCTGGCGGGGCACAGTTCAAAGAGCTGAGTGGTGGTTAATAAGCCCAACTGCACTGATGGCTTCCAAAAGCCTTGTGAGAAAAAGCCATCAGTAAAATGTACAGAAATGCAGACTGGGCTAGCAAAGGGACAACTGGAGGATGCAACTGGGAAAAAAGTTCTATATATATGCAAGCACCCTCTCTGTACAGAAAAACAGCATGTTTGCAATATGATGCATACAGCTCCCTGGGGCACACACTCACGATGAAGAAAAACAGCTTGGAATCTGCCCCCTGGGAGCCCCACCATTGCTCCTGCATCAGGCAGCAGATGTGACAGCACAAACCCAATCCAGCAAGAATTACAGAGGAATCCTATAGACCGGTGATCCCCAACCAGTGGGTTGTGAGCAACATGTTGCTCCCCAAGCCCTTGGATGTTGCTCCCACTGGCCTCAAAAGAGGCAAGTTTTGGTTGCATAAAAACCAATTATGATTGCTAAACAGAGCCTTCTGTAAACATAGGGGCTAACAAATAGCCAATCATAGCTCTTATTGGCACCCCCAGGAACTTTTTCTATTCTTGCGTTGCTCCCCAACACTTTTTCCATTTGAATGTGGCTCACAGGTATAAAAGGTTGTGGATCCCTGCTATAGACACTATCAACATATTACAACGTGATGTTATCATTCATAAGGGACACCCTTTAATAATCTAGTAAGGTCACACGGAGTAAGTAACAGTTAATAGCAGGACATCACACCAGGCTGCCACTAGGGGTCGCTATAGTGCAATCCCTGCATCTATTAATGATAAATAAATAACCAGAAATACAAAAGTATTGTAGAAACAATACCTATATTGGCTAACAATAAGAAAAACATTGCAAACGTTCATTGTTCTAAGGCCCCTTCATCAGGCAAAATACAAATAAAAGCTGGAATGGCACAACATATATACTGTTAGATCAGAGAGAAGTGTTCACGAGCAACTTGTTAAATAATGAACACTTATGAACGAGATAACTTGTTGAAATAATGAACACTTTTCTCTGACAGTATATATGTTGTGCCATTCCAGCTTTCATTTTTATTTTGCCTTAGAGCTCCGAAAGCTTACAATGTATTTAGCCAATATAGGTATCATTTCTACAATACTTTTGTATTTGTGTTTTTTATTTATCATTAATAGACATGTTTATTTTGCATCTATCAATAAACAGAATTTGCTAAGAGCTGCTGGGATATGTAGTGCAACAACAACTAGAGGGATCAGGTGGAATTATAAATAATTGCCCCCCCCCCAACACACATCATTAAGGACAGAAATACATTAAATACACAGACAGACTCTTGTGTTTGCTAAGCAGACACGCACCATTGCACTGTAAGTTACCGAGACTGATTACACACAGTCCCCAGCTGATAACTGTACCCTGTCCCTCAGTCACACACATCTGTATGTATATATATATATATATATATATATCAATCCAAATGGTGTCCACACTCCAAGGCTCAAAGTTCTGCGGGGTGCTAGCCAAAATTATGTCTGTATAGAAAATAATTATCTGTGGCCAGCACACCCTTCAATGTTTCATCAAAAAATTTTTATTTTAAATATATTGTTAAAACCAACGTTTCGGTCCTTATTAGGACCTTTCTCAAGGATAAAAAAAAAATAAAAAAAAAAATATATATAATAATCTTGGCTTTCACCCCCACTTTCATTTTAAATAGGCTAAATGCATCTTGTACAGGGCAGTGTTACAGTTAGCACCATGTTAGCTATTCACAAGCCCTCAGCTTTAGTTGCTGATGCACAGCCTAAGCATTGCAACGGCTTCCTAAGGATGCTGGGAGATGTAGTCTGCTTCTGAATACAAGTATTATCATAGTCAGTAGCAATATCACTAGCCATCTAGCCCTCTGTCAAGTGTGTTCCACCTGCAACCCTCCAGCTGTTCCTGAACTACAATGGCTAGCATTCAGCTACAGCCTCTGGGAGTTGTAGTCCAACAAAACCTGGCAGGCATATGGATATATTACTGGCAAGGGTAAGACACCTAGTGGATCTTGGTGGGGGTCATTTCTCAGCACTGGGCCAGTTTGTACCTGGACAGTAACCCTGTTGAATTAAAAAAACAATCAATAAATGGTTGCTTAGGGTTACTGCCCAGCAACAGATCTACCCTGCGCTGGTAAATGAGCCCTAGTTTATAAGCATCTCGGTACCACAGGCTGCCCAGTTCTCCTAACCACCTGCTGAATATGCCACACAAACATATGGACTGCACTATCCAAAACTTAATGCGCAATGAAATGCACTTATACTTACTCCATAGTTGCAGTGGTTCTGTTGGTGCAGCACAAGTGCTGGTTCACACTTGTTCTGTGCGTTTGCACGGTTAGAGAGCCATGGTGACACATAGGAGAAGGCAGAATCCGCTACGATGTGACAATTGCGTGAGTGAGAGAGGTGTGAGGAACTCAAGTCAGGGGAGAGGGATATGGAGCTACGCTGCACATTGCCTCACTGAATATCCCTCCGCGGCTCTCTCACTGTTCCGCCCACACAAACATTCCGGCCATGCTGCTGAAGTGCCATAGGCCTTAGGGACCTGTGAGCTTAGGAGTCTGCTGGGAAAAGGAAGATTTGTTGTATTTTTAATCGTCCATTAAGGATCCAGATCTATTTTGTATCCATAGTACCTTAACTTTCCTACTCTGACCCTAACATGCCAGCAAAGTAGTCCTGTCTCCTTAGTACCTCTGTGCCAACTTCTCTGCTGTATCCTTTCCATTTTCCTAAGGTTACCTTTACTAACACTTTTAGCTAGAAGCCCTTATGAATGATACAAGTAGCATATATTGTCAATTTATATGGAACCTGCTAAGGTAGAATATATGTTGCATGTTGTAAGGTGATAATACACAAAAACAGGAGTATAATGGAAAATACATCCCTATAAAAAGCTGAGTGATGTCAGCAGTTATAATCGGTGCTCACTGATGTCATTTGTGTCACACAACTCACTGAAACGTGTGCAGTATAAAAATAATGTACCCCCTGTTGTAAAATATGAGGATATTAGTCGTTACCTCAGAGTTCCATGACCTTTGCAAAGCAGCTTGCATAGTATCACTGGGGGGCATCCATGGCAGTCAACAGGGCCACAAATTGACCTTTCCATAGCAGAAACTACTGGTTTTCTATTGGCCCATAAGAGATATAGATAAACCTATGTTCCGAAATGAATAATAGATAACATTGCATAAATATGTAAGGGGATTATATGATGATCTCTCTAATGCTTAATCTACCAATATGTGCTTCCAGCAGACACAGGGGCATCCATTCCGATTTGAAGAAAGGAGGTTCTGGTTCTTAATAGCAAATGAGGAAATACAGGGTTACACATAGATCCAGGGACTGGTTTGATTGCCATCTTGGGGTCAGGAAGGAATTTTGTCCCCCCTTCTGAGGCAAAATTAAAGAGGCTACAGTAGGGTTTTTTTTTTTGCTTTCCTCTGAATTAACTAGCAGGTAGGTTTTATATAGACATAAAAGGTTGAACTTGATGGACTTGTTTCTTTTTTTCAACCTAACTTACTGTTACTATGTGTATGTATATTTGCTTTCTTCTTTAAAGACAAAAATGCACAATTAAAGGAGAAGGAAAGGCTAAGTCACTTGGGGTGCCAAAATTTTAGGCACCCCGAAGTGACTTTAATCGCTTACCTTGTACCCCAGGCTGGTGCCCCTGTTAGGAGAAAACCGCACCAGCCCGGGGTACCTGTAGCGGAGCACTTCCTCTTCCTGCTTAGTTTTGCCGGCAAATTCCCGGGACCGGGCATGGGCATTAGAGTGAAAGGCTGAATTTTCTGTTAGAGTTCCACTATTCACTCTACGCATGCACGCGTGAGCGAAGCAGGAAGGTGGAAGCGCTGCAGCTACCCCAGGCTGGTGCAGTTCTCTCCTAACAGGGGTACCAGCCGGGGTAAAAGGTAAGCGATTTAAGTCACTTGGGGGTGCCTAACATTTTGGCACCCCCAAGTGACTTAGCCTTTCCTTCTCCATTAAAGGGATGGCTCATCTTTAAGTTAAAGTTTAGTATGTTATAGAATAGCCAATTCTAAGCAATGTTTTAGTTATTCTTTATTATTTATAGTTTTTTTTATTATTTGCCTTCTTATTCTGATTTCTAGCTCTGATTTCTTGTTCTCTGCAAGGCTACAATTTTATTGTTATTGTTACTTCTTATACCTTATTTTGTAACTTTGGTCCTCTACTCTTCATATATCACTCATTCAAAGGACTCCCTGGTTGCTAAGGTAATTTGGTTCCTAGCAAAACAAACAAAAAGTGAAATAACTAAAAAAACTACAAATAATAAAAAATGAAGACCAAATGCAAATTGTCTCAGAATATTACTTGCTACATCATAATTAAAGCTAACTAAGCAGTGGACAACCCCTTTAATAACTGAAAAAACAAAGTAGGGTGGCCCCAAATGTAGGAGAAACAATAGAAACATTTTGTGTGCATCACAGGAAGTGGTGATAATGGATTCAGAGGAAGATTTCTGATGAATAGACTAACGATAAGGAGAGATATTAGTGATATTTATCATTTTATGAGTTAATATGTGGATTAAAATGAAAATAGTCTAACTCGTTAAATGAAATCCAGAGCACTATAATTACCAATATGTGCAGTATAATAAACCTTTTTACTTTAATTTCTGATTACCGAAGTAATATGAATACTTGGTGATGTTGAGGCAGATTCCTCCATGTTTTTTCAGAAGTTCATTTTTTTCCCATCATGCATGTCATGCAATTAGTAACTGTCTATTAATACCAATATCAAGAACATAAGTTCATAAGGTCATCTATTTTTTATTACCACAACATTAAATCTGTTTAGTATAGAATAATTAGAACAAACAGAGAAGCCATTGTTATTATGCTACAATTAGTTCTAAGTAATGCATCGCCCTGGCTCATCAAGCACACAATCTCTGAGGTAAATTAACTTTTAAAATCTATATAGAGCTAGTGTGGCCAGTTATACAGGATTTAACACAGAGCTGTGCAAGGGGTAGAGAGGATCAAAGCTAAAGACCCCCTATGTCTGGTGCTAAAAAGGTGGGAGAGCTTCTTGCCCAAAGCCTGAACCGCTTTCCTCTCTAGTATTGTTTTAAGTCTCGTTAATACATATTAGATTGCATGCAGCCTGACACCGTTTCTTCTTCCATTCAAGTGGGGGAGGTGGTAATTTATTGCACAAAGAATCTCTTTGGGACACACTCCATAGAAACAAATGGCAGGTGCTATTAAATGCTGTGCTAATTACGTGGTGCAATGGGCCCTAGGCAAGAGCAGATATTTACGTGCACGCTGAGGTTGCCTGTCTCAGATATTCTTTGTTCAGCCACTTTAACCGAATCAACAAGTAAATATCTTGATTTTTTAAGATGTGTATTTGCCAAAACTAAATTACAGGGCCCCTGGTAGCCTCTGGATCTGCAGTTTGTATGTTTCTGCTCCAGTCATTTAGTGTAGACATACGGACTTTATGTTCGGTACATCAGGAATATGCAAAGCATTTAAACCAGAATTTCCTTGTTGCAGAAAGGTGGGTAAGAAGCCTGCTGGAGCTGCAATACTATAAATGGTAATACAGCAAATAGGGAGCAGCAGATGCTTATTCACAATATAAGGAGCCACCTTTCTTCTCTGTACCTTTCATCTCATTCCTATACACACCCATGTGCAAATCATGTCTTTCAACTTAAACAAAAAATTGCACAACACAAAAAGAACCTCATTCATAAAAGAGGAATTTTTGCCTAAAGACAGAAAATATAATTCTGTGTGCAAATGCTTCTTTCCACAATACTGAAACATTTTGCAATAGTTTCATAAAGGCATTTATATGATATATGGAATTGCTATTGGGAAATTGCATTGCTGGTTCTGGCCCTAGAAACAATGTAGCAGAAGCCAGTTTTCCTTTAGTCAAGACTGAAATTTCTACAGTGCACAGAAAGCTTCCTCACAAGTCTGTCAGTCACAGGACATGTGAGGCACTGAGAACTGCACTCCCTGCAGCAGAAGAATTTCTGGTTAAAAAAAGGACATTTCAGTTCTTTAAGTTACCAGGCACTGCCTACTAAGGGAAGGTTACCACCAGGCCCCATGGCAGGAGCAGCACTGACTGTATTTTACCAATACAGAAGACAAGGGGAGCCGGACAGAAGACACAAAATTTTATTTTAAAAAGATGGAAGCAGTAACATAACATAAGTCAGTGCTGTCCAACTTCTGTGGTACTGAGGGCAGGAATTTTTCCAGCCTACGTGGTGGAGGGCCAATAATTTAAGCCAGTTTTGACCACTCCCCGTTTTAAACCACACCCACTTGAAACCACACCCCTGTTATCACATGACCATACCCATATTAATGGTTGTAGTACAGCAAAAACCTGCCATACTCTGCCTTCCCTACCCTGTCTGTGTGTGCCATACTCTGCCAGCCCTATGCTGCCTGTGTGTGCCATACTCTCCCTTCCCTACCCTGCCTGTGTGTGCCATACTCTGCCAGCCCTATGCTGCCTGTGTGTGCCATACTCTGCCTGCAGCATACAGGTGACACAATTCTGGCACTGCTCCTACAGTTTGTACAATAACTACAGTGGTGTGAAAAACTATTTGCTCCCTTCCTGATTTCTTATTCTTTTGCATGTTTGTCACACTTAAATGTTTCTGCTCATCAAACACATTTAACTATTAGTCAAAGATAACATAATTGAACACAAAATGCAGTTTTTAAATGAAGGTTTACGTTATTAAGGGAGAAAAAAACTCCAAATCTACATGGCCCTGTGTGAAAAAGTGATTGCCCCTCTTATTAAAAAATAACTTAACTGTGGTTTATCACACCTGAGTTAAATTTCTGTAGTCACCCCCAGGCCTGATTACTGCCACACCTGTTTCAATCAAGAAATCACTTAAATAGGAGCTACCTGACACAGAGAAGTAGACCAAAAGCACCTCAAAAGCTAGACATCATGCCAAGATCCAAAGAAATTCAGGAACAAATGAGAACAAAAGTAATTGAGCTCTATCAGTCTGGTAAAGGTTATAAAGCCATTTCTAAAGCTTTGGGACTCCAGCGAACCACAGTGAGAGCCATTATCCACAAATGGCAAAAACATGGAACAGTGGTGAACCTTCCCAGGAGTGGCCGGCCGACCAAAATTACCCCAAGAGCGCAGAGACAACTCATCCGAGAGGCCACAAAAGACCCCAGGACAACATCTAAAGAACTGCAGGCCTAACTTGCCTCAATTAAGGTAATTGTTCACCACTCCACCATAAGAAAGAGAGTGGGCAAAAACGGCCTGCATGGCAGATTTCCAAGGCGCAAACCACTTTTAAGCAAAAAGAACATTAAGGCTCGACTCAATTTTGCTAAAAAACATCTCAATGATTGCCAAGACTTTTGGGAAAATACCTTGTGGACCGACAAGACAAAAGTTGAACTTGTTGGAAGGTGCGTGTCCCGTTACACCTGGCGTAAAAGTAACACAGCATTTCAGAAAAAGAACATCATACCAACAGTAAAATATGGGGGTGGTAGTGTGATGGTCTGGGGTTGTTTTGCTGCTTCAGGGCCTGGAAGGCTTGCTGTGATAGATGGAACCATGAATTCTACTGTCTACCAAAAAATCCTGAAGGAGAATGTCCGGCCATCTGTTCGTCAACTCAAGCTGAAGCGATCTTGGGTGCTGCAGCAGGACAATGACCCAGAACACACCAGCAAATCCACCTCTGAATGGCTGAAGAAAAACAAAATGAAGACTTTGGAGTGGTCTAGTCAAAGTCCTGAATCCTATTGAGATGTTGTGGCATGACCTTAAAAAGGCGGTTCATGCTAGAAAACCCTCAAATAAAGCTGAATTACAACAATTCTGCAAAGATGAGTGGGCCAAAATTCCTCCAGAGCGCTGTAAAAGACTCGTTGCAAGTTATCGCAAACGCTTGATTGCAGTTATTGCTGCTAAGGGTGGCCCAACCAGTTATTAGGTTCAGGGGGCAATTACTTTTTCACACAGGGCCATGTAGGTTTGGATTTTTTTTCTCCCTAAATAATAAAAACCCTCATTTAAAAACTGCATTTTGTGTTTACTTGTGTTATCTTTGACTAATAGTTAAATGTGTTTGATGATCAGAAACATTTTGTGTGACAAACATGCAGAAGAATAAGAAATCAGGAAGGGGGCAAATAGTTTTTCACACCACTGTATATATTAAAAAACTGTGAACCATGCAGGGGGGCAGTTAATCTCAGTACTGATACCATTTAAAGCTTACACAAGAGTAAGCCATCAAAGCAGCCAGACAGGTGGGGGGCCACACAGAGGGGGGTCGCCAGTTGGACAGCACTGACATAAGTGATGATTAAACTAGGTCTCAGCATTGCCTCTGGCACAGAACCAAATCCGTGGCACTTGTATCAGCTCCAGGAAAGCAGGACACATATTTTTTTGATGCTCCTGTGACCTTTGTGATTTGCAAAACCACAGAAAAATGCAAATATCATGTTTTATACCAAATTTTCTATGCACATTTTGCATACATGGTATGTATTTCACTGTATCTGCATTTCTATGATATTACAGTGTATCACCAGGAATGGAGGAAGAGCGGCAACTGGAAAGTGCTTATTTGCTGATCCGCACATGCACTCGCTGCCCTTTCACCCACATTGCTGTTCCCAGCACAGATATTCAGTTGCGTGTTGGAAAGCAAATGCTAATACATTCCCTAGAGCAGACACACATTTGTACAGAAGGCATACACTCAGAATCACATCTCTCTAACTTCTGACATTTTTCTGTAAATTTTTCTTTCTTTTAATGATATTTCCTGCACTTTCTCTTAAATAAAATATGAAGGGAAACATAAAAAAGCAAAAAAAACATTTTTTGAATGCAACCTCAGTTTAACCATATCCTGCTGTCAGAAGTCTGGAAGTGCCGGATGTAAGATAAGACTAAAGCGACAGTTTCAGAAACCTCATAGTTAATACCGAAAACATCACATTTCATTATCTACTTTGTTAAGCTTGTGCCAACCCTTGCCAGGTTAGATAGTATCCTGAACAAATATTGCCTGGCAAACACCCCTTGAGGGCCCTAAAAATGGGCCAATGAAAGCTGCAGATGATCGGCAGTTTATTGGCCCTTAGATGAGCCTACCTGACTGATATCTGGCTGAAAATTGGGCAGATGTTGATTGGGAAGGTTTAAATTCCTGTCAGACCAAGAAGAGCATTAGCTAATTGATGCGGTCTTTGTCCCCACAGCCTCTATCCTGGCGGTGTGATATGATCGTTTGGCCCAAGGACCACCTCAAGAGGTGGACATATGGGGGTAAGATCCAATCATTTGGCAACCTCATCAGATGAGCAGATCTTTCAGTGTATGGCCAGCTTAAGCTTAGTTTCCAGATCTATAGCAGAGCCACTTTAGCACCACCAAGACAGGGAGCCCTTTCATCTGCAATGAGCTTTGACTGATGCAATAGCAGAACCCCTCATTGTAAACAGCTGGAAGAACTCAGCAACATGTTTTTATTTGCCTTTTCTTATAAAAAAAAAAAAAGCTGCCATCTTTCTGTAGAGGTTCACGTAGTGAATGTAGAGATTGAAATGTTGAGATTGGTTTTGAGATTCTGTTTGTTTGACCCCCTGTGCTGAGAGCTTAGGGAAGATAAGGAGGTCTGTGGGTTTGCTGGCAGGCCCGGATTTGTGGCAAGGCCTAGGGCGGCCAAAATTTAGAGGCAGCATGCCAACCAGCCACATGTAAATTTTGCTCCCACACGGAGCACAGGGAACGGGACGCGCAGAAAACTTCAGCGCCTTCCATCCCCAGTGCTCCGTATGTGAGCGAAATAAACACACATACGTGCGATCGGGAGGCGGGTGGGAGTGGAGAAGGGGGGCGACCTATAGGCATCCTATATGAAATCTGGCGCTGGTTGCTGGTGGCTAAGCCTGAGGAAGACCCCACTACAAAATCATTTTTTATAAAAAAGACTAGTGTACTAGTGCAGTCAATCATTTCAGGGGAACAGGCACCACAACATGCTACAAACTAAAAACCTGCATCAGTTCAGGTACCTAAGGAATACTTGTAAAGGGGCCAGATTTCTGCCAGAAAGTCCCCAATTCTCTGACTGTGTGGGCAGTCCATGAGTACTTGGCTAAAGGGCAGTTATGATACCTCCCACCCCATTTGTTCCCCATTTGTTCCCCATTACCCAACTGATCCGCCACTTCTGTTCCATAGTGGCCTCACTTCTGGTTAGGGTCAGGTAGCGGGGCTAGGTAGGGGGTATAGTGCTATTGTGGGTGTGGGTCAGGTTGTGGGTCCAGGTTGGGCAAGGGTCTCCTTGACCACACCCACATAGGACTCTACCTTAAACTAAAACAGGCAGCCATGACTGAACTGCCCCAGTTCACAGATTTTATCAGTTAGATTGCAGGCAGATTTTTTTTCCATCAAGAAAATGCAACTAAAGGGCGAATTCAGTCACTCTTTATTCATTTGTATTATCATAGTACTTGTATTTATCATTGGGTGAACTCTTATGTTCACTCTTTGATAACTGTGTTCTTAAAAATCCCATAGAAGTGAATTGATAGTGATCGATTATGATAAAAATGCCCCATCACGATGACTAAAATCTTTACTCCCTTGTTTTTATGTGTGACCAGCACAAACCACATGATAAATGGAATTTCCTTCTTTGTATTTACAAGACTTGCTGTATAACAGAGACCGCAGAAGCTGAACAAGAAAAGGAAATACCCTGCTTGCACAGATATTGGATAAACCAAAACGTGGGCTGGAGTTAGAAAAGCTGGGCCCCAGGGGGTTGCTGAGTAAGGGTTTTTCCATAATTTGGATCAGCATACCTTAGGTCTGCTAAGACTATTTTCTTGAAATGAACTCTATGGGAGATGCCCTCCCATAATTTAGAGCTTTCTGAATATCAGGTTTTTGAATAAGAAATCCCATAATTGTACTACAGTTTCAATCCTGTTGGGTATGTGGGTGCTCTGTAAATAAGAAGCATGCTAATTCTCACCAGAAAGTGTGTACCACCAGATTAGATGGGTCATTTACAACCTCTAAGGCAGTGTGTGAAGTCCACATAAACCTGTGGCTGGCTACCCCCTTAAATACAATGCTGCCTGCCCAATCTATCTGCATCATGTACTGGATAAGAAAATATGGCTCAAGGTTTAGATAGGGTTGCCAGCTTTTCATGGGCTCCTTACCAGCTGGCGAGGGAGTGGGGTGTGGGGCCAAAAGAGGGAGGATTCATGGCATAAAATGGAAGTGCTATGATGCAATGGTGGCAGGTTGTGGCATCTGTGGACATAGAATTGTGAGGAGGAGGAGGATGGGCGGGATAGAGGGGAAACAGGTTGGGGGAAAAGGGAGGCAGGATTGGGGTGGATCAGAAGCAGCACAAACAGGCATTGCAAATTTATTAGTGTAATATGGTGTTTTACCAGCTGGGCCGGTGAAATACCTGCCTGGTGGCAACCCTAGGTGCAGAGTGCCATGTCAGGTGGTGTAAGTTAGCCCAGCACTGCAGGCACAGGCAGGGAATTTTCTGAAATGTTGTGGAAATGAATTTGCTATAAACTGAAGCCAGGTATAGAAATATTTATTTGTGCCCCTGCTCAGCTGAGCCCATGGGCCCTAAACTATAGAATTGCTGGCACCCAGAGAAATGCAAAACGTGAACACTGTGTACATATGTACTTTTTGTCCCTTGAATTGTTCCTTGTTGCTCTGTGTTCAGTGACATGTTTGCTCAGTGTAGCCTGTAATCACTAGGGGAATGTGGTGATCATGCACATTCCTCCTCTGAACACGCATGCTAATATCTCTATAAAGTCCAAGGCTGTCCCTGAACCAGAAGCAGCAGGTGCACATAAACCCACTGAACTTGGGTCCCAGTGGGCTTTTTCCTACTTGCTTTTGCTTTCTCTACAGATAGGAAATGTTCCTGTAAACTGTACCCAGCCAATGGGGCTATAGTACACATCCAAGTGCATCTGATTGCCTCTACTAGTACTGGCGAGTCACTGCCATTGATAGCTCTGGCGATCTCTGCAAATGTGCATCTTTATGATTTCCAGGAAATATTCACAGCTGAAGGGCTATTGGCCAATGCCATAACTTATTGACTTGTGCACCATAGTCCTTGTGGATTACATATGTTACAGATCAGGGGATATGGAGCTTTACAGAAACGTCGTTTTTGACCCCCCCCCCCCCCCCCCCGTTTTGTTCACTGTCAGTCCTGTTTCCTCTCTGCATGTACATTAATTTATCTACCCCATTAAATAGATCTAAATCCCCCCACATCTGTCTAAGCTGGAGACAGCCTTGGACAGAACTGGAGGTGTGATCAGGGTGTGACAAGCCATTGCTTTAGTAAGATCGAAGGAAAGAGCAGCACTGGAACTCTGAAGGAGGAATGATGACCAATGGCTGTGAACAAATAAAACTATCAGGATGCATTGGCCAGAGAGAGGATAGAACCTATGAGACAGCTTTTATCACAGCATTGAGCAATGGGAGTGGCATGGAACAGCAGGGTTGGATCACACCCATTCTGCTGATGCTCATGGTACATTTAGGCAATTAATAACCTCAAGGAATTATTAATTTTAATTCTCTCTCTTTTCTCTTTTGTAACGATTCGAGTGATGCACTGTGCACAATACTGAGCATGTGACTATGGCCTATCTAGCCATCCCAGAAACTTCCTACTAAGCCAATACCAGGCAACTTATTAACATCACAGCTGTTTGCTTCTGGTGTGCAATCTCCAGTTTATAATGTAACAGGTTCATATTTTTTAACAGGAAATAAAATTGTTGTAGTCTTTTTACAGGGAAAGCCAGTAAGGTGGCGCTGATGTCCTGAAAGCAGCTTCCAAGGGACAGCCACAAGGTCTAAAACAGAGCAGAATTATTTTTTAAGGGTGACTATATCTTCAGGGGCCAATTCAGAAGACAAAAGAGAAAATTGAGTTTCCTCTCACCTGGATAAAAGGTTAAAATTCATCAGCCTCCCACAGCAGGACTGGGACATTATGTTACTGAATATGCAAGACAAAAAGCTTTGCATTCACTGATTTTCACCTGGTTAAATAGTCCCACTAATCAGATACCATTTTCATACTGTTCTCTGAAACAAAGCAAAGTTGTGCAAGCGAAATGATTTTCCAAAGCAAAATATTAGTCTTTTACAAATTAATTCAAGGGGGGGAATTTACAAAAGTGGAGAGAGCCCTTTTTTGGAGTAAAAGTGGTGGAAAAACTGGTGGAAAACACTTTCTCCAGATTCACAAACAGAAATCCGCCTAAATTCCGACTCAACCGCCACTTTTCTGTTTTTGGTGAAAGAAAGACAGTTTACAGACACTTTTGTGAATTTGTCTTTTAAACAACATTTATACAACGTTTTAACGACATTTTCTCCCGACATTTTTCCCCGACATTTTCAAAATGGAGTAAAGCTCAGTGTAACTCTGTCAGATCAATTCTAACCTCTTCTGTTTTGTTTTGTATCCCCCAGTCTCAATTTCACACCTCTGGTAGGGGCCCCATGAGGGAATCATTAACATATTAATGGGGATTAGCATCTTATTGTTAGGGGACACATCTCTGTCTAAAGGTGGCCATACACGCACCGATATTATCGTACGAAACCTCGTTTCGTACGATAATCGGTGCGTTGTATGGCATGTCGGCGAGTCGACCGATATCGCAGGAAGCTGCTGATATCGGACGACTCGCCGATCGGACCAGTTTGAAAATTTTGATCGGGCGCCATAGAAGGCGCCTGACCAAAATTCTCCCTTCAGAGCTGAATCGGCAGAAGGAGGTAGAAATCCTATTGTTTCTACCTCCTTACCTGCCGATTCAGCCCTGAATGGTGTGTGGCGGATCTTACGATGTTTCGTGCGACCGATGGTCGTACGAAACATCGTCAGATCGCCACGTGTATGGCCACCTTTACCCTAGAATATTAGGTGCAAAAAGCCTCATTAACATTTTATAAACAAGTAAAAAACTGATTAAAAAAAGTAATTTATATCTTATATATAAAAAGTTTTTACCTCACATTTGCATTGTTATGCTAGTTTTAGCTTAATCATTGAGGCAATAATAACATTTTGTGTGAATTTATTGTAAACATTTTTATTTAAAGGAAAAGTAAAGCCTCCCAGTCAAATTTCTAGTTTTAGCAGCAGTGCCCCCCTTTAATCACTTCACTGACATTTGCCCCAACTTATCTGTGCCCCCATAGCATGTCCAGAACTACAGAGCTGCCTGACAGCATTGGCTCCCACCTGTTCCCAGCAGCCATCTTGGTGATCAGCAAACAGCACATATACACTGGCACCCACACTGGGATATTGGGGTACAGGGTTGGACTGGCCCAACAGGGCACAGGATAAAAATCCGCTGGATCCTAGTCCTGTGGAACCTCTTTTCACCGGGCATGTTGGTGTGTGGGCCGGATTGCTGCTGCCCAGTAATGAGTAGGGGCTAGAGAAGACGGTATGTATAGTTTCCCTGGGCAAAGTAATATTACCCCTCAGGAAATGCCCCCAAAGTGAAATGACAAATGGCATATAAAATGCAAAATCCTGCTGGTAAAATCCTTACCCCAAGGCTCATGTAGATGTGGGACTGGGTTTGATGGCAGTGACAGATTTACTAGCAGCTAAAAGCAAATTCATAAAAAATTTCGGGAAAATGACAAAATTTGAAAACTGTCTGTTGAAAAGACAAATTCACAAAAGTGGAGATAGAGGTTTGTGAATTAGGTGGAAAATCCGACAAATCTATCTCCACTTTTATTTTGTCTCAATACCACCACTTTTGTGAATTTCCCCTCAAGGTGTCACCTAAATGCCCTAATGGGGCCAGGGATTGGTCACCCATACATTACAATATACTCAAGTCATCATGGTCTGGGCAGTCTAAAGCTGGCCATACACTGTAAGATCCGCTCGGTTGGCAAGGTCACCAAAATACTGGATATTTCACTCGATTTGCCCACCTAAGGTGCTAAGGCCAAACAATCAGTTTACAACAATGGGGAAATTAAACCTGTCCAATCAACATCTGGATGATTTTTTGCCAGATATTTGGGGGTAGGCCTATCAAAAGGCCTCCGTACATGGGCAGATAAGATGCCAAACGGTCTGGAGGGCCCAAATCGGCAACTTAAATCTGCCCTTGTCTGGCCACCTTTACACTCACTCTCATCTGATTAATTAAGAATTTATATTCATTGTATTTGTTTGAGTTTTAGTGATCGTACTAAAATTGGCTACAACATTTGAATGTGTTGACACGATTATTAAAGGTACTTGTGTCCAAATACACAAAACTATACTAAAGTGCAAAGAGTGTAAGTGGTGTTGCATCCGTCCTGCCTCTTTTACTGAATAGTGCGCAAAGGCACCTATAGACGCTAGGTAAACCTGTAGCCTGTAACCTGTGGCCCTTCTGAATATGTTAGCTGCAACTGGTTGGCAAACACTCACATAATTGTGTTTGTTTTGCTGCATCAGTGCAATTGCTGGTTTCTCCTATCATGCCCATTGAAGAACAGTTTCCATGCTTTGTGTTTATGAAAGTATGTGCAAAACACGGGAAAAATTCTGTTTTTGATTTAGAATCAATATTTTCTTCATCCGGCAATATTGTGTGGGCCTTGCACCAGTCGGACAGGGTAATATCAGAGCAGTGTGCAGCTTACGTTACATCCTAAACTCAGTGACCTTTTCCTGGCAGTGCAGACATGAACTTGACTGCTGGTGCTTGACCGTATTTGTAATCCTTGGGGGGATATTGCATTAGCTTGTCAGAACTGAGCTTGGGAAGTCAGCCAAATGGCTCTGTGCCAAGGGCAGAACTCTTATGGTATGAGAGAGCAAGCCAAGAGGAGATTAATAAGTGCAGAGTGTGCAAACTTCTCCTGAGGCCCACATTTACTTCACATTTCTGTTTTCTGGTCAGGCATGGATAATCAGGACAATGTTTGGCGTGTAGATACAAGTTGTTGAGTTTTCAGTTGATCTGAGCAGAAATTATAGATATGGTACAACAATATAGACTCATATTATGTAAAAAAAATGATCATATACAAATGTATGCTCACCTAGCAGACCACTGTAATGACACACATACTATAAAGTGTATGTCTGGGGCCACACAGGTGAGCATGTAGGCCAGCAAAGCACAGCCTGCTGTAAATAGCCAGGTACAACGGTGCCAGGCAAAAGGAAGGGTAGTGAAAGCGAGTCTCCTCGACTTCAGAAGGAATGTTTGTGATGATTGGATGCACTACTAGGAATCTTAATGCAGTCAAAAACCCATGTACAGTGATAGCCTTCAGTCCCAGTCTTGGCTAATAACTGTCATACATTTGCAACACAGTTAGAGCAACCAAATGACTTGGCAGAGGGGTTCTCATACCATGAACATCATGGTGTTGGACAGAAAATTGTGCATTACAAAGAGATCAAAACAGAGCAGATCCTATCACAGTTTCAGGGCCATCTACAAGTGGCACAGTCCAAAGTGCAAAAATGGGGCAAAACCATCAGGGAAGGTTAGGGCAGGAACAGGTTGGGAAATTACTGACCCATGCGTCCCTATTTTATAATTGTGCATGCACTTAGCAGTGCATACAAGTAAGACAGGTGGGCCTCTACAAGCCTGCCCCCAGCTAGCATATCAATCAGGCCTGGAGTGGAGTTGCATGGGTCTAGGGAGCTCTGTCGGTACTACTCCCTTATGGCACGTGCTGAGTACAGGGCTGCGCTCTGTATCAAAATGGCACAATAGATGAACATCACAGATTAAACTGCAAGTGCTTTGTATACAGGGCTCCTAAGGTAATGAGTTTGCAGGCCTTGGCACTCCTAAATGTGCATCTTGGTCTTGATATAGGAGCCCACTCATGTTTTCTAAGCACACTGTTAACTAAAAAAGCAGAACTTGCTATAGGAGTGGGATCTTTTATTGATGTCCCTATAATGCACTGTTTGTTTTCAGCTTGTGGCGTTCATGCCAAATTATGGTGCTGATTTACATAAGACCAATGCATTTAATTAACAATAATTTGTTTTGATCAGTCAACCTCAAGCAGCAAGGATCTGATTGCTTCTTGTTAAAGCTGAAACATCGCAAGAATGATCAGTCAATATAAGCTTTATCTCTTGGAAATAAAAAAAAACTTTCTACGTGTAATCAATGAAAAAGTTTGTCCTGTTTCTAAAATATTCAAGTTACTCTTTACTACTCCCTTTCCTAGCAAATGTGTTAGAGCTTGCTCAAATAACCGACTCCAGCACAAAATCTGCATATAGAGAGACAGTAATTATGGTTATTTTGAAAGGGTGAGCTCTTCTAGGCAATGGGAGCACTCATCCCCAAAGGCCATATTAATGATGTTTTGCTACGATCGAGTCAGTTTCTATTTTGAAAAATAAAAATAGGCATTTATACATATTGGACTCATTTTAAAACAGAAAACAAAATCTAATACGGAGCAGCACTTGAATAGTATTGGCAACAGCACATCAGGAAAAGAATAAGAGAAAGCGTTCTTGTTAGAGTAATGGATTTAAAGTGTGAAACTTTGTCAAACTTACACAAAGTTCCTCTGGGGTGTATGCATTTTAGTTATAAATCATAGGTCACCCATCGATATCATCAGACAGGCAATACATGCAAAGATATTATCGTTATCTGTCAGAAATTTTTGAACTGTCTGATTGCCATGTATATGGCCATCTTAAGGGCAGAATACTATTTATCCAACAAGCATTAAGGACATTTTTTTACACTGAATACTACTGGAATAAAGCAGTTGCCAGACCCAGCCTAATGAACGGTGACACTTTCATAAAAGCATTTTATTGCATTCACTTCAAAGCCTGTAGACACAAGTAAGAAGATGTTGGTACAGCAAGTGTCCTAAAGGTGGCATGTTCGGGTGGCAAATGTTTAACTAAGACTGGCAGTAGAGCCACTAAAAACCAGTTCTTATCTGCCATAAGGCCAGCTGATGTTGTTGAAGACTCCATGTCTGCTGTGCCATTGTGAAGGCAAAGTCCAAGCAAATGCGAGACAGGACTTAACTGCTACAGTGACATCAGTTTCTGTCTCAAAGAGCATAAAGAGCAGAGGTCCCAAACCTGACCACACCAGACTGCAGGAGCAACCCTCCCTAGCTGCTGCCACCTCCAGGTAAGCCAGAAACTTTCTTTTTCAGCATGATATTTATGCCATGATAGAAACCTTTTAGCCTATACCAAAAAATAGGTAGTTAAGGGCCCAGCAGATGTGTGCTGGAACTACAATTCCCAGAATGCCAATGGTCAGCTAAGGTTTCCTTGACCAACACCCACAAAAAAAAATAAAAACATATACTGAAATATATTTAGACAGTAAAATAGATACTCTGCACTTGCCTAAAGCTAAATACAGTATTAAAGACATTTTGTGTATGTGTATATATCATACTGCCACACGCTTTTCCTTGACTATTCAGGCTAATGGCAAATTTTCTCGTTTTAGTGGATAAAAAAATCCTTATAAACAGTGCTGAGTGTGATATCATCTGTTATAACTGGCACTTAGTGATATCACTTGTTTTATATGACTCATTACAACATAAGACATTAAAAAAATAAAACCCCTGCTTTTAAAATATGAGTATACTTCTATTATCTGGAAACCTGTAATCCAGAAAGCTCTGATAAATGTCATTGTAATTTCCCGTAGGGTCCTACAAGCAATTCATCTTGCTTTCTCTCTGTAATAAATTGTACTTGGCAATAACTGAGCTGCATAAATTCATATTGGTGGATTTAGCTTTAAAGGGATGTCAATTTAAAAACAATTTTTTTTTGCATAATGAAAGAAAATGCAATTCTATGCAACTTCCCAATGCGGATTAATGATATATTTTTGAAGATCACTTCTCCCACAGTGCCTTACATGTGCTGTGATTACTACAAAATTGTTTCTGTCGCCCAGCAAATTGAGAAGGCAGCAATTGCAATTCCGTTTAAAAAGAATGATAATTTGTAATTATATTTATACTGACAAGTGACTTTTTTTATTATGCAAAAAAAAAATGGGAGTGAACATGTCCTTAAAGACATGATAATTATAGAAAAAATCTCTGCAATACCTTAGGTCCCCACCTGTATTACAGCCTGCTGCCTTGCCCATTTACAAAACACTTGATATATATGTCTATTCCATAGAAGGTGAGTTTGAAAAGGTATATTAGGGCTCATTTATGTCCGCAAGCGCAGTGGGCAACTTGCAGTTGTGCTTAAAACCACTTGAATTAAAGGTCCTTGCATGAAATTGTGCTTTTCGTACTTTCTTATAGTTGCACTTGGCGGTGCTCAGCCTTCCTGCCTTTTGTTCCAATTTAGGAGTTCCTGCGGCTATTGATGCAGGGGAACCGTGGAGCTACCATTACCTTCTGACCAGGTGGTACAGTAGCTCTAGGATTCCCTCAGTGCCCTTTGTCAATAGGCACAGTACTTGCAGTGAAAGAACAGGGTACACTCATCATTTGCACACCGAACACCAGAAATGATGCCAGGCTGACTTATTTGCAATGAAGCAAATGTGCAGTTGCTTTCATTTGGCAAATCAAATGGGGCCAAATGATCGAATTATAACGATGGGTATAGGCAAAGTTGCTCCGGGGACCGCATCAACGAGCCGATGCAGTCCCCGATCCGAACAGATTTTTTAACCTGCCCAATCGATATCTGGGCGATTTCAGGCCAGATATCGGTCAGGCAGGACCGTCAGTAGTGCCCATACATGTGCCGATTAGCTGCCGAATCAGTCTAAGGGACCGATATAGGCAGCTAGAATCTGTCCGTGTATGGGGACCTTTAAGAGAATCACTCATTTACAGTTGCAAAGATGCAGGAAAGTGGAATTGTGTGGAAAAAAACATGGCAATTGCACTTAAAATGTACTTTGCACATTGGGTCTTGGTAAGTGAAATCATCCTGTTGAGTTCAACCATTTGTTTATAAAATGTATGGCTAACTTCCAAAGGAAGTTTAAATACCCAAGACAATTTGTTCTCATCGTTCTTGGCTGTCGACACATTTGCTGTGTGCTGGCAATTGTGGAACATGTTTATGGCAAACGTTGGGGTATAACAGCGGCGTAACAATGACGCATGTTCCCCTGCAGAAAAAAAAAATCATCAGAGGGGCCTGGAGTGCACCTACTCCCCCCTCCCTCCACCTGCCCACCTATTTCCCCCACTCCCTGGCCGCTCGAGCTGAGTAGGTAAGAGTGGCTGGGGAGGGGGGACTTTATAGACCTATAGAGGAAGCAGACCCCGCAGTTCGGGCCCCCCACGACCACAGGGTCAGCTTTCTGAATAGTTACGCCACTGGGGTATAGTTATGCGACATAACCTAGTAAAACAAAGAAAATGCAATGCCAGCCCAGTACAGTCATGGTTAATATGTAGCTACAATGTACATATTGTCCATAGCTGTGGGACCTTGAATTGGCAATCATTTATAAGGTGGAAATGATGTTGTACAGGATAGGAACAAATATTCAGAAGGCTTGGTGCCTAGGAGCTTTTTAGGAACCTGAGGGAAACTACATTCAGTACAAATTTCTCTGCCAAAAACATGGATCTGTGATTCTTTCATAATTACACAGCAAGAGTGAAATATGGTTTATATAATATACAATGGGTTAGAGCTTTGCCAGTTTTCAAAGCATTCTGGATAGTGGATTTCTGGATAACAAAACCTATAGAACATGTATTCGCAAGGGTAAAAACAACAGCTGTGTAAACATATTGCTATATATATAGATTTATATATAAATAAAGGATAAATAAATAAATAGCTCTGGTTCCTATTAATAGAAGGCATCTGCTCTAAGTTACCAAAGAGTTATTGCTTTTCCTATAAATGTCGTTCATAGTGCAGCCCTAGATGCCAGCGAAAAGGTCCACATTCCTGCCAGGGGACAATGATAACTCTGAATAGTACATTTTGAAACTGTTATTCTGTTTTCGTTTTTTTTATTTTTATTGTTTAATTATATTTCCAGATCCTTACAATTCAGAATTTGCTCACAACCAACATACCATGGGGCTTCTCCAGGTACTTCCCCTAGTGTTGCTCTTTTTAAGAACCGTACTATAGCTTATTTGGTTCATTCTGTATGTGAAAAGTAGTGCTCACCTACCGCAGGAATCAGATGCCTTTGCATCCAGCTAGAGTCTTTGTGATAGCAACACTTTCCATATTTATCAGGAAAGCGTCCCTATAAGGTTAAGTATTTTAGTGAGAAACTCACTGCTACCTGTTGCCCCCCTGCTTCCCCCCAGACCCCCTACTGATTCATTGGCAGCTCTTCTTCCTGACGCCTCAGAAGCTGATGTCAGGTTTAGGGAGGCGGCCTATCAGGAGTTTGGTCCACCCAAAATTAAACATTGACTGCTTGGACATCAGGAAAGGAGATGAGTCGGACTCTGGCACAGGTCCATAACAGGGGGCCGCTGGGAGGCAGAGGGACAAGCAGGTCAGTGGGGAGGAGGGTTTATTAAATCTGATAAAAGTAGAAAAATGCCACTATCCCTTTAAATTCTTGTAGTGGGAATTTATTCCCACTCTGCCTTGCAGATCGCTTCTAATTCCAACATCTTTTTGGGCCAAAGTCTTGCATGTTTAAGATTTTCACAGATTTTCAATGCAGGTTGTGTTCCACCTATTCCTCTGCTTATGCGCCTGTGTGAGTGCAGGCTGTGAGGTCCAGTACCTCGTGGTTGCTTCCCCAAATAATTTCATCAGAGCGGCAGCAATTATTTCATCAGAGAAGGAAACTTTATTGGTGAAGCACAGAATACAAAAGAATTTGGTAGCTTGGAGAGTTCTGTCCCCTCCTGACGGTTACAATGTCTTTTGTCATCTATCATCCTCTTATCAAACTTATGCAATTGCACAAAATAGTCTCGAAGTAACTTTATTCTAAGCAATATCAGCTTTCTCAGCTTTATTCTAAACATCTAGCAAGCATCAGTTTCTTATTGTCTTGGTGGCTTTTGAGGTATGTTTAGGATCATTGTTTTGTAATATGCATTGTAGCATTACATTCAATTATACTGTTAGATTAGCGTCACCCTGGATTGTGTGCTTAGCCCGCCAAGCAATACTAGATTTGATGATTTGTTTGTCAGTGGTGATAATGTTTTAGCATTTATGGAGAAGTAAAAAAGGACTGGTATGACTTTTTCCAGAATTCTCTGGGTGCAAGGCTTGCTGGATAAGGAGTATTTCTGAATACTGAATTTCTAATATGATTAAATGTATTTTAACATTGCATTTGAACCGACCAGTTGGGCAGGACTAGGACTTTAGTTAAACTGGCCTCCTCTGCTTCATGCTCCCTTTAGTTCTGTGTGGAAGAAGGGTGGAGGAAAGGGCAAAAAAACAGCACCCCATTTCCAAATCTGGCAGTATCCTGGAACTGGAGCAGACTTTCCCAATTTGGGTGCAGGCAGCAGGCTCCACAGTTTTCATAATATCTGGATACCTAATTGCCAGATAAGGGATGAGGTACTTCTGCAATGGCAAACAATTTTGGGCTGCTTTATTGCAGATGAATTTGGGAATCCAGGAGTCCCAGCAGTTAATGTATTAATCTAGTAATACAGGTACAGAGTGACATTACCTGCCGTATGTCAGTCCATTGGATTGTATTCAGCTGCTTTAAACAATGGAATTCCATTGTGCTGTATGGGGTGGCAGTGCTCCGTGCTGTTTAATGCAAATAGCTTATGCTGAGAAACGAATTGTGTTGCCACAGAAATAAATTGTTATATATTAAACTACCTTGAGGATCAGGACTGACACAGAATTTGAGTATATGTGCATGAATAAAGATCCTTATCAAGGTTTTGGGGAGATATATACTGTGAAATATTTTGTATCTTTAATACATTTGTCTTGACCAAGGGGATACTTAAAGTATGTTTAATGTGTGGAAGTAAGTTATAGAAAATACGTACAAATTACCAAATATTTAGCCAGTCAAATTACATTACTGACAGCTTGCCAATATAATAGGGATGCACTGAATCCAGGATTCAGTTCAGGATTCAGCTAAGATTCAGCCTTTTTCAGCAGGATTTGGCCGAATCCATGGTCCTGGCTGAACAGAATCCTTAACATCATGAGACTTTTTGCCACATAAACATTGAAGCTGAAGTTTTTTTGTGTGTTTTTACCCCTCCTACACCTTAGTTTGCATATGCAAATTGGGATTTGGATTCGGTTTGGTATTTGGCCAAATCTTTCACTAAGGATTCAGGGTTCAGCCGAAACCCGATAAAGTGGATTCCGTGCATCCCCACAATATAATACAAAGTATATGTATGTATTCATTTAATGTATTAAGTGTATGCATGTGTCTGAGCTGTGTGTGAGTATCTGAGTGTGAGAGGGTTACTGGATATATACACCCTCTGTGGGATACACCTCCCCATACTACATTACCCCTAAAATATTCCATATATTTTCTAAATATAGTCACATTTCAGACATAAGAAACAATGGGGTATGTGAACTGATGTGTGAATGGCAAGTCGTGAGTGCACAAATTAAACATTCTGTAACCATTCAGGCCTGGGGTATAACCAATTTTGCAATACCAAATATTTAACACGTACGTTTTGGTAAAAGAGCACAAGGTGACATGTATGGAAGGTTTCTAGGTTAACAGTTCGTCTCCGAAATCTTCAGTTAAGCTGAAGAATGATTAAAATTGTTTCAATTCACCGCAATATACTCCAGCTAACAAAAATGTTATCCGGGAACTCACATACTTTAATAAACTGTTGAAACCAAAAAATAATGTGTGTGTTTTCTTTTAGTGTGCACTGCATATACCATAAGCACAAAGTAATAATCTGATGGGGCAGCCACCAACATGAACTAAGGGAAGGGGGAGATAATTCCTTTCCTGTACTCAGACTTGTGTTTCAGTACAACAGAATACTGCAGCCATTCCAGCATGCAAAGTACAAGACAAAGTATGCAGTAGCTTGGTGGCACCAGAAAGGACACCACTACTGTTTTCCCTGGAGTTACCCTGTTTTAGGTCTGCTCCCCCAGCACAGAGAGTTTTAGGTGCCATGGAAGGTCCAGTGCGCACAGTTAGTGTTGGTGACATTGGATGGATGCACTGGCATCACTGCCCACTAAGCCACAAGCACAATTTTTCTGCCCTGCAAGTCACCCCAGAGTTTACATAAATAAGTTGACATTTCTGTGGCACTGAAGGCAGAAACCAAACAGAAGATTTTTTAAAATGTACAGATACTGTATTTTGAAGACTGGTAGGATGTGAGGTTCTGCACAGCAATATCTGAGTCTTTATAATGTTCACAGTGTAAATACCATGATCCCAGGTTGCTCCATTGTATGTATGTACATCTTTATAAAGCGCTACTTATGTACGCAGCGCTGTACAGTAGAATACATTAATATAAATAGAATAAATAATATAACACTGGTGCACAACTGGACTGAGATTCAAACTAGGCCCTGGAATTTCAAGTACACAGAGGCCCAACAGCCCCCCACCAGCCCAATAAATAGTGACTGTCTATGGGATATTACAGCAGCCCCTCTGGCATTTGCCCAAACCAACAGATTGCCAGTCTGGGTCTTTGAACAAGTTAAGGTGGCCATACATTGGTCGCACAAAAGTGGTTCCCACCCTCCACTGATGTTCAGGGCAGAATCGTAAGATATGGAGGTAGAAACTATAGAAATTCTATCTCCATCTGGCAATTCAGCCCTGAACGTAGATTTTGCTCGGGCGCCATCAAAATTTTCTAACCTGGCCAGACAACAAGTTGACCGATATCCGCAGCCTTTTGTGATATCGGTCAACTCTTCGAGGAGCCATACATGCACCGAATATCGCACGAAACGAGGTTTCATACAATATCACTGGTTCGTGTATGGCCGGCTTTAGACACAGAACATTTCTAAAAACAGGTGGCAACAGACAACTTTTCCTTATTTTAAAGGTGATAAAAAGTCAAAAAGAACATTTGCCTAAATATAATTCTAAGAAATGTTCTAATACTTTTGTTAAAAACTGTAGTTGTAGGTCTCTAGTAACAATGTAGCAGAAGCAAACTGTCCTACTACCAAGACTCTAATACCCACAATGCCTGCTGGCCCCAGCGGAAAGGGACCCCGTAGCCAGAGAATAGCCTGGGTGTAAAGCAGGGATCACATAGTATGGAGTATGGACTAACATTTATTTTATTTTTTATCATTTTGTAAGCAGTTTCAGCTCACAGCATCTAACAGCCCTCGTCTGCCAAAATATTCTTGCAGCCAGACTTATATAGGACTGTCCAATCTGCAATCCTTCATTTATTGTTGGAGTATAATTATCATCCCTACCTGTGAAAGGCTACAGGGCCACAGGTAGGGCAACACTGCTAAAGGGCCACAGGTAGAGCAACATTGCTAAAGGGCCACAGGTAGGGCAACATTGCTAAAGGGCCACAGGTAGGGCAACATTGCTAAAGGGCCACAGGTAGGGCAACATTGCTAAAGGGCCACAGGTAGGGCAACATTGCTAAAGGGCCACAGGTAGGGCAACATTGCTAAAGGGCCACAGGTAGGGCAACATTGCTACAGGCCACAGGTAGGGCAACATTGCTACAGGCCACAGGTAGGGCAGCATTGCTAAAGGGCCACAGGTAGGGCAACATTGCTACAGGCCACAGGTAGGGCAACATTGCTACAGGCCACAGGTAGGGCAGCATTGCTAAAGGGCCACAGGTAGGGCAACATTGCTAAAGGGCCACAGGTAGGGCAACATTGCTACAGGCCACAGGTAGGGCAGCATTACTAAAGGGCCACAGGTAGGGCAACATTGCTACAGGCCACAGGTAGGGCAGCATTGCTAAAGGGCCACAGGTAGGGCAATATTGCTAAAGGGCCACAGGTAGGGCAACATTGCTACAGGCAACCGGTAGGGCAGCATTGCTAAAGGGCCATAGGTAGGGCAGCATTGCTACAGGCCACAGATAGGGCAGCATTGCTAAAGGGCCACAGGTAGGGCAACATTGCTAAGGGGCCACAGGTAGGGCAACATTGCTAAAGGGCCACAGGTAAGGCAACATTGCTAAAGGGCTACAGGTAGGGCAACATTGCTAAAGGGCCACAGGTAGGGCAACACTGCTAAAGGGCCACAGGTAGAGCAACATTGCTAAAGGGCCACAGGTAGGGCAACATTGCTAAAGGGCCACAGGTAGGGCAACATTGCTAAAGGGCCACAGGTAGGGCAACATTGCTACAGGCCACAGGTAGGGCAGCATTGCTAAAGGGCCACAGGTAGGGCAACATTGCTACAGGCCACAGGTAGGGCAGCATTGCTAAAGGGCCACAGGTAGGGCAACATTGCTACAGGCCACAGGTAGGGCAGCATTGCTAAAGGGCCACAGGTAGGGCAGCATTGCTAAAGGGCCACAGATAGGGCAACATTGCTAAAGGGCCACAGGTAGGGCAACATTGCTAAAGGGCCACAGGTAGGGAACATTGCTAAAGGGCCACAGGTAGGGAACATTGCTAAAGGGCCACAGGTAGGGCAACATTGCTAAAGGGCCACAGGTAGGGCAACATTGCTACAGGCCACAGGTAGGGCAGCATTGCTAAAGGGCCACAGGTAGGGCAACATTGCTACAGGCCACAGGTAGGGCAATATTGCTAAAGGGCCACAGGTAGGGCAACATTGCTAAAGGGCCACAGATAGGGCAACATTGCTAAAGGGCCACAGGTAGGGCAACATTGCTAAAGGGCCACAGGTAGGGAACATTGCTAAAGGGCCACAGGTAGGGAACATTGCTAAAGGGCCACAGGTAGGGCAACATTGCTAAAGGGCCACAGGTAGGGCAACATTGCTAAAGGGCTACAGGTAGGGCAACATTGCTAAAGGGCCACAGGTAGGGCAACATTGCTAAAGGGCCACAGGTAGGGCAACATTGCTAAAGGGCCACAGGTAGGGCAACATTGCTAAAGGGCCACAGGTAGGGCAACATTGCTAAAGGGCTACAGGTAGGGCAACATTGCTAAAGGGCCACAGGTAGGGCAACATTGCTAAAGGGCCACAGGTAGGGCAACATTGCTACAGGCCACAGGTAGGGCAGCATTGCTAAAGGGCCACAGGTAGGGCAACATTGCTACAGGCCACAGGTAGGGCAGCATTGCTAAAGGGCCACAGGTAGGGCAACATTGCTACAGGCCACAGGTAGGGCAGCATTGCTAAAGGGCCACAGGTAGGGCAATATTGCTAAAGGGCCACAGGTAGGGCAACATTGCTAAAGGGCCACAGGTAAGGCAACATTGCTAAAGGGCTACAGGTAGGGCTACATTGCTAAAGGGCTACAGGTAGGGCAATATTGCTAAAGGGCCACAGGTAGGGCAACATTGCTAAAGGGCCACAGATAGGGCAACATTGCTAAAGGGCCACAGGTAGGGCAACATTGCTAAAGGGCCACAGGTAGGGAACATTGCTAAAGGGCCACAGGTAGGGAACATTGCTAAAGGGCCACAGGTAGGGCAACATTGCTAAAGGGCCACAGGTAGGGCAACATTGCTAAAGGGCTACAGGTAGGGCAGCATTGCTAAAGGGCCATAGGTAGGGCAGCATTGCTACAGGCCACAGATAGGGCAGCATTGCTAAAGGGCCACAGGTAGGGCAACATTGCTAAGGGGCCACAGGTAGGGCAACATTGCTAAAGGGCCACAGGTAAGGCAACATTGCTAAAGGGCTACAGGTAGGGCAACATTGCTAAAGGGCTACAGGTAGGGCAACATTGCTAAAGGGCCACAGGTAGGGCAACACTGCTAAAGGGCCACAGGTAGAGCAACATTGCTAAAGGGCCACAGGTAGGGCAACATTGCTAAAGGGCCACAGGTAGGGCAACATTGCTAAAGGGCCACAGGTAGGGCAACATTGCTACAGGCCACAGGTAGGGCAGCATTGCTAAAGGGCCACAGGTAGGGCAACATTGCTACAGGCCACAGGTAGGGCAGCATTGCTAAAGGGCCACAGGTAGGGCAACATTGCTACAGGCCACAGGTAGGGCAGCATTGCTAAAGGGCCACAGGTAGGGCAATATTGCTAAAGGGCCACAGGTAGGGCAACATTGCTAAAGGGCCACAGGTAGGGCAACATTGCTAAAGGGCTACAGGTAGGGCTACATTGCTAAAGGGCTACAGGTAGGGCAATATTGCTAAAGGGCCACAGGTAGGGCAACATTGCTAAAGGGCCACAGATAGGGCAACATTGCTAAAGGGCCACAGGTAGGGCAACATTGCTAAAGGGCCACAGGTAGGGAACATTGCTAAAGGGCCACAGGTAGGGAACATTGCTAAAGGGCCACAGGTAGGGCAACATTGCTAAAGGGCCACAGGTAGGGCAACATTGCTAAAGGGCTACAGGTAGGGCAACATTGCTAAAGGGCCACAGGTAGGGCAACATTGCTAAAGGGCCACAGGTAGGGCAACATTGCTAAAGGGCCACAGGTAGGGCAACATTGCTAAAGGGCCACAGGTAGGGCAACATTGCTAAAGGGCCACAGGTAGGGCAACACTGCTAAAGGGCCACAGGTAGGGCAACATTGCTAAAGGGCCACAGGTAGGGCAACATTGCTAAAGGGCCACAGGTAGGGCTACATTGCTAAAGGGCCACAGGTAGGGCTACATTGCTAAAGGGCCACAGGTAGAGCAACATTGCTAAAGGGCCACAGGTAGGGCTACATTGCTAAAGGGCCACAGGTAGGGCTACATTGCTAAAGGGCCACAGGTAGAGCAACATTGCTAAAGGGCCACAGGTAGGGCAACATTGCTAAAGGGCCACAGGTAGAGCAACATTGCTAAAGGGCCACAGGTAGGGCTACATTGCTAAAGGGCCACAGGTAGGGCTACATTGCTAAAGGGCCACAGGTAGAGCAACATTGCTAAAGGGCCACAGGTAGGGCAACATTGCTAAAGGGCCACAGGTAGGGCTACATTGCTAAAGGGCCACAGGTAGGGCTACATTGCTAAAGGGCCACAGGTAGGGCTACATTGCTAAAGGGCCACAGGTAGGGCTACATTGCTAAAGGGCCACAGGTAGGGCAACATTGCTAAAGGGCCACAGGTAGGGCTACATTGCTAAAGGGCCACAGGTAGGGCTACATTGCTAAAGGGCCACAGGTAGGGCAACATTGCTAAAGGGACACAGGTAGAGCAACATTGCTAAAGGGCCACAGGTAGGGCTACATTGCTAAAGGGCTACAGGTAGGGCTACATTGCTAAAGGGCCACAGGTAGGGCTACATTGCTAAAGGGCCACAGGTAGGGCTACATTGCTAAAGGGCCACAGGTAGGGCAACATTGCTAAAGGGACACAGGTAGAGCAACATTGCTAAAGGGCCACAGGTAGGGCTACATTGCTAAAGGGCCACAGGTAGGGCAACATTGCTAAAGGGCTACAGGTAGGGCAACATTGCTAAAGGGCCACAGGTAGGGAACATTGCTAAAGGGCTACAGGTAGGGCAACATTGCTAAAGGGCCACAGGTAGGGAACATTGCTAAAGGGCTACAGGTAGGGCAACATTGCTAAAGGGCCACAGGTAGGGAACATTGCTAAAGGGCCACAGGTAGGGAACATTGCTAAAGGGCCACAGGTAGGGCTACATTGCTAAAGGGCCACAGGTAGGGAACATTGCTAAAGGGCCACAGGTAGGGCTACATTGCTAAAGGGCTACAGGTAGGGCTACATTATTAAAGCACCTTGGTCTCCCTTCTGTACCTACAACTGCTGCTCTGCAGGGGATCATTATGTGAAACACACAGAACCATTCCAACTATCAGACAAGCTGTGGTGCAGCGTTCAGGTCAGGCACCCATGGTTTACTTCATTTTTTGCCTTAAGATTATAAGCTTACCAGAGAACTTAATTGTTAAAGCATATTGAAATCACGTCTCACTGTAAATTGGAACAAGTGAAAAAAAACCCTGTCTATGTATTCCAACTGAGAGAAAAATTCTTCTCTATACACACTACTGGTAAGAAAACCACGGCGGGGAAGCATATACATATCGAAACGAAAGCACTTTACTAAGTGAAGTACTAAGTGAAATAACTTTTTGAGATCGCCCTCTAATCACCAATCACCGCCTGAGCAGAAACATTTCTTCATGCCTATTGGCTGAACAAAGGGAAGGGCGGGATAAATAGTAATCGGCGCATAAAAGGGATGGTGGTTGGTCGTTCAAAGTTGGGGCCCTCAGAGGTAAAGGAAATAAAGTGTTTGAGGACAGGAGCGGTAGAGGCATGTCGCCTGCCATACTGTAGTTGCCTGAGTATAACTGCATCCGGCCTACCGGGCCGCCAAGCTTTCTCACAAGCAGCCAATCATAGAGCGAATAGAGTGACAGCCAACCAATCACAAGGCTATGTTCGTGGAACTTTTGACAGAGTCCGGGATGATCCGTTTCCCGCCACCCTCCTCCCATTTGGCTGATGCAAACTTGTGCAATACTAGTCACACCACCTCTGTCTCCTTCCGACAATATAGTGCTTTGGTATCATATAGACCTAAATGTAACGTTACTATTTCAGCAACAATCGGTGGGATTCCAAACCCACTGACAAAGCACGGCCCTTTGGGGAACACACAAGGGACGCTGTTTGTGGCGGAAGAGTTTGAGAGCAGCGGAGGGATATTCAGTGACGCGGTGTGCAGAGGCGCTTTAGGTGCCGAGCCTTGGCTTCGCATTACTCATACTTCATTACAGTCGCTATTGTCATTGTCACGGAATTCCACTTTCTCCTATGTGTCACTATGGCTCTCTAACCGAACACACAAACAGAACAAGTGTAAACCAACACTTGTACAACACCAAGAGAACGACTGCAACCATGGTGTAAGTATATGTGGATTTCTTTTCGCCTTGAGTTTTGGATAGTATAAAACCATATGTTTGGCAGTGGAAGGTTTCATCCAGAGGTTAGAAATCCTGTCTCCCTGTGAGTGAAGTCAACTTTAGTTCCATGCATTGTGCCCACTGCTAGAGCATGCTGGGATTTGTAGTTTTACAGCTGTTCCCTAGAAGAAGAATTTCCAGCAGGTTAAGTGACAGTGTGCTGAAGTGCCCATCCATGTGTCCCACTGATATGTAGGTGGCACTAATAGGCTGTGTGTGAGGCTGATATAACAGCTGGAGGGCTGCATGGGCATGGCCATAGATAAAACGAGAAACATTTGACAGTTGTGCTTTTCACTAGTGAGTGGGTGTGATCGTTCCATGTGTCTGTATGGCAGCAGGGTCACTCCTTGCACTGACAGCATTATGGCACCCAGCCAGTACTGATAATGTAACTAGTTATAAGCAGATGTTTTTATGTTTTGTCAGGGCTGCCATCAGGGGGGGAGAGGGGGTACAATTGTGCAGGGCCCTGTGAAACCTTCTTCTGTAAGGGGTCCCGGTAACTTTGCAAAAGTGACGCAAATTATGTAAGTTACCAATAAAGTTAAGCAATTTTCGTCACTTTGACAAAAGCAGCTTGGAAAACGACGTAACTTGTGTATAAAACAAAAGACAATGCAGAGAAGCTTTGCGGGGACAAACCCCACTGACCAACAATGAATCAATGAAAAAACTGAAGGTAAATCCCACTGCCCCCAAATATCTGACGTATTAGCACATTCATTATTCATTTTAACTATTTGTATGAACTGCTTACTATAGAGTAACATCAGCTGGAACTGGGATCTATTTACTTTTCTACATGAACTTTGCAACATTGGGCCCCACAGCAACATTATGGGGCCCCTAAACTTACGCAGTTTATGTAACTTGTTCGAAAACTTACATAACTTCCATATAAAGCAATGACAGCGCAAAGAAGTGGCTGGTAGGTAGGGAGGGGGTTAAACTTAGGACAAACCCCACTGACCCCCTATAAACTGAATGACTTAGTAGCACATTAAACATCGGAACTGCTTATTATAACATTAGCCGTTCATATTGCACACATAAGGGGCGTGGCTAATGTTTTGGCACTGCGCATTTGTGTTCATGGGGGCCCAGGATAAATAACTGTGCGGGGCCCCAAAGTTTCTAATGGCGGCCCTGTGTGTTGTCATTGGATTAACTTGTAAATGACTACAACTCCCAACATCCCTAGGTAGCCATTGGCATGCTAGGGGCTGTGCAGGCAACTAGAGTTGTAGATATGTAGTCATAATCTGATAAACCCCCCTACTCATAGGATTCCTGTGTAGTTCCTGCTGGATTGGGTTTGTGTGGCCACATTTGTTGCCAGATGCAGGAGAAATGGTGGCGCTCCCAGGGGCACATTCTGAGCTGTTTTCTGACTCTTAAGCATGGGCCCCAGGGGGATCCTTGGGTAACAGATGGCACCCTGCACAACCTATTGCAGGCATACTGTTTATTGCAGATCACTCTTTCCCTTTGTCAACTTATGGGAAATAGATACAGTTAAACCTCAATTTTACATACGATTTCAAATATTTTTGCATTTTCATTGTTGTTTTTTTGTGGTCTGACTATTTATATTGTTACCAAAGTGGCTAATGTTATTAGTGAAAGACGCATACTTTGCCATGGTTCTGTCTGTAAATAGTCCCAATTAGTCTGCACCTCATAACTAATCACTTGTTGCTGTAGGATGGGCATTAGACTTGCCCCCCCATAACGTAACATGAATTTACTATTAATACAGTAAATATTATATTTCAGAGTAAAAGTGACTCCTGTGCTTAGAACCTTTGAATGCTTAAAGAACAAGTTGCTTTAACACATTTACCTGACTTTACATTTTCCCAGATTGAACACTATTTTTTTCCAGGTCCCCTAAAAAATATAAAGTGGGGGTTCTACTGTATTAATACACTATATTTAGTGTATTTCTATTTAGCATGTATTTAAATCTGATTATGGCCCCACAGCATGGGAGAAGTGTGACATAGCTTCGCACAGTGAATTTGTGAGGGAGAAGTGGTGTTAACTGCACAGAGGTGTGAAATTGAGTTTTAAAGGCCTGTACAGTGATCAGTCTGTTATTCTACTGTAGCATTCCACCCCAAGCACATTATTTCTACTCAGTTATTTTAAGAAATCCTGTGGCAGGAGAAAAATCCAGAAGCAAAATCCTGATATTAGAGGCCTAAATCTTTACCAGGAAACAATTGTCCATGGTATGGAACTCTGGTTACCATAAAGCATGGGGGTTATGCAGAGATGCCCCCCAAACTGTCTTTGTTGTTGGAATTCAGCCCCCAGTTGAGGAATCATGGGGGGACAAGACTAGCAACAGACTAAATAGGTTACATCTACTGTATATCTGGCCATACATTTAGAGCTTTGAGCAATTTGTGGCACAAATATCTGGTGGATATCAGCGTGCTATGGATATGGGGCAGTTCATAATTGAGCATGTTATAAGAAAAAAATGCTAAAAGCAGATAAAATAAGCTGTAGCTGCTCAGCATTTCTTGCTGTTTTGTTCATTCTAGCTGATGGCCAGAACAAGTGGAACAGTATAAAGGCAGCCACGCTGTGGCCCCTGTGCAGGATCCATCTAATACCATGCCTGCTTCCCCCTAATGTGGCCACCTTAAGGTTTCTGCCAGCAAGCAAGATGGCACAGACTGAGCATTCAGAGTTATATGTGTATAAGCAAAATCACAGTGATCAGTTGCAGCAACTTTTTTTTTTTTTTTTTTAAAGTTGCAGCGACTAATTGCCCTGTGTGTCTTCACCCTTAAGGTTTAGGTATGCTGAAGTCGAGTATATGTCAGTGTCCATTTTAATAAACCTCCCTGCAGTGCCTCACACAGACTTTGGCCTGATACAGTCATACTGAACAGCCTCATAGTATTTCACTATTTGTACTTTAGCACAGGAATGGCCTGAGCCCATAATATAAAATTTCTAAACCCTTCTGTATGTAAATGGATCATCATCCAACCTATTCCGTTCCTAGTAAAAACCTTTGTGATAAATAAGGATAAGTAACATCTACATTTGATATTTGGTTTAACCTGTAATGTCCATCTTTTGGCAACTCTTTTGCTTTTTGAATCAGAAACATTTTAAAACTCTACTCTCTATTTTCTAGGTTTTTTACCTCCCACTCTGCACCTTCCGCTGCAATTTCCAGCAGGAATCGTGCCTCCTACAATCCCATCTCTGGTGTGGAAATAGAACCTTCTGGTGGAAATGTCTCTTATGGCAGCCATGAACTTCAACCTGGAGATGTCTATGTTGCCAGTTAGCACACTGCACTGGCGGGCGGATCTCCTTAAGATCCCTGCTCATGGAAATCCCTATGAACATCCCTCCTTGCCCATGGATGATGGGGTGAACATGCCTGGGGCTGAAGCAGGATGCCCGGCAGGTAATGAGTTATTGAATATAGTTCTACTATTACCTTTACATCCTGAGCTTACACAAAGGTACAAACCAGAAGTCTCTATAGCGGTATCTGCATGTCACATTTACAATAAATGGAGCTATGGGAAATAAGATCATATTCACTTTTGGCCATCGTGCAATGAGAGCATGTCTGGCCCAGATGCCAAAAGAGGCCCAGACATTCCCCACTAGCGCACTGAATAGTGACTTTCTATTGCATCTTACAGTAGCCACTCTGGCATTTGAGAGAACCCACAGATTGCCAGTCCAGGTTTGAATGGAAGCATCTTAAGTGGTAGAATAGAAAGAAACATGAGCATGTTAATTATAATATGGTGCTATGTGGTGAACATGCCCTGCCAAAAGGAGAACTGATTGGACAGGCAGTGGAAGAATATGTATATGAATCACATATGTAAATACAGATAAAGAAAAGACATAACTCTTGTACTAGGAATGTAAAATGCATATACAGCAGCTGGAATAGCCATGTTGATTAATGCAATTTATTTTAATACTGTCTGCTATTCTTACTTTTTAAGGCGATGGATTCACAGACTGGATGACTGAAAGGGTTGACTTCTCCTGTTACCATCCTGTGTCAGTGGATCCATCTTTGCCAGGTCCTTCAGCCCCTGATTTGGAGATCATGGCTACTCTTCTAAAGAAGGAGTTGGAGCAGATGGAAGATTACTTCCTGGAGGAGACGGTTTCTCCATCACAGCCAACACCTCCTGATCAAGTGGCCCCTTGCACCCCTCCATCACATGAAGTGCATTTCCTCTTCCCAACGCCAGACCATCAGTTTGGTGGAAGTGAAGTAGAGTTTCAAGACTACGTTGAAGAAGAAACCCCACCACCCGCTCCAGCCTCCCTGGAAACATTGGATTCTGGGTGCCTGGAGCTCTTGAATCTCTACTCTGATGTTCCTAGTGATTTCCATAGAGAACAGCTGCAGGATCTGTCCGTGACGAAAGACACCACTGACCCGCCAGAATTCTTAAAACAACTGAACAGGCCTACACCATATGACCGCCCAAGCTCCAGCTGCAGTGTCTTACCCCGTCAAAAAGGTGACCGCAAACAGAAGAAGAGAGACCAGAATAAGACGGCGGCACTACGATATCGGCAGAGGAAAAGAGCCGAATATGATGCACTGGATGATGAGTGCCAGAGCCTGGAGGTCAGAAACAGAGATTTGAAAGAAAAATCTGATTCCATCGAAAGAGAAATTCAATATGTAAAGGACCTACTCATTGAGGTCTACAAGGCCAGGAGTCAGAGACTCCGCAGTAATTAGAGCTCAGTTACCATATCTGTATGACACTGTAGAAACTGATTTGTTTAGAAAACTTTCTCTGAAGATACAGGCTACAGAAAGAGACTCATTTTGTACCTTCCTGAAATTGACAAGGCTGTCATGAACAGCAGCTGAAAAGACATGTAACAGTCCTACCACTAATGCGAAGTAGCCATTCTCTCAGAAGCCAGATGCAGGGCAAATATTTTATAGCACTTAAATATATGATTGGGTGCACCCATGGAAGTTGGACATTGCTAAAGCTTTTAACTGTTGTGGTGTTAAGGAGGTTTTGCTATTTATGTGTGTGTTATTAAAGGAGCGTGGTATGTGGAATTGCTTAGACTGTGACTTTAACCCAGGCTTAGAAAGGTTTTTCCTGAAATGATATAAAGTATCTTTGATTTAATAAGCTTTCAGGATCAAGACTGAAAGAAAGCATACTAGAAAAAAAACCCATCTAGATGTAGAATAACTACCACTGCAGGTTACTTTCACAGAAAACCTTTAAAGTCTTGTGGAAAAGGAGGATTTGGGAGGTTTAAAATCTACTTTAGGGCTCAGATTTACAAAAAGTCTAGTGAAATGATCCCTTGCTTGGCTATGGCTGCAGGGACTGCCAGAACTATGCATAGTCTTGTCACTTGATGAGTGTAAGCCTGAAGGGATTTAATTTTAGAATGGGATGATAGTAGTGGGGGCACCCGATATGTTATGACATTAAAGAACATACATTATTACTGGGGGAAAAAATTGTCACTAAGCAACATTTTGCTGCATCTTAATCACAAACTATGATTTGTTGGTGGCACAAGATTCACATATTCTCTGATAGGGGAAGACATGGTTTGGTTTCTGTGCTTAGGTTACATGTGTATGTTTACAGACCAGATTGTTAGATGTGTATTTATGTACCCTATGCTCAAGAAATGCCTCTCAGGAGTTGCTTATGGAAGAGTGTGCCATTGCCGTTTATTCTGTGACACTACTCTTCTCATTACAGAACACAGGAGCATAACTAGGACCAAGACAGCAGAAAGATAGCAGCACACTCAGGTGCTTCAGCCTGAATTCCTATGTACTTATTGCAGTTGTACATATAGTACATCCCATATTGGCAGTAGTGTGGCCAAGCAGGGTGGCAGTTCTTGTGCACTGGAATACCAATATAAATAAGGATACTCATAGCTATTTCAAACAGAGTACATATTTTGCTTTATTTTCTGTGTATTACTGCTATTCATAACAATTCAAATAAATATTTATGAACATATACTGTCTTGGCACGGTTTTATTCTGAGAGCTGTAAGCATACAAGACTAAGCTAAATTTTCTAGAGTACAGTATAAGGTTCAACTTAACCATATGAAGAACGATCTAAAGGAGGGCAGACATGGGCCAATCCTGTAAATTGCAAGATTGTAGCATATGTCCAAGTCACCACAAAGGAAGAAAGGCTCAGGTAGGGGAGTGGATATCACCACTTCGTATTCACGTTCATAGACACTTAATCACAGGCCTATTATATGTCTATAAACATGAAACGCATACAGTGATTATGGAACTTGAATAAAGCTACTTTTTAATCTGCCTTAAGATTTGCTCATTGAGTGCCTGCTCTTCAAAAAATTGGTGATATCCGATCCTGTACATTTACAGACTGATTCTGTATGAGGGACCATACACAATGTGGTCACCTTGTTTGGCTCATTCAGGCCAACAACAGGTTGTAAAGAGAAGTTGTGGCTCCACTCCATCTGATGTACCATACGCTGGTAGGTTGATTATTCTGACATGTCTGACTAACCAACCAATATTGAAAATGGTTTGAAAAAGTTTTACAATATCTGAACCACCATAACTGGTATAAACAAGCCATTACAGTAATCAAAATGTGGTCGCAAGCAGAAAGCATCCCATGTACAGATAAACTGCAATCTGCTTCCCCACTTGGTTTGTAATAAGGCAGATCGTTTAGAAAATGGTTTCAATTAAAGTGCAGGATGATGGAATTTAAAATTGCCTTTAGGCCAATTATTTGCTCTGTAAAGGGGAACTATAGCCTTAAATGTTTTTCTGTGCATGCATCTAAGATACGGCATCCCATGTAGACAAAACCTTATTCATATTATGATTCTGAATGCCTCACTTCTGTACCCTACTTACCCTCTGGGTCTGACTTTTCTATTCCACCTCTTTCCCTTTTGCCACAGGAAAAGTATATGATGTAGCTCTTAAAGCTGCCACAGCGAGCTTGCTGAACTGGACATTCACATTATATTGGCTATTATGATGCTGGGTGGGAGAGCAGTAGACTATTAGTAACATTTATGTAAAAATGCTACCACATTCTACAGAGCTGTTCAATATGCGGTCAATACAAACATACAGGTTACATACAAATATACCAATATATGAGATAAAGGGGGGGACCCTACTCAAAGGAAAAATGGGGGCCATACATTGTTTAATTGCCTAAAAAAGTTGTGCATGTTTTTTACTGACCAATAATAGTATCATTTTCACATACAATTGGCACACACAAAGAGAATTTTGAACTCTCTCTGTTATTGATGCCTGTGTTTCATCATGGATTTATAGGGGATCATTAACTGGGAGGAAAAACCTTATTAATACTTTCTATAATATGAAGAGTCCCAAGAGGCTGAAGATAACAGTAACATGAACCTAAAACTCCAAATCTATAAAAAACCCAACATTTTAACAAAAGCCTTGTTTATTGCACACCTGTTGCACTGACCCTTATTGCTCTTTTATAATGTAGGATGGACGTTTTAGAAACATGATTTGTACACAAAAAAACACACACATATTGGGCATATTTGTAATGATAAAAAAAAGAGCATTGCTAAATAAACACAGATAAGTGCTGGTCTGCTACAAAAAATAAACTAGTTCTGAAACAGTGTAAAAAATAATAACAATGCAAAGTAAAGTTTTCTTTCAGGACACAAACATTTCATATTCATATTTTACTTATATACCAAACATAAGCACTGAAGGCAAAAAAGCACATTCATTGGTTTAAAGAAATATTAATTGGTACCTATGCACAGTAAATGGGGCCCCTTGTTCAAAATCCTTGTGATCTAGAAATGGTCAAATAAGGTGGCTTCCCCACAATACATGTGTTTACATTAACATTGCTTTGAGAATAACGCTGTCTCTTTCATTCATTTCTGGGTCAGAAGGAATGGGGTTCCCATGCAGCTTCCAAGATTTAGGAGTCAGCTGTGGGCTGCCAATTCTGGATTGGAGCATTCCTGATACCGAGACAGTACATAAGCAATCAAATACGTGTAGGAATACTTTGCAGTGAACTTTCTAGTATGTACAAGTCTATACTGCTTAATGTATATATATATCCTTAACGTTAGTATTTATTTTATTATGGCCTTTTAATATCACAATATTGTACAGACTAACATTGCTTATCAAGTATTCTATATTTCTAGCTCACACAGCTTTTACAAAATAAAAGACATCAACAATGTAGTAATAAAAGGGCCAATTCCATTTTGTCTTCACAACCATTCCAATGAGACACGATAGGTGGGTTAGGTGACAATTTTTGCTTCTCGGGTCAACATAGAAATGTACAGTAGAGACAATCGGAAAGAGGGGTTTCCTGGAAATGTGTCAAAGAACTGCTGAAAAGCTATAGGATAGCTTAAGCAATCTTACAGCTGGCTGCTTTCAATTTCATCAAGTTCATGGACTTCAATTCATCATTGTTCAATATGGAAATCACATTGGAGAGATAAAAAAAGCTGGGGATAAGGTGGTGTAATTCTAGTAGAAATCCTCTTCTCCCTTCTCTGTTGTAGTTGTGTTTTGGATTTGTTGCTGCTTTCTATAAAGATCTGCTACCTGAAAAGAGAGAAAAAAAAAATATATCATTCCTGCAGCTCAACTCACTTTGGCACCTTTTATTTCTTCAGAAGCAACCATGGAGGAGTGCAGGTTGGTTGGGGGAACAGAGTGGAAAGGGGATAGAACACTGAGTGGCAGATTTATCCAATTGTGAAATAAGAGCTCACTGCAGTTCCCTCACTATTCATTCCTATGGAATGTTTAGAGTTCACCATTTGATAAATACAACTCTTAGGAATGAAGAGACAGTGGGGGAATTTTACTGTGGTGAGCTCTAAGTTCACACTTTGATAAATATGCCCCCAAATTGCATGTACATGATGCTGTCCACATACAGAACTTTAGGTTCTCTGGCCAATCAGTCCATGGATATTGTGTGACTGATTTGTCCATCTGGAGGGACCTATGGGCCCTAACTAGTAGATCTAACAAATAGATGAGGAGCACTATTCACCATTAGAAAGGTGCATTAAAAAGGTGAATTATGATGTTTGGACAGACTGAGTGAGTATAGGAACTGGAAACTTGCCATATTTGCCCAGATAGTCAGGTTTTGGCTGTACTGTCAAAATCAGCCTAAGAATTCCAAGAAATTAGGGCATGTATGGCTTGCTTTAAAGGGACAGTTCAGTGCCAAAATGAAACTGGGTAAAATAGATAGACTGTGTGAAATAAAAAAAATATTTGTAATATAGTTAGGCAAAAATGTAATCTATAAAATCTGGAGTTAACAGATGTCTAACATCATAGCCAGAACACTACTTCCTTCTTTTAGCTCTCTAACCTCTTAGTTAGTCAGTGACTTTACAGGGGCCACATGGGACATAACTTCAGTTAGTTTGTGAGCATGCAGGACAGATTCAATAGCAAACTGAACAGTTATGTCCCATATGCCCCCCCTTCCTGGTTTCAGCTCTCTAACCTCTTACTGATTGGTTACTGACTGTTAACAGCTTAGAGAGCTGAAAGCAAGAAGTAGGAGTTCTGGCTATTATGTTGCCTTACTAACTATATTGAAAACATTTATTATTTTGTGCAGTCTATCTATTTTACCCAGTCTCATTTTTACACTGAACTATTCATTTAACTCCTGCTTGGAAGTCCCTGAAGCCAGATCACAGCTGGGGGAGCACAGTGAGTACATCAACACAGCACTACCAAGGTAAAACTGACCTGAAAACTGTTTGTGGCCTCCTCTGGTTTCTTATCGTCTCTGATCCGAAGGAAGCGAGGAAATCGCAGGGAAATTCCCTTCTCGTCCTCCACCTGAAAAGAAATATAGTCAGCCAACTGTACTGGTTAAGAAGAAACTCCCATCTGATCAAATACAATAAAAATGACAAGTTTTCTTATTTTACTGATAGTCCGACACTAACATTTTCTTTTCTGTGACAATCTTATTTCAAAACAAACTCCAAATAATTTCTGTTAATGTCACATGTGGAGGTTGTTTAAGGTAAGAAAAACAGGAATCTTCTGTTTTAGGTGCGTATTTGAATCAGTGATATACTGCAAACCAAACACGTTTGCTGCGTGATTATATTGGCAAAAGTGGTGGTGGAACAAAAATCTGAAGCATAAAACATACCAATCCAAGAGCTGCCTTATGTACTGGAGAAATGGACAGATCAGCACATTTCACTTCCCAGACTTGTACAGGATCAAACCAGTGATCCGGCTCTGTGGCGCTGTCCCACCGGTAGTAGCTCCGTGGGCTGTCAATAACATGATCCTGAAAAAGGATAAGCAATAAGACTAACTATAGGGCAACAAACAGGCATACAGATTTATCATGCACTAAATAAGAAATACAGACATGTCCAGATCAAATGACAGACACTATGGAAAGTAACCAAAGCTGTAATGTTTAGATATCATGAAGTAGTAGCTTAGCTACAAAGTCTGATAGGGCTCCACAGCAGATAAAGTACAGTAAACAACTATAGATGAAATGACAGATTAGGGAATAGTTGTTTTTGTTAAACAAAATTAGACGTTAAGATGCATTAACCATTGCAATAAACTGAACAGCGTATAAAGTTTTAGGATATAGGTACAGTACATCCAGTTAAAAATAGTGTAGCTTTGCCAGTGTTAACAGACTAGGGTCATTGTACACATAAAATGCTATACCTTCAGGTAGTTGTAATGCTTTTCTAAGTCTTCATCAGTAAAACCTGTTCCAATCTGAAAAAACAAATAGTTTTAGTAGGAATCTTAGATAAGTGTACTGTTCAGCAAGCTGCATGGTGTTCTGGTCCTGTTTCTATGAAGCCTAAAGCTGGCCATATATGTGCCAATAATACTTTGTTTTAAAGGGGTGGTTCACCTTCAGGTTACAATTAGTAGGTTGTGAATGTCCTATTCTTAGCAAGTTTTCAATTGGTCTTGATTTGTTTTCATCGTTCTTAAATTATTTGTCTTCCTCTTCTGACTCTTTCTAGCTTTTAAATGGGGGTCACTGACCCCCAGCAGCCAAAACTATTCCTCTGTTAGGCTGCTTTATCATTGGAAACGACCCTCTTTTACACAGTAGGGGAGCCAATAGTGTATCACATGCAAGGCAAGCATACAAAGCAGTTCCTCCCAGAGCATTCTGAGTTAACTTGCTGTAATTACTGCAGCAGGATAACTGTGTAGGCTGTCAGGTAAATGAGAAATGTGTTTATTTCGGAAACTTAAAACTCCACCAATTACATATGGTCTGTAGGCTTGCATACAGTGCATGAGGACAGTATGCAGTCATTTAGGATTTTATTTATAATTTCCATGAGCAGTAGGTTGATTAATTTCACATCTCTTACATCTTTTCAGGACCAACATTTATTTTCTTATTAGATACAGACAGACCCTACTTTGCACCATTGTATTCATAAAAGACAAACAGCCAGGATACCAATTCTAACCTTGCAGATGGTCTGATATTCTTCACTTTCCTCATCATATGACGCAAGCAGGAAGCCTCCATAAATACCCGTTCTTTTTCCTTTTCCTAGGTAAGCTCCAATAACAACCAGATCCAGTGTATCACCCACACCTTCCAGGTAATCCTTCTTTAGCTAAATAGAAAAATAATAAAGGTCATTATGAAATATCAGGCAATGTATTTATATCTATTAAACTGTACGGAACCAATTTGTGTGTTTTTTATTGAATTTCTCTCTTCATACCAAATTATCATTTTTTTCTGATACTTCAAGAAATATAAAAGAATAGGTACAATGCAGTCCTTTTTAATTGTGTTACCAAGATGAATCAGTAACCTACACAACTGGAATAAACATCTCTTATTACATTTGTTTGTACAAGCAAATGCCTGCATGTTAAAGGGGTTGTTCACCTTTAAATTAACTCTTAGTATGATGTAGAGAGGGCTATTAAGAGAAAATTTGCAATTTGTCTTAATTTTTTTTGTTTTTTTGAGGTTTTTTAATTATTTAGCTTTTTGTTCAGCAGCTCTCCAGTTTGGAATTTCTGAAGCTATTTCAGAACTAGGGTCAAATTAACATTAGCAACTTGGCAGTGGTTTAAAAGAGACTGGAAATGTAAGTAATAAAAAGTAACAATAAAATTGCAGCCTCACAGAGCAACTGCTTTTTGGCTTCTGGGGTCAGTGAGGAGGAGGGCAAATAATTAAAAATGATAGAAAGTAAAAAAATGAAGACCAACTGAAAAGTTGCTAAGAATAGGCTATTCTATATCCTGAAGGTGAACAATACCTTTAACCATGCTAATAATGAATGCAAATGTGTAAATATTTATTGATTTTGCTCACTTTTAACCAATTGTGAGATCGCTTTGCAATTTCATATGTAGCATCTTGCTCCAGTGTCTTCACCATAAGTCCTTCACATGAATCTAATATTTAAAGAATAGAATAGAATTATTTATAGCCACACATCAGATCTACCTTTTTTTTTTTATTTACATATATGCCACTCCAAGTGTACCTTTAATAGACTGATCAAGAAACTCAGAAATTTCATCTGTATTTGATGTATCCATATAGGTAGCAAACATAAACTCCCCTTCTGTCTCCAGGAACGAATCCCTCAAGAGCTGTCGTCGCTTAGCAAATGGCTCTTTCACTAGGGACTAAACAAAAATATCACTCAACACATTACTGTAACAAAACCACATACCATGGATCTTGCACACAGTCAGCAGTGTAAAACATGATGGACTCACATTTACAGAATGGTAAGAATGTAAAGACCATAATTAACCATTATTAGCAGTACAGTAGGTATGGATAGTTCAAAGCAGCCTTCACAAAAAAAAAAAAGCTTGTAAGGGGATTCTAAGTCAACAGAGAGCTATGAGAGGTAATAAAGCTCATGGGCAGGAAGCCTTAGACAATGTAAGCTACTTTCAAAGAAATGTGGATCGCCGGTGATTTTAATATCTCTATTAGGCTGAGCCACAGCGAGGATAAAAATGAAGGGCGCAGTTAATATTTAAATGCTTAAATTCTTTTCTCCAAAAGACTCACCTCTCCATTAAGGTAAAGCATGTCAAAGGCATACACACAAACTTGCACTTTAATCTCTGATGCATCCACATCCTAAAATAGATAAGAATGAAGTTACAATAGGATGTAGGGGAAGTGAATAAAAGCCATATTATAAGCACATGTTGCAGAAATACAAGTCCAAGTGTGACTGTTTGGCAGGATAGCTGCATGGACTTGAAATTTTCTAAACATTTGGACAGCTAAACTTACATATAACTTTACTGTATGCATCTAAGAATTATATAGTCACAGATCTACAATACTTTCTGCCAGTGGTGTAACTGGAAGTTACTGGGCCAAAAGAAGAGTTTTAGGGACTCCCTAAACTTGAGTGCAGAAAAAGGTGTTTCCTGTTAGCCAGTCAAAATGTTTACAGGGTAACCCTTTTAAAATAAAAAAATAACAAAAGTGGTATAAAGGTGATACCTTTATTGGCTAACTAAGATAATCATAGCAAGCTTTCAGAACATTTTAGTTCCGTTTTCAAGCGAATTACCAGATTGAGTGATGGCTTACTATATCTATATTTACGTATAACGTTTGTCCGAACACGCAAGTGCGATGTTAGTGCACACACCTTTCTCTTTCTAGTAGTCAGTACTTGAAACGGCTGAATTTGCTTCTTTTCTGGGTCCCAGGCTACAGCCTCTGTATCGAGGATACAGGATTTGACGCTTTCTTTTTTAATCTAAAAGGACATTTGCAAGATTAAACTTAACAGTTCCGAAACAAAGGAATGGTTTAGCCGTATTTCATTAGACACATTTGGAAACAATGTTTTACCGACAAAATGAAATCACTGGCAAAATCATGACAAGGCTTAATGTACACTTTTTAATATAATTACTTCAACCTATAAAATATTGTAGACCTAGATTCTTATATGATTTTCCAGCATTTTGAGAAACCTTACATTTTTTAGGCACCAACAGTAGTGTTTGAGGACTGCAAATATATTTTCATTGCGAGCAAATAATCACAAGTTGCATAATTCCTAGAAATATTAAACATACAGTTGATGTAACTGGTTAGAGGGACACTGAGCCCTCTGATCCATATCCGCCAGATTTAGCATAAAATTCCCCAACCCCACTGTGACATAACAAACTGTATAAGTTGGATGAAACTATTAGATATTTCTGTTTATGCTGAAATGTACCCCCTGCCCCCTCCTACCTGTTATAGCAAATGCATTGTGTAGGTTAATCTCATCTAGGTGTGTACACACTTACCTGTGCCATCATGCATACACAGCACTAGTGACAAGCACCCATACAAGGAATTTGCTAAAAGGAAAGGTTCAATCACTTTGGGGGGGCTCATTTGCATGTACCCCGGGCCCGTGCAGTTTTCAGCTAACAGGAGCGCCAGCCCAGGGTATTATAACCAGCCCCCTCCAGTGATTGAATTTTTCCATCTCCTTTAAGTTTAACCTATCAGACACATGTACAATCCAAGTCCTTGGGTTTGCTCTTAAAGCGGACCTGTCACCCTAAGAAATAAGTCCAAATTATTTTCTATATTGTTAGTTGAGCAAAATAAACTTTACTTACTCTATATAAATAATATAAATCTTGTTTCCTTCCGTCTTGGAATTACTCAATCAAAGCAAGCAGGAAGGCACCATTTTGTGGACACTGTTATTAAGGCAAGCTTTGTATCATGCCAAAATCTTGTTTATGTGATAGAATGGGGGGCCTGATGCCCTGGCCCATGCACTGGCTACACAATTAGATGAGGAGGAGGGAGGGGAGAAGTGAGATGTGCAGTGACATCTAGGAAGTGCTGAATGGAAAGCTAAAGTTACTGTCTGCCCCGCCTCTATGCCTAAGGCATAGAGGCGGGGCAAGCAATATATGATTGACAGCTGTGATTTTTAAAAGCCTTTATAATGGGTTTGGATGTGTTAATATAAAAATGAATTTGGGTTTCATGTTTAATTTGAACAGGACTTTTATTATACAGATTTTCATGTCTGGGTGACAGGTCCACTTTAAAGGATACAAACTCTGGTCATTTTGGGTCAAAAAAAGAAATTAAACATGTCAATCCCCAAAATAATTTTTTAGCCTAATAAAAGAAAACATCATTTTAAGCAACTTTCCAATATGAGTTTATTAAAAATTATTAGTGCTTTAAAAGTTATTTGTAAATTTAATTTCTATTGAAAGCAGCATTTGCTGAACTCCTGGTTATGACTTTTAAACAATGTTGCAAAGGTCAGTCTCCTCCAGCGAGTCAGGTCTGTCAGTCTGCTGCCTTGTGTTACATTGTTTCAAGTGCCGAGCCACCAGGGCAGAGAACAGAGAAGGACTGACAAACACTGTTTTAATAGCAATTATATATACAAATAAATCAAAAACCATTACAAATTTGTAATGATTGTATATCGCAAAGCTGTTTGGAATTATGTTTTTTTATTGGGCAAAAAAATATTTTTGGGGTTGACATGTACATTATTTAGCTGTACTTGTAAAGCTATTTACAAATGAAAATATGCCATATAAAAATGCTTATAAAGCATAATCCAAGAATCGACAATAACATTGACATACAGCTTGCAGAATACTAAACCTATATTATACCTTGCACAGTCATAAACTTTAACCCTTCAGTCATTTCCAATGCAAAGCATATATTTAGTAAAACCATACTCAAGGAATTACCTTGGGAATTCTGCTGATGATGTCAGGGTATTTAGTGGTGTTGTTTTCTTGGTTTCTGCTATATATATGTACCTCCCCATTTTCCAGAATATGTATCTATGGAAGAAAAATTGAAATTGCAGTATATTTGTATGAATCTTGCTAAAAAAAAGTTTAATCACTTACCAAGATAACACTGGAAACATGTTGTACAGATAAAAGGTACAAAGGCTGAGAAACTATCATATTATCCCAACTAGAATTGCTTATATTTTAAAAAGTGTATTATAGGTATGAGATCAGTTTTTCTATAAATCAGAAAGCTCAGAGTTTCAAGAAGGCCATCTCCCATAGGCTCCACTTTAATCAAATAATTAAAAATTGTAAAAATTATTTCCTTTTACTCTAATAATAAAACAGTACCTTGTACTTGAGCCCAACTAAAATATATAGATTCCTAACTGGAGGCAAAAACAATTCTATTGGGTTTATTCAATGTTTAAAATAATTTTTTAGTAGATGTGAGGTAGAGAGATCCAAATAATGAAAAGATCCCTTATCCGGAAAACCCCAGGTCCTCAGCATTCTGCCTTCGGTTGGTTATGTTTAGTGATTGAAATCTTTTGTATTGGATGATTATGTCTCATTATACGAAGAAAAACCATGTACTATAAAAACACCAAATAACATATTTAGTATTCTGAACACGACTGCCCCTGATCACCCTATCACACACTATAAAATCTGACTTTGATTGTACACAAGGGGCAAACTGCAAATGTGTCTGCATTACCTGTGCACGCTCCCCATCATACTTGTATTCACACGTAAAGGCAGCTTCATCAAATCGCTTTAGCACTTCCCCAATACCCTTGGTTGGATGCGCCAACATTGGTTTCAAAGGGATCCCTAAAAAAAAAAAAAAAAAAGGCTATTTCAATAGATTTTAGTTTATACAAATATCAATGAACCATAAGGACTAAAGCCTATAAAATGAATACAGCTAAAAATGCTGTATTTTATATACTGAATTTACTGCACTGGCCCTAAAACATAAATGAGCTTGCCATCTTGGATCTTGTTAGTTCATCTTCTGAGTGTCAGGAACACTGCACAAGCTCAATGTGCCCTAGGCCGATACTAAAAAGCTAACCTTAAAAGGGGTTGTTTACCTTAAAATCTTTTAGTATGATGTAGACAATTATATTCTAAGACAATTTGCAGTCAGAGTTCATTTTTTATTTGTAGTTTTTGAATGACTTAGCATTTTATGTAGCAGACCACCACTGTGGAATTTTAACAGCTATCTGGTTTTTAACAGGGCTGTGGAGTCGGAGGCAATTTTGGGTACCTGGAGTCGGAAAAAAATGAACAGACCCAATTCACATACAGGCATAATTAATTACTTCTCTGCTATAAGAATAAAGCCCAATGCACGCAGTGCATAAACGAACACGTTGAGTGACCATGAAGCACGGTCATTGACTGTATGCTTCACTAAATGGGACGTAATGCACAGTTAAGGTTCGGCAGCTCCACTGCGTCGTGTTCCTCTGTTACAGGAAACCCAATGCCCACTGTGAACCTAGCCTAACTCTCACTGATAACTAAGTAAAAAAAATTTGTAGGACTAAAAATACTTGTATACGTGAAGGGAATGGATAGTCAATAGTTTAAGACTGAAACTTTAAAACATTTGAAAAACTGCTGTAATTCAGCTGTAATGTTAGCTTAAACTTTAAACATGACTGGGATTCTAGGGAAATCATTAAGAGTAGGAGTATAGATAAAATTGTCTGTCAGTTTATTATCAGTTCAGTTGTGTTTTAAGTGCCCCTTCCCGGATGTATAAAATACATTAGCATATTAAAAACAGAGTCGTCGTGGAGTCGGAAGTATCAGAAACTGGGCGTCGGAGAATTTATCTACCGACTCCACAGCCCTGGTTTCTAAGGTCCAAATCATCCTAGCAATCAGGTGTTTTGAGACTAGAGTGTTACCTGGAGTAAGTCGGCAGTGTTTTGGGAGGTCATCAATACCATGTTCCAAAAGGATAGGAATTATGGCATCATAGTTCGGCAACTCACTAAGACAAACAAAAGAAAAGGTTTGGGTATATGTAAATGTAACAAAGACACACATTGCAAACAAATAGCAGCCATGCTTGGTGAAATATGAATCATTATCAGTTTCCTTACTTTTTACCTATATATTTGCATGTAGAATAATAATGTGTATAAGCTGCTATATAGCTTTCTCTGCTGACATTCAGGAATTTTACCTGCCACCTTTCTCACATATGTGAACATGGGTGGCTGTAGGAGCAATTTCATTTTCGTTAATTTTTGTTTAAGGCACTAAAAACCATGGCTTGCTAAAATTATTGCCTTTCCTACTTGACCACAGATTTAAAAATACAGCTATAAATACTGACTGTACCAAAGTGCAGATTACACATCCTGATCATAAGTACTGAATGGTGCACTGATCCAGAGCTACCGGCAACAAGTGAGCAAATGCCGAGGCAAGTGGGGGGCAAGGCAAAATATTAACCTTTAAAATCATTAAACAACTCAAAATCATAATTAACAGAGTCAATTTATATTTAGAGACGTTTTACATTTACATAAACATCACAATTTTTATTTATAAAAAACACTAACCAAAAAGTTTGTTTCAAGATCATTGCTTTGTCTTCTATCCAGGATTTTCTGGCATCTGTACTCATTCCCTTTCCAGCATCCATCACAGTAGGAGGGGCATCTAGAGGTTGAATAATAAACATTAATGTGTGTAGCTCTATGTAACAATATCCACACCATAACTATACAAATATCTAAATTAGCCTATGCATGAGTTTACAGTTGTTTGTGCACCGAGTTTTGCTTTGGCTTCAGTTAGAAATAAATAATTGAAAAAATTAAACATAAAAGACTAAAAAATGAATAATAATACAGTAATATAAGCATCCTGGCTTGACTATGTTGGCTTTCAACAAGGTTAGGAGGAAAAAAGATTCAGGCACACAACTTGGCAACCTCTGCCAGAACATCCTCAAAGGGGCAGTACAAACTGATTTAATTGGCTTGGGATGATCAAACATTCCCAAATTTAAAAAAATTGTGCTTTAAGTAAAGTAAAGACACAATCTACTTTTGGTTCATACAAGCACAATCAAAACAAATCATCAGTCCACTAATAATATATAATGAGCTGCCCCTTTTCTTACAGTGTTTCTTTGTACAGTGGACTGCTGATTTTTTGACAGCTCTACTATAAACCTGAAGTTACATTTGACTTTAGTTAGAATTTCAGATTTTGTCCCATTTAGTGCCAGAATTAGTGTGTATGCACGGGGTACTGCTAATATGGAACCAAGCCGGTGAGTGCTCCCTTAATTTGTACATCAAGTGCCAGAATTAGTGCCAGATATTTCCTAATAAAAGCAATAGGCAAAAAAGGGGATTTTGATGCTCTCAGATAAATCCTTTTATTTCGTAGGTCTGCAGGACACAGGGATAATGGGGTAAAGTATATACCAGCAGGAGGCAGGACACTAGAAGAGTAAGAAGACCCCCTCCCTCCCTGCTACTATATCCCCCATCACTTCCTGATACTGCCTGTTTTGTCAACAAGAGAATAAAAAAACAAAGTTAACCAAAACTATGTACATGTAAGCATGTAGATCAATAGGCCCGTTTCCTGGGAGGGCAAGCCCTGTGTCCCATAGATGACCCGAGAGATGTGCCGTCATGTTGCATGACGGCACATAAATTGGTTCAGTCTGCAGTATTAACTTAAATTAACTAGTAATTAGTCATGCAGGATGTGGAGTCAATATGTGGCAGGTATGAAAGGGGTACGGTGGCAACTATATAGATTATATGGTCTTTCAAGAGTGAAAGTCCTGCCAAGAAGCATGCCGTGTTTTGTGACTAAAGGCCCCCATACACAGGCCGATAGAAGCTGCCCAGGGCCAAACGATCGGATTATTATTTTTTTTTTTTTTTTTAACTTCAAGCTCCCCGATATCGCCCACCCGTAGGTGGGGATATCGGGGGAAGATCCGCTCGCTTGGCGATCTCGTCAAGCGAGCGGATCTTAACGTGTATGGGGACCTTTTAAGTCTCCTAAATACACAAAAAACTTCACTCCAAACAGGAAGCCATATAAACTTTGTATTATTTGTAGGATGCGACACAACACAAAAATAATTTCTAATATCAAAACAAAGCTCACCGTGCCCAGGAGGAGTCAGGCACACTGCCTGAGCAATTGCTGATAACACTGACTGCTCTGCCAGACCAATCCGAAGTTTTCCTCCAAGAGATCTAGACAAATTAAAATTACATGTAAACATTATATTAAATTGCTTGAAAAAAATTAGAACGTACTATAATTATGTCCACTAATGAAGCAGTAAGGCATATTACCTGGCAATATAACGCGCCTCAGAATGCCTGCAGGCTACAAACAGTCCTTTAATAATATCAATTTTTTTATTCATAGACTGGGGGGAAAAAAAAAAAGTTTATAGTTAGAAACAAATTAAACAGATTTACTGAATTCAGAAATGTTTCGCATTTTTGAGAATTGGGAAAAATCACATTGCATATTGTACTAAAGCCTAATATGTTCTAAAGGATTCATTCTCCTTTGGAATGTTCAGTATATACAGGTATGAGATCCCTGATCCGCAAACCCATCATCCAAAAAACTCGGAACTATGGGAAAGCCATCTTCCATAGCTCTATTTTTATCAAATAATTCCAGCTGTTGATACAAATTGATGGTAAAAAACTGCATGAATCCATGTTGGTGGGTGGGATAGAATATGCGGCGCTGCAATTTTCCATCCCACCGGCGATTTACATTTTCGCCGGTGGGATGGCATTTTGGAGAGATTTTGTCCCCCGTGACAAGGGAGATTTGTCGTGGGTGACTAATCTCCCGTGTGCCACAGCCCTTATATAGGTTTTAGAAAATCTTATCATTGATGGTTAATAGAGTGCAGAAAAAAACAGATTGTGGCTATGTATAGCTTATGTACGTAGCACTAACAATAATAGATAAATACAAAGTATATTAATGAATACAAATAGATAAAAAGTACAGTTGCATTAAAGATTCCACAGAGCTAAATGACAAAGGCAAGATGATGGAGGTCCCTGCCCCATAGAGCTTACAATCTAAATGGGAGATAACTGAATTTGTGGAGGAAAAATAACATCAAGGGTTGCAGCATACCAGCTTATCTGCGGCTTGGCTACACATGAACATGAAGAGAATAAGCAGAAAGCCTTTTTTTTTTTTAACTAATTATGTGGGATCAAGAGCAAATGGGTGTTTCCTTCTCAGACAATGGTAGGTAATTTATATTTTTAATTCCCTTGGGCTAAATTTGTACTTACAGCATTGCCAGTCATCCTGGCTATATCTTTCAGCTTGCTAAAAACACCTGATGCCATGAGCTTTGGGGGTGTAAACATAGTGCGCTGGTTGCTACGACTACTTTCAGCAACCAGGCCAAGGTCTCCTTTCTCTTGTGCCTCAGACTTTATTTTCTCAAGCTGGCGTCCTATGGATTTAAAAAAAGACATTTACAGATTTATTGACTGAATTTGCCTTATTAGGAACAAATCCTCTGAACAGCATAGCAAATCAGATTTCACAGGACATAAGTATAATTTGACCTATATTCACCTTTACCATTTACAAGACAACCCTGTAATGCATCATTAACAAATATAAAATTGATCTCTTTAATGGGAAGAAATGCACTTTTTCATCAGACATAGAAAGGGTAGTAAGGCAACAACCTATTAACCCCTGTAAAAACTATAATACTATAGTTTACTGTTGGAATAATAAAATACACAATGTAAACAAAGTGGATCAACAAAAAGGCACAGGTGGAAAAATGACTCCACCCAAACCTGAAACGCAACACACTGTTCTTTAATAGGTCCCAAAGTGCACTGCAGGTAATTAAGGTAGGGAATTCGGTCTTGTTCTTAAGAAACCTGACTGCATCTCAACTACACCCAGGGGAACATAAAACGAGTGGAACCTTAAAACTAAAAAGGACAATTTGAGACAGACTCATACCTGTAGCCTGGGCAACTGCTTTCATCAATATAGTTTCTCCTATGCCGAGCTCCAGTCCTTCATAGGCAGGTCCCAAGCGGTTCAGACAAAGATAGATGCAAGGCAAGAGGTCCCCAGGAGTGAGAGCAATGACGGAGCGCAGAAAATTACTGAGAGTCTCTATGTTCTTAAGTCTGAAGCACAGAATGATATTTAAAAGAGAACTTTTAATATTTTTCATTTATTTTGGAAAAAACGGGTCATATGGGTCATAGTAAGTGAAATTACCACAAGCCATTTATCAGTAGGCACTATAGAACTTAGAATTAAAAAATTAAATAGAAGTCTCTCCTCTAAAAGCAATAATACCATCTACTGACCAAAACAATTACTACAACTGCTAATAATGCTAAAATGACTGTGACTTGAATGCCCAAGAAGAAGAAACCAATGGGAAGTTTTCCAAGTAGTAAATAATAAGACACTACTGATGCTAGGATAGTCCCCACATGAGCATGAAAAATTTAAAATATTCTGGGGTGTAAATGCAATGCTAAAGACAGCATCATCTACTTCTGCTGCATGGCATCTATAAAGCGCTATTAAAGGTCATTTTAGAGATGTCCTCTTCTTGGTTGCAAATATATGCTAAACACGATAGTCTACATTATGGACAAGATGCTGTATTAATAGTGTCCATGTTTCGGCATTATTGTTGTTACCTGTTCTTTCCACTCTGAATTTTATAAATTGTTAAAGGGAGCACCTACCAACTGTAGAGAGACAAAGTAAAGTGCAGAGTGTGTACAGGATCAAAGTCAATATAGAAAATTACACTAATGGGAAAAACCCAAGCAATCCACAGCTTCCACCACTCACTTTTGCCAGATCAGATTAAAATACCGTATGTCAAAAGAAAAAAAAAGGGAAAAAGATTAAAATTCTAGGGTAGAGGCAGGATCATTGGTAGTCATATTCCTATACCAATAATGTCTTGAGGGTAGTTCATGGGGGGAATTTTAATAATAGTGACTATGGCGTTCAGGACACCTTCGATATCAGCTACCACATATTGCAACTGATAAATAGAGCTGGGCACAATAAGAATCCTATCTGTTCTGATGCTATACCTGCTATTTCAACAATCAATTAGGCACTCTGAGACATCCAGCCTACAGCCATCCCTTCTATCAAAAATCCACCCCCTATACCTCCCATCAACAACGATGAAGTTCACGACAGCTAAAAGTGGCTGACGCGCATTTTGCTCGGTCAGCTCAAGCTTTGTCAAAGGCTGACCGAGTGAAACGTGTGTCAGGCGCTTTTAGCTGGGGGTAGACAGGCAGGGTGTTAGGTGGGTGGTAGCCGATACTAAAGGTGTCCTGAACGCCACAGTCAACATACAAAGTTTTATTTAGTCACATATCTGATCTGGCAGAAGTGAGTGCAAGCTGTGGATCGCTTGGGTTTTTCCCACTAGTGTAATTTTCATAGAAAAGGCATATCACCTGTATTAATAATAAACTAATTACCGTGCAGATTCCTCTTCTATCCTCTCAAAGGTTCGTGCAACAGCAAGGTATGGCACCCTAGGACAAAAGAAATAAAACACAGCATTAAGATCCAAAGAACACAAAGATTGCCAAAAGCCATGTCTTTTTAACATTGCTGAGGGGAAGGTATTTCTTTTAGCATGTCACACTAAACCAAAAACTGCATTAAGAGGTTATCACTATCACTTTCAACTTCTAAAAGAACCCAAAAGTATTAAAGTAAAAATCCATACAATTTACTTTTGCAGAATAGTTCTTATAAGCAGAAAATATGCCCATAGAAATATATATAATGTATATAACTATAACAAAGAGATGTGCTGGTCATTATGGATCAATCCCCCTTGGTCTATACAATTTTGCCCAATACAATACTATATACATCTCAGCCTCCCTCACCATAAATATAAAGCAGCATTGTGCTTGCCTTGAAACAACAAGGTGATTGGTGGTGAGGAGGACATGGTTGATAATTTTGGCCATCTCTGGTGTAAAAAAATAAATAAATAAAAGTAACAATAATAATAAAATTGTAGCATTACAGAGCAAGTTTTTGGTTTTGAAAGCTGGAAAGAGGCAGAACAGAAAGGAAAATAATTTTAAACTATAAAACACAAATAAAACCAATTGCAAAGTTGCTAGAAATTGGGCATTCTATAACCTACAAAGAGTTAAATAAAAGGTGAACCACCCCTTTAAGGATTGATTAGAAAGACAAAAGCAGTTTCTTGGATTTCCAATGAACACTAAATATGGGACAGCAACGAATAATAAAGTGTCAAAGGCTGCAGATAGGTCTAGCAGAACTGACATAGTATTGGCTTCTGGATATAGCAGTGTGCCAATAGTTTGCTATTTTAGAAAGGGATGGGTGAGGGCAAAAACCAGATTGCAGTGGGTCTAGTAGAGAATAAGATTATAGAGATATAATGTGACTGTGTATGTGCTGTACATGCAGAAATTTTGAAGAGACAGGAAGGTGACAGACTGGCCAATAGTTAAAGAGAATTGTAGGTGGGAGATCGTACTGAAGTTGCCAGAGCAGAAATGTGAATAAGAATGGTAGAAGGAAACGCTTTTTTTATGGGTTAAAAAAAGGTGCTGTTCCAAACCCTGTCCACCCCTGACTGACAGTATTTAAAATCGCTATACTGTAATTTGCTATGTTGCATCCCCAGACTGATGAATTAAATGAATCTAAGAACAGGACATGAATTCACACCTAGTGCCTGTTATATGATAATGGTTTGGCCTCAGATATACCCAAGATGCAGTTAAGCTAGGGGTATGATAAGGTTTGTAACAGATCAAAGCAAAGCATGAACTTAGTGGGCAAAATCAGTTATGGCAACAGTACAGAAATTTATTAAAAAAACAATATAATCAGTATAACCATGAGTTAATGGTTGCTAGGGAAGAAGTTAAATCAATTTCAAGGGCAGAGGCTTTCAAGAGAAAAAGTCGGTTGATAAATCTCAAAGAATTTCCTGTTACCTCCTATGATACTAATTCTAGAGCGTGTAGGAACATTATTTTGAAGCATTGGTGAATTTTAAGAACAGACCCCAAATTTGGTCACCTCTTTAAATTAGCACAGTCAACTATATGCAATTATCATCCTCCACCCCCCAAAACTGAAAAAGGCAAAGATACAGAGAAAAACAAAAAAGAAACTTTATTGGCAAAACATGTTTTTACTCATGGACATAGTCTCTCAAGTAAGATGGCAGATACTTGAACAAGTTGTTACTAAACAGGGGTACAACTAAAAGACAATATTGCTTCAGAGCGAATTCTACTGGTTTTGATTTGGTTATTACAATCCCGACATCCTAAAGGCCTAAATGAGGACTAACTGAGGCCTAAATGAGGACTAACATGGCCTGTTTCTTATAATTTTTCTTTCAGATAAACAGTCTGCCTGAATATACGACAGGGACAGGTACTAGCTTCCCCCTGCAGATAAGTATGTTCTGGGATCTAATTTAGTTATAAGAATCCCATCAGAGAACAAGAACATTAAAAAGCAACAGCTACAAAACTTACTTCTGTCCATTAGACCAGCAAGCATCATTTATGGGGTGATAACTACTCTTGGATGGGTTATACACTGCCTGGTCTTCTGATGGTTCTGGCTTTATTGCTCCAAAGAAACTGAAATGGAAATAAAAAGGTCAGTAAGTTTTTGTGTACTAGAAAGATGTTTTCAAATGTTGAGGCATTTTAGAAATAAAAGTAATTAAAAAGTAAATAATTTAAGATTAACAAATCTGCCCTGTAACTATTGACAGTTACCTTTGAATTGCATGGCATGTCTTTCCTCTATTTTTCACAAATTATACCAGTTATTTGGAGGCCATACCTGCTAACTGTCTTTTTAGGTTTGGGGGATGCTTCCAAAGAGGTCTCACTTGCATTCTTTTCATTCATAATTTCCTCTTTTTTTTCTGTCTTTATTGCAGGTTTCTTTGGGGCTGTAGGTGAAAAAAATAATAAAACAAAACACATTTAGCCGTTACAAAGGTAATTAAGGCATGGGATCCAAAATCCAGAAATTCGTTATTCAGAGAGCTCCAGTTGAAAGGAAGGCCAATTCCCACAGACTCCATTTTAATTAAAAAAAATCTAATTTTCTCTGCTCTCTAATAATGAAACAGTAACTTGTACCGGATCCCAACTAAAATATAATTAATCTTCATTGCAGGCAAACCAGTCCTATTGTGTTTAATTAATGTTTAAAAGATTAGACTTCATGGAGACCCAAATTACAAAAAGACCACTCATCCAGAAAACACCAGGTCTCAAGCATTCTGGATAACTGGTCCCAAACCAGTTCCTGACAAAAAGTTTATTGTTCTTTATAAAATTAAATTTAATTTGTACTTTTAGATTTTTGCTTCTGGTTTTTTAACATGCACAAAGATTTCCCCAGTCAGAATGATGCATGGTTTTGGTTTAACTGCATTATAAGCTGCTTGGAACAATGCATCAGCAGGCAAAGACACCAAACTCTGTCAGTGATGTCTGCAGATAACCTTCACCCCACCCTTTATTTAAAGGTATTGTGTACATAAGGAATATTAGGGATGTCCAACAATCTTATAAAACGTTTAGCTTTTACAGTTTTAAGACCATGGCTCACAGTGGAATAAAGTACTCACCAAAGAAGCTGCTTATTTGTTTCACGGGTTTAGCAGGATCTGCTTTCTTCTCGGGCTCCTCATCACTTTTTTCCTCGCTACTTTTTCCTTCACTGTCATCTTTTGAAGATACCTTATCGCTAAATTTCACTTTCTTTTGCAATGGACTGTGTTTCTTTCCTGACTTTGCCTTTGGCGTTTTTGGCTTGGAATTAGGACTGGTAGATTTAGGCTGCAGTTCTTTATCTTTAGGCTCAGATTGTTCTCTTCCTGAAACATCATCCTTTTGGTCTAAAAGTTCCACATTCTGATCATCCACTTTGGATTTTTCTTCTTGAACCACTTCAGCATTTGCCTCTTTCTTTATGGAGCATTCCTCTTCCATGGAGATATTGTGACCTGTCTCCATGGGTTCTTCTTGTTGAACATTTCCCTCTGTTTAAATACAAAGACTATCAACTTAAATTCTGTATATCAATTATTGGCTTATGTAAAAGCTGTGATTCTGCACAAGGTTCTCACTCACAATAGGTTTTAATAAATAGTAGACATTACCACATGATGGCTATACTAGATAGATTTGCACAGGAAAAGCAGCTTATGCCATTTCATGTCAACCTAGTCATACGAATAAATACAACTTTATAAATCTGGTATGGTACATTTTGTAAACATTCAGAAAGCCCAAAAATATGGTAATGCCATTTCCCATAGTGTTCTCTTAAAAAAATTCTTTATTTATGCCTGAATCACTTTTTTTCTAATAATACAGTAATCTGTACTTAATGTTAACGAAGACAGCATAAATCCTAATGACAGCCAAGTATGACAATGAACTTAAGAAAATACTATGGAGTCTCCTCTAGTGAGGGTCAATGTGGGGGCTAAAGCTTGAGGCATTCCCCTGCAAGTGTTTGAAGATCACTAGCATGTCTCAAGACATACATCATAGAAAGCCTGTTTTAGCTTATCTGGCCTCACATCCAGTGCCATCCTCTCACCTGCCTCTTTCCTTTGGCGCTTCACTGCTCCTTGAACTTTTACATCCTCTGTGGGTGGATTTGATTCACTGGGAGAATTTTCCAGCTTACGTTTTGGTAGTTGTTTCCGGGCTGTTAAACAAAGAACACATTTAAAGGGGAAGTCCACCTTCATTATTATTAACCTTTAATATATTATAAATATACCTAAGCAACTGGTGTTCATTAATTTTTGTTATTAGCCATCCTATTCTAGCTTATTTTAGGCTGCTGCTGAAAATTATGTCAGTTCATCAGGGTCACTGACCCAGTTAAAGTGCTTAAGCAAGTGCAGTGAAAAAGCAATTTCCAACACAATTCACCATTTCCCAAATTGCATTGTTTTCCCACCATTTCAACATCAATTGTGACTGATGTGTCAAAATGGATGAATCAAGTGCACATTTTTACAAACTGGACACAAAATCCAGTCAAAATTGTCTGGGGCTTCTGTCAATTGAGGCACACACTGGGCATGCCAAAATTCCCACCCCAATGATTACAAAAGATTACCAAAAAACCTAGGTCAAAGCGCCCGTTTGCTGATAACTGCATTGGCCTTTGAATGCTCTCTGTGGCCACAGGCCAGATGCACATGCGAAGAAGAGGGAAAAGCTGCTTTTACTGCAAAGTTTGGCCTTCTACTTTAATGCACGCAAGCATCTTGACCAGACAGTAGGTAGGATCCAGAAAGATGACAACTTAGCACTCACACAGCAGCAACCCTGGCTTTTGCAGTTTTCAGCAAATAGAAGCACCGACCCGAAGTTTCCAGGTAAGTGAATTTAATGGCTGGTGGGTGCCTGACATTTTGGCACCCCCTAGTGATTATGTTTTTCTTTCTCCTTAAAAACATTAAGCATGTATTTTTTGCCACAAGTCCAGTGCACCTACTGACACACGCTGTGAATTACGGAGACATTCAGGGTGGCAGTATCAATAGGTACATTTACACATAATTTTTAGAAGAGGTATACAGACACAATCACACTCAGTGCAAACACGCAGAGGCGCAAATATAAAATATCTGCATTTAAGCGCAACTGCACAAATCATCATAAACGACCCTTATAGACTGTAATACTTCATTATTTATTGCTTATTTCTGCTTTTCAGATCCTATAATATTTATCTTCCATTTTGATATAAAACTGGTCCCTAGTTGCTAAAGTAATTAACCTCTAGCAATAAGATACATGTAAAATTCTGAGAGCTGCAGAATAAAAAAATTATAATTAATAATTCAAAAGCCAAAAAAATGAATTATGAATGAATTATTATGAATGAATAATAATTATTATTTTACACTATACAAAGGTTAAACAACAACTTTTTAAGTATGTATATAGTTCAGGGGTGGGCAAACTTTTTCGCTCAGGGGCCACATTGATTAACAGACGGACCGGGACAGCGTTACGCTGCTCCCTCATCCAGCGACCCGCTGCTTCCTCCGTCCAGTCCTTCTGTTCCCCAGCTCCCCAGTGCATTCTTTTATATGGTTGCGCCCCGTGCGTGCTGATGTTGTGCGCACGCACGGGGCGCAACCAATCAGGGCCCGTCATTCTTTTAAGGGGGCCGGAGACGGCGGGCCGGATTGAAAGGGCTAACGGGCCGGATGTGGCCCGCGGGCCGTAGTTTGCCCACCCCTGATATAGTTACACAGTAAACACACATTTTGCTACACAATTTTACAACTGTTAGGTATTAAAATATTACAAATTACTTACCTGTCTTTCTTTTGGGGATACCAGATGGAGATATGCCAGGAGAATCTGAACATAAAGGGCTGTCAATAGATTTGCTGCTGCAAGGAGAAGTAAAATCTTGTGAAGTGTTCATCTCTGAAGTTCCTTCAACTTTTGTTTCCTGAAAGATCAAAATATTTTGATTTGTGTAAGGGCTAAACTACATTACATGGAAGATTTTGATCTGATTTTGTGGGTCAGATTTTATCACCAGCTGTAACGTACGTCCAAACAGAACAAGTCAGATGGAGCCTTTTTGTTCATGTGTCTACATTCGACATTCAATTTATCTCAATGAGAAAAAATAAAGTCTGTGATTTTCTTCTTGTTGGATTCAGGCGCAGCATGCATCATTCCGTTCCAATAGGTGTTTTGTGTAGAATAGCAAATGTTTATGTAGTTTACACATCAGATTTTTCAACTTCTCCCGATTTGTAGGTTGTGATTTGTTGATGACACCATCCTACAAAATCTTCTGTGCAGTTTAACTCTTAGAGCCATAAACATAACATTTCTTAGACAATGAGCTTTAAACCAAAAGGGGTCAACAAGACAAAGCTAGGTAAGCCCGGAAATATGTTACAGCATTAGATAACATCACTATTCTGTGGAACAGCTTTATGGGATGTAACAGTACCCCTTGCATATAAAATACAATTAAAATGATTAAAAAACAGTTCACACAAGATACTATAGCTAAAAATGGTTTGCCAGTATGAACAAAGGTAAATATATGTGCATATATTGAATCGTTGGAAGCGCATAAAAATATATATTTTTTTAAAATTTTTTATTTTTATGCGCTTCCAACGATTCAATATATGCACCTTCTGAGGCTCATCTAAAGGGGAGCTGACACCAACAGGAAGCAGCACGAGACTACGGTCTTCAGCACACTGAACACTCTATTTACACACGGACTTACACCAAGAAGCGCTGGGTTTTGAGTGTGTCCTTCCACTCTTAAATAACAAAGGTAAATATATGTATGAAAACAGTCCCACCTTCAGTTTCCCAGCAACTTTATATGCTTACAAAGTAATTTACCTTATGTGCTCTCTGAGGAGTTTCTTCAACTGCATCATTCTTTGGTACACTATCATTGTTCATTTTTTCAGGAGTCGCTTGTACCTTTGAGTTTTCCTCTTCCTCTTCACTATCACTTTCCAACACACGTGCAGACTTCTTTGAAACTTTTTTGACGGGTGATTCGGCATCATCACACAAAGCACTGCCATTTCTCTCTTTTAGAGGACGTTCAGTATTAACACTTTGCAAAAAAAAATAAACATATCAAAATGTTCACCAGAATGAAAAACCAATCTAAAATTGCTGTGAAGTAGCATGTAATAATGAATTTAAGCATGAGAAACCAATCCAATGACCTTCTCAAAAGTAAATATACAGCTTAATAAAATATTTTTCTCCTTAATGACTGTTCACTTGCCCTTGATTATTCTACTCATATTTCATGTATTTCTTTAGCAATCACTTTTAGGTCATAGGTAATGTACCCCACTTTTGACTACAGTAAAGCCATTATTCCACAATGCCCAGTAAAATGTGGCTATACATATGTTATATTGAGGGGAAAAAAAATATCACAACTATGTTTTTATTAAGTAGGACTTTAATAAGGATGCTTAAATAAAAATGAATATAGCAACAGGTTTGTTTTTTTTTTATTAGGTCCTTTTTTACAGGTAACAAAACAGAAAACAAGCAAGAAAATTGATCTTACACAATGAGACAAATTCATATAGAAATGTGGAATATCTCACGATAAATGATTCAACATATAACAAAATCAAATATACAGAAGTATATACCAGAACAAGATGGTAGGTCTTTACAGCCACACAAAATTCCAACAGTCTGAATGAAATTTAATTGATTTTAGCAATTACCTTTTCTCTGGCTCTTCGACCTTTTCTTTTTTAGTATCATCATGCTTCACATTCTCTTCCTTTTTCTTTACTTCAGCCCCAAGTTTGGGCTGAAAAAAGGACCTAATAAAAAAAAACCTGTTAAAAACATATGCCTAGAATATACTCTTGGAAAATTGAACTGCCTCTGATCTGTAACTCTACAAGAAGCATAGGGATGAAATTCCTATTGTGACTGGTCAGACTGAATGACAGTTGTTACATGCAGCAACATTTTCCTGTAGAGACAGTCTGACCAGAGAATATGTGCAGCTACCCTAACAGATATGCACTTGTAAGCAATGCCCTCATCAGTCAAATACAAACTAACAGAATGTATATAGACTCAGGAAATTATTAATCTATTAAAGGATGACTTCATTTTAACACATGTAACATCCAAAACTGAAGGAAAAAAAAGCTAACTTACTTGATTGTTCGTTGCATTTTTTTTGTTGATATCTGGTTATAAGATTCCTGATTAAGAAACTGCAAAATAAAATAAGATCTATTATTGCCAGTTATCTAAATATAATTGATTTTAAATGCAAAAAAGGCAAAAGAAAAACGCACATGTAAAGATACAAAAATAGGAAGGGACCTGCTACAATTGTAACACTCCTGTACAAACAGCTGGGGTGCTGCTACCACTGCAGAGACAGTTCCCTCCTATACAGTACCGCAGAATTGGGTTAATGATGTGCCATACTGGTTTATAAATGCTCAACTATGCATATGGAAATATGAGATGACAATGTTCATAATGGCTAATATGTAAGGGACAGTAAATCATAGATATAACATTGCCTTTATCAATTAGCAGGAAACCAAGAGGCTTATGTCAAGAAAAGGCTTTGAAATGAATGTTTCCTATACAGAGTCAATAATTCCCCGCACCCCCGGATCGCTACTCACAGCTCCCGCGAAACTGACAACTGCACACAACTCTGAGCTCCTGTTTTACAGAAAGTCCCGCCACCGCAAGTCTCATCACGCGAGATTGGCGCAGTGACGTATGACGCAGCGCCTTGTGGGCGTGGCAAGTCGGTGTAACACCGCGCCGCACAGTTGGAAGCTGCTAGTGAGTTGCGGCAGCTCCCGAACTGTTTTCCCTTTATCGAAGGTCCTACTTCTGTTAGAGAATGCTTCAATTAAAATGAATAGAACTGAAGTAGTTTTCGCGCCGTGCCCCCCTCCGCCTCTGCTCTCATTTTTTTTGGAAATCATTTATATTTTTCTCAATTTCTACTTGTGCCAGGGAACTTTAAAAAAATAAATAAATAAAAAGTTTTACCTTGCCTGTCTGCAACCATCAGAGCTCCGAGTTTTTTTAAAAAAGGAGGTTTTGTGCAAACTTGGACGTACCTCCCAACATTTTAAAAATGGAAAGAGGGATAAAAAGAAATGCCCTGCATAGTGTGGTGGTTTTGGCCACGCCCATTTTTGCGACCATACCTTCTAAATACCCATCTCATTTTACTGAATTTGGCAGGTTATTCAAAGTTTGAACGCGTTTCTGTGGGTTTTGGGGTTTTATGTGTTTTAGTTTTGCTAATGCAGGTGAAATATACCTTTAAAAATGCAAGTCTCAGTTCCCCCAAGAGACCTGTTTAGATTATTAGTTACAATTGTATCTCAGTGCAGGTGTTTGGAATATTCTGTACTCTAGGGCAAATTACATTTGTATCTTTTTTAGCTGCAGTGCAGGAGATCAAAGGGAAATGAGGGACTTTTCAATAAGAATCCGAGACTGCAGGTTGAGCTGTTAAAAGAGGGATTGTCCCGTAAAAGTCGGGAGAAGCAAGGATCTTCTAGCAGTACCAATCATAGCACTGGTGGCACCGTGGCCGTTCAGCCTTGTGTATTGTGTTTTCCCCCTTGGTCCTGCTCCTGCGGGCCATCAAACAAAAGGGAGTGGGTATGCACAACCCTGGTGGCTCCTTACTGTGCTTGACAACCACGGTTCACAGACTTAATCAGTATGGCAGTGGGTGAACCCCTCCATCTCCCAGTACGGAACAACCTACTATCCCAAGGCCCAATCGTCCACCCAAATTCACCATGGATTGAGTTAATAACATGGCTCTGGCCAACTCAGCAGTCCCGCAGGCAATTATACATACTTCGTTGAACGCTAGAAAACCCATATCAGTGTGAATTTACCACAGGGTATGGAAGACCTTCATTACCAATTGCTGGAAACCAGAGGCCTTCGAAGAAAGGAATCTTCCTTCCAGGACAGTAAAGTCAAGGGGAGTTATTGTAAATCCTTTTTTCTTTGCCTACATTGGGAGACAGGCCTTCCCTCCCTGTTATCTTCATTTGTTACCTAAAATCAGTTTCCGATTCAACTAATTTTCTGGAGATCCGCCGTTCGTGTAGAGGGCTTTTGGGGTGGGACGACTCCTTTGTTTGGGGCAAAAACTTCACTCTTGGGTATGAAAACAGAGGATAGCAAGAGGCAGGCAGAGGATGAAGCTCTGAGGAGTCACTTGACTGTTGAGTGACTGTTCTCAAACTGCAGGATCTTCATCCCCCATGGTGCCTGTGTCCTCCAATGTAGGCAAAGAAAAAAGTATTTAACAATAAGTACAAAAATCAATCTTCCAAAGCATTATGGTTTGAAGCTACGTGTTATAGAAAGGCACTTTAACTTGAACCCCCCCCCCCCCAGGTGGCCAGGATTCCCTATGTATTCCTGGCTGATACTACTTATTGTGTGTGCTTGAACAAGGACGTCACATTTAAGGTACTTTGGACTTGCAGGTCCCAGCACCCTTATCGTGTATGTGTCTGAAGTTAGAAAATGAAGTAAAACATCTGGTAGAAGAGCTGTATGCATCAGCTTGAATACTACAAACCCCAGCATCCTTATCCATCCATCGGTTACTTTTCTTTGCTCATAACATTGGCATCAAGCAGCATCTTTATGAGCCAGGTGGCAACTCAGAGACTTGTGACAATTCTACAGGGCAGCTGCTAGGGAGCAACTTAGACAGTTTACATGTAGGATTGGCATCTGGTGGTTAAAGGGGACCTAAAACAAAAAACTGAACAGGTGTAAACTTCCTCAAAATGATTTGTGAGCGCTTTTGCAATTTACATTAAATTTCTGTTTTTAGTAGTTTCTGAGATATTAGTAGTTGTAGACTACTAATACCAAGCTAATACCAGGCCAAAAAGCTTTCTATGAAAACCATCACTTTTATTATACGGCTTTTATGTGTGGGGTGACAGGTCCCCTTTAATAGCCAATTATCCTTCATGTATGTTTTTAGAGTGTGGGGGAAAAACCACAGTACCATAGAGAACACAAAAATCCTTACATGAATGAATATGCTTTATTTTCATTATATACGCCCTTAATTATACTCCCTTTATTTTTCGACTATCCCTGCTACTACAGGAAGATTTAGTTATTAAATGTAACTAGCGATTACCCAAATTTAGGATTCGGTTCGGAATTCGGCCTTTTTCAGCAGGGTTCGGATTTGGCTGAATCCACGGTCTGGGCTGTACCGAATCTGAATTAGCATATGCTAATTAGGATTCGTATTCGGCCGAATCTGAAAACCTGGGTTCGGTGCACCCCTAAATGTAACCATATATGACATGGCAGAGGGCATTATACACCAGTCAAGTTGTACTAACCATTGTAAACCCTGTAACACCACCAGTACAGAAAAGCTCAGTACTGCGCCATGTGTCTAAAAACAATGGTCAAATCTATCAATATAACAGAATAAAAAAAAAAACTATTTTAAGGGTAAGTGAATAATTTTACAGTTCTAGAAATGACAGAAAAGTCAAAGAAAACAGACAGCTTAGATTTTACATTTTATTAAGCAGAATGTTTGCACTTTGGCATACCACCCCATTCCACTAGATCTGCATTACAAATCCCACACATGTAATACATGTCCCTGTTTCTAGTCACATACCATGACTGTTATTCATCATATGCCTGATGCTCTATTTAAATATACATAGCCAAGCTCTGTTCAGAAAATACAATATGCTTTTTAGGTCGGCCAGTAAAAGAAAAGTTATATTGCATTATAAATACATTTCACTTAAAGGCACAGATTCATTAGCTTTGACAGCTTTTAAGAAGCATATATTTAATGAAAAATGAATTAAAGTTAGAATACCTAAAAAGCCAGGAACTGCCAGTAAACAAATCCATACACAGAGCATTTAGTGAAGTCACTTGTCTCAACTCCCTGCATGAGTGCCCTTTAGGTTTGTGTCTTTATATGCTTATGGCTAGGGAAGTAGGAACTCCATCATTTTTTAATTCTGACAAATAAATCATCTATAAAAGGATTGAGAACATTTATACTTTTATAGTAGGTTTTATATAATCTCTTAACAAGTCCTCACACAATTGTCCCTTTAATGGACACCATTTTAATCAATTCATTATCATTTTTGAAAGTATTTCCTTTTTCTCTGTAATAATAAAACAGTACCTTGTACTTGATCCCAATTAAGATATAATGAATCCTTATTGGAGGAAAAACAAGTAGAATTAAATTATGGAAATCCAAATAACGGAAAAACCTGTAATCTGGAAAACTCCAGGTCCCAAGCATTCTGGATAGCACTAAATTGGAATATCTTAAAATGCAAACAGGCAACGTAATAAAAAAAACAAAAAACTGATCAACATAACATTAGGCTTATGTTTTAACACTACAGAATGGTGCAATGTTTGTTTAGGGGTTTTAGTTCCCCCTCTAACCATGTTCTTTACTGAGAATCTATATTGGGTCTGATTTCTGGACATATGTGCTAAACTACACCAACACAGTTACTCCTAGCAACCAATCAGATTGTGGCTTGCATTTTCCAATTTGAAGTATATTGTACAAATTGCGGACTGCTTGCTATTGGCAACTGCGTCATGTAATTTAGCATCTATGTTAGTAAGTAAGCCCTATAGAGTCTATTTGATTGCACTTGCTTTGGTACAGGCATCTTTGTGTTTCTCCAGCAGTTTTAAATCAAAAAGTGCCTCTCCGTTTCTGAAACGAGCTGCGAACAAATGTCTACAGGGAAGCAAACTTGAACTGTGAATGGTGCAACTGCAAGTCACTAGTTCCCTGTCCATGAAAAATTCAGACACACCATCACTAAGCAAGAAACCGCCAGAGGTGTCCTTAATATGATAGGAACCATGCCTGGAGAATCCCAGCTCCTCCTCAATCAAACTTGCATTGTCGGGGCTACACACAGAGTAGTAGCCAATGGCTACATCATCCTCATTTTGGAAACTCTGTTTTAATGTTTCCAGCACCATGAGACGTAGTATGCAATCAGCCACTGAAGCATTATCAGACACGGCAGCTGTAATCACCTCCTTACGATGAGAGAGCAGTGTGGTGGGGTCTATGTGTGTGGTTTTATAACCCCAGATATCAACCCACAATTCATAGTAGTCATGCCACTCATCCAGAAAATATTCAATAAATTCACTTGTAAAATAAAGATCCATATCCTTTACAGCCTGAAAGTATTTTTCCAAGGAAGTTGAAGAAGCCATATCGCTGAGCAAGGGCTTTACTTTTTCTTCTTCAGCCCCCAGTTCCACAGCTTTGTTGCAGAGCTTTTGCAGAACCTGCAGACGTATCAGCCGAGGCTGAGCATTAGGAAATATTTCCTTAACCACTTTCTTCTCGTTGATATCCAAACCAAGGATGACACATCGGACACGAAACTTAATTTCTGGTATGGTCTGAACAAGTGAAACAAGGGCAAAGCGCAGGTTGGCAGTCCCTTTTTGGGTAAGCACGTAGGCACAATCCCTTCCTTTGGAGTTTGCATCTACACAGAAGAAACAGTAAAGGTCGTATTCTTCATTAAAACTCATAATTCTGTCAAAAAATAATAAGATGGGGAAGCGCCGGCATAAGGACGCCATGAAGGAAGTAACGATAAATACTGTCTTCACAATAACTTTGTTTTCCACAAACACCAGCTTTACCTTGGCACCTGAATCGTTTTGGAAAAGGTAATCTAGTGCATTCAATGTGTCCATGACACCATGGTCAGGGCCTTTGCAATAAGATAAGAGGCGTTTAATATCCTGAGCACTAACAAACTGCTTAGAGATTTCATTAGTACTCCGAACAGGCAGACATGCATTGGCAAGCAGGTACCCCTTTTTAAAGTAGTATTTAAATGCCACAGGGCACAACTCGTGACTGTGAGTCAGTTGGCACTCAATGACGACAAGGCTGTTCCTTCCGTGACTTAGCTTTAAGAGGATATAGGCTCCACAACTCCGATGATGCTTTGGTTGCCATTCTTCTGAGCCGTTATCTTCTTTTTTTACCTTGTATGTTCTAGGAGAAAAGGTGAACAGTTAAAGGAGAAGGAAAGTTAAAAACTAAGTAAGCTTTATCAGAAAGGTCTATGTAAATACAGCCATAAGCCCTCACAGAAACTCTATCACAAGAAACACAGGATTTCTTGTCTCCTTTTTTGTAAACATGTTCTTAAGGTATCTGACTTCCATTAAGAAAAATCCTTCATTCCTGGGGCCAGAGTCTGCGCAGCTCTCTCCTCTCCCCTCCCATAAGAATTCATAAAACCCCCTCCCTTAGGAATGTGTAATCTGAGCTATAATGGCTATACTGCAAGCAGAAAGCTATGAAGACCAAGCTAAAATGGCAGCTGCAATCTTATACAAACTCCTATTACTCTTTACTCAGGTATGGTAATGCTTTCTGCAGAATAAATAAAGTGTTCTAGGTGGCACTAACGTGGCAAATCTATTAGCAGTAAAATGCCAAAATGACTTTCCTTCTCCTTAAACAGGTAACTGCCCATTGTGAATCCTTAGACACCATACACCAGTCAACATGTTGCAAAAGGGCAGGGGCACACTGAGCAGATCATCTGCTTTTCTTAGCCTGTGTTTTTTAGGCAAGTGGATTCGCTGCTATCTACTTTTCTGTGTAGCCCCATTGGCAGACACGGCATTGGCCTGTGTGGAGCTACACATTGGCATGAAAATGCATGAATTCCATGCCGATATCCACCCAGTGTAGCTCCACACAGGCCGACACAATGCCTGCCAAAAGGGCTACAAGGATGACAGCGGATCTGTTTTAAGTGGATGATCTGCTGACTGCGCCACTACCCAAATAGTAGAAACTGATCCAACTGCCCAAACAATTTGGGCATGTATAGCCAGATTTAGCTGTTGAATCTTCCTTCTGATTGTAATAACTTAACCAGGGCCTGCTGTCCCTCCTCTTTCATTCTGTTACCCTTGTAATGGTAAAACTATTCTTTTATTGCTGGAAAGCTCAAAATAAGTTACTGACACTATAAATGACAATGATACATCTAAACTAAATACTATGAATGTAGCACAAAGGACAGTTATAGTATAAGTATGTTTTTTAAATGTGGAGTGTATATATGTTTCACATGCCAATATGTAAAAGGAGATCATTTTTTCCAATACCACAGAAAGAACATATGGAATAAAGGCTTATTTATTAACACTGGAGACAAATGTCACCGACAATGTTGCCCATAGCAACCAATCAGCAATTAGATTTGAATGGTCACCTACAAGTTAGAATACAAGAGCAAAGATCTGAATGGTTGCTATGGGCAATATCACTGGTAATCTTTGTCACCAATGTTAATAAACACATGCCTGTTAGGATGACTGCTCAGTAAGTTCCTGCTCTCACACAAATGGTTATAGCACATGACGGTCTAAATCCTTTAGAAAGATGGAAATTTTCACTTGCAGTGGTTGGTGCTGGCTGCCTCGCAGACAATAATTCTGCTTGCCTGGTATTAGACTCTCTTTCTGGGGCAATTTGCTAATGGTGTAACAAAAAAAGTGTCAATACACTGGGATTACACTATAATAAAGCACTCAAGTTCTTTATTTAAAATAATGATTTAGTCTCCCCAAAACACAAATCAACGTTCCAAAGGTTAAAGGGTTGTTCAACTTTAAATTAACTTTTAGTATGATGTAGAAAATGCTATTCAATTTGGTCTTTGTTTTGTATAGTTTTATTATTCTCACTTTTTGTGCAGCAGTTCTCTAGTTTGGAATTTCCACAGCTCTCTGGTTGCTAGGGGCCAATTTAACCTAGCAACCATGCACTGGTTTCCAAGAGACAGGAATATGAACAGAGAAGGGCCTAAATAGAAAGATAAGTAATAAAAAGTAACAGCAATAACATTGTAGCCTCACAGAGCAATAATATTTTTGAGGCCGGGGTCAGTAAACCCCAATTTAAAACTGGAAAGAGTGAGAAAAGGAAGGCAAATAATTAAAAACTATAAAAAGAAAAATTAAGACCAAATGAAAATTTGGTAAGAATAAGCCATTCTATTACATACTAAGGGGCACATTTACTAATCCACGAACGTCCGAAAAGCGTCCGAATGCGTTTTTTTTCGCAATGATCGGTATTTTGCAACTTTTTCGAGTGCTCAATACGAAAGTCGTGACAATTCGCGAAAGTCATACTGGCTATGAAAAAGTCGCGACAATTCACGAAATTTGTATTGGCAATGAAAAAGTCGCGACAATTCACGAAAGTCATAATGGCTATGAAAAAGTCGCGACAATTCACGAAATTTGTAATGGCAATGAAAAAGTCGCGACAATTCGCGAAAGTCGTACCGGCTACGAAAAAGTAGCAAAAAATACGAAAAAGTCACAAAATGTTCGTTTTCCAATCCGAATCTTTCCCATTCAGATTCGGATTCGTGGATTAGTAAATCAGCCCCTAAATGTTAACCTGATGGTGAACCACCCCTTTAAAGCCTCATCATGAAATGAATGGATGGGACACATAGGCACACTGAGCAGTCATGAGGTGACACCAAACAAGGAAAAAAGGTGGATAATACAATAACAGTGAAGTTTGTACCTTCATAAACAAAATACATTAAATCTAGACACCTCATTTGTGACAGATAGCACTTACCCAATGCCTTTCATTCTCTTGATGTTCTTGCAGCCGAGACGGACAGAACTATATTTTAGAGTTTCGACTGCTTGAGGATCAACTGGGTCAGAGCCAAATTTTGATTTACTTAAAAGTATAAAGTTTTTAATATAAAAAAGGCCATTTGTTTGTTCACACCAAGCGTCGAAAAAATTGCTGAACTCCTCCCAAGAGAAGAACTCCTTCCCCAGCAGGTCTGCTTTATCCATTGCACCATCAGACTGAAAAATAAAACAGATCAAATTTTATAAACAAAACTTGAAAGCTTTTTTTTTTTTTTTTCTTGAGAGCTAAATCTATAGCTCATATTCTGCAAAATTTGAATGGTAACTATAGGTACATTATTGTAATATTAAGTAATCCCCTTTTACCTCTGTTTTTTTCTAAATAAATGATTTCTAACAAAACAAAGTGTTTGATTCCTTTGTTAACACAAAAAGCAGTAAGTAAAATATACAGTATATATATATATATATATATATATATATATATATATATTATATATAAAAATAAAGGTACAGGTATGGGACCCATTATACAGAATTCTCAGGACCTGGGGTTTCCAGATAAGGGGTCTTTCTGTAATTCGGACCCCTTACCTTAAGTCTGCTAATAAGATTATTTAAACAATAATTAAACCCAATAGGATTGTTTTGGCTCCAGTAAGGAATAATTATATCTTAGTTGGGATCAAGTACAAGGAACTGTTTTATTATTAGAATGAAAAAGAAACATTTTTAAAAATGAGAATCATTTGATTAAAATGGAGCCTATGGCAGATGGCCTTTCCGTAATTTAGAACTACCTGGATAATGGGTTTCCGGATAAGGGGTCCAATACCTGTAATACATTTTCTGAAATTGGTGCCTATACCGGGAATTCGTAAATTCAACAAAGCTAACCAAGGTTCTTTCCTAAGATGAATATGAGTAACAATCAATCATTCCGAAAACTCTAGACCACAAGTGTTGTGCTAAAGGATATTGCCACCATATGTGAGCCATTGTTCCCTCTCCACCATAATTTGTATTTAGCATAAGGAAGAGTGGAGTGGAAACATTTTATGTACACATTTGAGAAAAAGGTACCACCTAGTTAAACATTTGTAGGCAGTTTCCACTTGGTCCAAATTAATAGAACATTTGTTAGTTCTTTCCCATATCCTTTCCCAACCTTTTGGTTGACGTTGTTTGATTAAGTTCCTGTTCCCAGTGCTTAATATAATAGGGGGGAGTACTACCAGATAGTAATATTAATATATGATATAGAAGAGAAATCAGTTCTCTTGTATAATGGGAGGAAACACACAAAAGCAGTACTACATATTGTTTATGTAGTGTTTGAAAGTAGTGTTGCAATCGAAAAGAATTACATTTTTCAGTAATGTGTAGATGAGTTTTTTGTTTAAAAGAGGTTATTATGCTATACAATTGAAGTTTAACAACCTACAGCTTTAGTCTGTTACTCATGATTTCCCCCCCAACCTCGGTATCCAAGCATGCCTCTCAGTACTAATAAATCCACTACACAACAGTCACTCATTGGTTGGCAGCCCTGCTGTATCCAGGTGGCCCACTCCCAACACTGCAGGGGGAAGTTTTAATTCCTTAACCCTTAGATTAATGCCACACATTAATAAAATAAGCAAATGTTAAGTGTTAATAGGTAATACTGTTTACAGTGTAACCATTTTGAAATAAAAAATAACAAAAGTGATATAAAGGTGATACCTTTACTGGTTAACTAAGATAATCATAGCAAGCTTTCAGAACATTTTAGTTCCTTGGTAATCAGCTTGAAAAAGGAACTAAAATGTTCTGAACGCTTGCTATGATTATCTCTGTTAGTCAATAAAAGTATCACCTTTATACCACTTTTGTTATTTTTATTTCAAAAGGGTTACCCTGTAAACATTTTGACTGGCTAACAGGGTACATCACCTTTTCCTGCATAGGTAACACTGCACATTCTAAACTGAAATTTAGACTGACCAAAGTCAACTTACCTTACATGTTTTGCTTTCTGTTTCTTTCTTTGACAGGTCACAACTTCCATTCTAGAAAGAAACACAAAATAAAACTGAATGCTCCGGTGGTAGGCCTTCTACAGGTATTACATTTATTCCATTAAGCAGCTTGGCAGTAGATGTCTTTATAGGTAATTATATATTACTTGTCCTTAATATTAACGCGTCAAGCACAGGACCCTTTCGGGATGAGGGGAGATAATTCATTTCCAACCAGCCAACCTTAAGTTGGCTTAACCCCCCAGGTTTAGGTGGGTGGTAGTTGCATCTTAAAAACAGCAAGAAATTATACTATAATCTCCTTTGTCTGTAAGTGTACTCCCTTCCCCAAAGGCCCCTGTGATGCTGGGTGCACATACACTGGGCTAAGCACTAGTTATTATCTGGTCTATCACGCTGGATTCTGAAACAGACAATAACACACAAACATGAAACACCTATGCCACTAACCACGATGCTTTGCTGGTTCATCTCTCCCTGCAATGGAAATAGTAGGGCAGTTAACTAATTACCAAGCAGACTGCAGCAGAGCATGACTGTGACAGCAGTGTTCACCGCACTCAATGTAATTTCCACAGTTAAGGTGCCCCTGTGCACTTGCATATGTTTAAATGACCTTTACCTCATTCTGCAAATTTTTTCTGCTGCAAATTTTTACAGTTGTTTTGCAAAAAAATCCACCATGGAATTCATCCACCAATCCATGCCTGGTGAAAAATTTCACTCATCACTAATAATCTCTGTACAGCTAAAAGTAGGGTTAGGTGACATGGGCAACACTGGAAAAGCCAGATATACTACAGCAGCCAAATGCTTTATACAAAAAAAAAACATAATAAAGGTTACTGGAATCATCCCTAAATGGGATCTAACCCACCAAAAATAATTATACAGTTGATTAAATGCACTTTTGCACTTCACATTTAGTTTTTGTTATTGTTTGGTGTTATGGAAATCTTTGCAACCCTTCCACACCTTCCTTAATTACAGGTGGCTGTAAGCAGTATTTGCATTATAGTTGTCTTTTTACTTTAACAAAGATGGAGTCTGCTACCCCATCTGCATATATGGATTTAACAGATAAGTTTTAATTACCCATGCCCCCACGGAATCCCACATTATAATGCTGGTTGTTCTGGTCGATGATCCAATGAACCGAGTCCCCAGAGCCATTGTGCGAGTGTGCAAATGTGTGATGAAACAATGAACCTAAACTCAAAGGGGTATTTGTGTTCTTGGATGTCTGGAAGTTGTATTTCTAATGCATCTGAACCTTAGTTCCTCATCGGGGCCTTGGTCTCAAGGGACATTTTCTTTATAACTGGTAACCAACCCTTGGATCTTATGCAGAGATCAGCAACCTGTGTACCTGAACTGCAGCTCCCCGTACCCAGACAGCCTTAGGCTACTGTATTGTTGGATGCTGAATATAAAGTTTATCATCATCAAGAGCAATTGCATCTTGCCAAACCCCTTAAAGCAGTGGTTCCCAACCTTTTTTGCACCATGGACCGGTTTCAAGCAAGACGATTTTTCCAAGGACCTGGGATGGGGAAGGTAGAGGCGTGGTGCAGCTAGTGCATAGTATGTAATTTAATAATTACATTTTATATTATGCACTTTATTATTGTTATTATTATTACAGCTTAATAAAAGTACTTTGGTCCTTGCCGTGATCAGTAGAAACCTTCCGGGGCTTCGCATAGCGGGGAGTTGGGACCACAGGTAATTGGAACCAGAGGTGGCCCGGTTCAGCATAGCCCACGGCCCGGCACCAGTCCCCGGACCAGTGGTTGGGGACCCCTGCCTTAAGGGGAAACTATACCCCCCAAACAATGTAGATCTCTATAAAAAATATATTGCATAAACAAACTCATATGTAAAACCCCGCTTTATCTAAATAAACCATTTTCATAAAAATACAAATTTCATTAGTACGTGCTATTGGGTAATCCTAAATAGAAACTTTCCATTTTAAGAATTGAGGGCCTCCTCCTGGGATCATAGGATTCACAGTGCACACAAACAAGCCAAGGCACACATACATGCTAGGCCCCATCAGCCAATGAATGTACAGAGCTCTGCCTTTTAATTTCACACTGCTTCCTGTTACACTTAGAGCTGCATTATTTCCTGTTATGTGATCTCTGAGGGAGTACATGGCCCATCACTAAATGGTAGATCAAGGTAAAGGCTGTAAAAGGGCAATATTGGGGGGGGGTATAGTCTTCCTTTAAAGCCTCATTTACTATACACTTAGGTCAGCACAGAATCATTTTTTTTTTGTTGTTCAATAATTAGGCAAGCAGTTGTCCTGTAAAGCACTGTAGATATGTAATGTTTGCTGGACAATCAGGAACAAGGCAGCTTGGAGACGATACTAGGCTACAAATCCCACAAAACAAATAAGGGCAATAAGCATTACTGGTGCCCCCTCTAGGGGATTATTCTATAGATGGTTGCCATGAAATTTATAATTTGTGTGTTTATATAGGTAGAATTATGCTTCTCTTCAGACATACTTGCACCTCCTGCTATAAAGGGGTTGTTGTGCAATCATAAACAGCACCTATGTTTATAAATGCGTAACATCTCCCTTTTTTAGGAACTGGCTCTGCATCATATTGGGATACAGAATCGGACTACTGACCTAACTACTGTCTCCTAGTACTAGATTCAGAGGTCCCTTACCATGCTGTGAGTAGGGCACTGAGCCCTAGTACAGTACATTATGCTGACTGCTCCAGACACTTTATATTCTACACAGACCTTTTGGGAAGTACAGTGGGTGATTTAAAAAAAAAAAAAAAAAAAAAAAATGGCCAAGAAGAAACAGATCCTTTTTTTCCCCATATAAATGAATGTATTCTATTCTATGTATAGCAACTTTTCTAGGGGCCTTATTTTTAGGATCTGGAGAGTAAAGGCACTATGATTCTAGAGAAAACCAAATAGCAGTTGGAGGTGGCTGGTACTATGAGAAGTAAAGCAAATGTGTAATTAAAGTCAGCACTCCCTAATATTTCATGCAAAATTAGAATATTAAAAAGTTGAGTGTAGAGTTGTGGCTAATATTGGCACTTTTGCCCCCCACTCCTTTTTTTTTTCTCCAAATAACACAAATTAGTCGATAACAAATTGATCTACTGCCAAATCTAGGTTTCCACAATTCCTTGTTTCACTACCAAGATTACAGAACTGCTATTATTCCAGAATTTAACATATCCTTTTAGATCTGGAGGCAGGAAAGCCTTAATATTTGGTAGCATGCCCTTAAGGTGAACAAAAGCAAGAAATTGCTCAGCAACCTACTGCAAAACACTGGGCTGAATGCCAATTAACCAAGTGGAGGTTTATCCCAGAGGTGGAGATGGATAGAAATACTGTTGAGATGATATGCTCATCTACCTGACTGATTCTAATGCGGTCTTGACAGAATTATTGATGGCTGCCTCAATCTTTGGATTGTTTTAGGGACTCCAAATTAATAGGACCAAATCAGTTATTTTCCCAATTGACCCCTTTCCTGGTTCCCTACAAACCCACATTGAGGGACTACAAGTGGTATCTAATTTTAAATACTTAGGAATTATGATCCACAAAGATTTCAATAAATTTGAAACCCGCAATCTCACACCAATTATGCAGTCCCTGATCTCTAGGGTTCAGGTGTGGCAAGATCTCCCACTCACCCTTCCAGGTAGAATTAACCTACTTAAAATGGTATTCCTTCCAAAAATCAATTACGCCTTTCACAACTCCCCAGTAATCCCTAGAGCCCAATGGTTCAACCACCTTAATAAAATAATTTGGGGGGTTTCTGGGCTAGTGCACATCCCCGCCTCAATATAAAAATCTTACAGGCGCCCAGAACTAAAGGTGGGCTGGTATCAAACTCTATTTTTGGGCCAGTCAGCTAGTTTATGCACACTGGTTTATGCACACTGTCATGCTGAAGCCGTGGCCCTACGCTCCTTAGAAGCTCTAGCTAAGCTCCCTTACGAAGGCCCCTCACACTACTACCGCACCTGCACCCCAATGCTCACAAGTGATTACGGACTTTCAAAGATCTCTCCAACTAACACAGAATTCCCTCCAGACTTAATCTCCCAGAGCTCCTTCATTGGGCAATCCGACATTGGCCCACTTTAACTCTATGCCCGAAATTAGTCAATGGGCAGGTAAAGGCATCAAAACATTGCAGGATATTGTGAAGCATGGGTAACTGAGACAATCCGGGGCCCACAGAGAGGAATCTGAGCTCCCCTCTGCCATGTATTTTCGCTACCTACATGCCTTCTATGCCCAGTTCCCCATTAGACTGATACAGGTAACAGATATTCACTTGAAAAATACTTGCATAGAGCGGACTTGAGTAAGGCTGTGTCGTGGTTTTATAGTCTACTATGGCAATCCACCCAAAACCCCCTACCTAAGGCTAAATGGCAAAGCGTTATACCAGACCTGGATGATGAAATGTGGGACGATGCTCTTGACCATATTCCCAAAACAATGTCAGTCAGAGACAGGTTTATCCAAATTAAATTTATTAATCGTACTTACTTAACACCCCACAGACTAGCAAAGATATATCCTCAAACATCAGACCTATGTCCCAAGTGTAAAATAGCAGTAGGCTCGTTCCTCCATGTATTTTGGGAATGTCCAGCCATCCAACAGTTATGGTCAGCGATACTGAAATACATTAATGAAACACTGGCATTTCCCAACATTCACTCTCTAAGGAGATGTTTATTGGGGGTGCTAGAGGACTTGGGATTATCGGCATATCAAAGGTTGTGTTACTTGCAATTGCTAATTTTATGTAAAAAAAAAAAAAACAAAAAAAAAAAACCCATATAGTTAAATTGGAAATAGACGACCCCCCCCACCTTTTGGAAAAAACTAGTTAATGCGGTGTGGGACACCTGGTTAAATGCATCTGGATAAACTTGCCAGGCTCGCTTAAACTTTGTTTACCTTTCTTTCTCTCTTCCTTTTCTCTAAACTGCTGTTGTTAAAACACTAAATAAAAACAAAAAAATGCTGTTGAGGAGAGAAGCCTTTTGGATGAGTTGGATTGTGTGAATCTGAAAGGCTTAAATGGACAGCTTAATTTAAGCCGTTTCTTGGTAAAAAGTGCTTGTTGTGAATATGGGGGGTGTGGACTACAGTCCCAAGTAAACACGGAGTGAATAACTTTGGAGGAGTGTTTTAATATTTTCCTTTTTTTTTTTATTTTTGCACTGGGTATAATAAATTAGATGAAATTTTTTTGTTATGTACATTGTTTTAGGCAGATGACTAAATATTTTTCTTTCTCTACAGGAGTTTTAATGGATTTTAACAAGACACAAACACAAGCTTTTATGGCACACTAGTGACACCTTACGGTGGAATTTGGATATGACTCACTTATACGGACTAATATGATACTTTAGTGCATTAATTATTGATTAAGTTTTTATTGTCACATTATCATTTTGTATGTATTATATTTATTGTATTTATTGGGACAGAGAACTGATAAGATATATAGGGAGCTCCAATAAAGGGGACATTTTTACAGACTGTACTGAATTTTAGACCCATGTGAAACCAGCACCATATTTTATTCATAATTGCCTAAAAAAAAAAAAAAAAAAAAAAAAAAAAAAAAAAGGGTTTTTTTAAATTTTTCCCCAATATGTCTCCTTTAAAGTTTATTATATTGCAGTTGTTCTCTCTCTCTCTCTCTCTCTGTAGAGGATAGAATATATATATTCTATCCTCTACACTCATGCAACATCATGATTATATATATATATATATATATATATGCCATCCCCTTTAAAGGAATGCTGTCATGGGAAAACATGTTTTTTCAAAACACATCAGTTAATAGAGCTTCTTCAGCAGAATCCTGCATTGAAATCCATTTTCAAAAAAGCAAACAGATTTTTTTTTATATTACATTTTAGAATTTCACATGGGGCTAGCCATATTCTTCATTTCCCAGGGTGCCATAATTATGTGACCTGTGCTCTGATAAACTTCTGTCACACTTTACTGTTGAGCTGCAAGTTGGAGTCATATCACCCCCTCCCAGCAGCCAATCACCAGAACAATAGGAAGATAGCAACTCCCAGTAGATATCAGAATAACACTCAATAGTAAAGGTGCCCATACACGTTAACATTCGCTCGCTTGGCGAGATCGCCAAGCGAGCAGATCTTCACCCGATATCCCCACCTACGGGTGGGCGATATCAGGGAGCGTGTAGGCTAATTCGATCGTTTGGCCCATTGGCGGCAATGGGGCAGTCGGTTCGGGGACCGCATCAACAGGCCCGTCTGTAGTCCCCATACACGGCCGATTAGGGACCTATATCGGCAGCTAGAATCGGCCCGTGTATGGGGACCTTAAGAGATCCAAGTCCGGCTTAAGACTCCTCCAGTTACATGGGAGTAGGAGAAACAATAGGTGTTACCTGAAAGCAGTTCTAATGTTTAGCGCTGGCTTCTTCTGAAAGCTCAGACCCAGGCACAATGCACTAAAATGGCACCTACACACCATTATTACAACTATAAAAAAATGTTTGTTGGGAATAAAAATTTGCTATGTAAACATCATGATTTAGAAATAAAGAGTATATACAGGTATAGGACCTGTTATCCAGCATGCTCGGGACCTGGGTTTTTTTTGGATAAGGGATCTTTCCATAATTTGGATCTCCATACCTTCTGCTAAAAATCATTTAAACATTAATTAAATCCAATAAGGATTAATTACATCTTAGTTGGGATCAAGTACAAGGTACTGTTTTATTATTACAAAGAAAAAGGAAATTATTTTCAAAAATTGCCATTATTTGCTTATAATGGAGTCTACGGGAGAGGGGCTTTCCGTAATTTGGAACTTTCTGGATAACAGGTTTCCGGATAATGGATCCCATACCTGTAATAAAAATCATTACAGTATCCCTTTAAGAATCTCTTGTTTATATCAATATGAATCTCGTGGTCACACTCATTGCATGCCCGCCTAATGGTTTAAAATTTAGTGATGAGCACTTTTACTCCCAGCACTGCTTTCTGCATTTCTATCCTATCATGTTTAGCAGATGAGCATGGAGAACATTCTGTGACAGACTAATTATTACTATATATATTACCTGCTGGTTAAACATTTATTTGGAACTTACAGTTCTCATAATAATGCATATATGAAAGATTCTGAAAACACTATGCAAAGAAGTGCAGTTGATCTTTAGAAAAAAAAAATCTTTGTATTCTTATCCTATCTCTTATACTTATAAAATGGAATAACATCAGCTTCTCTACCCCTTCCTATCTGAGCGGTATAACTGTATCAGTCACCATGCTTGGTGACATTTCTACAAAAGTCAACACCACTGGAACATCATTCCCATCATGTTCATTTTGTGCTTGCTCCAGGCCTATCTTTTATTGCACATTTATGCTCGTTGAATCCTATCTTTAAAGGATCTGTTATAACTACATAAATCTAAAAAACAGGAGAAGTACAAGAGGTATACACAAAGTGCGCCAGACAAATAAAGTAACCTGCAATCTTGACTCTCACTAATGTGCAGGTGCAAAAAAGTTTCACGCACCATATAGGGAATAATGTACCCCTATAGTTGCAACCCAGTTTTATAGATAAAAGCAAATGTTTATTTTGTAGATTTCTCACCAAGATCAGTTTAAGAAGTATTTTTCTTATGGTGTGACCTGTCATATTAAAGAAATAATGGTCTCTTTTTAACCACTCCAAAATAAAAAAACCTATCCATACCTGTCACATCGTAATATTGAATAAAGAGTGGTCTGGACTCTTGTTTAGTTCACATAAAGCAAGCTATAAATTTGGTTGATTTTTAAACATTGCTACAATAGTATTTGTCTATAAAAATGTTTGCCTTATAGCCTCTAGGTTATGGTCACTATCCTTAGGATGTATGTAGTCTTTGTACCCTTAACATTCTATCTGAATTGCAGGCAATTCTGGACAACTAGAAGATGGAAACCAAGAGCATCAAGTTTCAAATAACAGAGTTTAAAAAATTAATAAAAAGTTAAAGTTATTGAAATTGTTTCTCAAGGTATCCAACACAGAATTTGAATAGGACAAGATACTGAAATTCCCATTGCATTGAACTGCATACAGTAGTAATTTTTTTTTATCTTAAAACAAGGGGGAAACATAAATCAACAAAATCTAATTTCACATCTGCATAATTTAATTTTTCATCCAAAACTGTTGAATGCGCAGTTATTTATTGAACAACTCAGATCTTGAAAACTTGATAATTTAAAAGTGGGAAAAAAAAAATAACGCAACAAACTTGAATCACATTCTAATCATCAACTTTAAAAAAGAAAGAAACCTTGGTAAACTCAAACAGAGGGGAAAATTGGATTTTACTAGGTCCACCACAAGGGATTGACTAGTGGACCGCGATCGACGTATTGTAAAATTATTATTATTAACATTTATTTATAAAGGGCCAACATATTCCGCAGCACATCTAAGTCCAGTCCACTCTAAATGGAGAAATTTCTAACCAGCCTTAAATCTGCGAGCCTGACTTACCTGGAGCTAACACCCCCTCTATCAAATCTACTTTGGATAAAGCAGAAACTCACCCCTGGGCCTAAATTTAAATGTCAATTCAAAATTCTTGAGATTTTGTTTATATGACTTTTGTTCTTTCTTTCCTTCTTGTGCCAGCCTTTTCACTTTCCTTCTTCTTTCTCTTTACTTTGCTCCTGAACCTTCTTTCCTCCCTTTTCTTTTTACTTTAGCAATCTACAGAATTGCGATCATTTGTCTAATTTGTTAAAAATACAAATAAAGGAAAAAAAAGGTCTCCTATCTACCAGATCTACAGTAGCCTATAAGATCCAGTCAATATGTACACCTATAAACTCTCTACAGTTTGTGAATCCTTAGTATGCTCCCTCAAGCTCATAATAAATAGATGGTCTCTCATTTAAAAAAAAAAAAAAAAAATCCATAGGGACAATCCCACACTCCCTTTATGAGCAGGCTGAATAATAAGCACTGATTTCAGTGCAGAATATATAGCCTTGCTCAAATTGCTCTTAGTTAGGATTTTAGCAGCCCCCGAGGTTTCACTCTTTATCCATGCTGATAAAGGTCTAACTGTAAATATAAAATATATTTATTTAAAACAAAACATCACTTAACTGTAACAACCGATTCATTTGTTATTCAATATATTAATTTTATATACACTTATTGGTGTGGATTATTTGTCTGCTTCTCAAAAGAACCGTGACCCTAGTAAGAGGGGTGAATAATATAATATTATATCTAGTCAAATCTTACAGTCTTAACTGATGTAAAGGAACTGAGGGACACACAAGCATGAGAGGTAACGCTGCTTAAAAGTGCATTTTGAGCTCATTTCCGTTCAGATTTTAAAAAGTTCAATTTCCAAGGCAAAAAGGTTAAAGTGAGCAGTAGAAGTAAATGCCAGCCTACTAGATAAAACACGTAACTCACCGTCAGTGAGGGATCTGGAATGTTTAATAACCACACATCTTGGCACTGCTGTCCATGTTTGCATGCTTTTGGATTTTCATTTTCAAGTTTGGTGTCTTTTCTTTCTTTGCTGCTACTGAGCATGTAGTCACTAGTGGAGCTTCTGACCCACTGCTGGAAGGCTCAATCCCATGCTGACATCTAGAAATGGCACCCTCTGCCGGTATGTCTGTTCCTTGGTGTTTACTTCCAGCTTTCCTCTGTGTCCCACATGGCTGCTGGCATCACTTCCATGGCAACTCATGTTTTACACTTCTTTTGCATTGCTGGTAAGTCAGGGGTATGCACTGCCTTCCAAGTAGTCCTCACATATTTTCCCAATTTATTACCTCAGTCCTCTTTATTTAGTGCAGATTCAACCTTGGCTTTCCATTTAAAAATAGCTTGTACCTTCTCTCCCTTTTTTGACAGATTTTGCATAAAATGTTGCTTTTTGTAGTAGGTTGACTACAAATCCTCAACCCACTTGGAATTTTTTAACCACACAGTACTCTGACAGAGTTCATTCACACAGATATACATATTACTCTTTATTTAAATAGCACCATTATTCAGATTGTTTGGTCTTGAGCTCTTTATAGAGTTGTACAGTCGCTAACGGGGTTAAGTCAACCTACTGCTCAACCTCATCTGTTATAGTGTAAATGGAATAACCCACATGCAACCTATGTAACAAAAAATAGCTCAGTGCTTAATGGAATCCACTGCTGGAGACAATATGTTACGTGACATTAGGGGGCACATTTACTAATTCACAAATCCGAATGGGAAAAAAATCGGATTGGAAAGAAAATTTTGCGACTTTTTCGTCACCGTCGCATTTTTTTTGTATTTTGCGCGATTGTCCGATTGTTTCGCAACGGCGGCGAAAAAGTCGCAACAATTCGTGAAAAAGTTGTGACGGCGTCGAAAAAAAACGATTACGGAAAAACCGCATTCGGACGTTCGTGGATTAGTAAATGTGCCCCTGTGTGTATAACATATCTTGCTCAGACAAACCTGTAGTGCAAGTAAAATCCACATCCATGCATAAGAGATAACTACAAGAAATAATACATACTCTAGTGTCACCTTTAGATTAAGTGAATACAGAAGATGGACACTAACAAAAAATGAATATATTTACAGTAAGCATACAAGAAACATTAAAAAAAACACAAGGTAATGAATCTCTAACAAACCTCTTTTTAAGAGATCACCCACAATTCCACAATGTTTGTCTGAGGAAGGTGTTTTATACACCAAAACGTCAAATAAAAAAAAAAAAAGTTATGAAGTTGTTGAATCCTGGTAGACTACAGTGCTTGTAACTGATAACGCATAGTATGGCTAGCAAGTTATCCTTAAGCATCCATTATTTTCTTGCTCTAATGTATATGCAGCATTGGTTACTGTTGTACCTGTAAACACACAAACTATTTGTTAGGAGCTTAACAATATAAGTTGCACACACCAGCCAAACATCAGCATGAACAAGATTTGGCTTGTGTGGTGTAAAGGTTGCTGCTATTGCATTTCTTTTAATGGTACCAATTAAGGATAGTCCCAAAATTGCAGTAGGTCTGGTTTTAAGTACACTGGGTCAGGGTCTGTCTGGGTCTGGGCATAGCTGGGTGTGGAAGTGGTTTACAGCCTATAAGTAACCCACTTTTTAATATTCAAATGTTAGGAGGACTCTGGAGCAGAAGAAACACATTCACTGGAGGGATTAACTGAACGGCAACTTCTGACAAATGAGTCCAAGTTTGGCAGAAGCCTGGAGAAAAACACCTGCCAGAATGCATAATGCCAACTGTAAGGAATAATGAAGCTATTTATGGTTTGGGTTAGGGCCCCTGGTTCCAGTGAAAGGAATTACATACTTCCTACTTTGTAGCATCAGCCTGGGGAAAGCCCTTTCCTGTTTTTTCAAGAAACCAAGCAATTTACTGAAAAAAATTAGCTATTATCTTTTTGTATAAATTTTTTATCCAGCACAGTTTCTCCATTCCAAAGGCGTGCAGCAAATATATGTCGGCATGGTAATCCTCTTAAACTGAAAATGGGACAACTGCATTGTAACTGGAGTCTGTCCACTACAAATTCACACACACCATCATGTACTGAAAAACCTCCAACAGTTTCACCAATACTGTAAAAGCCTTTTTTTATGGGAGAAAACTCTTCTTGTATCAACTTTAAATATGCAGGATCGCAGAGCTTGTGGTAAAAGTCAGTGATCAAATTTTCATCAAGTGTAGAGGTCAGGACTTTGAAACTCTGAAGATGATTCATGAGACCAATAATACTAGAGGTCAGAGATGTACTTATGTAAATTGGTTCCAAAGACTGCATGTGTGTTTTGACATGGTTATCAAATCTCATACGTGGATCTTGCAGTCCCCAACAAGCCACCCAGCTCTCTTTGTGCAAGTGCCATTCATTAAGGTAATAATCTAAAAAAGAAGCAGAGGCTGTTGCTTTCAGCAACCTGAGATTACGCTTGTACTTTTCATTAGTGCTTGAAAAAACTAAGTTACAAATGATCTTTTTCATTTTCAGCTGAACAGAGCGCTTCTCCTCTCTAATCCTGCTCTGTAGAAGTTTAAGGGCATGGGCTTGGCTCATTAATATAGTTGTATTTGGAAGAAGAGTCTCAACTAAATCAAGCTCATCCAAATTGGCATGCAGCACCACTGTTTTTATAGAGTATTTAACAAACTCTGGAATGCTCTGCATTAAAGACACCACCATGAATCTAGCTGGAGTTTGACTTTCCTTCCGAGTGATGAAATATCCGCATGTTCGTCCCTTTTGGTTGCCATCTTCACATATGGCAGTGTACAAGTAAAAGTCATCATTTAATATCATTGTTTGGTAAATGTAGAGGACAGATGGGAAACGATGAAGTAAATTTCGCATTGCAGATGTCATCAGAAAGATCCCTTCTACCTCTGCAGTATCTGGGTAAAATAACAGCTTAATCTTGACCTTGGGATCTTTACCAAAAATAAGAGTCAGTTCATCCAGAAGATCTCTTAAGGAGGCTTCCTCATCGTAGCTTTCCTGAACTAGTTCCTGCAAGTCGTTTAGTGTCAGAAACTGTTTAGAAATATTGCTAGCCATTTCCAAGAACAGGAAGGGTTTTGCTTTTAGCATGAACCGTGGAAATAATTGTTCAAACGCCTCTTCCACTATTTCATGATTGTGATCCAGTTCAGAGTGTATGACTATCAGGCGATCATGTTGCGGTCCAGCTTGAACTATGATATTGGCTTGGCACGGAGGAAGCAGCTCACTATAATAAGAAAACACAAAAATAAAACAGTCCACTTAAAAAGGAAGTGGAATTGTTTTCTATTTTATATACATATGATTTATTTAAATATTCTGCACCAAATAAATTTATCTAAAAATCAATGTTTTTAATATTTAGAATGTCAGCTTCAGGCCACAGTACTGCTCATATCTATAATTACACTGGAAAGTATTCAATTTTGCAAAGAACGCTGCACAACATAAATTAAGGGACACATTCATTAAAGGTTGAGGTCGGAGATTTGTTTTTATTAAGAGTAAAGCAATCAAGTTTCCCATTGATTAATAAATCGCACAGCATTGGTTAGCGGTAAATAATTTAAGATGATCCAGATATTCGAGATATGAAGGACAAAGTATTTAAATCAATCGTAAGTTCAGACCTACACAGATACCAGCAAATCAACAGGAATTGGATGTTCTGATATCAGGAACTGGATATTTGAATTTTGTTTGTTTCTTAAGAACTCGAAAACCTGTAAATTTTGAAATGTCTCCTGACTCTTTAAATGGCCAGAGACTGCAAGGAAAGCTAGAATTTAAAAAAAAAATTTACACTGAAACATCTGAGTACAGATTTATTTGATTGAACTGGAAAAAGCTTAACCATTTTCATTTAAACTTGAAGAAATTTAAGATTAGTATATTGATCAGCACAAGGGAGATAACTTGCAACTTACAAGCAAAAATGATTTTGATCAATGTGGCCCTCACTGCAATACTTAATATGTGTTACTCACATAGTGGGATCCTGGAAAATAATACATTGCTAAGCATGGAATTCATTTTTGTTTTTTCCAGTAAAAAGGCAATGTTTTAAAACCATTATGATAAGGAATAGCTCTTTAACTCGAGGTCAAACGAACAAACATTGCCATCAGAACAGAAATGGTGAAATCTTGAAAGGAGATACTGTGACCACACAATTGAAGTTCTTCTTAATTGTTTCACGTTAAGGGCTCTGGCACACGGGGAGATTAGTCGCCCGCGACAAATATCCCTTGTCACAGGCGACTAATCTCCCCGAACTACCATCCCACCGGCAAACATGTAAGTCGCCGGTGGGATGGTACACGCTGCGCAGGCGATTTCGGCAAATCGCCGAAGTTGCCTCGCAAGGCATTTTCGCCGATTTGCCAAAACCGCGCCGTCGCGTGTGCCATCCCCCCGGCGACTTACATGTTCGCCGGTGGGATGGCAACTCGGGGAGATTAGTCACCCGCGAACAGGGAGATTTGTCGCGGGCGACTAATCTCCCCGTGTGCCAGAGCCCTAAGGGCTCTGGCACATGGGGAGACTAGTCGCTAACCGAAAGACTGTCTAACCTATGAGATAAGCTAACACATAATGAATTCTCTTTTGCTGATAAATCTAGATCCCAATTAGATCAAAATGCCCTACATAAATGCATTAATGGAAACTTTAACTGTTTAGGGTGTGTGTTTTTCCACAAGGAAATGCCGATAATGTCTGGGTAAATTAGCATGGGTAGGAAGGTGTTTTCTTATCAGAAAAATCTAAAGCTAGTGCATATTTGTGCAGGCTACATAAACCAGAGTAAAACTGAACAATACTGCCCCTATTTATGAAGTCACTGGAATGATAAAGGTTTTCCATCCAACATAAATTTCTACTAGTTTAATTAGCATCATGTAAAAAGGTACTGTCTTACTTCTACTACAAAAAAAAAAAAAAAAGCCAGTCAAAAATGTAAGAATTGTTTATATAGGACTCTGTAATAAACGGAATAACCATATTTCTGAGCTTTCTGGATCATATGGAAAGTAGGCACTCGCGTTCTGTAGCAAGACAGTAAGCTGGGTGCAGAGCACATTCTCCAGAAATCCAGTCACAACAAACGATAAGCTGTACTCAAAGGACTATATATTTTCTACAAAAAATAGCTATTATAATTAGCTCATAAAAGTGATTTAATTTAAAATGCTTCAATAGAATTTTGTCTATAAAACACAAACATGATTCTGATGGCAGAAAAGAGCCAGAATAAACATAGCATCTACCTGGTAAAGAATGTGTTTTCTTATAGGTTTTTATAGCCCCTAAAATATAAATTTATTCTTTTGATTTTAATTTAACACATTATTCAGTGAGAAACACAACCATTTATTGGCTCAGAATTTAAATACAAAATTCAAAAAACAAAAACAAAACATACTATACCAAATGGAAGGTACATCCCATGCTACCTGGCACCCTCTCTGCCAGGTAGCATGGGATGTACCTTCCATTTGGTATAGTATGTTTTGTTTGTTTTTTTTTAATTTTGTATTTAAATTCTGAGCCAATAAATGGTTGTGTTTCTCACTGAATAATGTGTTAAATTATTGTATGGTATTTTCAGGACCTTTCAGTGAGATACATCTTAGGTTTTCTTTCTCAATCTTACTAATTCTTTTGATTTTGTATGAATTCATAATCTTTCAGTCAATAATTCATCTTATAACTTCAGGCTGTGAACCCTGTGATACACAAAAATATACCAAAACAAACTGGAGAGAGACCCTAATCACTGAACTACAAAGCATAAATGGACATAACTTCCCTGATGTCTTTAATGGTATTGTAGTGATTAAAAAAAAAATGATATATGTATTACTTGGGGTAAATACTGCACATTCTACTCATTGTTAACAGTCATACTTACCCACTGGAGCTCCGCAATGAACACTGGTTAACAACGGAATACTTGCACACCAGCTGTATAAAGCTGTATTTTACTCCTTTCGTATTCTTGCCAGAAGTTGAGTCCGTTCTGGACAATGTCTTGTAGCATTTGATCTTAAATAGATACTTGTTTTTTTTACACCATCGGTCAAACACATCTCGGAACTCTGCCCAGCTTAAAAATTCCTTTCTTCCTAAATTATTAATACCTACAGGTTTCTGAAAAAAGAAATACAACACACATAAACGCCACCCTTCTATTATTTCATCTGCAAATTTTAAGCCCAAATATTGCCCACGAAAACGCAATTCCCTTCTTTTCTGGAAAAACCAACTTAATTTATTTTTTAAAAAACTGCAATCATTTACTTTAGAAAAACACTCTATAAATTACATTTTGTCCTATGGAAACGTTACTTTTGATTTGATGTGCAGAACTCATTCAGTGATAAAAGCTGCTGATTCAGCCACTCAAGAGTCATTGGTATGTAGGCCAATGCATGGTGCCCACACATTAGTTATGTAGGCAAAAATCTGCCAAAAAAAACATCAGAAAAATTTGAAAATCCAGATGGGTAAGAACAATGTCGGTGTGTTGCTGGTTCTCTTAACAGACCCAGCTATGTTCTCATCTATTGCCTGCAGGTCAAACAATCGGACAACCCAATCTGACCCTACTTGCCAGTGGCCACATCAGGCAAAGATCTGTTTATTTGGCAAACTTGCCAAACAAGTGGATCTCTCTGCATATGCCCATCTTAAACCCTCCAATTATGTATTCCAGTACAGGAGGGGAGAGGGGATTTTGCTTTAGCCTGCTGACATGTTCAGCTGCGGGATTGCAAGACACAATTTTCTTGCAGTAAATAGTATAGATGACCACAAACATATCACATGATAAGACACCCTTATGTAAAAAATATGAAAAAAGCAGCAACACAAATACTAAATGGAATATTTATTAAAATACATATTACAGCACATTCAAGATCCCCTTTAAATCGGACACAAGCAGATTTTCTGAAAATGAGCTTAAAGGGATATTGTCACGATTTTTATGGTATACTTTTTTTTTCTAAATCATACTGTTTACATAGCAAATAATACACTGTACGATTTAAATTTTTATTCTTGAACCAACAAATGTATTTTTTAGCTGTAATAATGGTGTGTAGGCGCCATCTCAATGCATTGTGCCTGAGTCTGAGGTTTCAGAAGGAGCCAGCGCTACACGTTAGAGCTGCTTTCAGGTAACCTAGTTTCTCCTACTTCCATGTAACTGGAGGAGTCCCAAGCTGGACTTGGATCCCTTACTATTGAGTGCTGTTCTGATATCTACTGGGAGCTGCTATCTTGCTACCTTCCCATTGTTCTGCTGATCAGCTGCTGGGAGGGGAAAGCAGTAAAGTGTGATTAAAGTTTATCAGAGCACAGGTCACATGGCTGTGGCACCCTGGGAAATGAAGAATATGGCTAGCCTCATGTGAAACTTCAAAATTAAATATAAAAAAAATCTGTTTGCATTTTTGAAAAACAGATTTCAATGCAGAATTCTGCTGAGAAGCTCTATTAACTGATGTGTTTTCCCATGACAGTACTTCTTTAACAAATTTACCATTTAATCCAAGTCATGAGTATATAAACATTGAAGCTGAACAAAGGGTACAAGACAGCTCAGTCACTATAACATTAATGCAAAGTTCTGTGAGCTGGGCCAGTAACGAAACTAGGCATGCAGCCAGGCCCCCCAACCTCCCTATGGACACTTTTTTGTGCCTAATTTGCACTGGTGCGAGCATCAAGTGGGCCCCAAGGGGGTGTGGGCCAGGGTGCGATCACACCTTCCACACCTCCAGTAGTTCCGCCACTGAGCTGGGCACATATATTAAGGAATCGAAAATATAGCAGTAAAAGAAAAAAAAAAAAACAATTATTCAATTGGTTTACTTCCTAGCCACTCTAATACATGTAGGCAGCCTCTTATCTTATTATGCTCCACTTTTTAAGCTCCCTATTCATGGCAAAGAAACTCTTCATTCTTTTCAGAAGACAGTGATATTGATGTATACATCAGTATATGTGCATATGGAGAAGTATACATGCAGAAGTTCATTACCCCATGGCCAGACAAATTATGTTGTAGCTCAACTATAGTAACTGATAACATTCAATGTTATTAATAAGATTGCATCCAGTGCCGAAACACGCTTGTACAATTTTCTTAAAGTATAATCATATATCCTTTACATAGACTTCAAGTTGCTATATTTATTTGGCTTAGCACAAGCTGATTCAATTTTCTTATGAAAATCTATGATATCATAGTAGTCAAGTCATAGTAGTTCAACCTTCTGCTCTAGTAAATCCTAGTTTGATCTACTTGATTCAGAGTATGACACACATAAAAAAGGGGCAAAAAAAAAAAAAGAGCAGACTCTGGATGAACAATATTAATAGTATAAATACTGTATATACTCAAGTATAAGCCTAGTTTTTCAGCACCCAAAATGTGAAAAAAGTCACCCTCGGCTTATACTCGAGTCGGGTGCCATGGGTCCCTCTAGACTAGCACCCTCTCTCCTTTGTGTGCAAATTAGGCCACCTGCAACCAGACCCTCCAGTGCCCTGGCTTAGGCTCCCACTAGCAATACTTATTTCCCTTTACATCCCTCCAGGACTGGGTCTGCTGCCAGTTTGCCAGTGTGCAATGAGCGTGAGATTGTACTCATATTGTTTTTGTTGACCCTCTTCTCCGCTTACAGAGCTAGTTTACTGTTTTTCTTTGAAATATTAAAACTTAGCAGTAGCTGCTGCATTTCCCACCCTAGGCTTATACTCGAGTCAATAAGTTTTTCCAGTTTTCTTAGGTAAAATTAGGTACCTCGGCTTATATTCGGATCGGCTTATACTCGAATATATATATATATATATATATAATATATAATATGTCAGTTCACTAATTAACATTACTTTTTGTCTATTCCAAATATCAGCTTTTGCACTCATGCTCTCACTTGCAAGCTTAGCCAAAAAATCTACATGATGTTTTTACTCCACATCACCAAGACCATCTGATCTGTGGCTAAGACAATTAACCACCAATACAGAAACTAAGCTACTGTGGTTGGGAATGTAAGAGGGTACTATTATGAGCCCCCAACCTTGCGCATCTTACATTCCCCTGCAGAGAGGTCATAGTTAAAACCTACCTGCGTCATTGTGCAATGAGGAAAGCTCTGCGACATTGGCTGTTCCAATCCTGGTATTTTTCCACTCTCTTCAAAAGCTGTGTCCATTATTCAGTGATGTTGGTGCCCTAAAATTATCAGCTGCTCCAGAAGACAGGGCACCAAAGACAGTTGGTGATGGTCACCAGTTATTTGTGTCACAAAGTCACTCACTCTTCACCTATGCAGTAGAAAATAAAGTACACAAACAAATTAACAAAACACACAAAATAAGTTAAAAAAAAACAAAGAAAACAAAAAAAGGTAAAAGAGGCATCATATTCATACTGGCACACATGCATACATAACAGCATAGCGAGATGCTCATGTGTGAACGTCCCTACTTGTTTTGCACACAAGACCACCGTAGCTGACAGTAGCCCCAGGCAACAAATGGGGGCTGCTGTCAGAGTCACCTCAGAGTTATGTAACCTATATAAAGTATGTCCAATATCTTTATAAATTGCAGTAGGGGCTACATTGATCTCCATCTACAATGATTCTTACAAGCAGTGTAACGTGGGCACCAAGTGAACTGGGCAGAGTCTTGACAGAGCACAATGGCAAGCTCAGACACGAGAGCCCTGGGTATTGATGATATAAAAATAAAACATGCTGTGCTACTGCGGAAAAAGTCATGTCCGTGTGTGAGAAGTAAAAATGTGCCTATTGCTTTAGTAAAACAGACACAGTATGGGGGAATTCTAGAAATTATCTGGGAATTGGCTTCTAATAAGCTGTCTGTACAAAGGCAGCTTGCAGTAGTAGCCCAGTATCCCCAAGTGCCCCCTTCTTAAACACATAAGCCCCAAATCTGCCCCCAATGACCCTTCCTAAACTCAGAGGCCTGTAGTCCCCCCCCCCCCCCCCCCTATCCACACACCCCTAATCTCACACATTGTCCTCTCCTCAACCTACAGGCACCAAATCTGACCTCAGTAACCCCATCTCAACCTACGGTCTTCTAGTCTCCCTCATTGCTCCCTCCTCAACCCATAGGTGCCAAATCTGACTCCAGTGGCCACTCCTCAGCATATAGGCCCCAAATCTGCCCCAGTGACCCCCTCCTCAGCATATAGGCCCCAAATCTGCCCCCAGTGACCCCTCTTCCGCATATAGGCCCCAAATCTGCCCCCAGTGACCCCTCTTCCGCATATAGGCCCCAAATCTGCCCCCAGTGACCACTCCTCCGCATATAGGCCCCAAATCTGCCCCCAGTGACCACTCCTCCGCATATAGGCCCCAAATCTGCCCCCAGTGACCCCTCTTCCGCATATAGGCCCCAAATCTGCCCCTAGTGACCCCTCTTCCGCATATAGGCCCCAAATCTGCCCCCAGTGACCACTCCTCCGCATATAGGCCCCAAATCTGCCCCCAGTGACCACTCCTCCGCATATAGGCCCCAAATCTGCCCCCAGTGACCCCTCTTCCGCATATAGGCCCCAAATCTGCCCCCAGTGACCCCTCTTCCTCATATAGGCCCCAAATCTGCCCCCAGTGACCCCTCTTCCGCATATAGGCCCCAAATCTGCCCCCAGTGACCCCTCTTCCGCATATAGGCCCCAAATCTGCCCCCAGTGACCCCTCCTCAGCATATAGGCCCCAAATCTGCCCCCAGTGACCCCTCTTCCGCATATAGGCCCCAAATCTGCCCCCGGTGACCCCTCTTCCGCATATAGGCCCCAAATCTTCCCCCAGTGACCCCCTCCTCAGCATATAGCCCCAAATCTGTCCCCAGTGACCCCTCCTCAGCATATAGGCCCCAAATCTGCCCCCAGTGACCCCTCCTCAGCATATAGGCCCCAAATCTGCCCCCAGTGACCCCTCATCAGCATATAGGCCCCAAATCTGCCCCCAGTGACCCCTCCTCAACCCATTGGTGGATATTCGCCCTCAGGTCCCTAACTCACTGGCCATAAGACTCCCTTCATGCCCCATCCCCTATTCACAGACTCCTAGTCTCCCTCACACCCCCACTCACAACTAACAAGGTCTCTCTCAAATGCCTCCTTCTTGATTACTCAGTGACCCAGAACTGCGGTTTCGCCCACTGACCCCCCTCCCACAATTCTCACCCGATCTCTCAGGCCACCAATAACAGGCGGTGCACCCACAGTCCCACATATTTATGAAGATGTATTTTGCACCCCAGTAGCCCCACCATTCCTTGCGTTACACGTGTAGTGTCCCTTCCCATGAAGCCTAGCAGTACTGTCCCCATTCCGACATGTTTGCTCCTCCTGTCACAAGGCTGTTTTTGTCAGCCCTGGGAGAGCCCCTGAGCTGTCCCTTTGTCCGGCCTTTCCGGCTCCCCATACCCGGCCGTCAGCTCTCACCTTCCCAAGCAGCAGGAACCCGCGGCGCTGGGGTGTTCGCTCCGGGCCGGGCAGCTCTTGCAAACTTTCAGCCAACTGAAGAAAGGCTCACTAGCCCCAGCTCAGCCATCTTAGCCTGTGCCCATCCCCCATACACACAGCCTCATTCCAGCCGCCTCGCCATCCCTTTAATTTCACGGCCTTAAAGAAGAAGGGAAGAGGCTTTGTTGTCCGCAGACAGGAACGCCCCCAGCTGCTGGATACAAGAGCCGGGCACGGAGCTTATCTGGGCAGAGCGGCTCTGAGCGGCAATACTGTTCCGCTATAGGTCTATTCCCCCTCGGATTGGGGCCCTAGCCTCCTAGCAGTGCCCGGGGCCCTTCCCGCTAACTTTGGCCCTGCCCCCTCACTCTGCCCTGGCGCCCATGGCTCCCAGCAAGGCCAAGTCACATTGCTACAATGCTAGTGAAATAAAACTCTCAGTTAGTAGAATGGTCTCGTATATTCATTACGTGTGTTACAAATGAGAGAAATGTTCTGCCAATAGGCGCTATGATGAGGCTGTGACTGCCTCACGTATGTAGGTGTGTGTGTGTGTTTACTTCCGGGTTTGTGGCGCCGCCCAGGCGTCTCCTGTTGTGTTTCGGGACGTATTGAGACGTATTGGGATGGCGTTCTAGTTGGGTTTGTGCCAATTGCCTCACTGTTCAAGTAGCGCCACAAAAGCTTGCAGTGTTATTGCGCCAATATGGGCATGGGCCTAAACTGTAGGCTCAGTGACTGCCTGCCATACAGTGCAGGACTCTAGGGAATGCTTTACTTTAAAAGGATGAAGAAAAAATTATTCAAAAATTTTCCAAGTTTGTCTCAAACCCATTTCCTGAATGGCATGGTGTCCATCAATTGCTGGTGCCTGGATTCATTGGTACTTTAAAACTTTGGCACAGGGGGCCAAAAAGTTGTGTGCGTGTGTAGGCCCAAATGGGAAAGCGGCAAATAGGAACCAGGCTTAGCTCTAGGGTTGGCATTTGGCTGGTAGTTTGCAGGCCTGGCTAGTAAAAATGGTGCATGATACAAATGTTATTAATAATTTCTAAATTGCACTGTTTTTGAACAAACATTTTTTGTTAGTTGTAATATTGGTGTGTAGGCGCCATCTCAGTGCATTGTGCCTGAGTCTAAGCTTTCAGAAGGAGCCAGCGCTACACATTAGAACTGCTTTCAGGTAACTTATTGTTTTCCTACTCCCATGTAACTGGAGGAGTTGAGAGAGACAGAGATGCCCACATCTGAGTGAATCAAGAAAAGGACTCCATTCTGCAATTTTATCACGGCTGGTTTGTTAAGGGAGACATATTGGATAAATGGAAAAAACCCTAATTTTCTAGGCAATTAATGATATATGGTGCTGGTTTCACTTTGGGATAAACATTAATCCTATCTGTAAAAATGGCCCCTTTATTGGAGCTCCCTATAGATCCTATCAGTTCTCTGTCCGTGTTTCAAATGAACAGTCCCTGCCAGAAGCACAGCAGGAGGGGGATAGCCAATCAGCCCTGCACTCACACAATCAAAGACAGACTTCAGTTCCCTATCAGGTCAGCCTAGCTGCTGATTGGTTCCTATCCTACAGTGCAAGTGTACTGAGGGCCGCCAGCTCCCCTGCACATCCAGCAGCAGGAAGTGGAACAGATGGGCACAACTTTTTTTAAAACAACCCTTCTGTATTTAGAGGAAAATAATTCACTGGTACATTCATAATTTTATATGAAATGTCTCCTTAAAAGTCTTTCAGGCTGTATAGAACAATAGCCATGAATGTGGCACACCAAAAAAGCAAAATCATAATATTTAATTGATAAAGTGTAGGTTGAAGAAATATTTATAAGCTGGACCCACACCTATCCAATTTCCTACTTGACATCATTGCCAATATAACTCTTTCAAAGAAGGTGAGCCAGCGCATCACTTAAATTACCAATTTAAAGGAGAAGGAAATGCTAGTAAAGAGTTAATCTCAAGCTGCAGGCATACCTTCAATTGTCTCAATAGTGCCCTTAAGTCTCCCCATATTTCACCTGTTCAGAAGATCAGAAGCCAAACAGTAAGTAAAAACGTTGAGCTGTGTAAAGAAAGTTCCCATAATGCCTCACTCCTGCACAGACACCCAGACCAAGTGTACACACTCAGTTAGTTAGACTATGAGTCAGCTTCCTGCTGATTGGCTCAGATCAACATTTCTATGGGGGGGGAGGGGAGTGAGTTCTTAGCATTCTTGAGGGAGGGGGGAGCAGGAAAGAGCAGAGAACAGAAAGCTGCCTGTCTCTGGCACAGGAATTACAGACACAACTAATCTTTTTTCAGACTCAGTGCAGCGTTTCTGTGAGTGCTTATGGCTGCTTTTACATAGACCTTTCTGATAAAGCTTACTTAGTTTTTACCTTTCTTTTTTCCTTTAAAGAGAAAGCTTGCCTCCAGTGGTTTTAGATGTACCTCATCTAAACAGCTTTAAAGCTGACCTGCATTTTTATTTGCCTAATTATTAGCAGTCTTTAAATGATGTTTAGCTCTGATATGCAAACTGCCGCCTGTTTAGTAGGGTCAAAGGTATTAATAACCAAAGATCAGTTCAAATGCTAAACTATTGATTTTAAGACAAAAAAAATCCTTAAGTCAAGGAGACCACAAAGGAAGATTAAGTGCAGATTGTTTTAGTAAACTATTGACAAATTTGCGTTAAATTAGAGGTGAATCTGCAATATAATTGCATGTTACTACATTATGTTTACTGCCTGCTCTGGGCTGTGCTGCATTGTGTTCTTTTTGGAGCATTCATGTACAGTAATAATAATTACACCTTCTGGCTGACAGCAATCTTACACTAGGGGGCACATTTACAAAAGCACGAACGCTCGAGCGTTCATGCGAACGTTCCGAGCGTATTTTCGCCGATTTTTTCGGGCGTCTGCACGACTTTTTCGTACGGTGCACAACTTTTTCGTACGGCACACAACTTTTTCGGACGTTTGCACGAAAAAATCGGAAAAGTTTTACCGCTGTTTACAATTGTTTGGTACGAACATTTCGTGACTTTCGGATCGCCAATACGATATTATCGTGACTAATACGATTTTTTCGTAAGCATTTTCGTGATATTTGCGATCTTCCGAAATTTTTGTTCAATACGATTTTTTTCCCATTCGTGATTCGGATTCGTGGATTAGTAAATGTGCCCCTAAAAGTACCTTGAAATATTAAAAACACAAATTATAGGAAATAAACAGCCCAAAGCCCAGACACCTCTGTTAATGAACTGACTGACTCCATTCCTAACCTGTGTGACCTTGATTAAATAAATTTGAATCAGTTTGGGGGCATATGTTCCTGCGTTTCCTGGCCCAGGCAGCTCTTGTGGTTAGAATAATTTCAGCAAAGCATTCATTTATTTTTCATTTTTATTACATATTTTTCACAGTTCATACAAATCAATGTGTTAATCCATACAAAAGCTGGGAAAGCGCACATCGACATTTAAGGCATCATTTGGAACTTTACATATTTTCCACTCATTTAGCATTAATATTCTATTATTTTCTTCTATTCTAAACTTATATACTCACTGTTGTAAACTCAGTACTAAACTCAGTTCTTTGCTGCAATCGTCTGAGATCAGATATCTTAAAATCTGCCATGCTAGTTAAGTACATGAGAGCAACGGCAGCAGAGAGGTATGAATGCATGCCTTCATTCCATAAAGAGAAGTGCATCACCACCCACAGGTCTTGCAAAATACAATTTATTAACACGTTTCTAGTGCCTCCATTAGGGCAAACAGATAATTACATTTGAAACTAAAGGTGGCCATATACGGGCCAATTTTAGCTGCCGAAATAGGTCCCTTAGACCGATTCGGCAGCTTATTGGCCCGTGTATGGGCACTAACGACGGGCCTGCCCGACCAACATCTGGCCTGAAATTGGGCAGATCTCAATCAGGCAGGTTTAATAATTAGATCAGGGACCACATCAGCTCGAACCGACGGACGCTTATACCAGTCGTTTTAATTCGATTGTTTGGTCCCAGGGCCAAACGACCAAATTGGCCCGATATTATCCACCCATAGGTGGGGATATCGGGAGAAGGTCCACTCGCTTGGCGACCTTGCCAAGCGAGCAGATCTTAGTGTGTATGGCCACCTTTAATCTTGTGAAAGTTATAACATTCTCATTTTTGCCTTATTCTAACACCCCCTTTATATAAGAATACACAGATGTTTCCAGTTATTATAGAGAAAACCTCAGGTGAATTAGGATATTATAGTTTCAGAAAATAGTCTGGTATCTGAAACCAAGGGGGGTGCCTTGCTTTATAATCAGGCCAGGCTGACCCTCTTGCTACATAAGATAAGTATCTTTTTTGATATGTGGACTGGTAACGTGTTACTGAGGAGGAGCTATGCATCTCTTCTCTGGCCACAGACAGAAAACAATAGGGGTCATTATGACTGGAAGGATGTGCAAAAACTGTGAGCAATCTGCCATTTTTTTTAGCACATTGCCTTCCACTCTTTTTGAATTGCTGTGGGTCTCTGCGCGTCAAAACAGCAGCTGAATAATGAATCTTCCTATATGATGTTGAATACTAAACACAAAAAAGCTATTTTGCATATTGAAGTTAAAAAAAGATTTTATTGCATCATATCGAGAAAAGGTTGCACCTTCAGATGCGCAGTATGTTAATATTAAAAGAACCAAATCTGAACTTGATGCAAGCCCTAGTTACTAAGTATGTTGTGGAAGCAGGGCATCCTGCAATCTTATTTTATATATTATAATGTACTAATGACCATTGTTTCTTTACTGCCACCCAGATGGAGCTGAGTCAGCTTCTATGCTGGCATCAGCCTTTCCCTATGCCTGCACCCAGAGCCATTGCATCAGCATGGGTGCATGCATGTGGAGCATATTTTGGGCAAAAATAAGCTTCATAAGCCTGCACCCAGAACTTAACATAGGGGCTTATTTACGAATGCTCAAGCCTTTGGCTACTAAAACCACGTGAGAGTTTCTAAACTCTCGCATGGTTTCCTTATTCAAATACCTTGGCTTCCTCTCTCTCTCACGTATTTTTTTAAAAAAAATTAAAAGCTCAGCAGATTTAAGGTGCTGAGCTTTTATTTATGTTCAGAGCAAAAACGGCAATCGCCAGGAAGCCAAGGTACTAAAATGAACAAATCACACAAGAGATAAGAACAGAAGTTGTAAAAAGTTTGAACTCTGAATAGAATGAACTGATTTGAAGTATCTAAACCGCATGAATGCAGTTCTCGTTTGCTGTGATAATAGTTACATAGATATGTAGTCATAGGCCTGCATTACCTTACCGCTGAACCACTTTAACTTTGCCCAAATTGCACACACTGCCCATGATCTACCCACCTCTATGGTGGAAAGTCGGCTCCTTTTTTGGCAGTATAGGCCCTCTTTTTCAACTGGACCCCTGATGGCAGCCTTGTGTGCAATAATTTTCTCATCTTAAAGTGTTCTATTGCCACTTGTAACAGTGCCTACCACCCAGCACTAAACTGGAAAATGATCATGTATTATCTTATTTTATATGTGCTGCATTTGAACCTTGTACTTTGCCTCCTATTGTAGGCGATATCTTAGAGACAGGAGTTTACTTATTTTTGTGTTCTGTAGTGTAATTTTATTTATCTTCCTGCTTCAAACACATAGTTCTTATTTAAAGGACAATAAGCCAAACAATACTATTAATTTTTATCAATCGGTCCAAATCCAATCAATTTGAAACCGAGAGAAGACAGTGGCACAGAATGCAGGAAGTAAAAGGAATGCATGTTGATGCAAGTACCTTTTAATGAATGTGATTTTTCACACAACTGCAGTCAAGCGCAACTGTGATATGGTAAGTAAATAACCCTTTTGGGTTACATAAAATACATGTAGAATAGCTTTACCAACAGTGTCATTCACTAGCCCAGAAATTCAAGTATTCCAAAATATTTCTGTTGAGGAACTAAAACTATAAATCACATGTTGTACAACACTTAACTGCAGATGTTGCACATTCAGTGCTTAGTTTAATAGAATCATACCAACATAAAATAATACAACAAAAATACTTTTTGGCAACATTTTACCTTGTTCTTAATAGAAATATTAGTTAATCTACTGGTCTGTATCTTTACAACAAGCAGTTGTGGAATAATTTTATATCTGAATGTGGCCATCGAATTAAAGAGCACTTGTACAATGTCACTAAGCAAAGCATAGCTCCTTCATCAAAAAGAAGTGTGGGTTCCCCAAATAATAAAAAGAAAAAATAATGAAAGTTAAATTAAAAAATTATTTATTTAGGACAACAGATAAGCCTACAGTGTTTTGTGCCTTTTGCAGCACTTATTCATAGCTCCTTCATCCACTTTTTATACCAAACAATTTCTAAAATACATTAAACTGCCAGTAAAAAGCCTTGATTAAAGTAGGTAAGAGAACTGACCCAACACTATTCATCACTAGTACTAGCTCACAAGTCGGCACTAACAAAAACAAATTTTATAAAATATATGGAGGTAATGAAGCCAATGGGCTACCTAGTAGGGTTGCCACCTTTGACCTCAGTAAAAACTGTACAAGAGGGAGAGATGATATCAGGAACAGAGCAGTGGCATGGGGGTGGGGTCATGACATTTGGGGTGGGTCATGACATTTGGGGGTGTTTGTGCATTTTGGGAGACGCAGACATCCCTAAGAAACACAGAACTGTTTGGGTCAAAACAGAACAGGTGGCAACCCTACTATCAAGGCTGCTCCTGCCATTAGGCGTCAGGGAGTGGCCAGTTATCAGGGGCGGCAAAAATCTGCCTCTGGTAACTTTAAAATGAAAGAAGCTGCTAAAATGAGCAGTGAAATGTCTTCAATGATTACTCAACAGGTCCAGTTGCTCTAGATTTACTTATACTAGATAAACCCTTTTGCTTTATTCTCAAGTCCTTCTGAGTGATATACCTTTTTGCTTTTATATATATATTTATACTGAGTGCTATAACTTTTATTTACATATATTTATATTTTCATTATATATTTTTTGCTTTTATATATATACCATGCAGTAATGCAGAACGTCATATAAAGCAGTGCACTCACAGGACTTAAAAGTATGGTAAATAAATAAGGATATTCACTGAGGAGTACCATGACCATATAAAAGCATCAGACTAAAGGCTAATTGCTTTTTTGCAGATTATGGGTCTCCGAGGTGACTTCTAAAACCCTCATATTTTACAGCAGGGGATACATTATTTATTATAATACACAATTCACTCAGTCTTTTGACAGAAATTACATCACTAAGCACCTTTTATAAAGATATAATTTACAGAATATTCAGGGTCCTCTGTATTACTTTGCTCTAGCTGAAACCTAAAGAAAAGCTAAAGGAAAATTAGGTAATTGGGTGCTATGGTACTGTATGGCAGAGTGAGGCTAGTCCTGTCAATAAAATCTGGTACATAATGTGAGGGTTCTGATGGGTGCATAGCATAGGGTGCCCGTAAAAAAAGTCAGAATGTTAAATAACCACATAAAGGTATATACTGAATGCAAGAGTTTGGTCATTACCTCCAATGAAGTAGATGTGTTTTGTGGAGAAACCTGGGACATGGAACCTGACATCTCATTTATAGATGTTGATAACTCTGCTGATGCAGGTTTAATTGCTTTAAAAGAAGGCAAGGAACATGGTTCCTAGTCTCTGCATGTGACTTGTTCGCTTACATTTTTTACTTCTTTGTCTCCACACACAAGTATGCTTTAGAATGGGCGAGCTAGTGATTAGATGAGGCTTGTGCTTAGGACACAATATAATACTTTCTTGCTCATACTGTAACATTTATTATGAAGCAATGGTGCTTACCACCCCCAAAAGCTTCTCCAAGTAGAAATTCACTAAAGTACTAGAGGCACACAGATTAATCTTGGTGGGCCAAATAGAGCCCCATACATTGTATTAGCTAAGTCTGAAAAAAACACAAGCTGTTGCAAAGGACCTATTAATCAGGTTTACCTAAAGAAGGGGTCCACCTTGAAAGCTTGTGTGTTTTTCTCACAGTCCTTATTCCTGATTACAATGTTAAGGGCTCTGTTTGGCCCATTAAGATGAATATGTGTTTCGCTGCCATTGTTTTTACTAAATGCTGCTTCTGCTTGTGCCACAAAATACCTAAGTAAGGCAGAAGGTTAGTAAAGGAGAATATAGCAATTGTTGAGTTCAGAATGGCTTTATAGTAGCAAATGGATCACATTTAAACAATGGGGTATTGTTAAAAGCAGATACATGCAGGCAAATAAGTTATGCCCAGCCTCTTTGGTAAGATATATCTTAGAAGGACTAGGGGTTTGGGAGTAGTAGCCTTTCTTAATTACTAGTTTAAAAAGTTCATAGTAGAATAAATACTGAGGAAGGTCAACTATCTGGGTGCTATAAGCTGTGCCACCTAGGAGTCTAATATTCAGTAGAAAGTGTATGCAACATATTCACTTTTGGCCCCTAACCTAAATATGTTTCAACTGCACATGAAGAACACCATTTGCAAAATGAGAAACCCAAAAAGAAGACTTCCTAAAACCAAAACATAAAAAGTATTATAGATAAAAAATAAATTATAAAATATCTTACCTCAATATAAGAAAAAACAAGAAAAAAAAGATTTAAAACTTGATAGTTACCAGTTTTTAGTGGTTACAGCAAAGTATCTTTAGACAGCTAGCATATGTACATACATACATACATACATACATACAGGGAAAAAATTAATGGAAAGCAACCAAACGACTCTACAAAGATGCATACCAGACCAATATAGGAACACATCATGTTACAATCACTTGGGGGTGCCAAAAGTTAGATACCTCCCAGCGATTGTATTCACTTACCTGATACCCTGAGCCAGTGCTCCTGTTAGCAGAAAACTACACCAGCCCAGAGATTCTTCCAGCGGGCACCACAGAGAGTTCCTTTTCCTGCTTCTTTCCTGCTTCAGTACAGTTAAGAGGGGACATTTTTTACTCTACTGTGAATGTGCTGGCCCCAAGGTAGGAAGAAGAAGCAGAAGGAAATAATGAGTTCATGGTGCTCGCTGGAAGAGCCCTAGGCCAGCACAGTTTTCTACTAACAGGAGATTATATGCCCAGAGTATCAGGTAAGTGAATACAATCACTGGAAGGTGCTTTTGGCACCCCTCAGCAATTGTAACTTTTGCTTCTGTCATAAACATGGATACATTTACTTGGCTATTCAACATCTGAACCATATGCAGTCTGTGTTTGACAGCAGTGCTTTAACTCTTTAAGTTTCACAGAAGGTAGAATCTAAGTTCTGTGGATAAAAGTACCTAAGTGCCACAGATTGTAGATTCTATGTGTTACAGCACTTCTGGATTTGGCAGTGGAGGAGTAGCTTATAAAGCAACTCCTTTGCTCCCCACTCATTTTTCAGCCCCTAGGCAATTAGCAGAGGCGGGGAACGGGTGTCCCCTGGGGTGCGATCGCCCAGAGACTCCATTGGAAACATCAGACACTTGTAAACTATGTACCTGCTGTTTCCTGCTTATCTTACCCCCCCCCCCCAGTGCCACCTACTCACCGGATCAGGGCAAGAAGAGGCATCCTCCAGTTACTGCTAAAGTTCCAACTCCTCCAGGACAATCTGCCTGCCTGCCAGATTAGTGTTAAAACAACACACACACTTATTATATTAATACACACACACATTTTTTGGGCATTGGGGGACTTTTACACAAGTATGCACTCACACATACTTGCATGTGTGCATATGCACATAAAACGGATTTTGCAAGTGCACACAATTTGTGGATTTTTTGTTTTATCACATCGTATTTTTTTTCCGCCTGCACAATACCATTTGTATGTTATTTTGCATTTTTTGCCATTTTATTGCATTTGCAGTTCGGCATAGATGTTGTTTTCTTGATTTTGTCAGTAAAACTAATTTGGCCAAGCCAAAGTATTCAAACTGTGATTCTGTGAGCAGATTACACTGGGTGAAAAATATATTTGGATGCCTCTGCATGCCACATAGTTTGGTAAATCTATGCATATTGGGCATCAACCTATTTAGTAGACGATTGGCATTCATATTTAGGAAATTTTATGTTGGTGGTAACTAAATGTTTTGTGTATAAAGTTTCAGAAGTGGAAATACACAAAAACTGCCTGCGGAAGGCTGTTATTCCCAAATATGTAATGCAATGATGTCTCCACAAATACTACTACTATAAAGCATAAAGATACATTGTGCTCTCCGGGTCATTGGTCTACGAATCTATAACTGTTTACAGGTGGCATGGACCCGCTGCGTCCTCCTCCTGCGCCCCAGCTGTGGCGGGGGCAGAGTCTTTAAACTGCCCAGGGTGGGTTGGGGGGTCGAAGGGCCTGGGGACGCCTTCTTCCCCTTTCCCACCCGTCTCCGTCCAGGTACCTGGGTCGTCCTGCAGCGTGGGTGGCCTGAAAGGGGGGGCTTCCTCCCTTTCCTCCGGCCCTGCGCCGTCTCTGTTGAGAAGTTACTTACTATTTAGCCGATTTAGAAAGCTCAGGTTCTTCAGAAAAAAATTATGTATAGTTTTCCTACCTAAGCTACCCACCCCACCCAGGAAATGCACCTAAAATGAGAGTGCACCAAATGTTCAAAAAAGGTCTGGTGTTTTGTGAAACTGAAATGTGGAATCCCGTTGGCACTTAAAGGGTTAAATCATTTAGAAAAAGCATTTCCTTCAAATACTTTTTAGTGGGAAGATTCTTTTGCTCCCAGAGATACATGCAATAGCAAGTAGGTAACAGACAACACTGAGTACACCAGCCTTCCTGATGGTAAAAAAGATTGGAGATGCCCTCCGAAGACGGGTAAGACCTGTGGTGAGACACTGCCCCAATCTTAGATCAATAGCCCCAATTTGTGTCCCTAATAAGGGCAACCTAAGGCAAGGAGGGGGAAGGGGTTTCTGTCTAAATAAGAAAAATGTCAAAAGATATTGTTACACACATAGCAGATGCCCCCATCACAATAGTGTGACGGTTAGTTACAGTGCTAGGCCTGCAATTCACAGGAAAAACCACAAGCTACAAAATGATTTTGCCTTTTATGGAAATCATTGCAAGGTTGTGCTCTTTGATGTAAACCGTCATGTATATGTTACCTATAAAACCACGTACCACTGTTGTGTTATTTGAAGCCTCTCTTATCACAACTTGCTGCCTCCGATTGTATGTGTTGCAGAGACTGCGTCTACAAGACTTGTATTTTGTCTGTCTAACTCAGGCTTTCTGAGAGAACCTTGTCTCAGAGTCTTGTTTTGTGACAAGGTGCTTTGGGTTACAAAATTACCAACATTCTTTAAGTACTGTTTATAACAAATGTAATAGAAACTTAAGTATCAAAGAATATGGCAAATTCCCAGAATTCCTTTGAGTTTTGAAATACCAAAAAATTTACCACATCAAATAAGTGGTAACATTAATCATAATTTCTACCTGAATTTTTATGCTAGGCTAAATACAAACCTTGCATTATGCACTTATAAAATTAATTGTGAGACAGTGATCCTACAGTATATAGTTAAAAATGATCACTTTTAAACAAAAAGAAACACATTTATATAACTTAATAATGTTTCTATTAGAAGCTATCTTTAAGTCATGAAAGCAAATAAGTTGCCACACAGGAATATGTGGTTAATTCAATATATGTTAAGTCAGAAATAGCTTAACATGATTTATTAAGAAGGCACACCCTGCATAGTGTATTTCAAACAAGTCTACTTTATCTTCTTTCCTCAGTTCAGAGGCTTTTCTTTTACAGATACCAAGACTGGAGGCCAGCTCATGAAGTCAGTTTCTAAGTCTTAACTACAACATCTGCTGAATGTTATAGAGAAAGCAGTTCTTTTGTCAGTGTAAAAATATATATATATAAAAACAGTTAATGTTATATATCAGCTGTGTCTGCTTGTACTAATTTATTGTCCAGCACTGTTTCACCAGTCCAGACGCGTGCAGTAAATATATGCCGGCATGGCAATTGTCTTGCCTTAAAAATTGAGCAGTTGCATTGTAAAAGAGATTTGTCCACTAGGAATGAGCATGTTCCATCATTAAGTACAAATCCATCATCAAGTTCACTGATATCAAAGTGCCCATAATTTGTGAGGGCGATCTCCTCTTGCAAGGATTTTAAGACAGGTGGATGGCATAGTTTTTTGTAAAAGTCGGTGATCTTATTCTCATCAAGAGTACAGGTCAGTGCCTTCAGACTCTGCAGTTTAAGAAGTTCATTAACACTGCAAGCCAGTGAAGTACTTAGACTGAGTGACTCTAGAGACTGCAGATTTGTCCTGAGGTGGTTATCAAATCTAATGCGATGCGGTTCAGGCAGGCCCCAACAAGCCACCCATCTCTTTTTGTTCATGTGCCAATGATTGAGGAAATAATCTAAAAAGGCAGTATTTGCTGCTGCTTTCAGCACTTTGAGATTTTGCTTGTATATTTCAGCAGAGTTTGAATGAACAAGGTCACCCACTATGTTCTTAATACTGACTTGCACTGACAGTGCTTCCTCTTCAATCCTAGTATGTAACAGTTGAAGAGCAAACGCCTGGCTCATAATCACTTCTCTTTTTGGAAGGAGACCCTGCACCAATTCAATTTCTTCAAAAGGGGCCTGTAGCAACATAGATTTGATCATGGGTTTCACAAAGTCTGAAATGCTTTGCATTAATGACACCACCATGAATCTGACTGGAGTTTGGCTTTCCTTACGAGTGATGAAGTATGCACAGGCCCGACCTCTTTGGTCAGCATCTTCACAGACAGCAGTGTACAGGTAAAAGTCATTATTAATTGGCATCGTTTTTTCAATGCAGAGCACAGATGGGAAGCGTTGGAGTAAATTTTTCATGGTGGCTGTCATCAGAAAGATCCCTTCTACCTCTGCAATATCAGGGTAAAATAACAGCTTGATCTTGACCTTGGGATCTTTACAAAAAATAACAGTCAATTCATCCAGGAGATCTCTTAAGGAGGTTTCCTCATCGCAGCTTTGGCACACTAGATCCTGCAAGTCCTTCAACAAAAGAAACTGTTTGGAGATAGCTTTAGTCATTTCCAAGAAAAGGAAGGGCTTTGCTCTTAGCATGAACCTTGGAAATAAACGTTCAAACTCCTCTTCCACTATTCCATGATTGTGATTCAGTTCAGCATGTGTCACTATCAGACAGTTATTGTGTTGCCCAGCTTCAACTATGATATTTGCTTGGCAGGGGGCAGGTAGCTCTCTAAATAAGAAACAAGAATAAAGAAATACAGACATGATAATAGGCATTATTTACACATATCTATAGCCCCAACAGTGTTCCTGATCATACATTTCACACTGACACTGGAAAATTGCAAACAACAACTTGACCCCAATTTATCAACAAGCATACTAATGTGCATTTGCATCTGTAAACGGTACACAAATTGCAGTACATGCTATTTTGATGGTGCCTAGTTGCAAAAACGAAACCTCTTTTCTAATTAACATTAGAATTCAAGTTTTTAATATGAATCAATTTTTTTGCACTAAACTTGAATTAGGGTTTTTGAAACTGGAATGTTTAAGATTTAATAATTGCAAAAAACTGTGCTATTGGGTGTTCATATAAAAATCAGTGGGAGTTCTCCTAGGTAAAATGTAAGTGTTTTTTTCAATTCGAGTCTTTTGAATTTTTTTTAAAGTTGGTAGACTCGTTGAAAATGGTAATGCGATTTTGTTAAACTTGCAGTTTTTTCTCAGGTTTTTAATCTATTGAATTTTGAACTGTGAGTTTTTTATTAAATTAGCACACATTCAAGATATGTGAGTTTCAGTTTAAAAAAACCCACAAAAAGCAGACTCTTTAGTAAAAGAACTTACATTAAGTACCCTTAATTAAAACACAAGTGGAAAATTAAATTAATGGATAGAAAAAATTATAATGACCTGTACTGAGGGTTTTTCTTTGCATAAATATTGTTACATGAAATTACAGGACTTGTAGAACTCTCAGCTATAGACTCTAATCCAGGGATCCCCAACCTTTTATACCAGTGAGCCACATTCAAATTGAAAAAGTTTTGGAGAGCAACACAAGCATGAAAAAAGTTTCTGGGGGGGGCAATAAGAGCTGTAATTGGCTATTTTATTTGGTAGCCCCTATGTGGACTGGCAGCCTACAGAAGGCTCTGTTTGGCAAGTACAGTGGGTTTTTATGCAACAAAACTTGCCTCCTAACCAGAAATTCAAAAATAAGCACCTACTTTGAGGCTACTGGGAGCAACATCCAAAGGGTTGGTGAGCAACATGTTGCTCCTGAGCAAGGGGCTGATTTATCAACATTCAAAGTCAATTTTTTTAGCAATTCCAATTATTTTTTTGGATACATTTGAATTATGGTTTCGAAATCTCGAATGTTTAATATTTATTAGGCTTAAAAATTTTGAAAAATGTGGATGCAAAATTTTAGCACCTAAAAGCTTGGATGGTTATGTAGTTAAAACCAGTGGGAGTCGTCCTAAAAATGTATGCTGTTTTTCAGATTTTTCTAAGGGTTTGTAGATAAAATAAAAATGATGAGAAGAATGCAAATTTTATGCATTCAAATTTTTTTTTCATGGTTTAATTCAACCGAGTCCTTTATATAATATGTTTTTAAATAAACAAGCAAACATTTGCATTTGGTAAAATTTTAAGTTTATTTGGATTGGAAACTCCCTGAGCCAAGTTTCTATGTGTCCTCAAGAAGGACAAAAGATTGGATTACCGGGATGGGGAAGAGCACAAAGAGAACCAGCATGGGAAAAACCCAGAAATATGGAAAAAAGGAATTACATGTAAATCATGATTGTAACTGAATGCTTTTAAATTTTAGTCACTACAAAAGTATTCTGGCAAACTTGTGTTTATAAATGTAGTGTGTTATTGTAAATATAGTGCAGCGCATACATACCCAGGGGAGGCCCTTACTGAACACTGGTTAACAACGGAATACTTGCACACCAGATGTATAAAGCTGTATTTTAGCACTGCCATTATTTTGCCAGTAGTCGAGTCTGCTCTGCACAATGGCCTGTAACATCTTATCTTAAATAGATACATGTTTCTTTCACACCATCGGTCAAAGAAAGTCCGAAACTCCATCCAGCTTAAGAATTCCTTTCCTTCTAGAATGTTCAGGCTTGTTGGTTTCTAGAAAAAAGTAATAGATTGTGATGTTTTTTTGTTCAGAAAGGTGTGGGTCGCAGTGCCATAAGCAAACTTGGGATTTTGCAAGTAACAAAAATAGTTTCATTCAAACAAAAGTTGCTGCCCATTGGTTTGAATAGATCTTAGTAGGGTTGAGCAGCCACATTTTTTAGATGATTAAACAGCAGTGAGAAGACCTAAAAAAAACCAACAAATACAAAAAATGCATTTTTTGGCCAAACTGGGAATCAAATTTGCATCTTGACCTTTGATAAATCTGCCCCTATATGTCTTATGACACAGTGGGGTTAATTTATTAACACTGGGCAAATTTGCCAATGGGCAGTAACCTATGGCAACCAGTCAAATTGTTGCATTCATTGTTCTTCCTGCATCTAGCTGAGAAAAGCCAATCACTGATTGGTTGCTATAGGTTACTGCCCATGGGCAAATTTGCCCAGTGTTGATAAATGAGCCCATTGTGTTTTGAATTCACCATAACATGAAGCCTAAGATGAGGTGATCATGAGATGCTCAATAACTTACAATAGGTTATTCTTTTACTGCCTTGGAATTATAAGGCTCAGTTACAAATAAAGGTTGTAATTAAGAGTTGCAACTTACCTCATCTCTCAGGATGGAATGAGAGATCTCTTCTAATATAGATGCTGACAGCTTGGAGCTTTCATAGCTTTGTGGTAGATTATTATTAATCCCATTCATGTGACTTTCAGACATCTTGAATTAAACGAGATGACACAATACATTTTAAAATAAATTTAAACTCCATTTGCTTATGAGTTATTTAATATATTTCTTTAGAACACAAACCCTGAGGGCCCGAAATTTTGCTTTGAGGCATTACAAACCACTAAGGGGCATATTTCTTAACACTGGAGACATAGCAACCAATCAGCAATTAGATTTGGACGGTCACTTAAAAGTTAGAGAACAAAAGTAAAAATCTGATTGCTTACAAATGGCAACATGATGTTGATGGGATGTAATGTTTGTCTCCAATGTTAATAGATACACCCCTAATTGTAGAAAGGCACCTTGCACATCAGTCTTTCTAATGAGGCTTTTAGTAACTGTCTTGCCTCAACCTGAGAAAGGGAAAAATGTACAACAAAGTCTACATCTACTGACTGATGGCATGCTGCTAGGTGTAAGATTAGAATAGAAATCTACGTTTTCTATTATTTTTCTTACACTAAACAGGACAAAGCATACAATTCAATGAAAAGTCACATTCTGCTTCCTCTTCATACAAGATTCTCAGTGGACTAGTAATTTGTTTTGATTGTGCTCGTATGAACAGGAAGCACTTGTAGAATGTGGCTTTACTTCCAGTTTTAGTGTTTGCCATGTGCATTGAAAAAAAACAAAATAAATAGTAACAATAACCATTATCAATGCTGAACATGCCATTGGTCCTTATTTTGATTTTTTTGTGCTATTTTTAAATGATGTAGCTTTTTCTTCAGGAGTTTCAGCAGCTATTTGATTGCTCATATTAAACAGGGAATAGGGGATACATTATTTTTTAGTTTCCGTGAATCATATGACACATACATTACTAAGCATTGTTTATAAGAATATACAGGATATTCCTGGCTCTTGTGTATAACATATATATATATATAAATAAAGATAACTCATGAGACTTAAATTATCTGCAATGTAATTAAATCAATGTTTCAGATCTAAGGTGGCCATACAGGTTAAGATCTGCTTGTTTGGCGAGGTCACTAAGTGAGCGGATCTTCTCTCGATATCCCCAGGGGACCTGGGGACAAACGATCGAATTATAACAACAGCAATGGGCGCAGTCAGTTCTTTTAACCTGCCTGATCGACATCTGGCCAATTTCAGGCCAGATAATGGTCAAGCCATGCCCGTAGTTGCTGCTCCTACACAGGCCGATAAGCTGTCGAATTGGTCTAAGGGACAGATATCGGCAGCTACAATCGGCCCGTGTATGGCCATCTCTACACAGAGGACCTTTATCAAGACATCACAAACAGTTCCACAAGCAAACTGAAATAGTCAGTGGTGGCTGAAAACTGACACCAAGGACCCAGTCCTTTGACATAATAGGTGTAAAGTGTACACTGTAGATTACATCACTGTGTGTAGATTGTTAAAATGATGATCAAAGGGATCGTTTTGAATATACTCATTGTTATTTTACCTACTCGAATCTCCCTTTGATCATCAGCTTAACAATCTACACCTATTATATTATGGGACTAGGTCCTTGGTGTCTATTTTCAGCCACTACTGACTATTTCAGTTTGGGGAACTGTTTGTGATGTTTTGGTAAAGGTCCTCTGTGTAGGACTGAAACATTACATTTTTGCACATAATTTAAGTCCAATAAGTGCTCTGTATTCTACATGCTGGGCCTTTCTTGCCTTTAAGGGCTCTGGTACACGGGGAGATTAGTCACCCGCGGCAAAACTCCCTGCTCGCGGGCGACTAATCTCCCCGAGTTGCCTTCCCCCTGCCATCCCACCGGCGAACATGTAAGTCGCCGGCGGGATGGCAGACGCGGCGGCGCGATATCGGGAAATCGCCGAAAAAGAGATTAGTCGCCCGCCAGCAGGGAGTTTTGCCGCGGGCGACTAATCTCCCCGTGTACCAGAGCCCTAAGTGTGCTGCCTTTCAAATTCTCTTTCTCTCTCTCTCTCTCTCTATATATTTATATAGTCTGAAAGTTCAAGCACACCAAACAAAAAAGCATTAAACCTGGGTGCTATCCAAGCTTAGTAATACACAAAATCAAAATATAGATGCACACCAGGTATATTTAGTAAGAAACTTCGGCCTGTGGGGACCAAAACGTTGGCCTGTTTTCTTTTTAATGATACTAATTAAAAGTTAAGTTTTTTTCTTACTAAAAATACCTGGTGTGCATCTATATTTTGATTTTGTATATATATATATATAAAATATATACTGTAGAAATAACCAACAACACCGAGATCTCTTGTGAAAAAAATGTGTATTTTTAAAACAGCATAAACATTGGGATTATATCCTCATATATTGCATTACAAGTTAAAATAGAATTTAATTTAAAATTTAGTATGCTTTCCTTAAAAACTCTATTGATTTCAGCAGTGTCATTGGCTAACTGTGGTTGATGAGCTGTGCTCGAATGCATTCCCAGTTGTTCAGTCAGAGCTCTGTATAGATGTCCTCCTTTGTGAGATGCACTGACTTTGCCAGTGCTTTAATTTCACAGTCAGTTTGCATTGGGCAGCAAGGGATCTGATCATCTATAAATTTACTTGGATTTTAATGTGATTAACTTGATTCTGCTTTTTAAACATTTTGCCTCTTTATGGCTAGAAACAAAAGTGACTGTCATATTTAAAATTCATTTATATTGACCCTTGGGGTTAAGATGAAAAATCTCAAATGAATACAAATATCAAGTTTCAAGAGATTCTGAAGGATAGAAAAACGTTAGCACTATACCTTCTGACTTAATAAGCATTCAATAACACTGCCACAAATTCATCAAAAGTCCACTACAGTGTACATGGGGCCTAGAGGTTTTTCTTCTGGTTCCCTACAAGTTATGCACCCCATGTATTCATCAGCAGCTGGGCACCCCTCTCTTATAATACCTTAGTCTGGCCAGCAAAGTTCTGTTTGGATCATGGTGATGCCATAATGTCACAATGTGGCATGGAAGTGCATGGCCGGGATAAACACCAAGGGCTCAGATGGTAGGGTGCTTGTGGCAAAGAGAAGAATAGATAGAGTACAGTTGCTGCCAGCAGCCAAATAAGACCAGTGAATATGCCAGTCAGCACATTAGGATGCTATCTGAGCCATTAGACCATTGGATCAATATGGATGTGTTGCTGTTTTGTCAGCCATTCATAAAAGCTGTGCCACTGTTCTTTAATCATACTGAAGCCTGCACTGCAGTGCAACACACTTTTCAAATCAGATGTCTATGTCTTAAAAACTTATATCACTTATTCTCACTCATAAAATCTGCCTCACTTACTATTTTAATGACTGGACCACATGTATTAAGTTTAGATCTTGATAAAGGGCACATGCTAAAGCACATGAGTCTACAGTACAGAAGGACTTACCTCATCTGTAACACAGTCAGTACTCCCCAAAGTGGAAACTACAGGCCACGGATTGTGGTCCACACTAACTTTGCTTGAGTAAACATTTTCACTCTAAAAATAGACAAATTATTATACAAAAAAAATACATGAGGTAGTATACAACTTAATTTAAATAACATCCATCCACACACTTGTTGCTGGTGGCAGGCAACATAAAGATTTGCTCTGGCTATGGAAACTTGATATTCTAAACTGATGTATGTAAATGTTTTAAATCTTTCTCTAATTAATATATGACTTTCCTTTATATTAGATGCCAGTAAGATTATGCTAATGTTAATTCAATGAGCAGAGCACTATACTGAAAGAGAACTGCCATGATATCAAATTTTGATAAACAGAAAAAAAACAAGGAATAGACAAAGTAACATGTGCTTTATTGACTACAGAAAGTCATTTGATTGTGTTGACATGTAAATTATGTCCTCAAGAATACAGGCATCACACACTGTGTCCTGGATAAACAAGGCATGGTAACAAGAAAGAGAGTTTAGAACATAGGGGGCTAATTTTTCAAGATTTCAACCAATCAGGTCTTTGCTTTCATCTTCTGTAAGTAGACTTTTCAAAACTTATTGCTGATTGGTTGCTTTGGGCAACTGCACTGGTCCTATTTAGTACCTAGGATTCACTAATAATACAGCCATTTGGTGGAAACTTTTACAAGAAATATCACCTAGAGAAAGGGAAGCAGGAAAGGCATGCCACAAACAGGTCGGCAGTAACTCTTCTGTACGATAGTTCATGCATTTAACTGCAGGTTCCACAGAAGCAGAGATCTCTTACATAGGAAAGCATTATAGATATACTGTATAACAGTACTAATTCACCACACTGATACACTCTGTCGATAATACACTAATAGAGACTCACACACACAGCAAATCTTAACAAATGGTTTGGCCTTTTTAAGGTGTATGCTTACACTTACTTACCTCTTTATTATCAATATCAGGGGGGCTGTAGTTCTGTGATGTATATTCCCCAGAAGACCTTATCATTTTTAACAAGACTGCAATGCAGGATGCCAGTGAACTAGGAAAGCTTAGCATAGAACGTAGCTCATTTGTATGCCAGGCTGTAAACTCTATGAAATTCCCATCCTTCATCCTGTGGCCCCAGCTTTCAACCCAGTCCTCCTTACGTATGTGCCATGTATTCAAAAAGTATTGGAAGAAACCTTTAGTAGCTGCTCTTTCCAGCTCTTTAAAATATATGTTGTAAAGCGAAGATGTTTGAGAATGAACTAAATTATAAATGATTTGCTTCAACTCCTCCTGAGTGGCCGGGTCTTCCATTCTCATCTGGTAACATAATGTATCTAGAGCATGTGTTTGACTCATACGCACACAGCAGGAAGGTAGAAGATCCTGAATAAGATCAAGCTGGGTCAGATCTGTCTGAAGTACCATCCCTTCAAGTCTTTCCTTTATTTGAGGAATGCTTTGGATAAGGGAAACCACAAGAGACACGACAGGAGCAGCACATTCCTTCCTTGTGATCAAGTATGCAACCTCTCTGCCATTACTGTTGTCATCTTCACAAAGCACCGTGTACAGGTCAAAATTTTCATTAAGAGTTAGCGACTGACCCAAAAAGAGTAGTGACGAGAACGCTTCCAGTAAATGCTTTGAATGTGATACCATGATAAACACACTCTCTAGAGCCAGCGTTTCTGAACAAAATGATAACTTCAGCTTGACTTTGGGATCTTCTAAGAACAGAAAGTCAAGTTCTTTGAGCAGATCCAGAGTATCATTTTCTAGAAACATACTCCAGTTCAGGATATCCTTAAGATGCTGTTGAGTGACAAAACAGTTTCCAACACTGCTGGTCAGTGAAGCAAACCGGGGCCATGATGAGAGTCGACAGTACTGAAAGTAAGCACCAAATTCTTCTTGGTCTATTGTGTGATTATGCAGATGTTGTGAATGATTAATCTCTAGACAATTCTTCTCTTCCATATGCCTCACAGTAAGGAAAACTGGGCAAGATGAATTGGTTGTGCTGGTGGAAATACATAAAAAAAAATGTAAGCAAAAATTTTTCAAAAAGTCCTCACAAAAGTCATGTTGGTTCATTTAGCACACCCAACCCTTCCACAAACCAGAATTAGTTTGTTGGCCATTCTCAACCCAGGATGGTGGGCATGACAAACCTTTACTGAAAATGCTAGAAGATGAGTAGAAAGTTACAAATTGGGGGGCACTTTTAGAAAAAAAAATGACAGGGTTATATATTTGATAACAGAAAGATAAGTAACCGAAAAGAAGGTGAGATATTGGAGCTACTTTATGCAGCCGTGAGTGCTGCACATACTGATGCTATACTTTAAAAGTAGTTGTGCTTAAACATGTGCCTATTCATTTAATGAATAAAGACAGGAACAGGGAATTTTCATTCTTCAGCAAACAGAATATATATAAAATAGATATCAGAAGAACCACTAGTGACCAAAAAAGGGCTAATACCAAGTATAAACTTCTAATATTCCACAATCATTACAAATGATTTATTTCAATCCATTAAAAACATTAAAACCCCTTTTGAATAGCCTTAACGCGTTTCATGCTTACCCAGCACTTAATCATAGGCTCCAAAACAGGTAAGCATGAAACACATTAGGCTATTTATATGGGGTACGTACAAAACACGTTAAGCATAAAATGCGTTAGGCTATTCATATGGGGTACCAGCCCGTGGTATTAGGTAAGCGATTACAATCACTGGGGGGTGCCTAAAATTTTGGCACCCCCAGTGATATTTACCTTTCCTTCTCCTTTAAAGAAAACAAAGGAACCTATTTCCAGCCAACTGCAGTAGCTACTAATATCCTCTGGGGCACACGTTTTGACAACTAGGCCACATAGCATAGCTTTATTGGATTAAGTTAATTCTTGTTAGAAGCCTGCAACTATAGTGCTGGTTTAGTGAGCTTGTGTTAGACATGGGAAGCTTTGGATTTCTCTATTTAGGAACAGTCTCAAGAACATCTTTAAAGCTACTGTAAAATAAAATGTTACTGTGTAAATATACAATGCCGGACATTACCTTAACTTATCTCTGTGTTGCAGCCATTCACCAGTTCCCTTGCACACAAATTGAACTAGCTGGTATCGCAGGTGCTTCAGATCATCCTCTGCCACATTCTCCAAGGGAAGAACACTTGTTATCTTAAACAGGGTTTTTTTTTCTTCACACCAGGAATCAAAAAACTCACTGAATTCATTCCAGCTTTGGAAAATCATGCCATTGAGATCAGAAGACTTAATGGTTAGCTAAAAACACATAGATTATACAGGTAAGTAGGAGTTTGATTGAATCTTTATGCATTCCAACTGTAAAATCATTGTAAGAGTTGTAATGTTTTGGTGACAGAATGGTTTGTAAATGAGGGGTCCTGCGTGCCACTATACTAAGGCTTAGTTATGTCAATGCTGTCTTGTTGGCTGCCCTGATTCCACCAAAAAACTGCTACACTGAAACCTAGAATGTAACAGTTAAAGGAACAGTAACACCAAAATATGAAAGCGTTTTAAAGTAATTGAAATATAATGTACTGTGGCCCTGCACTGGTAAAACTGGGGTGATTGCTTCAGGAACTCTACTATAGTTTATATAAATAAGCTGCTGTGTAGCCATGGGGGCAGCCATTCAAGCTGGAAAAAAGGAGAAAAGGCACAGGTTACATAGCAGATAACAGATAAGACACCATTGTATTCTAAAGGGTTTATCTGTTAGCTGCTATATAACCTGTGCCTTTTCTTCTTTTAAATGGCTGCCCCCATGGCTACACACCAGGGTTTATATAAACTCTAGTAATGTTTATGAAGCAAACACAAAACTTTTACCAGTGCAGGGCAGCAGTACATTATAGTTTAATTTTTTTGAAATATATACATTTTTTGGTGTTACTGTTCCTTTAATCTGTAGTTTGTATATTTGCATTGACATTATAAGAGAAAATGCAACACACTTGTAAACTAAGCAGAACTACTTGTCAAAACATAGCAGTAATGCAAGATCTATGATTACTTAGCCCAAATGAGCCCAGGACAACAATTTTGCTCACTTAATTACCTTAATCTTAATTGCCTTTTACATTTGGTTACATTTCTGTCAGTGATCAGTCAATTTCTCTGGCAAAGTACTGAGGCTTCTGACCATGGAAAACTTTGATATGATGCATAAAAAGGGGTGGTTAACCTTTAAGTTAACTTTTAGTATGTTATAGAATGGCAATTCTAAGCAACTTTTTAATTGGTCTTCATTATTTATTTGTTATAGTTTTTGAATTATTTGCCTTCTTCAAACCATTTGCAGTTTTTTCATGGCAGCAGAACTATTGCTCTAATAGGCTACAGTTTTATTGTTATTGTTACTTTTTGTAACTTTCTTTTCTGTTCAGGTCCTCTCTTATTTATATATCAGTCTCTCATCTCAACCACTCCCTGGTTGCTAAGGTAACTTGGACCCTTGCAACCAAATAGCCGCCAAAACTTCAAACTAGAAGCTCCTGAACTAAAACTAAAATAACTTAAAAAACTACAAATAATGAAAAATGAAGACCAAATGCAAATTGTCTCAGAATATTACTCTCTACACCATACTAAAAGTTAACTCAAAGGTGAATTTAAGGGAATAATGGGGCTTATTTATAAGTGCCACATTGTGCAATCCCAACACACAGTTTTGCACCCATAAAGCTTTGTGGGTACTTAATACCACAGTTGCTGCATTTTCTCAGCATATACATAACATGAAAGCACATCCCTATATTGCCACACCTTTAACAATGTTTTTCTTAGCATTACAAATCAATTGAAAAACTAAGGGAGCAATTATGCTTTATAGTATCTTGTGTTACAAGATTTGTTACATAAATAAGGCACTATAACTACAGTAGTGATGTAAGGTCAGGAAATGCTCAACCCGCACCCAACCGTAACCTGAAAAATGTTGCCACTGTAGGACCCGCACCCAACCTGTACCTGCTTCTTTTCCCTCTGTCAGCAACTGCACACACCTTAGGTTCTAGGAGTTCGTTATCATTCTTTGAAAACAGTATTTAACAATGCAAAGAAGCAGCACCCATAGTGGTCATCAACAGAACTCATTTCACTATTGCTTGTTGTCCATGCCTCAGTCAAGGCAAGAAAAATCCTAACTCCAAGTATATGAATAAATGCATTTATACAAACAATGAATAATTCAATCAGGTATTTGTTTTGACATTAAAATTAACAACTTAATTAATAAAGGCATATAGTTCACGAACACTTTAATTAGATATGTATATTATCCCTTTAAAGGAGGAGGAAAGGTAAAAACTAAGTAAGCTTTATCAGAAAGGTCTATGTAAATGCTGCACTGAGTCCTCTATCAAAAGAAACACAGGATTTCTTGTCTCTTTTTTTGTAAACATTATGTTCCAGTGTCTGACTTTCTCTCTCAGAAACATCCTTAATTTCCGTGGCGAGAGTCTGTGCAGTTCTCTGCTCTCTCACCAGAATGCTAAGAACTCCATCCCCCCTCCCTTAGGAATGTGTGATCTGAGCTAAAACGTTTAGACTGCAGGCAGCTGCTATCTTAAGCAAACGGAGAAAGCTTCTTAAGCTGTTTACTCAGGTATGGTAATGGTTTCTGCAGAATAAATATATTGTTATAGGTGGAATTAATGTGACAAATATATTGGCAGTAAAATGCCCAAATTACTTTCCTTCTCCTTTAAAGTAAAAAATTGATGCAAAATATTTGCTTACATACTAATAAATGTCCATTCATCTTCTCCCATTAGCACTGCTAAGTAACTGTCATTATCACAGTTACTCTGAATTTTAAAATGTACCTTAAATGTACATAAAATTGTACATAAAATTATTATTTTGGACTATTACCTTTTCATTGTTAGCATCTGAAATTTCCATTAGTACAGGTCCTTCATCATAATCATCATCATCATCATCAACAGTTGCATTGTTATCACTGTCCACTAACACCTTTACAATAGCTTGGATGGAAGATCCTAGTGAACCTTTAGTAATCACTATAGGCTTCAACTCTTCTTCCTGTCTGGCTGCACACTCCAGGAAGTGTTCTTCTTTTATGCCATGACACCAGTCTTCCTTACAACAGTTCCAGTTTTGCAGAAAGTATTGAAGAAAGTGATCTGAAGAGGATTGTTTAAGATCTGTAAAGTAGGTGGAGTAAAGTTCAGAGGAGTTTTGATATTTGATTAAATTACAGAGCAAGCCTTTTACCTTCTCCTCGTTTGAAGGTTCGTGTTCTTTTAGATGATGATGTAGGACCTCAAGCATGTATGCTGGACTTATGTGCACAGAGCAAGAAGGTACAAGATCACGCACAGAATTCATCTTTGTAATATCTGCTTGCAGCAAAATGGAATTAATATTCAGCTCAGGAATGCTCTGAAGAATAGACTCTACCATCTTACAGAATGGGGCTGGATTTCCTTTATGGGTGAAAAAATAAGCAAAAATGCTACTCGTGTTATCATTATCCTCACACATTGCTGTGTATAGTTCATAGTTATCAAAAAAAGCCAGGGGCCTGGCAATAAAGAGGACAGAAGGAAATTTCTGTATTAAGGAACCCATTTGAGAAGTCATGAGAAACACATAATCAATTTGCATTACTTCTGGCGTAAATCGTAGCCTTACTTTAGCCAATGGGTCCTTAGACAAAAGTGTCCTTAGTGATTGAAGAAGATCCAAAATCGAACTTTCTAATATTTTCTTCCAGTACATCAAATCTTTTATGTCCTGTGGAGTAATGAATTTCTGAGCCATATTACTGGCCAGGGTGGAGAAGCGCATGTAGGAGGATAGGCTACAGAGATTGAAAAAGTTTGTGAATTTTTGAAAGTCTGTTTTGTGATTGTGATCCGTTTGTGCATGTGTCACCACCAGGCAGCTGTCTTCCTTACAAAATTGCAAGAACACAGAAGCTGGGCAAGACAATTGGTCGGTTTTTCTATAAATGTGAAAATAAGGAAGAAATATAAATAGTTTGCTGAAAAGTTTTAGATGAAAATGATTTAACATTTTGATGGAAATCTAAATTTGTTATTAAAATACAATATCAACTCAATCTAGCTTACTGTATAGTATGGACATGTCCACTTATATGCCGATACTGGAAAATGGTTAATAGACATAAATGTGGAGACTTCACCCCATCCTCCAATTCTGTCCCCTGAAAAATGCTTGCTAGGGCCTAGCAATGTCTGTGATTTATTTGTGGGCAAGAGGTTATCCATCTATTGCCCTAGTTTCATATGCATCTTGTGATTGTGTAAAGGTAATGTCCCATAGGGAGATTATTTGCCCACGATAAATCTGTACTACCGTGACAAGCCTTTCCAATGACAATAAAGGGAATTGCTAGTGGAAAGGCCTATGCATCGCTATGGTTTTCCGAAGTTGTGCAAAGTTGCCTGCAGGAGGAAACATTGCATGACTTCGGAAAACCGAAGCAATGCATAGGCCTTTCTACCAGCGATTCCCTTTGTTGCCGGTGGAAAGGCTTTTCAGGGGGGAATAGTCGCCCACGGTAGCAGAGATCTATTGCAAGAGACTAATTTCTTTGTGGGACATTACCCAAATGTTTAAATGCTGTGATTGTATTGCATTATTGCGTTATACCCTCACCTTCCCTTCCCCCATTCTTACTTTCTGTATCCCTATCCCCTTATATTAAAAGAAATAAAAAGGGTAACTGAAACCCCAATAGGTTAATTTCTTGTAAACAAAGTTGTAGTCATGCAGGACTTATGGGTAATGAGCTAATTATGCCCCTTTTTTATTATCATTGGTCTGTGATACTCTACTAGGGTTTAATTAAAAGCTACCAACATTCTTAAAAATCTGAACAAGTCAATATCAGTAGAAGACTGCATTTTCCCAACATGATAACCTTACTAAATATTAGGGTATATTTTCTCTTCATAATGTGTATCCAGTTAATCCTTTTCTACATTCTTATGATAGGCCCGTGGGTTTCCACAAGCCCACCCCTTTACTAATGTGCCATTTTACAGGTGCTAGAAAGCTTTAGGAATCCTGTAGTTATGCTTGGTCTATTGGGCCTCCATTTGTGCTCTCTTGAACTCCATTGCATACAAGGCTCATACAATTATGCTCTATCAGACGGAAGCTCTTTATCATCTATTAGTGCCCACAGCATTTGCTCCCACCATTAATAAATAAGTGCCTCTTGATTCTTGAAAAGAAAAGTTAACATATAATAGCCAGCGATACTGTACTTGTGCAACCAACTCTGCCTTCCAGTAAAAACCAGGTGATACAGCTGATTGTAATAATTTAAAGATGCAATAACCTTAGAATGACCAATCTCTCAGAGGCTTTAGATCCTCTTTGGGAGGGTGGGAGACATTTTATCCGGAGAAACAATACTTTTCTTTAAACCGTAGATGGTTCAAAATTGTATAATTTTATTGTTAATATTTAAGGCTTATACAAAACTGAGTGGATTAAATTGAAAAACAGATATTATGTAAATAAAATGAAAGACAATAAGCGAGGTGGGAGAACGGAAGAACAGAAATAATACAAATGGGAAGAAAGTGAGATTTTTGAAGAGAAACAATGAAAACAATGATGCAGTAAAGAAAAAGATCACACAAAGCAAAGTGAAAAAAGACATTTTTCCTGATTACAAATGCCTCACTGTTGTTTATAACATAATTAAACCTTAAAGGAGAAGGAAAGGTAAAAACTAATAAAGCTTTATCAGAAAGGTCTATGTAAATACAGCAATAAGCACTCACAGAAACACTGTACTGAGTTCTCTATCAAAAGAAACACAGGATTTCTTGTCTCTGTTTTTGTAAACATCTTCTTTGGTATCAGACTGTCTCTCTGAGAAAAATCCTTCATTCCCGGGGCCGGAGTCTGGGCAGTTCTCTCCTCTCTCCTGCTCCCCCCTCCATTAGGAAAGTGTGATCTGAGCTAGAGCTTCTAGTGTGATCTGAGCTGAGGGAGCTTCTACTTTACTCAGGTATAGTAATGTTTTCTGCAAAATAAATATAGTTTTCTAGGTGGCACTAATATGGTGAATTTATTGGCAGTAAAATTCCAAAATGACTTGCCTTCTCCTTTAAAGACTAAGCTCAGGTAATTGATAAATAATAATAACCTAGCCCAGACAACTTAGTTTTTATTACCTAGATCAGTGCTGTCCAACTTATTACATGTAGCGGGCTCAATATTTCTTACACAGCATGTCCAAGGCCTGGATTAAATTAAAATAATGATGTCATACAGTGAAGTCTGGAGCCTTTGAGCAGACTGGGTGCCTTAAAAATCCTTTGGAGAGCCACATCCAGCCTGTGGGCCTCCAGTTGGACAGCCCTGACCTAGATCATGATCATACCTAATCATAGCATTAAATTCCAAGGTTCCCAATAGCAAGATATGGGGTACTGTTGATACCCCACATTGGGTGGTGCTGACCACAAACCTCTCAGCAAATATTGCTGGTGTGTGTAAATATCTGGATATTCTAGCGAACATTGGCCATTCAATGAATTGTATTTTTAGCAAAGATAGGATTTATACAGCAACAAATACTGTGGTTATTGAACAGTACCTTACACTAGTATTTCCCTAATGCAGAAGGAGACCTGTAGAGCTATGAAAGGCTCTTTATCTGTTGAGGGTAAAAGTTCTTTAGCACATCAGCCTGGAGGCTGGTTACAGTTTGTGTAACTTTACCTTTATATAAATACAGATTTTGTGGGCATGTTGTGATTTCCATCAATTTATTAAGGCAACCATAAAAGCTAAATCAATCATAAAGCTAAAGCAACCATAAATCTGCTCCTTAGGGAGCCATTTACTAACAGTCAGATTTTTTTTTTAATTTACAATTTAGACTTTTTAGCACTAAAAGTTGCGGGAAAAAAGTCGCAACTTTTCCAGGAGAAAAATAATGTCCAAATAATAGGCCAAGATCAAAACCAGGGACTGCAGAAACAAGAGCAGGGTAGGAACTTACTCAGACAGGATACTCGGACGGCTAGGAAAAAGCAGGAAGGCTAATGATCCAGCACAGGTTGTTTTTTTCCTTTTTTTATCCTGCTTTCCATTTGACAGTCTATACAAGTTACCAAACAAGTGTAAATTTCGTGCTCAGGCCATCTCAGCTTGTATGAGCTTCTCCGCCAAGGTGAGCCTTCCACTGTATCCAAACTACATGCACCTTCCCCCATGCTCCATATAGCCATGAATGTAACACTGATCATTATATTTAAGAACCTTTTATACAGTTACTTCATAAAGGTGGAGTCCCTACTTTAGGTATCTATAATTGGCATATAACTCTGTTTCTGTTAATATTTAAAAAGAGCATTGTTTCATTTGCCTACAGGCTTTGTGCCAATTAAAAACTCAATCAGACTTTGTCCTATACACATTTTATTTAATCTCTTTTGACTTAGTAATATACTTTAGGAACTTTCAGTAATATGTAAAGAGTTCTTCACAGTAAGAGTAGAGGCATTATGGCATTCACATAATTGACTCAATTCCTTCAAAAAATGGATTAGAAGTCATTTTCTGGATTAACATTCATGTGCTGGACAAGAAGAATGTAGCCCAAACAAACAAACAAACAAAAACCCAACAGGCAACACTCAACAAGGAAAGATGGGTCACATGTTTTATTTGAGAATCTGAAGGTAAAAGTTACAAAATACTTTCTTAAATAAATAAATAATAAATTCTTCTGTTCAGCTTGAACTTTAACTGCTAGACAGATCCATGCTGACCTTTGGGCACAAGATGCAACAGTTGTAATTGGTGCTGTCCATCGACAATGAAGCTCTTGATCTTGAAATTGCCAAATCAGAGATAAGCGAGTGATGGACTAACATTATGAAAGCTTTTAAAAGTTGAATTGTATCATAAAGCAGGCTGAAATTTGAACTATATTTTTTTTATTGAATGAATTTAAACATTTTTGCAAATTTTTGTTAGCAAATAGTATTTCATATATGAAAACCGTTTATTCAATAAAACATTCTACTTTGCGCCTTTACCGATTTGCTAGCATGGTTCTTTTAATTCATACCTCAGTTTAGGTTTTTTTTCTGCCAAACCTTACCTTTGCGTGTCTGTGTCTTTATCCATCTCATCTGGTAATGGCCGACATTCAAGTCGAACATTTTGAAATTTGTAGATCTCAGCCCTCTTATCAGTGTTTTCAAAGTAACTTGCACTGCTAACTTTATAACATGCTTTTTTCTTTTCACACAAGTCATCAAAGTATTTGCAAAACTGATTCCAAGAAGTAAATTTCTTCCCAACGAGGTCATAATCCATGTCCTTTCCCTTAAGAGAAATAGCAGCTCACATAGGTAAACAATGAAAAGTTGGTCTACATTCATTATGACTGCTATGTTTGCAATTCCATTTTTAGAAAAGATCTGCAAATTCCCACTTCCTTGTCTAAGAGGCACATCTACCTTTACCAACCTGACCGCAAAACGGCTAGAAATGGTGTCATATACTGATCTTACTGCACCAGCTTAAAGGTTTATCATCTCTATGATCTAGTAATGATAGACCTTCAAAGTTCAGCACAGCAGCAAACCTTTTTGTTAAGCTTGTTAGGGACAATCAAATGCCTAGTGTGCTATGGGCAGCGGTTGAGAAGCTAAGTCACAAATCATCAAGCAGAAAATGAGGATTACCTGATTCTACAGGGCTGATTATTAGATTATGATGCTAATAAAGGGCTGTTATTGCCTTTGGTTGGTACAGAAGCTTTAGTTCCCGGGCCCGGGCCTAGGGCGGCCAAGATCGGTTGCTCGCACACCCACTGGCTGCCCTCTAGAGATAACACTAGAGCAGAGCCAGCAGGAGGAAGCTAGAGCAACAGAAGAGGGTGATGGTGGCTTGGGGAAGAGGTGCGAGCAGCAGAGGGAGGAGGTGTGATTGGTAAAGGGGGTGCGAGCGGCAGGGGGGGCGGCAAAAATTTAAATCCAGCCCTGGAAAGATCAGCTCATTTACAGTATTTGGACACCAAAAATTTCCAGCAATAACTATGGTAGGGCAGGCCTTCTTTTAACTATAGGGTTAAGCATGCACGTATTTCAGAAAATACTGATTAATGGATCCACCTGGTGACAATTAAAAAAACATAAAAATTTATAGTACACAAAAGAAAAAAGGACAACAAAAAGAAAAGAAGGACAGTCTACATAATGTAAGGCACAAAGGTATAAAACGGCGTGAAAAGAAAAAATGGACCTGATACATTACTTTAGCTTCTTTGTCCAAATAAGCTGATCTTATAGTGTTTGGCCAGCTTTAGTATGCCCCTATGAGACTTAAGATAAAATGATCTTTGTATCTCTGGCTATCTTGTCCCAATTTTCCATATCACCTGCCACAGACCTTCTACTGGATTATAATCTTATTTAGGAGGCCAGCAGGGCGCCTGAGCTTGTGTCTGTTGTCTGAGGTTCTTTGTCACAGCTGAAACTGGCCCACGAGTTTACTCTCTCCATAGCTGGGACAAATCCCTGTGTTTTCTAATAGATGAAAGATACCATCAAACTAGAATATGGATTACCCTAGGCAAAATTCTCAATGAAGAAATAGTGCAAAATACCCCCTTAAATGTGTTCTTGTTTTGTCTACAAAGGAAATACTTGCATATTCCATGTTCATCTGTTCACTTTCAGACCATAACATTATCTTGTGTATATACAAGATCACAGATAAATAATCATTAATATGACAGTACAAATAAGAACTCTATATAAAAAATGAAAATAGGAAGGTAAAAATAACTGAAGCCAGCTGGTCACTAAACAACAAGAATTGCCATACGCATGAAATAAAGGAAAACCTAAACATTACTAAAAAGAAAATGATGACTTCTAAGCATACATTACCTCAGTGTTGACTGCAGAAGACACCAAGGAAGATGGCAGGCTGGAACTGTCTCTGCCTTTAATACTTTGCTCAGCAATCTGCAAGAATATAACTGCAATATGACATAGGGCAATGGATGGAGCCTGTACAATTAAAAGAAAAGAAACATAAAGGTGGCCTTAGTTGGGCCTACCTTACAGACATCTGGCCGAAAATCAGCCAAGTGTCAATTGGGCAGGTTTAAAAACTGATTTGGGATGAGGAGCACATCGGCACGTTGAAGTGGACCTCAGACGGCCTAACTGACCGATAGCTGGTCTAAAAAAGAAAAATAACCTAGCTAGATATTTTTTTAATTATTGGTTCAAGGGTCTCAAATTGCATTTTAAATGTTAGGTTTCAAAGAGACAGAACTGAATAAATTCAAGCGCACCGCTCATTTAAAAAAAGCCAGTCTTCCAATGGCCGACCTGTGAACGCAAACAGAAAGTTAGGAGAGAGTAGGCTTTTCAACTGGGATTTCCTTGTGATTTGATCAGCCTACAGCAGGGATCTTTTACTTTTACTTCTGAGCCACATTTAAATGTAAAAGGAGTTGGAGAGCAACACAAACATGCAAAAGGTTCATGGGGGTGCAAAATATAGGATGTGATTGGCTACTGGTAGCTGTATGTAGACTCATAGTCTACAGGAGGCTCTGTTTGGCATTATATCTGGTTTTCATGCAACTATAGCTTGTCTCCAAGTCAGTAATTCAAAAATAAGAACCTGCTTTGAGGCCACTGGGAGCAACATCCAAAGGGTTGCTGAGCAACATGTTGCTGGCGAGCTTCTGGTTGGGGATCACTGGCCTACAGTATATACTTTTGGACACCAAATACCGTAAATTTCCAGCAGTAACTATGGTAGGGCAGGCCTTCCTATATCTATAGAGTTAAGCATACATGTAGTTCAGAAAATACTGAATAATGAATCTACCTGGTGACAATTAAAAAACATGAAAATGTATGGCACACAAGGTAAAAAGAAAAGAAGGACAATCTACATAATGTAAGGCACAAAGGTATAAAAAGGGTGTGAAAAGAAAAATAGTAAAATGGACCTGATACATTACTTTAGCTTCTTCGTCACTGCAAGTTTCTCTGGTAACATGAATCAATTGAGCATCATCAAGAACAACTTTAAGGCATTGGCACAAAGATAGAGGATCCTTCAGTTTTGAAGTTAGCTCTCGCTGTTTGGCTTTCACACAGGAATACATGGGGGATTCTGCCACTGAATCACTAGCCCAGAGCTTCCTGCATTGGTGCCAGTTTTTATAGTAACACTGGAACACTGCTGGAGGGCTAGCCGCTGCCAGCTCAAAGAGGTGTTGACTGTAGAGATTAGGAGAACTGGTCTGAGCTAACATCTGGATAGAACTTCTGATTTGCGCTTGCAGGACAAAATCTAGATGGGAGCACTGTTCAAAGAGAATGTCCATGACCATCATCTTACAATATCTTGCTAAAGCATTCGGCAATATTGATTCAACGTTCATGCAACCTTGGATTCCTGGACTCACTGTTATTAACTTTAATAGCATTTGAAGGGATGCAATGCTCTGCACAAGAGATAATAGGATAAACTTGAATATATCAGAGGTATCTTCTTGTGCAATGCAGTATGCACATGTTGTCCACCTTTTGTCCTCTTGTTCACAAAACACAGTATACAAGCCAAAGGTTCCACCAATCAGGGGTAAACAATCCACAAACATGTGATCAGGAAATCTCTGCACCAGGTCTTGCATGCAGGATGTCATTATAAACACATGTTTCACCACATCTCCCTTTTCATTAAAAACCAACTTAATTTTTGCACCAGGATCAGCAATTAGAAATGCATTTAATTCACCCAGAACTTTATGATGATCTGACAATGAATCAGGATAAAAGGGGAGAAGATTCTTGATATCACTGTGTTCTAAAAACTTCTTGGAGACATCATCTGTGATCATAGCTAGCTGGCACTCTTGGGTGGCCTGCAATTGGTCCTGTGATGTCATATGGGTTGTGGGGATTGGCCAGTCATGGGTATGACAAAGGTTTCTTTCGGAAACAATCAGCCTGTCCATGTGAGGACTAAGTTTTAATTCGATCATTGCAGTACATTTATTCCTAGAAATAAAACAATAGGTAAATCATTGTGAACAACTGCATGTGTGCATGAATAACTGCAAGACAAGACATTTAGGATAAACTAGTTTTCATTTTAAAACCACAGGTTATTGTGTAGTAGTAAACTATAGCAGCCAACAGTTGACTGCAGTCGCTTCTTAAGATGTGTCAGAAAATATACTCCCATATTTCACCACAAAATATTTTCTAGATAGCAATTTTTTGCAAACCTCTAATGTTACATTTGATATAAAACAGAAACAAATTAAAAAACACTGATAATGCTTCCCCTTTAAATTAGTCTTTTCTTAAATAGGCCACAGAGTGCTCCATTCCTGAAGCATATGATGCCAACATTTCCTTACATACTGGGGGTTTACTCTCAGTGGATCCCTGTACCAATTGCTACTCATCTGGCATAACACATTGACAGCAGTAGGCTGAAAAGAAGAGAAAGAGGGCTACAATGGAATAGTGACTGAATAGAAGGCCTGTACATATGCACAAGGGCAAAAAGCAGCATCTGCTATTTGGAGTAAACAGAGCCCTGTGTGTATAAGTGGGTACTTACAGGCAGGTGCACCTAATCCACGGTTTTCTTGCTGCACCCCAACCTGATCCAGACGTCGGCTTTGTCCAAACTACAACCCTCTTTTACATTACATTACGTTTACAAGTGCCAAACCTATTTAAATAAAAGGAGGCCTGACTCTTAAAGTTATATGCTCTCCATGGCAGTGCATGTAATTTACCCTGTGGCTGTTTGCTCCCCCTGCATGGGTGTCACCTCAGAAGAGGTCCTCTCCTTGCCTCATGGCAGAAATGCCTCTAGTTACTGAACTCTCATAATAATCTACTGGACTGGCCTCAGGTAACATATAACTTGCTAGCTTAGCAGACTGGAACCTTTTAATGCATAGGCCCCATTGTGTCTCACCCAAGTAAACTGCAGCCTGTGGAGCAGAGATACATTGATGCATAAGATATTTATATTATATATGTGATGGCATGATGCAGAGCTTTAAAATTCTGGTACAAAATGATATATAAAGGCAATATAGGCTTAACATACACAGCCAAGCGTCTTGCAGAGTACCTTGGGCAGCTTCTACATCCCAGAATCACTCTGCTGTATCTTAAAGACTTTGCCACCTCTGGCCCATGTGGAAAATTTTCAATCTCACTTTTTTGAAGGAACACAGAATGACGAACTGCAAACATGGTCTTTTTTTCCTCACACCAGCCATCCAGGAAGGAACAGAAATCTTCCCAGCTGTAAAATTCAGTCCTCTCTAGGCCAGTCCCAGGGTTTTCCATGTGCTCCTATTCAAAAACAAAGTCCAGATATGTTGCCCAGGTGATACTATTACCAGCCACATTGCTGAGTACATTTTTATGTATGTTTATAACACAGCTTCCAACAATACAGTACATTATAATGCAAAGTAAACATAGCTTTGAGTCTTATATACAAAATCACCTGCACCCCATTACATTCCTAATGCCCAGGGCTTTATGCCCCTTGAAACATTTAACTGCATCTTAAATGCACTGAACTTCTATCAGTGGCTTCAAAAAGCTGGACAAGTGGCTGACAAGCAAAGAGCCATTACAGTTCATGCTGTTATTCCCCAAGTCTTGGTGTATTGCATAATAGGATTTGTATCCCTAATAATATCATAAACTTATTCAAATGGTCTTTCCTATTATTTCTCATTATATGCTCTTCTCAGACTATATCACTCTTTCTTTTTCAGTTTAAATAAACTGTACACTTTGTGTAGAAACTCATTATGCATAAACTCCCTTCACAAAATCTAAGAGTGACTATTTTATTAATTATTATGCATGCAAAGTGAAACTTGCAAACTGCATTATAATTATGTTCATTCCAAGTCACATACCTGTTAAATATGGCCTAGAATATCGGATGGATGGCTGGTCACAATATAAAGCCAACAGTTGGATGAACACTGGGTGCTCAAATCACCCAAACAGCAGCCAATTACATTTGTTATAACTAATATTGTGCATACTGGTTTATATTAAATATAGAAGTTACAGCAGGTAAAAGGTGGTTTGTTTCATAAACAGTGCTTCTCCTGAGTTCCTCTACAGCAGTGCTGTCCAACTTCTGTTGTACCGAGGGCCGGAATTTTTCCGACCTACGTGGTGGAGGGCCGATAATGGAAGCCAGTTTTGACCACTCCCCTTTTTGAAACTGCACCCACTTGAAACCACACCCATGTTATCACATGACCATACCCATATTAATGGTTGTAGTACAGCAAAAACCTGCCATACTCTGCCTGCCCTATCCTGCCTGTGTGTGCCATACTCTGCCTGCCCTACCCTGCCTGTGTGTGCCATACTCTGCCTTCCCTACCCTGCCTGTGTGTGCCATACTCTGCCTTCCCTACCCTGCCTGTGTGTGCCATACTCTGCCTGCCCTACCCTGCCTGTGTGTGCCATACTCTGCCTGCCCTACCCTGCCTGTGTGTGCCATACTCTGCCTGCCCTACCCTGCCTGTGTGTGCCATACTCTGCCTTCCCTACCCTGCCTGTGTGTGCCATACTCTGCCTTCCCTACCCTGCCTGTGTGTGCCATACTCTGCCTTCCCTACCCTGCCTGTGTGTGCCATACTCTGCCTTCCCTACCCTGCCTGTGTGCCATACTTTCACTGTGTGTGCCATTCTTGGCTGGTTTGTGCCATACTTGGCCTGTGTGTTCCATACTCTGCCTGCCCTACCCTGCCTGTGTGTGCCATACTCTGCCTTCCCTACCCTGCCTGCGTGTGCCATACTTTCACTGTGTTTGCCATTCTTGGCTGGTTTGTGCCATACTTGGCCTGTGTGTGCCATACTCTGCCTGTGTGTGCCATACTCTGCCTTCCCTACCCTGCCTGTGTGTGCCATACTCTGCTTGCCCTATGATGCCTGTGTGTATGGCACACACAGGCAGCCTACAGTGACACAATGCTGGCACTGCTCCTACAGTCTGCACAAAAAAACTATATATTAAAAAACTTTTTAATTGAAGTACCACCTCAGTATATGTTCTTTTTGTAGTGTGCAGGGATTATTTGTGGGTTTCTACTGCTCCTGAGGTGTGAACAGGGGAACAATGTGGGTGATTACAGCCTGAGCCTGAGGTGTGAACACTGCAGGGGGTGAACAATGCAGAGATTAAAAGGTGTGAACAACACAGGGGATTACATGTTTAAACAATACAGGGGGATTACAGCCTGAATCTGAGGTGAGAACCATGCAGGGGGCCAGTTAATCACAGTACTGATACCATTTAAAGCTTACACAAGAGTAAGCCATCAAAGCAGCCAGACAGGTGGGGGGCCACACAGAGGGGGGTCGCGGGCCACCAGTTGGACAGCACTGCTCTACAGGAAAAATAATTGCATAGATCAGTCTATCCCGTGAAGCTCTCCTTAAAACCCCCATGTGATTACTCTGTGGTACTTTCTGGCAGCTATTCCATGAAGCTCTCCTCACAACCCCCCCCCCATATGATCACTCTGTGGTACTTTCTGGCAGCTATTCCATGAAGCTCTCCTCACAACCCCCCCCCCATATGATCACTCTGTGGTACTTTCTGGCAGCTATTCCATGAAGCTCTCCTCACAACCACCCCCCCCCATATGATCACTCTGTGGTACTTTCTGGCAGCTATTCCATGAAGCTCTCCTCACAACCCCCCCCCATGTGATTACTCTGTGGTACTTTCTGGCAGCTATTCCATGAAGCTCTACTCACAACCCCCCCCCCCATATGATCACTCTGTGGTACTTTCTGGCAGCTATTCCATGAAGCTCTCCTCACAACACCCCCATGTGATTACTCTGTGGTACTTTCCGGCAGCTATTCCATGAAGCTCTCCTCACAACCTACACTTGATTACTCTGTGGTACTTTCCGGCAGCTATTCCATGAAGCTCTCCTCACAACCCCCCCCCCCGTGTGATTACTCTGTGGTACTTTCTGGCAGCTATTCCATGAAGCTCTCCTCACAAACCCCTATGTGATCACTCTATGGTGCTTTCTGCCAGCTATATCCTAAAGCTTTCCCCACAAACCCCACATTATCACTCCATGGGGCTTTCTGGAAGCTATCCCATAAAGCTCTCCTAAAAACTGCTGCAGTAGTAGTAATTAAAAGCTAAGCGCACAGAAAATATGATACATTTATAAAAATAAACATCTGTAAGAAAAATCTAAAGGTATCTTAAAAGATCTATATTGGATCAGTATCCAGGTAAACAACACTTACTGTATTTAGGTATCTCAGAGTGCCTGGATGAATTCCTTTACACATCCATCTCAGAGCCACATATTTTAGCTGTAACTTTTTTTGGCAATTCACAGTTCACTCTAAGGCTAATGTCAGACGAGGCGTATGGCGGAATTTTCAGCAACGCTTTTCTGCTTGCCAAAAATATCCGCCCTATGCCTCGTGTGGCATTAGCCTAAGAAAGCTTCCCTGCTCTCTTACACCTCAAAAGTACCCAGCACTAAACTCCTGACACTCCGTGTATAATAGTCGCCTCTTCCTACACTGCTGGGCAAACTCTGTGCAAGATGGCCATCACTCACAGCTTCGGTGCTGCTCTTCAAGCCTCTTAGTATTCTGCTATACAATATATTACATACACTGGATTAGTAACCATGGTGGCAAGGGGCAATTTTTCAACCTGCTATCATAAGGCTTCATTAGGCACAAAGCACAGTAACTTCAAGCCCTTTCATATACAATGTTTCTGCATAAACTAATAAGCCTAAAATACAATAAAATAAGGCTTGAATATTAAATATATCATTAGACACCTAAAATGGGTTAATTAAATATCACCAGATCTAATTACTTATTTATACCTGAAAGTTAAAGGGTATAATCACGTCTCTTGTGTTGTAACATCCTGTCACCCCCCCCCATGTAAACAAATCACAACCCTGCCAGACCTCAACTATGATGTTCTAAAAAATAGACAGACAAGATCCATCCTTGTGCCCAGATCCATCCTTGTGTCCTACATACAAGTTAGCACCCGGGCAGATTTAAAGATATATTTTTTAAATACTCCTACAGGAACTGACTTTTGCAAGTCAGTTCCTTGTTTAAAATATTCCTTTTTCCAGACCACCAAATTACAGAACTACAATGTAAACAATGAAACAAAATTGCCCCAATGAAATTACTCTCCACTCTTATGCTGATATAGTAGGAACATCAATATTTTTACTGTTCTGGCTCTCCTACAATAAACTAAAGCAACACATAGGTACAGGTAGATTTTTCCCAGCTAAATATCCTGACTGATTATATCATTAATGTAAAAGGACATCCAGGAGGCTTCTTTTTAAGGTTGACATTAGGGATGCACCAAATCCCGGATTTGGTTCGGGATTCAGAAGAATCCCGGCGTTTTCTTAAGGATTCGGTTTCGGACGGATCTGCGGTCCTGGCCGAACCAAATTAGCATATGTGAATTAGAATGCGGAAAGGGTTAAATTGGCAGTGAAAAGAAATTTTCGCCACAAGCAAACCTCTAATCAGCATATACTAATAAGGATTTGGATTCGGTTCGGGATTTGGGCACATCCTGCTGGGTGGGTTTAGAGGTTCGGCTGAACCCAAAAAGTGGGTTAGTGCATCCCTAGTTGACATTATTTACCTAAAATACACCAATCTATTAAGCTCATTATACAAAAATGTAAAGTCTATCACTGAAATTTCTCTCTCAGTAGCCTAAAATAATAACTTAAAACACATGTGAGATACTCTTATACAAGTACTGACATCCCATAACAACCTCTGGGCTTCTTCAATATAATCATATCTATTTAAAGGGGATGTAAAGTCGAAAATCATAATCTTTGTGTGTATTATTTAGACCAAATGAAATACATTTGCAATAACAACCCATTAAGAACTCTCTCTCTACCAGTTTTTAATTAGAAGCCTTTGCATTTTGCACCTTATGCTATTCCTCTAATGGGTTCTGATCACAGCTCCTGGAAACCTACAGGGCCAGCAGCCGTCCTGATATAAAAAAAGCAGGGATTGCTCTGTATCAAAAAGCACTTACTGTCCTATACCAGAAAAAAAAAAAATCACAGGCATTTTCTTACTGGATTGTCATTGGTCAGTTGCTGATAAGCGCAAGATAAGTGAAACTTGAACAGAGAGTGAAAGACACCCACCCCTTATTTTGCTGCTGACACTAAGGAATAGAGAGCTACAGTTAGCTGTGTTTTAAGGGCCCTGGCACACGGGGAGATTAGTCGCCCGCGCAAATCGCCGAAAAAGACCTGCGAGTCTTTTTCGGCGATTTCCTGAAATCGCCCCGCCGCGTCTGCCATCCCGCCGGCGACTTACATGTTCGCCAGTGGGATGGCAGGGGTAGGCAACTCGGGGAGATTAGTCGCCCGCGAACAGGGAGTTTTGCCGTGGGCGACTAATCTCCCCGTGTGCCAGAGCCCTAACTGTTTTGTATATAATTTTCTTAGAACAACATGTTTCCTATCTTAGGGCTATTTATAAACACTAAGTTAAAATTTTGACTGTACATCCCCTTTAATCAGATGATACCACCACCCTTATCCACTTGTTTCATCACAAGGTCCTCATTTTCTGCTGGACTATTAAGACCTTAAGCTCTACTAGACTTTTTTCAATAAATTAGTCTTAATCTTGTTCTTATGAGCCTGGTTTAGAGTCATTGTGAAAGCTTGCTACTCCACAGTCACATCTGCTCTCTGCTTGCTGATGCACCTTGGTCCTCCAATCATTACTGTTAATTATTTCTCTGAATACGTTCTGGATAATTCCATTTTGCCTGTTGTTTGGAATTGACTTACCAATATGTTTATCCCTAATGATCATTGGGCCATTAGACCATAAACAACATTTTTAAAAACTTAATTATAGCTTACATATTTCCCAGGACGGCTCCCATTGACTTCTACATGACCTCGCAAGCTTTGACATTCACGTTTTTTTATGCTTAATAAATATCCAAAACAAATGTTTTTTAAGTTATCATTCAAACTTTTTTTTTTTTTTTTAGCACAAAAAACCCTCAAATCGCAAAAAAATAGTAACATTGATAAGCCCCAAGAATCATAGCATGTCCATGCATATTGTAGAAGAGTGAAGATCCGGAAGGGCTATGTTTTCTGGGCTCGGAACAAGTCCCCTGCTGTCCTATGTTTGTATAGATGAGGGGATGGGTCCTTACAAATCTGGAGCCTTCAGGTTTTAGGCATAACTTTGTAATAACTATGTATATAGTGTAGGTTTGTACCTTATCTGTTCTTAATTAATTTGTTGTATCATTTATGTCTTTTATGTGTATGAACGGACTTGATGTTACTTAATCGGACCTTGTACCTTCAGGCACGAATATATAGCATGGCACACTACCCCTGACAAAGTGAGTTTTTTTTCCCCATGAAGCCGTGGGCATTCACAAAACATAGGGCTTAGCTGTCACACTGGGCAAATTTGCTTGTGGGGAGTAACCTATAGCAGCCAACCAGTGGTTGACTTTTTAGCCAGCTGCAGGTTGAACAATAAATCCAACAATTTGATTGGTTGCAATGTGTTATTGCAGGCAAATTTGCCCAGTGTTGATAAATAACCCCCTCCTTTTGGTTTTCAGCACCGATCTGCATAAGGAGTCTGGCCTGTATTTGCTAACCAGTGTGTTGTACCAAGATACTTATAGGTAGATACTTGGTACCATTTATATTTATGTAATTAAAGGTATTCTGCACTACATTCAGTTTCTTTCTGCATATATTGATATTTTGGATATGGATGGACTTTCTATACATACAGATTATAATTAAATAGTACTTTTTTGATACCCAGCCACTCCAAAACCTGGGATTGAATGTGTTAATGCTCAGGATGGGAATCCAGTAAAGCTATTTTATGACACCTTTCTGTGTGTTTAACCAATAAAGGATTGCACACAAATACTGCTTTTTGGTTCTGTTTTCACAACAAGACACCTTTGTGTTTTGTCCTTATAGATTTCCCTTTTAATGAATTTATCATATTGCACTATTGGTCTTTTCTGAATATTTTCCTATTAGTTACTGTTTCCTGAGTTTTTTGTCCCCAGTGCAACCTAGAATTATCCAGCACACCAGGCTCTCTGATCTTCTGAGTGCATGAAGCCTTATATGCTAACCTATATATAGAACATCCATTGGTCTAATTTAAAACCATTTACTTAGCCATACTGTATAGAACAAAAAATATTCTAAATATACATGGTCCAGAGAAATGCTGATATAGTACCACACAGAAGAGGGACCCCAGCGGCCATATACATACGCCAGTACTAGTGTGCATAACTGCCTAGGAGGTGTTGGAATGGCAAAACGAACAGAGCTTAGCGGTGTAAATGCTGCAGTATCGTGAACCCAACAATTTGATAACCATGACAAACTGCCTTACACACTTACACATCCCTCCCAATAAACCATAACAGTGCTCTCAGTGTGATTCAACGCCTGTAGCTTCTGCAACATTACTATGAAAAGGGGAGACTGAATTAAAACTTTTTACCTCTATACGGACTTAAGCTGACCATACACGTTAAGATTTTTAAAAGATCTTTTAGTTACATAGTTACATAGGGTTGAAAAAAGACCAGAGTCCATCAAGTTCAACCCATCCAAGTAAACCCAGCACACACAACCCACACCTACCAATCTATACACTCACATACATAAACTATATATATATATACAACCACTAATACTAACTGTAGATATTAGTATCACAATAGCCTTGGATATTCGGATTATTCAAGAACTCATCCAGGCCCCTCTTAAAGGCATTAACAGAATCTGCCATTACCACATCTCTAGGAAGGGCATTCCCCAACCTCACTGTGAAAAACCACCTACGCTGCTTCAAATGGAAGCTCCGTTCCTCTAATCTATAGGGGTGACCTCTGGTGCGTTGATTGTTTTTATGGGAAAAAAAGAACACCCTCTATCTGCCTATAATCCCCTCTAATGTACTTGTACAGAGTAATCATGTCCCCTCGCAAGCACCTCTTTTCCAGAGAAAACAACCCCAACAGTCTAACCTCATAGTTTAAATCTTCCATCCCCTTTACCAGTTTAGTTGCAGTCTCTGCACTCTCTCCAGCTCATTAATATCCTTCTTAAGGACTGGAGTTATCGTAGGACCAAGCTTATCCTGAAACAATCGCATAAAAGATTTGTCCATCAAGGAAGGTGATAATTTCAAGCGATATTGTCTAGATGAAGCTAGGAAAACTGCCTGCTTAGTCCTGCATACAATTCAGCTAATGAAGGCTTCCCTTTTAATATGCCCAGTTCTAGTAATTTAGCTACTGACACATGGGTCACTTGGTGAGGAAATTCAAAAGATACTTGAATATGTAAAGGTAAATAAAGGTCCAGGACCGGATGGGATTCATCCCAGGGTATTATCGAGCTTAGTGCTGTGATTGGCAAGCCTCTTCGCTAAATTTTTCAGGATCCGTTGAGGTCTGGCATGGTGCCGAGGGACTGGCAAATTGCTAATGTGGTGCCGTTATTTAAAAAGGGATCCCGTTCTCAGCCTGAAAACTATAGGCCTGTTAGTCTGACATCAGTAGTAGGAAAGCTTTTGGAAGGGGTAATAAGGGACAGGGTACTTGAATACACTGCAGTTCACAATACTATTAGTTTGTGCCAGCATGGTTTTATGCGTAACAGATCTTGCCAGACTAATTTAGTCGCCTTTTATGAGGAGGTGAGCAGGAACCTCGATGCTGGAATGGCAGTTGATGTCATCTACTTGGACTTTGCTAAAGCGTTTACCTCACAGGTTAATGATAAATATTGATCTACAACATATTTGTAGTTGGATAGAACTGGCTGAAGGATAGATTACAAAGAGTGGTGGTAAATGGAACATTTTCTAATTGGACCAGTGTGGTTAGTGGAGTACCGCAGGGGTCAGTGCTTGGGCCTTTGCTTTTTAACTTGTTTATTAATGACCTGGAGGTGGGCATAGACAGTACTGTTTCTATTTTTGCTGATGACACTAAATTGTGCAAAACTATTAAGTTCCATGCAGGATGCTGCCGCTTTGCAGAGCGATTTGACAGAATTGGAAAACTGGGCAGCAAACTGGAAAATGAGGTTCAATGTGGCCAATGCACTTTGGTAGAAGTAATATAAACGCGAGCTATGTACTAAATGGTAGTGTGTTGGGGGGGGATATGGGCATCAGTTCTGTGCACAAACAAGGCCTTTAAAAGTGAAATTGATAGGGAATGTGTATAATATGTGTATATGTTGTTGTGTAGTATCCATGGGTTATTGTGAAAAGCAATATGAAGGTAATGTTTAATGTAGATGGGATAAAAAGGTACAGAAAAACAAAACAAAAACAACCATACTTTTACAACATAAAATAAAAGAAACACTCTCTTTTCTTAAAAAATAAAAATTTAATGTCAGTGCTCTTAAATCCTTAACTATACTAATATATGATTAATACATCTTAAAAAAATGAAAACCATCTAGAAGGAAAAATAGGGTATGGGGTCTGAAAATTTTAGAGAATATTAAAGTGATCATGTTCCTATGAAAAGCCATAGCAACATGTCAGTATTACTAAAGTAGTTAAGGCACCAACAACATTCTGTCAATAGCCTCCCCAATACCTCCAAGCTGCCCCTAGCCCAGCCGAAGGGGACAGAGGGTTGGAGAATCAGCACTCTTTCCTTCTATTATGCTGGGCTGTAGCATCTTACCATAGGCTGGACTACAAATAAAGTACTTGTGGATTGTGCCACCTATGGCCAGCGTGACTGACGTAACCAAACAGGACCCAAATTGTATTTGCAAATCTGAATAACTCTGCCCTATACATCTATTAGCCAAAATGTATGGATCCATATATATTTACCTTTATAAAGTCACAGCTGCTGATGCATTCTGGTCTGAACAGCACCTGCCAGTGGGGGGGGGACCCCTTTACCCTCCTGTCTGCTTTTCCCTATGTCACAATGTCAGTGAGCAAAAGTGGTTGGTACCTCAAGTCTAGTAATACGGACATGCTCCTATGGGTGTTTATAGGAATGTATCAGTACGGTTTTACATTAGACATTTATGGGGTTTTGCAGTAAAAGGAACAACGTTTGCCCAGGAGCAGTAACCCATAGCAACCAATCAGGAGGTAACATTTACTGGTCACCTGTTTAAAAGCAAACACTGGGTGCTATAGATTACTGCTAGTGGGCAAATTTAATGTCTCTTATTACATATGGGGGCTAGATCATTCATGATTAAAACACCCCCAGCGGTGATTCTCAGTTCATGGCTATATATTACATTTGAAGATTCTCATTCAATTTAACATTGTGTTAGAATCTCTTTAAGTTCAGCTTTACAGAAAGGCTTATGGACATTAAATAGTGAATAGTACAAGAATATTTGTTAAAGAATATTTATTTCTTGTATGCATATAAATAAGCTATTTGTACAGCATTTTACAACATTTTTCAAAGTCAGCTCATAGAAAGTTTTGGCATGATTAGCCCTAAATTAATCCCTACTATGTAACCCCTCACCAAAGCTTAAAAAAAAAAAAACAAAAAAAAACAAAAAAAAAGACAAAAACAAAATAATAATTAAAAAAGCAAAACAATAATAAAAACACTCCAAAAGAAGAAGGTTGTTGCTGTTCTGTATTTACACACTGATTCAGTCTATTGAATGTATGGTAAAGTCCGTGAATGGAACTAAAATCACAGTAGAATGGACATGATGCTCAATGTGATGAGGTGCTGAGGGAGGCGCACCAATCAACATGCGGCTGATCAACAGGAAGACACGACAAGCGGAGGATGGAGCGGGATGCGAACGAGGACTCAATTAGTACATTTGGTCCGTTTGCGTCTGTCGGAACAGGTGGAGATCACATTTATTATTAAATTGCATAAGCTTCTATAAAGGCATTAATGCAAGGCGTGCCTTATATTTCTCAGCAATTCTCTGCTCCTTATTCCCATATTACTACTCCCAAATGCTTTTCAGTGAGTCTGATGAACAGTTTATAATAAACCAGCATGAGGCATGGCCTGGTGAAGTTGCCAGCTGAAAGCTACTGAACACTGCAAGGGCCTGGCAGAGCGAAAACAACCTACATTATCCATAGCATATACAGAGAGAGAAATTAGCTGTTGCCTTGTATATTACACCAGCCAGGTTATAATGAACTTACATTCTTATGTTTTCAGGTATCCCACAGCACCACTTAATATAACATTTAAACTGTTGGACCCGAATTATTGTACTAATAATTAAAGGTGGGGAAAAAAAACATAAAAACATTGTTTACTCTGATAACCAGTCTATGCCTTGTGGGCCAGATATGACTGTTAAAGGAAAACTATACCCCAAATGAAACAATGTAGGTTGCTTTAAAAATATATTGCATAAACAAGCTCATATGTAAAACCCTGCTGCATCTAAATAAACCATTTTCATAAAAATATACTTTTTAGTAGTATGTGCCACTGGGTAATCATAAAGAGAAAATTGTCATTTTAAGAATTAAGGGCCACCTCCTGGGATCATAGGATTCATAGTGCACACAAACAAGCCAAGGCACACATACATGCTAGGCCCCATCAGCCAATTAATGGACAGAGTTCTCCTTTATGCTTCCACACTGCTTCCTGTTACACTTAGAGCTGCATTATTTCCTGTCAGCTGATCTCTGAGGGAGCACACAGCCCATCACTAAATGGTGGATCAAGGAACAGGATGTAAAAGGGCAATATTTACTGATATATATATTCCAGTTTGAGATTCTTTAATAGGTCATTGGTTAAGTATTCATTCTGGGGGTATAGTTTTCCTTTAACAGTTCCCTAAATCTGACACACAAGGCTTAGCATTATATTTCACAGAAACCAATCTTACGGGAAAGAGTTAACATAACCTACAGGCAGTGTTTTGTACAACTGTAAAAAGGTGCATAATTGCCAGCCAGCTTTTTGCTTCTACATTGGGCTTTTCATTGTACAGCAGATGGGCACTTGGACCAGAGAAGATCCAGAAAGAAGATGGTGATATGGCGCTCCTAGAGTAGTACCCTGGGTCGGGGCAGTTTTTATCGAACAGGAGCACTGATCTGGAGTCTTGGGAAAGTGATTATAATCACTGGGGAGCGGGAGGATTATATTTATATATTCCTCCTCCTCAGACTATTAAACAAGCAGGTTGCAACCTCAAGCATAAGGGCTGTAAGATACAACCAGCAGGGTTCACTAGCAGCAGTAGAATGTTATTAACATGATAGTGATTAAGCCATTTGAGATTTTTGGAGAAATATGCACACAGTTGTGGAAGTTGCGATCGTATTTAATCACACGTTTTTAAACAATTACATGAATATTTATAAATCTGTCCCTAAGTGCAGAACCAAAACATGAAGCCCCTGAAGTCATATATTTAAATCGCTGTAAAACTGAACAAGTAAAACAATTTTATTGTTTTCAAGTCTTAATATGAATACTCATGTTTGGAAGGTGGAGGATTGGGTATTTTGGCTGAATCCATGGATTTGGTGCATCTTCATAGATCAGAACAACAACTATCTGTTTTAAAAGAGTTTGTTAGATAATTACCTCATTGTCTTTTGATGGATCAGCTTCAGAATCAATCATTTCCGAGTCAGGTTTACAGTCAATTATTTCAGCCTCCTCTTCCATCATCGGATGATCACCATCCTGTCATAAAAATAAAATACCTAAATAAAAAGTATGCCAAAGCTGACATCTCTATTATACCTCTGCTACCAACTTTACTTATTCTGAATATCTGAAAGCAGTGCTACTTTTCTTTCTGACAAGTCGGCCCCTGACACTCAAATTAACTCAATGAAAGAGCGAGAGATCATTTCCAGCGTGTCCTTAGCAGTTGGTCACTTTTTTAACGTACTGAACGCAGACAAAGGCAGTTTTGTTTTGCAAAACAACTTGCTGGTGCTCATATGAACCTATTAGTGATTTCTAAAACAAGCATTTGTGCCAGGCAAAAAGAGTCTAAAGGTGGCCATACACGGGCCGATTCTAGCTGCCGATATAGGTGTCTTTGACCGACTCAGCAGCTTATCGGCCCGTGTATGGTCACTAACTGGCCTGATATTGCATGTCAGTTCATATCTGTGACCACCAGGGCACACACCTGTCTCCCAGGAAAAAAAGCCAATAGGACTGTTTACAAATAATCTTTATTGGAGGCAATCAAGCACAAGGTACTATTATAATTAGAGAAAAATGGATAATAGGTTTCTGGATAATGAATCCCATACCAGTAGTATTCTTTTAAGACTTAAGGGGGATTGTAATGAAAATCGCAAGTGGTGTGTAAAATGCTTTTTTTTTTTTGCGAATGTTTATCGCTGCTAGCAATGTAATACTGTTCACTTAACATTTATTACACTGCGATTGTTTAACACCTGCTTGAGGATGGTGTAAATCTTAAAGTGAAGAAAGTTAAAAAGTTTTATTACACTGTGCACTTGCGCAAACTAAAAAAAAAAATAGAAATCTCAAACCTACTGTTGCAAATCGAAGATTTTGCCCATTGTAACATATCGTACATTCCCCCATTAGAGTCTAGGAGCTATGAGTTGAACCATGAGGCCTTCAAAGCCATACAATTTGACTGCACAGGAAATAATGAAACATGAGATAACATTTAGCCTGTAACCAAAATCATGTCTAATTACCTTATGTACAGGGCAAGTAGTAGAATAAAGATTCTGCAATTTACAGGTTACTCTATAAAGATCCTGCTCCAACCCAGCAGTTAAAGGGATAAGCTGTTTATGGAGGAAAGCACTCAGCCTTCAGCCTACAGTATATATAGGCATGGAACTCCTCAGTGATTTCTAAAATCTTTATATTTTAGAACAGGGAGTTACATTATTTTTTATACAAATATATTATTAGTGATACTGGTCCTTTGATGTCATTATCTACAGCAGTGCTGTCCAACTTCTACGGTGCAGAGGGCCGGAATTTCTCTAGCATACATGGTGGAGGGCCGCTAATGAAAGCCAGTTTTGACCACTCCCCTTTTTGAAACCACACCCACTTCAAACCACACCTATTTTATCACAATGGTGGTAGCACAGCAAAATCCCAAATGCTTGGTCCTTACTGTGGGGATATCAACCATCATTCATATGTGAAAGAATTATGTCATATTAAGATATACCCTTAAATTCCATATGCCTCCTCCTCCTCCCCTGTGGATAGCAGAGCAACCCCCAGTACATAATTACACACCTTAAGGACCATTTAATGGCTATTTCCAACTGCTAACAAACTCCCACAACAAACCCCTGCCAGGTTCACCTCCCACAAGCAGCATAGGGCAAGCAGAGTATGGCACACACAGGCAGCACTCTGCCTGTCCGATGCTGTCTGTGTGTGCCATACTCTGCCTGTCCTACCCTGCCTGTGTGTGCCATACTCTGCCTTCTCTATGCTGCCTCTGTGTGCCATACTCTGCCTGCCCTACCCTGCCTGTGTGTGCCATACTCTGCCTGCCCTACCCTGACTGTGTGTGCCATACTCTGCCTGCCCTACCCTTCCTGTATGTGCCATACCCTCCCTGACCTATGCTGCCTGTGTGTGCGCCATACTCTACCTGCCCTATGCTGGCTGTATGTGCCATACTCTGCCTACAGTACCTATGTCTGAGGTGTGAAGAAGTGAACAATGGGAGTGATTACAGTCTGAGCCTGAGGTGTGAACACTGCAGGGGGTGAACAATGCAGGTATTAAAAGGTGTGAACAACACAGGGGATTACATTTTTAAACAATACAGAGGGATTACAGCCTGAATCTGAGGTGAGAACCATGCAGGGGGCAAATTAATCTCAGTACTGATACCATTTAATGCTTACTCAAAGGTAAGCCATCAAAGCAGCCAGACAGGTGGGGGGCCACACAGAGGGGGGTCGCAGGCCGCATGAGGCCCGCGGGCCGCCAGTTGGACAGCACTGATCTACAGTAACCGATATCACTGGACATTCTACATTATCACTGAACAAGCAGCAAAACATGCTCTAAAAAAAATAACTTGGTGAGGGTCAGAATAGTAATAATAAAAATGCAACCAATCAACTTTGCTTGACAACAGCAGCTATGTAAAATGTTTCATTTTGCAAAAAAATAAAATAAAAGTGCAAACAAATAATAAACCACAAAAACCAAAGATCCATTACAGAATGTTTTACATTGAGTTAACTGATGCTGGTTTTAGTCCTACCTGTTCGTTTGATGCAGGGGAGATAACTGGAGATTCTTCATTTTCACAGAATGAATGGAGTTCCTGAAGATGAGACTTATTGTCGGTTTTCTTGTAGCCGTCACCGAGAACTGCACAAAGGCATTGATGCAAAGAAGGGTAGGAGCCCAGGGCCTGCTTGAGTTTCTCATGCTTTTGTGAAACAAGTTCAAATATATTTTTCTCTCCCTCTTCGATCCGATTATCCTTTTTGACCCACATTTTACGCCGTGGGTGCCAGGTATCATAATAGTACTGGTATATCTCTGGCGGGCAAATGGTCTTCAGATCATTTAGATATCGGTCGTAGACTTTCAAGGAACACGTTTGAGAAAGGATATGAAGGAAATTCTTAATCTGAGCTGCTACAGTGTTATCAAGGTTGGAGATCTTGCGATACAGAATATCTAAGACTAAATGCATGCAGTACCTTAAAGATGCGTGTGGCAAGTGGGTTTCTAGACTGATAGGTTCATGGATTTCTGGGTTTACCGTTAGGTGTTTGCCCTGGTTACTTAGAGTGGGGTTAATCTGAACAACTGAACTGATAAGAAAATCAAAGGTACCCGGTACTCCTTTCTTTGCAATACAGTAAGCACACACCTTCCAACCTACTCCCTTTTCTTCACAATAAATGGTGTACAGGTCAAAACTCTGACTAAAGTCTGTAAAAAGGTCAATAAAAATGTTTTCAGGGAATTTCGAAGCGATTTCTCTCATTGAAGACGTCATAAGAAATATTTTCTGCACAAGCAATTTGTCTTCCACAAACACCAGCTTTACTTTTGCTTCAGGATCTGTAATAAAGAGCGAATCCAGTTCGGCCAGCACTTGGGTGCGATCTTCAAACGCTCCGGAGCGAAACCGCAGAAGCCTTTTCAAATCACTCGGTTCCAGAAACTTTCTGGAGATATTGTTGGCAACCTGAGCCGGTAACCCTACAGCAGAGGACAGCTTGCATTTCTTAGCAGGTGGAGGTTGGGCAGTTTCTTCTGCTTCATGGACATGACTGGGGTTGCTCTGGGTAATAATAAGCTTGTCTTTCTTAGGTCCCAGTGTCAGCTCAATAAAAGCTGGACATTCCTTCCTAAAAATAAGGCAAAAAGCCATATATTATATATATGCAATTTAAAAACAAACCTCTCAAACATTTTTTATGACAAACAAAATGTTATGCTCAGGATAATGTACTAAGTTAAAGTTTGGATAAATATGGGGACATAACACTCCAATATACACACATTTAGTTTAGGTTTGATTGTTTGTGAAAATTCAAAATCCTATTTATGGAGTCTTTCCCCTAAAGCACCGCCATGATCCTTACATCAAATGTATGAGAGAGGGTAGAGGCTACATATCATTAGTGTATTGCCCCCAATACTATTATAGAATGCCCCCTCCACTGGGCCACTTCCCCAAACTGAATAAAGAGCAGCAGGGATAAGGAAGGATTTAAGAATAAATGTCACCAATTAAATACTGTCATGTGAATACATGTTTTTCCCAAAATGCACCAATTAATGGCGCTGCTTCAGCAGAACCCCGCACTGAAATCAGATTTTTTTTTTTTAATTTAATTTTGAAATTTGACATGAGATTATACATGTTGTTAGTTTCCTAGATGTCCTGCTAATGAAACATGCCTAGAGGGACTTTTTATACCTGTGCGTAAGCAGGTGAAGCAAGAAACTTAAGTGTTCCGACACAATATAAGCTACACCCTCAGACTATTATAAATCAACACCAGACTTAAAAACTGGGAAATGATGCCTTCATTGCTCATGTATATCTGAGTTTGTGTAAAATCAATGCCAGGTAAAAGGATAAACTCACCAAGTGCAGTTAAGTTGCACCCAGCTGTACTTTAAGGACTGCGCCACCTGAGGAGTGACACATTTGTCACCTTCTGACTCGTCGCTAACAGCGGCAGAAGACAAGCGCACCAAAAATTTCTCTTTACTCCATTTTTCCAAGTAACCACAAAAATCATCCCAGCTCTGGAATTCTTTCCCATTCGGTTGATCTGTGTCTCCTGCTACTTCTTCATTAGCCTAATTTCAACAAAACAAACAAAAAAAAAAACCTTATTGCATATTTAACTTTCATTTGATGGCAGCACAGTCTACAGAACCAGGTCCAATACATGGCACAAAATTGACTAAATCAAATGAGAGTATCATTTCACACAATAACCAACATCCCTTTATTTTTGCAAAACAAATGCAGTGAAAAATACCTATAGGACACAAAAGCTCCTCCTAAACACATGTGGTGAACAGGCATGATATTTTATTAAAAGAGTGGTAACTCCAAAACTTTCAGACAACTATAAAAAGAAAAATGGAGCCATAATTGTTCTATACCAACTGGCTTAAACCTTAAATCTAAGGCCATGATGCTGTAATCGCAATCGGACATGTGATGATTTTATGTAAACAAAAACAGGAGTATATATTGGGCTGTCTGCCTAGAACCTCACAAAAAGAGGAAAGCATAAGCAAACTGTATTTTATATAAATGTAAATACCATTGTGCTTTCTGGATAAAAGATTCCATAAGTCTATTTAAGGTTTTTCCTTATTGGGAAACAAAACAATCCTATTGGGTTTATTTAATGTTTAAATGTTTTTTTAGTAGACTTAAGGTATGGAGATCCACATTATGTAAGGACCCCTGGAAAACCCCAGGTCCCAAGCATTCTGCATAACAGGTCCTTAACCTGTACTAAATGTTTCAGATGCAAAAACAACAAAAAGTACAAAAGTCAAATGGTTACCGTATCATCTACGGGAGGAGGGATATTTTCTTCCAGTGCAGCGCTTGGTTCTTCCATGGCATTTTGTGATTTCAAAGTAGGTGTGTTTTTGTCTAACTCTTCCACATGATTCAATTCTGATGACTCCACAGGTTCTTGATCTTCCGTTAGAATAGCCTGCAGGCACTGATATAAAGAAGGCAGTGATCCCAAATGTGCTTTTAGTTCATCATGCTTTAACTTAACGTATGCAAAAATTGAGTTATCCACATCACTTGTCCTGCTATCCTTTTCACACCATAATTTCCAATGTGGATGCCAAGTGTCAAAATAGTACTGGAAAACTTCATCTGGACATGCTGCCTTTAAATCTCCCAAGTGTTCTGTGTAGACCTCAGTTGACGGAGCTTGGGAGAGGCTAACTAATAGGTTCTTAATCTGTGACTGCTCCATCTGACTTAGAAAAGAAATGCTATTATGCATGCTGTCGAAAACAAACGGCGAGCAATACCTCACCAAGGCATTAGGAAGCAGGGCCTGTGTGTCTAAAGGATTCCTTATTTCATGACTGAGTGTGAAATGCTTTACTTGGGCGCCTATATTGGGATTCACTTGCAGGACAGTCTGTATAAGAAACCTTAATGTTTCTGAAACCTCCTTTGTCCCAATGCAATGGGCACAGACCCGCCAGCTGAAGCTCTCATCTTGACAAAGGAGAGAATACAAATCAAACTCCTGGTTTAAGGCAGGGATGTGATCGACGTAGATCGTTTCAGGAAACTGCTGCAATAAGCCCTGCATGGCACTTGTCATTAAAAAAATGTTCTTAACAATGAATTTATCTTCAGTGTAAATGAATTTTATTTTCGCAGAAGGGTCAGCGTTAAAAAGGGATTCCAGTTCATCCAGGATTTGGGATTCCCCACCAAATGGGAAGTGTAAACGGAGGAGCTTTGTCAACTCATTTCTGTCCATGAATTTATCAGAAACTTCAGCTGGTTTTCCAACAGGGAATTCAACGAATAATGCTGGCTTTCTTGTAAAACGAGATGGCAGGTCTATCTCAGAGTCATGACTGTGATTGAGGTCAGCCTTTGTAATAATGAGCTTGTCTTTGTCTGGGCCCAGTTTTAGATGAATTGTTGCAGGGCAGCGTTTCCTAGGGGGATAAAAAAAAAAAAAAAAACACCCAGGGGCATATGTAAAATGTAAAAAGAAAGGTATATTATTAACACCTAAATTATGAAATGGGGTGGAGTAGAGGATTGCAGTAAATATTTAGTAAATAATGGCAGAACTTACCCTGCCATAGAAAGCCATAGTAACCAACTATCAGTTAGATTTGCAGTTAAAATACAAAAAGTGTATTGCTGCGAATGACTGGATTAAGGAACATATTACTTCATACTACTGATTCCCCACTGCTCATACCTACACATTCTTTTAACCTACCACCACTGCAGGCACCCTTATTTTTACACTTACCTTGTGTAACTGCTGCATCCAAGGTTCACAGTACTGTACTTTAAAGACTGAATCAAGTCTTGGCTCATATCTTCATCAGCAAGTGGTACTGAATTGCGGATTACAAAAATAATCTTCTGTTCTTCGCACCAGGAAATAAGAAATGATTGGAATTCTTCCCAGCTAGAGAACTCCATGTCTTCCAGTCCATTTGTCTTTGTGATTTCTTCAGGTGCCTGTGTAAGATAGCAAGACTTTTACACCTTTCTACTATTACTAGTTATTATTAGTTAATTTTGTGTCGGGCACAAAGCACACAAGAACAAAGCAATTTGCCTAAATAAATGAGAACTACAGCAAAGTGAAGGGACATCAGTCCCTAAGACCCACAGAAGAAAGTAATGGCTACATCCTGGCAAAACGGAGGATGTGTATGAAGACTTACTCTGCTTGGGAAACTCTCAAGCTAAAGCTGGCCATACACGCAACGATAATATCGTACAACACCTCTTTTCGTGCGATATTCTGTGCGTGTATGGCAAGTCGACCAATATCGCAGGAGGCTGCTGATATCAGTCGACTCGCCGATCAGCCAGGTTAAAAGATTTTGATCGGGCGCCATAGAAGGTGCCTGAGCAAAATCTACCGTCAGGGCTGAATCGGCAGAAGGAGGTAGAAATCCTATTGTTTCTACCTCCTTATCTGCCGTTTCAGCCCCGATGGTTAGTGGCGGATTTAACGATCTTTCGTGCAACAAATCGCCACGTGTGTGGCCATCTTTAGAGAATAGCTAATAATGCGCTAACACACAAGCTCATCACCTAAGAGGAAAAGGGTTTAAAGGGGTTGTTCAAATTTTTAATTAACTTTTGGTAAGATGTAGAGCGTGAAACAAGTTGCAATTGGTCATCTTTTATCATTTGTGGTTCTTGAATTTTTTAGCCCTCCAGTTTCAAACTGAGAGACTGAAAGATGAATAGAAAGGTATGCAATAAAAAGTAACAACAACAATAAAACTGTAGCCTCTCACAGCAATAGTTTTTTGGTTGCTGGGGTCAGAACTCCATTTGAAAAATGGAAAGAAGAAGAAGGCGGCAAAGAATTCAAAAACTATAAAAAAGAAAATAAGAAGACCAATTGAAAAGTTGCTTAGTTAGCCTTTCTTTACCATACCATAATAGTTTAATATACTGTTACCCAGCAATCGCAAAATCTATAAGGATAATGGTACACAAGGTGATTTGAAGCGTTTCTGCCCACGTGAATATATGGTAGCCCAAACATGTCAGACACTTTTTCTTCTTAGAAATTTAGAATATTAGTGTCCTTACTAAGTCTATGCTTATTTTAAAGCTGCTGTGTTGCGGTGGGGGTAGCTATTCAAATTGAAAAAAGGCTAAATGGCCCAGGTTACATAACAACGGACACCAAAGTTTACCTGCTATGTAACCTGTGCCTTTTCTAATTTTTTTCCTGCTTAAATGGCTACCTCCATGGCTACAGCACCTTATTGTAGTAGTGATTCTGAAGCAAATGCACAACTTTTACCAGTACATTGTGTCTTAATTACTTTAAAACACTCATTTTTTGGTGTTACTGTTCCTTTAAGTTAACCTCAAAATCTGATACTGACTGATCTCTCCTGCTCTAAGGACCCCTGTATTTTCCCTTTAACTATGAGAGGTTGTAAATAATAAATAAAATAAAAGTCTCTTTTCGCTTCATTTTAACCAAAAATATAAAATAAATAGTACCTTCTCTAGAACAGCTGGGGGAGGTTCAGGCACAGGAAGCAGATTCACTGGAGGTAAATATTCTGGAACACTCTTTAATTCCCGATTTTCATTGAAAACCACACACAGGCAATTATTGAGTGATAATGAGCTGCCCATTTCTGTTGCAAGGGTATAATGTAGAGACGTAACGTAGGAATAGATGGCTTTCTCAGCTTTAAGTCTTTTGTTGTCCTTGGTGCACCATAATTTTCTGCTTGGATGCCACGTTTCATAGTAGTACTGATAAACTTCTGGGGGACAAACGGTCTTGAACTCATTTAGACAACGGTTGTACACCTTTAATGAGCGCGTGTGGAGGAGGATATGCAAGACTGCTTTGATCTGGGTCTGGGTAGCACACTGCAGTTCGGACAATTTGTTCTCCAATATTTGCAAGACTAACAAATAGCAAAGCCTTATAGTTGCATTTGGTAACAAAGTACCCATGTCGAGAGAATCTGTTATACCTGGATGTACTGTTATGTATTTGATTTGAGCCTTCATTTTTGGTATGCTTTGCAGAACAGAAACAATGATAAACCTTAATATATCAGGGTTATTTGCCTGTGATATACAGCTGGCACAAATCTTCCATTCAGAGTTTTCATCTTCACAGGAAACACTATACAGGTTGAAGCCAGGGCTAACGTTCTTTAAAATATCCACGTAAAGATGTTCGGGATATTTCTGGGCCAGTTCTTGCATGGCAGAGGACATTATAAAAATGTTCTTTACTATAACTTTATCTTCAACAAACACTAATTTAATTTTGCCATTTGGGTCCGAAATAAAAAAATCATCCAAAGCTTTCAGAACCTGAGCATAGTCTTTCGGAGAATGCAGATCGATGCGAGAAAGCCTGGACAGGTCACTGCGATCGAGAAACTTCCTGGAGATGTCGTTGGATATTTGGGCAATGCCTGCAAGGCTTAGAGCCCGGACTTTTCTCTTCTCTGGCTGGAGTGCCATGCTTGGCAGCGTACACAATTGTAGTGGGGATGCTTTGAGTGGGATTTAATCTTCAATATACACAATTTTAAAACTGCAAAAGAGGGGGTGGGAATTAATATACAGCTTTCCAAAATTGCCAAATTAAATAAATATTGGATTGTGTGTGAATATAATTAAAGCCCATGGTCCGTTTCAGCCTTTACAAGAAATTAACACAAGTATATCTTAATCTACAATTTTGTAGTGCATAAGGGGTGCACTATGTATTAGGAACTTAAATCACAGCAGCCCTGAAGTCAAAATGCAGCACCTATGCCCATAAACCCTAAAATGAACCTAAAATGAACTTGTCGTATGATCTAGAGGGTGATATTCTGAGACAATCTGCAATGGTATTTATTCTTTATTATTTGTGGTTTTGGGATTATTCAGCTTTTTGTTTAGCAGCTCTGCAGTTTGAAATGTCAGCACCTGGCTGGTTGCTACGGTCTAAATTACCCTTGCAACCATGCAATGGTTTAAATCAGAGACTAGAAGCTAAATAGGAGAGGGCCCAAATAGAATGAAGATGATAAACAGTAAAAAAAAATAAAAATAAAATTGTAGCTTCACAAAGCAATAGTTATTTGCTTCCCAACATCGGTGACCAGCATTTGACTCTTACCATTTGGTACAGAATTCAAAAACTATAAAAAAATAAATAAATAAAATAAAGACCAACTGAAAAATTGCTTAGAATCAACAATTTTATAACATATTAAATGTTAACTTAAGTAGCAAAAGTTAATTATGCAGCAGATAAAATAAGCTGGAAAAAATATTTTTTTAAATTGAATTTAATTACCTGATTCTTTGAAGGTAGCTGAGAAGGGAGCAAATCACTATGCGCAAGTAATATACAGGAAACTACATGATCATTTTTTAGTACCTGTTGGCAAAAACATATAAACACATTAGTTCTGTTGATGCATCAGAACAATACTTTTACAATATTAACAGCAATAAACTTTTGGTTGATGAGCCTCAATAAGAACAATGAATTCATTCCATAGCTGACTGCTGTATATAGAAAGAATACCCTAAACACACCAACAGATGTGATCCTTACAGTCTAACTACAGCCTGTTAATATTTTTAAAGCTATACACAATATATAGATTATTAGAACTTTTTACTTAAATATACTTTTATTGCTGAATATTTATTTAAAAAAAAGCCATCACTTAATTCATAAAATGAAATGTTTCGTATAGGATATGGCATTGGGAACGTAACCTTCCTAACCCCCATCAAGGCAACACCCATACCGAACCAAGCTGCCTGTAGGTTTTTGGAGTAAAAAAGTAAGCGCCCAGAATGGAAGAACATACAAACTCCATGCAGTCTGTGTCCTGGTAAGAACTGAACCCAGGATCCATAATTCGATATGGTTGTCTGCACCTGGCGTGACACTTCTCAGAGAGGCCACAGCAGGGGGCACCTGTTCAATGAAATTATATAGTTTCCCAAAGCCAATATGGCCCCTGTCTGGTGAGTGACACCTGTTTCTAAGCACCCTTTTAGGGACACTGACACACAGGGAGATTAATATCCAGTGATAAATATTCGCTACCGTCGGCAAATAATTTCTTGGGAAATGCCTTCCCACTGGCAAGAATGTGAATCGCCTCACAGGAAATTTTGGGCATTTCGAGGGGATTAGTTGCCCATAGTAGTGAAGATTTATTGCAGGCAACTAAACTCCTTGTGTGTCAGTGCCCTAAATTACCGGCAAGACTTAAGTCAGTACATGTATTTGCCCTGTTATCCAGAATGCTTGTTATCCAGAATGCTGGATAAGAGATCTTCCTGAAATTTGGATCTCCAAACCTTAAATCTGTTAAAAAATAAACTCAATAGCATTGCTTTGCCTCCATCAAGGATTAAATATATCTTAGCATCAAGTACAAGGTACTGTTTTATTATTACAGGGAAAATATAAATCATTTCTAAAAAAAAAAAAAAGATAATTATTTGACTAAAATGGAGTCTATGGGCCATGGCTTTTCCATAAATTGGAGCTTCCTGGATAACAGATCCCATAACTGTATAATGGCAGGAGAAATATGTTAAGGAAGAAGTACCTGCTGTACATACAGGCTAACCACAAGCACGCACTTTTATGCAATAAAAATACAGATTTTGAATTATGAGGGTTATTTTAGGGTCATTAGAAGCCAGAACCCCCATAGTTTTTAGTTCTGTTGAAGATTTGTTTCTGCACACTGTGACTAAAAGATCACGTATTTTGACCTATAACCACACTGACTGTTTACATTTATTTTGGTAGTTTACATAATTTTTTATTGCACTGGTGAAGAATACTTCTTTTTGCTTGTAAAACTGTTGTTGTCCTTTGTGACTAGCTAGTCTGGCATTCTGACCCCTGATCTCATTTGTAAGATCTCACTGGAAGATGTAAAATGTATTTTCATTGGATTTTTAGTTCTGCATTTCTGGGCAAATTTCCACTTGGGCAGTAACCCATAGCAACCAATCTGCGGGTGCCTTCAAACCAACCATACAGGCACCAAATCAGGTTTATAACATCTTGTTTATGGGCACCTTAATGAAAGCTAAAATGTGACTGGTTGGTCACTGATTGAGTACTATTTAATTTGTCACTTCCTTTTGCAAAAAGCTTCTTCTGTAAAAGAGGCTGCTGGTTCTGTTATGGCATCCAGATCAAAGAAATTTAGCGATTTTGAAAGTAAAATGTACCGATGAAGGCTTGTTATAGGAATACTCATCTACCTGTATCAGTAGTAGCACTGCTAAGTGTATGGAGGTACCTATGGAGCTACAGTAACATATGGCCAAGCACCAGAGATACCCTCCAGAATATGGTCCACTACAAAGTCTGTATGCAGAGCAGCTAATTGCCCACAATCCGATTGTGCAGAAGCATAGGCACAGCATCCTATCAATATAGGAGTTCACTTCTGCTGTGCATGCATTTACTGAAAAATTATTGATAAGCCATCTGTTGTCAAATGTTCTCAGTTCAAGCAATTTTCGAAGGTCCAACCTTTAGTAAAGGCCTGTACCCTTAACTGATGAAATAGGTACAGAAAAAATAAACTAGCAATTTATCAATCAGCAAATACATATTCACTACAACTCTGAGGTTCTACCTGGGCTTTCAGATGTATCTAGCATAGTAAATGGCCATTCTCCCCACTTTATGCACTAAGGGGGTTATGTAATAAGGCATTAACCCCCATATGTAATACAAGGCACTAAGTTTGCCCAGGAGCAAACAGATGATTGCTTTTATACAGGTGACCAGTAAAATCTACCTGATTGGTTGCTATGGGTTACTGCTCCTGGGCAAATTTTTTATTATAATCCCCTAAGTTTGCTCTGGTGCAGTAACCTATTACAGCCAATCAACAGGTAGAATTTACTGGTCACCTGTTTAAATGCAAGCATTGTATTGGTTGCCATAGGTTACTGCTACTTGGCAAAATTAGTGCCCAAGTTTACATATAGGGGTAATTATCCTTCAGCGTAAGCTCCCCTGGTGGAAAGTGAGCCCCACAGTTTGGGATTTTTCAGAAAAGGTTGCACATATATTGTATCCGTACTAGGGAGCTGAGAGTCTACAGAGATGTTTCACTTACTATTGGTTTTTCCCCAATAACCTGGCTATGAAAGCTTAACTCAGCAAGGACTGACAGCAAAGCCCCAGCAAATGTCACGGCCAGCATTTTCAGAAGCAGTGGCTGATGTAAGCCAAAGGTGGACACAGTTTGCAGAAAGAATTTACCAGGGGGATGACAAATAAACAGGCGATCTAAAATAAATTTACAGTCACTTCTGTGCTGGCCTTGACTTCCATTCTTGCTTTCTTTGCCCTTAAAATTCCAGCTCCCCCCCTTATATCATATTGCTTTTTTTTTTTGCTGTGGAATGTTTGGTGGCTACATCTTTATGTGTGCCATACATATACATTATTCTCTTTCTATATTTTGCTTGATCTGAACATTTCTGTTTCTGAAGTATCTGTTCTTAAACTGATCTCAAACATTGTGTTTGCATTTATGCTCTTGGAAAGAAGAGAAAAACATTAGATACTGTAAACTATGCAAAGATTCACAAACTTCTACTATATTTTAAGGTTGTCTACCAGAGAAGGAAACTTAGTCAGTGGTGCATGTTTGCTTTGCTAAATAGGGCTTACCAACAATATTACTGTCACTGAAAAAAAAAACCCTCTTTTTTTTTTAATTTTACCCATAATGTCAGTTACAGTGCAAGAAGTGCTGCATGTTCATTTTGAACTTGAGCAATACAAAATACAATTTGCTATATACGAGGAAGGTTTCCTCGATATCCTTGGGAAACAGTTTGCACATATGTGAAAATTGGCTGCCACTTAAGGGAGAAGACACACAGAGCTACTAGTAGCAGTTACTTGTCGTGGCTACTAAAATAGACAATGCTGATCATTTACTGATAATTGTCTCTATGTGTGTTTTAGCAGAGGCAATTCTTAATACGGTCTATGGAAGGGTATTTTATGGCGTTTAGTAGCCATGAAAAACAGCTTCTACTAGTAGCTCAGTGTGTCTTCACCCTAAGGGCAGTGACAGACGATCATCTTTGCCGCGGGCAACTAATCCCCCTGTCTGTCATTGCCCTAAAAAATAAATCTGTGGTCAGATTTAAACAGTATGTATGACCATTTATATGCAGCCTGATGAAAAATACTGGTGATTTATACATTTTAATTGGTAGCTAAAGCAAACGCAGAATTGTGTATGCCTGCCCCCTCTCCGCCCATGAGAGGGGAGATAAAACCTTTGAAATCACCCCACATAACTATGAATAAGAATCTTGACTGTGCTTACTGACTGACAATGAGGTACAGGTACAAATTACAGGAAGGCCATCTCCCATAGACTACATTTTGACTCAAAGTTTATTGAGTATTTGAGCAAAGTTACATCTTGCACAGAGAGTAGTAAACATTTTTAGATATATAACAGTGAAAAAAAATTACAGAACATATCTTTAGTCATGTACATTTATGAAAGGTTTTAGTTTGCATAATCTAGATAGTGTAGCATTGTGTTAAGTTGGAGGCAGATATATTTTAGAATTTAGTAGGCTTTTATGTGTTCCCATAGACTACATTTTAACCAAATAATTAAAATTCTAAAAATTAATTTTTCCTTTTTCTCTAATAATAAAACAGAATCTTGTACTCAATCCTATTTTAGCAGATGAGGTATGAAGATTCAAATGACAGAAAGACTCCTTATCCGAACCATTCTGGATAACAGGTCCCATAGCTGTACTCAGTGTTTCTGAGCTATAGAAGGATCATGCTGTCATTGTCAAATTGGCAATGTAGATCTTACTGCTAAAGTAGTGCTGGACTGGGGTGGATTTTGTAAAACAAAATGAAAAGCAAATGTTTCAGTTATACCAACATGATTTCTATGATCCATTGAAAAGTGTCAGTATCACTATTAATTAGACTTTTTATAAAAAATATCTACACATCTGTTCAAGCATTTAACATTGTTCATAATAATGCAGCATCATGGAATCCAAATATTGCCAACTAAAAGGAACCCTATCTATGCACTGCAGATGCCATTTAATAATATTTCACAACTGAAATACACTATGCTTCCCAATGGATTGTACAAATAAGGTTCGCTGTGAGAGGGCCATGCTTCACAGTACAGGTATTGGACACCTTATCCGGAAACCCATTATCCAGAAAGTTCCAAATTACGGAAATGCCATCTCCCCTAGACTGCATTTTAATCAAATAATTCACATTTTTAAAAATGGTTTCCTTTTGCTCTGTAACAATAAAACTGTACCTTGTACTAGATTCCAACTAAGATATAACTAATCCTTATTGGAGCCAAAACAATCCTATTGGGTTTATTTACTGCTAATTTTATTAGCAGACTTAAGGTATGAGATCTGAATTACAGAAAGACCTCTTATCCAGAAAATACCAGGTCCCAAGCATTCTGGATAACGGGTTCCATACCTGTACCACATTTTTCTCCAAGACCTCTCATGTTTATCATGGCCAATTCTAAGGTTTCACATGTTAAAAAAAGAGCTGACCCTGAATATAGCACACCCTAACATAGCTCCAGGCAGATACTGCACTAGGCACTATATAAGAATACACCTCTAACATTACGGGCAGGAAATAAACCGCAAAAAGTTCTCCAGTGGGTTTCTATTTATTGGGATTGGTAACTGTTGGCACTCTGACATTTCTTACGGCGCCTTAGGAGTTGTTCAACAGCTGCACAGACAGGTGGCATATCCCTGTGTCCCATACACTGCTCTGCAAACACAATGTGACAATTAACAGACTGCACAAAATAAACATTGCTGCTGGCAGGGGATATGCTTAGGTGTAGTTCAGAGTTGCAGACAGATGCAGACGACAAACTGCTTCCCTTTTTCATTAGCACCATCAGCAGAAGGCAACTCGCTTCTTAAATGATATTGGTTTTTACCATATGTTGTAGAAAGATGGTCCCTTACACACTAACATGCTCATTGAAGTAACCAATAAGAAACCAGTGGGAAATTCCTGTCATTTTGTCACCAATATAACCACACCTGCAATACAGAACTTACACCACTAAAAGGGGATCTCCACCCAAAGACATTTTTGCATAATGAAAGACAATGTAATACTGAATAGCTTTCCAATATACATTACAGGTATACGGTCCGTTATCCAGTAAGCTCCGAATAATGGGAAGACCATCTCCTATAGACTCCATTTTTAACAAATTATTTACATTTTCAAAAGTGATTTCCTTTTTCTTTGTAATAATAAAAAAGTACCTTGTACTTGACGCCAACTAACATACAATTAATCCTTACTGTAAGAAAAACAACCAAAAATTGGGTTTACTTAATGTCTTAACTATTATTTTTGTAGACTTAAGGTATGGAGATCCAAGTAACGAAAAGACCCCTCATCCAGAAAGCCCCAGGTCTCAAGCATTTTATATAAAAAGATCCCATACCTGCGTTTAAAATGTTCAAGTTGTTGTAAAGTTGTTTGTAAATATTATTTCCAATTGCTGGTGAGTTGCACTGCTGAAACAATGTAGCAGAACCCAATTGATTAACATAGTTACATAGTTTAAAAAGTCTTATTGAGTCTATATTGATAGACTCAATCAATATAGTGATCCTGTGTAAATTCTTCTTTTTTATAAATAAATGTACAGGCATTTAAAAAATAACAAAAGGTTTGTTCAGTTAATATTTCCATCCCCCAAATCAAATCACATACAATTTCCTCATTAGTTTTATGTACTCTGAGTACTATTTTAGAGCCAAAACTTGAAATAATGACATCAACAAGCTCAGATAGTACAGGTGCCTGTAAGACTCAGGATATACTAAATACAATCAACATCATGGGTACAACATAATAAACCGATACATACAGCATATCTAATCATTTAGAGAACACAAAACACAGACTTATAATATAGAGAAACAAAAAGGAAGCAAAACAGTATAAAAAGAGGAACCGCAATAAAATCAAACCATAAAATAAAGTAAAGCCGGCCTTGATGCCCGGGCAGACCCCTGTGCCTATGTCAGGCTGCAAGAGCCAACACCATAGCCTAAAACAACCGTCCACAGCTGCTTCTGCCAACGTGGGACACAATTCCAACAATATCTGCAGAAACACAGCAACAGCAAAGATAACTAAGCACAGTATAGACAGGCAGCGTCTGGCATTCAGCCCGGATCCATATTAAGACTTTGGCAATATAGGCACAGAGCAATGCAAATAATATAAGGCAAGCATTCCCCTTAATGGCAGATAAGCTATAAAAGGCAACAACCGTAGAAAATGAAGATTGCTATAGTTAACCAAATACAATTTGATTCATAATATATACATATATAGCAAAAAATATATTTGTTATATTATACAAAGTATATATTATGATGAAAGATTGTAAGCTCTAGCAAACAGGGCCCTTTTTACCTCCTGTATCAGTCAGTATTGGTTTGTTAAATGTTGACACCATTCTACTGTACAGCGCTGCAGAATATGTAGGTGCTATAAATACATTATAATAACATTCCAATAAATACATTATAGTAACTGCATTAGTCCCAGGCAGCTTGTGCAGCAATCCCCATTCATCTTGTACCTGTTGCTCCCCAGCTGTGCCCCTGTCAGGATGAGAAAGGGAACTATGGCAACTCCCTGCTAACCAAGCAAAGTGCAAGCTCAGGGAGCTGCTGGGAGTTGCCTTCCTACCTATTATTATCCGTGTGCCTGTGATGAGGTGAGGGAGGCTCTAGCAATGCAGGCAGGTCGGGGCCCCCAACATGTGGGGGGAAAGGGGGGCTTCATATATGAGGGATGTTGAGACTGCAGCCCCCCCAAGTACAACTAACAATTGCCCCCGAGTTGCAGCGCCACAAACAGCTGGAGGGCATGAGGCAGGGCATCCCTGGTGTAAGTAGGGCATATATCAGACTTACACTGTATAACATAAGCCGTGTATGGCCATACCTACATACCACCCACCCTACAGGGGGCGCAAGTGACACAGGGGCCCCGGGAAATGATCTCCCTATCCTGTGAGCGGCCCTGCCCAGCCGGCTAGTCCCAGGCATTAGATCCCAGGCAATAGATCCCAGGCATTAGATCCCAGGCAATAGATCCCCGGCATTAGATCCCCCCGGATTAGCGAGTAGGAGCGCACAGGGCAGCCCCGCACAAGGCAAGCACATGGCTGGCCGCTCTCAGTAACGCTTTCGCTGCCCCCAAGGCCTATGTGACGCTCAGTTGTGCTGCCTGTGAGCAAGACATGAGGCCCGGCCGGCACCAACAGAGTTAACACTAACATTAAAGTTACAGGCAGCTACCTCAGTAAGTTACACACGGCAGCACCGCTTGCACGAAAGCTTCCTTCCGCGATTTCTACTAACCCGCCCGTCCGACTCCATTGTGCGGCGCCCGCCTCCGCCAGAGCCCAAACGGTTAAAGTCGCATGAGGTCACGTACCGCGCATGCGTGTATTCCTTCGCCCCGTAATGTCTCACTGCCCGGGTAATGAGCGCTGCGGTGCCCGCCCTCTCGGCCGCTAGTGATGGGCTTTCGACGAGATGATCGCTGCACCGCACGCCCTTTCTCGGCCCTCTAGGCTTCCGTAAAATAAAGACGTGTTGAATAAAACTCTGCTGCCACAGCAAGGTGGCCGACCAATAGGGCCCGCAGCTTAGCGTGACGCAACCGAGAGGCGTCTTGGCGCTATTGCTTTGTGGCCACTAGATGGCGCTGAACAGTAAGCAAACGTAGTCAGCAAATATGGGCATTGGTTTCAAACCTGTAGCTCGAAAATCGCTTGCCATGAAGTGGAACGATAGTTGTGTGGGCAGTGTAGGATTGGCAGGCACACGCTCTTTACGGCTGTGGGAATGTACCCTAGTGTTACAGCGAGCCGTTATGGGGTGCGTTTCCCTCAAATTCGTCGTGGTAGATACTTTATTTTTTATACAGAATAGTGTGTGATAAGGGTTTGCTCAAATGTTTGTGGTAAATGAGGCATGTTCATTAGTTGCTGATTTGCAGAAGCCATAACAAGATGTTCCTGGGCCTCACAGCTGAACTCCATCAAAAAACGTCCAGAATGTGATTTGTTTTAGTTATAAATATATATATTGAAATTGCTATTTATTTAGGTCCCCTAAACTCCTGCCTCCCCCTAGGTCCCACACTTCCAACAGCAAAGATGGAGATAGTGACAAATGCTACATGTAGGGTATCTAGGCTCATTCAGATATGTCCTCTCATCTGTATTTATCACCCTCAATTAACTTCCCTCAATGACAGTAACAGGCTCTTCCCCTGCCACTTTCAGTAATTTGCACCTGAATCCTAATTTACCCACTACACAGTTTATCTGTAACATTTGTTTATATAGCCTCAGCAAGTTACACTGAACATTTAGGGCTCTGGCACACGGGGAGATTAGTCGCCCGCGACCAAACTCCCTGTTCGCGGGCGACTAATCTCCCCGAGTTGCCATCACCTGCCATCCCACCGGCGACTTACATTGTCACTGGTGTGACAAAACTCCCTGTTCGCGGGCGACTAATCTCCCCGTGTGCCAGAGCCCTTACATTCATTTATTATGAACAATGGCCTTACAATAATTTAACAAAACAGTATTACAGAATAAAAAGGTAGGATCAGAGGGCCCTGTTTGGAAGTTACATAGTTTAGATTGAAGAGCACATGTCCACTGAAAATTTTGCAAGGAGGAGTGGGCAAAAATTGCAGAGTCCTGATGTGCCAAATTGATAGACTTTTGCCCAAAAAGACAGCACTGTAATACAATGAAAAGCTGCTTCAACCAAGTATTAGTTTAGGAGGTGCGCACACTAATGCAACAAGGTTTTTGTATGATTTCTTTTTTTCACTAAACTGTTTCTGACATGATTTATCTTGCTTTTTTTTATTGAACAAAAACCTATCAAGTGCAACCCCTCTAAACAAACCCTAGTGCACAAATATACACATACTGACCTGTCTATACACTAAGATATATAAAGTATGTATACCTATACTAATTGTAGATTTTAGAATCACAGTAGCCTTTACATTATGTTTGTTCAAGAAATCATCCAAGCCAATGTTAAAGGCATTAACAGAATCTGCCATCACAACATCACTCAGAAGGGCATTCCCCAACCTCACTGCCCTCACCATGAAGAACCACCTGAGCTGCTTCAAAAGTTCCATTCCTCTAATCTAAAGGTGTGGCCTTTGGTGCATTGAATATATTTCCCACTATCTTTTTATAATGCCCTCTAATTTAAGAAAGAATAATCATGTCCCTCCACAAGCATCTTGGTTTCCAGAGAAAATAGTCCCAAAATGACAGTCTAACCTCATAGTTTAAATCTGCCATCCCCTTTACCAGTTTAGTTGCAGTCTCTGCACTCTCTCCAGCTCATTAATATCCTTTGTGAGGACTGAAGCCCAAAACTGCATTGCATACTCAAGGTGAGGCCTTACCAGGGACCTACAAGAGGCATCATGCCTTGCATGAATGCCCTTTGTTAAGGAATTCACTACTTTATTTGCATAAGTAGCCACAAAAGACACTGCCTCTTCAGTCCTTTTCAATTAAGGATACCCACAACACACTACCATTTAGTGGATACCTAACATCCTATTTCTGCCAAACTGCAAATCAACATTCCAGTTTGCTGCCTAGATTTCTAATTTTGTCAAATCACTCTGCAAACTGGCAGCATGGAACTTATAGTTTTGCACAATTTAGTATTATCAGCAAAGATAGAAGCATTACTTTTAATGCCCACCTCCAGGTCATTAATAAATATTTTAAAAAGCAAAGAACCAAGGACTGACATTTTACACTCTATTTTTTCTTTTTATTTTCACATTTGTGCACATATGTATTCCAATATGACTGTCAGAGGAAAATAAGGAATTTTCATATGAGCTTTCATGTTTCTTCAACTTCTCCCTCAGAGGTTTCCTCTTCCTCTGCATCTGAGGCTTCACTGCTCTCTTCTTCTACTTCTTCATCATCATCATCTTCTTCTACTTCTTCATCATTATTATCTTCTTCTACTTCTTCTTCTACTACTACTTCTTCTAGTTCTCCTTCATCTTCTGATTCAGGAATAGAGATTTTGACCTCTTTTACCGGCGCCGCAACTTTTTTAGTTGTTGATTTTTTTTTATTTTTGTCCGCTGCTTCTCTCTGTATGCGTGCACGTATTCTCTTGCACAAAAACCTGAGGAAGTCACAAGCACACAAGGTAAATATACACAGAAAGTGTAGAAAGAAATAGGTGACTTTAAAGGATATTGAATTATAACTTGTAAATAATAAATATTGGTACAATAGTCGGTTAATAAGTCCCTTTCATGAAACAAAGGCTCTTATTACAGCATGTCTTTAATAAAATGTTATAAGCTTTTTAGAATGGCAATAACATGCTATAGGAAAACTGCCTAACCCTTTTCTACTGCCCGTGCCCATCACAAGAAAAAGGATAATATAAATTAGATGACAGGTTTATTCTTTTTTTACCATAAATATCTTATTACTCCCCATACAAAAGTGATTATTAGGGCCAAAACCACAACCGGTGGAATGACAACCATCGCTAGAAAGCCCCATCCTAGTGACAAAATGAGAGACGTAATTAAGCATTCATATTATCAACTTAAGAGAATACAGCATTATCAAGGATAAACATATTGTAAAATTTAAGGGAAGATTTATTTATGGTTAATGAAGAGAATCTTAGTTCAATAGTCAAATGTTATGAAATCAGAACACATCAGTTGTAATATGTCAAACACAAGGCCGGGGGCCAAATCCGTCCCACCTGGCTGTTTTATGTGGCCCTTGGTGAGTGTGTCTGACCATCCAATCCAATTTTATGCATCAGATACCTAGTTATTTTTTTTTTTTTTTTTTTTGGCAAATGGGAAATTTGGCTGTAATACCTATACAGATTAACAACACCTAAATGAATAAAGAGTGACTGTAAACTTACTATTACAGAACAGTATTTCCTTGCAGGAAACATTCATTTTACTGCAGCTTTCACAGTTGATAATACTATAATCTTCCTCAGCTGTAAAAAAAGAAATATGTCTTGAGAATTATGTTTCTTATTGAAGGATATTGTAATGTGATGCATTAGAATACAAAAAGATACTTACAACATTTGTCTCCACACACTACAGAAAAGAGAGAAGAAAACAGAGTGTTAGATCGAGCTTTGCCATTATAAGTACACAAAGTAGTAATCCTATATCCTATATCAACTTTTTGCAATAGCTCTCAGTATTGATGCATTACAGATCGTAATGCACTGCATTTATCTAAAGGCAACTGATGTCTGATGAAAGCTGGCTATTTGCAGCTTTCATCACTCACATTATTTCACTCATATTATTTTTATTTAGGACACAGAAACACTTGTACATATACAAATCAAAGGTGCACAGATTTCAAAGGCAGTATGTATTTTTGTTAAGTGTGCAAGCCAATAACTGGAATGGTATACTTTTCTTGAAATTGGTGCAACTTCAAAAGTTGCTCCATCCTCAGCAGATATTATATTCTGTTATAAACTGGTATCTTTATATTAACTTATTAATTTAGTGGATACCTAACATCTTATTTCTGCCAAAGTGCAAATCAACATTCCAGTTTGCTGCCTAGATTTCTAATTTTATCAAATCACTCTGCAAACTGGCAGCATGGAACTTATAGTTTTGCACAATTTAGTATTATCAGCAAAGATAGAAGCATTACTTTTAATGACCACCTCCAGGTCATTAATACATATTTTAAAAAGCAAAGAACCAAGGACTTACATTTTACACTCTATTTTTTTCTTTTTCTTTTCACATTTGTGCACATATGTATTCCAATATGACTGTCAGAGGGAAATAAGGAATTTTCATATGAGCTTTCATGTTTCTTCAACTTCTCCCTCAGAGGTTTCCTCTTCCTCTGCATCTGAGGCTTCACTGCTCTCTTCTTCTACTTCATCATCATCATCATCATCATCATCATCATCATCATCATCATCATCATCATCTTCTTCTACTTCTTCATCATCATTATCTTTTTCTACTACCACTTCTTCTAGTTCTCCTTCTTCATCTTCTGATTCAGGAATAGAGATTTTGACCTCTTTTACCGGCGCCGCAACTTTTTTAGTTGTTGATTTTTTTTTATTTTTGTCCGCTGCTTCTCTCTGTATGCGTGCACGTATTCTCTTGCACAAAAACCTGAGGAAGTCACAAGCACACAAGGTAAATATACACAGAAAGTGTAGAAAGAAATAGGTGACTTTAAAGGATATTGAATTATAACTTGTAAATAATAAATATTGGTACAATAGTCGGTTAATAAGTCCCTTTCATGAAACAAAGGCTCTTATTACAGCATGTCTTTAATAAAATGTTATAAGCTTTTTAGAATGGCAATAACATGCTATAGGAAAACTGCCTAACCCTTTTCTACTGCCCGTGCCCATCACAAGAAAAAGGATAATATAAATTAGATGACAGGTTTATTCTTTTTTTACCATAAATATCTTATTACTCACCATACAAAAGTGATTATTAGGGCCAAAACCACAACCGGTGGAATGACAACCATCGCTAGAAAGCCCCATCCTAGTGACAAAATGAGAGACGTAATTAAGCATTCATATTATCAACTTAAGAGAATACAGCATTATCAAGGATAAACATATTGTAAAATTTAAGGGAAGATTTATTTATGGTTAATGAAGAGAATCTTAGTTCAATAGTCAAATGTTATGAAATCAGAACACATCAGTTGTAATATGTCAAACACAAGGCCGGGGGCCAAATCCGTCCCACCTGGCTGTTTTATGTGGCCCTTGGTGAGTGTGTCTGACCATCCAATCCAATTTTATGCATCAGATACCTAGTTATTTATTTATTTATTTTTTTTGGCAAATGGGAAATTTGGCTGTAATACCCATACAGATTAACAACACCTAAATGAATAAAGAGTGACTGTAAACTTACTGCTACAGAACAGTATTTCCTTGCAGGAAACATTCATTTTACTGCAGCTTTCACAGTTGATAATACTATAATCTTCCTCAGCTGTAAAAAAAGAAATATGTCTTGAGAATTATGTTTCTTATTGAAGGATATTGTAATGTGATGCATTAGAATACAAAAAGATACTTACAACATTTGTCTCCACACACTACAGAAAAGAGAGAAGAAAACAGAGTGTTAGATCGAGCTTTGCCATTATAAGTACACAAAGTATTAATCCTATATCCTATACCAACTTTTTGCAATAGCTCTCAGTATCGATGCATTACAAATCGTAATGCACTGGATTTATCTAAAGGCAACTGATGTCAGGCCCGGATTTGTGGCGAGGCCACAAAGGCCCGGGCCTAGGGCGGCACAATTTTAGGGGCGGCATGCCGCCCCGCCGCAACGAAATTTTAACATTTAATGGCCATACGGAGTAATGGGGACTTCTCCCCACTGCTCCGTATAGAAGTTTAAATGGCCGTGCATGCGCACTTGCGTTGGCGTGGCGCGGCAGGGAGGTTTGTTCGCGCATGCGCGCCGGGGAGGGGGGGGGGCACGAATGGGGGACAGCCTCGGGGCGGGTAGATTTGAAATCCGGCGCTGACTGATGTCTGATGACAGCTGGCCATTTGCATTAGAGGATTGTTGTGACCAACGAATCCTTACATGATCTTACAATGGTATCTCTGTTGGACTCTGATACTCATAATAAAGCCACCAGAATATTTTTAGCCCTGAATAAATGACATTATTCTCCACTATCCTTACTACTGGTATCAGAGCCACAAAAGTTTAATTTTCATCCTTAATATAAACACTATGCAGCATAGCTCAGCATTCTACACACTTCACACTTTAGGAAATGTATGAAGTGTTAATCAGATAAAAATATGTAGAAATTTCTATCACTCTTCTAATCAGTGAAAAGTAGAGAAATCCATCTGTTAAGAAAATGTTTTGGTTTCCTATATGCCTTTAAAACAATCAAATTAATACAACTATGTAACATGATCTCATACTTACTATATTCATTCGTTCTTTGTGAGCCATTAACCAGTAACTCTCGAATATTCTTTTTCAAGGCTGTAAACTCTTTTTGGAGATCTTTGCTGTCTAGGCCTAATGTAGCAACAAAAACAATTACCACTAACTGTAATCTATACCAATGTACACTATAAGCACATTTAATGGTTGATTTATGATTCATGGTTTATGTATATCTGAAATGCATGTATCCATTCAGTGCATGAAATATTGGATTGAAAACATGACTAAATCTGATTGACAAACTTACAGTTTTAAGGAAATTACTGAATTGTTATGTAGTTAATTTGTTTTTTTATCATTTCCCATTAATCCGTGACTGCCCGATCAGCAATCTTTTAGGTGACTTAATCTTTTAGTTTTCACATATAAGGGTTATAATATTAGCAGTATATGCCTGCAGCATATTGGAAATAGTACAACAGCTCTGTGTACTGAGACATAAAGGGAAAATATTTTATGGGGCTCTAGTAACAGCCATGCACAGCAAGTTATTCTATTTCTCAATAGAATAATGTGACATTACTTACTTTTATATTTTGTCAGTAATTCTAGGATCTCTGACGCAAGCCAATCATTCACAGTTTCTAAACTCCGTCGATCTGAAACAAAGTTATTGGGTTATTAGTACCTTCTATACAGCATATTGTCTGTTGTGTATGTTGGCTGCTTTCTAGACCCCATGAGGAATTGTTATTGCCAGTTGATTACTGTGATGAGATCTCTAAGCCTCCTTATACTTCTCCCCTCCCATATCCATTTAGTCTCGTCCCCTTCCTTTATGTTTCTATATGGCATTCAGTATATGGGGCAGATAAAGTTGCATACAGAATGCATAATGACATCTTACATAACTGATCAGGAATCTCTTACAAATATATTAAACACTGTGGTCCTCATTTAAATCATTGCCATAAAAGAAATGAATGACTACATTAGAGCAGATTTCTTATCTTTTAAACTTAAATACAGAACATGTTCACAGCCTGGGACATAAATGTCAGATGAAACAAGTCTTACCAATATATTTCACATTGTAATCATCTTTCTCATTGTAGAAGGTATTAATAACTAGATTAATATCTGCCTCCGTGATTTGCTTTTTGGGAAATATCTTACTCAATGTTATTTTTACATCATATTTTAGAAATTCAATGTCATTCTCCAAACAGGGAAGGCATCCATAACTAGCACGAATTGATAAAATTAGGATAAAAAATGAAAATATAGGAAAGAATAAAGAAATCAACAGTCTGCAGATAACTGCCATACTGTCTCTCTCTTTACTTCTCACTGGACTGATGTGTAGCTGTAAAACTCCCTAAGGTGCAGACAACACAGCTTTCATCAGACATTATGACATCATAACAACTCTACTGTGCATTGTGACATCACACAAGCTGAACAGCTGCATCCACAGCTCTCATCCACTGTAGAAAAATAATTGACAGTTTATGTTGTGCTGCAGTGAGCAGTATTAATGAGCTGAAAATAAAACTAGTGGCATCTTTGATGCTGTTGCAGCCCTAGTTATTTCTACTGGCATCAAAACTCACATTATTTCACTCATATTATTTTTACTTAGGACACAGAAACACTTGTTCATATACAAATCAAAGGTGCACAGATTTCAAAGGCAGTATGTATTTTTGTTAAGTGTACAAGCCAATAACTGGAATGGTATACTTTTCTTGAAATTGGTGCAACATCAATAGAGCGCCGTCCTCAGCAGATATTATATTCTGTTATAAACTGGTATCTGTATATTAACCTCCAGGTTTCAATACAGCCTAATAAAGCTCTGTGATTGGCTGTAGTCTATTTTCTGTATTGGCTGCAGGTTTTAAAAATTAAAAAAAATGTAAGAATTTAAATTGAAATGACAGTTGTTGCAGATGTTTGGTTGATTATCCTGACAACACTAGGGCAGGGCTGCCTTTGTGTGTTTGCAAAAAAGAATTGTAGCCGCATTGTTATTCAAACCTAGCACAACGGCATCCGCAACCCTTACAGGAGTTGGAGGCCAGCAACCTGAGATTGGAGGAGTTTAGACTGAAATGTTTAAGAGGCAGAACTCTATCCACTAAGGCATTCAAGGGCTCTTGTGTCAGGGACACAATACTGTACCTTTATATTAGTACTTATTTTAAGGAAAGAAAAGCGCTGCTCACAAAGAGCCTACACAGGTTTCCTAATAAGTGCAGAACCATAAAAGGTTCCCGCTGTTCAATTACTCTGCAACTTTTGTACTTGCAGTCAGTGATTTCTTTCTAAAGGCTCTTAGAGCCAAATATAAAATACATGTCTTATTTTAGGCCAGTCTTCCCTCTTCATTCTTAAGATGTCACTATGCCAGTGTGTGGCCTTTAAGTGAGCAAGAAATTAATTTCTACCTTTAAACAACCCAAGCAATCAGCCATATTTCTCTAGTCTCTCTCTCTAACCTGAATTACTGCAAAATCCACTATGTTTTTTTGTTCAAATACTCAGAGTACACAGAGTACTCTACATAATGTTCTATAAAACTGTGCTCACGCCAAGGCAGAATACATTGCTGTGCACCAGGGTCCCTGCCCTTGTTGACTATATTTCTATATAAGTGGCATCAAATTCATTTGGTCTTTTTACAACATGGGCTAACCTGTTTGATAATTGTTCTGGTTTTAAAAGGGGGAAGACATGAAAATAATTGGTGGGTGCCAATATGTTAGAAACCCCCCAATAACTCAGATCACTTACCTTCTACCTTGCGCCAGTGAGTGTAAAAAAAGGAAAGGTAAAAGGTAACCAATATTAGTCATTGGGGGTGTCAAATTAACAAATAAACAAATTAAACAAGTTAATACACCCAGTAAATTTGAATTCAATTCTTCTTTAAACACCAAAGCAACAATATTACTTTGCATTACTTTTCAGCAGAGCACAGCTCACTATTTTAAGCACTGGGGTCCAAAACTGCATGTGTTGTGCTCCTAAATAATAAGATTCTGGGCCTTCAGCAACTTATTTATTTAAATACAGGTATAGGTTATCCAGAATGCTCAGGACCTGGGGCTTTCCGGATAAGGGTTTTTTTTCTGTAATTTGGATCTCCATACCTAAAGGGGCACATTTACTAATACACGAACGTCCGAAAAGCGTCCGAATGCGTTTTTTTCGTAATGATCGGTATTTTGCGATTTTTTCGTAAATTGTTGCGACTTTTTTGTAGCCATTACGACTTGATCGTAAATTGTCGCGACTTTTTCGTAGCTATTACTACTTGCTCATAAATAGTAGTGACTTTTTCGTAGCCGTTGTGCCGAGTACGAAAGTTTCGGATTCATTCAAGCTTCAGTATCGTGACTTTCCTTGGGCCAGGTTGGAGCTGCAGAGTGCCATTGAGTCCTATGGGAGACTTTCCTTGGGCCAGGTTGGAGCTGCAGAGTGCCATTGAGTCCTATGGGAGACTTTCCTTGGGCCGGGTTGGAGCTGCAGAGTGCCATTGAGCCCTATGGGAGACTTTCCTTGGGCCGGGTTGGAGCTGCAGAGTGCAATTGAGCCCTATGGGAGACTTTCCTTGGGCCAGGTTGGAGCTGCAGAGTGCCATTGAGCCCTATGGGAGACTTTCCTTGGGCCGGGTTGGGGCTGCAGAGTGCCATTGAGCCCTATGGGAGACTTTCCTTGGGCCAGGTTGGAGCTGCAGAGTGCCATTGAGCCCTATGGGAGACTTTCCTTGGGCCAGGTTGGAGCTGCAGAGTGCCATTGAGCCCTATGGGAGACTTTCCTTGGGCCGGGTTGGAGCTGCAGAGTGCAATTGAGCCCTATGGGAGACTTTCCTTGGGCCAGGTTGGAGCTGCAGAGTGCCATTGAGCCCTATGGGAGACTTTCCTTGGGCCGGGTTGGGGCTGCAGAGTGCCATTGAGCCCTATGGGAGACTTTCCTTGGGCCGGGTTGGAGCTGCAGAGTGCCATTGAGCCCTATGGGAGACTATCCTTGGGCCGGGTTGGAGCTGCAGAGTGCCATTGAGCCCTATGGGAGACTTTCCTTGGGCCGGGTTGGAGCTGCAGAGTGCCATTGAGCCCTATGGGAGACTTTCCTTGGGCCAGGTTGGAGCTGCAGAGTGCCATTGAGCCCTATGGGAGACTTTCCTTGGGCCAGGTTGGAGCTGCAGAGTGCCATTGAGCCCTATGGGAGACTTTCCTTGGGCCGGGTTGGAGCTGCAGAGTGCCATTGAGTCCTATGGGAGGCTTCCAAAATCATGCAAAGTCGCAAAGGTTTTCCTGCCGTTTACGAGCGCTCAATACGAAAAAGTCGTAATGGCTATGAAAAAGTCGCGACAATTTACGAGCAAGTCGTAATGGCTATGAAAAAGTTGCGACAATTTACGAACAAGTCATAATGGCTATGAAAAAGTCGCGACAATTTACGAAAAATCGCAAAATGTTCGTTTCCAATCCGATTTTTTACCATTCGGGATTCGGATTCGTGGATTAGTAAATCAGCCCCTAAGTCTTCTAAAAAATAATTTAAACATCATTTAAACGCAATAGGATTGTTTTACCTCCAATAAGGATTAATTATCTTAGTTGGGATCAAGTTAAAGATTCTGTTTTATTATTATAGAGAAAAAGGAAATCATTTTTAAAAATTAGAATTATTAGCTTATAATGGAGTCTATGGGAGATGGCCTTTCCATAATTCGGAACTTCTGGATGTGTTTCCAGATAAGGGATCCTATACCTGTATTGTGCATGTAAGAAGCATTTCTACCAGTACAGCTCACTCTGCCCTTCTCCTGTGAAGCTGACCCTGCCTCCTGCTTCCTTGCTTTATCAAACTTTATTAACATTTACAATTATCAACACATTTTTAACTTTTGAATAACACCAAAGATGGTAATAATAACAAACTGCTATAAGGACTGTAACAGAGTACTAATTTGCGGTAATTACATTACTGTAACAAACTGACCATGTCACTTGATGATTTTTCGATAATTCGCCCATAACGTGTTTGCACACCATAATAAGTGTTTGCTCCTGGTTATGGTCAGGTGCATTTTGTGTATGAACTGTGGAATGATTTGGGTTGTGTGTTCCTTGGCTGGGAGAAGTATCTCTCAGACAGAATTTTGATGCATCCATCTGGTTTTCCTCACGGTTATTTACTGATGCCTGTTTATTGCTAGTGGCATCTTTTCCATGTATGTCGTCTGGCCAGTAAGCATCTACTGGTAGATGTTGTTCTACGTGAATCCATGATTTGTCTTGTGCTTCCTCTGACTGATTAGGGCACTGATCATCAGACTGAATCATGCTTTGTGTTTTGGGTATTTAATATAAATGCCTCCTATTACTCCTTAATATTTTCCCATCACTTGTTTTAACCTCATAAGAACGAGGTGAGACTAGGCGAAGCACTTCTGCTTTTTCATACCAGGTAGATCCATTCTAAATTCTGACCTTATCTCCAATGTGTAAATGTTCAAGTAGTTTTGTACTTTTGTCATAGTTTCTCTTTTGTCTCTCATGCATATTTTGTTTACGTTGTCTGTACTGTTTACATACCTCCCAACCATGCCCACTTTTGTGGCCACGCCCCAATTACCACACCCCATTTTTGAAATTCATTTTTTAAATAGTTGAACTAGTGCCCCCAATGGCCCAATAGACAGTACCCCCCATAGACAGTGCCCCCATACACAGTGCCCCATTTGCTCCCACAGACAGTAGCCCCCATACACAGTGCCCCTATAGAAAGTACCCCCCATGCACAATGCCCCCATAGAAAGTGCCCCCAATTGCCCCCATAGACAGTACCCCCCATACACAGTGCCCCCATAAACAGTACCCCCATACACAGTGCCCCCCATACACAGTGCCCCCCATACACAGTACCCCCAATTGCCCCCATAGACAGTACCCCCCATACACAGTGCCCCCATACACAGTACCCCCAATTGCCCCCATAGACAGTACCCCCCATACACAGTGCCCCCATACACAGTAGCCCCCAATTTCCCCCATAGAGAGTACCTCCAATAGACAGTGCTCCCCATAGACGCTGCTTCTTGTGGCTCTTGCTCCTTATGCGGCTCCTACGGCAGCGACAGGCCCTTTTATAAGGTTGCGCCCCGTGCGTACGTGTGACGTCACACGTACGCACGGGCGCAACCTTATAAAAGGGCCTGTCGCCGCTGTACGAGGAGCCGAATAAGAAGCAGGAGCCACAGAACGAGCCAGAGCGCTCGGCTCCAGCCAGCGCATCCCGCTGTCCTAGATATTTCAATGAATGTTCTGCATTTCCGGAAGTCTTATCATTGTGGTAACACTTAATTTCCAAGGCAGGTAATTTTGTCTGTAGTTGTCTTGCAAAGAATAATTCTGCTGGTGATTTGCCGCCTTCCAGAGCTGTTGCTCTGTAGTTTAAGAGTGCCACCACAGGGTCCTGACCTGAATGAACAGCTTTTTTCAACAAACGTTTCAAAATCTTTATGTCACACTCAGCAAGTCCATTACTTTGTGGGAATCTCAAGCTTGAAGTGATATGCTTTAATCCAAACTCTTTTGTGAATCTTACAAATTCTTTAACCATGAATTGAGGACCATTATCTGTTCTTACTTCTCTTGGTATTTCATATATGCCAAAAGGTATTTTAAATATTTTGCATACCTCAAATGATGTGCTATTTTTTAATTTCAACGTGAATATATCTACTCCAATTGTATCCCAAGGACCACATGGCATTTCTCTCTGAATTAGAGGCTCCTTTGGGAGTGCTGGAGAAAAGGTTTGACAGGTACTGCACTTTGTTACCACTTGAGCAATATCATCATTCATTGAGGGCCAGAACAAAGATTCTTTTGCTTGTCTTTTGCATTTTTGAATTCCAAGATGTCCTTCATGTAGTTAGCATGGCCTTTCGCAGCGATGAGGGCACTACAATTTGAGATCCTTTAAGCAATATTCCATCCCATGTAGAAAGTTCATCACAATATGGCCGATATGATTTGGGAAGATATTTTCTGGGACTGGTTGAATGTATTGCAGTTATCACTTCCTGCAGATGATCGTCAGAGACAGTGCTTGTTTTATATTTCTTCCACATTTCTTCTGACACTGCTTTCCTAGCCATAACATTATTAACATGTATTTCCACACTTGATTCCTTTTCACTTGATGCAACTGTGTCCTCATTCCATGTCCTTGATAAGGCATCTGCAACTAGCAGAAACCAACCTGGTGCATATTGTACTGTATAGTCATATGTTTGCAATTTCAATAACAAACGTTGAATGCATGGCGGAGCTTTCCATAGTTCTTTTTGTGTGATTGTAAGTGGTGGCTTGTGATTTGTTTCAACTACAAATTTTGTCCCATAAACAAAGTTATGAAATGCTTCACATCCAAAAGCAATACCAAGAGTCTCTTTTTCTATTTGTGCATATTCACGCTCTGTCTGTGTGAATGGGCATGAGGCATATGCAACTGGCTTTGATTTCTTACCATGCTGTTGTAGCAGGACAGCACCTATTCCATCTTTTGATGCATCTGTTGAAATTTTTGAAGGCCGACATATGTCAAAATATTGCAAAGTCTGTTAACAGCAAAGAATGTCTTAAAGCTATTTAAACTAATTTTCCTGCTTCTCAGTTCATTTTCACTCAGCATGCTTTAGTAACTTAGTACTTACTACGGTAGTTTAACGTACCCATGAATCTCTGCAGTTCTTTTTTTTTTTACTGGGACTGGCCATTCTTTTAATTGCTAAAACCTTAGCAGGATCTGGTTTCACACCACTGTGAGAAATTATTTTGCCTAAATAAAGGATTTCAGTTTTCCTAAACTGACATTTAGCTTGATTTAGTTTGAGTCCATTTTCCTTTGCTGTCTGCAAGACTCGCTTTAATCTTGTGTTATGTTCCACTTCTGCGGTGCCCCAAATTAAAATATAATCTATGTAGACTTTAACTCCTTTAACCTCTTCTAAGAGTTGCTGCATTGTTCTGTGAAAAATCTCTGGGGCTGAACTTAATCCAAAAGGCAAATGCTTGAATTGATACCTTCCAAAAAATGTACAATTTGCTACTTTTCTTAGTGAGAGGAATTTGCCAAAATCTATTTGAGGCATCTAGGATTGTAAATAATTTTGCATTTGCCATTCCACCCAGGATTTCATTTCGGGTGGGAATATGAAAATGTTCTCTCCTTATGTTTTCATTTAACTCCTTGGGATCCAAGCACAATCTCAGGGATCCATCCTTTTTCTCTACAATGACTAAAGGTGGCCATACACGGGCCGACTATTGCTGCAGATATCGGTCCCTTGGACCAATTCGGCAGCTAATCGGCCCGTATATGGGGAGAGCAGAGCGGCCTGGCCGACCGATATCTGGCCTGAAATTGGCCAGATCTCGATCGGCCAGGTTAGAAAATCTGGTCGGATCGGGGACCCATTGCCGCCCACATAATCCGCCCACATAATCCGATCGTTTGGCCCCAGGGCCGAACGATCGGATTATTTTTTTTTTACCTAAATGCTCCCCGATATCGCCCACCCGTAGGTGGGGATATCGGGGGAAGATCCGCTCGCTTGGCGACATCGCCAAGCGAGCGGATCTGCTTGTGTATGGCCACCTTAAGGAATATACCAAGCTGAAGGTTCACTGATAGGCTCAATTACATCTAATTCAGTCAGGTGCAATTCACGTTTAAGTCTTTCTCTCAGTGCCACTGGCACATGTCTTTTGGCTTGTACCACTGGTTTTGCATCAGCTTTCAATGAAATATCAAAGGTAACTGGCAGTTTCCCAAGACCTGTGAATATTCACTCAGTAGTGTATCTATGCTGCTTTGTTGTGAGTTTTCCACAAGAAATAATTTGTTTACCAGTCCCAACTGTTCACATGTTTGTACACCTAATAGGGGAAAATAATTACCAGAGATTACTGCAAATTCATTCTTGCTTGCCTTGCCCTTCTAAGTTGTAGCGAGTGTGCGTTTTCCTACTGATGGGATTTCAGACTCATTGTACACCTTAAGCACTGATGTTTTACTTTTTAGTTTTGCTTTCACTTTTAGGTTTCTCCATATTTTTTCTGTGATAATGTTTGTTTCTGTCCCAGTGTCCACTTTGTAAATAAGGGAGCCATTTGTCTCAATGTCTATGATCCATCTTTTTTCACTTCCATTCCATTTACTGACAGCACCCACATAGATCTCCTCCTGATTGTCCTCACTACTGCTGTCCATTACTGCATTCAGGTTCACCTTGCACTGTTTAGCAAAAGCAGGGCAGTTGTTAAACGCATGAGAGTAGCCACAATTACTGCATACTTTGTGTTTTGTAAATGTTGCCTCAGTTTTACCTTTGCCTTTTTAAAAATCAGATTTACTTGTGTGAGCCCTTTGTGTGACTGAGGATTTGGCAAATCTGCTCACTTGAGAAACCTTCTCTTCACCTCTTATTCCTGTTGACACTTTGAGCTGCTGTTTTGTGAGCTCAGCTGCTTGACAAATTCGTATAGCTTTTTCTAATGTAAGATCATGTTCCCTTAACAATCTTTCTTGCACCTTTTGGTCATAACATCCAAGTCTGTCTCATTTACCTTAGGGGTACCTTAATGTTCACATTTTCCCATAAACACTTAAAAATTATCACTATCATGTTCATCAAGTTGAAATGAATTGAATATTTGCAAGGCTTCTTCCCCTGCTATTGTTAGCAAAAGGGCCACTTTCTGTGAACTAAGCAATGTTATTGTGTTTGTAGCTTTCATGTATAACAACAGTCTGTTCTTAAAGATTTTCCATGCTTTCCAAACATTTCCCACAAACTAAACTGGAGCAGGTGGATGGAGACTGTTTGTCCTTAGCTGTGCAGGGACTGCAGTCACAGGCTGAGATGGGCTTGTGGCATCCTCTGTACCTCTTGCAGGTTCTGACATGGTTCAGGCTCTGTCTGCTGAGCGGATCCACTCCTGGTACCATGTGTTGTGCTCCTAAATAATAAGATTCTGGGCCTTGTATCAGCAACTTATTTATTTAAATACTGTGCATGTAAGAAGCATGGCTCTCTGCCAGTACAGCTCACTCTGCCCTTCTCCTGTGGAGCTGACACCACCTCCTGCTTCCTTGCTTTATCAAACTTTATTAACATTTACAATTAACACAGCTCACACCAAGGCAGAATACATTACTGTGCACCAGGCTCCCTGCCCTTGTTGACTGACTAAATATTAGCTTTTATATTTACAGGAATGGGGCAAAATAACGAAACCATTCTATATAAGTGGCACCAAATTCATTTAGTCTTTTTGCAACATGGGCTAATCTGTGTGATAATTATTACACATACTGTTTTTAAAAGGGGAAGATATGAAAATAATTGGTTGGTGCCAATTTGTTAGAAACCCCCCAGTATCTCAAATCAGTTACCTGTGAGTGTAAAAAAAGCAAAGGTAACAGGTAACCAATATTAAGGTGGCCATACACGCTAAGATCATCAAGCGAGGGTATCTTCTCCCGATATACCCACCCGAACGATCAAATTAGAACGACGGGTATAGGCATCCATCGGTTCGGGGACCGCATCAATGAGCCGATACGGTCTCCGATCAGACTAAAAATCAGACCTGCCTAAACGATATCTGGCCGATTTCAGGCCAGATATCGGTCGGGCAGGCCTGTCGTTAGTGCCCCTACACGGCCCAATAAGCTGCCAAATTTTTCTAAAGGACTGATATCGCCAGCTAGAATCGGGCCGTGTATGACCACCTATAGTCATTGGGGGTGTCAAATGAACAAATGAACAAATGAAACAAGTTAATGCACCCAGTAAATTTGACTTTAATTCTTCTTTAAACACCAAAGCAACAATATTACTTTGTATTACTTTTCAGAGCACAGTTAACTATTTTAAGCACTGGGGCCCAAAACTGTACTGCAGAAACTGCACCTAAACTGGTAAAGGGGATGGAAGATTTAAGCTATGAGTTTAGACTGTCGAGGTTGGGGTTGTTTTCTCTGGAAAAAAGGCGCTTGCAAGGGGACATGATTATTCTTCACACAGATAGCGGGAGATCTTTTTTTGCATATAAATAAACTTAGAACCAGAGGCCACCCCTTTGGATTAAAGGAACAGAACTTTTTTAGGTGGTTTCCCACGGTGAGGGCAGGGAGGTTGGGGAATGCCCTTCCTAGGGATGTGGTAATGGCAGATTCTGTTAGTGCCTATAAGAGGGACCTGGATGAGTTCTTGAACAAGCATAGTATCCAAGGCTGTTGTGATCACAAGATCAAGTTTTATATTGTACAGGTATGGGATCTCTTATCCGTAACCTGTTATCCAGAAAGCTCCAAATTACGGAAATCCCGTCTCCCATAGACTCCATTATAAGCAAATAATTCAGAATTTTTAAACTGATTTCCTTTTTCTCTGTAGTAATAACACTGTACCTTGTACATGATCCCAACTAAGCTATAAATAATTATTATTGGATACAAAACAATCCTATTGGGTTTAATTAATGTTTTATTGATTTTGTAGTAGATTTATGGATATCCAATTTACGGAACGACTCCTTATCCGGAATACCCTTGGTCCTGAGCATTCTGGATAACGGGTCCTATACCTGTATCTGTCTAACTACCATCTATCTATCTATGCTACTGTATAAATCTGTCTGTCTATGATTGTGATTTTATATATATATATATATATATATATATGTGTGTGTGTGTGTAGGATAATTTGGAAGGGTTGGATTTGATGGGCTATTGTCTTTTTTCTACTTAAAGGGGTTGTTCTGTGATATTCTGAGACAATTTGCAATTTGTCTTTATTTTTTATTTCTTGTTTTTTTTTTAATTATTTTAGCTTTTTGTTCAGCAGCTCTGTAGTTTGGAAATCAACTTCCGTGTTTATGTGACAAAAAGGCGTATGATTTTATGGATTCAGATTTGGTTCGGCCAGGAGCATGGATCTGACAAACTCCAAATCCTGCTGAAAAAGGCAGAATCCCAAATGAATCCAGGATTCGGTGCATCCCTAATTCTATTCCTCTACTATTGTAAGCCTCCATAGGACTCTATGGTTCTCGTGAGCTTAAACCTGGTGGACTTTTTGTCAGTCAAAAAAAATCACATGAAGTTTTATAAATCTCAAATATCAGTGGTTTTTAAAAAAAATTAAATTTTTCCAGAAAATACTCAGAATTATCTAGAATTTGTGAAGAAAAAACCCAAAAACAATCGTAAACTGCCAAAAAATACATACGTAAATCTCAGAAAACCTTAGTAAATGGGCCCCTAAGTGCTCATATGGCATCATGTGTAAGGATCAAACATCTAGACATGTCCACTAAAACATGCAAGAAAATAAATCCATTGTTAATATTCGAACAAAGGATCAGACTGCTCATGTTATGGCTTTTGGCTCAGTTTTACAGAGCTTATGCAGCAGAAGACATGATAATTATAGACATATAATTAAACAGTAATAATTAAAAGATGCTAAATTGTCTGATGCATTAAACATTAAGGCCCCATGGCTTAAACAGAGAATATGTTTTATTGTCAATGTCTGTAAATGAATGAGGTTGATAGTGGATTCAAAATAGTTAGTGGTTAATGTGATTTTATATATTGACCACTAGATGTCAGTATGTCATAACCTATTGGGTGCTGAACAGTATGTTAGGCACTCCCCAGCAATTGGGACAAAAGATGTGCTTTACTTAAGCGTATGTGAACTAGCATAAAGTCTCAACATTTGTCTCTACTGCACTACTGTGTTAGACTTTAGGTGGCCATACACAGGCAGAATTAAGCTGTTGATTTGAGGCCTTTAGACTGATTTGGCAGCTATTCTGCCTGTGTATAAGCCCCCCTGACTTGGCTCTAGGTCTGGATATCACCCACCTTACGTGGGCGTATTGGGAGAAGATCCACTCATTTGGCGACCTCTAAAGAGGGATGTCTGTATTAAAGTGGATGTCATTCAAACATGCAAAGGCTCTGTGCTTTGCTATGAACTTAATTGTATAAAACTGGTGTTATTTTGGGTATGTAAAATCCTTCATTTAAACAGTTTTGTCCTCTAGAAATCACTTTCAGACTGTTATCTTTGAATCACCAACATGGTAGGAGGGATTTTGTAGCTGAAGCTGAGAGATACTTCTGATTCACACACTGCAAATTACTACTTAACAACTCCAGCCCCCATAATTCATTGCTACTTACATCAATTTCTCAATGACACACAGCTGAGGTTGCCAAGTTGCTTTATTTTTTCGTGTTGGAGTGGCTTGAGGGGGGCAGCATCTCTCTTTAAGTTACCAGGAACAAGTTTCTCAGCTCACCTCATAGCAGCAGTGCCCATGATGATATACATATAATAAAGTCATTCTAACCCTGAGCAGAGAAGTAGTCGGACAGTTTTAGCAGCAACTTGATTTATCATCAGCTTTTGCCACATGAACAGGGCATATTAACAGCCCACAGCCCACACATGCAAGTGCAGCTTCAGCATTTTTTCTTCCACCGGAACTTATGGAAAATAACGCATAATATCCGGCGTTCAGATGGCGATCTTTTCCATTTATTTTACACAGCTTTTTACTCCGTTTTTTCGGCAAATTAGTTTTACACAGCATAATAGATACGCCCCCAATTGTTCCTATAACAGACTGGACAGGTCTTTGTCTATTCTGTTGCTTCTACATTAAGAAATAGTACATTTAGCAGATAATTGTGAATATAGTTTGTGACTGCCTGTACACGTAGTTTTGGGAGGAAATTAGCTATGGTAGGCAGGTATGCAGAGGATCTGAAGCATAGAGACAGGGACGCCACTTCTTTAGGCAAAACACAGGTTTATTTAGGGCAAATTCTACTCACTCAGCCCTGCTGTCTCTCCCCTCCTGGGATACCAGCTCCCCAGCTTTTGCCACACTTTGGATTAGTTTAGCTAATCACAAGCCATTGCATCATAACACCATCCTCTCATGTTACCACCCTGTCCCTAAACACCATCTTTCCTTCCCCTGTCTAGGCAGTCTGACAATGAAAGGGGCCAACCCTGTCCGGATTTCCTAATTTGGAAAACCAGACAGGCATTTTTGACCCAGACAGCCCTTCTATAAACCAGACAGTCATTTATGGCCCAGACAGCCCTTCTGAAAACCAGGCAGGCATTTTCGACCCAGACAGCACTTCTGAAAACCAGACAGGCATTTTTGGCCCAGACAGCCCTTCTGAAAACCAGACAGGCATTTTTAGCCCAGACAGCCTTTCTGAAAACCAGGCAGGCATTTTTGGCCCAGACAGCCCTTCTGAAAACCAGGCAGGCATTTTTGGCCCAGACAGCCCTTCTGAAAACCAGACAGGCATTTTTAGCCCAGACAGCCTTTCTGAAAACCAGACAGGCATTTTTGGCCTAGACAGCCCTTCTGAAAACCAGACAGACATTTTTAGCCCAGACAGCCCTTCTGAAAACCAGACAGGCATTTTTAGCCCAGACAGCCCTTCTGAAAACCAGACAGGCATTTTTGGTCCAGACAGCCCTTCTGAAAACCAGACAGGCATTTTTGGTCCAGACAGCCCTTCTGAAAACCAGACAGGCATTTTTGGCCCAGACAGCCCTTCTGAAAACCAGGCAGGCATTTTTGACCCAGACAGCACTTCTAAAAACCCTAGTTTGTAGTCCCACTGAACATAATTTATTGTTTATCTAAAATAAAAAAAAAAATAGAATTTTGATAAATAAGCCTCCCTGTCCTGTGGTTTAGGAGGGGGAAAGAGTCATAGGGCCTTAATTATATGAATGGGCTGGCCTGAGATTATTTGTGTGGTAAATCACTGCATAAAATAATCCAGATCCACAAATCATCCAGATATCCCTAATATGAAAATATAGGCTTTCTCATTTCTGTGGCTGCTAAAGAGGCTTTCTCTATCATTAGTCACATGGTTGAAGAGATGGATTATGGGATACGGAGTAGGTGGGCCTTGAAAATGATATTTGATACATGGATTGAGTAACACAGAGAGTCACACTGAACCTGATTTGGAGAAGTTGCCTGGGGGAAAGGCTGCCCTCTTGTTTGGTGTTTAAACTGTTATATGATATATGCTTGTTAGCCGTTACTTGCCCTAGCAACTGAAAAGTGGCATGAACAGCAATGGAATGGGAGAAGGAGAGAGAACAGAAAGGCAATTTTTATTTTTAAAAAAGCAAAAATTGTCTCAACATCACTTTGTACATCATATATGTTTTATTATAAACTACAACACAGAATTCATATTCACACACAATTTTCATATTTATTCCAGAAGTCATCTTACCCAAAGATGTATGCTTTTCTGTACAAATACCTGCACACCTAGTGGTGCCAATGTCCCTGACATGAGCAACATGTTGCTCCCCAACCCCGTGGATGTTGCTCTCCGTGCCCCCAAACCAGGTAGTTATTTTTGAATTCCTGACTTGGTGGTACGTTTTGGTTGAATAAAAACAACATTTACTACCAAATAAAGCCCCTGTAAGCTGATAGTGTGCATAGAGGCTGCCTAATAGCCAATCTTAGCCCTTATTTGGCACCTCAATGAACTTTTATGATGCTTGTGTTGCTCTCCAAGTCTTTTCACATTTGACTGAGGCTCACAAGTAAGAAAGGTTGGGGACCCCTGCTCTAGGCTTACTTCAGCAGCAACATACCGAGGATAAAATATACCCAAACTATATTGCCTCCAGAAATAAAGGGAAATGGAATGTCAGGCAGGAAGTGATTACATAGAAGCTGAGGCTTGGAAAGTTAAAAAAGTATATTCAGTGATGTTTTCCACTCCAGTTTATACTCCTCAAAAAAGGAAAATAATCCTGAGTTGCAAACTGATATAACTAGTGGTATAACCAGAGTTATGCTGATTTTACTCTGTTTTTTACACAGTAAAGCCTGGTGATGTGTGGTGGATTTTGTTGCCGTTTTACACCATAATAAATCTACCCCTAAGCATTTCTGGTAGTCATCCAGGAACGGTGGGGGTTATCGCCATTGTATATCTCAGGGTATTAGGTGTTGGCAAACTAACTGGTGGAACATGCCAAAATATGAATTTCTTGAGCGGGGCGGTGTGGTGGGCTATGAACTTTCCATGGATGGATCTGCTTGCACACACAGAAAAGAATTAAATTACTACCTGATAAAGAGCAGATTCTTGTAGAAACTGCAGTTTGGTTACATTTCCATGTGACCAATCTCCTCTAATGTTTGCATTAATGGTTCATAGAACAGTGGCCCAAAATAGGGAATTGTAAGCCCAGCCTGAAGGCCAGTAAGGAGGAGAGTTGGGTTAAATGCTTATTTTTTACCTGAAAAAATCCTGGAACTCTGTTATGGTGGTTAATGATTTTTTTTAAAAACATTGCAAGCTTTGTATAAGCTAGGGGAGCTTAGTTAGATGTTGTACCTGTGAGCATTAGTCAGTCTTAAAAGGCTCTATGGGGCATATTTATCAAAGGGTGAAACAATAATGATAATTTATATGGGAATTTTACTCGTTTATAAATATACTCCTGAAAGTCCCATATATGTTAATAGATAGTTGCAGAGTTTCAGTATGACGGACTATGACGAGCTTTATTTTTTTAAAAATAAATATGAAATATGCACAGTAATTTGCCATCTGTAATTTGTTGTTTTTGTACCATTATTAAAACCCACATATCCATTTTATTATATCTAACATTAGGGGGCTATTTACTAAACATCATTTGGTTTTCTTCCAGATTTTTAGCTCTAAAATTCCAAGAAAAGTTAAAACTTTTCCAAGATTTACTATACATCAAAACGGCTATAAATCTGAATCCGACAATTCGCCAGCTAAAACTTGCCAAGATCATGTAGAAGTCAATGGCACCTTCCCTTCCTGAAGGACCTGCTTTTGCTTCAAAACTTTAGAAGTTTTTGGACTTGTTAGTTTTAGTAAATATGTCCCCTAATGTATACAGGTATGCATATGTTCCTTTAATACCAGCAAGAAAAAGAAATCACAAAATTATTAAAGTAAGAAATATACATATATATATAGTATAGCTGAGCATCAAGACAACACACCCTGGTTGGTAATTATCAGCAAGAAAACACATAGAAGGAAACCTCATCGTGGGACTAACAAAAATAGCATTTGTACCATACGATTACATTTCCTGCTAAATAATATAGAATTTAAGGGACTCTGTGGAGAATTCAGTCGATAAACTAGTACAGGAACTATACATTATAGGTATTCCTTATGGAGAAAGCACTTTTAGCAGTCGAACCATAGGGAGTTAAAGCAATTGTAAAAACCTTTTCCCTTAACCATCGCTGCTGATTATAGGGTTAGGAGATTTGTTTCGTTAGTCAAGCCTTGAGGGAACAACATTTTAATTATGGCCCTGAATGAACAACACAAACAATAATATTTGATTGTAACTTGGGGACACAGATAAGCATGCAATCTATTGAATATGATGAAATAAGGCATGTGAATGTTAGCTCAGCTCTATGCTGGCAAATCTATGATGTAATCTATAATGTAGTTGTGTAGTTTAGGTTTTATCAAATTGACAATTTATATATTTAGATATACAAAACCAAATTGTTAGAATTTTATTTGACTTTAAATATGTGATACTATAATTAGGGCTGCCACCCAACTGGCCTATACCAGCTAGAGCAGTGATCCCCAACCAGTGGCTCGTGAGCAACATGTTGCTCTCCAACCCCTTGGATGTTGCTCCCAGTGGCTTCAAAGTAGGTGCTTATTTTTGAATTTCTGGATTGGGGGCAACTTTTGGTTGCATAAAACCCAGTGTAAAGCCAAACAGAGCCTCCTGTAGGCTGCCAGTCCACATAGGGGCTACCAAATAGCCAATTTTAGTCCTTATTTGCACCCCCAGGAACTTTTTCCATGCTTGTGTTGCTCCCCAACACTTTTTTTTCCATTTGAATGTGGCTCACGAGTTAGAAAGGTTGGGGATCCCTGAGCTAGAACCAGGGCTGGTATTATGAATCTACCAGCAATATACTTACCAGTAAGTTTGTGATCCCCATTCAGTACTCACCTTCTTGAGCTATTATGCAACCCAACCTGCACATTGAAGCCCTTCCCCATCTGACTCTGGTACCCCTATTCCCTTTGCTTGTCACATCACCCGCTGTCCCCATGATTTCACCAACCTGTCCCCAAGGCCATAAACTAGGAAAAGGTGTCAGCCCTAACTATAGCTATCTATGAAACAGAATAAAGTTCTTGGCAAGAATAAGACTTTATTCCTGGAAAAGTATAAGTTACAACTTTTTCAGTCATCTCTTGGATTCTTGGCAGGGAAGTCGTAAAAAGGAAGACATTTCAATTGCATGACTTTATGACAGACAGATCATGTTGAAGATATGTAATTGCATCTGTGATGAAGTGAGTAGGAGGTTGGACAGTGGGGTTGCAGTAGATGGATTTACTTGGATTTTTCTAAAGCATTGTTACTGGCTAAAAGACTATATAGAGCAGTGATCCCCAACCAGTGGCTCAGGGGAAACATGATGCTCACCAGCCCCATGGATGTTGCTCTCAAGTGCTTAATTTTGAATTTCTGGCTTGGAGGCAAGTTTTGGTTGCATAAAAACCAAGGTTACTGCCAAACAAAACCTATAACTTATTTGGTACATTTTTCATGCTTGTGTTGCTCCTCAACTCTTTTTGCATTTGAATGTGGCTCAAGGGTAAAAAGGTTGGGGTTTTTGAGGGAGGATTTTCTAACTGGAGTAGGGCTCTTGGTGGTGATAACAGGGCTTTATATTGAGTCTACTGTTATTTAATGTGGTCATTGATTGCTAGAGGTTGGGCATTGTTAGCAATATATCCTTATTTGCCGATGACACAACAGTATGTAAGACAATTAAATCCATCCAGGATTTGGCATCCTTGCTTGGGTTTCTTGTCAAACATGGAATCGTTAAGTGGCAGATGAGACTTAATGTTAATAAATGAACATTTATGCATCTAGGATGTAAAAATATGCAAGCCTTTGAACAATTTTCAATGCACAGTTCTATTTGGTTTGTATTCTAGAATAGGAATCTGGCCTATGTGGGCTGATAATGAAAGCCAGTTTTGACCACTCCCCTTTTTAAAACCACACCCATGTTATCACAAGAACTTTTAAGGCTATACCCACATTAGTGGTGGTAGCACAGCAAAAATCCAAATGGCTGGTGCTCACTACATATATATACCCCCATCACTTATATGTGAAAGTGTATTAAGGCATATTAAACCACACTCTTAAATCCATATATCTCATCCTTCCCTGTGGATAGCACTGCAACTCCCAGCACATAATAATTACACAAATCGCACACCTTAGGGACCCAAATGCTAACAAACCCCTACCAGGTTCACCTCCCACAGGAAGCATTGGTTAGGCAGAGTAAGGCACACTCAGGCAGCATAGGGCAGACCGAGTTATTGCACATACAGGCAGCATAGGGCAGGCAGAGTATGGCACACACAGGCAGCATAGGACAGGCAGAGTATGGCACACACAGGCAGCATAGGGCAGGCAGAGTATGGCACACACACGCAACTTAGGACAGGGCAGGCAGAACATGGCACATGCAGACAGTGCAGAGACTACGCAAGTAACTGATCATGGCCACTCCAAGATGAACAGTGCATATAGAATTCTTATAGGTGTGACCAACTCAGGGACTAGCAGGTGTGAACAATATAGGGTCTTACAGCCTGGATCTAAGGCAGTGATCCCCAAACAGTGACTGGTGAGCAACATGTTGCTCTCCAACCCCTTTGATGTTGCTCCTAATGGCCTCAACATTTCAACAATTATGGCTTGGAGGCACAGAGACACAGATTTACTCCAAGCAGAGCCTCCTGCAGGCTAGCAGCCCACATAGGGCTACCAATTAACCAATCACAGCCCTTATTTGGCTCACCTACACTTTTTACATATGATTGTGGCACAGAGACACAGATTTACTCCAAGCAGAGCCCCCTGCAGGCTAGCAGGCCACATAGGGCTAACAAATAACCAATCACAGCCCTTATTTGGCTCACTTACACTTTTTACATCTGATTGTGGTTCACCAGTAATAAAGGTTGGGGATCCTTCATCTAAGGTGTAAATAATGTGAAGGGGACAGTTAATCTCAGTAGTGATACTATTTAAAGCTTACACAATGGTATACAATCACAGAACTGCTCTAGAATCAGGGGGCAGATTTATTAATCAGGGCTTGAGTGTTCAGTTCCTAAAACCATGCGTGAGTTCCTAAACTCACATGTGGTTTCTACATCCAAATAACTCGGTTTCCTGATGATCGTTCAACTCCCCCCCCCAGTGTTTTTTCAGAAAACTAAAAAGCTCAGCACCTAAAACCTCATGAGTGTTTTATTTTTTTTTTGTCGGGAAAAAAATACCCTAATCTGTAGCAAGCCAAGGGGTTTGGATCCGGAATCCATGCGTGAGTTTAAGAACTCATGTGTGGTCTTAGGAACTTGATGCTTAAGCTCAAAGGCTCAAGCTTAAATAAATCTGCCATAAGGGCTCTGGTACACGGGGAGATTAGTCGCCCGCGGCAAAACTCCCTGCTCGCGGGCGACTAATCTCCCCGAGTTGCCTTCCCCCTGCCATCCCACCGGCGAACATGTAAGTCGCCGGCGGGATGGCAGACGCGGCAGCGCGATTTCGCGCAAATCGCCGAAAAAGACTCGCGAGGCTTTTTCGGCGATTTCCCAAAATCGCCCCGCCGCGTCTGCCATCCCGACGGCGACTTACATGTTCGCCGGTGGGATGGCAGGGGGAAGGCAACTCGGGGAGATTAGTCGCCCGCGAGCAGGGAGTTTTGCCGCGGGCGACTAATCTCCCCGTGTACCAGAGCCCTAAGAGTTAACTTAAAGGTGAATTACCTGTTCAATAGAACCATTGTACATTTTTTTATTGTGTATTGACCACAAGTGAGGCATGCTTGCATTTCTGGTGTGGCTTGAGCACACTCTTTTCTTCTGATGTAAAAAGTTTATACTACCAAAACTGCACATAATGTTAGTGTGCATTACTGTTGGCAACAATGATAAATCTGTATAGCAATAATAACTACACAAGTCTGTAAACTTAACTTTCAGAAGTAATACTTTTTAAAATTGTTAAGGCTTCACTGTGATAATAAGCATGTGAGACCTTGGTGAAAAATATTTAAGATATTTTGAAAGTTCCAGACCAGGATTGCACTTTAGCACAAGACAGATGATTAAGCTGAAAGCATTTAGGGCAGTGAGGCAGGGGGTGATCTGTTGCTTACATTATAATTTTGCTACCATGGGTGACAAATTTCCACCAAAAAGCCTTGCCCTACACTAACATTGGCATTGTTACAAGTAAACTATGGTGATTCAGCTTAAGCGTGAGGAAATGCCTGCTTTCACATTTTTCCTGGGATCAAGCTGAATTGCCGTGTGTAATGTAATTTACTTTGATTTCAATGTTAGCGTAGGGCAAGGCATTTTCTAGAAGATTTGTCATCCTCAGTAGCAATTTTTTTAACTCAAATCTCCCTGTGTCTCATTGCCCTTTGTCTCGTCTGTTATCAGAAAATAATTCCAGCCAGACAATACTTGACAGGCTTTGCAGAAAAAATCCAATGTACTAATCTGATGATGTCTGTGGCATCTTACAGCAGCCCCTCTGGCATTTGCCACAATCCATAGATTGCCAGTCTGGGCCTGGAATCAGATATTGCAACGAGCATAACTTTCAAACAGCCCTACATTACAGGGTCTTTGAACAAAAAACTCTTATAGCCCAGAATGAGTCCCTGCTAAACTCAATCTTTCCCTGTGGTATTTAATAGCTGCAACACTTAACCACCTGAAAATAATCTTTATTTGCTATTTTGAAGAGCACAGTTGGAATTCTAGGTGTGGAAGTAGCATCGCCACAACATCGCCATTTTCAAGCATAAGTGGTACCATGTATATCAGTCCCTGTCCCTAAGTTTTTGTTAGATTTTGGGGAGGGAAACCCACCCCACCCACACCACCCACCCCACCCAGGCACAGGGGGAACATATACACCTTTTGCAGATAGTGCCTTGGCTGGAAACAAACCCCAGCATTGCAAGGCAGCAGTACTAATCATTGTGCAATTGCTGATAGCTCAATGGCCTTTTAAGTCTGTGGGAAAACTATTTCAAGCATTTTTCCACAACCAAATCTTTTTGTACACACTTAAGGCCAGTATAATAACATCTCTGAAATGCTGACTGCGAGTTCTATGAATTCTAAAAAGGATCTTCTACCCTCTTCATAGAAACATGGATTCTGGGAGCCCCCTTGACTGTGTGTAACAATTGCAGCTGACTATGTACCTGGAGGAAATTAAATACTCATGTGCCTTTCTTGACTCTGAATCAGCTTACATTAATACCAATAAATCTATCAAATATTTCAAATTTATCAGCAGTGAAATGCTCTGTATCATGAGGCCAACAAACCTTACAATGCTAGGGCCACTGTGCCAGTGGAGATGGATGTGCCATATATTTTGGGGCCACTAAGACATATATATTGTTGAGACCATAGTGTCCTGAAATGCTGGGGTCACTGTGTCATGAATTGCTGAACTCATTGTAGCATAAAATACTGTGTAGATTTAAAAGTTGTAGTGGTCTTGATGTAGATAGTCATATTTACAAGTGGTAAATGGTGATAGAATTTCCTTTCCTTCGTGAAATTTTTGAAAAACACGGGTAAAACAAAATCTGCAAAAAGAAAAAAAATTGGTTGATGCCAGAAAAACATGAGCGAGGGCTCACTGATTTTATCGAGCATTAAATATGATGCTTAACCAGTAATAACAGAGAAAGAAGGGCACACTCCCATTGTGTATCACTATAAAGGCAATGTATTGAAATAAAATCCATTGCTCTTACAATTTTAGTGTAATGATCACTTATCAGATAAAAGACCAGCAGAACCCAGCGCATTTCATCAATGTCTCTTACTTTTTCAAGGGTTCCATTGATTTTTTGCACTTTATTATTATTTACGTTTATTTTTTAAAGCACCAACATATTTCGCGGCACTGTACAAAAAATGGATGTGTATATCAAACATACAGTTTACATACAAAAACAACTTGCGCCCCTTAGTGCCTGGGGACATAGTAAATTACCCCCCTTATTATTTTTGTCATATCTTGATTGGATTGAGGACTTTCTGTCTTACCCCTCAATTTGCTTCAACTGCATTCACTGGAGAAATGGTGCAGCATTTTTCTGACACATAATTATATAGTTATGGTTATGGCCTGGAGAATTCTCTGTGTGACGCCATAGCTCAGATGAACTCTGATTGCAGTATAAAATGTCAATCCAAAACCGCAATTTTTTCACAAGTGAAGAATCTTTCATCCAAGATACAGCATGTGGATCTTAAAAATAAACTGGTATGTATATATTTGTATATACATTTATATAAACATTGTATTTAGAAATAAAGAGGTTTAGTTATATACAGGCAACCAACTTTCATTAACATTTTGTGTCATATTTGTCATTAATATTAGTGTAATATAGTCTATACAGGTATGGGATCCTATATCGGGCAAAGTTATCTAGAAGCTCAGAATAACAAAAAGGCCTTCTCCCCTTGACTCTATTCTAATATTTCCAATTTGTAAATTTGTTTTCTTTTTCTCTAATAAAAAAACAGTTCCTTGTACTTGATCCCAACTAAGATATAATTAATCCTTATTAGGGTCAAAACAATCCTATTGGGTTTATAATAGAGCCCCGTGTTACTGCCGTTTTACTTTGTGCAATGTATTCAAAATTATATGTACAGGTATGGGATCTGTTATCCGGAAACCCGTTATCCAGAAAGCTCAGAATTACGTATAGGCCATCATTTCCTATAGACATCATTTTAATCAAATATTTTTAAAAGTGGTTTCCTTTTTCTCTGTAATGATAAAACAGAACCTTGTACTTGATTGCAACCAAGATATAATTAATCCTTATTGGAGGCAAAACAATCCTTTTGGGTTTAATTCATTTTAAATGATTTTTTAGAAGACATAGGGGCACATTTACTAATCCACGAACGTCCGAAAAGTGCCCAAATGCGTTTTTTTCGTAATGATCGGTACTTTGCGACTTTTTCGCGAATTGTCGCAACTTTTTCGAGCTCTCAATACGAAAGTTGCGACAATTCGCGAAAGTCGTAATGGCTATGAAAAAGTCGCGACAATTCACGAAAGTTATAATGGCAATGAAAAAGTCGCGACAATTCTCGAAAGTCATAATGGCAATGAAAAAGTCGCGACAATTCACGAAATTTGTAATGGCTATGAAAAAGTAAATTCGCGCAAGTCGTACCGGTTACGAAAAAGTCGTGACAATTTACGGGAAAGTCGTAACGGCGACAAAAAAAATCGCAAAAAATACGAAAAAGTCGCAAAATGTTCGTTTTCCAATCCGAATTTTTCTCATTCGGATTCGTGGATTAGTAAATCAGCCCCATAAGGTATAGAGATTCCAATTACAGAAAACCCCAGGTCCTGAGTATTCTGGATAACAGGTCCCATACCTGTACTTTATAGATATAACTAGAATTCTGCAACAAGTGTATGGTATATAAATATATCTGTTGCTGAAACTTCTAATCTTTGCCCTAATTCCTTTGCAGTAAATGTTTCTTGAGCTTGCTGCTGTTTATTAGTTGGACTGCTATAGCGACGGCTGAATCGGTGTGCAAGCTGCCTTTGGATAATCTGCAGGTCTATGAAAAGGATGGAGACATTCTAATGGGAGGGCTTGTCCCTGTGCATCTGAGACCTGACAACATCAATGTAAATTTTACCAAAAAGCCTGACTCTGCAAAATGTGACAAGTAATGACCTATTTCCCTTCTTATATACTGTATATAGCTTTAATTCATATATATTTTATCTTCTATCTTGAATAATTAGCATTTTTCTTCCAGTTAATATTATTATGGTTCTGTATAAACCCAGACATTGGCCTGTGATGTGTATATAATGCATATGTAATTTATGTGCAGATATGTGACTTGTTACTCAGAATGCTCGGGACCTGGGGTTTTCCAGATAAGGGATCTTGCCGTAATTTGGATCTCCATAACTTGTCTGCTAAAAATCATGTAAATATTAAATAAACCCAGCAGGATTGATTGCCTCCAATAAGCATTAATTATATCTTAGTTAGGCTGAAGTACAAGTTTTATTATTACAGAGAAAAAGGAAATCATGTTTAAAAAATTTGAATTATTTGCTTAAAATGGAGTCTATGGGAAATGACCTTTCTGTAATTTGGAACTTTCTGGATAACGGGTTTGCCGATAATAGATCCCATACCTGTATTTGAGTTTCCTAACTCACCATCTTATAAATATAAACTAGGAGTTATTATATATGTATTTGTATATGGTAGAAATAACTTTTAGATGGCAAATTATCGCAAGAAAACAATTAGCTCCATAAATATCATTTAAAGCACTGCTATCACTTAAATACTATATGACATAATATGTTTTTTTAGTTAGCAATTAGAATTTCCAAAACAATATTGCCTGACCTGTGAGAGCACCTATGAGTCCAGGCAATTACAAATTAAACTGGTTCCAAGCATTTTGTTACCTGCCAAGCTGAAAATCACCTGGGGTGACAGAATTCCTAGAATCACCCAGTATGTATTACTCTAACAGTAGTTTCAAGTTGACTGCAGCCCTTACTGTTCCATGAATAAAAAGAAATAAACCTGATCATGTCATCATTACTTTCTCTTCCATACTGCATTTTTTGTTTCAGATTTTATACGCTGCGTTACCAAGAAGTGCTTGCGATGGTATATGCCATAAATGAAATTAATAATGATACCAGTCTTCTACCCAATGTAACTCTTGGTTTCCGGATATATGATTCTTGCTACAAGGAATCCCAAGCTATGGAGGGATCTATGAGAATTTTAGCAGGAGTACAGAAAGCAACCCCAAATTATAGGTGTGAGTCAAATGTTAAAATAGCTGGTATAATTGGAGATCTCCAGTCCTCTTCATCCCTTGCAATGGCAAGAATTTTGGGACTTTACAGATTTCCCCAGGTACAGTAAGTTTGTCACTGGTAGATTTATTTTTTCATTTTTAATTCAGAAACATTTTAATTTTCAAAATAAAAATTATGTAAGACCAATGGCCCCATAGTTCTGAAATAACATAAATTATAATAACTACATCTTGTGTCAACTACTGGTCACCTACGAGATACACACCTTACAAGTCAGATGTGTAAAGGTTCATTTACAAGGGGCAAAGTGCAGAAGCGGGCACAAATGTTGCCCATGGAAGATTGTGTGATGCAACAAGGTGCCACTTACCTTAAAAGCAGCTCACTCATTAATGAACTTAGGTCTCATACCTGTTTTATTGCTGGCTTTCTTACTTTTAGAGTAGTGATCAATTGGTCGACGCAAAGGTCTTCTAATTTGCAGATTGTCTTGGGGGTTGGAGAGTTTGGGTTGCAAAGGGCAGCTTCTTTCTTAGGTTCAAGAAGTTGTCTGGTCTAGAAATTGCCAGCAGGCATACATTTATGCCCTTTAGACCTTTCATATGTCCTTTATCCTTCAACCTGTGGCCACTGATATCACAGAGTTCAGGTTAAGCCAAGTGATAATTTGGGATGCAGAATTTGGGATCAAGTGAGTGCAGGTTAGGGCCTGAAGTGGGCTAAAATATTTCTGACTTTCTACTGTGCAGAACAAGCAGGCAGCATCACTCTGGGGACAACTGAATTATCAGCTCTGCTTAATTAATGAACCCTAATACCTTATAAATGACAATGAAAACAACTTTGCTAACCATCATATGTTTATTTCAGATAGCCTATGCATCAGCATTATCAGATCTGCGTGATAAAGTTCAGTTTCCTTCTTTCTTACGTACGCTCCAAAGTGATCAGATATTGCCTGTTTATATTATCAACTTGATGCTCCACTTCGGGTGGACTTGGATAGGACTGCTGGTTTCTGATAATGATTTTGGTCTCTATAGTAGTGAACTGGTAAGAAAAGAAATTGAAGCAGCTGGAATCTGTGTTGCTTTTTTTATGAAGCTCTCTGCACAGCACACCAGAGATCAGACACTTTCTATACTGCAGGTCATCAGAAAATCCTCAGCTAATGTTGTATACTTCTACTGCTCCATGCCTGAAGTAATCCCTTTTATACGAGTGGCCACAGAGCAGAAAACATCTGGCAAGGTTTGGGTTGCACATGCTAGTTGGATCTCATCTCCAATATTTTCCTATAAAGAATTTTGGAACACATTAAATGGAACCATTGGATTCATCTATCCATTCATAAGAATTCCAGGATTCGGAAACTTCCTCTACAGCATTCACCCCTCCTTATATCCAGAGGATATCTTTATGAAATCATTCTGGGAAACAAGTTTTGGGTGCTTGTGGCCAAACCAAAGCCAAAATCAATCTGCAAATACTTCTCTTCCATACTGCACAGGGGAGGAAAACCTTAAAACTTTAGCACAAAAGGGCTACAACGAGGAGAGCGTTAGATATGCCATCCTTATTTACAATGCAGTTTATTCTCTTGCCCATGGAATTAATGACATGATTTCAGGCAAGTCTTCCTCCTCAGGTTTTAATATCAGTCAGCTTCAGCCATGGAAGGTGAGATATTATTAGATGCAAAAAATGTTGGCTTGTGGGTTAAGATCCTGTGTGCAGGAAATGTATGCATAGTAGGTATGGACAATATCTTCCTTACGGTATAGGTCTCTGTATCAATAGTATCCATGTGAGACAGCGACTCAATATTAAGGTATAGTGTACCCTTGAAAGTTTTGTTCAGTCAGTCACGGCAAGCTCTCATTCTGATACAAACACAGCATTTAGTATGTATCAAATCTGTCTGCAGCTCCTGATTTGGCCAATGGGCGCCCAGAGGCTGCTCCTGTCAGGAGCATTCTCACTCCCTCCCCAGGATTGCGCAGAAATGCATCCATTTGTCTCGCACGTGGAGCACTGGGGACAGGACGAGCAGAAATCTTCAGTGCACCTAGACCCCAGTGCTGCCCTAGGCCTGAGCCTGTCTGTCTACAAGAAATGACTTCTACTGGTTGATAGAATCCCTGCAAGCAAGTGTTAGGTAGTGGTAGGTGAAAGCAATAGAAAAAAGATAAATAAATGTATGTAAATAAGTTTATTTACCAAAAAAGCAAAATTACATTGAAAAGACAAACCCTATGCATTTTGACCGGTTACTGGTCTTCATCGGGGTAAAACATTAAAAAGCCTTGCTTTAACTTAATCCACTGATGAAGATCATTTATGGGTTTGAACCAACAGGGCTTGTCTTTGCAATGAAATTTTTCTTTTTTGGTAAATAAACTTATTTGATCTTCTGATCAATTACTGATTTTTTCCTGGAGCCAGTTACTGAGTTGCCTCCTGTTGATCTGCACCTCACCAGTATAATCTCGGTGTGCACTATCTACACTTTATTCAAATAACACACTAATCAGTAGCATATCTAGGGCTGGTCTGAATACAAACTGAATATAGTTGTGTAAGATATAAGTGCAATGTTATTTCAGATGAATAAAATCATTTGGTTGTTAATATTTTGAACCATTGTTAATTTTTTTCCTTGGTTCTATTTCCTCAGTTATTACACTACATAAGGAAAGTACACTTTAACAATACCGCTGGCCAGGAATTGTTCTTTGACACTAACGGAGAACAACTAACAATTCCAGACTATGTCAACTGGCAAGTGCTCCCTGATGGAACCACAAAATATGTCAGACTTGCTAGCAGCAAGCAAGGATCTCAGTGGGACGAGGCCAGCAAAAATATCACTATATTCTGGAGTGGAGGCTTCACAGAGGTCAGCAGGAATCATGTGCATATTCTGTTCTTTGTTGTTTCTAGTTGCATAATTGGATTTGAACTCTGATGGCAAATAGAGGCAGGATGGCATAGAATTTACTGGCCACATGCTTAGCACTCCATAATAAATGAAACCCCTGCCTGTCTCTCTGTAAGCTGCTATAAGAGCATAGCAGATTGAACAATACTGTTTTCATTAAAATATGAAAGTAAGCAGAACATTTGCAACTTACAGATCAAAGATGTGGCACAATTCATCACTAAGTGGCTCATATATCAATTTTTAATGCAGTGGTTACCACTTTGTAAGGTATTCTGATCCATGAAGATATTTACAAAGCCACACTTTAGAAATGAGCACTGAACTAATTTTACCACAAATTCTATTAATTCTCAGGGCTTAATGATTCAGTAGGGTGCTGCAGCTCAATGCTGCCGCAAACAGAATAGAGTTCCCTGGTCAAAGCAGTCACACATTCTTACCAATTGAAACACTTTTATGACTGTTAAATTGCCCCTTAGGGCGAAGACACACAGAGCTACTAGTAGCAGCTACTTGTCACAGCTACTTAAATAGACAATGCTGATCACTAACTGATAATTTTCTCTATGTGTTTTTTAGTAGAGGCAATGTTCAATACAGTCTATGGCAGGGTATGTTCTGGCATAGTAGATGTGAAAAAGTAGCAGCTACTAGGAGCTCAGTGTGTCTTCACCCTTAGTGCTGGTTTTGCCTTTTCTGTTCCTGCATCAGTATCTAACATCACCCCCTTACTTTTTATGTCTGTGAAAAATTACATGCATTACATATCAAAGCAGCTCAAAAGGAAAAAAAAGTTGTGCATAAGGCAGGGGTGCAATGAGGTTCTCTGCACTCACCCATTAGCAATATATATAGGACATTTTATGCATTAAGCTACTAAAACATCTCCACCCTTTTTTTAAAAAAAAAAACAGGGATTGTTTGTTCATATTTTGCAATATATGCACAAAAAATTCCTGTTTTGTTTAACCCTTTCAACCCTTTCAACATTTTGTACTCTTTAATTTTAGAGACCTTTAATGGAAAGTTTACCCAGGAAAACAATATGTAATTTTTTTCAGGACAGCTTAAGCTTTCAAATTAGCTAGAATTATGGTGTAATTCAATTTCTGTAACAAATTATGGGCTTCTAAATGGCATCTTTCTATAATGTACACATATCTCAGAAATATAATTTATTTTATGCATGAACATACAACTGAATTGAAAAGTCTAATTTCCCATGAATGCGCCAATAGCAAATATATATATATAGTTTTATGGAAATTTCTCACTTGTATAGGTCAAAAACTCCCAGCAGTACCCTACCAAATTTCCAAAGCACTGCTCCAGAAAGATGCAAACTTTAGTTGTCAAGGCCAAAAATCCTACTAACAGTAGGTTCACCCTATAAAACTATACATTTTAAGAAAGAACCGATTCTGACAAATCACAAAATGGTAAATATGTCTTTTTACTCCAAACTGCCAGGTTTCAATGCTTTCCTAAAGTTACTGGTTTTTATAAAAATATGTGAAAATTACCTAAAAGGTTACACTTTGCAGCATCTTATATACCATCTTATATACACATACCATTAGGTGCCAAGATACAACATCCTACTGAACTGAACAGTTTGATGCCCAATATGTATAGATTTACCTAAGTATGTGGCATGTAGGGGCCCCAAAATAAACATACCACATATGATCTATCATTTTTATAATTTCAGCTACTGCAAAATCACCGCATTTACAGCATTTCATGTTGGGTAAAGCTACAAAAAAGTACATGTGCCCCAAAATGCCATATGTTGTTGTAAACCCCAAATCCAAAATGGGTACACATGTCTTTTTACTCCAAAGTACCAAGCCATAAAGCTTTCCTAAAATCGATTTTAACTACATTTCCAAAAATCACCTTAAAGCTTCCACTTTGCAGCATCTTATCTCCCACAGATCATTAGGTCCCATAAATTCTAAATGTGAATGCTAGGGGTCCACTGAACAGTTTGATGCCCAATGTTCATAGGTTTACCTAGGTATGTGGCATGTAGGAGCTCAAAGATGAATTTACCTCATATGATCTATCATTTCTGTCATTTCAGCTACTGCAAAATTAAAACAATGAACACATATACAGCATTTTATGTGGGATAAAGCTACAAAAAAATAAGTTTGCCCCAAAAAGCTGTTAAGTTTTTGGAATATACACGTTCCCCTTATTTCAAAATGGGTACCCATGTCTTTTTACTCAAACCGATAGCTTTCCTTTTGTGCATTTAGAGACCTAAAATATACCTTGTGGATACTAATGGCTTACATTTACATTTATTCATAAACACACCGCCAGTTTTATGTGTGGCTGCAAAGTCGCAAAAAGTACAGTGACCCCTGAAAACCCTATATTTTTGGAAAGTGCACATTCTGGTGGATCCAAAATGGATAAATATTTCTTTTACTCCAAAGTACTAAAAGGTAAATCTTTAACAATACCGCTGGCCAGGAATTGTTCTTTGACACTAACGGAGAACAACTAACAATTCCAGACTATGTCAACTGGCAAGTGCTCCCTGATTGAACCACAAAATATGTCAGACTTGCTAGCAGCAAAGGTAAAGTGTGGTTTTGATGGCATTTCTGAAAATCACCCAAAATGTTGCAATTTGCCAAATTATCTTGCATATTTCTTACAAAGGCAAATCATCCTAAATATGAACACCAGAAGTCTACTGAACAGTTTAATGCCCAATATGCATAGATATACCAAAGTATTTTATATGTACGGGCCCCAAATGAAAATAGTGCATACTGTATGGATTTTCTCGCCTGCAACTCAGCTTTTGCAAACAGAGCCCGTATTATGTGTTGAGAGACCCCCTGATTGCACAGAAACCCCAGAAAACATATATTTTTGGAAAGTACAGATTTTGACGGATCCAATATGTGTAAAGATGCCTTTCTACACCAAAGTACCAAACTTCAAAGCTATGCTAAAAAACATATACGGACTAATAATGCATGGATAAAACATGCAAAATAACACAAAAATCTTGAAAATCAATAAAATAACAGAATAACCAATCCAGCAGAGTAATTAGTGGTTAAAATACCTGTCAATATAAACAGGCAAAAAACAAAAGGGTAAAATGAATAAGTAAAAAAAACTGTTTGTGGGTGTTTGTGTATACATGTGTGTACACTTCTATAAGTTGTGTGATAAGTGTGGATATAAGTGTGTAAAAGTATACAAAATAAAAAAAAGCAAACTTTGCTAAAAGGTTTATGTACAGTAAGGGGCTGATTTACTAAGACACGAATTCGAATCCGAATTGGAAAAATTCCGATTGGAAAACGAACATTTTGCGACTTTTTCGTGATTTTTTCGGCGCCTTTACGACTTTTCGGAAATTATCGCGACTTTTTCGTTACCAATACGATTTGCGCGAAAAACCGCAAGTTTTTCGTAGCCATTACGACTTGCGCGAAAAAACGCGAGTTTTTCGTAGCCATTCCGAAAGTTGCGCAAAATCTGGCGATTTTTTCGTAGCGTTAAAACTTGCGCGAAAAGTTGCGCCTTTTTTGTAGCGTTAAAACTTAAAAGGCGCAACGTTTCACACAAGTTTTAACTCTACGAAAAAATCGCGACTTTTCGCGCAAGTTTTAACGCTACGAAAAAATTGCCAGATTTTGCGCAACTTTCGGAATGGCTACGAAAAACTCGCGTTTTTTCGCGCAAATCGTATTGGTAACGAAAAAGTCGCGATAATTTCCGGAAAAATCGCAAAATACCGATCATTACGAAAAAAACGCAATCGGACGCATTCGGCCCGTTCGTGGGTTAGTAAATGTGCCCCTAAGTGTGTAAATAAAGGCCACTTACCATGTTTGAAGCAGAAGGGAGGATCTTTTAGCTGAAGGAATCCTGGAGGTCCATGTCTGCAGCTATGCAGCAGGATGTAAGTGGCTCCTGGTGGCAGAAGCTGCCAGTGCAGAGAGAAACCTCTGTCTGCAAAATAATGTACGCACTACATAAACATAGGTACTACATGCTTGGCAGTTAGGACCTTTTTCTGAAAGCTTGTAGTACCTACATGTTTGGGAGGTAAGTGGTTAAATGGGAGGGCATTTTTTTAGTAACTTAATGCACAAAATATCTGTCTCCTATATATGGATAATATTGAAGTAATATATTACAAGTGTAATGTGTATAGAAGAAATAATTGTCACCTGAAGTGTTGAAATACTGTATGGAACATTGTTGTGTAATATAAAGGGGGGTTACTCTCCATTAGCAATAAGCTGAAGTTTGAATTCAAGGTAAATACTACCAGTTGTATCTAACTGAACTTTATCTTGTTATCACTGGTGCTATTGAACACGAACCCAGGGTGCTATGTTAATAAGCATTACATTGCCATCTTCTTGCCTGTCTCAGGGATCTCTTGCAGCTGCTATGTGCAAGCACAGTGGAATAACAAGGTGAACAGAGATGAAAGAAAAAGTTTTGCACATGCCATGGTTCCATGTTTGTTATTAGAGACAACATAGGAATGGAAACCCTTAACACTACAGGCCTCATATAGAAATCCAGTGGGCTTGTGTTGGAACCCATTACATCCCTTAGGATCCACTTGTGTCTTGTGGAATTTGGCTTTGTGGCCCAGTTTTTGCAGCTTGCAACCTGCCCAGTGCTTCATAAATGTATGTTAAAGTGTATGTAAAAGACACATTCAAATTGAAAAATAGCGGGGATGGTATCTGGTAGCTTGGGTATTTTTTTCCATCATCACCCTACTGGAAAACACACAGGACAGGCATTCCATGTAGTAGAGTTCATAGCTTGATCACTTGATTCTAATATCTGTTTTGTAGGTGCCTACATCCATATGCAGTGAGAGCTGCCCACCGGGTTACAGAAAAGCCCCCCAAAAAAGACAGCCAGTCTGCTGCTTTGACTGCATTTCCTGCTCAGATAATGAGTTTAGCAATGAAACAGGTAATCAAAATACACAGACCACCAATTTCTTGTTCTATGCTTATTATGATTATCATCATTATTATCCAAAAGACTAAAATTAGACCAAAAAGAAAATATAGAACACGTTTGCCCATTCTAACTAATTCTTAAAACCAACAGCAAGGCAACAATATGAAGATATTTCTGTGGGTTCTCTAAACCATGAAATTGGCTTAAAAATATTACCTTTTCATTACAGATTCAACAGTGTGTAAGAACTGCCCTGATGGGATGTGGCCCACTGAACGGCATGATGGCTGCCGCCCTAGATCCTTAGAGTATCTTGCTTATGGGGATCCCTTGGGTGGAACTTTAGCTTCTCTTTCAATTGTCGGGTCTCTTATTCCTCTGAGCATCCTGGGGATTTTTTTAAGAAACTCAAAAACTCCAGTTGTAAAAGCCAATAATAGAAATCTCAGTTACCTTCTTCTTTTTGCTTTGTTTTTGTGCTTCCTCTGCTCTTTAATGTTCATTGGTGCTCCTGTAAACCTAATCTGTGTCCTTCGGCAAATTACATTTGGGATCAGTTTTGTACTGTGTGTTTCATGTGTCTTGGGAAAAACCATCATGGTGGTTATTGCTTTTAATGCCACTCAGCCAAAGAGCAGCAGACGAATGTGGCTAAATTCTCGTATCCCTAACACATTAGTAATTGTTTGCATGACTATACAACTCATTATATGTAGTGTCTGGATTATGTACTCCCCTCCTTTTAAAAATGATGACATCACATCAAAGTTAGGAGTCACAATTTTGGAGTGCGATGAGGGTTCACCAGTTGCATTCTGGTGCATGATGGGATATATGGGGTTTTTAGCTGCTTTATGTTTTGTTGTTGCTTATTTGGCAAGAAAGTTGCCGGGCAGTTTCAATGAAGCTAAACTGATCACCTTTAGTATGCTGATATTTGGGGCGGTTTGGATCTCCTTCATCCCCACCTACCTCAGCACCAGAGGGAAAGAATCGGTGGCAGTGGAGATATTTGCCATTTTATGTTCCTGTAGTGGACTCCTGGCTTTACTTTTTTTCCCAAAGTGCTACATTATAATCCTGAGACCAGAAATGAACAATAAGGAACTCCTTACAGGAAAGAGAGGCTTTAAACATAGTAAAGTGAAATAATGTGTGCAAATGATTTATATTGTAACTTGATTTATTTTGGTATGTAATAAAAATTGGTTGAAAAATTGCTGAATTCTATCTTTCCCTGCAAGATACTATTTTACTTTTACTAATTTACTTTAGTTTTGACTTGTAGTAGGGGAACTGCTACGCATAGCTCCTTGTGCCAAATTAAAAATCTATTAATTTACTTTAATTTAGTTGCAGTAGGGGTAATTTACTACTGCCCCTGGCACAAGTGCGGGACCATTAAGGCACTCATTTACTTGGCTTGTAGTAGAGGGGAGTGCTACACTCAGCTACTTGTGCCAAATTTACAGTCTCGTGCTGAGCACAGTGTATGAGGCTGCAGAGTACAGTGCCGGCAGGTATTAGGCAGCCCTGTTCTAAACACTTAACATAAAAAAATATACCAAAATATGCCAGACACAGCTTGGAAAAAAACTAAGAATTTCCTGATGAAAAAAGAAGATATGCGATAAAAACCCACCATATGTAGGTATGGCATTCATTACTCAGAAAGTTCAAAACTACAGGAAGGCCATCTCCCATAGAAATCCATTTTAAGCAACTAAAGCAAATAATTCTAATTTTTAAAAATGATATCTGTTTGCTCTGTAATAATAAAACAGTGCCCTGTAATTGATAGTAAACGCTGCATGAATCCGTATTGGGTTTATTTCATGTTTAAATGATTTATTACAGACTTTTGGTATGGAGATCTAAATGACAGAAATAAACCTTATCCAAAAACCCCAGGCCCCAATTATTCCAGATAATCGATCCTATACCTTATTTACCCTAAATGATATGAAATGCTTGCACTGCACAGCATAACATAACTCCTTGCAGACTCCATTGCTTGATGCCTAGGGGAAGATGTTCTTATTTTTAAGAAACCTTGAAAAAAACTCATTTCAATGAATGTCAGCTATTTATCAAAAGATCTGAACTGAAAAAGTAAGAAAGATCTTCCAATTGAAATGGGATATTTGCCATTGGCTTCTACATGATCCTGACAGGTTTCATCTGGCGTATTTTTGCATTCATTTTTGTTGCATAATAAATCTCTGAAAAGTCATGCTTTTTTTTCCACAAAAATTTGAATGAATCGTAAATAAAATAAAATACGAACTCTAGTGGTTACATACAGTAAATAATTCAAAGAACAACTGACCTCAACATGAGATACAATTTTGTCATAAAATTACCAGAATGGTTTACGTTAAAACATTTTTTAGGAACTATTCTTATACAGATAAGGGATCTGAGGCTTTCTAGATAAGGGATATTTTCATAATATGGATCTCGATTCTTTAAGTCTACTAAAAAATTACTTAAACATTAATTAAACCCAATAAGATTGTTTTGCATTTAGTTAAGATTAATTATATCTTAGGTACTGTTTTATTATTACAGAAAAAAATAAGGAAATAGTTTATAAAAATCTGAATTATTTGATTAAAACAGAGTCTATGGAAGATGGCCTTCCGGTAATTCTGAGCTTTCTGGATAACAGGTTTAATTTAATTAACAAAGCAGCATTTGTGTTGCACTGTATCGAGGCCCAAACATACAGCACCCATGCATATTTAAATATAAACAGCTTAGTTGATGTGAACATTTTTTATCACTAATGTAAGTAATGGCACACAGCATTGCACTAAGAATATATTGTGAGTGGTATTCAGACATGCTGAGAATGGTTTCTTGCTTATGTCTTTGACCATACCATGGTTCTTTTTTTAGAAATGTTCCAATATCACCATCTACTTGCAAAATATGAGTGTATTGCATTTTCCAAGTTTCAATGTGCTCAGTGCAAGTAACAGGAAGGATTAAATGAGGAGCAGGTGTAGTGCCACCATCCCATGCCTGAAGCGGGCCAGTTTATCCCCTACCAAATCAGTATGGTGTCCCTTTTGGGCAGTGACCATGTGCATTAAATGCCCTAAAGATAATTATTATCCCATTTTTCTATCCTACGTACTGACCCTGAGGACAAAGATAATAATACATATTTAATTAGCTAATAATTAACCAACATATGTATCTGTATGATGTCACAGAAAAATCTAAGCATTCAGTGCAATATAAATATCAGCTTCTTGCTATTAGCATTACTGCAGTTGGAATACTCTCCATCATGCCACTCTCGGAATTTTTCTGGTAATAGTTTACTCTTTTTTTGAAATTGTAGTTTCAAAGTTTATGTTGAAATAAAAAAATTTCTACTATAGTACATGGGGCAAACATCTATAGCTTCCAGGCCTAACAGATGTACATAACCAGATGATTATACATGCTAAAATATTCATTGGATTTTGATTACGGTCCTATACAGGATCTTTTAAATATTAATTAAAGATTGTTTTATTACCAATGTAGATTCATGCAGCTTAGTTACCATTGAGTACAATGCACTGTTTAATTATTACAGAGAACTTCTAATCTTTGCCCTAATTCCTTTGCAGTAAATGTTTCTTGAGCTTGCTGCTGTTTATTAGTTGGACTGCTATAGCGACTGTAATGAAAAAAAATAACGTTGTACTTGATTGCAACTAAGATATAGTTAATCCTTATTGGAGGCAAAACAATCCTTTTGGGTTTAATTCATTTTAAATGATTTTTTTTAGAAGATATAAGGTTTAGAGATTCCAATTACAGAAAACCCCAGGTCCTGAGTATTCTGGATAACAGGTCCCACAGCTGTACTTTATAGATATAACTAGAATTCTGCAACAAGTGTCTGGTATATAAATATATCTGTTGCTGAAACTTCTAATCTTTGCCCTAATTCCTTTGCAGTAAATGTTTCTTGAGCTTGCTGCTATTTATTAGTTGGACTGCTATAGCGACGGCTGAATCGGTGTGCAAGCTGCCTTTGGATAATCTGCAGGTCTATGAAAAGGATGGAGACATTCTAATGGGAGGGCTTGTCCCTGTGCATCTGAGACCTGACAACATCAATGTAAATTTTACCAAAAAGCCTGACTCTGCAAAATGTGACAAGTAATGGCCTATTTCCCTTCTTATATTTATATATATCTGTATATAGTTTAATTCACATATATTTTCTTTCCTATAACAAATTAAATGATTTGCATTATTCTTCCAGTTCAGATTACGATTTAATTTATGAATTCATTTATGGTTCAGTATGAAGCCAGAGGTTTGTTGGTCTGTAATGTGTATATAATGCATATGTAATTGATGTACTTTAATATTCTATGAACCTACAGTATGAACTCATGTTAACGCATGTTATAAATATGAACTTTATTCTACATATGTCTATGTAATACTCTGAACTAGGTGTTATATATGTTTGAAGATGGCAGAAATAGCTTGGCAAATTATTGTGGGAATGTATTTAGCCCCAACATATCATTTAAAGCACTGCTAAATACTAGCATTTAACTAACCCGAGTAAAGGCAGCCGTACACTGGCTGACACAGTATGTTTTTCAGCCATCAATTAGCAATTAGAATTTCCAAAACAATATTGCCTGACCGGTGAGAGCACCTATGAGTCCAGAAAATTACAAAAGAAGCTGTTTCCAAGCATTTTGTTACCTGCCAAGCTGAAAATCACCTGGGGTGACACAATTCCTAGAATCACCCAATATGTATTACTCTAATAGTAGCTTCAAGTTGACTGCAGCCCTTACTGTTCCATGAGTTAAAAGAAATAAGCCTGAATATGTTGTCATTACATTCTCTTCCAAGCTCAATTTTTGTTTCAGATTTTATATGCTGCGTTACCAAGAAGTGCTTGCGATGGTATATGCCATAAATGAAATTAATAATGATACCAATCTTCTACCCAATGTAACTCTTGGTTTCCGGATATATGATTCTTGCTACAAGGAATCCCAAGCTATGGAGGGGTCTATGAGAATGTTATCAGGAATACAGAAAGCAACCCCAAATTACAGATGTGAGTCAAATTATAAAATAGCTGGAATAATTGGGGATCTCCAGTCCTCTTCATCCCTTGCAATGGCAAGAATTTTGGGACTTTACAGATTTCCCCAGGTACAGTAATAATAGGCTTTTCAAGCACTAGGTTGTCACTGGTGGATTTTTTTCATTTCAAATTGATAAACATTTTTAATTTCAAAATCCCATAAATGACAAATTGACCCAGAGTTCTCAAATAACATAATTCTGTGAGTTTTAAAATTGGTTACCTACAAAATACATGCCTTACAAGTCAGATGTATATAAATTAATGTTTTACAAGTGGCAAGGTACAAAGTCCAAAAAATAGGCACAAAGCTTGCACCAAGAAGGGTTGTATGATGCCCCCGAGGCAACAAGGTGTCACTTACTCTATAAGAAGTTCACTCATTTATAAATATAATATGTTCTCATACCTGTGTTACTGCTGGCTTTCTTACTTTTAGAGTCCTCAAACGTCGACCTCAAAGTCTTCTAATTTGAAGCTTGTCTTAGTGGTTGCAGAGGTTGGGTTGCAAAGGACAGCAACTTTCAAGAAGAAGTTGGCTGGTGTAGAAATTGGTAGGGAAATGTTTGACAGGCATACATTTATGTACATTATACCCTGCATATGCCCTTTAGCCCTCAGCCTGTGGCCCCTGATATCACAGAGTTCAGGTTAAGCCAAGTGATAATTTGGGATCAGGTCATTGTGGGTTGGGGCCTAAAGTGGGTTGAAATATTACTGACTTTGTACTGCTCAGAACAAGCAGGCAGCATCACTCTAGTGACAACTGAATTATCAGCTCTGCTTAATTAATGAAGCCCAGCAGTTTTTCTAACCATCATATGTTTATTTCAGATAAGCTATGCATCGTCATTATCAGATCTGCGCGATAAAGTTCAGTTTCCTTCTTTCTTACGTACAGTCCAAGGTGATCAGTTAACATCCCTTTTAATTATCAACTTGATGCTCCACTTCAAGTGGACTTGGATAGGACTGCTGGTTTCTGATAATGATTTTGGTCTCTATAGTAGTGAACTGGTAAGAAAAGAAATCGAAGCCACTGGAATCTGTGTGGCCTTTTTTATGAAGCTCTCTGCACAGCACACCAGAGATCAGACACTTTCTATACTGCAGGACATCACAAAATCCTCAGCTAATGTTGTATACTTCTACTGCTCCATGCTTGAGGTAATCCCTTTTATACGAGTGGCCACAGAGCAGAAATTATCTGGCAAGGTTTGGGTTGCACACGCTATCTGGATGTCATCTCCAATATTTTCCTATAAAGATTTCTGGAAAACATTAAATGGAACCATTGGATTTATCTTTCCATTCATAAGAATTCCAGGATTTGGAAACTACCTCTACAGCATTCACCCCTCCTTATATCCAGAGGATATCTTTATGGAATCTTTCTTTGAAACAAGTTTTGGGTGCTCATGGTCAAACCAAAGCCAAAATCAATCTGCAAATACTTCTCTTCCATACTGCACAGGGGAGGAAAACCTTAAAACTTTAGCACAAAAGGGCTACAACGAGGAGAGCGTTAGATATGCCATCCTTATTTATAATGCAGTTTATTCTCTTGCCCATGGAATAAATGACATGATTTTTGGGGAGTCTTCCTCCTCAGGTTTTAATATTAGTCAGCTTCAACCATGGAAGGTGAGATATTATTGGTTGCAACAATGTTGACTTGTGGGTTCAGATCCAATGTGCATGTATGTGTGCATCCTCCCTTCAGTATAGGTCTCTCTTTCAATGGGACCAATGTAAGACAGGGACTCATTAACAACCTCGCTAGAAAGGCTGATTAGAACACAGTGATGTCAATGAGCACAAGCCCGACTCTATGGATATTAAGGCTTAATGCACCCTTTAAGGTTTTGTTGAGTCAATCGAACTCTCCTTCAGATACAAACACAGAATTTAGAAGGTATCATTAGATAAATCTGTCTACAAGAAATGACCTTACTAAAGTTTCCTCTAATTAATAGCATCCCTGCAAGCAAGTGTTGGTAGCTGACTGCTGCAAGAGATGAAAAGCATATACAAATGTATGAATAAATGTACATCTGCCCTTTGGTAAAGCTTTAGCAGAAGAATAACACTAAATGTGTACCAAATCTAGGGCTGGGCTGGATACAAGCTGCTATCAGGTGTTGCTGTAACAGATATCTACAGGTGAATGTTATTCCAGATACAATCATTTAGCTGTTAATATTTTGAACCATTGTTAGTGTTTGCCTTTGTTCTATTTCCTCAGTTATTACACTACTTAAGAAAAGTACACTTTAACAATACCGCTGGCCAGAAATTGTACTTTGACATTAATGGAGAACAACCGTCAACTGTAGACTTTGTCAATTGGCAAGCGCTCCCTGATGGAACCGCAAAATATGTCAGACTTATTAACGCCATGCAAGGATCTCAGTGGGATGAGGCCAGCAAAAACATTACTATATTCTGGAGTGGAGGCTTCACAGAGGTCAGCAGAAACCATGTGTATTTTCTGTTTTCTGTTGCTTCTAGCTGCAGAATTGGGGTTAAACTCTGATGGTGTATAAAGGCAGGATGGCAGAGAATTTACTGACCCCATGCTAGGCACCCCTGCCTGTCTCTCTGTAAGCTGCCATCAGGAAATTTCAGATTGTTCCATACTGTTGTTACTGAAATATGAAAGGAACCAAAACAATTGCAACTTGCTTTTATCAACTTAAAGATGTGGCACAATTCATCACTAAGGGGCTCATATATCAATTCTCAATGTAATGGTTAAAATATTCTGACACATAAATAGTTACAAAGCTACGGCTTGAAAAAAAGCATTGATTTAATTTTACCAGAAATCTTATTCATTTTGAAGAATAGAGTTACACTGGTCAAAGCAGCCAAAACCACTCTTACAAATTAAAAGTAGGCACAGCAGTAAATGCTTTGATAAATAGGTCTGTTTGAGGACGAATTATCAAAGTATGAAATCAAAGCTCTTATTTTCAAAGAAAAAAGAGAAACTTTCATCATAGCACTCCTTCACTGAGAGAGTTTACATTATTGGCATACACAAAATAATGTAAAAGGCCCATTAAAATGGAAAAATGTTATGGGCAGGAATGATAGCAAAACCAAAATGGTAATGATTATGTGAGCTGGGATGTTTGTAGTAGAGTAGTAGGGTTCATAGCTTGGTCACTTGATTCTCGTTCTGCTAATGTCTGTTTTGTAGGTGCCTTTATCCATATGCAGTGAGCGATGCCCCCCAGGTTACAGAAAAGCCCCCCGAAAAGGACAGCCAGTCTGCTGCTTTGATTGCATTTCCTGCTCAGATAATGAGTTTAGCAATGAAACAGGTAATCAAAATGCACAGGCCACAACTTTCTTGTTCTATGCTTATTATTATCATTATTATTATTATTATTATCATCATCCAAAAGCATAAAATAAGACCAAGAAGGCAATATAGAACATGTTTGCCCATTCTAACTAATTCTCAAAACAGCCTTATCTTAATTTAAACAAAATGTTCAGTGAGTTTTTGGTTTAGGATTCTTCTCTTCCCCACACCACCTTTGCACTCTGTTCTTCCTTTGCTCTTTTGCGCTCCAGTTTCTTGTATCTTAGCCTCTATCTTCCACTGCATTTTTAAGTTACTTGTACTGTCATCTTCTACGCATTGTTTCACACTTTCAAGTCAAGTTTTGTTCTGCTTCCCTTAATAATATAAGTTTAATTTCTAAGAAAAATATTTCTCTTAATGCCTACAGGTTGGTCTCCTACACTTGATTTTACATTGCCTCCATTTGTAGATTGCTTTCCTTCCCTTCCGTACATGAAACATGCTTTGCAGGGGACCAATGGACCAACAGCAAGGCAATAAAATGAAAATATTTCTGTGGGTTCGCTAAACAACGAAAACTGCTAAAACCCCCCCACCTTATAATTACAGATTCAATAGTGTGCAAGAACTGCCCTGAATGGATGTGGCCCACTGAACAGCACGATGGCTGCCGCCCTAGATCCTTAGAGTATCTTGCTTATGAAGATCCCTTGGGTGGAACTTTAGCTTCTCTTTCAGTCGTCGGGTCTCTTATTCCTCTGAGCATCCTGGGGATTTTTTTAAGAAACTCAAAAACTCCAGTTGTAAAAGCCAATAATAGAAACCTCAGTTACCTTCTTCTTTTTGCTTTGTTTTTGTGCTTCCTCTGCTCTTTAATGTTCATTGGTGCTCCTGTACACCTAATCTGTGTCCTTCGACAAATTACATTTGGGGTCAGTTTTGTACTGTGTGTTTCATGTGTTTTGGGAAAGACCATCATGGTGGTTATTGCTTTTAATGCCACTCAGCCAAAGAGTAGCAGACGAATGTGGCTAAATTCTCGTATCCCCAACACATTAATAATTGTTTGCATGACTATACAACTCATTATATGTAGTGTCTGGGTAATGCACTCCCCATCTTTTAAAAATGATGACATCACATCAAAGTTAGGAGTCACAATTCTTGAGTGCGTTGAGGGTTCTCCAGTTGCTTTTTGGTGCATGATGGGATATATGGGGTTTTTAGCTACTTTATGTTTTGTTGTTGCTTATTTTTCAAGAAACTTACCAGGCAGTTTCAATGAAGCTAAAATGATCACCTTTAGTATGCTGATATTTGGGGCGGTTTGGATCTCCTTCATCTCCACCTACCTCAGTACCAGAGGGAAAGAATCGGTGGCAGTGGAGATATTTGCTATTTTATGTTCATGTAGTGGACTCCTGGCTTTACTTTTTTTCCCCAAGTGCTACATTATAATCCTGAGACCAGAAATGAACAATAAGGAATTCCTCACAGGAAAGAGAGGCTTTAAACATAGTAAAGTGAAATAATGTGTATAAATGATTTATATTGTAATGTCAGTTATTTTGGTATTTAATAAAAACTGTTTGAAAAAGTGCTGATGCTATCTATCCCTGCAAGATACTATTTTGCCTTTACTAATTTAATTTAGTTACAGTAGCGGTCATTTACTACTGCCTCTGGCACAAGTGCGGGACCACTAAGGCACTAGGGACTTGTAGTAGGGGGGAGTGATATGCTCAGCTACTTGTGCCAAATTTACAGTCCAGTGCTGAGCACAGTGTATGAGAGTGCAGAGTACAGTGAGGCAGGTGTATATATGAAAAATATACCAAAATATGCCACACACAGCTTGGAAAAAAATGAAGAGTTTTTTTGATGAAAAAAGTAGATATGCAATAAAAAACTAGCATATGTAGTATGGGATCTAGAAACTACAGGAAGGCTCTTTTCCATAGAGTCCATTTTAAGCAAATAAAGCAAATAATTCTAATATTAAAATGATTTCATTTTTCTCTGTAATAATAGAATAGTGCCCTGTTCTTGATAGTAACTAAGCTGTATGAATCCATATTGGCGGCAAACAATCCTACTGTGTTTATTTCATGTTTAAATGATTTATAACAGACTTATTTTGTGGAGATTTAAATTACAGAAAGACCCCTTATCCAAAAATCCCAGGTCCCAATTAGATGAGAAGATGATCTTTCCATAATTCTGAGCTTTCTGGATAACAGGTTTTTGGATAATGGATCCCATACCTGTACCACTTTTCTACATACCTGCATGTGTTTTCTACAGAGCTACTGTATATCATTTCATTGACAAAGCACCATTTGTGTTGCACTGTATCGAGGTCTAAACATACAGCACCCATGCATATTTAAAAGAGAAGGAAAGTCTAATAAAGAGTTAATCTCAAGCTGCAGGCATACCTTCAGTTCTCTCAATAGTGCCCTTAAGTCTCCCCATATTTCTTCTGTTCAGATGATCAGAAGCCTCATAGGGAAAAAAAAATGCTGATCTCTGTAAAGAAAGTTCCCATAATGCCTCACTCCTGCACCAAGACCAAGACCGGTGTACATGCACAGTTTGTAAGACTATGGGGCACATTTACTTACTCACGAACGGGCCGAATGCGTCCGATTGCGTTTTTTTCGTAATAATTGGTATTTGGCGATTTTTCGGAAAATTATCCACGACTTTTTCGTTGCCATTCCGAATGTTGTGCAAAATCTGGTGATTTTTTCGTAGCGTTAAAACTTGCGCGAAAAGTTGCGCCTTTTTCGTAGCCATTCCGAAAGTTGCGCAAAATGTTGCGATTATTTCGTAGCGTTAAAACTTGAGCGAAAAGTCGCGCCTTTATCGCAGCTTTCGCGCCGAGTACGAAACATTCGGATTCATTCAAGCTTCAGTATGGTGACTTTTCTTGGGCCAGGTTGGAGCTGCAGGGTGCCATTGAGCCCTATGGGAGACTTTCCTTGGGCCAGGTTGGAGCTGCAGGGTGCCATTGAGTCCTATGGGAGACTTTCCTTGGGCCGGGTTGGAGCTGCAGAGTGCCATTGAGCCCTATGGGAGGCTTTCCTTGGGCCAGGTTGGAGCTGCAGAGTGCCATTGAGCCCTATGGGAGACTTTCCTTGGGCCGGGTTGGAGCTGCAGAGTGCCATTGAGTCCTATGGGAGGCTTCCAAAATCATGCTAAGTCTGAAAGTTTCGACCGCCGCTTACGAGCGCTCAATACGAAAAAGTCGTGACAAGATACGAGCGAATCGTAATGGCTATGAAAAACTCGCGTTTTTTTGCGCAAGTCGTAATGGCTACGAAAACCTCGCGTTTTTTTGCGCAAATTGTATTGGTAGCGAAAAAGTCGCAACAATTTCCGAAAAAGTCGCAAAATGTTTGTTTTCCAATCGGAATTTTTCCAATTCGGATTCGAATTCGTGTCTTAGTAAATCAGCCCCTATGAGTCAGCTTCCTGCTGATTGGCTCAGATCACACATTCCTAAGGGGGGGGGAGGGAGTTCTTAGCATTCTTGAGTGAGGGGGGAGCTGTGTGTCTCTGGCACAGGAAAACAAACAGACAAGAAATCCTTTATCTTTGGACAGAGAACTCAGTGCAGCATTTCTGTGAGTGCTTATGGCTGCTTTTACATAGACCTTTCTGATAAAGCTTACTTAGTTTTTACCTTTCTTTCTTTTAAGTATAAACAGATTAGTTGATGTAACAATTTATTATCAGGAATGTAAGACAATGTAATGGCTTAGAACTTTTGCATAGCATTGCACTAAGAATATATTGTGATTGGTATTCAGATATGAGAATGGTTTCTTGCTTATGTCTGTGACCTTACCATGGGGTTTTTGTTTTTGTTTTTTTCGTTTCATCTACTGGCAAAATATGAGTATTCCCAAGTTTCAGTGGGCTCAATGCAAGTAATAGGAAGGATTAAATAATGAGCAGATGTAGTGCCACCATCCCATGCCTGAAAGGGACCAATTTGGCCCCCACCGGATCAGTATCTTGTCCCTTTTGGGCAGTGACCATGTGCATTAAATGCCCTAAAGATTATTATCCCATTTTTCTATCCTATGTACTGACCCTGAGGACAAAGATAATTATACATGTTTAATTAGCTAATAATTAACCAACATATGTATCTGTATGATGTCACAGAAAATCTAAGAATTCAGTGCAATATAAAAATCAGCTTCTTGCTATTAGCATTACTGCAGTTGGAATACTCTCTATCATGCCACTCTCAGAATTTTCCTGGTAATAATTTACTCTTCTTTTAAAAATTGTAGTTTCAAAGTTTATGTTTAAATAAAAAAATTTTTATTATAGTACAAGGGACAAACATCTATAGCTTCAGGGCCTCACAGATACATAACCAAATGATATTATACATGCTAAAATATTCATTTAAAGCAGGATACACAGAGAACATTGTAGGGCTGCTTGGATTTTGATTAGGGTTCTATATAGGTAATTTAATCCTTTAAACACTAAATAAGGATTGTTTATTACCAATGTGGATTTATGCATCTTAGTTACCATTAAGTACAATGCACTGTGTCATTATTACAGAGAATTTCTAATCTTTGCCCTAATTCCTTTGCAGTAAATGTTTCTTGAGCTTGCTGCTGTTTATTAGTTGGAGTGCTATAGCGACGGCTGAATCGGTGTGCAAGCTGCCTTTGGATAATCTGCAGGTCTATGAAAAGGATGGAAACATTCTAATGGGAGGGCTTGTCCCTGTGCATCTGAGACCTGACAACATCAATGTAAATTTTACCAAAAAGCCTGACTCTGCAAAATGTGATAAGTAATGACCTATTTCCCTTCTTATATACTGTATATATCTGTATATAAATAGCTTTAGTACATCTATATTTTCTATGTAGTATTGTGAACTAGGTGTTATAGATGTTTGAAGATCGCAGAAATAGCTTGGCAAATTATTGCAGGGAAGTATTTAGCCCCATAACATATAATTTAAAGCAGTGGTTCCCAACATTTTTTGCACCACAGACCGGTTTCAAGCAAGACAATTTTTCCAAGGACCGGGGATGGGGGGTGCGGCGGTACTAGTTAAATTTTATATTATGCACTTTACTATTAATATTATTATTACATACAGCTTAATAAAGTACTTTGGTCCTTGTCGTAATCAGTAGAAATCTTCCTGGGCTTCGCATAGCTATTGTCATGGCTGAAGTTGGGATCACAAGTAATTGGGAGCAGAGGTGGCCCGGTTCAGCACAGGCCACGGCCCGGCACCGGTCCCCGGACCGGTGGTTGGGGACACCTGATTTAAAGCACTGCTACATACTAGCATTTAACTAGACAAGTAAAGGCAGCCGTACACTGGCTGACACAGTATGTTTTTCAGTCATGAATTAACAATTAGAATTTCCAAAACAATATTGCCTGACCTGTGAGAGCACCTATGAGTCCAGGCAATTACAAATGAAACTGTTTCCAAGCATTTTGTTACCTGCCAAGCTGAAAATCACCTATAACCCTAATAGTAGTTTCAAGTTGACTGCAGCCCTTACTGTTCCATGAGTTAAAAAAAATAAACCTGAACATGTCTCATTACATTCTCTTCCAAGCTCCATTTTTTGTTTCAGATTTTATACTCTGCGTTACCAAGAAGTACTTGCGATGGTATATGCCATAAATGAAATTAATAATGATACCAGTCTTCTACCAAATGTAACTCTTGGTTTCCGCATATATGATTCTTGCTACAAGGAATCCAAAGCTATGGAGGGATCTATGAGAATTTTATCAGGAATACAGAAAGCAACCCCGAATTATAGGTGTGAGTCAAATTTTAAAATAGCTGGTATAATTGGAGATCTCCAGTCCTCTTCATCCCTTGCAATGGCAAGAATTTTGGGACTTTACAGATTTCCCCAGGTACAGTAATAATAGGCTCCTCAAGCAGTAGGTTGTCACTGGTAGATTTTTTTCATTTCAAATTCATAAAATTTTTTATTTCAAAATCCCATTAATTACAAATTGTCCTGAGTTTTAAAATTCGTCAACAACAAAATACACGCCCTACAAGTCAGATATATAAAAACGGATGTTTTACAAGGGGCAAGGTACAAAGTCCAAAAAAGTACAAAGTCCAAAAAGCTTGCCCAAAGAAGGGTTGTGTGATGCAACAAGGTGTCACTTACTTTATAAGCAGCTCACACATTTATAAATGTAATAAGTTCTTATGCCTGTGTAACCCCAATACACTCCTTACAAGTCAGATGTATGTAAATTGATGTTTTACAAGTGGTAAGTCCAAAAAAGTACAAAGTTGGGGTGTAGTGCAACTGCAACTCACTTAGGGCGTGTGCAAGCAAACGAAACAATGGGCACCAGAAGGTTCTTTGTGATAAACCAGAACTTAACTTGTTTATTGTCCAAGACAATGGTCCACAGGGTTATAGCAATACTCACACAGAGGAGATATCAGGCAATTGCACAGAAGGTAGAAAAATATGGTGTCCACCCATATAGCCCACCTCAGCCGAGGGTGGGGAAATTAAGGACCACCAACCAGCACGGCCTCCCTGTGGAGAGTAGCCTGGCCAAGTATCTGTGTCCTCAGGGTGTCCCTTAGCAGCCAAGGATCCCTCACAGCTGACTATGGATCAGGGATAGGAACTGACCTGATTCCTGCATCTTAACCGTGTCCTGCTCTAAGGCAACAATGCCTGTAGGCAAGAGTACTTCCAGCTAATCTCTCCTGGTTGGAGCCAGAAACTGCTCTTTCTAACTAATCTCACTATCTCACTTTGCTAGAAAGTGCTCTTTCTAAATTATCCTGATACTCACTACTCCTCATTCACATGGTCCCTGTTCCCCGAGTTATTCGTAGCCTCTAGGGTAATCACTTTTCTGGGGCCCTGTTGATCCCAGGCTCAGTTGAACTTCCACCTGGGTCAGCAGATGCAGCCAAAGAGGAAGACCCACCCCTTTGCTAAACATTATATTGAAGTGCCAAGGGACTGGTCTACCTATTAACCAATAAGGCACATATGCTAACGGCACACTAGATACATGGGCCTCTGCCCAGCAACAGGACAAAGAAGGAAGGGACATATTAACCCTATGGGTCCCTACACCTGTTTTACTGCTGGCTTGCTTACTTTTAAAGTAGTCGATTGGCCGACCCAAAAGTCTTCTAATTTGAAGCTTGTCTTAGTGGTTGCACAGGTTTGGGTTACAAAGGACAGCTACTTTGAAGGAGACGTTGGCTAGTGTATAAATTAGTATGGGAATGTTCGACAGGCATACATTAAGGCCCTTTAGCCCCTGCATATGCCCTTTAGCCCTCAACCTATGGTCCCTGATATCACAGAGTTCAGATTAAGCCAAGTGATCATTTGGGATGCAGGATTCGGGATTAGGGCCTGAAGTGGGCTAAAATATTACTGACTTTGTACTGTGCAGAACAAGCAGGCAGCATCACTCTAGTGACAACTGAATTATCAGCTCTGCTTAATTAATGAACCCTAATAACTTCTAAATGATGATGAAAGCAACTTTGCTAACCATCCTATGTTTATTTCAGATAGCCTATGCATCGGCATTATCAGATCTGCGTGATAAAATTCAGTTTCCTTCTTTCTTACGTACACTTCAAAGTGATCAGTTAGCACCCATTTATATTATCAACTTGATGCTCCACTTTGGGTGGACTTGGATAGGACTGCTGGTTTCTGATAATGATTTTGGTCTCTATAGTAGTGAACTGGTAAGAAAACAAATCGAAGCAGCTGGAATCTGTGTGGCCTTCTTTATGAAGCTCTCTGCACAGCACACCAGATATCAGACACTTTCTATACTGCAGGCCATTAGAAAATCCTCAGCTAATGTTGTATACTTCTACTGCTCCATGCCTGAAGTAATCCCTTTTATACGAGTGGCCACAGAGCAGAAAACATCTGGCAAGGTTTGGGTTGCACATGCTAGTTGGATCTCATCTCCAATATTTTCCTATAAAGAATTTTGGAAAACATTAAATGGAACCATTGGATTCATCTTTCCATTCATAAGAATTCCAGGATTCGGAAACTTCCTCTACAGCATTCACCCCTCCTTATATCCAGAGGATATCTTTATAAAATCATTCTGGGAAACAAGTTTTGGGTGCTTGTGGTCAAACCAAAGTCAGAATCAATCTGCAAATACTTCTCTTCCATACTGCACAGGGGAGGAAAACCTTAAAACTTTAGCACAAAAGGGCTACAACGAGGAGAGCGTTAGATATGCCATCCTTATTTATAATGCAGTTTATTCTCTTGCCCATGGAATAAATGACATGATTTCTGGGGAGTCTTCCTCCTCAGGTTTTAATATCACCCAGCTTCAGCCATGGAAGGTGAGATATTATTGGTTGCCAAAATGTAGGCTTTTGGGTTCAGATCCAATGTGCATTTATGTGTGCATCCTCCCTTCAGGTCTCTGGATTAATGGGACCAATGTAAGACAGGGACTCGTTAACAACCTCGCTAAAAAGGTGATGTTAAGTTATGTTAATGAGCACAAGCCCGACTCTATGGATATTAAGGCATAATGCACCCTTTATGGTTTTGTTGAGTCAATCGAACTCTCCTTCAGATACAAACACAGAATTTAGAAGGTATCATTAGATAAATCTGTCTACAAGAAATGACCTTACTAAAGTTTCCTCTGATTGATAGCATCCCTGCAAGCAAGTGTTGGTAGGTGACTGCCGCAAGAGATGAAAAGCATATAAATGTATGAATAAATGTACATCTGCCCTTTGGTAAAGCTTTAGCAGGAGAATAACACTAAGGCTGATGCCACACGCGGCGTAGGGCTGATTTTTTCGGCAAGCGGAAAAACGCTTGCTGAAAATTCAGCCCTACGCCTGCTACTTGTGCCTGCACCCGAATGAATGGGATACGATCGGGTGCAGGCACATGTAGCCGATATACGCACGAAAACGCGTGAGAATGCAAAGTCTCGCGTTTTCATGCGTATATCGGCTACATGTGCCTGCACCCGAGCGTATCCCATTCGGGTGCAGGCACAAGTAGCAGGGGTAGGGCTGAATTTTCGGCAAGCGTTTTTCCGCTTGCCGAAAATTTCAGCCCTACGCCTCGTGTGGCATCAGCCTAAATGTGTACCAAATCTAGGGCTGGGCTGGATACAAGCTGCTATCAGGTGTTGCTGTAAGGCTAATGCCACACGAGGCGTAGGGCTGAAATTTTCAGCAAGCGGATAAACGCTTGCCGAAAATTCAGCCCTACGCCTGCTACTTGTGCCTGCACCCGAATGAATGGAATACGCTTGGGTGCAGGCACATGTAGCCGATATACGCAAGAAAACGCGAGACTTTGCATTCTCACGCGTTTTTGTGCGTATATCGGCTACATGTGCCTGCACCCGAGCGTATCCCATTCATTCGGGTGCAGGCACAAGTAGCAGGCGTAGGGCTGATTTTTCGGCAAGCGTTTTTCCGCTTGCCGAAAAAAAATCAGCCCTACGCTGCGTGTGGCATTAGCCTAACAGATATCTACAGGTGAATGTTATTCCAGATAAAATCATTTAGCTGTTAAAATTTTGAACCATTGTTATTTTTTGCCTTTGTTCTATTTCCTCAGTTATTACACTACTTAAGAAAAGTACACTTTAACAATACCGCTGGCCAGAAATTATACTTTGACATTAATGGAGAACAACCATCAATTGCAGACTTTGTCAATTGGCAAGCGCTCCCTGATGGAACCACAAAATATGTCAGACTTATTAATGGCATGCAAGGATCTCAGTGGGATGAGGCCAGCAAAAACATTAATATATTCTGGAGTGGAGGCTTCACAGAGGTCAGCAGAAATCATGTGCATTTTCTGTTTTCTGTTGCTTCTAGCTGCAGAATTGGGGTTAAACTCTGATGGTGTATAAAGGCAGGATGGCAGAGAATTTACTGACCCCATGCTAGGCACCCCTGCCTGTCTTTCTGTAAGCTGCCATCAGGAAATTTCAGATTGTTCCATACTGTTGTTACTGAAATATGAAAGGAACCAAAACAATTGCAACTTGCTTTTATCAACTTAAAGATGTGGCACAATTCATCATTAAGGGGCTCATATATCAATTCTCAATGCAATGGTTAAAATATTCTGATACATAAAGAGTTACAAAGCTACGGCTTAAAAAAAAGCATTGATTTAATTTTACCAGAAATCTTATTCATTTTGAAGAATAGAGTTACACTGGTCAAAGCAGCCAAAACCACTCTTACAAATTAAAAGTAGGCACAGCAGTAAATGATTTGATAAATGGGTCTGTGGGTCCTCCACTGAGAGAGTTTACATTATTGGCATACACAAAATAATGTAAAAGGCACATGAAAATGGAAAAATGGGATGGGCAGGAATGATAGCAAAACCAAAATGGTAATGATTATGTGAGCTAGGATGTTTGTAGTAGAGTAGTAGGGTTCATAGCTTGGTCACTTGATTCTCGTTCTGCTAATGTCTGTTTTGTAGGTGCCTTTATCCATATGCAGTGAGCGATGCCCCCCAGGTTACAGAAAAGCCCCCCGAAAAGGACAGCCAGTCTGCTGCTTTGATTGCATTTCCTGCTCAGATAATGAGTTTAGCAATGAAACAGGTAATCAAAATGAACAGGCCACAACTTTCTTGTTCTATGCTTATTATTATCATTTTTATTATTATCATCATCCAAAAGCATAAAATAAGACCAAGAAGGCAATATAGAACATGTTTGCCCATTCTAACTAATTCTCAAAACAGCCTTAATTTAAACAAAATGTTCAGTGAGTTTTTGGTTTAGGATTCTTCTCTTCCCCACACCACCTTTGCACTCTGTTCTTCCTTTGCTCTTTTGCGCTCCAGTTTCTTGTATCTCAGCCTCTATCTTCCACTTCATTTTTAAGTTACTTGTACTGTCATCTTCTACGCATTGTTTCACACTTTCAAGTCAAGTTTTGTTCTGCTTCCCTTAATAATATAAGTTTAATTTCTAAGAAAAATATTTCTCTTAATGCCTACAGGTTGGTCTCCTACACTTGATTTTACATTGCCTCCATTTGTAGATTGCTGCCCTTCCCTTCCCTACATGAAACATGCTTTGCAGGGGACCAATGGACCAACAGCAAGGCAATAAAATGAAAATATTTCTGTTGGTTCGCTAAACAATGAAAACTGCTAAAAAAAACCCCACCTTATAATTACAGATTCAATAGTGTGCACGAACTGCCCTGAATGGATGTGGCCCACTGAACAGCACGATGGCTGCCGCCCTAGATCCTTAGAGTATCTTGCTTATGAAGATCCTTTGGGTGGAACTTTAGCTTCTCTTTCAGTCGTCGGGTCTCTTATTCCTCTGAGCATCCTGGGGATTTTTTTAAGAAACTCAAAAACTCCAGTTGTAAAAGCCAATAATAGAAACCTCAGTTACCTTCTTCTTTTTGCTTTGTTTTTGTGCTTCCTCTGCTCTTTAATGTTCATTGGTGCTCCTGTACACCTAATCTGTGTCCTTCGACAAATTACATTTGGGGTCAGTTTTGTACTGTGTGTTTCATGTGTCTTGGGAAAGACCATCATGGTGGTTATTGCTTTTAATGCCACTCAGCCAAAGAGCAGCAGACGAATGTGGCTAAATTCTCGTATCCCCAACACATTAATAATTGTTTGCATGACTATACAACTCATTATATGTAGTGTCTGGGTTATGCACTCCCCATCTTTTAAAAATAATGACATAACATCAAAGTTAGGAGTCACAATTCTTGAGTGCGTTGAGGGTTCTCCAGTTGCTTTTTGGTGCATGATGGGATATATGGGGTTTTTAGCTACTTTATGTTTTGTTGTTGCTTATTTTTCAAGAAACTTACCAGGCAGTTTCAATGAAGCTAAAATGATCACCTTTAGTATGCTGATATTTGGGGCAGTTTGGATCTCCTTCATCCCCACCTACCTCAGTACCAGAGGGAAAGAATCGGTGGCAGTGGAGATATTTGCTATTTTATGTTCATGTAGTGGACTCCTGGCGTTACTTTTTTTCCCCAAGTGCTACATTATAATCCTGAGACCAGAAATGAACAATAAGGAATTCCTCACAGGAAAGAGAGGCTTTAAACATAGTAAAGTGAAATAATGTGTACAAATGATTTATATTGTAATGTCAGTTATTTTGTTATTTAATAAAAACTGTTTGAAAAAGTGCTGATGCTATCTATCCCTGCAAGATACTATTTTGCCTTTACTAATTTAATTTAGTTACAGTAGGGGTCATTTACTACTGCTTCTGGCACAAGTGCGGGACCACTAAGGCACTAGGGACTTGTAGTAGGGGGGAGTGATATGCTCAGCTACTTGTGCCAAATTTACAGTCCGGTGCTGAGCACAGTGTATGAGAGTGCAGAGTACAGTGAGGCAGGTGTATATATGAAAAATATACCAAAGTATGGCACACACAGTTTGGAAAAAAATGAAGAGTTTTTTGATGAAAAAAGTAGATATGCAATAAAAACTAGCATATGTAGTATGGGATCTAGAAACCTATTATCCAAACAGTTCAAAACTACAGGAAGGCTCTTTTCCAGGGGTGTCAAACTCAATTGCACAGGGGGCCAAAATTCAAAACACACTTTAGGTCGCGCGCCGAACACCTGGCATCTTTTTTTGGTAACAAGTTATGTACCTGTGCCAGCAGCTATATTATTGCCCTATGTACCAGTGCTAGCAGCCATATTATTGCCCCATGTACCTGTGCCAGCAGCTATATTATTGCTCCATGTACCTGTGCCAGCAGCCATATTATTGACCCGTGTACCTGTGCCAGCAGCCATATTATTGCCCCGTGTACCTGTGCCAGCAGCCATATTGCCCTGTGTACCTGTGCCAGCAGCTATATTATTGCCCCATGTACCTGTGCCAGAAGCCATATTATTGCCCCATGTACCTGTGCCAGCAGCCATATTGCCCCGTGTACCTGTGCCAGCAGCCATATTATTGCCCCATGTACCTGTGCCAGCAGCCATATTATTGCCCCATGTACCTGTGCCAGCAGCCATATTGCCCTGTGTACCTGTGCCAGCAGCCATATTGCCCCGTGTACCTGTGCCAGCAGCCATATTGCCCCGTGTACCTGTGTCAACCAAAAAATCAAGCAAGCGCCAGAACTCCGCGCTGCTCCGGTTTCTCCCACAGCTCTCTCTGTCCGCTTGAATGACGGCGAATGCGTGCACCAACCCTATGCGCATGTGACACAGCGGACCGGATATAATTACATGCCGGGCCGGATGTGGCCCGCGGGCCACCAGTTTGACACATATGCTCTTTTCCATAGAGTCCATTTTAGGCAAATAAAGCAAAAATTCTAATTTTAAAATGATTTCCTTTTCCTCTGTAATAGAATAGTGCCCTGTACTTGATAGTAATTGCATGACTCCATATGGGCGGCAAACAATCCTACTGTGTTTATTTCATGTTTAAATGATTTATAACAGACTTATTTTGTGGAGATTTAAATTACAGAAAGACCCCTTATCCAAAAATCCCAGGTCCCAATTAGATGAGAAGATGATCTTTTCATAATTCTGAGCTTTCTGGATAACAGGTTTTTAGATAATGAATCCTATACCTGCACCACTTTTTTACATACCTGCATGTGTTTCCTACAGGTCTACTGTGTATAATATTTCATTGACAAAGCACCATTTGTGTTGCACTGTATGGAGGTCCAAACATACAGCACCCATGCATATTTAAGGGTGAAGGAAAGGCTAATAAAGAGTTAATCTCAAGCTGCAGGCATACCTTCAGTTGTCTCAATAGTGCCCTTAAGTCTCCCCATATTTCTCCTGTTCAGATGATCAGAAATCTCAAAAAAAAAAATGCAGAGCTCTTTAAAGAAAGTTCCCATAATGCCTCACTCCTGCACCGAGACCAAGACCGGTGTGCATGCACAGTTTGTAAGACTATGAGGCACAATTACTAATCCACGAACGCTCCGAATGCGTCCGAATGCGTTTTTCGTATTGATCTGTATTTTTTCGTCGCGTCACAACTTTTTCGTATTATCCCCGACTTTTCTTCACCTTACCGAAATTTTCGGATTGAACGAAAGAACGTTCGTTGCACAACGAACGTTCTTTCATGCGCAAGTGCACTGATCGAGCCCATGCAGACATGCACTGAAGGATCAAAGTGAGAAAGGTTTCCCCGGCGTTTACGATTGTTCAATACAGAAAATTTGCGACGAAAAGTCGTGAAAAATACGTAAAAGTCGCGACGGTGACGAAAAAGTTCAGAAATTTTTGTTTCCAATCCGAATTTTTGCCGTTTGGGATTCGAATTTGTGGATTAGTAAATATGCCCCTATGAGTCAGCTTCCTGCTGATTGGCTGAGATACACATTCCTAAGGGGGGGGGGAGAGAGTTCTTAGCATTCTTGAGGTAAGGGGGAGCAGGAGAGGTGAGAGAGGAGAAAGCTGCATGTCTCTGGCACAGGAAAACAAACAGACAAGGAATCCTGTTTCTTTTGATAGAGAACTCAGTGCAGCATTTCTGTGAGTGCTTATGGCTGTATTTACATAGACCTTTCTGATAAAGCTTACTTAGTTTTTACCTTTCCTTCTCTTTTAAGTATAAACAGATTAGTTGATGTGAACATTTATTATAAGGAATGGAAGACAATGTAATGGCTTAGAAATTTTACATAGCATTGCACTAAGAATGTATTGTGATTGGTATTCAGATATGAGAATGGTTTCTTGCTTATGTCTGTGACCTTACCATGGAGTTTTTGGTTTTATTTCGTTTCATTATCTACTGGCAAAATATGAGTGTATCATATTCCCAAGTTTCAATGGGCTCAATGCAAGTAATAGGAAGGATTAAATAATGAGCAGGTGTCATGCCACCATGCCATGCCTGAAGGGGGCCAATTTGGCCCCCACCGGATCAGTATCTTGTCCCTTTTGGGCAGTGACTATGTGCATTAAATGCACTAAAGATAATTATGATACCATTTTTCTATCCTACGTAATGACCCTGAGGACAAAGATAATAATACATGTTTAATTAGCTAGTAATTAACCAACATATGTATCTGCATGATGACACAGGTATATAAATACCAGCTTCTTGCTATTAGCATTACTGCAGTTGGAATACTCTCTATCATGCCACTCTCGGAATTTTCCTGGTAATAATTTACTCTTCTTTTAAAAATTGTAGCTTCAAAGTTTATGTTTAAATAAAAACAATTCTATTATAGTACAAGGGACAGCTATAGCTTCAAGACCTCACAGATACATAACCAGATGATATTATACATGCTAAAATATTCATTTAAAGCAGGATACACAGAGAACATTGCAGGGCTGCTTGGATTTTGATAGGTTCTATATAGGTATGGAATAGGGTTCTATATAGGTATGGAATCCTTTAAACATTAAGGATTGTTTATTACCAATGTGGATTCATGCAGCTTAGTTACCATTAAGTACAACTCACTGTTTCATTATTACAGAGAATTTCTAATCTTTGCCCTAATTCCTTTGCAGTAAATATTTCTTGAGCTTGCTGCTGTTTATTAGTTGGAGTGCTATAGCGACGGCTGAATCGGTGTGCAAGCTGCCTTTGGATAATCTGCAGGTCTATGAAAAGGATGGAGACATTCTAATGGGAGGGCTTGTCCCTGTGCATCTGAGACCTGACAACATCAATGTAAAATTTACCAAAAAGCCTGACTCTGCAAAATGTGACAAGTAATGACCTATTTCCCTTCTTATATACTGTATATATCTGTATATAAATAGCTTTAATACTATACTATATATATACTACTATAATACTATATATTTTCTTTTATATAACAAATTCAATGATTAATTTGTATTATTCTTCCAGTTCAGATTATGATTTAATTTAAGAAATAATTTATGGTTCAGTATGAAGCCAGAAGTTTATTGGTCTGTGATGTGTATATAATGCATATGTAATGTATGTACTTTAGTTTCCTATGAACCTACAGTATGAACTCAGCATGTTATAAATATGAACTTTATTCTACATATGTGTCTATGTAATATTGTGAACTAGATGTTATATATGTTTGAAGATGGCAGAAATAACTTTTAGATTAGAGAAGTATTTAGCCCCATAACATATCGTTTAAAGCACTGCTACATACTAGCATTTAACTAACCCGAGTAAAGGGAGCCATACACTGGCTGACACAGTATGTTTTTCAGTCATGAATTAGCAATTAGAATTTCCAAAACAATATTGCCTGACCTGTGAGAGCACTTATGAGTCCAGGCAATTACAAATGAAACTGTTTCCAAGCATTTTGTTACCGGCCAAGGTGAAAATCACCTGGGGTGACAGAATGCCTAGAATTACTCTAACAGTAGTTTCAAGTTGACTGCAGCCCTTACTGTTCCATAAGTTAAAAACAATAAACCTGAACATGTCATCATTACATACTCTTCCAAGCTCCATTTTTTGTTTCAGATTTTATACTCTGCGTTACCAAGAAGTGCTTGCGATGGTATATGCCATAAATGAAATTAATAATGATCCCAATCTTCTACCCAATGTAACTCTTGGTTTCCGGATATATGATTCTTGCTACAAGGAATCCCAAGCTATGGAGGGATCTATGAGAATTTTATCAGGAATACAGAAAGCAACCCCAAATTACAGATGTGAGTCAAATTATAAAATAGCTGGAATAATTGGAGATCTCCAGTCCTCTTCATCCCTTGCAATGGCAAGAATTTTGGGACTTTACAGATTTCCCCAGGTACAGTAATAATAGGCATTTCAAGCAGTAGGTTGTCTCTGGTGGATTTTTTTCATTTCAAATTCATAAACATTTTGATTTTCAAAATCTCATTAATTTTAAAATGGCCCATAGTTCTGAAAGAACATAATTCTGTGAGTTTTAAAATTGGTCACCTACAAAATACACACCTTGCAAGTCAGATATATAAAAACGGATGTTTTACAAGGGGCAAGGTATAAAGTCCAAAAAGCTTGCCCCAAGAAGGGTTGTGTGATGCACCCTGAGGCAACAAGGTGCCACTTACTTTATAAGCAGCTCACACATTTATAAACATAATAAGTTCTTATGCCTGTGTAACCCCTATTTGGCTGTAAAACAGGCAACACCAGCTAGAATGACTTTAGAGCATGGGGTACATAGGACTCTACACATCAGATGGGCTTTCGCTAAGTGGAAATATCCTTGGGGTGTAGTGCAACTACAATGCACTTAGGCTGTGTGCAAGCAAACAAAAGAATGGGTGCCAGAAGGTTCTTTGTGGTAAACCAGAACTTAACTTGTTTATTGTCCAAGACAATGGTCCACAGGGTTATAGCAATACTCAGAGGAGGATATCACAGAGGAGATATCAGGCAATGGCACAGAAGGTAGAAAAATATGGTGTCCACCCGTATAGCCCACCTCAGCCGAGGGTGGGGAAATTAATGACCACCAACCAGCACAGCCTCCCTGTGGAGAGTAACCTAGGCAAGTATTTGTATCCTCAGGGTGTCCCTTAGCAGCCAAAGATCCCTCAAAGCTGACTATGGTTCAGGGATAGGAACTGACCTGATTCCTGCATCTTAACCTGTCCTGCTCTAAGGCAACAGTGCCTGTAGGCAAGAGTACTTCCAGCTAATCTCTCCTAGTTGGAGCCAGAAACTGGTCTTTCTAATTAATCTCACTTCCCTAGAAAGTGCTCTTATAAATTATCCTTATACTCACTACTACTCATTCACAGGGTCCCTGTTCCCCGACTTCACTAGAGTTAATCGTAGCCTCCAGGGTAATCACTTTACTGGGGCCCTGTTGATCTCAGGCTCAGTGGAACTTCCACCTGGGTCGGCAGATGCAGCCAAAGAGGAAGACCCACCCCTTTGCTAAACACTATATTGAAGTGCCAAGGGAGTGGTCTACCTATTAACCAATAAGGCACATATGCTAATGGTACACTAGATACATGGGCCTCTGCCCAGCAACAGGACAAAGAAGGAACTAGTAGGGCTTAAAGCCATAGGGACATATTAACCCTATGGGTCCCTACACCTGTTTTACTGCTGGCTTGCTTACTTTTAGAGTAGTCGATTGGCCGACCCAAAAGTCTTCTAATTTGAAGTTTGTCTTAGTGGTTGCACAGGTTTGGGTTGCAAAGGATAGCTACTTTGAAGAAGAAGTTGGCTAGTGTATAAATTAGTATGGGAATGTTCGACAGGCATACATTAAGGCCCTTTAGCCCCTGCATATGCCCTTTAAGTTTCAAGTTTATTGTCATATACAAATAACAATGAAGCATCATTACTGTAATGAAATTTTTTTGACCCGTGTTACTCCCAACTTTACATAGAAAAAAAAAAAACTTTAGCCCTCAACCTATAGTCCCTGATATCACAGAGTTCAGATTAAGCCAAGTGATCATTTGGGATGCAGAATTTGGATTAGGTGAGTGCAGGTTAGGGCCTGAAATGGGTTAAAATATTACTGACTTTGTACTGCTCAGAACAAGCAGGCAACATCACTGAATTATCAGCTCTGCTTAATTAATGAACCCTAATAACTTTTAAATGATGATGAAAGCGAATTGCTAACCATCCTATGCTTATTTCAGATAGCCTATGCATCGGCATTATCAGATCTGCGCGATAAAGTTCAGTTTCCTTCTTTCTTACGTACAGTCCAAAGTGATCAGTTAGCACCCATTTGTATTATCAAGTTGATGCTCCACTTTGGGTGGACTTGGATAGGACTGCTGGTTTCTGATAATGATTTTGGTCTCTATAGTAGTGAACTGGTAAGAAAACAAATCGAAGCAGCTGGAATCTGTGTGGCCTTTTTTATGAAGCTCTCTGCACAGCACACCAGAGATCAGACACTTTCTATACTGCAGGTCATCAGAAAATCCTCAGCTAATGTTGTATACTTCTACTGCTCCATGCCTGAAGTAATCCCTTTTATACGAGTGGCCACAGAGCAGAAATTATCTGGCAAGGTTTGGGTTGCACATGGTAGTTGGATGTCATCTCCAATATTTTCCTATAAAGAATTCTGGAAAACATTAAATGGAACCATTGGATTTATCTTTCCATCCATAAGAATTCCAGGATTTGGAAATTTCCTCTACAGCATTCACCCCTCCTTATATCCAGAGGATATCTTTATGAAATCATTCTGGGAAACAAGTTTTGGGTGCTCATGGTCAAACCAAAGCCAAAATCAATCGGCAAATACTTCTCTTCCATACTGCACAGGGGAGGAAAACCTTAAAACTTTAGCACAAAAGGGCTACAACGAGGAGAGCGTTAGATATGCCATCCTTATTTACAATGCAGTTTATTCTCTCGCCCATGGAATAAATGACATGATTTCTGTTGAGTCTTCCTCCTCAGGTTTTAATATCACCCAGCTTCAGCCATGGAAGGTGAGATATTATTGGTTGCCAAAATGTAGGCTTGTGGGTTTAGATCCAATGTGCATGTATGTGTGCATCCTCCCTTCAGGTCTCTGGATTAATGGGACCAATGTAAGACAGGGACTCATTAACAACCTCGCTAGAAAGGTGATGTTAAGTTATGTTAATGAGCACAAGCCCAAGTCTATGAATATTAAGGCTGAATGCACCCTTTAAGGTTTTGTTGAGTCAATCGAACTCTCCTTCAGATACAAACACAGAATTTAGAAGGTATCATTAAATAAATCTGTCTACAAAAAATAACCTTACTAAAGTTTCCTCTAATTAATAGCATCCCTGCAAGCAAGTGTTGGTAGGTGACTGCCTCAAGAGATGAAAAGCATATAAATGTATGAATAAATGTACATCTGCCCTTTGGTAAAGCTTTAGCAGAAGAATAACACTAAGGGCTCTGGCACACGGGAGTCTTTTCCGACGATTTCGGGAAATCGTGCCGCCGCGTGTGCCATCCCACCGGCGACTTACATGTTCGCTGGCGGGATGGCAGGTCATGGCAACTCGGGGAGATTAGTCGCCCGGGAACAGGGAGTTTTGTCGCGGGCGACTAATCTCCCCCGTGTGCCAGAGCCCTAAATGTGTACCAAATCTAGGGCTGGGCTGGATACAAGCTGCTATCAGGTGTTGCTGTAACAGATATCTACAGGTGAATGTTATTCCAGATACAATCATTTAGCTGTTAATATTTTGAACCATTGTTATTTTTTGCCTTTTTTCTATTTCCTCAGTTATTACACTACTTAAGAAAAGTACACTTTAACAATACCGCTGGCCAGAAATTGTACTTTGACATTAATGGAGAACAACTGTCAATTGCAGACTTTGTCAGTTGGCAAGCGCTCCCTGATGGAACCGCAAAATATGTCGGACTTATTAACGGCATGAAAGGATGTCAGTGGGATAAGGCCAGCAAAAATATCACTACATTTTGGAGTGGAGTCTTCACAGAGGTCAGCGGAAACCATGTGCATTTTTCTGTTGCTTCTAGCTGCAGAATTGGGTTTTAACTCTGATGGCAAATAAAGGCAGGATGGCAGAGAATTTACTGACCCCGTGCTAGGCCCTTCTTAAATAAATGAAACCCCTGCCTGTCTCTCTGTAAGCTGCCATCAAGAAATTTCAGATTGATCCATACTGTTGTTACTGAAATATGAAAGGAACCAAAACAATTGCAAATAGCTTTCATTAGCTTAAAGGTGTGGCACAATTCATCACTAAGGGACTCATATATCAAGTCTCAATGCAATGGTTAACACTTGGTAAAATATTGTGATACATAAAGAGTTACCAAGCTACGGCTTGAAAATGAGCATTGATTTAATTTTACCCCAAATCTTGTTCATTTTGAGGGCCTAATGGTAGGGTGCTACAGCTCAGTGCTCCCACGAGATAGTTACACTAGTCAAAGCAGTCAAAATAAAAAATGGGCACTAAGTGTGAAATCAGCTTGCTGCAGAAAAACTCAACCACTTTCTATTCATTCCTATGTGATTTTTAGGGGCATACTTATCAATGGGTGAAAGTTAGAGTTAACCATTTGATAAATACACTTCTAAAAATCCCATAGGAATGAATAGAGAGTGGGGGAATTTTACTGTGGTGAGCTCTACTTTCTTTCTTTGATAAATCTTCCACTAAGGGGCCTGTTTATAGTTGCTTGAGACTTTGGAGTGTTGTTACCACTGTTTTCCTCATTTGTAACAGTGCTTCCCAGTGCAAATGAAACAACAGAACCCACTGGCTTCTTACTGTAGTGACTGCATGCCATGATTCTGTGTCGGTTATTAAAGACAAAAGAGCAATAGAAATCCTAAACAATATTGGCCTCATATAGGAATCCATAATGAAATCCAGTGCAATCAAATGTTATGTATACAAAAGAGGTAAACCTTTGTACTACTTTACTGAGAGTGGCAAATTAAAATTATGTTAATAAAATTATTTTATTTATAATAAATAGCAGGGATGGTAACAAGACCAAAATGGTAATAATTGTGTGAGCTGTGGTATTTTTTACATACTGGATAACTTGATTTGTATATGAGAAAGTGCAGTCATTCCATATAGTAGAGCTGGTGGTTTGGTCACTTGATACTAGTTCTAGTAATTTCTGTTTTGTAGGTTCCTACATCTATATGCAGTGAGAGCTGCCCTCCAGGTTACAGAAAAGCACCTCAAAAGGGACAGCCAATCTGTTGCTTTGACTGCATTTCCTGCTCAGATAATGAGTTTAGCAACAAAACAGGTAATCAAAATGCACCCCAAAAAATTTGTTGTTATACAGGTTTTATTATTATTATTACTATTATACAAAAGCATGACATAAAACTAATGGGATCACCTAGTTTATTCAGTTACTTTAGAACACGTTTGCCCATTCTAACTAGTTCTCAAAACAGCCTTATTTTGAACAAGATTTACTGTGATTATGGAGTTTTGATATGTACTCTTCTCTTGCATTTTGTTGTTTATTTGCTCTTTTGCTCTTCAGTTTTCCTATCGTATCCTCAAACTTCCACTGCTCTTTCCAGGTGTTCTTACTGTAACCTTCTGTATCACACATTAATAAATTTAAATAAAGCTTCGTTCTCCTTCCCGTCATCCTATAAGGTTGGCTTCTGAGAAAATAATTTCTTGTAATGCCTGCTGGGTGGGCTGCTACATTTGATTTTACAAGAGGTGAAGAGGGCTCTGCACAAAAGAGCTTGCAATCTATAAGGATAGGGAGTTGAGACACAAGGGGGCACATTTACTAATCCACGAACGTCCGATAAGCGTCCAAATGCGTTTTTTTCGCAATGATCGGTATTTTGCGATTTTTTCGTAAATTGTGACGTCTTTTTCATAGCCGTTACGACTTTTTCGTAAATTGTCACGACTTTTTCGTAGTGTTACGACTTGCGCGAATTGTCGCGACTTTTTCGTAGCCGCCGCGCCGAGTACGAAAGTTTTGGATCCATTCAAGCTTCAGTATCGTGACTTTCCTTGGGCCAGGTTGGAGCTGCAGAGTGCCATTGAGTCCTATGGGAGGCTTCCACAATCATGCAAAGTCTGAAAGGTTTGCCCGCCGTTTACGAGCGCTCAATACTAAAAAGTCACTACAATATACGAGCAAATCGTTACGGCTACGAAAAAGTCGAGACAATTTGCGCAAGTCGTAACGGCTACGAAAAAGTTGTGACAATTCACGCAAGTCGTAATGGCTACGAAAAAGTTGTAACGGCGACGAAAAAATCGCAAAAAATACGAAAAAGTCGCAAAATGTTCGTTTCCAATCCGAATTTTTCCTATTCGGATTCGTGGATTAGTAAATGTGTCCCAAGGTATGGGAATGGGCAAGATCAGAGTTAAGCAATGTGAGAGGTGTGGCACAGGGTATTGCTTTTAGCAGCCTACTGAGGTTGTGCTAAACTTAATGAGGGTAAGCTTCTCTAAATAAATGTGTTTTTAGAGACCTTTTAAAGGCAGAGAGATTGGGAGAAAATCAGACAGATTGTGGGAGTGAGTTTGAGAGAAGGGGCGCAGCCCTTGGAAAGTCTTGAATGTGTGTGAGGAGGGAATGAGAGAGGAGTTAAGAAGCAGGTCAGTAGAGGAGCTTAGCAAGCGGGTTGGTTGCTATCTAGAGATTCAGAGATGTAGGGTGGGGCAGAGTTGTGAACTGCTTTAAATGTGAAAAAAACACAGAAAGGGGGTGGGGAAGGGGACAGCAAAGAGTTAAAGGTAGAGAAAAGTTGTGCAGGTTTTTTAGTGAGGTAGTTAATGAGTGCAGTCAAGTAGGTTTGTTTAGCTTGGCAATTTGTAAATTGCTTCCCTTCCCTACATGAAACACACTTTCCTGGGAACCAACAGATAAACTAGCAACAAAATGAAATATTGCTGTGGGTTCTTTAAACTTTAAAATCTTCTAAAAATGGTGCTATTTATATTACAGATTCAACAGTGTGTGAGAACTGCCCTGACGGGATGTGGCCCACTGAACGGCACGATGGCTGCCGCCCTAGATCCTTAGAGTATCTTGCTTATGAAGATCCCTTGGGTGGAACTTTAGCTTCTCTTTCAGTCGTCGGGTCTCTTATTCCTCTGAGCATCCTGGTGATTTTTTTAAGAAACTCAAAAACTCCAATTGTAAAAGCCAATAATAGAAATCTCAGTTACCTTCTTCTTTTTGCTTTGTTTTTGTGCTTCCTCTGCTCTTTAATGTTCATTGGTGCTCCTGTAAACCTAATCTGTGTCCTTCGACAAATTACATTTGGGGTCAGTTTTGTACTGTGTGTTTCATGTGTCTTGGGAAAGACCATCATGGTGGTTATTGCTTTTAATGCCACTCAGCCAAAGAGTAGCAGACGAATGTGGCTAAATTCTCGTATCCCCAACACATTAGTTATTGTTTGCATGACTATACAACTCATTATATGTAGTGTCTGGATTATGTACTCCCCTCCTTTTAAAAATAATGACATCACATCAAAGTTAGGAGTCACAATTCTTGAGTGTGTTGAGGGTTCACCAGTTGCTTTCTGGTGCATGATGGGATATATGGGGTTTTTAGCTACTTTATGTTTTGTTGTTGCTTATTTGTCAAGAAAGTTGCCGGGCAGTTTCAATGAAGCTAAAATGATCACCTTTAGTATGCTGATATTTGGGGCAGTTTGGATCTCCTTCATCCCCACCTACCTCAGCACCAGAGGGAAAGAATCGGTGGCAGTGGAGATATTTGCCATTTTATGTTCATGTAGTGGACTCCTGGCGTTACTTTTTTTCCCCAAGTGCTACATTATAATCCTGAGACCAGAAATGAACAATAAGGAATTCCTCACAGGAAAGAGAGGCTTTAAACATAGTAAAGTGAAATAATGTGTGCAAATGATTTATATTGTAATGTCAATTGTTTTGTTATTTAATAAAAACTCTTTGCAAAATTGCTAATGTTATCTTTCCCTGCCAGAAACTACTTTGCCTTTATTTTACTTTAGTTACGGTAGGGATCATTTACTACTGCCCATGATGCAAGTTCACTAAAGGTAGCAAAAGTGTTCCCCTTTGCTCTCATTTTCTTTGTGACTTCTTGTGAGAAGTTTAGAACTCACGATGATGCTAAGCTTGCCCTAACAACAGTGTCCCCAAAATGGTGCCTGCTTGCAATTTTTTCACGATTGTGTAATTCCAAGACTAAAGGAAAGATTTATATTATTTGTAAAGTGTAAGTAAAGTTTATTTCTTTCTTTTTGATGCTGCTACCATTGCTGTGTTTCTGCCTCTAGAACAACTAATTGTAATATAACCTATAGCCTATTTCTCCCCAAAGCTGTTGCACCAACAAAAAGCTGGTCACATGGAACATGACTTAGCAGATCAACATCTCCAGGGCAAATAATGACACCAAAGCCAAGCACCCCCACCAGATCTCTTGCCAGACTGAACACCATTGTCTAACATTGCCAATTGCTCCAAGCTTCAGTTGCCCACCCCCAAGTTTTGCCTCCATTGCCTACCTCTAGTTTTGGTTCTAGATCCAATACAATATATTTATGATTATGCAATTTGCTGTATAAAACTGGCATTCAGCAAATGTAAAAACTTGCTTCCATTTAATATCATCATTTAATTAATCATTAATAAAACTTGGTCCAAACTTGCTAAATCTGGAACTGAGCTTTTTCCACTTCATTTACATGAGTGGTTTTAGTGTGCAGCTTACAATGTGTGAAACGCAAAACCCAAATGGCTGAAATCGGGCAGTGCCAAGATTCTACGTAATTTCTATTAGATATAATCAGTTGGCTTACACAAGAGGTACAGGTTTCTCGAGAGAGTAGGAGGCATTCACTTAGGCCTTAGCCAAAATCTCCTGACCATAATGCAGGCCTGTGTTTATGTAGACCCGGAGGAGCAAGATAATAATATCACTTTTAATTGACCAGTAATAACCTGGATGTGGCACAATTATCAGTATGATACATTAGGGAAATCACTGCAAATAAATACAGAGTGACTTTACTATTATCACAGTCCGGGAATTAGTGCCATACAACATGCTGTTGGTGCAGCGTCTCTGGTAACTGATTACTTCTCTTTTGCATTGTGCATGTTAGTAATTTGAGTAATATGAGGCAGACAGTGTGACATCTTAATGAATAAGCCTCATGGATAAACAGAAGTAGAATTGTATGTAGAAGATTATATTAGGGACATAGGCTAATTTGTTTCCAGTTTTTCCTTTGTTTCAAGATAAAGGCACATGGAGTAATTTTGGCATTTTGCACATTGTTATTTTTCAACATACAAAACACAGCATAAAGCACCCAAATACACCTGTAAATTTAATTGCTGCCATTTGTAATAGTGTGACAATAGCCACACTGCAAGCAACGGGGCAGAGACTCTGGCAAGGAAGAAGGACATGCTGTCTGCAATTTGTAGGTGGCTTTATACTCTGGCGCATGTTTCTGCTAACAGGTATTATTTCTTAAACTTGTCGGTTGTAAAATACTATCTACAACTGCAACTGTTATCCACTTTTATGAATGCAGTTAAAAATAAGAACATGATTTATTATAGTTAATATTTGATACTTATTTATTTATACCTGCACTTTCTATTTTTGAATAACCGGTTGTGTTTTTGTGTTTCCACAGTGATGAGAAGTATGAAATGACTGGTATACCTTTGTCCATTCTTCTTTTACCATTATCAGTTCTTTATACAGTACTGGCATATAGCACCCCATTTAATTGTTCAGTCATGGGCACCATTCTTTTCCTCAGTGGTGCTTAATTTTTCTACCAAAATTTCCTCACGTACCTATCAACCTTATTTACCAGTATGTTTCATTAAGGAATTCTGCAGAAAACCTATTCAAACAGAGGCGATCAAACAGACTCTATAAAGACAAAATAATTCCTATTATTCAGGTCCATTGCAGTAAAAGTAGATATATTTATCTTAATCAGAAAGCACCTTTAATTAACCAGATTTATATGCCATTTAGGATAGTGAAAGAAAAGCAGAGAACAAAAGCAGTAGATAACAAGAAGACTTTAGGGCATAGAAATGTTAGGCTTCATGTATTCACCCTATGGAAGCTCGCTTGCATCACCTTACCAAAAAAAACAGGTTAAAGATAAAGCATATATCCAACTTTTAACCCAAGAATATCCATTACATTACATTACATTGTCAAGGAAAAACTGTTGGATAGGCCAGTTTGATTGTAGCTACATTTTATTCGTATGTACGAAGGCAGTATCCAGACATTCTTAAATGAGAATTGTCTATGAGCTGATACTACATTGAATGACCCAAAGCATGTTTGTCTTATAGTCCTGAAACAGTCTTATCAGTAGTTAGCTTTGTTATCTCTAAGAACAGAACAGGCAAAGAGGCCCAGTTGACCAACACCCAACATGCTTTTCACAAGTTTGCGGACTCATCATAAATGTTTTTACAACAGCAAAAAGAAACATTCTTATACAATGTATTTCACAACCCCTCTAATATTAAATGATATGAACAAGATGGAGAAAAGAAACAAGATGGTTTCTTTTTTCTCTAACATTCCTCCCTGTTGTTCAAAATCTTGAACATATATATTCTTCTTACCCAGAACTCTATTCCGCTCACCTATAAAAGGTTAAGTGGCAGTACAGAGTTTCCTATCAGGGTTCCCATCTAAATCAGCAAGTTCTTCATTACCCTATTCATACAGGAATTGGATCCTGCTATGGATAAGGTTGGCCAAACACAGAAGGTTCCTGATCAGAAGAGGCTGTTGTATATTTGATCCAGGAGCTAAATGGGTGAGCACCCTCCCTTCAGCTGCCCCTCCATGTAACCTCTAGATGAAATACTGTATTTGCAGCAACACAAAATCAACCTTGATATAATATAAACCACAAGGCCCATTGCAATCCCACACATTTAGTACCATAAAAACTTTTAAACATTTGATAACCAAATCCTTATGATTCCCATAAATGAGAAAGGGTTCTATAGGGCTCAACTGGGTCATGTGAGTCCCCAATCCAGGTACAACTCTCCTTACCTGTGATTGTATAAACCCCACCCTCATCTACTAGTAGGTAATCTAGGACCATTCTATTCTATAATGCCATCTTTCTGACTTAGGCCAATTTCTCATTTATTATTTTGATGGAACTTATAGTTTCATTTATTATGCCATCCCTCATACTAGCATACTTATTTAATCTATTGACTAATTCTATTCCCCATCCTATCAAGGCAGGGAACCACATCCATCCTTTATCTGAGGTGGAAAATAATTCCTTTTTTTGTTTATTACCCTGGAATGGATACCGTGATTGTCTATGTATGAGATGTTCAGATGTTGTCTGATAACAGGTACAACTCTTTCTATGGTGCAATTTTCCTACGCTCCCATAGGGAGCCATGAGTAAGATTAGTTTCCAAATATAATATAGTTCTTATCGAAGTATCCTAGAAATGATTGTACCGTGATACCCTGGCCAATATCTGAAACCATCTCATTTTATCTGTCACCTTAGACTTAAAACTCTTATCTTCATCTTCTCCTCGGTCAGGGCAGGAACACCTGGAGACATAAGAAGTATACATTTTTCCCACACCAACATAATCATTACAATTACCCTGCATCTTATCACATTTCTTTCCCATATAATACATGTAGAAATTCAGAATAGCATTTTCACAATCTGTGTTTCCTACATGAATCTTAGGTAAGTACATTAAGTGATTGTATGATTAGCAAACATGGATCCTACACATATGGTGGGTGTATCTAGTAACCCTGTTATTTCCAAATATGTTCCCCGATCACTAATTGCATTTTGATACTTATAATTTGTGTCTATTGCAACTTCATAGCTATAATCTGTAAGATTAATATCATTGATAGAGATAGGTATCCCTACTAAAGGTATCCCCTTGTGGGTGACTGGAACATGTGAACATCTCCAGCAGTCAGTAGTATGTAACTGCTTTGCAGCCTGCTGGTGTAAGAGCCATATAGAATTTGGCAACCCCCCTTTACTGGTGTAAAGCAATGATAAGGACCTTTACCCAGAATAACAAACACAGAGTCATTATTTTATAAAAGTCCTTTTCTTCCTGATGGTGTTCCTCTTCACCCAGAGTAGGCCCACGCTTAGTGTCAAAACCTGAAACTGGGACCGTTGGTTAACAGACTAGTGGGATTATTATTACCACTCTCGTCTGACTTACTTTAAAGATGATTTTTATCCTCTCGATTCCTGAAGAACTGAATCAGTCTCCTTAGTTGTCTTTCTGTTGATGTGATCTCGTTGGGGGGGTTGAGTGTAGGGACAGGTTCAGACTCTGTCACTGGAGATAACACTCTGCTCAGGCTCTCAGTCACTGGAGATAACGCTCTGCTCTGACTATCAGCAGGACTTCGTATGGGAAATACCTTCTTACAGTGTCAGATGTGTATTCAGTTTGGCTCACAAATCTCTATCACCGCCCAATCTCCTGATTGGAGAGAGTGAGTTCCAAATACAGTCTCTGAATCTGATAAAGAATAGAACACTTTTCCATACAAGTTAGTTAGCTGCTTATCCAATTGCTTAACATAGTCAATAAGAGAAACATGTTGTTCCTACAAATATTTGAATAAACAACCCAATATTTGGTGGTCTAGCAAAAAGCAACACAAAGGAAATAACTGTTGGGGACCCTTAGGGGTGTCTCATAGATGACAATGCAAGGGTTAAAGCTTGTACCCAAGTTAGCTTTACCTGTTATTAGCTCTGTGGCTTTTGTTACTGGCCATGCCTCAAATCACCCCAAAACATATCTATGCATACTAATACATAAAAACATTTAAATAGGTGAATACAATCTATCTGTAACCTTTGAAACTGATAGAATGGTTTAACCAGGTGTTATAAATATGATTTTTTCACAAATCCAAAAGCAAACCATAATTTGTTTACCATAAATATAATTCCCCCCTTTTGGAAACATGAGATGGGAGGTGCAAAGTGTTTTACTAACTAATTAGATAAACGGGAGGTGCACACAAACAACCATAATCATGTTTCCAAATATCACCTTATATCTTATAACATTTACTGGTCCATTTAATATGGACTTGTGCCACAGCCTTTCTTTTGCAGCGTTTTAAAAATTACTTAAGTCACTAGTGTATGTGGCTGTCAGTTGGTGTATGTGGCTGTCAGTTGGTGTATGTGGCTGTCAGTTGGTGTATGTGGCTGTCAGTTGGTGTCCCTGTTAGAACCATACAAGCAGCCTGTTTGTCAGCAGCTTTATCTGCCTTATCATTCCCTGCAGTAATGTTATCTTTCCCTTTGAATATGCTTACAGCCTTTTCTAACAATTACTTAAAGTGACAGTAACACCTTTAATTTTGTGAATCTATACTTACTTTGATAGCAATAAAAACTGTTATCCACAAAATCACTGACAAACATACCAGTTTAGCAATATATATATATACCCATACATATACATACACTTTCCCCTTTATATGGGTGTCTATATTTCCCTTTAACCAACTGAGTGTTAAAGTTTATCCCACTTAGCCCTCAATCTGGTTATTAAAGCTACTACTACTGACAGAACTACTCCCTTTATTTCTCTCATTTGGTCATAACCCTCTACTTCTCCCTCACTCCGTGTCTTCCTAATCTTAATTACATTGATCCCTACTGTGTGTCCCAATTCTAATAGAATTTCAGCATCCATCTGTCCCAATAAACTTTGACTGAATTTGTATAGGGTATCCCATTTGAGTGTACACCATCACATGGGATAGCCATACCGGTCTGTCTTGTTAATTTAGCCCATTTGCTATTTAGCCACTTACCCACTGGCCATCTTTCATCACTGCCTCCCGGTGACAGTGATGACTCAGGAGCTCCTATTCTCTCTGTTCCCGGAACAGAAAAAAATCACAAGTCGGGGTCTGGCCACCCCTCGGTTTTGGGTAAAATGTTCCCCATATGGAACTGGGCTGGAGACGATCACGCTCCCCCCTTTTACACAAAACAAAAATCTATATATTCCCAATATACAGATTTTCACAAAAGTGGGTTTCGGTGGCTAAAATTCACATACAGGTTAACCCTTCATTTGTTCCCGCCAAAATTTCCAGAACAGATAGATGCAAACAAATCCCATAAGAAGTGTTAGAACTAATTTCATTTGTATAACCATAACCAATGACTACACTCTATATCTGATGGTAGGCAGTCCCCACTAGTATCACTCTACAGTAAATCCTTATTAATATAGTTACACAGTGAGATTAGTTATAGAACAATTATCCCATGAAGGGCAGAGAGAGAGTTCTTATCATTAAACAAAAAACACTTTCACTGACACATTAGTACAGTCACAGTTACCTAAACATGAACACAACATGTAAAGGTTTCTGCACATCTGTTACACTAACTCACAAGGGTTAGACACAGACTAACACAGAGACAAACAAACAACTTACGGCTGGCCTATCCAAGGTTCGTAGAGCGGGTTACTCTTGTAGATACAGCCAAGCGAGGGAATGAAAGTGATAGCGAGAGCTTATCAGAGACAAAAGGTCTCACCTTTATTGGCGCCTAAGGTCTCGGTATCCAATCATCTCCTCCTGTATGGCTGTCCTCCAATTTCTCCACTCCCGGGTTTACTTCGGCACCAAAGCTGTCAAGGAAAAACTGTTGGATAGGCCAGTTTGATTGTAGCTACATTTTATTCGTATGTACGAAGGCAGTATCCAGACATTCTTAAATGAGAATTGTCTATGAGCTGATACTACATTGAATGACCCAAAGCATGTTTGTCTTATAGTCCTGAAACAGTCTTATCAGTAGTTAGCTTTGTTATCTCTAAGAACAGAACAGGCAAAGAGGCCCAGTTGACCAACACCCAACATGCTTTTCACAAGTTTGCGGACTCATCATAAATGTTTTTACAACAGCAAAAAGAAACATTCTTATACAATGTATTTCACAACCCCTCTAATATTAAATGATATGAACAAGATGGAGAAAAGAAACAAGATGGTTTCTTTTTTCTCTAACAACATCCATTCCATTACATCAGCATTCCCTTTAAAACCCTTATCTTGCCCAGGAGCAATAATCCATAGCAACCAATCAGCAGGTAGAATTTACTGCTCACCTGTTTAAAAGAAAACATCTTATTGATTGCTATGGGTTACTGCTACTGGGCAAAATTAGTTATTTTTAACTACATTTATAGGAAAGATATTTACAGTGCTGTTGTACAATAATGAATATTTTCACAAAGGGGCAGATTTACCAATGGTAATTTTTTTCCGCAATTCACGTTTTTTATGCTAAAACCACGAAACGCAATTTTTTCACCATTTATTATCCATCAAAAACATAAAAACACACCATCTAAAAGCTGTCAAGGTCATGTAGAAGTCAATTGGAGTTTTTTTTCCAGTCCTCTTACTTCAATGTATTCAATTTTTTTGTATTTTTGGGGGAGCTATTCAAACTAATTGAGTGATGTAAAATTCACAATTTGTAGTATTTGTTTTTTTTTACACATTTCAGCGCCCATGTTTATTTTTGTTGAGGTTTTTAACAACTGGGTAGACATTCAGGCTATATTTAAAAATGTGAGTTTAGTCGTGGTAGAGAAAAACCCTCTGAATTTGAATTCTGATAAATCGGCCTCACCATGTATATTGTGTTTCCTGTATTTCAGTAAATTCCACTTGCTGGACTGGCTGCTGATGCTGAGTTGGAATATTTACATTAGTAAAGGAGATTCAGGCTGCAAGCTGCCCACAGAAAATCTGCCAGTATATGAAAAAGATGGAGACATAATATTTGGAGGCCTCATCCCTGTGCATCTAGAACCAAGCAACATCAAAACAGATTTCACTACAAAGCCCTCTCAGAGGAATTGTAGCAAGTAAGGCTTTTATTTTTACATTAAAATGTTGGTTTTATTGTAATTAAGTAATTAACTGTATTAAATAATAGAAAATTTCAAACCCTAACTTATTAAAGTGATACTGACACCAGAAATTAAACCTTTTTCTAGCATAACATTGACTTTGCATGCTATTTATAATTTTGCCATAAAAGTATTTGCTCAATGACTTTACATTCCCTGTCTGATTCCCAATGTTCCTCTATGAGGGGGCGGCCATATTTGTGCAGCAGGAGGCCGTTAGCATTAGAAGCTATAACTGACAGGCTGAGAAGGGACAGTCAGGTTGGCAGAACAGTCAGGTTTGGGAACTTCAAGTAAAAATGACTTACAGAAGCAGCCCCATCAGCAAAAAATAATCAACATGACCTATGGGGAACTTTTGATGCACAATAATATTTTTTAGTGTCAGTATCACTTTAATTCTACAGGACAGTGTATATTAATGGGATCCATATATTTTTCCATATATAAGAGACAGATTTTAAATTCACATATTTGCTTTTTCCCTGTAATAATCAAACTGTAACTTGTATTTGATGTTAACATCAATCCATTTTGATGGAAAAACAGTCCTACTATTATAAGGTTTAAATGTTTTTAAGAACTTTAAAACATGGAGCTCCTATTCCATACCTGAATATTGATCCGATTTGTTTTTGTTCATGGGTATTATATAGAATGTTTTTATTTTGTTGTTCTTGTTAGGCTATCTATTTTTTATTATCTACATGTACTCGCCATGGTCTTTGCTATTAATGAGATCAATGAGAACCCAGAACTTCTGCCAAACATCACACTGGGCTTCCGTATATACGACTCCTGCTTTAATGAAATGCAGGCTGTTACTGGAGCACTACAGCTTTTGTCGGGGAGGGAAAACCCAATTCCTAATTACACGTGTGACATGAAATCTAAGGTAGCTGGCTTAGTCGGAGATATTCAGTCTTCCAATTCTGTTGCAGTGGCAAGAATTTTGGGGCTGTTTCGATTTCCTCAGGTAAGTAAGAAATATTGCTGAGGGTGTTCATTCTAGTTTGTATATCATGTATGTATATATGATCAAAGCACACTTCTATTATCTATACCTAGTAATGTGTGTATAGACTTCCTTGTAAAGTCAGAGAAAAATGTCCCTGCATGCCAGTCACCAAAAATGCCAAGAATGTTATGGCCTTGTCAATGTACTGACTATCATTTCTGATATATGTTACATTGGTTAATTAGGAATCAATTACTGGCAAAAACATCAACATTTTGGGGCGATGTGTCATGACTTCTCCACACTGAAATTGGCTTTACTAATAATCAAAGGATATATAACACTTTTCATATGTAAAAAGTATACAAATGGCTGTTATTTTGGGCATGTTATCAAAGAAAGCCTAGTTTCAATGATAACCAGGTTTTCTTTAATAAAATGCTCAAAATAACAGCCAAATTCTCTATACCTACATCATTATGGAATGTTTGTCATACTACAGTTATGGATCTGTTGGTTAGATTGTAAGCTCTACGGGACAGGGACCTCCATCCTCTTGTCTCTTTGATTCCTAACTTATTGCAACTGTACCTTGTATTTATTTGTATTTATTGTTATACTTTGTATTTATCTATTATTATTTTAATAACCCCCTGTTTGTATTAATCTATTCTACTGTACAGTGCTGTGTACATAAGTAGCGCTTTATAAATAAAGATATACGTACATACATACTATATCTGTTATCTGGAAACCCATTATCCAGAAAGCTCCAAATTAAAGAAGGCCCATCTACCATAGACTTAATTTTAATCAAATAAATACATTTTTAATTATGATTTCCTTTTTCTCTGTAATAATAAAACAGTACCTTTTATTTGATCCCAACTAAGACATAATTAATCCTTACTGGAGGCAAAACAATCCTGTTGTGTTTATTTAATGTTTTTAGTAGATTTAGTAGATATAAAGATCCAAATTACAAGAAGATCCATTATCTGAAAAACCCCAGGTCCTCGCATTATGGATAACAAATCCCATACCTGTATATAATACTAGCTGGGGTATTGTGCTTTTATTTTGTATTTGTAAATTTTATAGATGTTATACATGTTTAATATCTATGTGAAATGAATGGTTTTGTGTGAGTACTAAATGATTCTTGCTGTCATAAAATTAATTTATGGTTTTATTTCAGATAAGCTATGGGTCAGCACTGGCCTATCTAAGTGACAAAATCAATTTTCCCTCTTTTTTGCGTACTACTGTAAATGATAAGGTGATACCTTATTATTTCAATATGCTGATGATCCATTTTAACTGGACCTGGATAGGAATTCTGGCTTCTAATAATGATTTTGAACTCTATGACAGTGAGCTTGTGAGAAAAGACATTGAAGCAGCTGGGATTTGTGTGGCCTTTTTTATGCGGATATCTGCCCAACACACCAGAGATCAGTCACTGTCTATTATTCAAGCCATCAGGAAATCAACAGCCACGGTTGTAATACTTTATTGTTCACTGCTTGAACTGATCCCTTTTGTAAAAGTAGCAAATGAAGAAAATATAACTGGAAAAGTCTGGGTTGCCAGCGGTAATGTAATGACTTCTCCCATATTTTCATATAAAGAGTTTTGGAGAATATTAAATGGTACAGTTGGACTGAAATCACCTTTAATAATAATCCCAGGATTTGGAAAATTCCTTTACAGTATTCAGCCATCTTTATACCCAAAGGATGTATTCATGAAATCATTTTGGGAGGCAGGTTTTAGTTGTTTGTGGGCTAATGGAAGTGACAGTGTGCCTCAATCAACATCTAATGAAACAATTTACTGCACCGGACAGGAAAATCTTAAATATTTAGCAAACCAAGGTTATCATGAAAGAGCATCAGTATTTTCCATTCGTGTTTACAATGCAGTCTATTTACTGGCCTATGGCATTGCCAGCATGCTAACCTGTGAATCAGAATCACTAAGCTTGAACATAAGTAGGCTGGACCCATGGAAAGTAAGAGCAAAATGCAAATTGACATTTGTGTTCTAGTTCTCCATATTAGTGATGGGCGAAATGTTTCGCCAGGCATAGATTTGCGGCAAAAATTCGCCGCACGTCCAAAAATTGTCACCCGCATCAAAATAATAGTCGCGGGCGACGAAATAATAGCCGTGCGACAAAATAATAGCTGCGGGCGACGAAATAATAGCCGTGCGACAAAATAATAGCCGCTGGCGACAATTTTTTTTGATGTGCGACATTTCCGCCATTTTGCGAAAACTACTCCATATCAATATTCTAGAATAAATTAAAATTCCAAATACCCACCAAGTCTTGTGCAATATTAGTGATCTGTATTTTAGTTAACATAAATTTCTACTTAGCTATTTATAAAAAACCTTTTAATTCACAAAATCTAAGTTGCTACTAGAGATGTAGCGAACTGTTCGCCGGCGAACTAATTCGCGCGAACATCGGGTGTTCGCAAGTTCGCGAACTTTTCGCGCATGTTCGCAATTTGGGTTCGCATGGCGTTTTTCCGCTGCTTTTTTTCTCGGCCTAAAAACGCCGCACAAGCCACACATGGCGTTTTTAAGCAAATCCCGTTTCCATGGTGCTAATAGTGCGAAATAGCAAAAAACGCTGCGTATTTCCGCTAGGTCTGCCAGCTGCCTTTGCGTATACATAGGAATAGCTTGCGTTTTAACGCAACGCTGTGTCAACAACGTATTTTTCAGAGAAATTTTTGCCCTTGATCCCTCTCCTGCATGGCACTGTCCAGGTCGTGGCACCGTTTAAACAACTTTAAAATCAGTTTTCTGGCCAGAAATGGCTTTTCTAGGTTTTAAAGTTCGCCTTCCCATTGAAGTCTATGGGGTTCGCAAAGTTCGCGAACTTTCGCACTTTTTGGCGTAAGTTCGCGAACTTTTTTTTTGAGGTTCGCTACATCCCTAGTTGCTACAGGTCTAGTAATCCATAACAATCAGCTATAACATTTGTTGCTGATTGTTATTATACCTGGGCAAACTTTGCGCATTTGGCTGTGGGCATTGCTGATGGATATTATCATCCTGAACCCAAGTACTACTTGCAAATTTGTTATTATACTAAAAGCTTGCCAGGGCTGTAAGTGATGGTGGGCCATAGGTATTGTTCTATTATGTATAGGTAGAGATACTATCTGTCATGTGTCTTTGTGTGTTTCTCATTTTTAACACCAGGAGAGCAACAATATTTACATAGTCTATTCACCACTGATGCCATTACAGTAACTATGCCCTTTAACATGTCAGGATTGTCTCTATATGAATTTGTTATACAAGTTGTAGCTAATATTTGTTTGTTTTCAGATTTTGCAGTATGTAAAGCGTGTGAAAGTAAATAATAGTGCTGGACAGGAGTTGGCCTTTGATAAGAATGGAGACCAGATATTTAGCCTGGAGTATGTAAATTGGCAAGCTCTTTCCAATGGTGAAACAAAACACATACCTTTTGCAACATTAAAAAAATTTCCTGAGAGTCATATTGTTCTAAGTAACAACTCAGTTTTCTGGAGTGGTGGTTACACAGAGGTGAGTGCACTGCTATGCCTATGAAGATTCTCATTCATCCAGGTCATGATATACAGTATCTAGTAGAATTAAGCAATTGGACTTCTGAGTTTTCTTGAAAACATGTCACCACATGGCTTCATTAGTTTATATGATAAACTGGGGGTAACTCCCTGGCATTTAATCCCTTGAGGGTAGTACAGACACATACATTCAATCACAATGGTTCAACTAAACATATTCAGTTACGTGTTGGCTGAAACTCCTCATAGATGTGTGAAAGTATGATCCAGTCACATTGGTACCATGATTCTTATTGAGGCATGTGTTAGTCCTTCAAAGTACATGACTGGAAGTGTATATGCTTACCAGTGATTTTTTTATTTCACCCTCTTTTTTTAACCTATATTTTTAAAATGATACAAAGTATCCCAATAAAACAAACAAGGTATTTTTTAACTTCCTTAATAATCATTTTTAAAATGAATGCTAATCACATCTATTGTACATTAGACACCAAAATCCATATGCAGTGAGAGCTGCCCCCCAGGATACAGAAAGGCCCCACAGAAGGGACAGCCAGTCTGCTGCTTTGACTGTACCTTATGCTCAGAAGGGGAGTTTAGCAATATAACTGGTAAGACAAAAAGTATAAAACTTAACATTTCTGCAAGGCTCTGTGCATTAAAAATACAGTATATACATTAAAATATATATATGCTTTTGAATGTACTCTTACTACAGATAGCTGTCCATCTAACTACAGCATTTCAGTTGAAAATAGTTGATAGCATGATGCTGATTATATTTGTTTTATTAGATTCAACGAGCTGTATCAGATGTCCTGACAACATGTGGGCAAATGAGAAACACACTGCCTGCCGGCTTAGGACCTTCGAATTTCTGTCATATAACGAGATCCTAGGGGGCATGTTGGCTACTGTCTCAATTCTGGGATCTCTCCTTCCTCTCAGCATCTTGGCAATTTTCATACGAAACTCAGGAACTCCAGTTGTGAAAGCAAATAACCGGAATCTCAGTTACCTCCTCCTCCTCTCCCTGTGTTTCTGCTATCTCTGTGCTTTAATGTTCATTGGGCGTCCCATTACTATAACCTGTATCCTCAGGCAATTTATATTTGGGATCAGTTTTGTGATGTGCATTTCATGTGTGTTGGGAAAGACAATGATGGTGGTGATCGCTTTCAACCTCACCCAGCCAAGGAGCAGCAGGAGAATGTGGTTGAATTCTCGAGTAACGAACACCCTGGTGCTTGTGTGCACAGCTATACAAGTGATTATATGTGCTGGGTGGCTTGCACACTCTCCCCCTTTTCAATACACTGACAATAAATCTAAGATGGGCACCATTATTATGCAGTGCAATAAGGGATCACCAATTGGTTATTCATGCACAATGGGATATATGGGGGTTTTAGCTACTTTGTGTTTTGCCATAGCTTATTTGGCAAGAAAGTTGCCGGGCAGTTTCAATGAGGCCAAACTGATCACCTTTAGTATGCTGATATTTGGAGCTGTTTGGATCTCCTTCATCCCAGCCTACCTCAGCACCACAGGGAAGTACATGGTGGCAGCGGAAGTGTTTGCCATTTTATCTTCCAGCAGCGGATTATTGGTGTGTATATTGTTACCCAAGGTCTACATTATTATTTTTAAACCAGACATGAACAAAAAAGATAGAAAAATATTTATTATAAAAGAGAAATCATAGGCAGTTCAATATATTACTAGCTTGTGCTTGAAGTAAAAGATAGTAAAATGTGCCCCAGTAGGGTGTCAAATAAAACAGGAGGCACATGGAGTTGGAGAAAAAGGTAACACTGGACTTTGTTTTCATCAGAACACCTCCAACATGTAATATGTTTCCCTACTAATATCTGAGGTTACATTTTAATGAATTTTAAAAATCTTTAAATAGATAATTAACATTCATAACTTGAACAAATGAAAACCTTAATAAATAATATATATAATTTGCCAGAAAATCTGAAAAATGGCGTGTATAAATAATTTCATCTTAGTTTCATTTCATCATGTGTCTCATTAATTGTGACTTTGCTACACACTGGATCCAAGAAGTTAATTGGACATAAGGAAAAAAACAGTCTACTATACTGTAAGGGGCAGATTTACTAAAACTAGAATTTTTCTGGCCTTGAAAATCATATAAACTTGACTTGGTATTTTTATGATCATTCTTGCATTTGAGGTGATTAACTTCCCCTTGAAAATGTGTCAAGGACATGCTGTCACTGACTATTCTGTTCCTCTACTATTCTACATTTCCATAGGACTCAATAGTTCTCACAAGTTTAAACCTGGCGTACTTTTGTCAGTCAAAAAAGTCACATAAAGTTTTATAAATTTCGACTGTTTGTGGTTTTTTTTAAAAAAAAAAAATCTAGAATTTTTCTAGAAAATACTCAGAATTATCTCAAATTGTTTGAGGACAAAATGAAACAATCGTTTACTGCCAAAAAACACATACGTAAGTCTAAAAAAAGGAAAAGAAAATCAAACTTTTTGGCCGCCCTAAGTAACCAATGGCAAATATACGTGTTAGGTCACATCTGCCGATTAATCAGCAACGATCTGCCTTTTGCTCCCACACTACTTCCTGTTACAATTAGAGCTGCATTATTTCCTGTCAGCTGATCTCTGAGGGAACACACAGCCCGTCACTAAATGGTGGCTCAAGGGAAGTGAGATAGAGGGGCAATATTTACTGATATATATTTTCCATTGTGGTAAAATTCTTTAGTAGGTCATGTAATATGATATAATCTGTTCATTAAGTATTCATTCTGAGGGTATAGTTTTCCTCTAAGTGCCCCATTTCATCCACACCAGAATGTTCTTCTAGAAGTTTCTTTTGAAAAACCTTTAATGGCAGTTCCATTACATACAGTACTGTATTCCATTTAAAACTCTTTATTTTGGTTATTTGGTACTTAAAAAGATAGAACCATACATCCATACATATTGGCTAATTCACAGCATTTCAGCTGGGATATACTGTAGTTTCCTTTCCTTAAATATAGACAGAGTGGTTAATCTTTGGAACCCCAGTTTGCTACCAACAAAGAATGGCAACAATCCAATCCCTCTGTGTTCAGCTCCTCATATAGCTTTCTAAACATGTAGAGTACATGTGTCTGAGAAGCAGGAATAGTTGATTAAGGCTCTGGCAGGATTTACAAGGCAAGGCAGAAAGTAGTCACTGGCGCATACAGGGTAAACAAGCAAGCCAATGGAACGGTAAGGGGAGCACACTTATGCCTGTTTACAGTTTTTAAGCAGTTTTATAACTACAACTCAGACCAGAATTCCCATGCCCAAACTGACCCCCATACACACTTTTTATCCTGGATCTATGATAAATTAAAATGAACACAGTTTGTAGATTACTTTTATTTCTAGGGCCAAATTATCAAATTAAAACAGTGGGCATGGGTGCCGTTGGGCCGAGGACTGAAACAACGAGGCAATGCGGTTCCCGATCAGACGGAAAATCAAGCCTGCCCGATCTATTTCAGGCCAATTTTAGGCCTGATTTTAGTCAGGTAGGTCCATCAGGGGTGCCCATACAGGTGCAGATAAGCTGCTGAATTGGTCTGAAGGACCGGAATTGGCAGCCGAAATCTGCCACTGTATAGCTAATTTAAGAGAAGGTCCACCAGAACTCACTGCCTGGTCCAAATCCCTTGTTCACTGTATGGAGTTTGCCTATAGTGCATGAGTATAGTGGGGATCTTGTGCATCTTTACTTCAAATCTCCACTTGTAGGGTAATTGTGAGATTACTGTAAAGCTGATGCTCTATCAATATTTAAAAAGGGGACCAGCATAACCAGCAACTTATAGACATTTAATTCAATTCCAGATGGTTATTAGGTCATTTCATTCAAATCACTGTACCTGATCGAAAGATGTACCTATTCCATTTCTTAAGTCACTATGTAATTAAATTATAATAGTATGTGATTCAAAGGGTGCAATGGGCATTCTTTCAGCATTACCTTAAACCTGGGGTCCCCAACCTTTCTGTACCCAGCACTGGTGAAAGTTTAGCTTAAATTGGACAGTGACAGACAGGAAGGTACCTCATTTGCAAATATTAATTATTTATTTACTTTGCAAGGATAAAAGAACAAGAGATCGTTTTTCAGTGATCAATGTGTACCTTCCCAGCATTAACCTAAAGCTTATTATTATCCTTTTGATCATGCACACCTGTCTGCCTGTATGGACTCTGAGGAGCAAGATAATGATATGACTTTTAATTGACCATTTATAACCTGGTCATAGCACAATTATCAGTATTATGTATTAGGGAATTCACTGCAATATAAATACAGAACCATTTTCTTCAGGATAAATATAACTTGCCCATAAGACATGGTGTTGGTAGAGCTTTTCTGGTAATTGTATACTTATTCTTTACATTTTATGTCTTAATACTTTGAACATTTTTACAAAGCAGATGTTAGCCATAAGTCACATTCAGTACAAGGTATAGTGTTATACTTTGATGAATATGCTTTATGGGTAACAGAAAGTTCATAGATACAGTAAGGCATGGCAAGGTTATGTGGAGATTTTATAGCAGAACTAGATCAATATAGCTCAGGACCTACTTTAAGTACAAGTTGCAATAGTTGGGTACTGTGAAACATTAAAAACGTAACCTTTTAATAGAAAATGAATATTGCTGCAGTAACGCACTACTTCATGTTGGTGTAAGAGAAAAAAGCATGATTTATTTATACTTTTAAGGCATTTACTAAACCACGCCAAATTCGGGTCAGGCTTTTTGTCGTCAAAAACCCAAATTTGTTGTTGCAAAAAAAGTGGGACTTTTTTGGGATTTATTATGCAACGAAGCCGTGACATTCAGAATCTAAAAATACTCCAGCTAAAACCTGTCAAGATCACGTAGAAGTCAATGGCCGATGTCCCTTTTACAATTGGAAATATTTCTTTGCTTTGTGGTTTTCGAGTTTTTCAACTGGCTTTTGAGTGACAATATGAAAATGTCACAGTTATCATGCGATAAGTCGAAAAAGTTGTGGTTTTTCATTAGTTTTCCTGCAACTTTTTGTTATTGCTACTTTTTTTAGTTCCTCATTTGAATGCTGGGAGTACTGGGAGGGAAATCTGCAAGAAACTTAACCATGAATTATAATGATTTTTGACCCCGCCTCATAGAAAATCCCTCAAGAAAAGTTAGAAATACTTTAGAAAAGCCATATATTTTTTTTGGTTTTTTTTTAAAAGAATATTTTGTACTCCAGTCTATGAGCAAAAGCATGTTTTAGTATAATGTAGCAGTAAATATAACTGAATGGTGATAAATCATCCATTACTTTTGATTATTAATTTATGAACAAGATACAAAAAGAGCAGGCTTTACTGAAACCCATTTAAATAAAGAATTATTCATGTTCAAGGGCAAAATGTTGAGGTTGGATTTTTTTCCTATGTTACATTATGACACAAATTACACACTAACAATGCTTTGAAAAGTATGTTAAATAATATCCTGAATGATGTATTGATTATGGCATTTACAGTACTTTTGTCTGATGATGAATTTATTACCTCTATAATAAAACTCAGTGACTGATTCTATTACAGGAGATTCCACTCCCTGGAATGGCTGCTGATACTGAGCTGGGCTATTTACATGAGCAATGGGGATCCAGGCTGCAAATTGCCATCAGAAAATCTGAAATTTTATGAAAAAGATGGAGACATAATTTTTGGAGCTCTCATCCCTGTGCATCTTGAACCAAGCAACATTAAACTGAATTTCAGTACAAAACCTGTACTTGGGAAATGTAAGAAGTAAGGTTGTTTTCACATGCTGAAATACTAATAGAATGAACCAGATTGTGATATTGTAGATCCCAGTGGCACAGAGCTATGTGTGAGAGAGTTGCTCTTACAGTAATACTAGATATGCCTACAGGATCCATGCTTCTTCCTGACCAGTTAGCTTATAGATATTATACCCTGTAGTTCAAGTTTCCAAGACCAGTCTCTGTAACAGGACTAAACATTTACTAACTCAGGAACCTAAGAGAAGACCTACAATATCCTAAATGATCTTTATAGATATTGCAAAATTATTAGCAACAGTTTTGGTGGACACAGAGGTCAGTGTTGTACTGCATTTCCAGCTCCCCGTGTGCTAAAGTTACACTTGATGGCCAAATTCATCTGCATGTGAAAGGAGTTTTGCTATCAAACTACACTACTCAACTACTCAATGAAGCAAATGTTCAGTCATGTATCCTGTCAGACCCGATGCCTGTCAGACACTTCCCACTTGCTTTCAATAATAATTTAGATAAAGAATAAAGCACCATCACCATTATACCAAAAGGTTTTTATGTCAAAAGGGTTACCCTGTAAATAGACTCTAATAACACTTTCTATACATATATTTTGTGGCTGCAGGCAATTGGTAAAATGGCTTAACCAGAGTATGAAATATTTTACATCTATGGTTTTATATAGTAAACTGTATAAATATGTTGATAAAATTTGTGAATATTCAGTGGAATATCTTTCTGTCCTTTTTAGGCTTTCTGTTTACTGTTATCTACATGTACTCGCCATGGTCTTTGCTGTTAACGAGATTAATGATGATCCAGAACTTCTGCCAAACATCACACTGGGCTTCCGTATATACGACTCCTGCTTTAATGAAATGCAGGCTGTTAATGGAGCGCTACAGCTTCTGTCTGGGACTGAAAAAGGAATTCCAAACTATATTTTTGAGAAAAAATCTAAGTTGGTGGGATTTGTAGGAGATCTTCAGTCTTCCAATTCTGTTGCTGTTGCAAGAATTTTGAGTTTGTATCGATTTCCTCAGGTAAATGACAATGTTGGTACACCATTTATTTCAATCCAAGTCAACTGTCTTGCCAACTTGTAATAATGAGGCCAGACAGATGACCATCTTACGGTTTATTTAAGGACTCTGCAGCAGGATTAACAGACATGTGAAGAAGCATACTGTACATGGCTACCTTCTGCTGTATGGTTTTAAGGTACAGAACCAGCAGCAAGAAACAGGCAGTCAGATACTGCTTATGGATATAGTTGCTGTTACATTTAGAACTAACTATAAAGCCACTAAAATGAATATATATTTGAAAGTTTCTTTGAATCACAATTATTTTACACATATTACTATATTACATATTGCTCTGTTACTATATAGTGATTGTGTACAAAACAGATTACGTTGGTCTAACGGCTTAGGCGTTTTTACGTATATGCTATACTGTCACCCATTTCAATTCTTTGTGAACCAAATTTAAAGAGATTTTTTTTACCAACATTAAAATAATTGCATAAAATTTCATTCCAGATAAGCTTTGGGTCAGCGATGTCCTATCTAAGTGATAAAATCAACTTCCCTTCTTTTCTGCGCACTACAATAAATGATAAGATACAGCCATATTATTTCAGTAGGCTGATGATTCATTACAACTGGACCTGGATAGGAATTCTGGCTGCTGATAATGATTTTGGCCTCTATGACAGTGAGCTTATGAGAAAAGACATTGAGGCAGCTGGGATTTGTGTGGCCTATTTTATGCGGATATCTGCCCAACACACCAGAGATCAGTCACTCTCCATTCTCCAAGCCATAAGAAAGTCAAGTACTGTGTTAGTCTTATTATATTGCTCAATGCCAGAACTGATCCCTTTTATGAAAGTTGCAACTGAAGAAAATATAACTGGAAAGGTCTGGTTTGCCAGTGGCAGTGCTATCACTTCTCCTATATTTTCATACAAAGAGTTTTGGAGAATATTAAATGGGACCATTGGGTTGAAATTCCCTTTAACGGTAATCCCTGGATTTGGAAAGTTTCTTTTTAGTACTCATCCTTCTTTATATCCAAAAGATATTTTCATTAAATTATTTTGGGAAGACAGTTTCAGTTGTTTGTGGCAAAATGAAAATCGTGATAGGCTGGAAACACCAGTCAATGGAACAATCTATTGCACAGGGCAGGAAAACCTTAAAACTTTAGAGCACCAAGGTTATAATGCAGCAGCATCAGGGTATGCTATTCGTGTTTACAATGCAGTTTATACACTCACCCATGGTATCCACAATATGATTTCCTGCAGGTCTGGATCACCATGCTTTAACATAAGTGGCTTGGACCCATGGAAGGTAATAAAAAAATTAATTCCTTCTTGTGTACCATGCATGTAGGTTATTGCCTAATTTCAGTGTTAAAGAGTCTGTAGGGAAGTAGTAAAATGGCCTCCACTTTGAATTAAGTTCTTACTAGTAACTAAAGGGGATACATTTTTAATGAAAGGATAATGGGGAAATGTACTGCTGCTCCACTGGATACATTGACCCTGTATGTGAGTTTTCAAAGCCCACGTGGAAGAATATGAGGTGACTCCTGTAGTTGTAAAAGGGCAACCTCTAGGAATCTCCCTCAAGATCAATGAAGGTCTAGACTAGAGCATATAAAAATAAAGATAACATATGCAACTTGTGCCCAAACACGCTTCTCCCACTTCAATATAGTGCAAAGAGTGCCAATATACTCACCCAACCTGTTCTAATGAATAGTGCATGTTTGTCTGTTGATACTAGGGAACCCTGAAATTATAGTCAGCCTGGATGTTGGGGCAATTCCTAGCTTCCCACAGTGGTAATGCGTCAATAGCCACAACAGGATTCTGGCAACTGAATTGCAGGCTAATGCCATTTTTGACACTTTATACATTGGTGTACTTAAAGTAATACAACCCTCACTTAAAGAGTTTAATTACTTTTATTTATGATTTATTGCCACAAAAATTACTCCAGTTATTAGCACACAGGTAAGCACAAAAATTTTTTGGCACTACCTTTTTAATTTCAATGATTTTTTTAAATCATAGTATGCTTAGGGTGGAACTGTATGCACAAAGCAGCAAAGAGTCAATATTAACACAACAGTGGAAAACTGAGGCCTTATGCATCCAATTTATTGTAACACAGCACCTTCCTCTTGTCAGAGATTTTGTTATGGATTTCTGTCTCCCGTAGAATTATTTACATCCTCAGGTATTTTCAGTGGCTTATATATAAAACTATATTCGCTTGAACATCTTCAGCCTTTCAGTTTCAGTTTTCCCTCTCCCAAGTTCTTAAAAAAATGTTGTTGTATGTTAAAAAAGTCAGAATTTAGTTGACAATTCTCGTCTGCCAGTTGAATTGAATATTTAGATAAACCATAATTGCCTTTTTGCTTTATTATAATGGCTTTAGTCATTTCTATATCCGTAAACTAGAAATGTAATTGCACTGAATTCCACAGAAATCAGACTGGGAAATATCCTACACGGGCCCAACTAACCTATTAACTCATCCATAAGTATACATGATTATGCATATAGGAACTCAAAATAAATTTAAAAAAATCTTCTGATGTTTCCAACTTGTTTTATGGTATGGATTCATCTACAGCAATATATTTATTTTATAGTGAAGCCAGATTGGTTTTTACTTGCTGGCACTGGATGTATTCACACACTTTTATAGTCTGGTGGGTGATTATAAGAAGCATTCCTCTGCCTTAAAGAGTCTACAATAACTCTGATTGATGGCTTTACAAGGAATAATTAAACACAGGTACAGGTAGGGGACCTGTTATCCAGAATGCTCTGGACCTGGGGTCTTCCAGATAATGGATCTTTCCATAGTTTGGATATCCATGCTTTAAATTTACTAAAAAATTATTTAAACATTAAATAAACCTAACAGGATTGTTTTCCATCCAATAAGGATTCACATTATATCTTAGTTGGAGTCAAGTACAAGGTACTGTTTTAATACTACAGAGTAAAAGGAAATAATTTAAAAAAATTATAATCATGTGTTTAAAATAGAGTCTATGAGAGACAGCATTTCTGTAATTTGGAACCTTCTGGATAATGGGTTTCCGGATAACGGATCCTATACTTGTATAAAATTATTATGGTCTAAATGTAATAAGCATTATGATTGTTCAACTACCGTAGCATTGTTTTCTGAGTTACATTTATTGTTTGGATGTTTTTAGATTTTGCAGTATGTAAAGCATATTAGGGTAAGAAACACAGCTGGCCAAGAGTTGTTCTTTGATGAAAACGGAGACCTGATATCTTACCTTGAGTATGTGAATTGGCAAGCTCTTCCCAATGGTGAAACCCAATATGTCAATTTGGCAACTTTAAAAGAATTTCCAGAGAGTCATATTGTTCTGAGTAACAACACAATATTCTGGAGTGGAGGTTACACAGAGGTAAATGCAAATAGTATTGTATATTACCATGAAAGACTCCTCCGTTTGGCTCCTCCTAGTTCTAGGAGCTGCAGGCATTTGTAATTGTAATTAATTTTGGCAACATCATCCATTGCAATCCCCTCAGTGGGTAAATTTGTTTTAACACTATTTCTGGGTCGACTAGAGCACCAGCTATATATTTGCTTCTGACCTCACTGAGCCATCTAGGTAGAATAGTAAAACTCTGGCTAAAAGAAGACAATATAGAAGAAAAAATGGCCAAGAGTGGGGGTAACCAGTCACTGAATGTTGTGGGTACCAGATATTAAGGCGAAGTGGTATATCACAACTTCTTGATTTACATCTAGTTCAGTTTCATATTTTGTAATGGTTCTCAGTTTCTAAAATGCTATGGGAAAGATTAATCAAATAGAGATCCTGAAGGATTACCAGAATCTCAGGATTTTTTCCATTTATCAAAATTTTATGCAAAAATGTTTCTGACAGTCATGAAAGTTTTTAATAAATTGGCACATATATCAAAATTGATACCTGCATCAGTCCATCAGAATGTCTTTGACTGCTGTGGGCAGTAAAACAACAACATGTTCTATGGAGTGACTGCTCAATGTTGTGACAAATTGTAACAGGAAGAAGTCTGGGAGCAAAATACAGATCTCTGTCCATTAATTGGCTTATGTGGCCTTAATTCTTACAATGGAAATTTTCTATTTAGGATTACCCAATAGCACATACTACTCAAAAAGCATATTTTTATGAAAACGGTTTATTTAGATGAGCTTATTTATGCTAAAAAAAAAGGGTATTTAACTTTGCAAACACCTTAATATAAATGTATTCTTATAATATATACTGTATGTCAGGCACCAGAATCCATATGCAGTGAGAGCTGCCCCCCAGGATACAGAAAGGCCCCACAGAAGGGACAGCCAGTCTGCTGCTTCGACTGTATCTTGTGCTCAGAAAACGAGTTCAGCAATCAAACCGGTAAGTACAATAAAATGCTTTCCTCAAAATGTCATCAGTTTTATGGAAAAGTTTTCACTACCGTATATACTCGAGTATAAGCCGAGTTTTTCAGCACTAAAAATGTGCTCAAAAAGCATGCCTCAGCTTATACTCGCGCATATACTAGTATATATACGGTAAATTGGCTTGAAGATGACATGCGCTTGTTGCGCGCGCACCCCACAGAAGCGCACAGAAGCGGCGCATCCATGTGCCATTAAGGGACGAACGGAAGGTATGGGCAGCAAGTACCGAGCTGAGTGGTCAGGCTTCTGGGGCAAAGCCAGCTGCTCTCACACAGCTGCACTGTGTATGCGAATCGAGTATGCGCATCAATACAGCTTCCAGAGAAAGAGCGACAAAGTACCGTAAGTGTGCTGGGTGCCTGGGGATACAGAGAGAGAGGTGCCTGCTGCCAATGCCTCTCCGTGGCACTGCCCTGCCCGGACGCTTTGTTCTTAGAGCTGCCCGCTGCCTGGCTGCACAAACATTATTATAATGTGTGGGGCTGCCCGGGCTTATTGCTTCCCTATTATTTATGGTGGAATTCACACAGAACTTTATCAACAGACCCCCTACATGTCACACCAGCAATAAATGACAATAAATGCCCCAACAGACAGACCAGCAATGCCAATCAACCAAAACTATGAGTACATTACTGCTGAAAGCAAGCAGCATTATAGTCATGGGGGTAACCAACGGTCTCTGCGCTCACAGGAAAAGGCAGTGTGTGAAAAGAAACAAACAAAAAAAAAGTAATAAAATTAAAGATTGTGAAAATTTTTTGCACTTTGAACACTGCCTCGTCGCTGTAAGTTAGCTCTTTATTCTACCAGGAGTGGGAGATTTAAATGAAGCTGTAAATGTACTGTTCTGGGCTCCAAAAAAGCTGCTCCATCTCTCTACAGACTAACATAATGAAATGACAGCAGCGAAATGAAAAGTTCAGTGCTGGAAAGGTTCTGACTGGAAAGTGCTATATATGAGAAGGGAATCATTGTCTTTGATTGCAGAACAGAAAAGCAATACAGTGAACTTCACTTTGCAAATATTATTTTTTTGGTTGTAATATAGGTGTGTAGGCGCCATCTCAGTGCATTGTGCTTGGGTCTGAGATTTCAGAAGGAGCAAGTGCTACACATTAGAACTGCTTTCAGGTAACCTATTGTTTCTCCTACTCCCGTGTAACTGGAGGAGTCGGCTTATACTCGAGTCAATAAGTTTTTCCAGTTTTCTTAGGTAAAATTAGGTACCTCGGCTTATATTCGGATCGGCTTATACTCGAGTATATACGGTAAGTAAAACTAAATAGAAAGAATTAAATTGTATTCATTGTAAGTAACTGCAAAGTATAATAATTCTTGGTTTATTGGTAAAATCAGAATGTACACTGTAGAACTGGTTTTGTGGTAAACTGACTAGAAGAGGTACATGATTCTTCAGTGACACTTATTAAACAGCAATAGTGATGGGCAAATTATTCGGCAGGCATGGATTTCTGTGTTCAAAATTCGCCACATTAAAAATTAGGCAGGCGGCAAATCTTTTGAAAGATTCACAAAATCTTTCACCAAAGCGAAATGGGACATATTCGCTTATCACTAAAAAGCACCTTGAAGGTGCCATAAAAGTATAGAATTGTTCTAATCTTATTTATGGAAAGGCCTGTCATGTTTTTTTAGACTTGCTTATAATCTGTTTTATTTTTTATGTATTAGATTCCACAAGCTGTATGAAATGCCCTGAAGACATGTGGGCAAATGACAAACACAATGGCTGCTGGATGAGGAGCTTGGAATTTCTGTCATTCAGAGAAACCTTAGGGGGCACATTAACTACTATTTCTGTTCTAGGATCTCTTCTTCCTCTCAGCATCCTGGCAATTTTCATAAAAAATGCAGAAACGCCAGTTGTGAAAGCAAATAACCGGAATCTCAGTTACCTCCTCCTCCTTTCCCTGTGTTTCTGCTATCTCTGTGCTTTAATGTTCATTGGCCATCCCATTACTATAACCTGTATCCTCAGGCAATTTATATTTGGGATCAGTTTTGTGATGTGCATTTCATGTGTGTTGGGAAAGACAATGATGGTGGTGATCGCCTTCAACCTCACCCAGCCAAGGAGCAGCAGGAGAATGTGGTTGAATTCTCGAGTAACGAACACCCTGGTGCTTGTGTGCACAGCTATACAAGTGATTATATGTGCTGGGTGGCTTGCACACTCTCCCCCTTTTCAATACACTGACAATAAATCCAAGATGGACACCATTATTATGGAATGTAACAAGGGATCACCTGTAGCTTATTCATGCACAATGGGATATATGGGGGTTTTAGCTTCTTTGTGCTTTGTAGTTGCTTATTTGGCTAGAAAGTTGCCGGGCAGTTTCAATGAGGCCAAACTGATCACCTTTAGTATGCTGATATTTGGAGCTGTTTGGATCTCCTTCATCCCAGCCCACCTCAGCACCACAGGGAAGTACATGGTGGCAGTGGAAGTGTTCGCCATTTTATCTTCAAGCAGCGGATTATTGGTGTGTATATTGTTACCCAAGGTCTACATTATTATTTTGAGACCAGAGATGAACAAAAAAGATAGAAAAATATTTATTATAAAAGAGAAATCATAAGCAGTTCAATAAATTACTAGCTTGTGCTTGTTAAGCTACTGTGTTAACCAGTAAATTAGACCTTAAAGGCATTGCTCTTACTATTGTCTTTCCATATCTGTAGTTATTCCCACACCTTGTGTCTCAACCCTTTCTCCTTGTAGATTGTAAGCTCTGTTGGGCAGGGCCCTCTTCCCCTCTTGTATTGGTTATTGATTGCCTTATATGTTACTCTGTATGTCCAGTGTATGAAACCCACATATTGTACAGCGCTGCGGAATATGTTGGCGCTTTATAAATAAATGTTAATAATAATAATAATTAATAATAACCCAAATTCTAATAATTCCTTAGCACGGGGTTAATCTTTGAGTAGGATTATATCTTCTAGTGTAATATAAAAACATGAATTAATCCAAGGTGGGGGTCAGCCATTACACAGTAAAGAAGTAAAATGTGCCCCAGTAGGGTGTCAAATAAAACAGGAGGCAAATGGAGTTGGAAAAAAAGGTAACACTGGACTTTGTTTTCACCAGAACACCTCCAACATGTATACAAATATGTTTCCCTACTAATATCTGAGGTTACATTTTAATAAACTTTAAAAAATTTTAAATAGATAATTAACATTCATAAATTGAACAAATGAAAACCTTAATAAATAATATATATATATATAATTTGCCAGAAAATCTGAAAAATGGTGCGTATAAATAATGTAATGTTTAATTTCATCATGTGTTTCATTAGTTGTAACTTCGCTACACACTGGATCCAAGAATATGACTATGAAGATTTTCATTCATCCAGGTCATGGTATATCTAGTATAAATAAATCTAAAGCAACTGGACTTGCTGAGTAATCATTGAAGACGTTTCACTACTCATCCGAGCAGTTTCTTTAGTTCATCTGACTGGTATGGAAGTCCTCAGCATATATACTCTTCCACTAATCCATTCAACACCATCTGCCTGCTACATACAATGCTGTTCTAACATCTGTACCCCGGCAGTTTCAGAACTCTTCACACCTCCATTCATGCACCTCTAACAAGTAACACTTGTTTTGAAGAGTTGCACGATACTTTGGTAATCCTTTCAAAGTAACTCCCCAGCACTCTATGAGTTTCAGATGTCACCTCTCTGAAGAGTTACAAAGTGCCATTGTGATTGGATTAGTGGAAGAGTATATATGCTGAGGACTTCCCATACCAGTCAGAACTGAAGAAGCTGCTCGGATGAGTAGTGAAACGTCTTCAATGATTACTCAGCAAGTCCAGTTGCTTTAGATTTATTTATACTAGATATGGATCCAAGAAGTTTATTGGACATAAGGAAAAAAACAGTCTAATATACTGTAAGGGGCAGATTTCCTAAAGCTTTTTTTTGGCCTTGACTTGGTATTTTTATGATCACTCATTTATTAAATGTCACGATAATTTTGGTAGGGTCGAACAAAAGTATTGAGTTTATTGTCTAAAAATCACAATTATTTGGAGCCGAAAAATTTGAGAAATTCATGAAATTTAATAGCCATTCATTTCCACGAATCCTCTTTATTTTTCCCAAAAAGGAATTTCTCCAGCAGCCATTTTGAGAGCATTGGCGCTCATTCTTGGAAACAATAATGTGTTTTTACTTTCATTTGAAACTGGGTGTAATAGAAAACAATGATGGGATTTCCCTTGAAAATGTGTCATGGACAGGCTGACACTGACTATTCTGTTCCACTACTATTCTAAGCCTCCATATGACAAAATGGTTCTCACAGCTTAACTTTGGCGTACTTTTTTAAAAAAAAAGTCACATAAAGTTTTATAAATCTCGAATATTTGTGGTTCTAGAATTTCTAGAATTTTCTAGAAAATTCTCAGAATTAGCTAAAAATTTTCGAGGAAAAAATTAAAAACAATCGTTTACTGCCAAAAAACACATACGTAAGTCTGTTACAGTTAGAGTTGCATTATTTCCTGTCATCTGATCTCTGAGGGAACACACAGCCCATCACAATATGGTGACCCAAGGTAATAGATGGAAAAAGACAATATTTACTGATATATATTTATATTACCATTTTGGTAAGATTCTTTAGTAGGTCATATAACACAATATAAACTACCTGTTGGTTAAGTATTCATTCTGAGGGTATAGTTTTCCTCTAAGTGCCATATTTCATCCACACCAGAATGTTCTAGAATTTTCTTTTTAAATCCTGCAATGACAGTTCAATTACATACAGTACTGTATTCCATTAACAACCTCTTTATTTTGGTTATTTGGTACTTTAAAAGATAGAAGCATGCATCCTTACATATTGGCTAATTCATAGCATTTCAGCTGGGATATAGTTTCCTTTGCTTAAATATAGTGGTATTGTGGTTAACCTTTGGAACCCCAGTTTGCTACCAACAAAGAATGGCAACAATCCAATCCCTCCGTGTTCAGCTCCTCATATAACTTTCTAAACATATAGAGTACATGTGCCTGAGAAGCAGGAATAGTTGATTAAGGCTCTGGCAGGATTAAGAAGGCAAGGCAGAAGGTAGTCACTGGCGCACACAGGGTAAACAGGCAGCCAAATGGAAAGGTAAATTCCAAAGCAAGGCACAGCAAGAGTTAACAGTCAGTACAAGCCGTATACAGGCAGGGTCAGATAGGCCAGGGGCAAATAGCAGTGCTAAGGCTGCTATCTCTATTAGACCAGGCAGCTGTAACTCTTTATTGTGGTTTATTGCAGACAGCGATATATTGGTGGGCAAAGCACTGAGATGCTTCTTTGCAAGGCAGTATCCTTTTTATACCCTAATACATACAAGTGGCCTATCCTATCATTATAGAGAAAAGGAAAGCTAGTTATTATTATTTTTAGATGAACTATGAAAACGTCCTTCAATTATTAGGCATAAGTTCTTGTGGTTTTCTCCTTTGGCTTTTAGAGATTAGGCTACTGATCCCGATTTAGCTTTTGGTCCTTTGTTTGTCATTAACCCTTGCATGGCACTTGTACTTGCATTACTGTTCAGAAAAGTAAAACAAAAATATAAAAGAAAAGACACTTCTTTTAAGCAAAAGCATAAAATCGGTACTGTGTGATACTCTGAAAGTATGGTTCTGACCTTAGCAGCAGGATCAGACAATAAGTAACACTTATAAATTGAGATGTAGCGAACTGTTCGCCGGCGAACTAATTCGCGCAAACATCGGGTGTTCGCAAGTCCACAAATTCGTGAACTTTTGGCGATGTTCGCCATTTTGGGTTCACCGCGGTTTTTTTTTGCGCCGCGTTTTTTTGCCTAGTTTTTTTCCGCCGCGTTTTTTCGCTTTGGTTTTTCGCCTTTGCGTATACATAGGAATAGCTTGCGGTTTGTTTTGGCGTTATTTTTTGGTGGTTTTTTTTTTTGCATTTTTTTTTTGGCGTTTTTTTTACAAAGTATTTTTCAGAGAAATTTTTGCCCTTGATCCCCCTCCTGCATGCCACTGTCCAGGTCGTGGCACCCTTTAAACAACTTTAAAATCAGTTTTCTGGCCAGAAATGGCTTTTCTAGGTTTTAAAGTTCGCCTTCCCATTGAAGTCTATGGGGTTCGCAAAGTTCGCGAATATTCGCGAGTCAATATTTAAAAAGGGGACCAATTCATAACCAGCAGCTTATAGACTTGTAATTCAATTGCAGATTGTTATTAGGTCATTTGATTCAAATCACTGTAAATGATAAACATATGTACCTATTCCTTTTCTAAAGTCACTATGTAATTAAATTATAATAGAATGTGATTTTAAGGGGCAATGGGCATTAAACAATATAATTATCTTGTCTTGCAATGTTTCTGGGACCTTGTGGTTCCTATCCCATGCAACATGCTGTTGATGGGGCTTCTCTGGTTATAGAAAAACACATTTGTATTGTATTTATCTAAAAATGAGCAATGCTATAATTGTTAACGAGTACAATAGTTGTATTACTAGGCAGTCCATGTGACAGGCTAATTATAACTCTATAGATAGGAAGATAATATATAGATTATGTTGGAAAACTACATTTACAGAGACAAACTTTAATCTCAAAATAAAAGTTTCCAAAAGTATATACACCTCCAAAGTGGATGTAATGGAAAATCGACAACTAGTGAGGGCTATTAATGGACTCCTCAATCAATCAGACTCCTGCAAATACCATGGCAAATACCATGGCAAGGGATTCCTTATCTAGAGGCCCAATATCCAGAAGGCTTCTAATTATGGGAAGACTCTTGATTTTAATAAAATAATTCAAAAATGTTAAACATATTTCCTTTTCCTCTGTAATAATAACACAAAACCTTGCACTTTATCCAAACTATGATATAATCAATCCTAATTAGAGGCAAAGGAATCCTATTGGATTCCCCCAACTCCTGCTCTGAAGAAAATAATTTTTGGTTTTGGTCAGACAAGAAGCTCAAATACCTTAGGGATGTGGCAAATACATCCACTTTGTCTACTTTGGAAAACACTCTAGAAGGTACAGCAATACCAATGTTCAGATACCTACAATTAAGACCTATGTTCTATTCTTATTTTGGCACCCAGGCACTAGAACTTTCAGAATGGGCAGTGGTCACCTTGTTTTGCCAGGAGCAACCCCCTAAATAAATATCCACAGTCTATGCTAATTTTATGACTACAATACCCTCCCCCTTTCAGAAAGCACAGTGGTTTGCAAACTTCAGAGTTCCCCCCCCACCAGAGCATTGAAACGGAGGAGGCAAATAGGGTAATGAAGACTAATTTGCAAAGCAGGGGGCCTGATTCACAAAACAAGCCCTCAGTGAAGATGGATTTCTGCCTACCTCTAGTTCCAGCCCTGCTTTTGCAAACAGCAAATGTAGTGAGTGAATGTAGGGAGTAAGTCCCTTAAATAGCTTGGCCCATGGTGGTGTACAGGCTCATTTACAAATAAATGGGGCAAGGTGCAAAAAATGGGTGCAAAAAATGAGTGCAAATCACAATGTACTTGCCTCATTTATATTTGCTTGTAGTGCCCTGGGAAGTCAAATTAGAAGTGCAAAGAGTTGAACCTCACAATGTATTCAGTGCTGCCTGCATCCCATATGTGGTCACCCACTGCAATGTGTGTATCTTGGATATCATTTGGAATACTCAAGCCGGTGAATGGTGGGGGGATACAAGGCTCTTAGGAGTCATGTACTTGCAGGGCAGGGATCCTATTTGCCAGTGTGAATTGTGCTCTGCATTTTGCTCTGGATTTTCAATGTAGCGAAAATTGCATAGTGTCTCCTGCATCTTCCTCAGGAACAGGTCCAGGGGTTCTCTGTATGGGACCTTGGCTCCAGCACCCCACTGATAAATGAGCCCCTATGTGTTTATGGACCAATCTTTTAGCCAAAGCATTCACCTTTTATTCTGCCTCTCTTTTTTTGGTTTCGAGGGTCAGTGGCACAGCAAACAGAAAGCAAAATCATTTTTAGGTTAAATTTTTAATGATTTCATTTTTTATTACTTATCTTTTTACTCTTTTCCTCTTCTGTTCAACTCCTGATGAAACCTTAACCAGTTGCTGGGGTAAGTGGGACTGTAGCAAGTGGATATCAATGGATGTATTCCAAACTGTAGAGAAATTGTCTTAAATTGTCTATAGCATACTTAATGTTAAAGGGCATCTATCATGAAATACACTCACCTAAAGGATTATTAGGAACACCATACTAATACCCTTCTCTGACCTCTAGCATCAACAAGGCATTTTCACCCACAGGACTGCCGCATACTGGATGTTTTTCCCTTTTCACACCATTCTTTGTAAACCCTAGAAATGGTTGTGCGTGAAAATCCCAGTAACTGAGCAGATTGTGAAATACTCAGTCCGGCCCGTTTGGCACCAACAACCATGCCACGCTCAAAATCACCTTTCTTTCCTATTCTGACATTCAGTTTGGAGTTCAGGAGATTGTCTTGACCAGGACCACACCCCTAAATGCATTGAAGCAACTGCCATGTGATTGGTTGATTAGATAATTGCATTAATGAGAAATTGAACAGGTGTTCCTAATAATCCTTTAGGTGAGTGTATGTTTTACACTTTAGTTAAATAGTTGTAAGATGTAAATATACTCTAATTAGAATATTGAACCCTTTACAATATAGCTTGCTTGTGTTTCTTCTGGGTACTCCCAGTTAGGAATGGGCTCCCAGTGAGCAACATACACTCTCTCAGCCTTAACTAAAACATGTTATTAGCCTGGCTTTTGAACATGCAGGCCTGTATGTATGTGCGCTCCGAGGAGCAAGATAATTATATGACTTTTAATTGAGCAGTATTAACCTGGATCTGGCACCATTATCAGTATTATACATTAGTGAATTTACTGCAATATAAATACAGAGATATTTTGTAGTTATCACAGTCACAGAAGTATTATTACTCTCCTATACAGCATGCTGGTGGTGGCGCTTCTCTGGTATTTTGTAGAATCTATGATTCTACAAATATTATATTGCATACCCAGAGCAATAAGGCTTTCTTCATGTACAGGAAAGAAACAAAGTCTTATTGTGTTGGGTAATTATACTTAAGATTGTAATGAATTACAAAATTACACCTTTATTTAATAGAATGTACAATATGCTTCTGTTGATATGGGTTGAACCATGGTTTCCCCAGTATCAATATGTCCACTTGCTCACAGTTTAGAGCAGGAAGTAGAATGGATGCGCAGCTATACAAGTGATTATATGTGCTGGGTGGCTTGCACACTCTCCCCCTTTTCAATACACTGACAATAAATCTAAGGCAGGCACCATTATTGTGGAATGTAACAAGGGATCACCTGTAGCTTATTCATGCACAATGGGATTTATGGGGTTTTTAGCTTCTTTGTGTTTTGCCATAGCTTATTTGTCAAGAAAGTTGCCGGGCAGTTTCAGTGAGGCCAAACTGATCACCTTTAGTATGCTGATATTTGGAGCTGTTTGGATCTCCTTCATCCCAGCCTACCTCAGCACCACAGGGAGGTACATGGTGGCAGTGGAAGTGTTTTTATCATCAAACATTGAATTAGTGACATGTATATTTTTACCCAAGGTCTACATTATTATACTGAGTCCAGAGATTACCAAGAGAAACAGAATCATATTGACTATGCTACCATCGAGGGTTTAAATACCGGGGAATTCCCTACCACTCATTTGAACTGAAGAAGCCACTCGGATGATTGGTGAGAAAAGAAAAACTCAGAAGTCCAGTTGTTTTAGACTTAATTTTACTAGATACTGTATATCATGATCTGGATGAATGAGAAACTTCATAGACAGAATCATCTTTATTAAAAAAAGATCACAATAACACCTCATGTATGGATTGTATTGTCTTGTGTGATATCTTTTTCTTATATTAAAAATTGAAAGGTGTGATTTAATGTCTATTGAAGTGTTGAAGTGTTTAAAAAAACAAAACAAAACACATATAATGTCAATAAAGAAGAATATTTTTCTAAGATGGAAATTACCAACTGCTAAGCTGGTGAGCTGTTGAGGTATTATACACCATACAAAGGCAAAGGAAGGCACCATACAAATGGAAATGCCCCCAACTCCTCTATGGCAAGTAAGGTGCTGTCCCATTTATTTAATTGTGGTGCAACAGGAGGAGTCTGTCTGTCTTATCTTATTATAAGTGGTAAAGTCATCAGATTATGTATAACATTAGGGGTGCTTTTAGAAAATCTCAGTCAGAAAAGCTGCACTGATTTAATTTAATGTTAATCCATTTAGTGTGTATTTTTTAACCTGTACATGATTTTTCAATTAAAAATAAGGAAAAATATAAATTCAAGTATAAAAACAAGTTGCAACCTACCTCAGTCTGTAGTTCATAGCTGCCACTGTTGGGAAAGGTGAGAGTCCTGTGGGAAGGGTCTAGACATAAGTGTGATAAAACAGCATTGCAATCAATAGATTATTAGCATGTACAGGGCAGATTTGATGTAAGCTGTAAGCAGTATAATAATTTGTTTGGAAAACCTACAAGCACAGCATTGAATTAGCACAACAACATAACTATTCAAAGAGCCCCCAGCTTTAATATTAGGTAACAGGCTTTTCTAAAGGCCTCCCAAAAAAACGCAGTCATCCCAGGTCTTTGCTAACACCAAACCAATTCATGCAACTCATCTAAACATCCATTTATGACATTCACAGAATTCATGGTACCTTTTGGACTGGTTATGGAATGCAGAGAGTCATCAGCATATTGCTATATAGGTTTTCTAATATAATAGAAAATCTAGAATATCTACTGCATTCTCACATGGTCCGGGGGATCTGCACCCTTACAATGGAAAAAGACAAAGAACAAACACACTCGAACAATATCAAGTGGGGAAAAGGGTGCACTCTTGCTGAATCAAGGGCCTTTGTGGGTGGGTGGGAGAGTTGATGTGCTCCACCAGTTGCTCTCAGACTTTTATGAGTGGGTTCAAATCAGCCTGGTGCAACAGTGCCAGTTCCTTCATAGTATAAAGAGCTAGGTGGAATTAAATTCTTTATCTTTAATCCCCTTCAGTGAGGAAGGCATCTGCCTGTATCTGTATAAAGAGATTCAAGAGCAGTATGGGGTCCAAATAAAGAATATGCGTGAGGTAGAAAAGCCTCAAAGGAAGCAGATAAGTAGGTACACCATGAATATAAATTAGAGTGGAACTTTAGAAACCAGTGGTGTAACAAAGAACATATCAGAGTTTCCTGGTCAATTGCAAAAGGCTTCATACACACAGTATATACCAGCTCACCACTCATAAATTAATTTAAAAAATCAGTGTTAGTGTCTGTAATGGTAAGAGTAAAATTGGTATGCAGAAAGAGAAACTAGCAAGAATAAAATAATCCTAATGGAAGATTATCTGAAATTGGATAGTGATAGACAAAAGGTACCTAATCATATAATGATAACATATTAATAATTATAATATATGAATATATGAAAATCTATAAGGATTAAACAAGAAGTGAGCAAGGGACACTCTCTTAATCTTAACCTAGAACTATTATCATGCAGGCCTGTCTTTATGTGGACCCAGAGGAACTAGATAATGACACCAGTTTTAATTGCCCCGTAATAATGAGGACCTCTTACAGTTACCTGTATATTATATAAATAATTCACTCGAACATAAATATAGAGCCAATTTCTTGATATCAGAATTACAGAATTATTAATTCTCTCCTATAAACCATGCTGTTGGTGGAGCATCTCTGGTAACTGAATGTTCATCTATAAGATTGTAGATAACAGTAATTTAAACAAATTGCACAAACAGTGGAGGGTCAGAATAATATTCAGTATGTGGCAAGCCTTGCTCCTTCATGGATAAGAATACATAAATAAATATATGTGGGCTCAAAGGCACTGCATTTATTAGTCAAATATTGCAGATTGATAATCAATAATGGATAAAACACCACATTTTGCAATGATTATGGCAATCAGTGTAAATTTTTACAATGATGAGTTTATTATAAGAAATTGCAATGACTTTTCTGGTTACTCTATTACAGCAGACTCCATTTCCCACACTGGCTGCTGATACTGAGCTGGGCTGTTTACATGAGCAATGGGGATCCAGGCTGCAAATTGCTATCAGAAAACCTGAAATTTTATGAAAAAGATGGAGACATTATTTTTGGAGCTCTCATTCCTGTACATCTTGAACCAAGCAACATTAAAGTCAATTTCACTACAAAGCCCTCAATGGGGAAATGTAACAAGTAAGGCTGTTTTCTGATACAGGACATTTCACACAATTAATGGAGCAGCAGCATTGTGATTATACTGTACAGACTAAAATTCTTAATATTTTACTCCATTTTTTATTTGTCATATTAGAGTTAGAGACAAAACATAAAGCAATAACAGGAGGTGAATAAGCAGGGATTCCCATTAAGTATGAACAATAAGGACATAAGGCTACACTATTACATAGCGAGGAATACAGAGCTCAATGTCATAATCAGTATTTTGCTGTGGAAGAAGCAAAGTTGACTATTGATCTTCCTTTTGTACAAAGTGTTTCTCATTAGGCAGCTCTATTAGTATATACTAGAAAGCAGCTATTCATCTAATCAAGTTTTTCTTTATTTTGCTCCATGGAACTGACTTAACAAGGCCAACAGCAACAGGTACACTGATTGGTAAAAACCGACGCAGTCATAACATTTTGTATCTTGCATTTAGCAAGATTGGTTAATGTACAATTTTCTTTGAAATGCAAAGGTAAATGCTGAATCTAAGTAGAAAATATGGGCATTTTACTTTTACAGTTACTATGTTCCATAATATGAACATGAACACTGGTTACATTTGTACTTGGTTATACTTTCAGCAAGAATGTGTTTAATTTTGATTTTGACACTTGATATAATACCTGATTTTCTGTTTTTTTTTAGGTTATCCATTTTTTGTTATCTACATGTACTCGCCATGGTCTTTGCTATTAATGAGATCAATGAGAACCCAGAACTTCTGCCAAACATCACACTGGGCTTCCGTATATACGACTCCTGCTTTAATGAAATGCAGGCTGTTGATGGAGCGCTACAGCTTCTGACGGGGAATGAAATGGCAATTCCTAATTACATTTGTGAGAAAAAATTGAAGATGGTGGGATTAATAGGAGATCTTCAGTCTTCCAATTCAGTTGCTGTGGCAAGAATTTTAGGACTGTATCGATATCCGCAGGTATATGTAACTGTAAGCATGTAGAGCATACCATGTTCAGTTCTTATATTCTTATCTACCCATTCTATCTCTAGGTCTGCTAGACCCTTCAATGCTGAATTGTACATTGAAATATGAATGAAAAATCATTCAATTAATACAGTAAATTTCAGTTTCTGGAAAATGTTATCAGGATCTTAAATCAAGTACAGGTATGGGATCCCTTATCTGGAAACCCATTATCCAGAAAGTTCTGAATTACATAAAGGGCATCTCCCATAGACTCCATTATAAGTAAATGATGTAACGCATGATTCACAAACACATATAAAGCGTTAAATGCGCAAAATATTGCATATTAAATTAAAATTAACACCTACTTGGGGCAGGCTTTACTTAAAGAAAATTGTGGTTCGTGAGCTTTTGGCAACACAACATGGACTTTGCAGTGGGATTTTTTCAAGTCTGTGTTGGCCCTAGAGTGACGCAGCCTCCAGTTTTCAGGGAAATGGTCATTTTCAGAACAGTAGTTTTCAGAAAGTAATGGTTACCAGGCCCTTGGGCAGCATTGCATTAAAAACAGACATGATTCTGTAGTGGGAATCAATGCATGGGACCATGAATATTTTCAAAAACCATTGTCTGGGAAGGCACCATGAACACTGAACAATATACAACATACTGTATACAGGTTCTGGAGCAACATATTCTGTCATAAAGACAACATTTTTTTCAGGAAAGGCCTTTCTTGTTTCAGCAAGACAATGCCAAACCGTCTTCTGCATGTACGACACCAGCATGGCTTCGTAGTAAAAAGCCCAGTGCTGAACTGGCCTGCCTGCAGTCCTGCCAAAGGACACCCCGAACAGTTAAATAACTCCTAGGCAAGAATGCAACAACATTTCACTTTCAACACTACACCAATTGGTCTCCCCATTTCCTGAAAGTAAATGATTTGCAAATCATCCCATTCATTTTTTTATTTATATTTTACACAGTGTCCAAATTTTTTTGGACAGAGTGTTGTATGACAGTGTCTGATGTAAGGTGCTTACTTACAGAAAACAGGCCTCAAAAATCCTTTGCATTCTGTATTATTATACTAAAATGTACTTAAACAATGATCCACTAGGCTTTTCCCTTGACCATATAAATATAGTTACATACTTGAAAAAAGACCAAAGGCCATCAAGTTCAACCCCTCCAAGTGAACCCCAGTGCCAACACATAGGCCCATACCGGCCTATCTATACACTCACTTACCTAAACCATATATACCACCATCAACACTAAGGGGCACATTTATTAATCCACGAATCCGAATGGGAAAATTTTGGATTGTAAACGAAAATTTCTGAAGATCGCAAATATCCCTAAAATTCTTACGAAAAAATTGTATTAGTCACGATAATCATATTGGCGATCCGAAAGTCACGAAATTTGCGTACCGAACCATTGTAAACAGCGGCAGAGCCTTTCCGAATTAGTCGTGCAAACGCGAAAAAATTTGCGAGAATACGCTCGGATCATTCGTATGAACGCTCCGAGCGTTCGTGCATTAGTAAATGTGCCCCTAATTGTAGATTTTAGTATCCCAATAGCATTGAATATTATGCTTGTTCAAAAAAATCATCCAAACCCCTCTTTAAGGCATTAACAGAACCTGCCATAACAACATTCCCCAACCCAGTTTTGAACTTGATGGACTCTGGTCTTTTTTCAACCCTATGTAACTATGTAACTAACTATGTAACTATGTAACTATATAATAATAGCATGTAATTCACACAATGATTTCCTAAAATAAGTACATTAACATTTATTACAGATAAGCTATGGGTCGGCATTGGCCTATCTGAGTGATAAAACCAGTTTCCCTTCTTTTCTGCGCACTGCTGTTAGTGATAAGATACAACCTTATTATTTCAATATGCTGATGATCTATTTTAACTGGACCTGGATAGGAATTCTGGCTGCTGATAATGATTTTGACCTCTATGACAGTGAGCTCCTAAGAAAAGACATTGAGGCAGCTGGGATTTGTGTGGCCTTTTTTATAAGAATATCCACACAACACACCAGAGATCGGACACTCTCTATTCTTCAAGTCATCCAAAAATCAACAGCCACAGTTGTGTTACTTTACTGCTCAATGCCAGAACTGATCCCTTTTATGAAAGTAGCGACTGAAGAAAATATAACTGGAAAGTTCTGGATTTCGAGTGGCAGTGTTATCACTTCTCCTATATTTTCATATAAAGAGTTTTGGAGAATATTAAATGGCACTGTTGGGCCAAAGCTACCTTTAACAATAATCCCTGGATTTGGAGAATTTCTTTATAGCATTCACCCATCTTTGTATCCAAATGATATTTTCATGAAATCATTTTGGGAAGCAAGTTTTGGTTGTTTGTGGCACAATGAAACACCAGTCAATGGAACAATCTATTGCACAGGGCAGGAAAAGCTTAACGCTTTAGAACACCAAGGATATAATGAAGCAGCATCAGGATATTCCATTCTTGTCTATAATGCAGTTTATACACTGGCCCATGGTATCCACAATATGATTTCCTGCAGATCTGAACACCCTTGTTTATCTAGAAATACACTGGATCTATGGAAGGTAAGACAAAAATACAAATTTTCATTGTGAGCAAGGAATATAAATTAATAATCAGATAAAAAACCAAAACATCCATTCACACAGAAGGTTGAGTGTAAACAACTAGTAGGCAAAATCAACATTTCTCTGATCTAGATCTCTGCTAGTAAGAAAAAGAAAATGTCAACATGGGTGCAAATGAGGGCGGGGGGGGGGCACTGGCCCTTTCTGGAATTTTGCATACCTCCCAACTGTCCAGTTTGACAGCTTACAACCTACTGTTCTGAATAGCTGTTTTAATGTACCATGTTGCCCAGCTTGTCTCTGGTTCCTCTAAGCCAGGGGTCCCCAACCACCGGGCCGTGGACCGTTACCAGGCCGGGGCTGTGCTGTGCTGATGGTGAGCTGTATTATATTTTATAATGTAATAATATCAATAACAATAAAAATAAGGTAATGCTTTCAATCCATCTTTTTCTGCACTCATCTTGCTGGTGTGTCTGGAGTTAATGAGTTCTCATTGGCTATTTTTTACATCATTCACAGCCACTGCTATCTCTTGTCTTAGGGGAAGACACGCGGGGCGATTAGTTGCCGTGACTTTTGAAAAAGTTGCGGCGACTAATCCACGCACGCATTTTGTCGCAGTGACGCAATTACACTATATGGGCAAAAAGTATCTGCGATTAGTCACCGTGACTGGGTTAATTAAAAGTCACGGCTAGTGATGGGCGAAATGTTTCGCCAGGCATGGATTTCGCCGCGGAAAAATTCGCCGCACGTCCAAAAATTGTCGCGGGCGTAAAAAAAGAATTGTCGACGAAATAATAGCCGCGACAAAATAATAGCCGCGTGCGACGAAACAATAGCCGCGCGACGAAATAATAGCCGCGGGCGAAGAAACAATAGCCGTGCGACAAAGTAATAGCCGCGGGTGACGAAACAATAGCCGCGGGCGACGAAACAATAGGCGCGCGACGAAATAATAGCCGCGTGCGACGAAACAATAGCCGCGCGACAAAATAATAGCCGCGGGCGACGAAACAATAGCCGCGCAACAAAATAATAGCCGCAGGCGACGAAACAATAGCCGCGCGACAAAATAATAGCTGCGGGCGACGAAACAATAGCCGCGCGACAAAATAATAGCCGCGGGTGACAATTTTTTTTGTCGCACGACATTTTCGTCGTTTCGCGAATTTTTCGCCGTTTCGCGGATCTTTTTAAAGATTCGCGAATTTTTCAGCGAAGCGAAACCGAACAGATTCGCTCATCACTAGTCACTTCTACTAATCCCCCCGTGTGTTAGCTCACAAGTTTGCAAGGAATATGGCAGATATACTACTATGATTATCTAATAAACATCTCTTAGAGATAATTTTTGTATTGTTTGATCTTTTTAAGATTTTGCAGTATGTAAAGCGTGTGGGGGTAAGAAACACAGCTGGCCAGGACTTGGCCTTTGATGAGAATGGGGACCTGATATCTTCACTTGAGTATGTGAATTGGCAAGCTCTTCCCAATGGTGAAACCCAATATGTCAATTTTGCAACTGAATTTCCTGAGAGTCATATTGTTCTAAGTACCAACACAATATTCTGGAGTGGAGGTTACACAGAGGTAAATGCAAATAATTATAATATTTATGCTGTGTTGGTATTTGTTTATAATACACATAAACTTCCTGTTGCATGACCTCTATAAAAGGTGTGGTCAAGGAACTCCTCTGACTTATAATATCCTTATATTATGTAATAGGGGTAAATTATTTGCTATATTATAAAGGGATGGTATTCGTTATTCAGAAACCCATTATCCAGAAAGCTCTGAATTAGGGGAAGGCCATCTCCAGTACAGTCCATATTAAGCAAATAATTCAGTTTTAAAAAGGGCGGCAAGCATGTACAGTTTTTCACTTATGTGTTCTCATCCCATCTACTGTACAATAGGCACCAGAATCCATATGCAGTGAGAGCTGCCCCCCAGGATACAGAAAGGCCCCACAGAAGGGACAGCCTGCCTGCTGCTTTGACTGTATCTTATGCTCAGAAGATGAGTTTAGCAATGAAACGGGTAAACACATTAACGTACCTTATTTGAAAATTGTCAGTTTTATGGAAAAAATGTACACTTCATAAGGAAGTCATGAGAAAGCACCTTTAATTTTGATTTCAGTAAACATATAATCACTGGTTCCTGGCTGTTTTTAGACACATTATAAGCCTTGTAAGTGGTGCAACGGAAAAGTATGTCTGCCCAGCCACAATCCATATGCCTCATAATAAGAGTTTTTTCCTTTTATTAGATTCCACAAGCTGTATGAAATGCACTGAAGACATGTGGGCAAATGACAAACACAATGGCTGCTGGATTAGAACACTTGAGTTTCTGTCTTTTAAAGAACTATTAGGGGGCATATTGGCTACTATCTCAGTACTGGGATTTCTCCTTCCTCTCAGCATCTTGGCAATTTTTGTGAAAAACTCAAAAACTCCAGTTGTAAAAGCTAACAACCAGAATCTCAGTTACCTCCTCCTCCTTTCCCTGTGTTTCTGCTATCTCTGTGCTTTAATGTTCATTGGCCGTCCCATTACTATAACCTGTATCCTCAGGCAATTTATATTTGGGATCAGTTTTGTGATGTGCATTTCATGTGTGTTGGGAAAGACAATGATGGTGGTGATCGCCTTCAACCTCACCCAGCCAAGGAGCAGCAGGAGAATGTGGTTGAATTCTCGAGTAACGAACACCCTGGTGCTTGTGTGCACAGCTATACAAGTGATTATATGTGCTGGGTGGCTTGCACACTCTCCCCCTTTTCAATACACTGACAATAAATCTAAGGCAGGCACCATTATTGTGGAATGTAACAAGGGATCACCTGTAGCTTATTCATGCACAATGGGATATATGGGGTTTTTAGCTACTTTGTGTTTTGCCATAGCTTATTTGGGGAGAAAGTTGCCGGGCAGTTTCAATGAGGCCAAACTGATCACCTTTAGTATGCTGATATTTGGAGCTGTTTGGATCTCCTTCATCCCAGCCTACCTCAGCACCACAGGGAAGTACATGGTGGCAGTGGAGATATTTGCCATGTTATCTTCAAGCAGTGGATTAGTAACATGTATATTTTTGCCCAAGGTTTACATTATTATTCTCAGACCAGAGATGAACACCAAGGACAGAAAGATATGTATCAAATAAAGCCTGCCACAACACTCTGAACACTGAACAGCAATACACTTATATATTAGAGCTCCAACATGGCTAACTATGTGCTGTTATTTGCAAAAAGGAAGTGTATCTAACCATAGAGAGCAAGCAGAAGTGAGGCTAGAAAACACATCCACTAACACAGAGAATACATTCAAATACGTTCGAATATGAGAATAGCTACAGCAGCTAGGCATGCAGCTCCCTCTAGTGGTACACAACAGGGTTTTTGTGTTTTTTTTTTATATTACTTTGGAGTGTACCAAACCTTTCCATTATTGAGCAGTAGGCTTAAGATATTTTGAAAGCCTAGGGTGTGCTGGAAAGTTTTTATCTAGTTCCTAAGCATACCTATTTGGCCAGAGAGAATGCACATTTGTTGGGAAATTGGTATAAAGCTATGTCCATTTTCCAGGATCAGTCTTTGATATGCATTGACTATTATCGTGAGATCACTAAATGGTGCTGTTACATGTAAAACTATTATGTATCATCCTGCCCTGCTGCACATTGTTTTCTCTAATATCTGGCTGTCTATCCTTTCCACGTCAACCACATTCTGTTCTGAGTAAAGCTTGTTCCACTAATAGCTGCTGTGAGCCTCGTCTGCCCTAATACAGAGTCCAGTATATAATAGTCTTCATATTCCATTTTAACAAACAATGTGGCAGTGCCTCTGTTCATGTTAGTAGAAGGCTGACCATATGAATCATCTTCAGCTATGTTACAATATAAATAATGCCAGCAATGATTTGTCCCATTTACCAATATACTATCATTTATGTGTTCTCATGTAGAGTATGAACATGCTAATAAAAATAACTGTGTTTGTTTTGTCTTCTCTTTATTGATAGAAGCCATAGCAATGAATGACCAAGGCAGCCAAATTAAGAAGGAGAACATTAGATAATTATTCAGAGGGGTATTTGCATTTGTGACTGAATTCTAGAGATGCTATAATACGTATTGCAAAACTATACAGGGTACCACCGATCTGCTATATATTTTAATCTATGTTAGTGATGAGCAAATCTGTCCTGTTTGGCTTTGCCGAAAAGATTTGTGAAACGGGGAAAAATTAGTGAAACTGGCAAAATGGCACATGTAAAAAAAATTGTTGCCTGTGTAAAAAAATAGTTGTGTGCGTAAATAAAATTGTCACGTGCGTAAAAAACATGTGTAAAAAAAATTGTCGCGTGTCATTTTTTTTGATGCGCGCAACAATATCTTTTATCGCCCAAAAACATTTTTCCATGTGGCAATTAATTCAGTGGCAGATCCATTAGGACAAGGACAGAAACCCCTGGGTGACTTTAAACAGCAATTCGAAATTCAGAGCAGAGTTTTTTCACAAAGTAAGTTCTAACACTATGAAACCAAAAAGCCACTCCGGGTAACTTTAAGAGCTGAAATTCTGGATTTTAAACAGGAGAGAGTGCAATTGCACTGGTCCCCCTCTGGCACAAGAAAAGGTAAGTGCTGGTGGCGAGGGGGGCGGCAATGCAGGAGCTGACTCTGCGGAGGGTGGCTCTTCTGCCTGAAATGCCCCTGGTTGGTTCACTTGCAGTCTGCGTATATGGGCCCTTTTATACTGCATCATTTACTATACAAATTACAGTTATTAATAATGATGAGCGAAGTCTCTTCACTTCGCTGGAAAAATCGAGAAACTTTGAAAAGGTTTGTGGAACTGCAAAAAATTTCCGAAATGCGGAAAATGATGCTTGTAAAAAAAAAACTTGTTGCACATAGCAACTTTTCTGTGGTGAATTTTTGCACCCATTTTGCAAAAAAATCTGCCAATGGTGAAATGCGGAAATTTGCCGCAAATCCATGTCTGCCAAAAAACTAGCTTATCTCTAGTTATTATACTTTTTTTCTCCTCGGCTCTCTCAAAACCGTTAAACAAGCAAAAAAACACACTTCCTACTTCCTGGCAAGAGCTCTCTCACAGCCACTCCCCTTTTTCCCACATGGGGATTCATTAATTCCAGCACCTGCTCTGTACCCCTGCCCGTCACTCCCAGCTGTTGCTCATGGAGCATTCTGGGAAAGATATTCCACCCCTCTAGGGTTGTTCTAGTCACTGTGCCATACCTAAAACATAATATTATCCTGCCTTTCCATCCTGCAGGCCTGTATTTAAGTGGACCCTGAGGGCAAAGATAAATATATGGCTTCTAATTGACCTGGACCTTGTGCAGTTGTCAGTATTTTATATTAGGATAATCAATGCAATATATAAACAGAACTATTTTCCCTCTATCTAATTCAGACATTATCTTACTCTCCTATACAACATGCAGATGGTGGTGCTTCTTGGGTAATTTAATACTGATCTTTTACATTTCTAAATAGTACAGGAATCGGACCTGGAAGTTCATTATCCAGTAAGGTCCAAAATATAGGAATGCCATTTCCTGATATCCTTTCTCTCTCTCTCTCTCTCATACTTGATGGTAACTGAGAAGCATAAATCCTTGTTGCTGACAAAACAAGTCTACTGGGATTTTTTCAGGAATACTGTTTTAAACTCATTCTTAGACAGGAAATTAATAGGGTATAAAGTGTATGTCAAGCTTTCTAATCTGTGTGTAAGACTTCAGTTTAGCATTGCAAAGGAATAAATATAGATAAAAAAATATCTTTTTTAATGTATACAGTATGTTTAGTCATTGCCAGCAGTGCCAAATCACAGAAGGTTTGACTGAAACCTTTTGCCCATGGAAATATATATATTTATATATATGTGTCCTGCTCATCACATGAATAAAATATGCATCAATATATTTTGCTCCATCTGTATAATACTGAAGGGGGTATTGGGCTGCAATGGCTTGATGACCATGATGTATTGCTCTTAAACCATCTCTTTATGGTGCTAAACCATTGCTCCCAGCTCTCAGTCAAACTACTAGAGTTTTGCAGACAACTATTTAGGGGTCTAGGTATTTGGCAGGTTTGGGAAATTTATTTTAAGCCAACTATATTTAGATATTTAGCTCTCCAGGTCCTGCACATCATTATGACACCTCTTTCATTGAAATGGATGATTGTATGTATGGATAACACTTCTTTCACTGAATTGGATGCTGAATTACGGTGTGCCATGCTGTTGTGTTGTAAGTACATTTGGGATAGTGTCCCTGCCCCAAAGAGCTTACCATCTATGTTGTGATGTTAAATTGGAGTCCTCCATATGCAAAGGGTCCATCTGTACCCACACTCCGTGCCTGTATTCATGTAATTATTGCATTTGCTACGCTCTTGTAAAATGATGGATTTATTATCACTGTAATGAATTGCAATGATTCTTTGTATTACAGTAGATTGCACTGTATTCACTGGCTGCTGATACTGAGCTGGGCTGTTTACATGAGCAATGGGGATCCAGGCTGTAAATTGCCCTCAGAAAATCTGAAATTTTATGAAACAGATGGAGACATTATTTTTGGAGCTCTCGTCCCTGTGCATCTTGAACCAAGCAACATTAAAGTCAATTTCACTACAAAGCCCTCAATGGGGAAATGTAACAAGTAAGGCTGTTTTCGGATTCTGATACGCTCATATGGGCAATGCTGGAACAATTCATGTTCTTTCTTAGAGTAAATGCATTGACTTTTGATAGAACTTGACCACATTTGGAGGAAGTATTAGCTTTGATAAGTTCATGAATTAATTAAAAACTTTCTTGTGAGGAATTTTGGTAAGTTGCAAAACAGACCAAACTGCTGAGAATTTTCCCTTAATTTGAGGTATGGGATCCCTTATCCAGAGAGCTACTTGAACCTACAGGGAAGCCATCTCACAGAACGGGCATTTTAGGCAAATAATTCTCATTTTTAGCATGGAGAACCAATTTATGGAAAAACCCCAGGTCCCAAGCATTATGGATAATAGATCCTATACCTGTATACCAAATCTGCCGTTAGATGTTTCACAGTCCATGTTGCACCTGATTCTGTGCTCTTTTTAGGCTGTCTGTATTCTGTTATCTACATGTACTCGCCATGGTTTTTGCTATTAATGAGATCAATGAGAACCCAGAACTTCTGCCAAACATCACACTGGGCTTCCGTATATACGACTCCTGCTTTAGTGAGATGCAGGCTGTTGATGGAGCGCTACAGCTTCTGACAGGGAATGAAATGGCAATTCCAAACTATATTTGCCAGACAGAATCCAAGATGGTGGGATTAATAGGAGATCTTCAGTCTTCCAATTCAGTTGCAGTTGCAAGAATTTTGGGACTGTATCGATTTCCTCAGGTATGTCAAAATCATGGAAAAGGGTCATCAAATATAACAGTAATATTGATAAATGTAGGAAAATAATCCATCCCAAAGCACTTTCAATGTTAGCACAATGGTCTGGAAGGGAAAACCATTATGGCTTTGTTTGGGTACCCTGTGTGTTGTCATACTGAATATACTGCTGTAATGCACTGATACCAAATGGTCACAATTAAATGCTGGATTTAAAAATGTATTTATGCTTTACCGCAATTAGCGCTGTATCATTAACCCTTCATTAGTCTCAAAGCGTCACATAAACATGAGATTAAATATTTGATTATTTTAACGTAATATTAAAATATTAATGTATCTATTTGTTTACCCATTACTTATTTATATATTAAATTAACACAAAAACACTAGAACATAATTAAAATGTTGTGGGTATAATTATAACATATTAATATATATATAGAATATATATATGGAGAACTTATCCAGAAAGCTATTAATTACAGGATGGCCATTTCCCATAAAGTCTGTTTTAAGCAAATAATACCAATTTTTTCCCAAAAAATATATTTTTCTTTAAGAAGTCAAAAACCATTTTTAAAGGGGTTGTCCAATTTAACCCAGCAAGCAGGAAGAGGTTTGAAAAAGAGACAGGAATATGAATACAGAAGGGCCTAAATACAAGTAGTAAAATACAAGTACAGGTATGGGATCCCTTATCCGGAAACCCGTTATCCAGAAAGCTCCGAATTACGGAAAGCCTGTCTCCCATAGACTCCATTTTAATCAAATAATTCAGAATTTTAAAACTGATTTCCTTTATCTCTGTAGTAATAAAACAGTACCTGTACTTGATCCCAACTAAGATATAAATAATCCTTATTGAATGCCAAACAATCCTATTGGGTTTAATTAATTTTTTATTGATTTTTTTGTAGTCTTAAGGTATGGAGATCCAAATTACAGAAAGACCCCTTATCCGGAATACCCTTGGTCCCGAGCATTCTGGATAATGGGTCCTATACCTGTACTACAATACAAGTAGTAAAAGTAACAATAACAACTCCACAAAGCAATTGTTTTTTTGCTGCAGGGGGTAAGTGACCCCTATTTAAAAGTTGGAAAGAGTTAAAAAAGAGAGAGTGAAAGGGTGAAAAGTAAAGAAAAAGGCAAATAATTCAAAAGCTATTACAAATACAAAATGAAGACCAATTGAAAAGTTGCTAAGAATAGGTCATTCAATAACATACTAAACGCTAATCTAAAGGTGAAGCGCTCATTTAATACAAAACTACAAAGGAACAATGATAAATACAGAAACATTTGCTAACAGCTCAGTGGTTTTCAATGGCAGCAGAATGTGCAGAGGAGGAAAAACTTTATTGACATTTGACAAATCTTAGTAATTTTTCTAACTGTACAAGTTACATTAATGTTACAAATTTTTTTGACAAACAGTGCAAATGATTTTTTAATATAAAATAAAGTAAATAAATTGCTTTTTCAGATAAGCTATGGGTCAGCATTAACCCATCTAAGTGATAAAATCAGTTATCCTTCTTTTCTGCGCACTGTTATAAATGATAAGATACAGCCTTTTTATTTCAATATGCTGATGATCTATTTTAACTGGACCTGGATAGGAATTCTGGCTGCTGATAATGATTTTGGCCTCTATGACAGTGAGCTCTTGAGAAAAGACATTGAGGCAGCTGGGATTTGTGTGGCCTTTTTTATGCGGATATCTGCCCAACACACCAGAGATCAGTCACTCTCCATTCTCCAAGCCATCAAAAGATCATCAGCCACAGTTGTGTTACTTTATTGCTCTTTGCCGGAACTGATCCCTTTTATGAAAGTAACAACTGAAGAAAATATAACTGGAAAGGTCTGGTTTGCCAGTGGCAGTGCTATCACGTCTCCTATATTTTACTATAAAGAGTACTGGAGAACACTATATGGTACTATTGGGCAAAAACTACCTTTAACAATAATCCCTGGATTTGGAGAATTTCTTTATAGCATTCACCCATCTTTGTATCCAAATGATATTTTCATGAAATCATTTTGGGAAGCAAGTTTTGGTTGTTTGTGGCACAATGAAACACCAGTCAATGGAACCACCTATTGCACAGGGCAGGAAAATCTTAAAACTTTAGAACACCAAGGATATAATGAAGCAGCCTCAGTGTTTGCCATCCTTGTCTATAATGCAGTTTATACACTGGCCCATGGTATCCACAATATGATTTCCTGCAGACCTCAATCCCCATGTCTAACCATAAACAGACTGGACCCATGGAAGGTAAGAAAAAAATATAAATATCCCTGTTTCTGTAGCAGGAATGTATATTTTAGTTTCAGCACCCTCGTTCAAACACATCTGTACAGTCAGTAGGGATGAAGTAAAATGATATTTCTATAAAACATGTGCCAGGTGAAAAAAGGAGATTTGGGACTTATCTTATATTTGAATTTTGATCTGGGGCTGGGAGAGTTGGAAAGCTTTGGGTGGTGCAGATCCTGTATGGGAGTGTTAAACAATTCCTTATATGTAAGAAAGTGCCAGGTGATCACCCAGAATGCCCCATAACTAGTGATACACAATAAATATCAAAAATAAAGAAAATACTCCAAGGTACTACAGATCTGAGCCCTCCATAACTCTTGCACTGGTTATTGCCTGTATTTGTATGTTTAAATTATACACCTATTTATTGTACAGCGATTCTAAATATGTCGGTGCTATGTACAGTAAATATGTATATATAATTATCACTACTTAACAGCCTCACCTCTATAGATACAATAGTTTTTTAACTAAAGATCCACAATGTAAGTACATGGGAAAAACAAGGTGGATCTTCACTTGGTCTGTAGAATCATTCACTAATGCACACTGTATACTAATAGCTTAATCCGTTTTGTAACTGTTTGTCTTGCTTTATGCTTTGTTATAACCACTTACTACTTTATTAGAAAATATGCATATTGAATCACCAACTTTGTATTTGGGCAATTATAGAACATAATTGTACAGTAATGGGTTCCTAGAAAATAGATCCAATACCTGTATTTGTTTTGTTTTTTTTACATTTATTGCCTGGTTGTTTTTAGATTTTGCAGTATGTAAAGCAAGTGAGGATAAGAAACACAGCTGGCCAAGAGTTGTTCTTTGATGAGAACGGGGACGTGAATTCTTACCATGAGTATGTGAATTGGCAAGCCCTTCCCAATGGTGAAACCCAACATGTCAATTTTGCAACATTAAAAGAATTTCCAGAGAGTCATATTGTTCTGAGTAACAACACTATATTCTGGAGTGGAGGTTACACAGAGGTGAGTGCAAATAATAGTGTATAATACTTTGTGGGACAATAAACTGGATCTGGATTATGCATCAGTCATAAGACTTCCCTAATCTGAGTCCTACCAGTGCTGCAGATGTCACAGACAGGACCATCCAATACTAGCCACACCATTTCCGGGTCCAGAAGGCACCAGCTGCTTATCTGGGTATGGGCTCATGAAGGCATATGGATTGAGTAGATCAGTAAAAGGACAAATTGAAAAACACATGCTGCAAGGGTGTCACACATAATAACAACCAAGTTTTCCCCTTACTATGCATTACGGCTTCTTCTGAACCTCCGTCTTCACCTCAAGCAGCTGTAGCTTTGTACTTTCTGGTCTTTCTGTTATAACATTTTGGGTCAGAATATTTCTGTTGCTTTTCAAATATCAACCTGTGCATTTAGGAAAAACTGTAGCATTGACACTGATCAGGTATGGAATTACTTTATTTTTTTGACTGAAGAATAGGCCAACATTATACCATAATGATATACTTTGCAGAATAATTTTATATACCTGCACAATGCTTTGTTTGTATATTCCAGTTTGTTGAGTAAATCTGTCCCATTTTGCTTTACTAAAAAATTAGCGAAACCGAGAAAAATTAGCGAAATGCGCTTGTTGTGCAAACAAGTCTCATTCTAGAAATTTTTTTGATGTAGCTAACGGTTGAGTAAGAAGCAATTTACTAGTGCAGAGAACGCAATAGTGCGCTTTGCACTAGCAATGCACCCCCCCAGGATCTGCTCTGACATGGAGGAGGTAAGCATGGAGCGGGTAAGGGGGGGGGGATTGGGCCTGCTGCCTCAGGAGGCAGGTGTGAAGGATTTGATATACTATCTAATATACCCATGTTGTATTAACACATGGAGAGGCCCCTTATTTCTTTCTGCCTTATGTTTTTTTGGGTTATGGTTTGATTTTAATGGTTTGTTTTGCCTTTGTGTTAATAAAAATGTTCCTTTTTTTAATTAATTTTCATTGTCTATTGACTACACAGGTGTTTAGTCCTTATTAGGGTCAGTTTATAAACATAGTTTTTTAACTTTCAAACACCTTAATATAACAGTATTAAAATGTACATTGTACATTAGGCACCAGAATCCATATGCAGTGAGAGCTGCCCCCCAGGATACAGAAAGGCCCCACAGAAGGGACAGCCAGTCTGCTGCTTCGACTGTATCTTGTGCTCAGAAGATGAGTTTAGCAATCAAACCGGTAAGTACAATAAAATGCATTGCTCAAAGTTTTTCATCAGTTTATGAAACATTTTTACTGATATGTGATTTTTTGAGTGTTCAGGGTCCCTGACAGATCAGCAACAAATTACCACATCAGGCAAGTGCAGGGGTGTCACAGCATTGTGCTGTAGTTGGGGACACTGCTCCATCCCTCTCCATACCCACAAACCAGTGAGAGTACCCCATGCAAAGGGCATCTGACTGGAAATGATCCCTGCTGGAGCTAGACCTTGTAATGTTTCAGAGAAAGAGAGAATGTCTTCTTTATACCTTTAATGCATAATATTGTCAAAAAAAGGATGTATGTATATCAGCAGAGGTATAATTCTCTATAAACACCTATTAAATTGCACCATTAAGTAACAGTAATGGATTGTTCTCTTTTCAAATATGGGTGTTCAAATGCTCAGCCTTACTGCTCACAAAAACGATGCATCAATCCCCAATGGCTCACTGCCTGGCCCTTTGGTATATTACAAAGCAAGAGGAGAGCACCTTTACGCAGATTTACTGCTTTAGCATATATTTATTTAAACCACTGGAAAGGACATGTTTCGGGCTATATCATGCCCTTTCTCAAGTGTGAGAAAGGGCTATTAAGTAACAGTAATGGATTGTCCTCTTTATGGAATATTCTAGTGATACTGTTTTTATTGCTCACCTTCAGTTTTATTTTGCTTTAATAGATTCCACAAGCTGCATGAAATGCTCTGAAGACATGTGGGCAAATGACAAACACAATGGCTGCTGGATGAGGAGCTTGGAATTTCTGTCTTTCAGAGAAACCTTAGGGGGCACATTAACTACTATTTCTGTTATAGGATCTCTTCTTCCTCTCAGCATCCTGGCAATTTTTATAAAAAATGCAGAAACACCAGTTGTGAAAGCAAATGACCGGAATCTCAGTTACATTCTCCTCCTTTCCCTGTGTTTCTGCTATCTCTGTGCTTTAATGTTCATTGGCCGTCCCATTACTATAACCTGTATTCTCAGGCAATTTATATTTGGGATCAGTTTTGTGATGTGCATTTCATGTGTGTTGGGAAAGACAATGATGGTGGTGATTGCCTTCAACCTCACCCAGCCAAGGAGCAGCAGGAGAATGTGGTTGAATTCTCGAGTAACGAACACCCTGGTGCTTGTGTGCACAGCTATACAAGTGATTATATGTGCTGGGTGGCTTGCACACTCTCCCCCTTTTTAATACACTGACAATAAATCTAAGATGGGCACCATTATTGTGGAATGTAACAAGGGATCACCTGTAGCTTATTCATGCACAATGGGGTATATGGGATTTTTAGCTACTTTGTGTTTTGCCATAGCTTATTTGGCAAGAAAGTTGCCGGGCAGTTTCAATGAGGCCAAACTGATCACCTTTAGTATGCTGATATTTGGAGCTGTTTGGATCTCCTTCATCCCAGCCTACCTCAGCACCACAGGGAAGTACATGGTGGCAGTGGAGATATTTGCCATGTTATCTTCAAGCAGTGGATTAGTAACATGTATATTTTTACCCAAGGTTTACATTATTATTCTCCGACCAGAGATGAACACCAAGGACAGAAAAATAAAGCCTTCCACGACACTCAGCCTGAACAGCAATACACTTACATGGCTAACTATGTGCTGCAAAAAGGAAGCATACCTAACCATAGAGAGCAAGCAGAAATGAGTGGTACACAACATAGTTACATAGTTAGATTGGCTTGAAAAAAAGTCCATCAAGTTCAACCCTTCCAAATATAACTAAATTGTTGCGACTTTTTTGCAGCCGTTACGACTTGCGCGAATTGTCGCGACTTTTTGTAGCCGTTACGATTTGCTCGTATATTGTTGCGACTTTTTCGTATTGAACGCTCGTAAATGAAAAAGTCGTAACGGCTACGAAAAAGTCGCAACAATTTATAAAAAAATCGCAAAATATCGATCATTACGAAAAAATGCATTCGGGCGCTTTTCGGACGTTCGTGGATTAGTAAATGGGCCCCTAACTGTAGATATTAATATCACAATAGCCTTCGATACTATGCTTGTTCAAGAACTCATCCAAGCCCCTCTTAAAGGCATTAACAGAATCTGCCATTACTACATCTCTAGGAAGGGCATTCCACAACCTCACTGCCCTCACCGTGGGAAACCCCCTACGCTGCTTCAAATGGAAGCTCCGTTCCTCTAATCTAAAGGGGTGGCCTCTGGTGCGTTGATTGTTTTTATGGGAAAAATAAAACATGCCCCATCTGCCTATAATCCCCTCTAATGTACTTGTACAGAGTAATCATGTCCCCTCGCAAGCGCCTCTTTTCCAGAGAAAACAACCCCAACCCTGACAGTCTAACCTCATAGTTTAACCCTTCCATCCCCTTTACCAGTTTAGTTGCACATCTCTGCACTCTCTCCAGCTCATTAATATCCTTCTTAAGGACTGGAGCCCAAAACTGCACTGCATACTCAAGGTGAGGCCTTACCAGGGACCTATAAAGAGGAAAAATTATGTTTTCATCCCTCAAGTCAATGCCCTTTTTTATACAAGACAGCACTTTATTTGCTTTAGTAGCCACAGAATGACACTGCCTGGAATTAGACAACTTGTTATCTAACAAGTTAAGGATCCCCCCAACACACTACAATTTAGTGTATAACTCACGTTTATATTATTTCTACCAAAGTGTATAACTATGCACAGTTTGCTGCCCAGTTTTCCAATTTTGTTAAATCGCTCTGCAAAGCGGCAGCATCCTGCATGGAACTTATAGTTTTGCACAATTTAGTGTCAACAGCAAAAATTCACAACAAGGTTTTTTTTTTTTTATATTACTTTGGAGTGTACCAAACCTTTTCATTATTAAGCACCAGGCTTAAGATATTTTGAAAGCCTAGGGTGTGCTGGCAAGTTTTTATCTAGTTCCTAAGCATACCTGTTTGGCCAGAGAGAATGCACATTTGTCTGGAAATTAGTATAAAGCTATGTCCATTTTCCAGGATCAGCTTTCGCTATGTATTGACTATTATTGTGAGATCACTAAATGGCGCTGTTACATGTAAAACTGTTATGTATCATCCTGTTCTGCTGTAAATAGTTTTCTCTAATATCTGGCTGTCTATCCTTTCCATGTCCACCACGTTCTGTTCTAATTTAAGATTGTTCCACTAATAGCTGCTGTGAGCCTCGTCTCCCCTGATACAGAGTCCAGTGTATAATAGTCTTCATATTCCATTTTAACACACAACGTGGCAGTGCCTCTGTTCATGTTAGTAGAAGGCTGACCATATGAATCATCTTCAGCTATGTAACAAAATATATAATGCCAGCAATGATTTGTCCCATTGACCAATATACTATCATTTATGTGTTCCCATGTAGAGTATGAACATGCTAATAAAAATAACTGTGTTGCACTGTGTTTGTTTTATCTTCTCTTTATTGATAGAAGCCATAGCAATGAATGACCAAGGCAGCCAAATTAAGAAGCAGAACATTTGATAATTATTCAAAGGGGTATTTGTATTTGTGACTGAATCCTAGAGATGCTGTAAGACGTATTGCAAAACTATACAGGGTACCACCGATCTGCTATATATTTTAATCTATGTTAGTGATGAGCAAAACTGTCCTGTTTCACTTTGCCGAAAAGATCAGAGAAACGGGGAAAAATTAGCGAAACTACGAAAATGGCACACGTAACAAAAAATTGTTGCGTGCGTAAAAAAAAATTGTCGCATGCATCATTTTTTTGATTGTCGCATGCATCATATTTTTTGCCGCCCACCGAATTTTGCCGTGTGGCAATTCACTCAGTGGCAGATCCATTAAAGGACAGCAACCCCTGGGTGACTTTACACAGCTAAACAGCTAAAAAAGCTAATCCATGTCTGGTGAAAAATTTTGCTTATCTCTAGTAATAATTTTTTTTTTCTCTTTGAGTCCTCGAGTCTAAACTACTACACAAGCAAAAAACACACTTCCTACTTCCTGGCAAGAGCTCTCTCACAGCCACTCCCCTTTTTCCCACATGGGGATTCATTAATTCCAGCACCTGCTCTGTACCCCTGCCCGTCACTCCCAGCTGTTGGCCATGGAGCATTCTGGGAAAGATATTCCATCCCTGGGGTTGTTCCAGTCACTGTGCCATACCTAAAACATAATATTATCCTGCCTTTCCATCCTGCAGGCCTGTATTTATGTGGACCCTGAGGGCAAAGATAAATATATGGCATTTAATTGACCTGGACCTTGTGCAGTTGTCAGTATTTTATATTAGGATAATCAATGCAATATAAAAACAGAACTATTTCCCTCTATCACAATCAGACATTATCTTACTCTCCTATACAACATGCAGATGGTGGCGCTTCTTGGGTAATTTAATACTGATCTTTTACATTTCCAAACTATCGGAATGATTTTTCCTGATATCCTTTCTCTCTCTCTCTCAGACTTGATGGTAACTGAGATGCATAAATCCTTGTTGCTGACAAAACAGGTCTACTGGGATTTTGAAAGTTTAATGGGCTTATTTATCAATTTTTGAGATTGTGAATTTGAGTTTATTTTTCTAAACTGATTAAACTTGCATATCAATTGCTTGCTTATTTATTAATAATAAAAACTCCAAAACTCAAATACTTTGAGTTTAAAAATATGGCTTGACTTTGCCTAAGGCAACCCACATTGACTTCTATAAAAACTGGCAAATTTTTACATTCGCGTTTGTGGTGTTTTTGCACTTAATAAATATCAGACATTAGAGTGTTTCAAACATAATTCAAATTCCAAGTTTTTTTAGCGGAAAAAAACTTGAATCATGAAAAAAAATCAAACTTAAATGTTGATAAATCTCCCCCTAAATGTTTTCAGTAGGTTTAAGGAATGGTACTCTAAATTACACAAAGATCCCTTACCCGGAGAAACCAAAGTAAATCTATAATTATATAACCATACCATATTATACTCAATAGAAATGTACATTGTTGCTCTAATACAATATTTAAATAGAACAATATTTTTATTTTGTGCTTACTATATGTAAATATACATATGGCATCCCTGCCCCTGAGAGCTTACCATCTATGTTGTGATGTTAAATGGGATTACTCCATATGCAAAGGATCCATCAGTACCGACACTCCGTGCCTGTATTCATGTAATTATTGCATTTGCTGTGCTATTGTACAATGATGGATTAATTATCACTGTAATGAATTTCAATGATTCTTTGTATTACAGTAGATTGCACTGTATTCACTGGCTGCTGATACTGAGCTGGGCTATTTACATGAGCAATGGGGATTCAGGCTGCAAGTTACCCTCAGAAAATCTGCAATTTTATGAAAAAGATGGAGACATTATTTTTGGAGCTCTCATCCCTGTGCATCTTGAACCAAGCAACATTAAAGTCAATTTCACTACAAAGCCCTCAATGGGGAAATGTAACAAGTAAGGCTGTTTTCTGATACTGATACTCTCATATGGTAAATGCATTAGCAACGGGGAGATGACACTGTATAATATTTATTTTGGTTTTGGAATTTCAGAATTTTGGTAGTTGCAAAACGGATCAAACTGCTGAGAATTTTCCCCTAATTTGATAGAGGTATGGGATCCCTTATCCAGAAACCCATTTTCCAGAAAGCTCCTGGAAGCTACAGGAAGGCCATCTCCCAGAGCGGCCATTTTCCCTTTTCTCTGTAATAATAAAACAGTAGCTTGTACTTAATGGTAACTAAGATACACAAATCCATATTGGTGACAAAACAATTAGGATTATTTGAAGTTTGAATTGATGTTTAGCAGATTTAAAGCAGGGAGATCCAAATTATGGAAAAATCTTTTCAGAAAACCCCAGGTCCCAAGCATTATGGATAATAGATCCTATACCTGTATACCAAATCTGCCGTTAGATGTTTCACAGTCCATGTTGCACCTGATTTTGTGTTCTTTTTAGGCTGTCTGTATTCTGTTATCTACATGTACTCGCCATGGTCTTTGCTATTAATGAGATCAATGAGAACCCAGAACTTCTGCCAAACATCACACTGGGCTTCCGTATATACGACTCCTGCTTTAGTGAGATGCAGGCTGTTGATGGAGCGCTACAGCTTCTGTCTGGGACTGAAAAGGCAATTCCAAACTATATTTGCCAGACAGAATCCAAGATGGTGGGATTAATAGGAGATCTTCAGTCTTCCAATTCAGTTGCAGTCGCAAGAATTTTGGGACTGTATCATTTTCCTCAGGTATGTCAAATCATAAAAAAGGGTTCATCAAATATAACAGTAATATTGATCAATGCAGAAAAATGTTCTATTCCAAGCACTTTCAATACAAACGCAATGGTAGTCTGGAAGGGAAAACCATTATGGCTTTAAAAGTGTGGGGACCCTGTGTGTAGTCATACTAAATATACTGCTGTAGTGCACTGATACCAAATAGTCACAATTAAATGCTGGATTCAAAAATGTATTTATGTTTTACCACAGTTTATGCTGTATCATTAACCCTTCATTAGCCTCAAAGCGTCACAGAAACATGGGATTAAATTAAAATATTATTTTAATGTATTGTTTTATTAATGTATCTATTTGTTTATCCGTTACTTATTGGGCATTCCGTGCATTTATATATTAAACACAGAACACAATTGATATGTTGTGAGTATATATATAGATATATATAGGTATGGGAGAATTTATCCAGAAAGCTATGAATTACAGGAAGGCCATTATCTGTTAAGTTTATTTTAAGATAATAATCCAAATTAAGTAGAAAAAAGGTAAAAATTGGGGATATTTTTTGCATGCTATTGGAAATGTATCATATTACAAATCTATGGGAAATAACTGCACTTCAGTAAAACTTAAAGGGGTTTTTCATCTGGTTTCTAGGGTCCAAATTAACCCAGCAAGCAGGAAGAGGTTTGAAAGAGAGACAGGAATATGTATACAGGAGGGCCTAAATACAACGATAAGTAGTAAAACTAACAATAGCAATTAAATTGTAGCCTCACAGAGCAATAGCTTTTTGCCGGGGTCAGTGACCCCCATGTAAAATTTGGAAAGAGTAAAAAGAGTAAAAAAGACAGAGTGAAAGAGTGAAGAGAAAGGTAAATAATTAAAAAAACTACAGTATAACAAATAAAAAATGAAGACCATTTGAAAAGTTGCTAAGAATAGGTAACTCTGTAACATACTAATCACTAATCTGAAGGTGAAGCGCTCATTTAATTAAAACTACTAGGGTACAATGATAAAATCAGAAGCATTTGCTAACAATTTGAATGGTTTTTAATGGTAATAGAATGTGTAGAGAAGGAAAAACTCTATTGACCTTTGACAAATCTGTCCCCAAGTAATTTTTTCTAACTGTACATTATTATATTAATAGCATGCATTTTTTGACAAACAATGTAAATTCTTTAATATCATTAAAGTAAACAAATTGCTTTTTCAGATAAGCTATGGGTCAGCATTGGCCTATCTAAGTGATAAAATCAGTTATCCTTCTTTTCTGCGCACTGTTATAAATGATAAGATACATGCTTTTTATTTCAATATGCTGATGATCCATTTTAACTGGACCTGGATAGGAATTCTGGCTGCTGATAATGATTTTGACCTCTATGACAGTGAGTTCTTGCGCAGAGACATTGAGGCAGCTGGGATTTGTGTGGCCTTTTTCATGCGGATATCTGCCCAACACACCAGAGATCAGACACTCTCCATTCTCCAAGTCATCAAAAGATCATCAGCCACAGTTGTGGTACTTTATTGCTCTTTGCCGGAACTGATCCCCTTTATGAAAGTAGCAACTGAAGAAAATATAACTGGAAAGGTCTGGTTTGCCAGTGGCAGTGCTATCACTTCTCCTATATTTTCCTATAAAGAGTACTGGAGAACACTAAATGGTACTATTGGGCAAAAACTACCTTTAACAATAATCCCTGGATTTGGAGAATTTCTTTATAGCATTCACCCATCTTTGTATCCAAATGATATTTTCATGAAATCATTTTGGGAAGCAAGTTTTGGTTGTTTGTGGCACAATGAAACACCAGTCAATGGAACCACCTATTGCACAGGGCAGGAAAATCTTAAAACTCTAGAACACCAAGGATATAATGAAGCAGCCTCTGTGTTTGCCATCCTTGTCTATAATGCAGTTTATACACTGGCCCACGGGATCCACAATATGATTTCCTGCAGACCTCAATCCCCATGTCTAACCATAAGCAGACTGGACCCATGGAAGGTAAGAAAAAATATAAATATGATGTAGCAGGAATGTATATATTCTAGTTTCAGCACCCTCATTGGAACACATCTGTACAGTCAGTAAGGATGTGGTAAAATTATATTTCTATAAAGCATGTGCCTCCAGGTGAAAAAAGGAGATTTTGGGATTTACATTTAAATTTTGAGCTGGGGATGGGAGAGTGGGAAAGTTTTGGGTGCTGCAGATCCTCTATGGGAGTGCTAAGCAATTCCTCATATAAAAGAAAGTGTCAGGTGACCACCCAGAATGCCCCATAACTAGTGATAAACAATACATTTAGGTTAATAAACAAGTTCAATTTGTTTCAGTTGCATCAAAGTCCAGTGGTCCTGGTTATTCATTTAATGTGACGGGTGGCACAATTGCTGGGAGTTATTTCATAGTAGTTGGAGTCAGAGGCCTACTCATGATAGCAGCACACAGCCCTCCACACACACTCTCAATCTGCCATAAACTAACACCTAAGGGTGCGCTACATAAATATGCTTGTGCTATATAAGTATGCATGTATAATAATAATCAGTACTTAACAGCCTCACCTCTATAGATGCAACAGTGTTTCTAATTGTTTTTTAGCTAAAGACCCACCATGCATGTACATGGGAAAAACAAGGTGGATCTTCACTTGGTCTGTAGAATCATTCACTAATGCACACTGTATACTAATAGCTTAATCAGTTTTGTAACTGTTTGTCTTGCTTGATGCTTTGTTAATAGCCGCTTACTAATTTATTAGAAAATATTCATATTGAATCACCAACTTTGTATTTGGGCAATTATAGCACATAATTGTACAGTAATGGGTTCCTAGTAACATTCCTTTTACATTTATTGCCTGGTTGTTTTTAGATTTTGCAGTATGTAAAGCAAGTGAGGGTAAGAAACACAGCTGGCCAAGAGTTGTTCTTTGATGAGAACGGGGACGTGAATTCTTACCATGAGTATGTGAATTGGCAAGCCCTTCCCAATGGTGAAACCCAATATGTCAATTTTGCAACATTAAAAGAATTTCCAGAGAGTCATATTGTTCTCAGTAACAACACAATATTCTGGAGTGGAGGTTACACAGAGGTGAGTGCAAATAATAGTGTATAATCCTTTGTGGGACAATAAACTGGATCTGGATTATACATCAGTCATAAGACTCCCCCATATTGGGTCCTACCAGTGCTGCAGATATTCACAGACAGGACCATCCAATACTAGCCACACCATTTCCGGGTCCAGAAGGCACCAGCTGCTTATCTCGGTATGGGCTCATGAAGGCATATGGATTGAGTAGATCAGTAAAAGGACAAATTGCATGTGCAGCAAGGGTGTCACACATAATAACAACCAAGTATTCCCCTTACTATTTCAAATATAAATAAGTGCAAATTTCAGTGTATGCTCCTCACTTCAGATACCTCGTGTCCCTACAGTTCAATGGACTAATTTATTGAACTGTATTCCCCTTACTCTGCACTACGGCTTCTTCTGAACCTCGGCCTTTACCTTAAGCAGCTGTAACTTTCTGGTCTTGCTGTTATAACTTTTTGGGTTAGAGCATATCTATTGCTTTTCAAATATCAACCTGTGCATTTAGAAAAAACTGTAGCATTGACACTGATCAGGGCTTTGGGGTATGGAATTACTTTATTTTGTTGACTAAAAAATAGGCCAACATTATACCATAATGATATACTGTGCAGCATAATTTTTATATCCCTAAACCCAGTACTTTATTGTATATTACAATACCCTCCTTGTACCTTGTTTTGCCCTTCTTTGGACAAAACTGTCTATCATGACTGTATTCGCAATTAAGTTTAGAAAACACAAAGATTTTAGACTTATAATATTTATCATATTGTAGGGGATTGGTAAAATGGTTGCCCCTTTTACCTGGCAGTTCCCATAACTTAGACTCCTACGGAGGTCATTATCCTAGAAGGGAAGTAAGTTCCTATTTCCTAGATCAAAGCATGACCACTGTAGCTCACTAGTTTGGCCACTACATGGCTAAAATATATAAGGTAAGAGCAGCTATGTGCTCTAGGTCCATTTTGTGTAGATGCCCACCTGAGCAGGCAAGTGGAACTACAGTTAAACCTAGGCCTATGTTTAGGTCTTGTAGGGAACTGGTAAATTATGCCTTTTTCCACTCTGTAGTCCCCTAGTTATCTGGGCAGCTATAAAGGGTCCTTAATGTAATCGGAATAAGTCCCTGTTCCTTGGTCATAGCATGACCTTTTGCAGTAACACAGTTTTGCCCATTTCTTGAGAGATACAACCCATAACTGCCTGGCCTCCACATTAAGCGAGGGTTCACACCTGAGGGATTGGGTCCCAGTCCGTGTGATATATGGTGTGTTGTGTGGTAAACAGAAGGGCAATACCATAAGCTTACAGTCTCAATAGTTCAGCATATCATCTGTAATAGGTCACACTAGGTGAGATAGACAGGGCTAACTAGCTGAGCAGCTCTTGGCTTCAACAAGGATTGTCAGTGAGATTAGATAACCTGGGTTAGTAGGGATTTAGGGAACAAGTGTACAGACTCAGGGCTAGATAGAAATTGCCTGGGTTCAACTTAGTTGGACAAATATGGGGTTAACCAGTTGTTCTTATGTTGCTACATATTGTGCTAATTGGCCCTGCAGAGTCTATACCTTATCTGTGCTATGAGTGAATCCTGCATTATTGCTTGCTATTACTCCTATGTGGATTGAGTTAAATAAATCAGTTCCTGGTTAAGTCACAACTCTCTTTGTGAGCATTACGATTACAGAACACCCTGGTCACCACAAAAGGTGAGGGAATCAGTCTTATGCCAGAAAATTTTTTGGTGTAGCTTACGGTTGTGTAAGTACCAAATTACTAGTACTGCACTAGCAATGTGCCCCCCAGGACCCGCTCTGACGTGGAGGAGCTAAGCACAGAGTGGGTAAGGGGGGAGGCATTGGGCCTGCTGCCTCAGGAGGCAGGTGTGAAAGATTTGATATACATTCTAATATACTCATGTTGTATTAACACATGGAGGGGCCCCTTCTTTCTTTGTGCCTTATGGTTTTTATGAGTTAGGGTTTGATTTTAATGGTTGATTGCTTTGCCTTTGTGTTAATAAAAATGTTCCTTTTTAATTATTTTGATTTGGATATTCTCTATTGGCTACACAGGGTTTTAGTCCTAATTAGGGTCAGTTTGTAAAAATATATATAACAGTATTATAATGTACATTGTACATTAGGCACCAGAATCCATATGCAGTGAGAGCTGCCCCCCAGGATACAGAAAGGCCCCACAGAAGGGACAGCCTGCCTGCTGCTTCGACTGTATCTTGTGCTCAGAAGATGAGTTCAGCAATCAAACCGGTAAGTACAATAAAATACCTCACTCACGGTTTTTCATCAGTTTATGAAAAATGATGTGTCAACAAAACAAACATTTTTACCGAGATGTAATTGTTAAAGAGTTTAGGGTCCCTGACAGATAATAAATTACCACATCAGACAGGTGCAGGGGTGTCACAGCATAGTGCTGAAGTTGGGGACACTGCTCCATCCCTCTCCATACCCACAATGCAGTGAGAGTACCCCATGCAAAAGGCATCTGACTGGAAATGATTCCTGCTGGAGCGAGCAGAGAAAAGGAGACCTATTAAGGTTAATTAATCATTTCTTGTGAAAAAATTATAATTTTAATTTTTTTTAAAATGGTTTCCTCTGATTCCTCTTTATCATAAAGGAGCAAAAGGCTTCTTTCACATATTTATGTTTTGCAGGACATAACCCTAAGGTTATACAGAAGGTAGATAATTTTCACTACCTTGTTATGATTCAGAGAGAATGTCTTCTTTGTACCTTTAATGCATAATATTGTCAAAAAAAGCATGCATGTATATCAGCAGAGGTATTATTTTTCTTAGATACCTATTAAATTGCAACATTGTTCTCTTTATGGAATACTGTAGTGGTATTGTTTTTATTGCTCATATTCAGTTTTATTTTGCTTTAATAGATTCCACAAGCTGTATGAAATGCCCTGAAGACATGTGGGCAAATGACAAACACAATGGCTGCTGGATGAAGAGCTTGGAATTTCTGTCATTCAGAGAAACCTTAGGGGGCACATTAACTACTATTTCTGTTCTAGGATCTCTCTTTCCTCTCAGCATCCTGGCAGTTTTTATAAAAAATGCAGAAACACCAGTTGTGAAAGCAAATAACCGGAATCTCAGTTACATTCTCCTCCTTTCCCTGTGTTTCTGCTATCTCTGTGCTTTAATGTTCATTGGCCGTCCCATTACTATAAACTGTATTCTCAGGCAATTTATATTTGGGATCAGTTTTGTGATGTGCATTTCATGTGTGTTGGGAAAGACAATGATGGTGGTGATCGCCTTCAACCTCACCCAGCCAAGGAGCAGCAGGAGAATGTGGTTGAATTCTCGAGTAACGAACACCCTGGTGCTTGTGTGCACAGCTATACAAGTGATTATATGTGCTGGGTGGCTTGCACACTCTCCCCCTTTTCAATACACTGACAATAAATCTAAGATGGGCACCATTATTGTGGAATGTAACAAGGGATCACCAATTGCTTATTCATGCACAATGGGATATATGGGGGTTTTAGCTTCTTTGTGTTTTGCCATAGCTTATTTGTCAAGAAAGTTGCCGGGCAGTTTCAATGAGGCCAAACTGATCACCTTTAGTATGCTGATATTTGGAGCTGTTTGGATCTCCTTCATCCCAGCCTACCTCAGCACCACAGGGAAGTACATGGTGGCAGTGGAGATATTTGCCATGTTATCTTCAAGCAGTGGATTAGTAACATGTATATTTTTACCCAAGGTTTATGTTATTATTCTAAAACCAGAGATGAATAAAAAGGACAGAAAAATGACTAGGAACAGTTACATACACACTGAAATAACCCATTAAGGCCTATGAGACACGAATGTGTGATGATCATCTTCTTCATTAAGACCATAGGGGAATGGATCAATCAGTTCTGTGTTACAGCTTATCAGATATTTGCAACAGTTATTGGGTTAATAATTAGGCCAAACTTATGTCCCAGTATTCTCCAGCAATTTGGTCTATGTGCCTTATAATTTTCAAGTCATTTTGTCAAGATCTAAAAAAAAAATCTGTCTTGTACAAGTAAACAATGAGATATAAAAAATAAAGACCAAAGAGACATCCTTCTTACCAGTCTTTTTATGTTTTGCATCTAATAAGAAACAGTGAAGTAGAACAATTTGTATTACTAGCTTTATGTAGCATCATGAACTCTAAGGGGCATATTTATCAAAATGTGAGATTTATGACAAAATTACTTAACTAATTTCTATTCATTCCTATGGGACTTTTGGAAGCGCAATGATGCTGACAACAATATGAAAATGTTGTGGTATTTGTGTGACTGTGAATATTCTGATAAATGACTGACATTCATGGAAATGAGTTTAGTCATGGTTTCAAAAAACTCTAAAACCACAAAAATCAGAATGTTAATAAAACACAGCTAACTGGAGCTCTGTATTCCTCAGTGTCTGCAGTAGAACGAAGAGTGGGAATGTTTCACTGTAGAAATGGTGACTTCATCTTTATAGCAAAAACGTGCATTGAGGTTGCGACCACAAAATACATATAGACAACAAGAGTTCCTCTGCACTCACCCATTATCAATATATATAGGACATTAACATAATCTGTGCATTAAGCTACCAAGAAATGCCCTCCCCTTTAAGCAAAGCATGGATTGTTTGTCCATATATTTATGTCAATATACTTTAAGATGGTCAACTACATCAAATTCATCCCCAAGCAGTGGCAAGATCCATGTTGTAACTACCACCCTTCCGCCGCAAGAAAGTTTTTAAATTTGGCTCCCATACGGAGCAGTGGGGACCTCTCCCCACTGCTCCGTATGGGAGTTTAAAGAAGCGTTTGCGCATGCGCATGGGGTCGCGTTCTCTCATGCACACTGGGGGCCGCGTTCGCACATGCGCAGAGGGGGATAGCCACAGGGGCGGCCTCGGGGTGCCTCACAGAGAAATCCAGCCCTGCAGGTGATCCCAGTGGAACCAAAAAAAGGGCAACCATATGGGGTTTTTAACCTTGAAAGCAAGGAAGTTGCAGGTCAAACTCAGTCCCTTTGTTAAATGTATATTGAAGCAGTGCTTGTCCCATGCTTGTGTTTCTGGTACAAAGCAGTCCCTTGCTCTTTTTTCACATCAGGACAGAGACATGCCCCCTGGCTGTGTAGTTTAACAGAAGCTGTGAGCAGTGCTGATGTCAGAGTATAAGAAGAAAAAGCAAAATAGGAAGGCTTCTAATTAAAAAAGGTAAATAATTTTTAATGAGTTTATACTGCAGATTTATTTCATTTGGTCGAAATAACATGCACAAAGATTATGATTTTTACCTTTACATTACCTTTAACTTAGCAGAAGGCCAGTGGGCCAGTTGCATTAGTATAAACTCTTTGACAGCTGGTAAAATAAAACTCAGCCTGGAATAGAAAAGGAAATGCAATTTCTGCACTCCATGTATATCCTGTTCATGTTTGGTTTTTCCCTCCACCTGTGTCCCTTCTCTAATCCTTGTTTGGTTTTCTCTTCCTCCATTATACTGTACCCTTTGCACCCTGCCTGACACACCCTGAGCACTTCTACATCCGCTTTCTCAAGTTCAGAGTTGTCTGGTGTAGTTCAATGATGTGTTCTTTTCACACCTTTTTGCACTGAGGTCTACACGCGCTGAAGTTTTCTGCACATCCCGTCACTAGTGCTCCGTATGTGAGCAAATTTTACGTGCAGATGTGCGGCATGTTGCCCCTAAATTTAAGCAGCTTTTTTTGTTTGAAATGCTTTTTCTTTATATAAACAATATGGTTTAACTGTCTCTGCCTAGCCCCATCCTTGCACCTACATATACACTAAATTATGTAAACCCAAGCAGAAAATAGAAAAAGTTAGGAGATTCCAGTCGAACACAGACTATGATCATAGCACTTATAGCAATAAGATAATAAGATAACTAATTCTGCACAATAAGCACTTCATGCAGGCTTGTCATTATCTGGACCCTAAGGATAAAGATAATGATACAACATTTAATTCTCAGTAATAGCTTGGATGTGGCACAATTATCGCAACTACATATTAGGGAATTTTTGAAGTTTATATAAGTTGCCACTTTCTTGTCACCACAGACTCTGCAGGACTCTCCCATGCAACATGCCTCTCTGGTAATACAATTAGCAGCATTTACTGGGCATTTTAATATCTGTCTAAAAGTGAGTGACTTAGACTATTGCCATAGACTTCCATAGACTATTGGCCATCAAAGAGCTTTAGTGATTCTTAACCTTTTTTGTAGAGGAACAATATATAATTGGGGAGTCGACTCTGTGGGCATCATAGGGACCCACTCTAAACATCATAGGGCCAATTTTTTAGATCCCAATCAATCCCTATCAATAGATTAAGAACCCCTTCTTTACTTGATAAGCTTCGGGGTTATTGATCCTGAATCCATGGGAAGATACGTAGACTTTAGTGGCATACATTTCTGACTGGCTGACTACTACATTTGCCATATGTCTGAAAAGATCATGGTGTTATCACTGTAAGACAGAAAAATACAAATTTTATCATGTTGTGTAAGCATGTCAGTCATTATTGGAATTTATTCCCAAAATTTAGATTTAATAATACTGATATGGGAAACCCCTTTGAATAATGGGACAGTCATCTCCCATAGACTTTATTTTAATAAAATAATTCTAATAAAACAGTCCATTTTAGCTAAGAAATAATGAATCATTATTGGACGCAAAACAAACCTATTTGGTTTATCTAGGGGCAGACTTGCTAAAACTCTAACATTTTTTATTTTAAAATTTGAATGAACTCGTTTCCATGAATGTCTTACATTTACTAAAAGTGTCACCAGGAAACTGCAAGCGTTCTGGATAACAGATCCTACATCTGTATTTACATGATATAATGATATTTGCAATGTTCTTGTATCTATTCTGGTGAATATAATATCAGTATACTATTGCTTGTAATGACTCCTCTTGTGATGACTGCTTTCCAGTAAATGCCACTGGCTGAACTTGCTGCTACTACTAAACTGGGCTGTGTACATTAATAAAAGTGACTCCGGCTGCAAGCTGCCATCAGAACATCTGCAGGTTTATGAAAAAGATGGAGACATAATATTTGGAGGCCTCATCCCTGTGCATCTAGAACCAAGCAACATCAAAGCAGATTTCACTACAAAGCCCTCTCGCGGGAGATGTAACACGTAAGGCTACTTTATGATGTTGAGGCTTTAATAGAACAAACAGCATTGGTTACAGTGTGATGTTTTAGATCCTGATATACAGAAAGCTGAATGATCCCCTTGCAGATCATTCATTACTATCGACATATGCTAAATTACAAGGAGAAGCAATAACCAAAGAAATGTAGCATTGAAATGTGGGAAATAACTATGGGATGGGTATCCTACAAACCAAAGTTTTTGTTTTTTTAATTAAGTTTTAGTTAATTAAGTAACTTTTTCATTAGCATTTATTATTGATTTTTAAAAGGTTTTTTAATTCTCTTAATTTAATCTCTTCTTGTTTCTAGCTTGATTTGTGTTTTATGGGGGGTTAAAGACCCAGGCAAGCAAAGAACAAGTTCTGAGGATTACATTTTATTGTTCTTATTTTCTGTTGCTTATGTTTCTTCTTAGGCCATTTCCAATTCATTGTCTTTTCTGACTTCCCCTGCAGTTGCCTGGTTGTAACAGTATTTATCACCCTAGCATCCAGATAACAATCAAAATTCCAAGCCTGAGAGTTGCAGAACAAATGTACATATATTAATGTACATATACAAAAAAGAAGGTTATTTGCAAGCTGCTGCCTACATCATACAAGGATTTTAAGGGGGCTTTTGAAAAAAAAAAAAAAAAAAGCAGCTGAGTAGGATCAGCAACCTACTGCCCCCCCCCCCCCCGCTACCCAATCACTCACCTGTAGACTGGAGGGCCTGCCTCTTCTATAGTTACACCACTGATTGAGGGTAAATGTGAACAGGATGACTAGTGATGAGACGATCTGTTCTATTTTGAAAACATGTCATAGTCAATGGGCTTTTTTGGCAGCATTTTTTTTGCACAAACTGCATTTTTTCCACTGCAGTTTTTTCCCCACACAAAATATATTTAAATCAGTGGAGTGCATTGCATGTCATGCCCACACAGCCTGTTACTATCAGCAGCAGGAAGATTAAACAAAGGGAGCCAAAATGGGTCTGGAATTGTAAAAATTACAATGGTAATGGTAACAAAGTATTGTTTAATGATAGGTGTCTGACAGGCTCTGTGTGACAGGTTCGTAGCTATCCCAATTCTCTCCTGAAGTCCCCTTTGTCCTGTTATGCATGAAGGGGCAGAATTATCAAAATGTGATTTTAGAGCTCAATACATAAAAGATCATCCATGCTCTATTCATTGCTATGGGATTTCTAACTTTCACCCATGTGCAGCCAAGTTCCTTTACCAGTTCCAGTTAACAAAGGGTAAAAAAAACAAATGCCACCACCAGGTGGCGCATGGTCTATGGCATTTTCTATTGTGTTTTACTGGCAAGTCTTTTTACTTTAGCACCATCTAGAGGCAGGATTTAACACTCAAAAAATGGTGTCTGGGCATGGTGAGACAAAATGTGAAAACTTGCTGGCTGAATCTGTGTGATTCTAAAATCCCTTGATCCTTTGATAAATCTAAGACTCTATCACATTCTGTTTTTTAAAGTTTCGTTTTGCTGAGATGTTGAAATCACTTGGTTTGTATTTTGCAGTTGTTTATGGTTTATTATGAATCTGATTTAACTTGTAACATGGATAGTGGAAAAACAGATGCTGTGTAAATGTCTACTAACAGAGAAAACCTTAGTAAAAAACAGCTGAATCTGATCTTTTTTAGTCCCAGAAATATTATTAAGAAAAAAGAATGTGTAATCAAGACCTACACAAGGCAAAATGTATTAAAATAAATATTTTTCATAAAAGTACAATATGCTTTTTTTTTTCTTTTAAAAAGCAAATTTGACTGCCACTTCTGATTACTGAATTTGTACTTTTTAAGAATTAAGAATCAATGAAAAAGTTGACTTGATTTCTGATGCTGTATAATTCTGAATCAATGTCTGTTTTTTTAAGGGTATCTGTAATGTGTTATCTACACGTTCTTGCCATGGTGTTTGCTATCAACGAAATCAATGAAAATCCCGAATTTCTTCCAAACCTTACTGTGGGATTTCGCATATATGACTCCTGCTTCAATGAATTTCAGGCTGTAGAAGGAACTCTACAGATTCTGTCAGGAGCAGATAGGGCAATCCCTAATTACATATGTGAAAGTAAGGTGGTTGGTTTCATAGGAGATCTTCAGTCCCTTTCCTCTGTAGCGGTTGCAAGAATTTTGGGGCTGTATCGAATACCTCAGGTATTTGAACTTCTTCAGAAATATTTCTAGCAAGTATACTCTTTAGTTTCAATATCCATTCCAACCAATCAGCATGTAGCATTTAGCAAAACTAAATTTAACCTACCTAATAGGATGTTTTTCCAATATCTCCAAATGAGACACGCAATAAACTCTTAGGAGCCCATTCATGAAACCACAAAAAAATTATTTTCTCGGCTGTACGAAACTATCGTGGTTGCGATCCGAAAGTCACAAAATTTTCAGATCGAAATGATCGTAAACGGCGCAAAAACCTTTTCTGGCTTTGAAACTGCAATGTATGATTTTGGAAGCCTTCCATAGGACTCAATGGCACTCTGCAGCTCCAACCCGGCCCAAGGAAAGTCTCCCATAGGGCTCAATGGCACTCTGCAGCTCCAACCCGGCCCAAGGAAAGTCTCCCATAGGGCTCAATGGCACTCTGCAGCTCCAACCTGGCCCAAGGAAAGTCTCCCATAGGGCTCAATGGCACTCTGCAGCTCCAACCCGGCCCAAGGAAAGTCTCCCATAGGACTCAATGGCACTCTGCAGCTCCAACCTGGCCCAAGGAAAGTCTCCCATAGGGCTCAATGGCACTCTGCAGCTCCAACCTGGCCCAAGGAAAGTCTCCCATAGGGCTCAATGGCACTCTGCAGCTCCAACCTGGCCCAAGGAAAGTCTCCCATAGGGCTCAATGGCACTCTGCAGCTCCAACCCGGCCCAAGGAAAGTCTCCCATAGGGCTCAATGGCACTCTGCAGCTCCAACCTGGCCAAAAGATAGTCACGATACCAAATCTTGAATGAATTCCAAAATGGTCATACAAAAATACAACTTTTTCATGGAAATTAAAAAAAAACACAAAAAAGTTGTGGAATTTTAATGAAAATATCGTGGACATAATGAAAAGTTCTATATATTTGAAAAAATACGATTTTTTGTGAAAAAAAAATTGTGGTTTCATGAATGGCCCTAAGTTTCAAGGAACAACTATACAAACCCTCCCCTAGAATAGAAGAGCAAGCACATAACTATACATGTGCCAGGGCTCTTCGCACTCCTATGCCCTTCTGATACTGGCTAACAACACCCTATCAAGCAAACTCTATAACAAATGGCAAATAGATATCCTCCAACATAAATGAAGAACAATGGATGGAAACTATTAAATCAATTTGTGAACATAAAGTCGCCTCTAGGGACAGATTAATACAATACAAATTTCTACATAGGGCATACATCACACCAAAAATACTGACAAAGATGTCCCCATCCCAAGTAGATGAATTCCCCCGCTGCCACCAATCCCCAGCAGACTTTATCTACATGGTTTGGATGTGTAATAAAATACAAAGATTTTGGACAGTGGTGGCAGGTTACATATCTGATTTAACCAGCGCCCCTATAACGGTAACTCCTTCTGGAATGCTACTAAACCAATTCAACCATCTAACCCCAACAGTTGGTGAAAGAGCTTTCATCTCTTTCTTGTTTGCATATGCTTGAAAATCTATAACAATCAAATGAAAGCACATTCAGCCCCATCCATACAGCTTTGGGAAAACCAGGTTAATCAAGCAGTGCCCACATATACATTACTATACGCCAGGAGAGGCTGTCCAAAAAAATTTGTAAAAATCTGGTCCTCGTAGCTAGATAAACACAATATGGAAAGATAACACCAAGGCCCCAATTATAGTACATCCTAATACCTGAAATATAAATCACCCACCATCATTATCATTATAATATTCAATTTTTTCCATCCTTTCAACAGAACAGTAGAAGCAATGGACAGTTTATATTTGAGTTATCTTTATTGGTTAAAATAACATAATTAAAACACAGAAAGAGAAAACCACAGATGTGCAGGGTATGCAATACTGCAAAGAGAATCATTAATGGTTACTGATTCTGTTATAACTGGCTAATACCAGATGTCCTCTTTGGTGATGACTCTTTGGTTCAAAAAAACCCCCCAGATTAAGCACAAAATTTGGGAGAAAAAAATGCACAATTTACTAACACTCCATAACATACTAGTGGGTGGGTATAGTGTGGAAACTGGAGTTATGAGATTATTACTAATAGAATTCTTCAAAAACAAATTTGGTTATGTATTAAAAGTGATTAACTTTGCCCCAAGCAGTAACCCATAGCAACCAATCAGTAGTTAAAATATGCTTGTCACCTGTTTTTCACCCTATTCATGGACCACTATTTCCTTGATGCTCTGTTCCTACAGAAAAAAAATAATTATAGATGCTGCTTTAAGATGTGCCAATATTTCTTCTTTGTTGGACTAGGAAACTATCAGCATTGAAATCTAAAACTATAGGAATGCCCCACCCCCTTCACTATGTTGAGTTATGCTTAGGGTAAAGTAATTCTATCTTCTCCTTTCTAAGTGCTAATTTATAGGCTTCCCCCCTATTACATATGTCTTTACAATTCTGTAATAGCTCTGGCATGAATTGTAAAATCTTCCAACGTACAGCAGTAATTCCAGTAATAAACCACTTTTTCCCATACAAAATATAGCCGTTGCTTTCTACAGGCTTAAAATAGTTTTGTTTTTAATTAAACTGTATTATGATGTAGACAGTGATATTCTAAGACAGTTTATAACTGTGGGTTTTCATTTATTTAGCTTTCTGTTCAGCAGCTCGTCAGTGTAGCTGCTATTTGGTTACTAGGGTCTTATTTAGCCTAGCAACCTGGCAGTGATTTGAATGAGAGACTGGGATATGATTAGTAGAGGGACTGACTAGAAGCATAAGCAATACAAATGAAAAATAACAATAACATTGTAGCCTAACCAAGCAATAGTTTGGCTACTGGGGTCTCTGACTCCAATTTGAAATTTTAAAAGTGGTAGAAGAGAAAGACAAATAATTCAAAAGCTATAAGAAATAAATTATAAAGATCAATTGCAAAGCTGTTAGGAACCACCCCTTTAAGAGAGATGACATTTGGAATGGCATTCTAATATTACCAGTCTGCACCCATGGAACAAATACATATAGCATTGTCTGTTGCAGTAACCACCAGCGGCACAAGTCAGTAACAGCAATCTTGCCTTTTATGTGTTTGTAAATATGTTGTCATGTAAATAATTAACTGTGCCTAAAATATATTTACTTTCATTCCAGATAAGTTTTGGGTCAGCATTATTTGACCTAAGCAATAAAGTTAATTTTCCTTCTTTTCTGCGCACTATATTGAGCGATAATCTGCAGCCCATTTATTTCAGCATCCTGATGATCCATTTTAATTGGACCTGGATAGGCATTGTGGCTGCTGATAATGATTTTGGGCTCTATGACAGTGAGCTCCTGAGAAAAGACATTGAAGCATCAGGGATTTGTGTGGCCTTTTTTGTCCGGATATCTGCCCAACACACCAGAGATCAGTCTCTTTCTGTTCTCCATGTCATCAGAAAATCCTCAGCCACAGTTGTGTTACTGTACTGTTCTTTGCCAGAATTAATACCCTTTATGCAAGTAGCAACTGAAGAAACCCTAACAGGCAAGGTCTGGATAGCTAGTGGCAGCGTAATGTCTTCTCCCATATTTACCTACAAACAGTTTTGGAGAATATTAAATGGTACCATTGGGTTGAATCTCCCTGTCACATTAATACCTGGATTTGAAAAGTTCATGTATACTATTAACCCATCCTTGTACCCAAAGGATATTTATATGAAAGCATTTTGGGAAGCAAATTTTGGTTGTTTATGGAATGAACAAAATTACAGTATCACCGAAAATCCAGGCAATGGAATAATGCTTTATTGTACGGGGCAAGAAGATCTGAAATCCTTAGAAAGACAAGGGTATCATGAGGACATAACGCCATTTGCTGTTCTTGCTTATAATGCTGTTTATTCTCTTGCTCATGGCATCAACAACATGATTTCCTGCAGATCTGGATCACCATGTTTAAGTATAAGAACACTGGAACCCTGGAAGGTAAGTAAGAAGGATTGGGAAATGTATTCTTTATTTATTTATCATTTACCAGGAATGTGTTTGTCTACAACTTTCAGCTTTGGGCCATACCCTTGCTAGTAATCAATCGCTGTCTGCTTTTACTAGGTAGTAAGACACTAAATCCCAGTGTACACATATGTATGTACAGACCTTGGCGGGGGAAGGGGGGCTTTGGAAAGGTAGTTTTCAGGATACCTGCGTGCAAAAGTGATGTAGACAAGATACTGGCAATCAAATATGGACATTAATCTGCATTCTCCTTGCCTGACGTTGCATTATATACAGTTAGAGGCAATGGGTTCATTTTCAAAGCACTTTCTTTTGGTGCCAAGGACATTGGTGTACAGTACATTGTCATTACAAATGAAGGACCAGTTTTTGTTCACAGCAAATTTCAGCAATTGCATATTCACTTGTTAATAAATTATTGCAAGAGTAATGTGCCAAAATGTTGCTGGTGTGAAAACCATGTAGTTATGTCAGTGTATTTTTCGCATACAAGTGTTAGGGAAACAACTGATGCAAGCATATGGTGTAGATAATGACATGCCAAGTGTCTGCTGTATCTTTATAATAGTAGCTTGCCTGCCTTGACCTTGCAAATTATTTTTGGTGGGAAAAAAGCATTGATTCTTTTAATGAATTCCTTTATTTTTAAGGTTTCACAGTGGGCTAAATATATCTGACAAAGGTTTTTCAGGGGGAAGTTAAAACACCAAAATTTGTCTTACTGATGTCTTAGTTAGTAAATTGCTAATGTTGCAGTAAATTTTCCTTTTTGGCTCGCCAAATATGACATTTTGCATTTATATACTGTATGCCACATTGTGTGTAAAATCAAGCAATGAAAGGAATGGATTATCCAATGAAATAACAGTATGCATGCTTTATTGTAAGTGCCATGGGGTAAGAGGGAATCCACTGTACATAAATGCATAAAATGTGAACACTACTAATTTTTTTTAATCTGACAGCGCAGTGGGGCAAAGGATAGTACTACAGTTTAAGCCTTACTTGAACATTTTGTTCAGGGCCATTTAAAGGTCCAGCATTTGGTCAGAGCTGCCTTTAGCTCATTAAATGAGTACAGATATAGGAAAATATTGGTGTAGCAGTCATAAAATTCCAAGAATATCTAGGATATTACTCAGATTAGAACATGCTTGAATAGTCTCCAACTGGCCCAAAATCCAAATTAAACAAAATAATTTATTTTTGGTTCTCTTGTCTGTTTCCAGGTTTTGCACTACGTAAAACATGTAAAGGCCAAAACTACCGCGGGCCAGGAGCTGTCATTTGATGCAAATGGGGATCAGTTGTATGACACTGTCCTGTATGTGAACTGGCAAGCTCTTCCCAATGATGTAACAAGAGGTCTTCATTTCGCAATAGTGGGGGCATACCCTGAGCGATATATTTCTACATTTAACAACACATTCATTTGGAGTGGAGGTTACACAGAGGTGAGTGGAAATTATAGGACACATAAAAGCTTTTAAACAAAAACCAATGTTGAAAAACTGCTGGTTTTGAATTAGAAGCACACAGACATGCATGAAAACTGTGACTGACAAGACCAGGTACAACTCACACTTTTGAATTATACGGCAGAGCTTTCCTATTGGAAGACCATAGACCAGATGTTACTCTCCCAACCATCTGAAAGGCTGTACAACATTGAAAACTTCCAAGTTTCAAACCAGGGATTTGGTCTTTATTGGCAGCTGTTCCTCTGGGTTGAGCCACAGGAGGCAGCATAGTCTGGGTCTGGCTCATAATATCAATGGGGGTCATTAATAAAATTTATGCAGCACAAAATTATTCACACAATGAACATATTTGCCCTGCCCTTCTTTATATTTATAAAGCTGGATAATTTTTTTATACAGTGCGAATGGCCAATAGCTTTTCAAATATGGCATTTTTGCAAACTGTGAATATTTATGCGGAGACTCTGCGTCTGAGTTATGCCACAGCTTTGGTGGTAGAAAAATATATTTGCTAACCTGATTTTGCATTTATATTTTGCAAAGTGAAAATCGGCCCTATATTCCTGCATAATACAGAGGGCATCACTCTACAGAACCATGTCAATCAACCAGTTTTCAAAATAGTTTTTTTTAAATTAGTATAAAATAAAAGTATAACAGGGTAATTGAGATGGTTTTTCAGAGTGATATCCTTTCCTGTTCCTGCCCTTGTTCCCTCTGATCTGACTTCCTGGTTTTGACCAAGACCCATTATCTGAATTAAATCTTAATCAAAGCAGTTTTTGTAAGCATTTACTCAGCAAATTGGCTCCCGTCAGTTAAATCAGTAGGGAATCTTGACATTATTATTAACATTTATTTATAATGCACCAACATTTTCTGCAGCGCTGTACAATAAGTGGGTTACATACACTGGACATACAGAGTAACATATAAAGCAATCAATAACCGATACAAGAGGTGAATAACAGCAAGCCTAAGTGCACAGTACTAGTATGGATGCATAACTGAGCACACACTGGTACTTAAGTGCATAGATGCTTCTACTCAACTTGGTGCAACTAGCAGCCAGAGGCAATGCACCCCATTAGCCTGCTTTGATGAACTAACTTTGTGTGGGGATTCTGGTAAACCCTGGAACTAGCGATGAGCGTTTTTTTTCCGGCAGGCATGGATTTGCAGTGAATTTCCGCATTTTGCCATTGGCAAATTGTTTTGCGGAACTCCCATGAGAATTTGCCACGGAAAAATTCGGCACGCACAAAAAAAGTTGCAGTAGTGTCAAAAATGGGCGCGGTGCCATTGCATCAAAATTGTGAGCGGTTGCACCAAAAAAGACCCAGGCAACAAAAATAAGACACAGATGAAAAAAAAAGACCCAGGGTGAGACAAATGCGTTTTACGGATTTTTTCCCGTTTCACCAATTTTCTTGGCGTTTCACAAATTTTATGTCAAAGCAAAACGTGACAGATTCGCTCATTACTACCTGAAACTATTGGCAGCTTGGACCTGCTGTCAATACAAAGACCCATAATTCTATGCTAGTAAAGAGGTAGAATTAAAAGGGCATTATAGACTACACTTATATTCTTACTTATTAACTCCCTATAATCAGCTGAGTCAGTTTAAATTTAATTTGCTCTGTATAAACAACATTCTCCATTCTCCTCTTTGCAATCTGTTTTGACTTATAAATGTGCATTCACTCACTATGCAGTGGTTTATTTAAGCCCTCAAAATTACAGATAAATGGAGTGCAAAAATTAGGCACAGTCTCACAGATTCTTATATGCTTATAGATTTTGTGTCCATGGGGTTCAGTATATCACATGGCTGTTGTGACAGCTCCATGATCTATAAGGCAGTCATTTCTAATCAGAGTTTCAGTTTACTAAACAATTATTTACAGAGATCTTACAATCATTAGGTTCCAACATCCATATGCAGTGAGAGCTGCCCCCCAGGATACAGAAAGGCCCCACAGAAGGGACAGCCAGTCTGCTGCTTCGACTGTATCTTGTGCTCAGAAGATGAGTTCAGCAATGAAACAGGTAAACAAATGAAATTCACCTTATCTAGTGGAAATTAGTCAACATCTGGACTTTCTGACTTCTCTTAAAAATGGAAGTGTGATGAAGGCTATTTATGCCAAACTGAAACAAGCATCTCTACAGAGAGGAGGGGGCCTGCGACACCCCTTGACAGCACAGTACTGGGGGAATTCCCTACCCTTCAGTTGATTGCACCTGCTCGGATAAGTGGTGAAACATTTAGAATACTCAGAAAGTCTAGTTGCTTTAGACTTAATTCTACGTGAGACTATATATCATGACCTGGAGAAATGAGAATCTTCATAGACACAGTTTACTATACAAGGTACAAAGAATTAAACTAGCAATAAATGTTTAAAACATGCCTTAGCAGATGTGCAAAGTGCAATGTCACTTAAGGTGGCCATACATGTTCAGATTTTCCAATGAAAGTTTGGATATCGGTCGTATGTTTTAAATGCAACAATTTAAAACTAACATTCAGACTGAAATTGTAGGCTAAAGCCCTAAATATAACAAATCGGAGGATGTTCTGAACATGAAATGGTTGCAGACACCAATCGTATGAAAGTGACTTCTTAGGAATGCATTGCGGGTCCCCCAAGGATATCGTCAGATACACTTTTATCATATATCAAATACATTTTATCGTTATCCGAACAAAATTTTCTAACCTGTCCAATAGATTAAACGACCAATCATCATGGTAAGAAAATTATTGGGACGATAATTCGGAGCCCACACATGGTCCAAAAATCACATGTATTGGTGTCTGTATGGCCTGCTTTAGAAGTGTGTATTGACTGAAAAACACTATTAAACAGGCTATTGTGTATTCAAGTGTGTGTTAAAGGGGTTTTGGATTGAAAATGTTCTCTATAAAAATGATTATGGATTGAGTTGCAGTACAATAGTTTATACTGATGTGAGTCTGAGCACCAAATGAGTTGCCATACGCAAGTGTAACAAAGAGCACAGCTTTTTTCTAAACAGCTATAGACTTTGTGAAGCTTTATAGAAAGGCCTGCAGCCTAAAGTGAAAAAGTAATCCAGGCCACTGAGTACAGAAGGTCGAAAAGATGACCCAGGTATGGAACTAGGAGCAGGCAGAGGAGGCACATGCCAGGGTGCAATAGTGGGGGGTGCTAGGCACTTGAGAAACATACCTCTTCTGTCTGTCTATCCATAGTTTAAAGTCCCGAAGGATCTCAGAGGCCAGCAGTGCACACTTTCGCTTGCAAGGATGGGGTGGGGGGTTCGGGATCGATAATAGAAAGGCCATGGGCACCCAACTAACTTAGCCTGGCCCTGTATAAAGGGAGGGTTTTTGAGTTTTCTTAAATGATACAGAAATGAATTTGTGCATTGATTTTGCAGTAATTATGTCTATGAAGTGAATTTATTTATGCATTGAATAAATATTAATGAATTAATTATTGTGCTTAAATAAAATTGTTTGGTGATTCCAAAGAGTGTGGGACTAATTTTAGAATAGTTATCTGATAAATACACTGTAAGGCTTGAGTGCTCTTTTTTAGGTACCGTATATACTCGAGTATAAGCCAATCCGAATATAAGCCGAGGTACCTAATTTTACCTAAGAAAACTGGAAAAAATTATTGACTCGAGTATAAGCCTAAACTGTCATACAAGTTTGGGAAGGCTAAGGAAGATGCCATACTAAGTATCAAGTACTTGCCATCCTGCTGTGTGCGCTCCCATCACAATGCGGCATGTCTCCCAGCACAACTGACAGCAAAGCTTCTATCTATCTATCTATCTATCTATCTATCTATCTATCTATCTATCTATCCTGCAAACGCAAAAATGCATAGCAACATCTAAATCTGCTATACTTCTACTTAAATTCATGGGTATAGCAACATAAATGATATGGACATTAGTCACATATCATAAGTTATACTTTTATACAATATACATGTGGGTGTGGATATTTGTTTCTGCAATTCTAAGTGTGTATATGTATGTCTCCTTATGTGTGTATGTATCTGTGTACTTATAGATAGATACAGTACATATGTACATATTCATGTCTGTGTGTAACTTTATGTGTTTGCTTATATTTGTGTGTATATGTATGCCTGTGTGTACTAATGATTGTGCGCAGGCATTTTCCCTGTAATTCAATGGAGGAGTGTGACTGCTAAAAACCTATATGCAGGTATGTGCCTCTCCTATGCCCATGTATAGTGCGTATGTATGGGCAGGTGGTGTACGCAAGAGAAATGCCTTGCCGTACCTCTTGTATAAGCTGCTGCAGCGGGACCCATCCGTCCACGGGAGGGGGGCTGGGAGTGCTGCTGTATATACTCTCATATATCTACACAAGCATGCACAAGTTCCCTGTGCTCTTCATATACCCGCTCGCTAGCCCGAAGCCACGCACCTAAGAGTGTGCGCACGCTTGTATATGCACGCCGACTCGAGCCGCTGGCGCAATCCCTCTTAATAACTTTGTACAAATGACTATTAATAACTTTATAACTGTATAAATGCATCCTATTACATCAGAAATCCTGCCACTCTAATTTTTGTTGCTAAGCCCAGGGTCCTGGAAGACAGTTGGCATTGCCATAGCAACCTGCACCTTTCCACTCAATATGTAGTTCTGGCATACCATACTAGTCCTTATCTTGGTGCAAATCATATATACCGCCTCTAGCAACTTCCCATACCACTAACCCCTGAACTTCAGCTCAAGAGTCACACAGGGAATGTTTGGAACTGCAGTCTCCTCTACATACAGTGCAGTGGACTTGGATATTTTCTGCTGCTAGGGCCCTTAGTTAAAGAAGGGGGCGGGGGTGCTGCCACCGTATAGACACAACGCCAGCCGCCCGCTCCCTTGCCCCAAGCCGTGCATGTGAGAGTCAGCCGCTGCGAGCTGCTGGTGGGACTCGGCAGGCCACGGGCGGGGCTTGGGGGTGCTGCAGGATGACGCGAGCCACCCGCTCCCTAGCCCCCAGCCGCGCGCGTGCGAGTGAAAAGATGTGCGCCGCCGGTGGCACCCGTCCATCCACGGGGGGTGGAGGGGTGGTTGGTGTGCTGCTGCCGTATTTACACGGCGTGAGACGCCCGCACCCTAGCCCCAAACTGCTCGTGTGAGAGTGAGCCGATGCGTGCTGCCGTATATACTCGAGTATAAGCCGAGGGGGTCTTTTGAAGCCCATTTTTGGAGCTCAAAAACTCGGCTTATACTCGAGTATATACGGTACTTTTTTTTCTGGGTCTTTCCCAGGAAGCTTATTAAGTACATTTGCAGTTTTTAGCCATTTTAGCTCAAAGTATACTGACTATAGCCACAGTTATATTAAATGCTTTAATGCAAACTTCATAATCTGTTTACTTTGTTTTATTAGATTCCACAAGCTGTACAAAATGCCCTGAAGACATGTGGGCAAATGAGGAACACAACGCCTGCGGGATGAGGACCTTGGAGCTTCTGACATATAATGAAGCCTTAGGGGGCACATTGGCTACATTATCAGTTATGGGGTTTTTGGTTCCTCTCACAATTCTGACAATATTCATAAAAAATTCTGAGACTCCAGTTGTCAAGGCAAATAATCGGAATCTCAGTTACCTCCTCCTCCTTTCCCTGTGTTTCTGCTATCTCTGTGCTTTAATGTTCATTGGGCGTCCCATTACTATAACCTGTATTCTCAGGCAATTTATATTTGGGATCAGTTTTGTGATGTGCATTTCATGTGTGTTGGGAAAGACAATGATGGTGGTGATCGCCTTCAACCTCACCCAGCCAAGGAGCAGCAGGAGAATGTGGTTGAATTCTCGAGTAACGAACACCCTGGTGCTTGTGTGCACAGCTATACAAGTGATTATATGTGCTGGGTGGCTTGCACACTCTCCCCCTTTTCAATACACTGACAATAAATCCAAGGCAGGCACCATTATTGTGGAATGTAACAAGGGATCACCTGTAGCTTATTCATGCACAATGGGATATATGGGGTTTTTAGCTTCTTTGTGTTTTGCCATAGCTTATTTGTCAAGAAAGTTGCCGGGCAGTTTCAATGAGGCCAAACTGATCACCTTTAGTATGCTGATATTTGGAGCTGTTTGGATCTCCTTCATCCCAGCCTACCTCAGCACCACAGGGAAGTACATGGTGGCAGTGGAAGCGTTTGCCATTTTGTCTTCAAGTAGCGGATTATTGGCATGTATATTTTTACCCAAAGTCTACATCATTATTTTAAAACCAGAAAAGAACAAGAAAGAAAGAAACATATTGATAACTAAAAAATAAAATAATGGTCAGCCCAGTGGAATATACTGCAACATGCACAGCCCTACATAAGTCCTTGTTTATACTCATAAATACTCATATATACTCACACATACTCATATATAGTCATGCATACTCATACATACTCATACATACTCATATATACTCATATATACTGATACATACTCATATATACTCAAACATACTCATACATACTCATATATACTCAAACATACTCATACATACTCATATATACTCAAACATACTCATATATACTCATACATACTCATATATACTCATATATACTCAAACATACTCATATATACTCAAACATACTCATATATACTCATACATACTCATATATACTCATATATACTGATACATACTCATACATACTCATATATACTGATACATACTCATACATACTCATATATACTGATACATACTCATACATTCTAATATATATAATCATACATACTCATATATACTCATACATACTCATATACACTCATACATACTCATATATACTCATGGATACTCATACATACTCATGGATACTCTTACATACTCATATATACTCATACATACTCTTATATACTCATACATACTCATATATACTGATACATACTCATATATACTCATATATACTCATATATACTCATACATACTCATATATACTCACACATACTCATGCATACTCATACATACTCATGCATACTCATACATACTCATATATACTCATACATACTCATACATACTCATACATACCCATACATACTCATATATACTCATACATACTCATACATACTCATATATACTCATACATACTCATATATACTCACACATACTCATGCATACTCATACATACTCATGCATACTCATACATACTCATATATACTCATACATACTCATACATACCCATACATACTCATATATACTCATACATACTCATACATACTCATATATACTCATACATACTCATACATACCCATATATACCCATACATACTCATACATACTCATATATACTCATATATACTCATACATACTCATACATACCCATACATACTCATATATACTCATACATACTCATATATACTCATGCATACTCATACATACTCATATATACTCATGCATACTCATACATACTCATATATACTCATACATACTCATACATACCCATACATACTCATACATACTCATACATACTCATATATACTCATGCATACTCATACATACTCATACATACTCATATATACTCATACATACTCATACATACTCATACATACCCATATATACCCATACATACTCATACATACTCATACATACTCATATATACTCACACATACTCACACATACTCATACATACTCATGCATACTCATACATACTCATATATACTCATACATACTCATACATACTCATACATACTCATACATACTCATACATACTCATACATACTCATACATACTCATACATACTCATACATACTAAATGTTCTTTAAAAAACACAGGTCCCTAAGTTTGCATAACTTAATAACTTAAATTCTTTTAAACCTTGATTTTCAGATGATGTGGGGAACATGCATCTTAATTTGTCTTGCTAACCCATAGACATTAAAAAAGTTGTGTGGTAGCCACATTTTGCAAATCTTGAACTGTTACGCGAATTTTTTGGCAAAGTGAAATGGGACAGATTACCTCATCACTAGTTATTGGCCATCACATGGGGTTCCCTAATTACACAAATATGCAGGCACTGTAGGCTCATTCAGCATTCTCATTGGTCAGTTCTTTTGTTTTTATAATGAAGTTTCTAATCAGTAGAATTCTCATTGGTGAATTATCTTGCATCTATAATTATGTTTTTCTGCAAGGGTTGTTATTATATTCTACCGTGCAAACCTGTCCTTATGTGAGCCTCCAAGGATGAAGATAATATACAACTTTTGTATTACTTAATTGCTACCAACATCTAATGCAATTATCCCTATGGTGTTATTGTATAGTGTTAAGTGTAGGGGATAGCAGTATAAATATACCTTTGCAGTTGGTGCCCAGATGAGTGAAAGTGCACCATGCTGTCATTTGGATATCTTGGGTAATGTGGTTATTTTCTCTTCTTCAGTCAATCAACAGTTTCAGCCTACGTTATGGGCCTCCACTACTTTTTCTTTAAATTGCAGTCTAAGTAGTTTGGCCCTGGCTCCAATTCTGCATTGGTTTGCTTTTTAGCTTGAGGGGATGTAGAATAAAATCTCAGGTAGGAGATTACAGGTTGCAGCTGGATGCGTAAGACATCATAAAATGTCTTGCCTTCTGCCTCTTACTTCTTCCAAGAGCATATCCTGCTTTCTCCATCTGGGCCAGAAACCCCTACAGGTGAGGTTGGGGGGCTCAGTGAACTGTATCTAGACTTTTGCTGGAAAACGGGCAGAAATGTTGTGGGACATGTGCTTGGGACACATTTTCTACCAATAAAGTCAATATGGTGTTTTGATACATAAGCACATTTTAAAAAATGTTAATGATCATTGTGAAAAGTGGAAGAAAAATTTGTCCCTCAGTTTTTATAAATGTAACTTGGAATGCAAAACATGCCAACTACCTATACATGTAATAAGGCTAAAAGTGTGGATTTGTTTTATGGAGATGCACTTAGGAGTACTTGTAGATAATAAGACATTAGGTTTAGGGGTATATTTATCAAAGTTTAAAAAAAGAGCTGGCCACAGTCCTCCATAGGGAAGTGTCATGGAAATGTTCCATAACTGGCACAAGGCTCCTGTGTGGTTGTTACTTTCCTTCAACATCTTTACAATGTACAATGTGCCTGTAAGTCCTTAAGACCTTAGCCTGTAAGCTTCACTGGGGCAGGGACTTATGGGAATCTTTATGAATACGTAAATCTGTTGATGCTACAGAATACAAATAACATATAATAAACACTCTAACAATAATAGGTACAGAAGTGATCTAGTGGAGAACTAGAGACATAAATAATTAGATCTAATGACTAACAATTGTAGTAACTGTATAAAGGGCTTATTCCACAATCCAACATGCAGTTTCCAAGAGGTACTTGGACTGGATTACAGTTGCACTGGGACATAAGGGGCTCTAGCTACAGTACATCCCTGATTAGAGGTTTAACAATAAGGAAAGATTTTTTCTTTTGCAGCTCAGTAACTTCTATTTATGCCTGAACCTGATAAAGAACATATACTAGATAAAACGTATTATTTTCAGTATATAAATCATGGGTGCCCTCTCTGTTGCCTTCCAACTGTAGTTGCACTGCAATAGATGAATGCTGGAGGGCTGCAGGTTGGATATCTCTGATGTATGTACTGAACATCTCTGATTTATGGTAACCCTAGCCATTGGGCATTGCTAGTTGCCCTCTCTTCTCTAACCCCGGCCCTGCTTTCACTGTCAAATGGCAAGAGCTTGTAATGAGAGTGATTTTACCCCCAAATGCCATCTGTAGCTTTATTCCACACTATATCCTGTAACAGGGGCCTCACTATTTCTTATGCATGTTCTTTTCCAGTGAATGGCACTGCCCAGAATGGCTGTTGATTTTTATCCTTTTTGTCTTCACTACAAGAGGTGATTTCAGCTGCAAATTACGTTCAGAAAATCTGCAGGTTTATGAAAAAGATGGAGACATTATTTTGGGAGCCCTTATCCCCGTGCATCTGCAACCAGGCAACAATAACATCAATTTCACTGCAAAGCCCTCAGTGGGGAAATGCAACAAGTAAGGCTGCTTTCTCATACTGATGCTCTTATCCTCTCAACATAAGCCATTTGACAGTAATTTTACTATTAGCTACATGTTTATTACTAACTGTTATTATTAAATGTTACCTTAATATTTGTACTTGTTGCTACTTGTTGACACTGTAACTTAATTTTAATTTCCTATTTCAAGTGCTGAGTTAAAATTAGATTTTTTTTTATTTTCCTGTATTTCCCAAGCTTCTGTTACTGATTAACAGCTGTTCTTGAAGCTTTAACTTTCTGACATGTTTTCCACAAGCTTTTTTTTATCTAATTCTATGGGCACCCTTTTGTGTTATAGTTATAAATGTAATAATCTTACATGTTACACAATTGTTAAGCAGTGATTGCAATCACTTGTAAAAACTGCACCAGCCCGGGGTTCTTTTCAGCGAATACATAGTTACATAGTTACATACTGTAGGGTTGAAAAAAGTCCATCAAGTTCAACCCTTCCAAGTAAACCCGGGAAACAACATATACACTCACATACATAAACTATATATACAAACATTAATCCTGACTGTAGATATTAGTATCACAATAGCCTTGGATATTCTGCTTGTTCAAGAACTCATCCAGGCCCCTCTTATAGGCATTAACAGAGTCTGCCATTACCACATCTCTAGGAAGGGCATTCCCCAACCTCACTGCCCTCACCGTGAAAACCCCCCTACGCTGCTTCAAATGGAAGCTCCGTTCCTCTAATCTAAAGGGGTGGCCTCTGGTGCGTTGATTGTTTTTATGGGAAAAAAGAACACCCCCCATCTGCCTATAATCCCCTCTAATGTACTTGTACAGAGTAATCATGTCCCCTCGCAAGTGCCTCTTTTCGAGAGAAAACAACCCGAACCTCGACAGTCTAACCTCATAGCTTAAATCTTCCATCCCCTTAACCAGTTTAGTTGCAGTCTCTGCACTCTCTCCAGCTCATTAATATTCTTCTTAAGGACTGGAGCCCAAAACTGCACTGCATACTCAAGGTGAGGCCTTACCTCATAACCTATAATGTCTCATCCCTTGAGCCAATGCCCTTTTTTAAACAAGACAGCACTTTATTTGCTTTAATAGCCACAGAATGACACTACCTGGCATTAGACAACTTCTTATCTACAAAAACCCCTAGATCCTTCTCCATTAAGGATACCCCCAACACACTACCATTCAGTAGATAGTTAGCGTTTATATTATTTCTACCAAAATGCATAACTTTGCACTTGTCAACACTGAACCTCATTTTCCAGTTTGCTGCCCAGTTTTCCAATTTTGTCAAATCGCTCTGCAAAGTGGCAGCATCCTGCATGGAACTTATAGTTTTGCACAATTTAGTGTCATCAGCAAAAATAGAAACAGTACTCTCTATGCCCACCTCCAGGTCATTAATAAACAAGTTAAAAGGCAAAGGACCAAGGACTGACCCCTGCGGTACTCCACTAACCACACTGGTCCAATTAGAATATGTTCCATTTACCACCACTCTTTGTAATCTATCCTTGAGCCAGTTCTCTATCCAATTACAAATATTATGTTTGAGGCCAATATTCCTTAATTTGATCATTAACCTTCTGTGAGGTACTGTATCAAACGCTTTAGCAAAGTCCAAGTAGATGACTGCCATTCGAGCATCGAGGTTCCTGCTCACCTCCTCATAAAAGGCGACTAAATTAGTCTGTCAAGATCTGTTACGCATAAAACCATGCTGGCACAAACTAATAGTATTGTGAACTGCAATGTATTCAAGTACCCTATCCCTTATTACCCCTTCCAAAAGCTTTCCTACTACTGATGTCAGACTAACAGGCCTATAGTTTTCAGGCTGAGAACAGGATCCAATTTTAAATAACGGCACCACATTAGCAATCCGCCAGTCTCTCGGGACCATGCCAGACCTCAACGAAACTTTAAAAATTAAGTGAAGAGGTTTGGCAATCACAGCACTCAGCTCATTTAATACCCTGGGATGAATCCCATCCTAAAGGCACCCCCAGTGCTTTAGACATTCCTAATAAACAAGAACCAAGAAGAATAGAATATACAGCACTGAAACCCTGGCTTTTGAATGTCAGCACCATAGGTTCTACAAAGCATGGGACTCAAAGGGTTATATCAAGTGGTGGGCATACAAGTACTCTTAATTTCCTCTTCCTTTTAACATCTATAAATGCATTTTGCATTTTTGCCAAGAGAACAGCTGGCCCAGCAGCCCAGTGGATAAAGTCTGAAGTCACTGGAAGCATGACCAACTGAATGGCCCAATTCAACAAATTCTACTGCCAGTAGAGATAATTACCAATCTGACCCTCCCAATATAGGAATTTTAGATTGCACAGTTCTGCAGGAGGATTCAATGGCATAATAACCCCATACTGTTTTCCCCAGAGGACTTTTTTCACCTGTAATTTTGATGGTTTATTGGTTTAATGGTTGGTACAAAGATCTCTTCTTTCTTTAATCCTAGGCTGTCTAATCTGTGCTATCTACATATGCTTGCTGCAGTGTTTGCTGTAAATGAAATCAACGAGAACCCAGAACTCTTACCAAACATCACACTGGGTTTCCGTATATACGACTCCTGCTTTAATGAAATGCAGGCTGTGGAAGGAGCAATGAGCATGCTTTCAGGGACGGAGAATGCAATTCCTAATTATGTTTGTAATAAACAATCAAAGATGGTGGGATTAATAGGAGATCTTCAGTCCTCCTGCTCCCTTGCAGTAGCAAGTATTGTGGGCCTATACAGATTTCCTCAGGTATGTTTTCTAATAACCAGATTAAAAAAATGACTCTCTCTTAATGTTTTATAACTAGTAAAATACTCTGTACTGTATGCACAGTGCATGCTTTCCTTCATGTGAATAATTTTTTTTCACCAAACCCATAAAGGCATTTTGTAATTCCTTAAGATTCATGTCCTCTGAAAACTCAGTGCCCAGTCAGTTTGTAGGTACAGACCAGGGTAGTTCATGGCAGGATGGGCATCCGCAGTCTTTGTTCCCAGCAATCCTCTGTGCCAGGTTTGTGCCTGCAGAGACTCAAACTCTTTGGGAATGCCGACCTCAGCCCTTCAACTAGTAAATCACTGCTCACTCACTCACACACACACTGTTTCATCCGGCTTTTGGCCACCCCACTTTACATTTTGGTAGATATACAAGGTCTCTGCCTGGTACTTCTAGGGTGCATATGGTTGGTTTGGGACTACTGGTCTAAATGGACTCCTGGCCAGCAAGGGGAAAGAATATGGGAACAGAGGGGCTCAATGCTGTACTTATGGGATATATATTCTCTCTCTCCTTTGTACGTCTAGGATACATGTTGCTCTGCTGCAAAGGGAATATAGAGGGTGGAGGCCAGAATGCAGAGCCTCCGAAAGCTGCCACATAAACAATGAAAACCACACATATAAAACATTTTACCTTTTATTACAGATCAGTTATGGCTCAGCTTTCTATGAGCTAAGTGACAAAATCCGTTACCCTTCATTTCTGCGAACTATTATGAGTGACAAGGTGCAGCCATATTATTTCATTAGGTTGATGACTCATTTTAACTGGACCTGGATAGGAATTCTGGCTGCTGATAATGATTTTGGCCTCTATGACAGTGAGCTTATGAGAAAAGACATTGAGGCAGCTGGGATTTGTGTGGCCTATTTCATGCGGATTTCTGCCCAACACACCAGAGATCAGTCACTCTCCATTCTCCAAGTCATCAAAAGATCAGCAGCCACAGTTGTGGTACTATATTGCTCAATGCCAGAACTGATCCCTTTTATGAAAGTAGCAAATGAAGAAAATATAACAGGAAAAGTCTGGTTTGCCAGTGGAAGTGCCATGACTTCTCCCATATTTTCATATAAAGAGTTTTGGAGAATATTAAATGGAACAATTGGGTTAGCACTCCCTGTAGCAACAATCCCAGGATTTCAAAATTTCCTTTATAGCATTCACCCATCATTGTACCCAAATGATATTTTCATGAAACCATTTTGGGAAACTAATTTTCATTGCTTGTGGCATAGCGGGAATGAGACGGAAACAACCACTAATGTAACATCACCCTACTGCACGGGGCTTGAAAACCTCAAAGCTTTAGATGACTACCATGAAAAATTATCAGCATATGCCATTCTTGTTTACAATGCGGTGTATTCATTGGCCTATGGTATCAACAACATGACATCCTGCAGATCAAATTTTCCGTGTTTTAACATAAGTAAATTGGACCCATGGAAGGTAAGAGAGATATGGATGGAGACGATTTAAAGGCCATGTATACCCTACATTTTCCTACGACCTATATAAGTTGGGCACATATCCCCCACCCAAATGGCATAATTTGTACTGCATATATCCCCTCCATCTGCCAGCACCATGACATTTTCCTAAAACAAATAGAAGCTTTCACCCGGCAGCCATTTTCCATCTGACACATCATCAGCGACGTTGTCCATTTGCAAACAGCACATATGCACTGTAAAGTTCATGCAATGAAGAATGCAGGCTTACACAGGCAGAAATTACTTTGATAAAAAGTTTGGCTTTGCACTGTTATGGTTAAACTGAGCTCAGAAGAGGTGAGAAAAAGGGAGAGAAAATAGGAGCAGACAGCTAGAACTGTCCTACAGTTTCTGTAGGAACCATCAATGCCATCTCTTCATTGGCTACTAGACTGGAGGGCGTGCTTAGTAACCTGAGATAAGAAGAGCTGAGCATGCTCAGGAGCCAACAGCAAAAGTAAATTCCTAAGGGAGGGAACTGAGTTGGTTAGAGGAGGCAAAGGAAATCTAAGTGACAAGAAGGTTTGATTTGTATCTTTTTATTTTTTAAGGTTTTACATTATGTAAAGAACGTGAAAGTGAAAATGAATAATGGGCAGGAGTTGGCCTTTGATGATTATGGAGACCACCCAATTAAACAGGAGTATGTGAACTGGCAAGCTCTCCCCAATGGTGTAACACGATATGTCAATTTTGCAAATTTAATAGAAGATCCTGAACCTCATCTTGTTATTAGTAACAATACAATCTGGAGTGGAAATTATAGGGAAGTAAGTAGCACTTGTATTATATTATATCTGTCATACTAATACTTCATATTGTTGTATTTATGGCACAATCTGTTATAATATTGCTACAGAGGTATGGTAAGTAATGTTCCCAAAATACCTGTTAAGGTTGAATAGGTAAAAAAATGAAACACCTGGGGAGTACTAAAAAAGCAAATCAGGTCTGCAGGAGAAATCAGAAACTTTGTGGGGAGCTTCCATGATATGCATTTGATCCCTCCCTTCTCCCTCCACCCCCACCACTCTCTGCTGTAATCTGAGCTAACAGCTATTCCCTGCCTTCACACTGTCTGACCAAGCTAAAATGGCTGCTGCTATCTTAAACACACACAGGGAGCTACTATAGCTGCTTACTCAGTTATGGTAAACCATTCTACAGAAAAAATATAGTGTTCTAGTTTCCACTATTGTGACTATTGGCAAATGTCTCAGTAGCTTTCCTTTTCCTTTAAAAATAGAAATGCATTTAAACAGTTACAATAAAATATCATATTTATGTTCTGCTAGGCACCAAAATCCATATGCAGTGAGAGCTGCCCCCCAGGATACAGAAAGGCCCCACAGAAGGGACAGCCTGCCTGCTGCTTTGACTGTATCTTATGCTCAGAAGATGAGTTTAGCAATGAAACAGGTAAACACAACGGAACATACTTTACACATTGTTTATCAAAATATTATGTAGACAAGCACAGTCTTGGTTAAATTACACCAGGGATCCCCAACCTTTTATACCCGTGAGCCACATGGAAATGGAAAAATGTGTCGGGGACCAACACAAAGCACACAGTGGGTGGCTCACACTTTGTATTTATTTTTTCAGATTCCACAAGTTGTATGAAATGCCCTGAAGATATGTGGGCAAATGAAAGGCATGATGGCTGCAGGGATAAAACACTGGAGTTTCTGTCATTTGAAGAGATCTTAGGTGGAACTTTGGCTGCTCTTTCGGTAATGGGATCTCTCCTTCCCCTGAGCATCCTGTTTATATTTTTAAGGAATGCTAATACTCCAGTTGTGAAAGCGAATAACCGGAATCTCAGTTACACCCTTTTGGTTTCACTGTTTTTCTGCTATCTCTGTGCTTTAATGTTCATTGGCCGTCCCATTACTATAACCTGTATCCTCAGACAATTTATATTTGGGATCAGTTTTGTGATGTGCATTTCATGTGTGTTGGGAAAGACAATGATGGTGGTGATCGCCTTCAACCTCACCCAGCCAAGGAGCAGCAGGAGAATGTGGTTGAATTCTCGAGTAACGAACACCCTGGTGCTTGTGTGCACAGCTATACAAGTGATTATATGTGCTGGGTGGCTTGCACACTCTCCCCCTTTTCAATACACTGACAATAAATCTAAGGCAGGCACCATTATTGTGGAATGTAACAAGGGATCACCAACAGGTTATTCATGCACAATGGGATATATGGGATTTTTAGCTACTTTGTGTTTTGTAGTTGCTTATTTGGCAAGAAAGTTGCCGGGCAGTTTCAATGAGGCCAAACTGATCACCTTTAGTATGCTGATATTTGGAGCTGTTTGGATCTCCTTCATCCCAGCCTACCTCAGCACCACAGGGAAGTACATGGTGGCAGTGGAAGTGTTTGCCATTTTATCATCAAGCATTGGATTAGTGGCATGTATATTTTTGCCGAAAGTTTACATCATTATTCTGAGACCTGAGATGAATAAGACTGGAAGAAAAATAATAAAAGAATAAGAACCCATTTATGTTATATTGTGTACATTTTTTTATAAAGGTAAACAGGGGAAGAAAACGTCTTTTCTGCTCAATTTATTTTTTCTTAGGAGTGTAATATACAAATTTGAAAAGATTAAGAAGGAAAACAACCCACTTTATGTCAGAAGTACAATGTTAAAAGTTTTCCTTCACAGCCTTGATTGCAACAATCAGGCATATAGAATTCATTAACCAATATAGGAAAGTGACCTGTGCTTGATGATTAGTGCACGTGCTTAAATAATGCACAATTTCAACAAACCACAAATGATCTGTTTAAAAATAAATAAATCACAAAAGTGCTAATATAAAGTGCTTGTGCTTCAGTGCTCTATTGATCAAAAAATACTGTTTATAAATTACACTGCATATAATTCATTGTTAAATAACCAATTAAATAAATAGGTGAATAAATAAGTTATTAGGTTAATAATTTCGTAGAATATTTTTCTGAAAAACCTTGATTAAGTTTGCAGAGAGAAAAGGAAAATAGATACCAGATGTGGAGATATCCCAAAATTTAACTCAATTTTTGGCCCCTGGAAACAAACAAAGCAAAGAAAGGCAGGAGCCAAGTGGCTGCGGTCTCCAATTTACCTTGCCTATTACTTTTATATAGAGCTAGGTTATCCTCCAAAACCGTGAACCTCAAGGACGATGGAGGGAAATAGCAATAAGATAAAGCGTCAAGGAGAATAACATTTGCGAATAATTAAAAGGAGAAAAAAAAGGGTCAGTAAAACTGCACCCTTGAAAATTCAGATTGGACCACCAATTAGACCCCTACCATACCCAAATCATTACCTCATTGTAGCCACATTTTGAAATTTTCATGAATTTTTTGGCAAAGTGAAATAGGACAGGTTCGCTCATCACTAGTTATTGGCCATCACAAGCGGTCCCCTTAATTTCACAAATATGCAGGCACTGTAGACTTATTTATGTCAGCAAGTGCAGTGGAGAACTTACTGTACACTTTTCCCCACAGTCTGTTGCATGTAAAACTACTTTCATTTGTCAAAATGTGCTCCTTGATTTTCTGTATAGTTGCTATTGGTGCTGCTCAGTCATTTCTAACTACCATTCTGAAGTGATGCGGCAGTAGCTCCAGGGTTCCTTAAGCACCTTGTGTCAATATACGCAGCACAGTTGTGGCGAAACAGTATGGCATACATGTCTTTTGCATGCCATAACGGATTCATATTACATGAGATTACTGCACTATTCCATTTAAAGAAGAGTATCACCAGCCCAGGGTAAACAGTAAGCAATTACTGTCACTGGGGGGGGGGTACCCAACAAATTGGTCTGGGTTGTAAACCCTGCTGCACTGCACTGCTGGACTACAAATCCCAGAATAATGTGACGAAGTTTGAAGAATGCTGGGAGCTGTAGTCCAGCAAAGTCAGGGTTGTATCCTTAAAGCAATATTGCACAATAAAACTTTTTCAAAACTTCTCCCCAAAATCTCCACAGCCAGTGGCTGCTTAAAAATGTGAAAAATCCTCCAATGAGAATCCCAGCTAATTTGTGTAAATCTGGCTTCCTGTTCTTTGTTCCTGCAATTGGAGTTGGAAGCATGAAGCTCAGTTTCCCAGCATTGAAGCCTGTCCTTTATCCCCATGTCTGATGCCAGTGGAAAAAATGATTTAATTAGTGCTGGGAATCAGCTTTCTCATTGGTCAGTTCTCTTGCATTTATAAAGAAGTTTCTGATCAGTAGAATTCTCATTGGTGAATTATCTTGCATCTATAATTATGTTTTTCGACAACTTCTATAGAAAACTAGGGGGTGCTTTGAAACAGCGTTACGGATGGGTTTACAACCCTTTAATAGTGGAAGTATCTCCTGTAAGCAATATATTGTTATTGTTTGATGGACCAATAAATCTTTAAAAGAGCTATGAAATCCATGCAATATTAAAAATGCACAGAACTTGCATCACAGGTGAGTCTCATGGTCTCTGAATTAATTGGTTAAAGTCCATTTTGGCCAGTCTGCATTTTCTCAGCCTTTCCCTTAAGGGTTGTTATTATATTCTACCGTGCAAACCTGTCCTTATGTGAGCCTCCAAGGATGAAGATAATTTACAACTTTTGTATTACTTAATTGCTACCAACATCTAATGAAATTATCCCTATGGTGTTATTGTATAGTGTTAAGTGTAGGGGATAGCAGTATAAATAAACCTTTGCAGTTGGTGCCGTCATGAGTGAAAGTGCACCATGCTGTCTTTGGGACATCTCAGGTAATGTGGATATTTCTCATTTTAAAGATTAAACAGTTTTAGCCTACATATAACAGGATTGTCCATTTAGTGTCTTATGGGCCTCCACTACTTTTTTTAATTGCATTCTAAGTAGTTTGGCCCTGGCTCCAGTTCTGCATTGGTTTGCTTTTTAGCTTGAGGGGATGTAGAATAAAATCTCAGGTGGGAGATTACAGGTTGCATCTTAAGATATCATAAAAAGTCCATTGTGTGCCATTTAATATTATTAGAGGGAAGTTTAATGGAAATGTTCCATAACTGGCACAAGGCTTCTGGGTGTTTGTACCTTTCCTTTTACTTGAGATCATTCAAGAGCTGCACAGTCTGCCTGTAAGAGTGTACCTTAGACTGTAAGCCTCACTGGGGCAGGGATTTCTGGGATTCTTTATGAATACATAAATGTCTTGATGATATATAAAAAACTGATAATAGGTATAGAAGTGACCTAGTGGAGAACTAGAGACATAAATAATTAGATCTAATGACTAAGAATTGTAGTAATTGTATGAAGGGCTTATTCCACAATCCAACATGCAGTTTCCAAGAGGTAGGGATGGACAGAGGGGATGGGGTTATGCAGCTGATCACTGAGTCACTTGGACTGGATTACAGTTGCACTGGGACATAAGGGGCTCTAGCTACATCCCTGATTAGAGGTTTAACAATAAGGAAAGCAGAACCTATGACGGATGGGAGCCCAAAAGAGTCTTCTCCAAAAGTATAACTTCTATTCAGGACTGGACCTGATAAAGAACATATACTGGGTGATACTTGTTGGTAATTTTCAGTATTTAAATCATAGGTGCCCTGTCTGTTGCCTTCCAACTGTAGTTGCACTGCAATAGATGAATGCTGGAGGGCTGCAGGTTGGATATCTCTGATGTATGTACTGAACATCTCTGATTTATGGTAACCCTAGCCATTGTGCATTGCTAGTTGCCCTCTCTTCTCTAACTCTGGCCCTGCTTCCACTGTCAAATGGCAAGAGCTTGTAATGAGAGTGATTTTACCCCCAAATGCCATCTGTAGTTTTATTCCACACTATATCCTGTAACAGGAGCCTCACTATTTCTTATGCATGTTCTTCCCCAGCGAATGGCACTGCCCAGAATGGGTGTGGATTTTCATCCTTATTGTCTTCACTACAAGAGGTGATTTCAGCTGCAAATTACGTTCAGAAAATCTGCAGGTTTATGAAAAAGATGGAGATATTATTTTGGGAGCCCTTATCCCCGTGCATCTGCAACCAGGCAACAATAACATCAATTTCACTGCAAAGCCCTCAGTGGGGAAATGCAACAAGTAAGGCTGCTTTCTCATACTGCTGCTCTTATCCTCTCAACTTAAGCCATTCTACAGTTATTTTACTATTAGCTACATGTTTATTACTAACTATTTATTATTAAATGTCACTTTCATATTTTTATTTGTTGCTACATAAAGGGCCACTGTAACTTAGTTTTGTTTTCCTCTTTCAAGTGCTGAGTTAATCTCAGATTGTCATTTTTTTTATTTTGCTCTGTTTCCCCAAGCATCTATGACTGATTAACAGTTGTTCTTGAAGCTTTTACTGTCTTACATGTTTTCCACAAGCATTTTTTTTAATTAATTCTATGGTCATCCTATTGTGTTATAGTTACAAATGTAATAATGTTACATGTTACAATTGTTATGCAGTGATTGCAATCACTTATCACTTGTATCACATTTTGCCTCAGCTTGCTGTATTGGCCCTGGCCTAAGGTACCTCTCATCAACTGTGTGACCACAAACTTCATTTTCACTTCTCTTAGCCCCCTAACTGTGTTATGATACCCTACTGAGAAGTCAAAAGAACAGCTGGCCCAGCAGCCCAGTGGGTATAGTCTCTAGTCACTGGGAGCATGACCAACTGAATGGCACAACAAATTCTTAGATTGTTTTACTGCCAGTAGAGATAATTCCCAATCTGACCCTCCCAATATAGGAATTTAGATTCCCTTATGCTAAGCACAGTTCAGCAGGAGGATTCAATGGCATAATAGCCCCATACTGTTTTCCCCAGAGGACTTTTTTCACCTGTAATTTTGATGGTTTATTGGTTTAATGGTTGGTATGTTTCAGATCTCTTCTTTATTTAATCCTAGGCTGTCTAATCTGTGCTATCTACATGTACTCGCCACAGTCTTTGCTGTAAATGAAATCAATGAGAACCCAGAACTTTTACCAAACATCACACTGGGTTTCCGTATATACGACTCCTGCTTTAATGAAATGCAGGCTGTGGAAGGAGCAATGAGCATGCTTTCAGGGACGGAGAATGCAATTCCTAATTATGTTTGTAATAAACAATCAAAGATGGTGGGATTAATAGGAGATCTTCAGTCCTCCTGCTCCCTTGCAGTAGCAAGTATTGTGGGCCTATACAGATTTCCTCAGGTATGTTTTCTAATAACCAGATTAAAAAAATGCCTTTCTCTTAATGATTGATAACTAGTAAAATACTCTGTACTGTATGCACAATACATGCTTTCCTTCATGTGAACAATTTTTCTTCACAAGCACTGGATTCTCAGAAGTCTTACAAACCCATAAAGACATTTTGTAATTTCTTAAGGTCCATGCTAGCCGTAGAAACTACTTGTATAGTAAATGTTCTAATAAATTTGACCTATTTCGATTCTCCCTAAATGTACTGACTGTAATTGTAGATAAGGGGCAAGGCTTTTAATTTGAGTTTTAAGAGAATTAAAATAAAAGTTTCCAGTCTTAACAATATATCCTTTCTCCTCCAATTTGTAACTATTCCTCTATGTCCCCTGAAAACTTGGTGCCCAGTCAGTTTGTAGGTACAGACCAGGGTAGTTCATGGCAGGATGGGCATCCTCAGACTTTGTTCCCAGCAATCCTCTGTGCCAGGTTGGTGCCTGCAGAGACTCAAACTCTTTGGGAATGCCGACCTCAGCCTTTCACATAGTAAATCACTGCTCACTCTGTTTCATCCGGCTTTTGGCCACCCCACTCTGCATTTTGGTAGATATACAAGGACTTTGCCTGGTACTATACTAGGGTATATAGTGCCAAAATCTGTGCCTAAACTTACAAACTACACAAAGCTGCTATACAAAAAGGTGTATAGATATTATAGTGCTATCCCACAAGCAGCTATCCTCTAGTCAAATCCCAAATTGCACCATACAGTATTATTGTCTTATAGAGTTAGCCCTTCCCCGAGAAACACATTACACTGTGTTTTTAAAAATAAGTAAAACTTTTTATTTTCTTTTACAAAACACACTTATCACATATATAGTTACTTGTGTATATATTAAACTAACATAGTGTTTAGTCTAACAACATGCTACACCAAATCTAAATATAGTTGGTAGGTTCAGTAATAAATCCCATAAAGCAAGAAAAGGAACACCATTTGTATAGTATATGTGCCAATCCTTTCCAGAATATATAGGTCTTACAGAGAATGAAGAGTGCATATAGATTATTTTGAGTTGAAATTTGGACCTTGCCTTGATACAATCCTACTCCTGTGGATGTTTCTAACTTGGTAAACCAATAACCATATACTAGACCTATAGGGGTTCAGTCTCTCAGGTAATACAACATTCAGCTGGCTCCAACTGTTCCTATTAAGTTAAAATATAGTTCTATAAAACATCTCTTTAAAAGCCCAGTTATGTAAAAGTTATACAGTTATATAAAAACTCTCTTTAAAAGCCCGCTATCTTAGCATTCTCCTCTGTGCCTTGCCCCCACCTGCAGTTCTTGGTGTGGTGTCTGACGTCACTCACCTTTCCTCACAGTATGGGTAACTTTCACGGAAAATTTCCTATGTGTTTCGTGCTCCTGCGCTTTCTCAAGGATATACTCTCTTATATATACCCACTTCATGACCCACCTGTACTTCTAGGGTACATGTGGTTGGTTTGGGGCTACTGGACTAAATGGGCTCTGAATTGTACTCCTGGCCAACAAGGGAAAAGGGTGCAGGAACATAGGGGCTCAGTGCTGTACTTATGGAATATTTATTCTCTCTCCTTTGTACTGTTATGATACATGTGATGTAAAGGAAATATAGGGTGGAGGCCAGAATGCAGAGCCTCCGAAACACTCCACATAAACAATGAAAGCCACACATATAAAACATGTTACCTTTTATTACAGATCAGTTATGGCTCAGCTTTCTATGAGCTAAGTGACAAAATCCGTTACCCTTCATTTCTGCGAACTATTATGAGTGACAAGGTGCAGCCATATTATTTCATTAGGTTGATGATCCATTTTAACTGGACCTGGATAGGAATTCTGGCTGCTGATAATGATTTTGGCCTCTATGACAGTGAGCTTATGAGAAAAGACATTGAGGCAGCTGGGATTTGTGTGGCCTTTTTCATGCGGATTTCTGCCCAACACACCAGAGATCAGTCACTCTCCATTCTCCAAGTCATCAAAAGATCAGCAGCCACAGTTGTGGTACTATATTGCTCAATGCCAGAACTGATCCCTTTTATGAAAGTAGCAAATGAAGAAAATATAACAGGAAAAGTCTGGTTTGCCAGTGGAAGTGCCATGTCGTCTCCCATATTTTCATATAAAGAATTTTGGAGAATATTAAATGGAACAATTGGGTTAGCACTCCCTGTAGCAACAATCCCAGGATTTAAAAATTTCCTTTATAGCATTCACCCATCATTGTACCCAAATGATATGTTCATGAAACCATTTTGGGAAAGTAATTTTCATTGCTTGTGGTATAGCTGGAATGAGACGGAAACAACCAGTAATGTAACAACTCCCTACTGCACGGGGCTTGAAAACCTCAAAGCTTTAGATGACTACCATGAAAAAACCTCAGCATATGCCATTCTTGTTTACAATGCGGTGTATTCATTGGCCTATGGTATCAACAACATGACTTCCTGCAGATCAAATTTTCCGTGTTTTAACATAAGTAAATTGGACCCATGGAAGGTAAGAGAGATACAGATGGAGAAGATTTAAAAGACATGTAAACCCTACAGTTTCCTATGATCTATGTAAGTTGGGGATATATCCCCAACCCAAATGACATAATTTGTACTGCATATATCCCTTCCATCTGCCAGCACCATCACATTTTCCTAAAACAAATAGAAGCTTTCACCCAGCAGCCATTTTCCCTCACACATCATCAGTGATGTTTTCATCTGCAAACAGCACATATGCATTGTAAAGTTCAGGCAATGAAGAATGCAGGCTTACACAGGCAGAACATACTTTGATAAAGAGTTCTGCTTTGATTGAGCACTGTGGTTAAACTGAGCTCAGGAGAGGTAATAAGGAGAGAAAAATGGGAACTGACAGCTAGAGCTGAGTTTCTATGGGTACCAACAATGCCATTTCTTCATTGGCTACTAGACTGGAGGGAGTGTTTAGTAACCTGAGCTAAGAAGAGCTGACCATGCTGAGGGAGGGGGACTGAGTTAGTTAGAGGAGGCAAAGGAAACCTAAGTGACAAGAATTTTGGTTTGATTTGTATCATTTTGTTTTTTAAGGTTTTACATTATGTAAAGAACGTGAAAGTGGAAATGAATGATGAGCAGGAGTTGGCCTTTGATGATTATGGAGACCACCCAATTAGACAAGTGTATGTGAACTGGCAAGCTCTCCCCAATGGTGTAACACGATATGTCAATTTTGCAAATTTAATAGAAGATCCTGAACCTCATCTTGTTATTAGTAACAATACAATCTGGAGTGGAAATTATAGGGAAGTAAGTAGCACTTGTATTATATTATATCTGTCATACTAATACTTCATATTGTTGTATTTATGACGCAGTCTTTTATAATGTTGCTACAGAGGTATGGTAAGTAATGTTCCCAAAACTCCTGTTAAGGTTGAATAGGTAAAAAAATTAAACATCTGGGGAGTTCACTAAAAAAGCAAATCCGGTCTGCAGGAGAAATCAGAAACTTTGTGGGGAGCTTCCATGATATGCATTTGATCCTATGGTGAAATGGAGAAGCAGGAGCAATTCTCATTCTATCATTGAGTTTAGTCAGGGCATTTAACTCAAGAAGTCTTAGTGAATTAATCCCTGAATATTCATGTTAGAGTGGCGGAGTAGAGTAGTAAAGTCTCCTTCAGCATAATCTATGGCCTAATATCTCATATCTGGCCGGGTGTATATACTGTATATATATGTAAATGTGTATTCTTCTCCAGTGGGTGCACAATTAAATTACATATATATAACAACAGGAGGTACCAGCACTCCAATCATGTTCAACATGTGCTTTATTTTACATGCTGAATCCTCCATTTCTGTGCCTTTTGGGATCTTTATCAAGGATAAAGTGCATGTGAGCTTAATACCATTTATCTATCATTATTTTCATTGAAAATAAGAGCCAAAAGTTAGCGACTAATTACATTCTTTATTAAATTAGCGCAATATGTTCATAGTATAATCAACCTTAAAACTATATGGAAGTGAAAAATCCACTCTCATCACTGGGTGCCCCAACAGTGCAGACCTAAGGTGAGATTCTCTAGTGAAATATCTTTAAGTTCAAGCAGAGAAAGATAGAGAAAAAGACACACTAACAAATCCACCCTGCAATATAAATTTGATACAATCAATTAATCATCCATATTGTTCTGTATATATACTGTATATACTATATACATATATACCCTCCATTTATAATACGTTGTTTTAAAGGAGAAGGAAAGTCATTTTGGCATTTTACTGCCAATGGATTAGCCACATTAGTGCCACCTAGAACACCTATATTTATTCTGCAGAAAGAATTGCCATACCTGAGTAAAGAGCCCTAGACGCTTTCTCCATTTGCTTAAGATTGCAGCTGCCATTTTAAATAGCTTCTTGTTTGCAGTCTAGCTGTTATAGCTCAGATCCCACATTCCTAAGGAAGGGGGAGGGAGTTCTTAGCATTCTTATGGGAGGAGGAAGCAAAGGAGGGGGGAGTCTGTGAGAGAACTGCACAGACTCCGGCCATTGGAATTAAGGATGTTTCTGAGAGAGGAAGTCAGAACATGTTTTTTTTTTTGGTTTTTTTTAAACTTTGTTTTTATTTTCAAGTTATCAAACATATCTATTACAACATTTGTAGTAGCATTTTTTCTTATGTTTGTATCTTGTAGGTGATAGAGTATTAAAGAATATAACATTTGAATTTAACATTTATAACAAAACTTGAACTTTCAGCTCATACCTGTTTTTCCTGGGCAAACAACATGTTTTGATAGAGGACTCAATGCAGTATTTCTGTGAGTGCTTATGGCTGTATTTACATAGACCTTTCTGTTAAAGCTTACTTAGTTTTTACCTTTCCTTCTCCTTTAAATAGTGATCAGGGGAACCTGAATCAATTTAAAAAGCAACTTACCCTAGGGGCCACACAGTCTAGCTTGTGTATCCAGTAAGCCTCTTGTTCTAATAACGCTTTGTTCTCATCTCCTTCTCTTGTCTGTGATCTATTGAGTATATAGCAAAAAAGGGACAGTTTTACTCACCACTAAATTTTAGGCTGGGGTGCCATTATTTTTTTAAATAAATATAAATCATTGTCACCATTACATGCATGTATTATATTCCCCCTTACTTCCTTTATAAACTCCATTAGACATAACATTAATAGAGAAAATGCATAACCCTTACTTACATGAGCTCATTCAGTTGGGCATAAGGTAAAATGCACATAAGCACTGCATGAACTCCCAAAAATATATCTAATTTTAACATACTTTCCTGATTCCACATTTTGAAAGGTCTCTGACTCGCAAGGACTATTTCCCAACTCCCCATAGGCTCATAGAGTCATGCAACCCCTCCTGTACCATATTTTATTTTGAAGTTATAGATTCTGAGACTTGAAGTTCTTGTGCTTTTCATAGAAGGAGGTGCACAGGTTCTCGGGAAAGCAGCGAGTCTTCAAATCCCCGGAGCCATCACTTCACAGTGGAACAAGATGAGGGAGGGGTGGCGACATTAGTGAAGATAGAGAATAATTCCAATTATGTTATTATATTTTGTTAATATAGTCACTATTTCTGTTATTGTTTTCTAATTATCTTGGAATTCTATGGATGAATAAACAATTTGTATTTAAGAAGAAGGAAAGGTAAAAACTAATTAAACTTTATCAGAAAGGTAAACACAGAACTGCTGCACTAAGTCCTAAATGAAAAGAAACACCTTATTTTTTGTCTATTCTGTATACATGATCTTCTGTGTCAGACTTCCTGCTGTCTGCAAAAGGGCACAGAGCAAGCCTGCTCAATTTGCTTCTCTCTCTCCCTCCCTTCTCCCTCCTCCCCCACCACTCTCTGCTGTAATCTGAGCTGAGAGCTGTTCCCTGCCTGCACACTGTCAGCTAAAATGGCTGCTGCTATCTTAAACACACACAGGGAACTTCTATGGCTGCTTTCTCAGGTATGGTAGAGCATTCTACAGAATAAATATAGTGTTCTAGCTTGCACTATTGTGACTAATCTATTGGCAATAAAATGTCCCAGTAGCTCTTCTTTTCCTTTAAAAATATAAGTAAATTTAAACAGTTATAATAAAAGATTGTATTTATGTTCTGCTAGGCACCAAAATCCATATGCAGTGAGAGCTGCCCCCCAGGATACAGAAAGGCCCCACAGAAGGGACAGCCTGCCTGCTGCTTTGACTGTATCTTATGCTCGGAAGATGAGTTGAGCAATAAAACAGGTAAACACAACAGAACATACTGTACACATTGTTTACTCATTAGATCATTAAAATATAATGTAGACAAGCACAGTCTCAGTTCAATTACACCAGGGATCCCCAACCTTTTAGACCCGTGAGTCACATTCTAATGGAGAAAGTGTCGGGGAGCAACACAAGCACACAGTGGGTGGCTCACACTTTGTATTTATTTTTTCAGATTCCACAAGTTGTATGAAATGCCCTGAAGATATGTGGGCAAATGAAAGGCATGATGGCTGCAGGGATAAAACACTGGAGTTTCTCTCATTTGAAGAGATCTTAGGTGGCACTTTGGCTGCTCTTTCGATAACGGGATCTCTCCTTCCCCTGAGCATCCTGTTTATCTTCTTAAGGAATGCTGATACTCCAGTTGTGAAAGCAAATAACCGGAATCTCAGTTACACCCTTTTGGTTTCCCTGTTTTTCTGCTATCTCTGTGCTTTAATGTTCATTGGCCGTCCCATTACTATAACCTGTATCCTCAGGCAATTTATATTTGGGATCAGTTTTGTGATGTGCATTTCATGTGTGTTGGGAAAGACAATGATGGTGGTGATCGCCTTCAACCTCACCCAGCCAAGGAGCAGCAGGAGAATGTGGTTGAATTCTCGAGTAACGAACACCCTGGTGCTTGTGTGCACAGCTATACAAGTGATTATATGTGCTGGGTGGCTTGCACACTCTCCCCCTTTTCAATACACTGACAATAAATCTAAGGCAGGCACCATTATTGTGGAATGTAACAAGGGATCGCCAACAGGTTATTCATGCACAATGGGATATATGGGGTTTTTAGCTACTTTGTGCTTTGTAGTTGCTTATTTGTCAAGAAAGTTGCCGGGCAGTTTCAATGAGGCCAAACTGATCACCTTTAGTATGCTGATATTTGGAGCTGTTTGGATCTCGTTCATCCCAGCCTACCTCAGCACCACAGGGAAGTACATGGTGGCAGTGGAAGTATTCGCCATTTTATCTTCAAGCATTGGATTAGTGACATGTATATTTTTGCCGAAAGTCTACATCATTATTCTGAGACCTGAGATGAATAAGATTGGAAGAAAAATAATAAAAGAATAATGACCCATTTATGTTATATTGTGTACATTTTTTTATAAAGGTAAACTGGGGAAGTGAAAGGATTCCTTTTTCTTCCAATATACAGATTTTTCCTGAGTAACGTCTTCTTAGGACTGTAATACACAAATTTGAAAAGATTAAGAAGGAAAATAACCCACTTTATGTCAGAATTACAATGTTAAAAGTTTCCCTTCACAGCCTTGATTGCAACTATAATCAGGCATATAGAATTCATTAACGAATTTGGAAAGTGACCTGTGCTTGATGATTAGTGCACGTGCTTAAATAATGCACAATTTCAACAAACTACAAATGATCTGTTTAAAAATAAACAAATTACAAAAGTGCTAATATAATGTTTATAGATCACACTGTATACTAATTCATTGCTTAAAAACCAATTAAATAAATTAGTGAATAAATAAAGTATAGAGAATAGAGTATTTTTCTGAAAAGTTAAATATATACAAGATGTGGAGATAACTTGAAAATTCAATCAGATTGGACCACCGATTAGACCCCTACCATACCCAAATCATTACCTCAGCGCAGCCACGTTTTGCGAATTTTCCGCTGTTTCATGAAATTTTTGGCGAAGTGAAATGGGGCAGATTCGCTCATTACTAGTTATTGGCCATCACAAGCGGTTCCCTTAATTACACAAATATGCAGGCACTGTGGGCTCCTTTATGTCAGCAAGTGCAGTGGAGAACTTACACTTTTCCCCACAGTCCATTGCATGTAAAACTACTTTAATTTGTCAAAATATGCTCCTTGCTCTTCTGTATAGTTGTAATTTGCACCCTGCGTCAATATGTGCAGCACAGTTGTGCCAAAACAACAGGGCATACGTGTCTTTTGCATGCCATACCTGATTCATCATACATGAGATTACTGTTCTATTCCATTTAAAGGTGAGGATCACCAACCCAGGGTAAACAGTAAGCAGTTACTGTCACTGGGGGAGACCTATGTCTGGTCCTTTACATGGGTTGTAAACCCTGCTGCACTGCAGTGCTCACCCAAAATTTACTTAGTTGTTGCTGGACTACAAATCCCAGAATAATGTAACATATAATGAAGGCTGAGGCATGCTGGGAGCTGTGGTCCAGCAACATCAGAGTTGTATCCTCAAATCAATATTGTACAAAACTTTTTCAAAACTTCTCCCCAAATCTCCACAGCCAGTGGCTGCTTAAACATGTGAAAAAATCCTCCAATGAGAATCCCAGCTAATTTGTGTAAATCTGGCTTCCTGGTCTTTGTTCCTGCAATTGGAGTTGGAAGCATTAAGCTCAGTTTCCCAGCATTGAACAAGCCTGTCCTTTATCCCCATGTCTAATTCCAGTGGAAAATGTATATAATTAGGGCTGGGAATCAGCATTCTCATTGGTCAGTTCTTTTGCATTTATAATGAAGTTTCTGATCAGTAGAATTCTCATTGGTGAATTATCTTGCATCTATAATTATGTTTTTTGGCAACTTCTATAGAAAACTAGGGGGTGCTTTGGAACAGCGTTACAGATGGGTTTACAACCCTTTTAATAGTGGAAGTATCTCCTGTAAGCAATATATTTTTATTGTTTGATGGACCAATAAATCTTTAAAAGAGCTATGAAATCCATGCAATATTAAAAATGCACAGAACTTGCATCACAGGTGAGTCTCATGGTCTCTGAATTAATTGGTTAAAGGGAAAACGATCCATTTTGGCCAGTCTGCATTTTCCTGGGCTTTGCCTTAAGGGTTGTTATTATATTCTACCGTGCAAACCTGTCCTTATGTGAGCCTCCAAGGATGAAGATAATATACAACTTTTGTATTACTTAATTGCTACCAACATCTAATGAAATTATCCCTATGGTGTTATTGTACAGTGTTAAGTGTAGGGGATAGCAGTATAAATAAACCTTTGCAGTTGGTGACTTCATGAGTGAAAGTGCACCATGCTGTCTTTGGGACATCTCGGGTAATGTGGTTATTTCTCATCTTTAAAATTAAAAAGTTTTAGCCTACATATCACAGGATTGTCCACTTAGGGGCTCATTTATCAAAGTACGATTGAGTCCGAATACAAAAAAATTGTATTGGTTCGTACTGTGCGTATTTTCTGCGGCTTTTTTGTATATTTGCGTAACTTTTTCATACTTTGTGACAAACTTTGTGGGACAAAATCGTATTGTTGCGCCGAGTACGAAAGTTTTAGATTCATTCAAGCTTCATTATCGTGACTTTCCTTGGGCCAGGTTGGAGCTGCACAGTGCTATTGAGCCCTATAGGAGGCTTTCCTTGGGCCGGGTTGGAGCTGCAGAGTGCCATTGAGCCCTATGGGAGGCTTTCCTTGGGCCGGGTTGGAGCTGCAGAGTGCCATTGAGCCCTATGGGAGGCTTTCCTTGGGGCGGGTTGGAGCTGCAGAGTGCTATTGAGCCCTATGGGAGGCTTTCCTTGGGCCGGGTTGGAGCTGCAGAGTGCCATTGAGCCCTATGGGAGACTTTCCTTGGGCCGGGTTGGAGCTGCAGAGTGCCATTGAGCCCTATGGGAGACTTTCCTTGGGCCAGGTTGGAGCTGCAGAGTGCCATTGAGCCCTATGGGAGGCTTTCCTTGGGCCGGGTTGGAGCTGCAGAGTGCCATTGAGCCCTATGGGAGACTTTCCTTGGGCCGGGTTGGAGCTGCAGAGTGCCATTGAGCCCTATGGGAGACTTTCCTTGGGCCAGGTTGGAGCAGCAGAGTGCCATTGAGCCCTATGGGAGGCTTTCCTTGGGCCGGGTTGGAGCTGCAGAGTGCCATTGAGCCCTATGGGAGGCTTTCCTTGGGCCAGGATGGAGCTGCAGAGTGCCATTGAGCCCTATGTGAGGCTTTCCTTGGGCCGGGTTGGAGCTGCAGAGTGCCATTGAGCCCTATGGGAGGCTTTCCTTGGGCCAGGTTGGAGCTGCAGAGTGCCATTGAGCCCTATGGGAGACTTTCCTTGGGCCGGGTTGGAGCTGCAGAGTGCCATTGAGCCCTATGGGAGACTTTCCTTGGGCCGGGTTGGAGCTGCAGAGTGCCATTGAGCCAGACTTTCCTTAGGCCGGGTTGGAGCTGCAGAGTGCCATTGAGCCCTATGGGAGGCTTCCAAAATCATGCACAGAAGGATCAAAGTCGGAAAGGTTTTCCCGCCATTTAGGATCGCTCGATATGAAAATTTTGTGACTCTCAGATCGCCAACATGATATTATTGTGACTATTCCAATTTTTCATAAGCATTTTTGTGATATTTGCGATCATCAGAAATGATTGTATCTAATCCAAATTTTTCCCATTTCGGGATTCAAACTCGTACTTTGCTGAATGTGCCCCTTAGTGTCTTATGGGCCTCCACTACTTTTTTTTAATTGTATTCTAAATAGTTTGGCCCTGGCTCCAATGCTGCACTGGTTTGCTTTTTAGCTTGAGGGGATGTAGAATAAAATCTCAAGTAGGAGATTACAGGTTGCAGACATCATAAAAAGTCCATTGTGTGCCATTTAATATTACGTCTGCCTCTTACCACATCCAAGAGCATATCCTGCTTTCTCCATCTGGGCCAGAAACCCCTACAGGTGAGGTTGGGGGGCTCAGTGACCCATATCTAGACTTTTGCTGGAAGAGAGGAAGAAATGTTGTGGGACATGTGCTGGGGACAAATGTTAGGGGGATTACAGTTGCACTGGGACATAAGGGGCTCTAGCTACATCCCTGATTAGAGGTTTAACAATAAGTAAAGCAGAACCTATGATGGGAGCTCAAAAGAGTCTTCCCCAAAAGATTTTTTTTGCAGCTCAGTAACTTCTATTTATGCCTGAACCTGATAAAGAACATATACTGGGTGATACTTGTTGGTTATTTTCAGTATATAAATCATAGGTGCCCTGTCTGTTGCCTTCCAACTGTAGTTGCACTGCAATAGATGAATGCTGGAGGGCTGCAGGTTGGATATCTCTGATGTATGTACTGAACATCTCTGATTTATGGTAACCCTAGCCATTGTGCGTTGCTACTTGCCCTCTCTTCTCTAACCCCGGCCCTGCTTTCACTGTCAAATGGCAAGAGCTTGTAATGAGAGTGATTTTACCCCCAAATGCCATCTGTAGCTTTATTCCAGACTATAACCTGTAACAGGAGCCTCACTATTTCTAATGAATGTTCTTTTCCAGCGAATGGCACTGCCCAGAATGGGTGTGGATTTTCATCCTTATTGTCTTCACTACAAGAAGTGATTTCAGCTGCAAATTACGTTCAGAAAATCTGCAGGTTTATGAAAAAGATGGAGATATTATTTTGGGAGCCCTTATCCCCGTGCATCTGCAACCAGGCAACAATAACATCAATTTCACTGCAAAGCCCTCAGTGGGGAAATGCAACAAGTAAGGCTGCTTTCTCATACTGCTGCTCTTATCCTCTCAACATAAGCCATTCTACAGTTATTTTACTATTAGCTACATGTTTATTACTGTTTATTATTAAATGTCACCTTCGTGTTTTTACTTGTTGCTACATAAAAGGCCACTGTAACTTAGTTTTGTTTTCCTACTTCAAGTGCTGAGTTAAACTTAGATTTTCATTCTTTTTATTTTCCTGTGTTTCCCCAAGCATCTATGACTGATTAACAGTTCTTCTTGAAGCTTTTACTGTCTAACATGTTTTCCACAAGCTTTTTTTTTTTCTTCAAATCTTATTCCGTTACCAACTGAATGACCCAACATAATAAATTCTTTGATTTTTTTACTGCCAGTAGAGATAATTAACAATCTGACCCTCCCAATATAGGAATTTAGATTCCCTTATGCTAAGCACAGTTCTGCAGGAGGATTCAATGGCATAATAGCCCCATACTGTTTTCCCCAGAGGACTTTTTTCACCTGTAATTTTGATGGTTTACAGGTTTTTTTATTGGTTTAATGGTTGGTACAAAGATCCCTTCTTTCTTTAATCCTAGGCTGTCTAATCTGTGCTATCTACATGTACTTGCCACAGTCTTTGCTGTAAATGAAATCAATGAGAACCCAGAACTCTTACCAAACATCACACTGGGTTTCCGTATATACGACTCCTGCTTTAATGAAATGCAGGCTGTGGAAGGAGCAATGAGCATGCTTTCAGGGACGGAGAATGCAATTCCTAATTATGTTTGTAATAAACAATCAAAGATGGTGGGATTAATAGGAGATCTTCAGTCCTCCTGCTCCCTTGCAGTAGCAAGTATTGTGGGCCTATACAGATTTCCTCAGGTATGTTTTCTAATAACCACAGTAAAAAAATAATTTTTCCTTAATGTTTGATAACGAGTAAAATACTCTGTACTCTATGGTCAATGCATGCTTTCCTTCACGTCAACAATTTTTCTTCACAAGCACTGGATTGTCGGCAAGCGGAAAAGCGTTTTGCTGAAAATTCCGCCCTACGCCTCCTACATGTACCTGCACACGAATGAATGGAATACGCTCGGGTGCAGGCACTTGTAGCCGAAATACGCATAAAAACACGAGACTTTGCATTATCTCGCGTTTTTATGCGTATTTCGGCTACATGTGCCTGCACCCGAGCGTATCTCATTCATTCAGGTGCAGGCACATGTACGAGGCGTCGGGCGGAATTTTCAGCAAGCGCTTTTCCGCTTGCCGAAAATATCTGCCCTACGCCTCGTGTGGCATCAGCCTTAGACAGTGTAATGTGTTTCTTGGGGAAGGACTAACTCTATTAGACACATATGCCAAACACAAGGCCCACGGGCCAAATCCAGCCCGCCTGGCTGTTTTATGTGGCCCTTGGTGAGTGTGTCTGACCATCCAGTGACTGTGTTTTAGATTTCGGCCCCATATGTGATTTAGTTTGGCACATTTAGGGGTTCAGTCTCTCAGGCAACACAACATTCAGCTGGCCCCAACTGTTCCTATTCAGTTAAAATACACTTATATAAAAACTTTTTCCCGGCTGGGATCTCTCTTTAAAAGCCACTATCTTACCATTCTCCTCTGTGCCTTGCCCCCGCCCGCAGTTCTTTGTACGACGTCACTTGCCTCTCCTCGCAGTATGGATAACTTTCACAGACAATTTCCTATGTGTTTCACGCTCCTGCGCTATCTCAAGGATGTTCTCTATGGGGCCCCGCTCCCTTATATATACCCACTTCATGTCCCATTTGTACTTCTAGGGTACATATGATTGGTTTGGGACTACTGGACTAAAAGTGCTCTGAATTGTACTCCTGGCCAACAAGAGAAAAGGGTGCGGGAACACAGGGGCTCAATGCTGTACTTGTGGAATATATATTTAAATCAAATCACTTTTATTGTCCCACCATATTACTGGTACACTGGTACAGTACATGTGAGTGAAATTCTTGTGTGCAAGCTTCACAAGCAGCAGTGGAGTACAAAATATAGAATAAGTATGCACATGAGTAGGCATGTATAATGTATGTACAAAATATAAGAATGAGTGCACATAAATAGTGTCGTAGTGTTGCTGAAGTGTCTATGAAGTGTTAGTGGTCAGTATTCAGCAGTCTGATGGCCTGATGGAAAAAGCTGTCCCTCAGCCTGCTGGTTCAGGACCAGATGTGACTATACCTCCTGCCTGACGGAAGTAGTTTAAACAGTCTGTGGTTAGGGTGACTGGAGTCTTTGATGGTCATCTCCCCTTTCCTCAGGCACCGCTTCCTATAGATGTCCTGGAGGGATGGAAGCTCACCTCCAATTATCCTTTCGGAACACAGCACAACTCTCTGCAGAGCTTTGCGGTTGTAAGCAGTGCTGTTGCCGTACCAGGTAGTGATGCATCCACTGAGGACGCTCTCAATGGCACAGCGGTAGAAGGTCTCTCTTCTTTGTACCGTTATGATACATGTGATGTAAAAGGAATATAGAAGGTGGAGGCCAGATTGCAGAGCCTTCAAAACACTCCACATAAACAATGAAAGCCACACATATAAAACATGTTACCTTTTATTACAGATCAGTTATGGCTCAGCTTTCTATGAGCTAAGTGACAAAATCCGTTACCCTTCATTTCTGCGAACTATTATGAGTGACAAGGTGCAGCCATATTATTTCATTAGGTTGATGATCCATTTTAACTGGACCTGGATAGGAATTCTGGCTGCTGATAATGATTTTGGCCTCTATGACAGTGAGCTTATGAGAAAAGACATTGAAGAAGCTGGGATATGTGTGGCCTATTTCATGCGGATATCTGCCCAACACACCAGAGATCAGTCACTCTCCATTCTCCAAGTCATTAAAAGATCATCAGCCACAGTTGTGTTACTTTACTGCTCAATGCCAGAACTGATCCCTTTTATGAAAGCAGCAACTGAAGAAAATATAACAGGAAAAGTCTGGTTTGTCAGTGGAAGTGCCATGTCGTCTCCCATATTTTCATATAAAGAGTTTTGGAGAATATTAAATGGAACAATTGGTATAGCATTCCCTGTAGCAACAATCCCAGGATTTAAAAATTTCCTTTATAGCATTCACCCATCATTGTACCCAAATGATATTTTCATGAAACCATTTTGGGAAAGTAATTTTCATTGCTTGTGGCATAACGGGAATGAGACGGAAACAACCACTAATGTAACATCACCCTACTGCACGGGGCTTGAAAACCTCAAAGCTTTAGATGACTACCATGAAAAAACCTCAGCATATGCCATTCTTGTTTACAATGCGGTGTATTCATTGGCCTATGGTATCAACAACATGACTTCCTGCAGATCAAATTTTCTGTGTTTTAACATAAATAAATTGGACCCATGGAAGGTAAGATTGATATGGATGGAGAAGATTCCTACGATCTATATAAGTTGGGCACATATCCCCCACCCAAATGGCATAACTTGTACTGCATATATCCCCTCCATCTGACAGCACCATCACATTTTCCTAAAACAAATAGAAGCTTTCACCCTGCAGCCACACATCATCAGTGATGTTTCTATCTGCAAACAGCACATATGCACTGTAAAGTTCATGCAGTGAAGAATGCAGGCTTACACAGGCAGAAATACACAAAAAGAGGTTGTGGGAGCACTCCAAGGCTAAATAAAGTATACAAATACAATGGAAGTGCAACTGATCTGGCCAAATTAACTACAAACATACAAAAAGAAAAAGGGATTGATCAATGCACATTCCCTGGTCCCCTGTTTCATAAGTAAATTGTCTGTTAGTTTCATGCTAGTGCATACAGTATATTGACAAAAAACAGGGGTTTTTAGTTACAAAATTATGATCATAAGATTGGTAAGCCACCATACCACGTCAAGGTAAACCCTGTATGGTGGTCCTATCTATTTACCTCTGGTCATATTTTTCAAAGGCTGGCACTCCCGTGCACTATTGCCATTCTTGACCTGGGGGCTGGTTTAAATCAGAGGGCTTAGTCACTCCCATGCCTTTTGCTTATATAGAGAGAGATTGCCTGGTTCCCCAGGCCCAATCCTCCCCCGCTTGCGGCTTGTAGAGGAGAATACTGCCCATTAACCAACACCCATTCTTTTTAAAGGCATAAGACCACCATTAAAGGGACGGGTGTGGGGGTGCTGAACCCACATGGAAGTTTGGCCATTCTTCCTGCAGAATTAAATCTGCTAAACTACATAAATACACAAAAAGAGGTTGTGGGAGCACTCCAAGGCTAAATAAAGTATACAAATACAATGGAAGTGCAACTGATCTGGCCAAATTAACTACAAACATACAAAAAGAAAAAGGGATTGATCAATGCACATTCCCTGGTCCCGTTTCAATTTTTTAATATGACCAGAGGTAAATAGATAGGACCACCATACGGGGTTTACCTTGACGTGGTATGGTGGCTTACCAATCTTATGATCATAATTTTGTAACTAAAAATCCCTGTTTTTTGTCAATATACTGTATGCACTAGCATGAAACTAACAGACAATTTACTTATGAAACAGGGGACCAGGGAATGTGCATTGATCAATCCCTTTTTCTTTTTGTATGTTTACACAGGCAGAACTTACTTTGATAAAGAGTTCTACTTTGATTGAGCACTGTAATGGTAAAACCTAGCTCAGGAGAGGATGAAAAATAGGAGCAGACAGCTAGAGCTGAGTTTCTATGGGAACCAGCAATGTAATCTCTTCATTGGCTACTAGACTGGAGGGCGTGTTTAGTAACCTGAACTAAGAAGAGCTGAGCATGCTCAGGAGCCAACAGCAAAAGTAAATTTCTGAGGGAGCGGGGCGAGTGAGTTAGAGGAGGCAAAGGAAACCCCTGACAAGAATCTTGGTTGATTGGTATCTTGGTTGATTGGTATCTTTTTGTTTGTTAAGGTTTTACATTACGTAAAGAACGTGAGAGTGAAAATGAATGATGGGCAGGAGTTGGCCTTTGATGAGTATGGAGACCACCCATATAAACTACAGTATGTGAACTGGCAAGCTCTCCCCAATGGTGTAACACGATATGTCAATTTTGCAAATTTAATAGAAGATCCTGAACTTCATCTTGTTATTAGTAACAATACAATCTGGAGTGGAAATTATAGGGAAGTAAGTAGCACTTGTATTATATTATATCTGTCATACTAATACTTCATATTGTTGTATTTATGATGCAGTCTTTTATAATGTTGCTACAGAGGTATGGTAAGTAATGTTCCCAAAACTCCTCTTAAAAATTAAACATCTGGGAGTACTAAAAAAGCAAAGCAAAATCAACCTTAAATGTATTTGGAAGTGAAAAATCCATCATCACTAGGTGCCCCAACAGTGCAGACCTAATGTGAGATATCTTTTAGTTCAAACATGATAGATAGATTAATTAGATATATTTTCTGACACAACAGACACAGTAACAAAGCCACCCTGCAATATAAATTTGACACAATCATTTAATCATCCATATAGATCTGTATATATATGTATATATATATATATATATACATATATACCCTCCATTTATAAGACATTGCTTTAATAGTGATCAGGGGAACCATTAGGTATCAAGTTAAACAGCAATTTAAAGCTAATTGGCCACACAGTCTAGCTTGTGTATTCAGTAAGTCTTTCATTATAATAACACTTTGTTCTCATCTCCTTCTCTTGTGTGTGATTTACTGAGTATATAGCAAAAAAAATAAATATAGCCCAAAAAATAAATATAATTTTAACTTACTTTCCTGATTCCACAATGTGAAAGGAAACCATAATAGTCTGTCTCTGACTTGCAAGAACTATGTCCCAACTCCCCGTAGGCTCAAGGAGTCATGCAACCCCTCCTGTACCATATTCTATTTTGAAGTTATAGATTCTGAGGCTTGAAGTTCTTGTACTTTTCATAGAGGGAGGTTCACGGGTTCTCTGGAAAGCAGTGAGTCTTCAAATCGCAGGAGCCATCACTTCACAGTGGAACAAGATGATGGAGGGTTGGCGACATAAGTTAAGATGCAGAATGATTCCAATTATGTTATTATATTTGTTAATATTGTTATAATTTCTGTTATTGTTTTCTAATTATCTTGGAATTCTAAGGATTTATAAACTATTTGTATTAATAGAGAAGGAAAGGTAAAAAGTCCTCAGTGAAAATAAACATTCCTTTTTTGTGTCTATTCTGTAAACATGATCTTCTGTGTCAGACTTCCTGCTCTCAGCAAAAAAGGGCACAGTGCAAGCCTGCTCAGTTTGCTCCTCTCTCTCCCTCCCTTCTACCTCCTCCCCCTCCCCTCTCTGCTGTAATCTGAGCTGAGAGCTGTTCCTTGCCTGCGCACTGCTGCCTGGAAGTGAAGTCAGACCAAGCTAAAATGGCTGCTGCTATCTTAAACAAACACAGAGAGCTTCTATGGCTGCTTACTCAAGTATGGTTGAGCATTCTACAGAACAAATAAAGTGTTCTAGCTTGCACTATTGTGACTAATCTATTGGAGATAAAATGTCTCAGTAGCTTTCCTTTTTCTTTCAAAATAGAAATAAATGTGAACAGTTACACTAAAATTGTATTTATGTTCTGCTAGGCACCAAAATCCATATGCAGTGAGAGCTGCCCCCCAGGATACAGAAAGGCCCCACAGAAGGGACAGCCAGCCTGCTGCTTTGACTGTATCTTATGCTCAGAAGATGAATTTAGCAATGAAACAGGTAAACACAACGGAACATACTGGACACATTGGTCAAAGTTTACTCTAGATCATTAAAATATAATGGAGACAAGCACAGTCTCGGTTCAATTACACCAGGGACCCCAACCTTTTATACCTGTGAGCCACATTCAAATGGAGAAAGTGTTGGGGAGCAACACAAGCATGGAAAAAGTTCCTGGGGGTGCAAATAAGAGCTATAATTTGGTATTTGGTAGCCCTTATGCAAGCTGGCAGCCTATAGAAGGCTCTGTTTGGCTTTACACTAGGTTTGATCGTTTGGTAGAACACCTACTTTGAGGCCACTGGGAGCAACATCCAAGGGGTTAGTGAGCAACATGTTGATTCATTGATTAATTACACAATAATAAAACAATTTAAAAAGCATGTGATTGCATTCTGTAAATCCACAACAGTCAATTAAATAGTCACTTTCATTGTAAAAAGCAAAAAAAAACCAATGGAAATGTGTCCTTAACACATATTCAGTACATGGCATAAAGGTGAAATCTGGAAAGCTAGATATTTATCTTCATCTAAGTAGAACTTCCTCTTATTTGTAGATGACATTTTATTCAGTGGGTGGCTCACACTTTGTATGTTTTTTTTTAGATTCCACAAGTTGTATGAAATGCCATGAAGATATGTGGGCAAATGAAATGCATGATGGCTGCAGGGATAAAACACTGGAGTTTCTCTCATCTGAAGGGGCCTTAGGTGGCACTTTGGCTGCTCTTTCAATAATGGGATCTCTCCTTCCCCTGAGCATCCTGTTTATCTTCTTAAAGAATGCTGATACTCCAGTTGTGAAAGCGAATAACCGGAATCTCAGTTACACCCTTTTGGTTTCCCTGTTTCTCTGCTATCTCTGTGCTTTAATGTTCATTGGCCGTCCCATTACTATAACCTGTATCCTCAGACAATTTATATTTGGGATCAGTTTTGTGATGTGCATTTCATGTGTGTTGGGAAAGACAATGATGGTGGTGATCGCCTTCAACCTCACCCAGCCAAGGAGCAGCAGGAGAATGTGGTTGAATTCTCGAGTAACGAACACCCTGGTGCTTGTGTGCACAGCTATACAAGTGATTATATGTGCTGGGTGGCTTGCACACTCTCCCCCTTTTCAATACACTGACAATAAATCTAAGATGGGCACCATTAATGTGGAATGTAACAAGGGATCACCAATTGCTTATTCATGCACAATGGGATATATGGGGTTTTTAGCTACTTTGTGCTTTGTAGTTGCTTATTTGGCAAGAAAGTTGCCGGGCAGTTTCAATGAGGCCAAACTGATCACCTTTAGTATGCTGATATTTGGAGCTGTTTGGATCTCCTTCATCCCAGCCTACCTCAGCACCACAGGGAAGTACATGGTGGCAGTGGAAGTATTTGCCATTTTATCATCAAGCAGTGGATTAGTGGCATGTATATTTTTGCCGAAAGTCTACATCATTATTCTGAGACCTGAGATAAATAAGATTGGAAGAAAAATAATAAAAGAATAATGACCCATTTATGTTATATTGTATAATTATTTTTATAAAGGTAGATATGCGCAGCACAGTTGTGCCAAAATAATAGGGCATACATGTCTTTTGCATGCCGTAACTGATTCATAATACATGAGATTACTGCAACATTCCATTTAAAGAAGAGGATCACCAACTCAGGGTTAACAGCAATTAAATAGGTTGTAAACCCTGCTGAACTGCTGGACTACAAATCCCAGAATAATGTAACATATAATGAAGGTTGAGGAATGCTGGGAGCTGTAGTCCAGCAACATCAGGGTTGTATCCTTAAAGCAATACTCCACAATAAAACTTTTTCAAAACTTCTTCCCAAAATCTCCACAGCCAGTGGCTGCTTTAAAATGTGAAAAATCCTCCAATGAGAATCCCAGCTAATTTTTGTAAATCTGGCTTCCTGGTCTTTGTTCCTGCAATTGGAGTTGGCAGCATTAATAATTAAGTTTTTCGGAAACTTCTATAGAAAACTAGGGGGCACTTTGGAACAGCGTTACGGATGGGTTTATAACCCTTTTAATAGTAGAAGTATCTCCTGTAAGCAATATATTTTTATTGTTTGATGGACCAATAAATCTTTTCCTTTCTGATAGCATTCGCCTGATTTTCTATGCTACTAATTTGCATTTTGATATCAAAGTGATATTGCCCTTTAAAAGAGCTATGAAATCCATGCAATATTAAAAATGCACTGAACTTGCATCACAGGTGAGTCTCATGGTCTCTGAATTAATTGGTTAAAGGGGAAATGATCCATTTTGGCCAGTCTGCATTTTCCTGGGCTTTGCCTTAAGGGTTGTTATTATATTCTACCGAGCAAACCTGTCCTTATGTGAGCCTCCAAGGATGAAGATAATATACAACTTTTGTATTACTTAATTGCTACCAACATCTAATGCAATTATCCCTATGGTGTTATTGTATAGTGTTAAGTGTAGGTGGATTTCAGTATGAATAAACCTTTGCAGTAATGTGGTTATTTTCTCATCTTAAAGATTTAACAGTTTTAGCCTACATATAACAGGATTGTACATTTAGGGGCACATTCATCAAATCACAAGTTCGAATCCCAAAATGGGTAAAATTTGGATTGGATACTATAATTTCTGATGATCGCAAATATCACGAAAATGCTTACGAAAAAATCGTAATAGTCACGATAATATCGTATTGGCGCTCTGAAAGTCACAAAATTTTCGTACTGAATGATTGTAAACACCTTCAGTGCATGATTTTGGAAGCCTCCCATAGGAATCAATGGCACTGTGCAGCTCCAGCCTGGCCCAAGGAAAGTCATGATAACGAAGCTTGAATGAATCCGAAACTTTCGTACTCATCGCAACAATACGATTTTGTCGCACAAGTATTGTTGCAAGGTACGAAATTGTCGCAGAAAATACGCTCGGGGCGTTCCTACATTAATAAATGTGTCTTATGGGCTTCCACTACATTTTTTTAACTGCATTCTAAGTAGTTTGGTCCTGGCTCCAGTTCTGCATTGGTTTGCTTTTTAGCTTGAGGGGATGTAGAATAAAATCTCAGGTAGGAGATTACAGGTTGCAGCTGGATGCGTAACACATCATAAAAAGTCCATTGTGTGCCATTTAATATTACCTTCTGCCTCTTACCACATCCAAGAGCATATCCTGCTGTCTCCATCTGGGCCAGAAACCCCTACAGGTGAGGTTGGGGGCTTAGTGAACTGTATCTAGACCTTTGCTGGAAGAGAGGCAGAAATGTTGTAGGACATCTGCTGGGGACAAATGTTAGGGGGATTTTCTGCCAATAATGTCAATATAAAAAGTGTTTTAATACATAAGCAAAATGTAAAAAAAATGTTAATGATCATTGTGAAAAGAAGCAAAAATATTTGTCCATAAATGCAGCCTAGGACTTAAAATATGCCAACTACCTATACATGTTATTTGACTTAAATTGTTGATTTCTTGATAGAGACGCACCTAGGAGTACTTGTAGATAATAAGACATTAGGTTTAGGGGTATATTTATCAAAGTATGAATAATGAGCTGGCCACAGTCCTCTATAGGGAAGTTTAATGGAAATGTTCCATAACTGGCACAAGGCTTTGGAGTGTTTGTAACTTGAGATCATTCAAGATCTGTGCAATATGTCTGTAAGTCCTAGATGATACCTTAGAGTGTAAGCTTCACTGGGGCATGGAAATCTTTATGAATATGTACAGGTAAATGTGTTGATGATAAATAAATAACAGATAATAAAAACTCTAATAGTAAAAGGTACAGAAGTGACCTAGTGGAGAACTATATACATAAATAATTAGATCTAATGACTAAGAGTTGTAGTAACTGTATAAAGGGCTTATTCCACAATCCAACATGCAGTTTCCAATAGGTACTTGGACTGGATTACAGTTGCACTGGGACATAAGGGGCTCTAGCTACATCCCTGATTAGAGGTTTAACAAAAAGGAAAGCAGAACCTATGATGGGAGCCCAAAAGAGTCTTCTTCAAAAGATTTTGTTTGCAGCTCAGTAACTTTTATTTATGCCTGAACCTGATAAAGAACATATACTGGGTGATACTTGTTGGTTATTTTCAGTATATAAATCATAGGTGCCCTCTCTGTTGCCTTCCAACTGTTGTTGCCCTGCAATAGATGAATGCTGGAGGGCTGCAGGTTGGATATCTCTGATGTATGTATTGAATATCTCTGATTTATGGTAACGGGCAAGTTAAAAGATTTAGTCGGATCAGGGACCGCATCGGCTCGTTGATGCGGTTCCCGAACTGACTGCGCCCATTGCCGGCGTTATAATTTGATCGTTTGGCCCCAGGGCCAAATCATCGAATTAGCCTGCATTTGCCCGATATCGCCCACCCGTAGATGGGGATATCGGGAGAAGATCGCCAAGCGAGCGGATCTTAACGTGTATGGCCACCTTAACTCTGGCCCTGCTTTCACTGTCAAATGGCAAGAGCTTGTAATAAGTTATTATACCTACAAATGCCATCTGTAGCTTTATTCCACACTATATCCTGTAACAGGGGCCTTACTATCTCTTATGTGTGTTTTTTTTTACCAGTGAATGGCACTGCACTGGGAATGGCTGCTGATTTTCATCCTTATTGTCTTGACTACTAAGTGATTTCAGCTGCAAATTACGTTCAGAAAATCTGCAGGTTTATGAAAAAGATGGAGATATTGGGAGAATGCAAGTCAAAATTTAAAAAGCATACTGCCCAATAGTCCTCCTATTGTTTAGTAAAAACACCACACTTTTGGCTCACCTAATCATATATTTACTCAGTCACACTTACTTCACATTTTCTAGAACAGGCAGCCATCTCTAAAAAGGTATTCCCCCTTCCTTTCCCTCCTTGCTTCATACTGCACATATGTTTCATTACCTCCCCCCCTCCCCTCTGCCAGATCCGCTTCTGATTGGCTGGTGGGCATGTGTAGCTCAGAACAGGAGACAGGATCAAGTTACACATATGCTCAGAGAATAGGAAGGCTGCCACTGGCACCTACAGGAAGGGGAGAGAGATTTCAGTGATGTCACTGTAGGCTTCACACTGCTGTAGGCTGCCAGCACCATATCTCAGAGAAGCAAGCAGGGACCTTGGAATTTAGATATGCAGTAAGTACTTAAAAAGAATGCCTTTAGACTTACTTTTAATTTATATTAACCTTTCATTGTCCTTTAAGGCCACTGAGAGTAACATCCAAAGGGTTGGGGATCACTGCTCTAGATCATTAAAATATAATGTAGACAAGCAAAGTCTGAGTTCAATAATAAGAAAGAAATTTAAAGAGCATGCGATTCTGTAAACCCAGAGCAATCAATCAAATAGTCACTTTCATTGTTAAAATAGCTCTAAATAAAAAAAAATAGAAAACTGTGCCAAAATTTGTCCTTAACATATACTTAGTGCAAGGTATAATGGTAAAATCTGTAAAGCTAGATATTTAGCTATCTTTATCTTAGGAGAACTCCTCTTACTTGTAGATTATTCAGTGGGTGGCTCACACTTTGTATTTATTTTTTCAGATTCCACAAGTTGTATCAAATGCCCTGAAGATATGTGGGCAAATGAAATGCATGATGGCTGCAGGGATAAAACATTAGAGTTTCTCTCATTTGAAGGGGCCTTAGGTGGCATTTTGGCTGCTCTTTCAATAACGGGATCTCTCCTTCCCCTGAGCATCCTGTTTATATTTTTAAAGAATGCTGATACTCCAGTTGTGAAAGCGAATAACCGGAATCTCAGTTACACCCTTTTGGTTTCCCTGTGTTTCTGCTATCTCTGTGCTTTAATGTTCATTGGGCGTCCCATTACTATAACCTGTATTCTCAGGCAATTTATATTTGGGATCAGTTTTGTGATGTGCATTTCATGTGTGTTGGGAAAGACAATGATGGTGGTGATCGCCTTCAACCTCACCCAGCCAAGGAGCAGCAGGAGAATGTGGTTGAATTCTCGAGTAACGAACACCCTGGTGCTTGTGTGCACAGCTATACAAGTGATTATATGTGCTGGGTGGCTTGCACACTCTCCCCCTTTTCAATACACTGACAATAAATCCAAGGCAGGCACCATTATTGTGGAATGTAACAAGGGATCACCTGTAGCTTATTCATGCACAATGGGATATATGGGGTTTTTAGCTTCTTTGTGTTTTGCCATAGCTTATTTGTCAAGAAAGTTGCCGGGCAGTTTCAATGAGGCCAAACTGATCACCTTTAGTATGCTGATATTTGGAGCTGTTTGGATCTCCTTCATCCCAGCCTACCTCAGCACCACAGGGAAGTACATGGTGGCAGTGGAAGTGTTTGCCATTTTGTCTTCAAGCAGTGGATTAGTGGCATGTATATTTTTGCCAAAAGTCTACATCATTATTCTGAGACCTGAGATGAACAAGATTGGAAGAAAAATAATAAAAGAATAATGACCAAATTGTATAATTATATTATTTATCCAGTCATGTATGATCCATTATTCTTTATGGAATTACTTTTATGATATTGTGTGTAGAATTCATATGTTCAGTGACATAAATTTTATAAGGAACTTGCCATTTCTTCCTTGTTGGTGACCTGGGGAATAACGTCTGAAGGAAATACCTGATTCTGTCTGATCACTTACAGATGCTTCCTAAGCTTTGTGCAGTTTTGTTTCTCAAATATTCTTATTAGCTTGTCCAAAAGGATTAGAGGGATCATTTACGATGGTAAGGGTGAAAGTACTGGAGCGCTGAGGGCCACAAAATTGTGTCCTCGGAGCCCATACAAGAAGCACTTGTACATTGTTGAAAATCCAGTTCAAGATGCAGAATGCAGTATTCACAGCCACAGGGTGTAAAGGGGAACTATAGAGAAAATAACAAATTATAATAAGCTTTATCATACTAATATAAGAAACGTTCTTAATATAATCAGTTAAACATTCTCCATTATTTCTGAAACAATTAAGTTATTCGTCATTATCACCCCTCTTAGCAATCTGAACCAAAACCTGGAATGATGGCCTAGGTAGTTTATATAATTATATGAGGTGCAGTTGCCATAAGTTGCTGGATCACAAAGTAAAATCATTTTAGGGTCCAAGCTGTTATATTACTGTTTTAACAGCCCCTCCATCATTCAAGATTCATCTGCTGTGGCCACCACAAAGTAGAATTTATAGGCTACCACGGGATCCCCTAAAACATTTCTTGCAGTACTAACCTCATCCTAGAACATTTTCCTGGTTTCAATCATTGACCACTTCTCATAAATATGTATGATTAGTGGCTTTATCTCATTATTGTCTATCACAACCATTGCTGCCTTTGGTTGAAATGGCAAGTGGCGCTGGTTTCAAAAGATTTTGGGCTGTTGACATTCAGATAAATAGTAGGCAACACAGACAGTGCCAGGTATTTTTGTCACTGCCGGGCAATAAAGAGCACCTGATCTTTTATTGAGTGATACTTAAATTAAATGGGGGAGGGAGATTTAGAGCATTTTATCCTGTACACATAGAGCTACAAGACACTGTTGTGAGAAAACACAAGTCTAGAATCACATCACTGGAATAGAACATGATGGCTCATACAAAGTAGCACTTTATTTTTTGGTGGTACTAGAAGTATATGAAAAGTCATGTCAATGTCATCCCCAGGAACCAATAATATGAGGAGATGATAGACTTGTGAAAGATCTCTCCATGGTTGAAGGGTTGCAGAGGGTTGAAGAGATTGCAAAGGAGTAGCAGGGCAAGTAGGAATATGAGTGATCATAAATGAATATAGACAATATGTACTATGCTAATATGTATCTCAGACAAGTGCACTTGATGGATATGAACATTTTTAACCTCATGACCAAAGAAATTTTGGATGGACAGCTTTAAATAGGCCCATGTTTCTGGCCCAAGTTAACTGAAACACATTGTGGCTGAACCCAAGATGGAGCTTACCTATGATGTAGTCTGCAACCCCTCAAAAAGATGCAGAGCTTGGCAAATGTCAGTGTTCGGAACACCCTCTTGGCATTCTGCAATGACCCTTACAAACATGCAGTTTAAGAAAAGCAGCTTCGAGAGATAATGAAGAAATAACACAAAAGTAAACCAGGAGCCTAGGTAGACATACAGGAAATATGTAGAGAACAGGATGTGTAGTCAGTCTCAGGCTAAATGTCAAAGCATGTACTTTGGCTTTTTTCAGGGCAGGCAGCAAGTATCGAAATCTATTGGTCAAACATACGAAGACCTCTTGTCAGGGTACTCACCCGCAGCCCGGTCCGGTGTCGCGCTCCTGTGTGCGTGCGCGCGCACGTCCTGCTCTGCGTGGGCCGTTGCGCGCGTGCGCCCAGGTGCGCGCACAGCAGAGCACTCGCGCGCGTCATAACGCGCACGCACGTCAAAGCGTGCGCGCGCGACAGCGTGCACGCACGTCGGTGGCGCGCTGACGTCACAGGATTCGGCGCATGCGCGGTGGGTATTTAAAGACGCCAAACACCCCCCTCCTATGCTAAGTTGTCTGCGGCCTTGCCTGTTAGCCTGCTAAGCCTGTTTGCTATTTCCTGTGGATTCTCTGTTGCCGACCTTTCACCTGTTTGGATCCGTTTGCTCCTCGCTGCCTGCCCACGACCTCTCGCCTGTTCCTGACCACGTCTCCGCTCGCTGCCTGCCCACGACTTCTCGCCTGTTCCTGACCACGTCTCCGCTCGCTGCCTGCCCATGACCTCTCGCCTGTTTCCGACTACGAGCCTGCCTAAACATTTACGGCCTTCCTGCCTTTTCTCCTAACCCTCTCCTGTACCCATTTTCAGGAGTTCGGGTAGTGGAAGCTGTGGGAAAGAGTCATTTCTCCACAAGATATTCTCCGCTTCGGTTTCGTGACAGTACAACTTAGCCAACATGGAGAATGCCGGAGAAGAGTCTCCCCTTGACTTGATTTCTCAACAGCTCACAGCTTTAACTCAGGCCGTCCAAGAACTGCAGACAGGTTACCAGCAACTTCAAACCCAGATTCTAGCCAATCCGGTAGCCCCTCCTCCAGGAGATGCTCCTCCGGGTCAGGATGGGGCAACTGCCGCTGCTTCTTCAAACGTCCGTGCCTCGGGGGGCTCAAGTGTCGTGAGTGCCCCTGAACCTAAGGTTCCTATGCCTGATTTCTTCTCTGGGGACAGAAGCCAATATCGCTCCTTCATGAATGGTTGTCGTCTGTTATTTTCTCTCAAGCCCCAGACCTACTCAAATGAACAAGTTAAAGTGGGAGTTGTAATTTCCCTCCTTCGGGGTGAACCTCAAGCTTGGGCTCATCGCCACCTAGAACAACAAAGTGTTATTCTTAATGACTGTAACACCTTTTTCCATACCATGTCTACTCTTTATGATGACCCTAAACGCCAATCTACGGCTGAATCTGCCCTTCGTTCCCTGCGGCAGGGAAGACGTCCGGTGGAAGATTACATCGCAGAATTTAGGCGCTGGGCCATAGACACACAATGGAATGATGTAGCTTTGAAACATCAGCTACGTCTGGGCCTGTCGGAATCTTTGAAAGATGAGCTAGCCCGTGTTGGTATTCCGGACCCCTTAGATGACCTCATATCTTTGGTCATTCAAATTGATAGACGTTTGAGAGAGCGACGTCAAGAGAGGGCCGGACTTTCTCCTCCTGTCTGGGTGATGCCCAAAGCCCCTTCTCCTACGGCTGGTTTGGAGGAGGCTGAACCCATGCAAGTTGGTCTTCTGCGTTCCTCTCTGACTGCTGAGGAACGGATCAGGAGACGTCGCCTCAACCTCTGTCTCTATTGTGGTGAGGCCGGTCACCTTCTACGTTCGTGTCCTACTCGTCCTGAGGGTAAGAAATCTCTTTCTGCACTCCAGACATCCAGTCTCTTAAAGAAGGATATGTATTTAACCCTCTCCTTGTCTCTGCAGTTCCACGAAAAAAAGACTAATGTAACAGCTATCATTGACTCTGGAGCATGCAGCTGCTTCATTGATAAGGACTTTATTAAAGGTCTTCTGATACCTCTTCGATCCAAGTCCCAACCCTGGTCGATCAAACTGGCCGATGGATCCACTTCTACTTCTGGCCCTGTTACTTGTGAGACTGTTCCTTTAAAAGTTATTTCTGCCAGCGGTCATGCTGAATACATTGTTTTTGACGTTATTAGTTCTCCTTTGTTTCCTGTTATCCTGGGTCTTTCTTGGTTGTCAAAGCATAATCCAGAAATAAATTGGACTTCTGGAAAGATTTTGTGCAATTCCAGTTTTTGCTCTAATAACTGTTTTTCGTTTCCAAACGAGGCCAAGGCCATCCTTTCCTTGACTCCTCATCCATCCTGCAGTTCAACCGTTCTACCCTCTGCATATCAAGCTTTCCATGATGTCTTCGATGAAAAAGGAATTGACTTCTTACCTCCTCATCGGGTGTATGACTGCCCTGTAGACTTGCTTTCTGGGGCTTCTATTCCTTTTGGGAGGATTTATCCCTTATCTGAACCTGAACTAAGGGTGTTGAAGGACTACATTGAAGAGAACCTTAGAAAAGGCTTCATTAGACCTTCTACTTCTCCTGCAGGAGCTGGAATTTTCTTCGTTGAAAAAAAGGATGGCTCCCTCAGACCTTGCATTGACTACAGAGAACTAAACAAGGTTACAGTTAAGAACCGGTATCCTTTGCCTCTCATCCCGGAATTATTTCAAAATTTACGCACAGCTAAGGTCTTTTCCAAGCTCGACCTTAGAGGAGCCTATAATTTGGTGAGAATTAGAGAGGGAGACGAGTGGAAGACAGCTTTCCGTACACGATATGGACATTTTGAATATTTAGTTATGCCTTTTGGATTATGTAACGCCCCGGCGACGTTTCAACACTTCGTTAATGATATTTTCCGAGATTTTCTTGACATTTTTGTTATTGTTTATTTAGATGATATCCTGATCTTCTCTAATTCCTTGGATGAACATCGTTCACATATGCGTAAGGTTCTTTCCAGACTTCGTACTCACCAGCTTTTCGCTAAAATCGAAAAATGCGAGTTTGAAAGAGAGGAGATTGACTTCTTAGGATTTAAGATCTCAAATAAGGGTATCCTTATGGATCCGAAGAAAGTTGAGACTATCATCAATTGGCCAGTCCCTGATAACCGAAAGGCGGTTCAAAGATTTATTGGGTTTTCTAATTTTTACCGAAAGTTTATTAAGAATTTTTCACAAGTCATCCGGCCTCTTACAAATTTAACTAGCTCCAAGAGTAATTTTTTTTGGTCTCCTGAAGCCCAAGAATCTTTTGATGAACTTAAATTCCGTTTCACCTCTGCTCCTATTTTACTTCATCCAGATCCATCTCTGCCCTTCTTCCTGGAAGTAGATGCCTCTGATTCTGCAGTTGGAGCAATTCTGTCACAGAGAAAAGATCCTAAGAATCCCCTTCATCCAGTAGCCTTTTTTTCGAGAAAGTTGACCCCTGCTGAAATCAACTATGATGTGGGTGACAGGGAGCTGTTATCCATTAAACTAGCTTTGGAGGAGTGGAGACATTTTTTAGAAGGCGCCAATCATCCCTTTATTATATTTTCCGACCATAGGAACCTTGAATATCTCAGTTCTGCTAAAAGACTGAATCCCAGACAAGCACGTTGGGCTTTATTTTTTTCTAGATTTAATTTCCATATTACTTACCGCCCTGGGTCCAAGAATGGAAAGGCTGACGCTCTTTCAAGGATTTTCCCAAACAACAGTCCCAAGACCAAGCCGGAGGATACTATACTACAATCAAACAATTTTCTTCTCATTCAAAGCGATTTTATTTCTCAGTTGAAATCATGTTCCAACCTGGCTACGTCTGAATTTCCTTCTCAGTTTTCGGCCTCTGTAAAGGAGGGTTTGGTCTTCAAGGACAATCAAATTTTTGTTCCCACATCTCTTCGTTTTTTGGCTCTTAAATTGGTTCATGATCAACTTTTGGCTGGCCATAACGGGATTCATAAAACTGTTGACTTAGCTCAGAGACTTTTTTGGTGGCCAGGTATCGTTCGAGATTGTAAGCTTTTCGTCTCTTCTTGTGAAATCTGTGCACGCTCCAAGGTACCTCATACCCTTCCTGTTGGACTTCTACATCCTCTCCAAATCCCTGAGCGCCCATGGAGTTCAGTTTCTCTTGATTTTATCGGGGAGTTACCAAAGTCTTCTGGATATAATACAATTCTTGTTGTGGTGGACAGACTCACTAAGATGGCACACTTTATTCCTCTGGTAAAACTACCTTCCGCAGCACAAACGGCCGATATATTCTTAAAAGAAATTGTTAGATTACATGGGGTACCTCAAGAGATTGTTTCAGATCGAGGCCCCCAGTTTACCTCTAGGTTTTGGAAATCCCTCTGCTCTGCCCTAGGAATAAAGTTAGCTCTTTCTACGGCTTTTCATCCCCAAACTAATGGTCAAACTGAACGTACCAACCAAGCCTTGGAACAATATTTACGTTGCTTTTCCTCATTCCTCCAGGATAATTGGGCCTCTCTACTTCCTATGGCGGAATTTTCTTTTAATAACTCAAAGCATTCATCCACGAACCAGTCTCCATTTTTTGCAAATTTTGGTTTCCATCCTGCCTTGCTTCCGGATCTTCCTATTGATAACTCGTTTCCTGCACTTGAACAAAGACTGAAATTTCTGGCCAGCAACATTCCTATTCTCCAAGAATCCATTAAGAAAGCTCAACATAACTTTAAATTTTATGCAGATAAACGCCGTAGAAAGGACCCAGAATTCAAGATTGGGGATAAAGTATGGCTATCTACACTCCATCTCAATTTACCAGTACCTACTAAGAAATTAGGCATGAAATTTGTGGGACCTTTTTCTATTATACAAAGAATTAATGAAGTGACTTTTAAACTAGAACTTCCCTCTTCATACAAGATTCATCCTGTGTTTCATGCGGCTCTACTTAGACCAGTTGTGCCTAATCCTTTCCCGGGACGGGAGGTTAGGGCTCCATTACCTATTACAGTGGATGGGAATGAGGAATTCGAGGTTGAAGATATTTTGGACTCTCGCTATAGGAGAGGTTGTGTTCAGTACCTTATACGGTGGAAGGGGTTTGGACCTGAAGAGGATTCTTGGGAACCAGCTGGTAACATCCATGCCTCTAGATTGTTGCATAATTTTCACAGGCGTCATCCTGAAAAGCCTTTTTACGTCCGGAGGACGTTCCTTGGGAGGGGGCACTGTCAGGGTACTCACCCGCAGCCCGGTCCGGTGTCGCGCTCCTGTGTGCGTGCGCGCGCACGTCCTGCTCTGCGTGGGCCGTTGCGCGCGTGCGCCCAGGTGCGCGCACAGCAGAGCACTCGCGCGCGTCATAACGCGCACGCACGTCAAAGCGTGCGCGCGCGACAGCGTGCACGCACGTCGGTGGCGCGCTGACGTCACAGGATTCGGCGCATGCGCGGTGGGTATTTAAAGACGCCAAACACCCCCCTCCTATGCTAAGTTGTCTGCGGCCTTGCCTGTTAGCCTGCTAAGCCTGTTTGCTATTTCCTGTGGATTCTCTGTTGCCGACCTTTCACCTGTTTGGATCCGTTTGCTCCTCGCTGCCTGCCCACGACCTCTCGCCTGTTCCTGACCACGTCTCCGCTCGCTGCCTGCCCACGACTTCTCGCCTGTTCCTGACCACGTCTCCGCTCGCTGCCTGCCCATGACCTCTCGCCTGTTTCCGACTACGAGCCTGCCTAAACATTTACGGCCTTCCTGCCTTTTCTCCTAACCCTCTCCTGTACCCATTTTCAGGAGTTCGGGTAGTGGAAGCTGTGGGAAAGAGTCATTTCTCCACAAGATATTCTCCGCTTCGGTTTCGTGACACCTCTGTTCTAGAATAACAAATCACAAAGGCATAAAGGGCTCTAGAATGTTCTGGAACACAAAAGGCACCAGTGTGTCCCATGGTCAGGGAGGAGAGCAGGTTTTAAGGGGGTATTTGGTACCATATTGACTGACTGTATGCTAAGACCAGACGTACAGAGGCCCCACAGTTTGAACCTGTGGTAGAATGTGTCTGGATCCTGTAATGGCCTGGCTGAGACTCATGTCATTCCGTGGGCAGACATGAAAGGTGCCTAACTGGATTTGCCTCAGAGACAGCTAGTAATGATAGAATCATTGGACAGATAGATATAAATGTATGTATATTGGTTGTAGCTGCAGAAAATGCATAAAAAGCAACTCAAAGATCAAAAACAATAGAAACAAATGACTGTATATACTTCTTTAAAGCCTGACCTAACCATGGGGATAAAAAAGCAGAAGATTTACTTTTTGTGGATTGGTCACTGCAAGGGTGCTTATTAATATAAGTTTTAATATAAAAGCAATAAGTAGTTATTTAATTCATGGTACAAGGCGCTCAAAACTGTACGTACCATCCCTGCGGTATCAGATATATAAATTATTGTACACATATCAGAACATATATGATTTCAGTATGTTTGTTTGTAAGAATGTTAACATATTAAGAGCACCAACAGTCATTGAAAATCATATACATATACATATACCCAGCAAATTATATTACTCTTGGGGGGAAAGTTTATTTATCTGGTACAATTATCAGCTGATTTTCATTTTGTTACTATGACAGTATATTACAGTGATTCAAAGTATTAATATCACTTTCTCATTTTATTACTATTGTTATTACATGGGTTGAAACATTTTACCATGTAACATGGCATTTGTCTGGTGCGATAATTCTACTTTATTGAATGAAATCTGTTATTTGTCATTTAAAAATCATCAGTTCTAGTTAGGAAGCAGGACCAGAACTAGAGGTAGGGGTCGCTGGGCACATACAGTACCTCTTTGCCTACCCCTAGCTCAGCCTACTGAAATTGCCTCACTGCCTGTTGAGGTGCAATGGCTGTGATGTGCTCCTCACCATAGTGCATTGATTCCACTCATAACAACCAATTAACAGGTAGCAGGTTACTAGATGGTTTACTAGATGTGGGCGGACCTTGTGTCTTTTATTACATTACCCCATAAGACTTAATACCAATGTTAATCATCCTGTAACCTTTATCTTTTGGTAACCCCAGCCACCACAAAAGCCCTGCTTGCCTACTGTATATTCCTACCCTACACTGGGCCAGATTCTATTTAATGAGAAAAATGTATCTCATGGTTTATCACATGAAAATTCATGGATGAGATTCCATTCAAGGAAAAAACTTTTCTCCAAAATCAGTTCCAGTTTTTTTTTCCCATAAACTACACTAGAGTTTTCATGTGATAAACCATAATTTGCATTCCAAATTGAATTTCGCCCATAAGTTTTCACGTGATAAACCTTGTCCTCACCAAATTGAATCTGGTCCTATCTTGGGAAAAGGGAATTTGCACACTAGTAAGAACACAAAAGGGTTCTAACTGTCCTGTTTTTCCATACAGGTATTTGTCTAAATTTGAAGCTGATTCACTTCAATATTCAGGATGCAGGCAGAAATAAAATTCACCTAAGGTGCAGATTTGCTAATTAGTTCGGGTCATCATAAACATGGGTTTTTGCCAAATTTTACCACCCCCAGTCAATAGCAAATGTAAAGCTGACCTCACACAAACAGATAATATGTATGTGCATAGTAGCCACCAATGCCAATACAAATTTGATAAAACAGTTGGTGCTTCAGCAGAAGAGAAAGTAAAGAGGTGCCATAGCGCGCCATATGTGGCACCTTGTATGTTCTCCATTGGTTTAGGAATTTGGTCCATGTATAACTGACTTATAGCATAGGTCTCCCTCATCCCTCATTATGTTATACCCTGTACACAAAGGCAAAGTAAGTTTCTTGGAATCAGGCACTGGAAGTGATGGGGCACAATTGCTTTGTGTAGTGTTCTGTTGACTTATAGTAAATGAGGCTTCTTCTGTTCACTGAAAAAACTGTCATTTGTACATATGCAAAATAATGGCCTCTATCCAAACACTAGTATAGCACTTAGTATAGCACTTTTTTTCAAACTGCCTTATATTAAGGACTGAACTTTTAGGTCCAAATAGCTGGAGTTCTAGGGAAAATTCAGCATTTTCCACAAACATACTGTAAATACTCGAGTATAAACCTAGTTTTTCAGCACCCGAAATGTGCTGAAAAAGTCACCCTCGGCTTATACTCGAGTCGGGTGCCATGGGTCCCTCCAGACTAGCACCCTCTGTCCTTTGTGTGCAAATTAGGCCACCCGCAACCAGACCCTCCAGTGCCCTGGCACGCACCCAAATTCACCTTTATCTACCATCCTCACCTGCCCCATTCTGCACTAGGCATGGCACTTTATATTCTATATAAACTATATACAGTTTTGAAGGATTGAGCTAAGGGGTGTAGTACTCTTAAGTTATCATTGTTGATACCATATTGTTTTTGTTGACCCTCTTCTCCACTTACAGAGCTAGTTTACTGTTTTTCTTTGAAATAAATATTTAAAAACATATAGCCCACTGATGCCTCAATTAATGTAATTTTATTGGTATTTAATAGTAGCAGCTGCATTTTCCACCCTAGGCTTATACTCAAGTCAATACGTTTTTCCAGTTTTCTTAGGTAAAATTAGGTACCTCAGCTTATATTCGGATCGGCTTATACTCTGTAAATAGACTACACTTACATTTACTGTGTCAAGCCCAGGACTGAACATGCTTAGGATTGCACTTTTTTCAGTCTTCTGAACTCCTAGGTCCAAGTTACAAGGGAGCACACAGCAGCCAGATTTAGCAAAGCATGCTTTAGTAAGTGAGGTTAGGATTTCAGGCTGCTGCATTATATTTTAAAAACTACAGTATCCCTTTAAAAGTTTTAAGGTGTTACCCCATTTTCTGTATATTTGCAACAACCACCATTGCATTCATCCTGCTTCTTTCACTGTATGATCTGCAAGTGCATCCACTGATGAATAGGAACCTTTACGCTACAGCTACCCTGAACATGGCGGTTATTTCAGGGTTCCCACAGTGGCTGTATCAATAGGTACAACAGACTAGCGCTCAAAGTATCACATGAAAATATCACTGAGAGCTGGAAGGGACACCATCCTGACTCTAAAAAATGTTAGCCACAATTTCTGATTTTGAAGGTATAGAACTTAACCACCTGCTACAGAAAAATAAAGCAATAAAGCATGTGAGTTATTTAGCCAAGTTGACAATTATCTTGTATAAACTCTTATTATACCTTTTGTATATTTGGTACCAATGTATGTATGTATGTATGTATGTATGTATATCTTTATTTATATAGTTCTACTCATGCAGTGCTGTACAATAGAACAATAAATAAATACAACAAACAAGGGGTAAATACGAGGTATATTAATAAATACAAATAAATAAAAGAATGATTTGTGCCCTTATTTTGCACATTGCACTACACATTAACCTACATATTTGTCATGCACATATTCTGACTAAAGAATAAAATTAAGGTAGATATTACTTTGGGGAGTGTGGACAATCTGAACCTTACCATAAAGCACATTATTCTATTCTGTCAAGTGTGACAGTCTTTAACCTGCACCTCTAGGGAAAAGTCAAAATGCATCCAGTACAATTAGCAGTTTATTTTCATTGTGCTGCTATCAATACATTACAGTATAAATACCATTTTCTAATTCTTATAATCACTTAAGAAAAAAAAATCTTCCTTGTAACATAGTATTTGACTGGTAGGAATATTTTACTTGCTTTTATAAAAAAATAATTTTATAAAACTGCTTTGTCATCAAATATTCTCTTTTGGGGGGATGACATTTTTCATAAATACTGTAAATCCATTAATCCTGTAATCTGTTTTGATTGATTGAAATTATACAAAGAAGAGACCCCTTACAATGAATATATAGGGTGCCAGAAGTGTGGAGGGTATTAGATAAAGTAAATCAGGGGGTCAGTAAGCATTTCAGTTTTTACTACTGATGCCACAATGGCAAACTTATACCACAGACTATTTCACTGATGCCACAATGGCAATTTATACCACGGACTATGCAAAGCCAATAACTTGGGAATCTCACATAAATTATGGATGTTTTCAAAAGTTTCCAAAATCTTTTCCTGTTTTTTTTTATATCTGACCAAGGCTTTGAAATAGATCCCTCCACCCTATAGTGACCTCTGTCTCATTGCATTAATGCCATTCAATTTTTTTTTTAATTGCCAGCTGTTATAGAAAATACTTGCAAAGGAAGTGTTTGTTTGGCAATCATGAATGTGTAAGGGACATGTATACATTTATATATGTATATTTATTATTTATATTTATTTATTATTAAATACATTTATTTAACAAACTTAATCCATGATTCCCCAATGTGTGTTACCTTTTCTACATAGTAACATAGTGGGCATGGCACTTTGACACACTGACAGATACCCTGTGGCCACTACCTTTTCATGATATTTTGTAGCAATTTGCATTGCATGACAGGCAGTGTGTGCCCCCAGCATTTTATGAAAGGTACAGTGTCTGTGGCCCACAGCATTTCATGACAGGCACAGTGCATATATAAAAAGCAATATTTCCATTCTAGCTTTGAAGCATCCAGATCCCAATTTACCATTCTTTATTGAAGTAGATGCCTCTGATATAATTGTAGGAGCTATTCCCTCCCAAAAGCAGGTGGTGAATAGCATATTCCATCATTGTACCTACTTCTCCAAAATGTTTTCTCGCAGAGGCAGATTACCATCAGGGCAATCCTAGGGACTACAGTTTCCAGGGGATGGGGTGGAGTGAAGCTGGGGCTAGTGGTGTGGGGAGGGGATGGGGTGGAGTGAAGCTGGGGCTAGTGGTGTGGGGAGGGGATGGGGTGGAGTGAAGCTGAGGCTCGTGGTGTGGAGAGGTGATGGGGTGGAGTGAAGCTGAGGCTCGTGGTGTGGAGAGGTGATGGTGTGGAGTGAAGCTGAGGCTAGTGGTGTGGAGAGGTGATGGGATGGAGTGAAGCTGAGGCTCGTGGTGTGGAGAGGTGATGGGGTGGAGTGAAGCTGAGGCTAGTGGTGTGGAGAGGTGATGGGGTGGAGTGAAGCTGAGGCTAGTGGTGTGGAGAGGTGATGGGGTGGAGTGAAGCTGAGGCTAGTGGTGTGGAGAGGTGATGGGGTGGAGTGAAGCTGAGGCTAGTGGTGTGGAGAGGTGATGGGATGGAGTGAAGCTGAGGCTAGTGGTGTGGAGAGGTGATGGGGTGGAGTGAAGCTGAGGCTAGTGGTGTGGAGAGGTGATGGGGTGGAGTGAAGCTGAGGCTAGTGGTGTGGAGAGGTGATGGGGTGGAGTGAAGCTGAGGCTAGTGGTGTGGAGAGGTGATGGGGTGGAGTGAAGCTGAGGCTCGTGGTGTGGAGAGGTGATGGGGTGGAGTGAAGCTGAGGCTAGTGGTGTGGAGAGGTGATGGGGTGGAGTGAAGCTGAGGCTAGTGGTATGGAGAGGTGATGGGGTGGAGTGAAGCTGAGGCTAGTGGTGTGGAGAGGTGATGGGATGGGGTGGAGTGAAGCTGGGGCTAGTGGTGTGGGGAGGGGATGGGGTGGAGTGAAGCTGAGGCTAGTGGTGTGGAGAGGGGATGGGGTGGAGTGAAGCTGGGGCTAGTGGTGTGGAGAGGTGATGGGGTGGAGTGAAGCTGAGGCTCGTGGTGTGGAGAGGTGATGGGGTGGAGTGAAGCTGAGGCTAGTGGTGTGGAGAGGTGATGGGGTGGAGTGAAGCTGAGGCTAGTGGTATGGAGAGGTGATGGGGTGGAGTGAAGCTGAGGCTAGTGGTGTGGAGAGGTGATGGGGTGGAGTGAAGCTGGGGCTAGTGGTGTGGGGAGGGGATGGGGTAGAGTGAAGCTGAGGCTAGTGGTGTGGAGAGGGGATGGGGTGGAGTGAAGCTGGGGCTAGTGGTATGGAGAGGGGATGGGGTGGAGTGAAGCTGAGGCTAGTGGTATGGAGAGGTGATGGGGTGGAGTGAAGCTGAGGCTAGTGGTGTGGAGAGGGGATGGGGTGGAGTGAAGCTGGGGCTAGTGGTATGGAGAGGTGATGGGGTGGAGTGAAGCTGAGGCTAGTGGTGTGGAGAGGTGATGGGATGGGGTGGAGTGAAGCTGGGGCTAGTGGTGTGGAGAGGTGATGGGGTGGAGTGAAGCTGGGGCTAGTGGTGTGGAGAGGGGATGGGGTGGAGTGAAGCTGGGGTGGATGAAAAGACCTACTGTGCCCCAAATCGCAAGTGTACCTGCGAGTCCATGCAATTGCCAATCAAGTCAATAAGGAATTATTCCATGTGACACAAATGTCCAAAACTGCAGACTAAGTGGTGAGTAGAAGCAAATGCAATTCTACCTTTTCTTTATTCTGTGTCTATAACCATTTTCTGAGGCATTACTTTTCTTAGCGCTAGACTATGAAGAGCCAAGAGGTCATGGTAAAGAGGATGAAACAGTCAATAGATACCCACTGTGCAACAAACCTGGGAATGACTTGCGCACACTCACCCATTATCAGTGTAAACAGAACGGAGGTCCTCAAACATAAGAAATAAACTAGCATTAGCATGAGGACCTTTACTTGGTTTATAAATGTATAGAATACTATTATTCTTTGCGACATGTATTAAATGCAAAGGTGTTACAGAGACTGACACACTGCCCATCATGTCCGACCCTTCTGTTTTGCCTATTAATCCTACTGATTAATTTAACGCTTAAATGTATTGCTTTTAGAAATGTCTTTCCTGGGTTACCATACTTTGCTATGTGACCATGTGTAATCCAGGAAATGATCAGTATAGATACCATCTTTATACTGTTTACAGTTAGAACATTGAATCCACAGTAATCCTACCCCCATCCAGCCATATGGTAGCATTGCTGGTAGTTATAACCTATCTCTAGTTCTGCTGTATGAACATAAATAGTTATTTTCACGTTTGCACATTTATGCTAGTTTATAACTCATTGGGCCCGATTCACTAAAGTCCGAAATAAGGAGTGCTATTTATAGCATGCGTTAAAAATCTTATCACTTCTTATTTTTCGCTCGATTCACTAAAAGGACACTTGTCATAATTAAGAAGCGATGTTCTTGGCGTTATTTATCTTGCGACGACATATTTTCAAGCAATATATTACGCAGCGCACAACATATTACGCAGCACGTTGCTTGAAAATATGTCGTCGCAAGATAAATAACGCCAAGAACATCGCTTCTTAATTATGACAAGTGTCCTTTTAGTGAATCGAGCGAAAAATAAGAAGTGATAAGATTTTTAACGCATGCTATAAATAGCACTCCTTATTTCGGACTTTAGTGAATCAGGCCCATTATGTACTGCTATTATGTACTGGCAAAACAATCCTTTTGGGTTTAATTACTGTTTATATACCGTATTTTTCGCCGTACAAGATGCACTTTTTCTTCCCCAAAACTGGGGGGGAAAAGTTGGTGCGTCTTATACGACAAACTGCATCTTCCTCTTTGTGCTCTCTGCTGCATCCTTGCTTTTATAAGGTTGCGCCCGTACGTACTGACGTCACGACACGCACAGGGCACAACCTTATAAAAGCACAGAAGCAGCTGGGAGCCGCGGCACAGAGAGGAAGACATCACGGGAGCCGGAGGCCAGTGGGGGTAGGTTAGGGGGGAAACGGAAGGTGCTTGGGGGCCCTGGGGGAAGCTGAAGAATGCTGGGGGTGCCGTGGGGGAGCTGGAGGATGCTTGGAGGCCCTGGGGGACGCTGAAGGATACTTGGGCGGGGCCCTGGGGAAGCTGAAGGATACTTGGGGGGCCCTGGGGGAAGCTGAAGGATACTTGGGGGGGGCCTGGGGGAAGCTGAAGGATACTTGGGGGGGCCCTGGGGGAAGCTGAAGGATGCTTGGGGGGGGGGCTGGGGGAAGCCTCATTATGTGCGAGCCCAGAGACAATTAACTTTATACAGTTGATATAAAATATTTTACTACAGTATTTGGTTCAGAATCTTTTTTTTCTAGATTTTCCTCCTTTAAAATTGGGTGCGTCTTATATTCCGGAGCGTCTTATAGGGCGAAAAATACGGTTAGCAAACATAAGGTAGGAGATCCAAATTACAGAAAGATCCCTTATCTGGAAAGCCCCAGGTCCCAAGCAATCTGGATAACAGGTCCCATACCTGTATTTGCTATTCTAGTGTACGCTGTATAGTAAGCAATGTAATTTTTCTATTTCCCATTTCCCCTTCCCTTTGTTAATAAAACTCAAGCATACTATTCTAGTCTCTATTATTCTAGTCTCTACTATTCTAGTGAATTGATGAAGGAAGGAGTCAAGCCAAACACTACCCCAGGCTAATATATAATGAGGACAGAACACCTTCACTAACATAATTTTTATTCATTTTTATTCATCTAAAAGTCCTCCCATTAAAATAACTATTCCAAAAGCACTATCAAATGTTGTATGGTCTTCCACCACTGCAATATTTTTACCTTTAGGTCTCTTTAGACAGAGTTAACGTTAATAGTCCAAACCTATTATTATTTATGTGAAGTTAGTCATCTTATATGAAATGGGTCTGCAGAGAGTATCAAAAATAAGACATTTACAACAGAAACCAGATTATAAAAGCCCACACATTATTCCATTGCCTGTTTATGATGCAGCGCTGTACAACTGGCTATGCAGTCTGTAGTTTGCAAAATATGCTCATTCACATAATATTCAGGTCTAACCTGGGTAAACCTGAGGGCAAATGACTAGTATTTTTCTATCAATCATAAAAAGCGAACCGATAACAATAATATGATTGTCTTCCATGACATGAATTATTTTTTTATGTCTTGTTTGTTATGTTAATGCTTTAGCTTTAGGTTTGTTTGGTTCTTTTCATGTTTTATCTATGAACCTCAAAATGCTTGAATCGAATTACATGATGCCGTTCAGAACTGAGTAACACTGAGGTGAAACTACTACTACTATTTTATTGTTTTTCTGCTGACAACTTCATTGTATTTGGCTGGTGTCAAAGGGAACATAGAAATGTGCCTGCTGGAAGGCACAGAGCTGCAAAGCTCCTTCAGAGATGGTGATGTTATTTTGGGAGCAGTAATGTCGCTGTATAATTTTCCTAAAGCAAAAAATCATAACTTCAAAGAAAAACCTCTTCCGTGCATATGTACTGGGTAAGCAGCTTTATAATCATGTTAATAATCATGGTGAGAATTTTCCTGTTACTTAGTTTTTGAGTTATTTATATATATATATATATATATAAATTAGAATAGAGGTGAAAACTAATTTCTTATTTCTCAGTAAGAATTAGTAAATACAGTATGTATATGTATGTATATATATCTTTATTTATAAAGAGCTACTTATGTACGCAGCACTGTACAGTAGAATACATTAATACAAACAGGGGGTTAAAGATAATAATAGATAAATACAAAGTATAACAATAAACACAAATAAATACAAGATACACTTGCAATAAGTTAAGAGTCAAAGACACAAGAGGATGGAGGTCCCTGCCCCGTAGAGCTTACAATCTATATGGGAGGGTAACTTACAGACACAAATAGGCAAATATAACAGAATGCCAAGACAAATTACTGCAAAAATTTAATCAAGGTCCCATTGATACAATAAATCTGGAAACATTAGCTGGACCGAAAACACATGAGACCAGTATCACACAATATCAGACAAAAGCTCAGTATCATAAACTTAGATGTCAGATTTTCCGAAAGACTTGAGTCAAATAAACACTAGCAATTGCCCCTATTCAAAGTGATTGTGAATAACCACTATACGCCAGTTTAGGTTAAATAATAGAATCTACTTTTTCATAAAATAAACATAATTTAGTAAATTTCATTGAAATACCTTTATATTTAAGAAAGTAATTAATACATCTCTAATGGAATCCACAGGTGAAGAAATGTATAGGTGCTGAAATGTACTTTACATTATTGTTATTGGACGTATCATACAAAGTGATTTATAATGGTCACAGAACTGCAAGGTAGATATTAACACCCTTGTATTCTGATTTATAAAGTACAGGTATAGGATCCCTTATCCGGAAACCCATTATCCAGAAAGTTCCGAATTACAGAAAGTCCATCTGCCATAGACTCCATTATAAGCAAATAATTCTAATTTTTACTGTAAAAATGATTTCCTAAAGATTTCCTTTTTCTCTTTAATAATAAAACAGTACCTCTACTTGATCCCAACTAAGATATAATTACTCCTTATTAGCGGCAAAACAACCCTATTGGGTTTAAATGATGTTTAAATGATTTTTTAGTATACTTAAGGTATGAAGATCCAAATTACGGAAAGATCCCTTATCTGAAAAGCCCCAGGTCCCGAGCATTCTGGATAACAGGTCCTATACCTGAACACTGTCTTTTATAGTAGACACGGGCTTTTGCTACGGGGTGTGCTGTGTGAATGTGTGAGAGGAGGGGGTACACAGTGACGTACCGATTAATCAAAGGTGGAAAGAATCTTAACTCTGTCCATCAATGTATAGTCTTTATGATGGGCCCCAACCACTGCATGTGTTACTCATGCAGAACTATTTACCTGGAGAAATCCTGAATATCCTTATATTGTTTACTCTCTATATTCAAGGCGATGTCTCCATGTAGTACATATACAATATTTTGCCTATGTTTGAGGAAGTTTGCTCTAGGTTCTTGGGTCCCCTCTCACACTCCAAAAACAAGCAGGTTAATTGCCTCCTGAAGAAACTGACTCTATTGCTAGTAATGTGTGCATACAGCAGGGACTAATATGAATACATATTCTCTCAAAAACACTGCAGAGAAAAAAATATTTTCATCAACTTGTAACAGACATAAAATAATTGATGTGTGAGAACCTATTTATTCATTTTATTTTATTTTAGAGCATTTGTGAGATACTTCAGACACGTCCTTGTAATTATCTTTGCGGTAGAGGAAATTAACAGGAATCCTTTGCTTCTCCCTAATGTTACTTTGGGCTATGAGATCTATGACTCGTGTGACTATGTCTCTAAAGCAGTGGAAGCCACTTTGAAATTGTTCTCTGGGAGACAGGATCATGTTCCAGGCTACAGATGCACAACTAAAGGTCCCCTGGCTGCATTTATTGGGCTGCCATACAGCATGGCCGAACTTACACAGATCTATAGATACCCACATGTAAGTACAGACATAATATGACAATTGAGAATACAAACAGAATGTACTAATATCAATGTATGTACAGTGTACAGTAAAGAAACTTTGCTGTATGAATTTTCTAAAATTCAGTAGTGTAACTTATCAGATGCACAGCTAGTAGAGAACTGAGACTGCTGCTATTGACATCACTAGGAGTAGATTAAATGGAGTATTACATTTTTGCATGTATGTATTTAGTGGTTGTCAGGGAAGGTGCTTAAGGCCCAGTAGCTCCAGTCTGAAATTTTGTACAGGCCCACCCCTTTTCAGCATAGAATGTATATTTTCCTACTCATACCCATTGATCCACCCATATCTTTCTACACTGTCTATGGGATCTGAACTTCATGCAACAGTTTTTTTTATTTCTTATATGTTACCATATGAGCCCTAAAGTCGGATATTGTTGTGGAAGGATAGTCTTAGGAGGAGCTGAAAGAAAATCAAAGAGTGCTCCATCTGTACATTGTGCCATGAGCTAGGTAAAGCAAGGCTGTCCAGTGCTTAATGATTGTCCTCATCATAGATATGATTGCTCCATCGATCTTCTTCCTGGAACCATTCCCCCTAGAGGCCATACTTATCCATGTCTCCAGTTGAAACCCAAGCAATGAAAGAGTACATTCAAGATTCTACTTCTCCCGCCGGGGCATAGTTATTTTTCATGGAAAAGAAAAATGATGTTCTTCAGCCTCTCAACAAGAGACCGTTATCCTCTACCCTGCATCTCACAACTGTTTAATCAATTGAAAAGAGCTAATGTTTTTACAAAACTATATATTAGCAGGGCCTACAATCTGATTTGCATAAGTTAAGGGGATGAGCAGAAGACAGCCAGAGATGGATATTATGAATATCAATAAATGCCCTTTGTGTTCTGTAATGCTTCTGCTGTCTTTCCAAAATTTGCTGACAATATCTTTAGAGATCTTCTTGGAGTATCCATGGCCATCTACTTAAATGACATTCTAGTTTTCTCTAAAGATTTGATCAGCCAAAGAGTGCAGGCGTGAGAAGTAATTTCCCTTCTGAGGAAACATTCTCTTTATGCCAAACTGGAGAAATGTGTCTTTGAAGTTTCCAAGATTCCCTTCCTTGGCTATATTAGCTCTTAGGAAGGATTTGAAATGGATCCTGCAAAGGTCTCTGGGATCAGCACAAAGTCCATACAGAGAGTTATTGTCTCTGTGATCCATGATTGGCCTCTTCTGATCAGCACAAAGGCCATACAGAGAGTTATTGTCTCTGTGATCCATGATTGGCCTCTTCTGATCAGCACAAAGGCCATACAGAGAGTTATTGTCTCTGTGATCCATGACTGGCCTCTTCTGATCAGCACAAAGGCCATACTGAGAGTTATTGGCTTTGGCAATTATTACAGGCAATTTATTATGGGATTTTCTTTTCATATTGCTCCCATCCTTGCTCTCATCCTCAAGAGTGGAAGACCTAATGCTTGGCCCTTGCAGGCTTTTAGCTTCTGCTCCTGTTCATAGGCATCCTGATCCTCTTCAACCTTTCTTCCTTGAAGTGGACTCATCTATTATTGGTGCAGGATCTATTTTGTCTCAGAGGCAAATATATGATGGGAAGTTACATCATGTGCCTACTTTTCCAAGAATTTTCCCCTATAGAACAGAATTATGACAATGATAATCAGGAGTTACTTGCCAAGCTTGCATTAGAAGAATGGCAATATCTACTTGAAGTAGCTCCTCTTCTTATTACTATCTTCACTGACTATAAGATTTTGGATCCAGTCCACTTAAGTCACTCATGAGATTGAATCCTAGGCAGGCACATTGGCACTCTTCTTTTCTTTATTTTCTTTCTCTTCTTTTCTTCTTTGGTTCAATTTAAATGTTATTTGGATCAATTTTATTATTACCTATCATACTGGTCCATAGCTATTGCTAATCACAATAGCAATAAAACTAATTTTTCAGGCTAAAAACCTCACCTAAAAGCCCACAATCACTTTACTTCTCAAATTCAGTCTGCTCAATCTACCCACTCCTCTGAATACTCCTATTGGTTTTGCCTACATCTTTGCTGAACTTCGTCTTTCTATTTTTCAGCAAACTTGTTGTTCCAAACAAGCGGGCCACCCTGAAACTGAAAAATACTTTGGATCTGTTAAATCATCTAGTGTGGTGGCCATATATGCAGAAAGATGTCTTAATTGCTTCAAGTTCAACTTTTAAGCTTAGTCACTCCCTATTCACTCCCTACCATGTGGTCTTCTGCAACCCCCTCCTGTCCCCTCTTAGCCATGGACTTTATTGTGGAATTTCCACCTTTCAAAGGCAACACAGTCGTATGGGTGGTAATGACCACTTCAACAAAATGGCACATTTCATTTCTCTACGCAAACTTCCATGATCTGTGAAACTCTTTCATGTTTTTTACCTAGATCTTTTCCAGCAGAAATTGTGTCTGACTGTGGTTCTCAATTTAAAGCCAAATTTTGGTGATCTTGAAGATTCTGGACTCAAGATTCTCTACAGGCTCTATACAATGTATCATCTAATGGAAAGGTTTTGGGCCTAAGGGACATTTTTGAGGCAAAATGGTTTGTAACTACCCCACTTAATTACCAAGAGCACAAAAGGTTCATTTAAGAATGCAGAAGATTGTGCAAAAGTACAGTTTTGGAATGCTAATTGGCAGTTTTTTCCCTACAAAGCAGAATTTTTTCTCAGAATTCCAGAATTACAGTGAGTGATGCTTCAATACACAGCCTAATTCTTCCATGAAGTACATTCAGGTTGCGGCTATCATTTCCAGAGTGGGGATGATCATTAATAATGACATTACCAAGTGATTTTGAAATTAACCCTGGTGCCTGTCATGTCCAGGCTGGCAGTAATTTCAGGGTTCCCTAGTCTCAATGTATGCACTTGTACAAAATTTATCAGAGAAGGATGGGCTGGTGCATTGGTGATCCCCACTGGTAAGTGCTAGAAGTGTCTGTGGGCTTAAATACCTGTTATGATTGTCTTAAATGCATGCACAATTTTGTATCCATATTATCATGCCGAAATGTGTCTTTCTTTGTGTAATTTTCTACTGCTAAATAAAGTTTGTAGATGCGTCCAGGGAATAAAACATCAGCATTACTTTGCACAGGCCTTCTCTCAGTCTGCATATAGAGTGCTCCAAATAAAAGACAATGACTGACCAGTTGGTTATTGTTTATGGTAAGTTCCTGTCTTTATTGAAGGGCCATAAGTACAAATAACTTATATGACATTTCGGGTCAAGCTCAGCCCTTCCTCGTATGAGTACCACATAACTAATAACCAACTCCTGCAAGTGTCTTTTATTCAGAGCCTCATTTATAGCTAGAACACATGTGAATTTTAGCCTCTAACCATCTTTTGTGTCCCTAGATTAGTTATGGAGACCGAAATCCAGTTTTAGATGATAAAACATTATTCCCATCTTTCTTTCGGATTGTACCTAATGATCATTCTCAGTATGATGGCTTTGTACAGCTCCTCCATTACTTTGGCTGGACATGGGTCGGACTTGTTGCATCGGATGAGGAGCATCATTTGAGAACAAGTCAGGAGCTAAGGGCAGTGTTGCATAAAAGTGGAATATGTATTGCTTACTTTGAAGTAGTTTCAACTCAATATGTTTTCAGCTATTTACATGTCTTTAATGTCATAGAGAAATCCAGAGCCAATGTGGTTATACCATTTTGTAGCCATTTCATTTTTTTAAATTTGATTTACTCAGCTGCTCAAAATGCACAACATAGGAGAGTCTGGATTATACCAGCATCATTTTCACTTTTCACAGACACATTATTATTATCAGTTTTGAGTGTTCTTGATGGTTCCCTGCAGTTTTCAATGCACAGAGAGGAAATTCCTGGGTTCCAAGACTTTATTTACAGCATCAACCCAACTACATTTTCCAGTTTTCTTACCGCTGATTTTTGGAATGATTTATTTCTGTGTCTCCCCCCAAACAAAAATACACATAGGAGATTTGTTGATCCAAAAAATTGCACTGGAAATGAGTCATTAAAAAGCTTTGATACTATTTCTGAAATAAAGACTTTCAGAGTAACGTACGCCGTTTACAGAGCTGTGTATTCATTTGCTATTGCATTGCATAAAATGCTGTCATCCATGCAACTTTCTGGTCATCAGTTAAATCTAAGGAACGATTTTCAGCCTACAAAGGTAAATCAATAATTGATTACTGGTCGATGTATACATATACTGTACATCAGGTTCCTATTTTTTGGCACTTGGGATGGCACAGAAGAAGGCAGACGAAAAGACTTCTGTGGGTGTTAGGAAAATAAATTGCTGACTTCCCCATGATAATAATCCCTTTGTTTTATATTGTTGTCTATAAATTAAAACTCACTTACATGGTAAAATCTAATCAATGATGTTGAGAGGTAAAATTAAAATTCCTTCTAATATAGTTGCCCTAGGCCCAATGCAAGTTCATTGATTGTTAGTAGTGATGAGCAAATCTGTCCCATTTTGCTTTGGTGAAAAATGAGCAAAACAGTAGGAAAATTTGTGAAACGCATTTGTTGCGCAAAATTTTTGTGGCACGTGTCTTTTTTTTGTCACAGGCATCTTCTTTTGCCACGACTGCGCCTATTTTTTATGTGACCGCGCCCATTTTTACGCATCCTCACCTAATGTGACGCAACCACAACTTTTTTTGCCGCGCACTGATTTTTTGCCGGTGGATTTTCGCTGAAAGTTCTCAAAACAATTCACCAATGGCGAAATGCGGAAATTCGCTGCAAATCCATGCCTGGTGAAAAAATTGATCATCACTAATTGTTAGTTTGTTAGCAGAATGATTCTAAAAAAAAAACCATCAGAAAAAACAACTCAGATTTTCAGCATTTCACAGCTACTTCAGAGGGAATTCTGGATCACTCTTGAAATTTCCATTAGCATGGAATACCCTTGAGACTGAGCCTCACCCACTTGGTTTTAAGAAGGATCTTGGACTTTCATCCCCAAATTCCTTCTGCTTAGCATACAAATGAGGACTAAACTGCTTTCTAGTACAGCTACCTCAAGTAACAATAGACTGAATGTGGGAAATTATCACTTGGTGCCAGACCAATCAATTCTCTTTATCCCTCTTACCATTTGTGATGGTGCATGCTAGCAAGCAACAAAGGAGTCTCTCTATTATATGCCTAAAGACTCATCTGCTGAGGTCACTGAGACTCCACTCAGCTTTAAAGTGATAATTAATCTATGGGTAGTGGCTATATACTAGGCCCCCTGCTGTTAAGGGTCGTCTCCATGATCTACGTTCTATAACATACAGTATTAATGAAAATGAGGTGCATAATAAATGCTTAGATGCACCTCAAAAATAATTAGCAGGTTGTGACAATCATTCCCATCATGAATCTGGCTTAAAGTTAAGAACTGAATACAAGCAATCTGTATATATGTAAAGGTATGAGGAAGTTTTCACATGGAGAATTCCATCTTCAGCTGTTTTCAACAGCCATCACTGGATGTCATTCTACTACATTTCATTAGCCAGTATGCAACCTCACCTCCATAATTTAGGTAAGGGAATTATTACACTATAAGTGAACAGATAACAGCAGAAAATGCAAAGTAAACAACTGCAAGTTGAAATAATAACATGTAATAAAACACACAACGTTTGCCCAGGAGCAGACGCTCATGGCAACCAATAAGATGCTTGCTTATAAACAGGTGGCCAATAAATGCTATCTGCTGATAGGCTGCTGTATGTGATAAAAAGTGTAGCAAACTTTGTTCCTGGTAGTACACAATTCCTGCCATGAGCACGCCAGCCGGCAGCCCCATATCTTCTACATTTACAGATTTCTGATGTTTATGCTGAAGACAGTGTGCTGTATGTCAACAAGTAATCCTGCTGGCTTTTAATATGGGGGTATTTAAGAAAGGTGTAGACAATAATTAACACCTCTTACATCCCACTCTAAATCTCTAAAACAATTGTTTCCATGAAACAATTCCATGAAATTGTTTGCCCATGGTCCACACTTTAGTCACAATGAAAGCATTAATCCATTACATGAAAGTATTTGTACGTTAACCATATTTTATTCCCATTTTTAACTTTGTAGCTGAGTCAATATTTCAAAAATGTTCATCTGCAAACAAAACCCAGAAAAAAATTGTATTCTGCAAATGAAGGACCCATAGGACAATATGACATTATGAACTGGGTGACATCCAAAGGAACAATTTCCCTTAATCAAATTGGCAGCTTCTTCCCATTTGTTCCTCCAGGGCAACAACTGATAATCAACAAAAGTGATATCAAATGGAATCACAAATTTAAACAGGTAACATGTAATGAATAGAAGGGGAAGCTGAATAATGTCTCTTTAAAACCACAGTTGCTAAACAGTAGAGCACTGTGACACTGCAACCCTTTCTCTGAGCTAAACCTTTGCTGCAAGTGTGTGGAGAAAAATTCTTGATAAAGAATGGAAGAAATGGATGTGAGCTTTCCTTAACCATGGACTGAATGTTTCTTAAACAGACAAAAAGTAGTTTCTTTGTACAATAACAACTGATGCAAGAGAGGCTGTATAGGATGGAACACCACAGTGAAACTGATCCCCTTCAGTGGAAGCCTTAGTCCCCATTTCCAGCTGGGGTCCCTACCCTGAGACAGGCATCGCCTTGGGAAAACTAACACCACACTATTTCTTCTTTGCGGTGCATAGGGGCAGTGACACATGGTGTTATTGCCAGAAAACTCCCTGCCATAGACAATACTGAGAATTGTCGAAACACTCAGATCATGCAATCGCTCATAAATGCCTTTTTTGTGAAAAGTTAATTCTTAGTATTGTCTATGGCAGGTTTTTTTTTTGGCCTTTTGTAGCTGCAAAAAAACACAAGTGACAAATAGCACCGTGTATTGCCCTTTGATTGCTCCTACACACTATCCCTAACTAACATTCCCCCCCCCCCCCGGATGTACTATCCCAGATTGAGAGGCTTAAGCCTTGGTACTGTTATAAAGATACTTTCCTAAATCTGTAATTATTGCTACAGGGGGTTCAGTTTTTCTGCAGCTTTGTACCCTGCTGCCCCTTATTAAATGCCCCCAAGCAGTGTTAATATTTAGACACATACTCAACCTAAAATGCTCATGGCAAAAGTGTAATTCTTCACTGGAAGTTTTCTCATTTCGGGCTACAATTTGCCTGTACCAGTGGTGTTAGGCAGGTTTTCATTATAGTCAGTGGGGCTTTTTTATAAACCCTGTACAAAACTGCACTTCACAATAACTCATAGAAACAATCAGTGATTAACATTTTTCAGACACTTAGGGCAAATACAAATGGGGCGATTAGTCACCGTGGCTTTTAAAAAGCCAACTAATCTCGCACAGGTTTTTGATACACAGATTAGTTGCTGTTACTTTTTCAAAAGTCGCAGCTACTAATCACCGGGTGTGTCTTTGACCTTACAAGTAGAACAATAAAAGTAAACATTTCATTGGTTGCCATAGGTTACTGCCCAGGTACTGCCCCGATGACTAGTACAAGAGGGGTCTCTTCTCTGCTGGCAATGAAAAGTCATGTGTGCAATGAGCCTTACATCTATAAGCAAATAACAATAAAAAAGGCACAGGAAGAATGCCTTTTATTTTAATTATTGTTTGAGTACTGCTCTCTTGTTATACCATATATCCCCTAATACTAAAGCATTCTAATTATCTAGAAATTCTATGGATTTAATTATAAATGGTATAATATTGGAATTGGAAATAGTTCTATCAAAAGATTATATTTATTTTCTTTTAGGCACCAGAATCCATATGCAGTGAGAGCTGCCCCCCAGGATACAGAAAGGCCCCACAGAAGGGACAGCCTGCCTGCTGCTTTGACTGTATCTTGTGCTCAGAAGGGGAGTTTAGCAATGAAACAGGTAAGTACAATGGAACATACCTGCATTTGGTTTTCATAGTTTACTTTAACTCACTGACACATAAGGGGCCATTAGCCCCAAATGTAACGAAACTGGTGTTAATTTATTCCACTACCTATGGTCTTGTCCGAAGATTGGCAACTTCTGGAACATGGTGGAAAGATTCTTAAACCACAGGTTGAATTTAAATATAAAGTTATCTCCTAGTTTCGCTCTATTACACATTAAAAAAGAGGAGGTGTTATCAAGCATTTTACCAGTCTCCTTAGCACAAAAAATTGATAAATTATTATTTTTGTTTATGGCTGCCTCTAAAAAAGCATTATTTTATTATTGGTTAAAAGAGGAAACCCCTCCTATAACAGAAATGATTTCTTATCTTAATCAGCTGAGCCGGCAAGGGGCCATCAAAGCAAAAACAAGTGAACCTAAATCCAGGATTTCTTTTAAAAATACATGGTCATTTTTCTTTAATGCTATAGATATAAGTAATAAGGATCAGATTTATAAAATGCTGCATATATAGATTTATTTCAATAATTCACAAACTTATAAGCAAAATTATCCTTGATTTTGCTCTCTAGAAAACTTTTCTTTTCTTTTTATAGTTTATCCACTGGGCAAAGTTAGTTAATTTGTTTTTGTTTTGTTTTTCTCTATTTTAATTACTTATTTTGTTTCTCTGTAAGTATTCTATTTTCTTCATTTCTTATCTTTTTGAAGGACAAACTGTCGAATGTGACTATTGTTGTACAACCTATATTTAAATAATTTGTCATTTTTCATCCTACATGTTTATTGCAAAACTTCTATAAAATGTTTAAAAAAAAAAAAGGGGTCATTAATATCTGAAAGTGCAATCAGCATCAAAATTAATATCGCTGGCACTTTGCTCGAAATCAAACGCAATCACGCTAAAACTTTTCAAAATCCGAATAGTATAATTTCCAGTGATACTTTTGATGCAAGTGTGCTAAGCCTCTGTGGGTACTTAGGGAACCCTAGAACTACTGCCTCTGCATCAATAAGTACAACTGCACTCAGTTAGTAATAGGAGGCAGGAAAGACTGAGCGCAGTTGTACTAATCTTGCACCGTACTCTAATGGGATTGAGGTAAAAGGAGAAATGTGCATCCGAGTTATATCTGAGATAACACAATGATAAAAGAGTAGAGGCTCCAAAACAGAACTCAGTTCAATTGCACTATCACTCCAACTGTCAATTGAGATGACCCAGGATCAATCCCACTAGAATATGGTGCAAGATTTCCTATCTCTGTTATCTCTTTTAAAAGACTGAACGGCACTATGTGCAACTATACAAATAGCCCATTTTGGGGCAAGTACTTTTAATGAATAGGGTTTTATGTGCAACTGACTGAGGGGAAATTAGTGCAATCACAAGAGCTCTTGCTTATGTAAATGACCCCTATAATCTATTTTATACACAAACATACATGGCCTTGTAACCTCACATAATCACGATCAAGATCAGCTGTGCTTAAACCTTATTCGCTACAGGGTATAAAAAGGAAATTCAGAAAGCTGGATGATACTCAGTTACACTAAATATTATTGTTTACTGGCAACTTCCTTCTAATTGTAGATTGCATTGGGTTCAATAATTTGATCATACTCTGTTTCATTTTCTTAGATTCCACAAGTTGTATGAAATGCCCTGAAGATATGTGGGCAAAGGAAATGCATGATGGCTGCAGGAATAAAACACTGGAGTTTCTGTCATTTGAAGAGATCTTAGGTGGCACTTTGGCTGCTCTTTCAATTACAGGCTCTCTTCTTCCCCTGAGCATCCTGTTTATCTTCTTAAAGAATGCTAATACTCGAATTGTGAAAGCGAATAATCGGAATCTCAGTTACACCCTTTTGGTTTCCCTGTTCTTCTGTTTTCTCTGTGCTTTAATGTTCATTGGGCGTCCCATTACTATAACCTGTATCCTCAGGCAATTTATATTTGGGATCAGTTTTGTGATGTGCATTTCATGTGTGTTGGGAAAGACAATGATGGTGGTGATCGCCTTCAACCTCACCCAGCCAAGGAGCAGCAGGAGAATGTGGTTGAATTCTCGAGTAACGAACACCCTGGTGCTTGTGTGCACAGCTATACAAGTGATTATATGTGCTGGGTGGCTTGCACACTCTCCCCCTTTTCAATACACTGACAATAAATCTAAGATGGGCACCATTATTGTGGAATGTAACAAGGGATCGCCAATTGCTTATTCATGCACAATGGGATATATGGGGTTTTTAGCTTCTTTGTGCTTTGTAGTTGCTTATTTGGCAAGAAAGTTGCCGGGCAGTTTCAATGAGGCCAAACTGATCACCTTTAGTATGCTGATATTTGGAGCTGTTTGGATCTCCTTCATCCCAGCCTACCTCAGCACCACAGGGAAGTACATGGTGGCAGTGGAAGTGTTTGCCATCTTGTCTTCAAGCAGTGGATTAGTGGCATGTATATTTTTACCAAAGGCCTACATTATCATTCTGAGACCAGAGATGAATAATATAGAAATGAAAAGAACATAACGAGCAGTCTTAAATATTATACTGCATTCTACTGTTACTTATATTGTCTATTAGAAATCATTTTGTATGAATGATCCATTATTTCAAAATGTAATATCAAGCGTGCAATGTATTTGTTTGGTAATGTAAATTAAATAAGGCTTTCACTGTCTCTTCCTAGGTTGTGATTTGGGGCATCAAATTACTATAAAACTGGTTAGGGTGCTTTTCTAAGCACTTCTGCAATTTACCTTAATTATTAATTTTTTCAGTTTCAGAGCTATTTACGTTCTTATTAACTGCTAATATAATGCATTTTGTAACAACAGCTCCACCTACTCCACCTGCTGGTCACTTCTTGTCAAGGTACAGTCAGAGAGATAGAGATATAAGTTCAGATAGAAAAAAAGAGAACTGAAGAAGAATTCAGGCCTATAAAAGCCAGGACTAGATCATGATTTGTTTACAGCTCTGCAAGGCGAATGTACTGACATGTAAATTTATGCAGCAGCATTTTAAAAAGCTTCTATTTTTCTTCTCAAAGGAGACCATGTTATGATCACTAGTGCATAAATGCTCACCTATGAAAATGCTAGAGCTGAATTTGGTAGTAGTCATTACCTGATCCAAAAACAAGTCTTTCTTCATAGGTTCCTGAAATAAAAAGTTGATAGTAAGCATATTTACCACCTTTACATAAGCTGCTAGCTTTTTCTGCCTTGGCCACCCTATAAGTCCAGTCAACGTCTGGATAATTAAAGTTACAAGTTTTTAAATATAGAGAAGAGCAACATTTCAGTTCAAGTCAGTCTGTCTGTATAACTATAACAAATGCATTAGGAGAATTGTAGGGAACAACACTTCATTTACCATGGATATGGAGGAATTTAAAGGAACAGTAACACCAAAAAATGAAATTGTATAAAAGTAACTAAAATATAATGTGCTGCTGCCCTGCACTGGTAAAAGTTGTGTGTTTACTTCAGAAAGTCTAATATAATTTATATAAATAAGCTGCTATGTAGCCATGGAGGCAGCCATTCAAAGAAGAAAAGGCACAGGCACATAGCAGATAACAGATAAAACACTATTGTATTCTACAGAACTTATCTGTTATCTGCTATGTAACCTGTGCCTTTTCTCCTTTTTTCCAGCTTGAATGGCTGCCCCCATGGCTACACAGCAGCTTATTATATAAATTATAGTAGTGTTACTGTAGCAAACACACCAGTTTTACCAGTGCAGGGCAACAGTGCATTATATTTTTATTACTTTAAAGCTCTTTCATTTTTTTAGTGTTACTGTTCCTTTAAGGAACAACAAAAGACTGACTGAACCAATCTTACTGTGCAGAATGTGTAAGGTTGTATGTTATAGATTACAGTGTCCAAAAATATTTAAACTTTGGAATTAATCTGTAGAGACCTCATAACTGAAACAAATATATAATTTGAATTAAACTTCAGACTGTCTACATATGTGTACCTTGTGGAATGAATTAGCTGTAGCAGCAGCAGCAAAAGAAATGGTTATTCTACATTGGCTGCTCAGTGCAAAGGGGGCTATTTCATTTGTATTTTCTTCCCCTAGTAATTGTCTTTGAAATAATAAGGAACTAAAATATTCCTGCACGGAATCTTTCCAATATCTTGTTTCATAACTGTTTTTCATGATTTGTAAGCTTCACTCTTAGTTCTGCTAGACGACGGCTGGGATTGTCAAGTATCGTCTCTGGTATCTTTCCCTCTGAGTACCATGTTGCAAATAAATCAACAAATCAGTTTTAAAATGAGGAAGCCATTTGGGTGAAATGTCTTCAGGAAAAACACAGCAAGTCCAGCTGATTACTTGATTTGACTTATAAATACAGACATAACATGACCTGGATGAATCAGAACCTTTACAGACAAATCAATAATTACATTTTTGAAAAACTGCAAAATGATAACGGGGTGCACAATGCAAAGCCTAAATGTAATGTTACATGTTACATAAATACCCCACAACAAACATGTCTCAGAACAGATATTATTACAGTACCCTAATTAATTAAAATGTTAAAGGACAAGGAAAGTCATTTCGGCTTTTTACTGCCAATAGATTTGCGACATTAGTGCCACCTAGAACACTATATTTATTCAGCAGAAAGCATTACTATACCTAAGTAAAGTGCCGATAGCGGCTGCCATTTTAAGCTTGATCTTGGTAGCTTCCTGCTGCAGTTATAGCCGTTGGAAGCTCAGATCACAGATTCCTAAGGGTGGGGTAAGGGAGTTCTTATGCATTCTTATGGGAAGGGGAGAGAACTGAGCAGACTCAAACCTGAAGGAGCCCTAAAAGAGAGGAAGTCTGATACCGAAGAACATGTTCTCAAAAAAGGAGACAAGAAATCCTGTGTTTCTCTTGATAGAGGACTCGGTGCAGCTTTTCTGTGAGTGCTTATGGCTGTATTTACATAGACCTTTCTGATAAAGCTTACTTAGTTTTTACCTTTCCTTCTTCTTTAAAAACATGAAAAAATTATACACAAATATCCCAACATTGGATTTGCCCTAGAAGCCAATTAAGATGAACAAGTCATTAAAAACCATGCACTGCCAAACAATCTAGATATCACTTACCAAGGGAATAAATATTTATGGTGGACAAATACATTTTTATCATCTATTGAATTTGAAGGAGCTGTTTATTAGGAAAGGCCTTTTGAGCAATAGAAGAAATAGGGGCCAATTCACTTAAGGTCGAAAAAACAAGTGCTATTTATAGCAAGTGTTAAAAATATTATCACTTCTTATTTTTTGCAAGTTACTGATCGATTCACTATAAGGACAATTGTCTGAATTAAGAAGCGATGTAGCACGTAGCAGTTACTTTCTGAAAACTACTGTTCTGAAAATGACCATTTCCCTGAAAACTGGAAGATGCACCAATCTAGGGCCAACACATACTTGAAAAAATCCAACTGCAAACTCCATCTTGTCACCACAGCAAATCACCAGCTGCAATTTTGTTCAGTAACGCCTACTCCTGGGAGGCGTTAAGTTTCACAGTAATTATCGCCACATTTTACGCGTTCAACTCTTCATATGTGTTTGTGAATCATGTGTTAGTATTATTCCTATGCGATAATTACCGCAATGTGTTAGAAATAATGCATTGCGATAATTTTTTACGCATGCAATATGAGCGATAACGCATGTGAAATGACTTTGATGAATCGGTACTTATTTATCGTGTGCTTTTTAATGTTAAAAACTATGCAATAAGCGTTAACGACCTTTAGTGAATCGGCCCCTTAAAGTGATACTGACACGAAAAAAACTTTTTAAATTATGAATCTACCTTAAATGTTCCCTATAGGACATGTTGATCATTTTTCCCTGATAGAGCTGCTTTTGTAAGTAATTGTTAGTGGAACTTCCTAAACATGTTTTGCCAACCTGACTGTCCATTCTCAACCTGGCAGTTATAGCTTCTAATGCTATCAGACAATTATTCTAATTGCTTCTAATGCTATTGGCAATTATAAGTAACAATTATCAGACGCTAATGTCTACAAAAAGGTCAATACAGACCCTCTAACATCTATCCAACAATGGATAATGGTTAAGGTCTTTACAGCTTTTAAAGAAGGGGTTCTCATTAAGGGTAATATCCCACGGCGAATCAATGGTGGAAAGGCCTATGAAAGGCCCGGAGGAAACAGTTATTGTGGCAGGATAATGTGTGGGTTTTATCTGATTTCTGTTGCAAATGTCTTATTGATGAAACTCTCTGTAGACCCATTTTACCCACTTTTTCTCAATTTGTAAATTAAAACAACTTTGAAATAAATAATATTATTCTTCAGAAACCAAATTATAAAAACCCACATATTATTCCATTGCCTGTACAGTCTGTAGTTTACAAAATGTGCTCTTTATGAATATTTCTAGGTCTCATCTGGGCAAAATAGAAGGCCAATGACAAACTTTTATTTTCTGGTATTTTTATTCACAATGAAAAGCTGAAACTGATAATCGTTGGCTTCCGTGAGTACAATATCAGGCAAGGGGATCATATGGAAATATGTTCTGCAAACCTTATTGTAAAATCTTTAGCAAAAAGTCCAATGAAAATATATTTATGACACACGTATGTAAATGCTTTCAGCTTTGTCTGATACTTTTTATGACTTATCTGAACCTGACAACAAATTCTATGATGCGGGTTAGAATTCTGTCCATTACAGGTCAGTTTACTCTTCTTTTACTGGTGGCCATGTCAATACGTTTAATTTGCGCCAAAGGAGACAAAGAAATGGAATCAAAGGCCATGTGTTTGCTGGAAGGCACAGAGCTGCAAAGCTCCTTCAGAGACGGTGATGTTATTTTGGGAGCAGTAATGTCACTGTATAATTTTCCCACGCACACAAAATATACCTTCAAAGAGAAACCCCTTCCGCAACGATGTTCTGGGTAAGCAGCTTTCTACAGTAGACTGGGAGGGGCAGCATTTTCCTATAGATGAACAGTTTCCTGTTGCTTTGTTTTTAGAGTCCTTTAATGCTTTTAGTTTAAAAAAATGCGAGAAGCAGAGCAATGTCAGGTTAGAAAGCAAAGTTTCGTTTCTTATAATTGGTTGCTAGATTTCCTCAAAGACTTTACGTGTGTTTTCAGAATAAACATTTACCTCGTTCAGTCTGACCCAGCATTTATTTTGTGTATAGAGTCACTTTGACATTAAACAAAATCAGAAGTAAACCTTGGCCTAGGCAGGACAATAGGGGCTCTAATCTCACAAAAGGGGCTCTAACCTCTGGCAGTGCTAGCAACTATAACAATATGCAAAAGTGCAAACAGTGATTTTGCATCTAACGACAGCACAGACCTTTGAAATAATACTGCAAACATTTCACTGAAATATATCATACTGAGCAAATAATTTTAATTTTAAAAATAAAACATCAATTATATTTGAGTGAGTAATAAATGCATCTCTTATGCCAGAATCCTAAATATGCCCTTGTTGCCCCAGTTTATTCTGGCTTGAAATGCTGTGCTCTGTTTGATTCTCCTGCAACTTCAGAGACTGCACTGACTGACAAAGCAGTAAGAGCATTTGTAAGTTTGTAAGAGCATTTTAATAGTTGTACTGCATCGTATTGCTCATTGCATATGTCTTTTGGAATGTGGTTTGTGCATATATTATGTTATTATTGTATTGTATTTATATAGCACCACTTATGTGTTCTACAAGGCAACAGGGGTGCAGTTATAAATTAGGTTCTAGGTGTTTCAAAGAGCTTACAGTCCATTGTATGGAATCCAAATACAATTCAGGGCAAAGGAATTGTATATAAGTCATACTGTACGCCTTTATATAAGGGTATTACACATACAAGATTTATGAGACTACAGGTCAAGTGCCTTTATATTTTCACATAACTATAAGGTGACTTTTGACATTCTTATATAAAGCACATTATCTTTAATATTACATAAGGGTTTTTGGTATAGGGATGTGCAGGGGGACTGTGTGAGGAAGGAACACAGAGGACTAAAACTGTGAGAATTCAAAGGGCTGACTATGGAACATGGTGGTGCTACAAGCAATCAATGGTGAGTATAAAGTTGGTGCAAGCCATGCATATTTACTGGAATGATCAGGGCAGAGAAAAACTGTCCACCAGTTAATACCAGAGGGATATTTATACAGAGCTGGTATGTGGAGCAAATGGGTATCAGGTGGGTACATATGGCAGAACTACCTATAGAGAAAATAAATATTGTGATTTTTTTCAATATTTGTTGCATTCTGTCAGCATATCTTTAATTGTATGTTCAAAATGTATTTCCTTACAGAGTGTATCTGCGATATTACAAACATATCCTCGCCATTATGTTTGCTGTAGAGGAAATTAACAGGAATCCTTTGCTTCTCCCTAATGTTACTTTGGGCTATGAGATCTATGACTCGTGTGACTATGTCTCTAAAGCAGTGGAAGCCACTTTGAAATTGTTCTCTGGGAGACAGGATCATGTTCCAGGCTACAGATGCACAACTAAAGGTCCCCTGGCTGCATTTATTGGGCTGCCATACAGCATGGCCGAACTTACACAGATCTATAGATACCCACATGTAAGTACAGAACAGAATTTAAACCCCCCAATTTATATACAATAAATACAAAAAAATATATATTAGATTCAAATACCAGCTTGAGCTAATACTATTTATTGGGGGAGACAAAGGACTCCATTAAACATGCCCTAATTTTAATATTGTAACTAATCATGAGCAAAATTTTTTGCCAGGCATGGATTCGGTGTGAATTTCCGAGTTTTGCCATTGGCGGATTTTTTAGCAAACCTGGCATTTGGTATGAATATTTAATAGGCCACTTAATATGATTTCAGATATCTACTGGTTAAGTATTTAGTCTGGTGGTATAGGTTTTCTCTCTAACTGTGGGAGAATGCCTCCTTTTGGTTAAGCCAGATGGCCACAAGTAATTGGTTTTACTTGCACTCTGATCTTAATGTTTCTCAATGGAAAGTCTTTTTCGGGAGATTTGCCGCCCACGGTGGCAAAGATTTAACTACCTCTCCTTGTGTGCCTATGTGACTTTTCCTAAACTTGTATCTGAATGTCACCTTAATAAAATGTTTCCTGCCAACTTCCTTTAATTAAGGATGATGGGGTTTTTTTTGTTGTTTTTTGCACTAAGCAGGGCAAAATCTGAAAAAGGATGTTCAACACAAGCCCAATTCATTGAACCCATATTGAGAAAGAGCATATGAGCCTCTTTAAGATGAATGCAGCAAACTACTAGATTTTCAGGAGTCGTTTTTGATGCAGTTTGCTTAGATGAAAATAAAAACTTTTGAGAAATACAGCAACCCATTTGGACAGCTTAGTTTTATGTCCCTCTGTTTTATCCTTTCTGTGGTGGGTATGGTAAGAAAAGTATACTTTATTTATAACTGTGTGTTGGATTATTTTTGTTGTGTTTGATGAACTTTTGCAGCATTTGTACAATGCAACAATTTTTGGTCCACTTTAACTCTGCTGAAAAACTGAAAGGGCTAAACTCCACTGGAGATTTTGATCAGATTTGTGGGTCAGATTTTATCTGATCCTGTCATGCAACACCATGAGATTTTGTAGGACCCTACAAAATCTGATGAAAGCGCAGCATGCAGCGTTCCCTTCCCACAGGTGTCGGAGGGCAATCCTTTCATGTTGTATCAGTCCCATTATATTTTGACCAATGCTACTACATCTGACTTGTAGGATACGTTCTGTAGGATACACCGTCCTACAAAATCTCCCATGGAGTTTCGACCTAAAGGTTTGGGGTTTATTTTTATTGCCATTTAACTGTTACATAACATGAACAAATGCTTTAATTTCTGTAGAATATTACCCATGCCATCCCTTTTTATCTTACCTAGATACATTAAATTTAAAGTTTTTTTGCTATAACCCCGATTATTACATTGCTCCTTATTTTAGCCACTATCTTTTGTGTCCCCAGGTTACTTATGGAACCCAAGATCCAGTTTTAGATGATAAAATATTATTCCCATCTTTCTTCCGGATTGTACCTAATGACCGTTCCCTGTATGACGGCTATGTACAGCTCCTCCATTACTTCGGCTGGACATGGGTCGGACTTGTTGCATCTGACGAGGAGCATCATTTGAGAACAAGTCAGGAGCTACGGGCAGTGTTGATCAAAAGTGGAATATGTATTGCTTACTTTGCAGTTTTTCCAACCCAAAGTGTTTTTAAGTTTCGAAGTGTTTTTGAAGTCATAGAGAAGTCAAATGCCAATGTGGTTATTACTCTGTGTAGCCAGTTCAGCTTTATGGAAATTATTTACGCAGTTGCTATACGTGGAGAGCTTGGGAGAGTCTGGATTACTTCAACATCACTTTCATTTTTCACACACAACTTAATTGGTACTTATCTTAGTGTTGTCAGTGGCACCCTGCAGTTTTCAGTACACAGAGAGGAAATACATGGGTTCAAAGACTTTCTATACAGCACCAACCCAAGCACATTTCCCAATTTTTTTACTGTTGTTTTTTGGAATGAATTATTTCATTGTCTCCCCCCAAACAAAACCACATACAGGAAAATAATTAATCCGCTGCATAATTGCACAGGAGAGGAGTCATTAAAAAACATTCACGCTTATTTTGACATAAAAACTCTCAGAGTAACTTATGCAGTTTACAGAGCTGTGTATTCCATTGCTATCGCTTTGCATGAAATGCTGTCATCCATGCAAATTTGTGGTCAGAAATTAAATCCAATAAAGAATTTTCGGCCATTAATGGTAAAATAGTATTTTAATGTTAATGACTGATAGACATAGTTAGATTGTTGGCTTCAACAGATGTTGGTTATGGCATTTACAGACTTACTGACATAGCTTTCAAGTTTCTCTATGCAAAGGTATATAAGCAAAATAAACCTGGATAACTTTATCTCTTATTTCCAATTGGGTGCAGCTTCTTATTGGACATAGGTCATTATACGCCATTCCCTTATCCAGTAGGCCATGCATCCATTCCCTTATCCAGTAGGCCATGCACCCATTCCCTTATCCTGTAAGCCATGCACCCATTCCCTTATCCAGTAGGCCATGCACCCATTCCCTTATCCTGTAAGCCATGCACCCATTCCCTTATCCTGTAGGCCATGCACCCATTCCCTTATCCAGTAGGCCATGCACCCAATCCCTTATCCAGTAGGTCATGCACCCATTCCCTTATCCAGTAGGCCATGCACCCATTCCCTTATCCTGTAGGCCATGCACCCATTCTCTTATCCTGTACGCCATGCACCCATTCCCTTATCCAGTAGGCCATGCACCCATTTCCTTATCCTGTAGGCCATGCACCCATTCCCTTATCCTTTAGGCCATGCACCCATTCCCTTATCCAGTAGGTCATGCACCAATGTCCTTATCCAGTAGGTCATGCACCCATTCCCTTATCCAGTAGGCCATGCACCCATTCCCTTATCCAGTAGGCCATGCACCCATTCCCTTATCCAGTAGGTCATGCACCCATTCCCTTATCCAGTAGGTCATGCACCCATTCCCTTATCCAGTAGGACATGCACCCATTCCCTTATCCAGTAGGTCATGCACCCATTCCCTTATCCAGTAGGTCATGCACCCATTCCCTTATCCAGTAGGCCATGCACCCATTCCCTTATCCAGTAGGCCATGCTCCCATTCCCTTATCCAGTAGGCCTTGCACCCATTCCCTTATCCAGTAGGCCATGCACCCATTCCCTTATCCAGTAGGCCATACTCCCATTCCCTTATCCAGTAGGCCTTGCACCCATTCCCTTATCCAGTAGGCCATGCACCCATTCCCTTATCCAGTAGGCCTTGCACCCATTCCCTTATCCAGTAGGCCATACTCCCATTCCTTTATCCAGTAGGCCATTCACCCATTCCCTTATCCAGTAGGCCATGCACCCATTCCCTTATCCAGTAGGCCATGCACCCATTCCCTTATCCAGTAGGCCATGCACCCATTCCCTTATCTAGTAGGCCTTGCACCCATTCCCTTATCCAGTAGGCCTTGCACCCATTCCTTTATCCAGTAGGCCATACTCCCATTCCTTTATCCAGTAGGCCATGCACCCATTCCCTTATCCAGTAGGCCATGCACCCATTCCCTTATACAGTAGGCCATGCACCCATTCCCTTATGCAGTAGGCCATGCACCCATTCCCTTATCCAGAAGGCCATGCTCATATTCCCTTATCCAGTAGGCCATGCTCCCATTCCCTTATCCAGTAGGCCTTGCACCCATTCCCTTATCCAGTAGGCCTTGCACCCATTCCCTTATCCAGTAGGCCTTGCACGCATTCCCTTATCCAGTAGGCCATGCACCCATTCCCTTATGCAGTAGGCCATGCTCCCATTCCCTTATCCAGAAGGCCATGCTCATATTCCCTTATCCAGTAGGCCATGCACCCATTCCCTTATGCAGTAGGCCATGCTCCCATTCCCTTATCCAGAAGGCCATGCTCATATTCCCTTATCCAGAAGGCCATGCTCCCATTCCCTTATCCAGTAGGCCTTGCACCCATTCCCTTATCCAGTAGGCCTTGCACCCATTCCCTTATCCAGTAGGCCTTGCACCCATTCCCTTATCCAGTAGGCCTTGCACCCATTCCCCTATCCAGTAGACCTTGCACCCGTTTCCTTATACAGTAGGCCATGCTCCCATTCCCTTATCCAGTAGGCCATGCACCCATTCCCTTATCCAGAAGGCCATGCTCATATTCCCTTATCCAGTAGGTCATGCACCAATTCCCTTATCCTGTAGGCCATGCACCCATTCCCTTATCCAGTAGGCCTTGCGCCCATTCCCCTATCCAGTAGGCCATGCACCCATTCCCTTATCCAGTAGGCCATGCTCCCATTCCCTTATCCAGTAGGATAACAATGTACTTTCAACTTTGCAAAATATTAATATCTGTTTATATTTTCCTAGCTAAGCCAATACATAAAAACCCTTCATTTTCCAACAAAATCTGGAAAAGTATTTTATTCTGCAAATGAAGGACCCATAGGACAATATGACATTATGAACTGGGTGACATCCAAAGGAACTGTGACCTTTATTGAGATTGGCAGCTTCCTAACATTTGCTCCTCCAGGGCAACAACTGATAATCAACAAAAGTGATATCAAATGCAATCGTAAATTTAATGAGGTAACACTCATCCACAATGAGTCCAAATAGTCCAATGACACACTTTTCTAATTCTTGTAAATGTGAATATATATACCTTGTCTCAGGCGGCAGTGAAGGTAGTGGGGGTGGTAAAAGCCATTTCTGGTAACTATAAGAGCTGAATTTCTGTATTTTTTAAATGCGATGTTCCCCCCCTTGACTCGTTCTAACACTAAAGAGGTAAGCACGGAACGTTTGAGGGGGGACATAATTCAGATGTAATACAGATCTGTACAATCCTAAACATTCACAAGATGCGGCCAGTTATTGATCATTGTTCGCACCCAGTTTGATGCAACTGCGCCCATTTTTATGTGACATGCCCAATTTGACGTGACCGCAACTTTTTTTTGACGTACAACGAAGTTTCGCGAAACAATTCGCCAATGGCGAAATGCAGAAATTCTCTGCGAATCCATGCCTGCTGAAAAAATTCACTCATCCCTAGTCTTGAGGACAAACAATTTACAACAAGAGAACATACAATAAATTGCTGCAAGGCATTCTTTTCGTAATGAACACATGCTTTATTCACACAATTGCGTAATTGAATGGCAAAATCCTAATTCCATTATGGTAACCCAAGGCTTTGAATTTAATGGGGCATGCAATATTCAGAGACAGTTCCCCTGAAGTGTAAGTCTCAGGGCTGCTATCAGAAATCTTGGGGCCCCATACAACAAAATGGTCATAGCATGCCATGATCAGCACAGTTGGCCAAGTGTAAGTACTAATGGGGACAAGATATACCTTATGTGCCCAGAAGTGCTCATGAGATCCTTGCAGCTATTTGGCAGATGCTTAGCCAGAGCACAACCTGAGACCAGTGCCCTAATATTGCTACATGCCCCTAGGCAGCCTCATCTATGCTCTGTGACGAAACGTATGTTAGAAAAATATTCTGTAATGAATATGGAATAATTCATGACAGATTTTGATAGCAAGAATGTTTTTTTGTAAATATAAATCATTTATTCAATTAATCTTTTTATATCATCTCAGACACCACTTTCACTGTGCACCAATTACTGCCCAGCAGGATTCAGGAAAGCTGCCAGGAAGGCAGAGCCCATCTGTTGCTATGACTGCATTGTCTGTTCAGAAGGGGACATAACCAACAGCACTGGTGGGTCACACAACAGCCTCATTTTAACCATGATGATGTTCTTTAAGTTTTAATAGTTTTGTAGCCTAAAGAAAAGCCTTTCTTGTTTATATCTACAAGAAAAGAAGGCCTCTCCTAGGGTTTGCGGATTGATTAGCTAAAAGTGTAATAGCTGTGAATTCTTTTTCTTGATAATTTATCCAAACCGATCACTTTTTATTACTTTTCTACTGGTCTGCATTCTAGAACCTCTTCATTATTTGCCCCACATGTTGCCAGGTCACCACCTATTTAAGAGAGACATATATTTCCAATAGTTCTCTATTATTGTCTGTGTTGCTTCTTGGCGCATTATATATGTCACTAATTATTTAAACTACTTTCAACTTTTTTTTTAGCCTAATAAGAAGTTACGAATTATCATCCTTTGTTTATACAGAACCTAAAAAATGATGTGTTATCAAATAATAATCTATTATAATAAAAGATGTTTGATAAATGTTTTTGTTCCCTGGCACTTTTTTCATAGATGTGTAAATAACCAATTACAACCCTTTTTGGCACTTTTTCATGCTTGTGTTGCTCCCCGATCTTTTTACATTTTATAGAGGCTCACAGGAACCCCTGGTCTAACCCTTTTAAACCGACACCCCCAGTGTCCTTGCAGTTTGTTTCACTGAAATTACAAAAATATAGTCTTAGCTTTTCACCAAGCACCAGAGCTCAGAGAAGAATGACTTATAGTGTTGAGTGAAGAGTCAGGGTTGTATTTTTAGGCTGCTGAAACTTTGAATGTCTGAATTTGTTGATGTATGGAGAGATTGTAACTATTCTGACTCCAATTGCTGTGATAATGGCTGAGTTTCTCCTGAGACCCCTCTCCCTGGGCCTGTATGGAGCTGGGTACAACCACCGTGGGCAATCATTGCCAGATAGCAGAACTCACCAGACACTTGGAATCCACAAAGGTTGTATATTTGTTGTGGGTTAACTAACGTTAGGATGGATGGACAAATGCTGGAGGTCAAAAGAAATATGCTTTCCCAACCCCTGGAGTAGCTCCTCACACATAGAAAGCAGAAACATGAATGGCATGATGGGAGGAACTAACGTCACACATAAGGAAGGGGATGGGAGGGTATACAGACTTAGAAGTAAACAAGTTGTAATGCTACCTTGGTCACTAGGTGGCAGCGTAACAATGAAAATACATATAACCCATTAACTTTAAAACATAATATACAGTATTAACTGCTGGGGCAGCACAGTAACACTTATTTACTGACAGCATCGCAGGATACAGTGAGCAAAAAAAATGGCGCAAGCCTCCAAGTTTTACACACTTTGCATCCAACCTGGAATTAATACCCACAGGTGCAAGTGGACCTGGGCTTTCTCATGAATAAAGCACTGCCTTTGATCCACTGTGCTGTGCTCATGAAGAGTGACCTTGAGGAGCCACGTAGTTGTCTATGGTTTTTATAAGCAACTTAAAAAATGGCAGCTTAACTGAACTGATTGCTACTAAATGTGTCTCATTACAGTCATGTTATTTTATTTAGATATGGAAGACTGTATGGGCTGTGCTGAAGATCAGTGGTCAGACGAGAAGAGGACTATGTGTATCTCAAGAACTATCGATTTCCTCTCCTTTTCAGATGTACTGGGCATAACTTTAGCTTCTGTTGCCATTTTCCTTTGCCTTATCTCCTTAGGAGTTCTGGTAATCTTTCTAAAATATAGGAACACGCCCATAGTGAAAGCCAATAACAGGGAACTAAGTTATATTTCGCTTTTATCACTAATTATGTGTTTTCTGTGCTGCTTGTTATTTATTGGACGTCCAAGGGTCACAACATGCTTCTTCCGTCAAGCAGCCTTCGGAATCATTTTTGCAGTTGCTGTATCAGCAATTTTGACTAAAACCCTTATGGTTGTTATTGCATTCAATGCTACCAAACCTGGGAGCCAAGCACTAAAATGGGTAGGATCCAACATTTCTGCATATCTAGTGAGCCTGGGTGCATTTGGAGAAGCAGTGATTGGCCTTGTATGGTTTCTCTGCTCACCGCCATTTCCAGACTTTGATGCAACGGAAAAATCTACAAAGATGACTCTAAAGTGTAATGAGGGGTCAGAAATTGCTTTCTACTGTGTAGTGGGATATGTGGGACTTTTGGCAGACAGAAATGGTTCCAGTCTACAGTAAAGGCAGGCAGAAGTCGGGTCAGTGAGTAGGCAAGCGGAGAAGAGTTCAGACAAGGGTAACAATAGAAGGCAATTATATCAGGCTCACAAGAAAGAGAACTTGATAACCAAGCACCAAAGTTAGGTGCTGATGGCCTTAAATGCTGGGAGCAAAAGTACGCAGTATCAAGACACATGCAATGTAAATAAAGAAGTTACTATAAACAATACAGCTCTTGTGCAATTGGAAAGCCGATTCAGATTCATGGGCAAACTCACATGTCAGTTATAATAGAAATGACCAAAAAGCAAACGTACAAGAGCAATCAGATACTATGCCAGTAAGACACAGGTTATATTAGTACCACTTATAATTCTAATTATTATTATTCTTTATCCATATAGCATGGACATATTCAGCAGCACTTTCCAGAGATGATACTGTGTAAATCATTCAACTCGGGCCCGGCCCAGAATAACGTACACACAAAGATCCATACATCAGCACACAGTTCAATAATGACTCCCAGCAAAGACAGATATTCAGTTTGCACAAACAGCAGCCCTAGGCATAAATCAACTATGGGGAGTTTTTTGTAAGAGAAGTCAAAGTCATAATGGCGAGTGACTTGTGTGTATATATTTATATACATATATTAAATATATATGTATTTAAACCTTTAGGATAACCCTCCTCCCACCAAAAAAAACAAATTTACACTATTCAAACCAATAGAGAGCTGTGGAGTCCCCTTCAGATGAACGAAACAAACTTTATTTTTACCTTTTGATAAATACTCTCACTAATATAGTCTCTAATTTTCTTTGAAAGAATAATATTAATCAGCTTAGGTTTCTCAAATTTGAGCTTTTAGATTCTGCCAAAAAAGAAGTCACAGAAGCTCCCCATCTTGGATTTATTTAGGTGTGTCAGTGACACTGCACATGCTCAGTGGGCTCTGAGCAGCTGTTAAAGTGATACTGACGCCTAAAACTAAATCCTTTTTTAAATATATTATAATATTGTCTTTGCATGAGCTTTATAATTTTGCCATTTAACTATTTGCCTGATGCTTTTACATTACCTGTCTGATCCCCCATGTTCCCCTATAAGGGGGCTGCCATATTTGTGCAGCAGGAGGCCATTAGCATTAGAGGCTATAACTGACAGTCTGAGAAGGGACAGTCAGGTTGGCAAAACAGTCAGGTTTAGCGACTTCAGGTAGCAATTAGTTACAAAAGCAGCCCTATCAGCGAAAAATGATTAACATGACCTATAGGGAACTTTTTATGTACATTCATAATTTGAAAAGTATTTTTTGTGTCAGTATCACTTTAAGAAGCTAAACTTAGGGGGCCCAAATTATCAATTATTATTCAAGCAGAAAATCTTCCCTGGTAAAGGGCTGTGGTTGCCCAAAACATAATGTACAACATTTCTAGCCTACTTCTTTAGTTAGGCTTTAGTATTCCTTTAGGAAAAATCTTGATTGCCTTACTCTCAAACATGACAAAAAACACAATCATGATGGTTAGGAAAAAAATTGATCTTCAATACTGAAGATACAGTACACACCCTGTTAACTTTAATATCACTGTGTATTTTATAGTAAGTTAAACTGAAAAAAGACACATGCACATCAATTTAGCCTTTCCATCTATATGACACCTGACTAACTGCTAGTTGATCTAGGCAGCACCCCTACCTACCGAGGCCTTTATAATTTAGCTTAGAGGGGGAAAAATCCTTCCTTATTCCAAAATCGACCAGGCCCTGGATCAGTTTAGCACTAAGAGCTATTTTCAGTAACCCTATAGTTCCTCACTTGCTAAAAAAAACTCCAAACTCTAAAGGGAGCTATCTAATGTATCTGTCAGTACGATTGACAACTTTACAGCTCTCACTGTGCTCTACTTACTGGTAAATAAACCATTAGAGAAATGATTACAGTCTTTGAAATACCTGGGTGCAGTCCTATAAATCATCAATAAAAAATTTTTTGGCAGGAACAGCTTACACAGGACTTAGGTGTAGTGATGAGCGAATCTGTCCCGTTTCGCTTTGCCATTAAATTTGCGAAATGCATTTGTCGCGCAATTTTTTTTTTTGTCGGCAGAGTCTCTTTTGACGCTTGCGGCTATTTTTTTGTCGCCCGCGGCTATATATATTCCGCAGCGAATTTTCACGGAAGTTTTGTGAAACAATTCGCCAATGGCAAAATGCGAATTCACTGCGAATCCATGCCTGCTGAAAAAATTCGCTCATCGCTACTTAGGTGCAAATTTTAGATTGTTTTATTGTAGTCTAAAGAACTGACATTTTGGCTGGTATACCAGCTTTCTCAAAGTCAGCGCCGGATTTCAAGTCCGGGTGCCCCGAGGCTGCCCCTCATTCGAGCCCCCCCCAAGCGCATGCGAAGGCAATTAAACTCCCATACGGCCTAGTGGGGAGAGGTCCCCATTGCTCCGTATGGGAGTAGAATTTCAAATTTTCATAATTTTCGCTGCTCGAAAATTTGTGCTGCCCTAAGCCCAGGCCTTTGTGGCCTCACCACAAATCCGGGCCTGCTCAAAGTTACACAATAAAGTAAACCAACCCCTGATATAATGTGTTTGGTGGGAAACACAGGTAAGTGATGTAATGATGTGCATGACATAACAAAGGAAAGTGACATAGAGACCCCAACCACTTTATACCACACCCCAGAAAACGTAATACAATGAATGTGGAAAGAGAATAACAAAACATAAAATTAGAGCAACACAGTTGCCAATAAGTATGTTAAATTGAATGCCTAATGTATTGAAAAAGGCTGGGATACCAGCTAAAATGTCATTTCTTTAGCCTACAAAAAATAGAGTCTAAATTTTGCACCTTAGTCCTGTTTGAGAAGTTCTTCACAATGTATTTGTATATTTATATCATATCACTTGGTCACTCATTCCTCATAACTGAGACTTTCCATACCCTTTACCAGCTTAGTTGCCCTTCTTTGGACTCTGTCTAATTCAACAATATCCTATTTAAGCACTGCACACGGCATATTCTACCAGCACTCTGTAAAGGGAAAGAATCACCCCCTCCTCACATGGATCTATGTCCTTTTTAATACAAGAATTACTTCAAAATTATAACCATGTATATTAATAGATCTGCCCCTAAGTCTCCCAAATGCCTTGCATCACCTGGAGTCCCCTACCTTGATCATTCTAACAGTGGTTTAAGGAAAGCCCATGAGCCCACTTCCAGACCCTGTTTGCATCCTAAAAGTGCAAAGATGTATGTCTTGTGGTACAATCTGGAATGGGGAATGATGCAAAGTTAAAAAAAAAGTGTGCTTTTGTGCCCATTTTTTGCACTTTGATCCATTTTTGTAAATAAGGCCTGTTGGCTGAAATGTCTTTGTATAGCTGGCATGACATTTTGCTCTCTAGAGGATGTATTTTTATGATTGCTACCCTTATAATATGAATATATAATTATACATAACAGAAATACACAAAGTCGGAGCACCAGCTGTCAAAAGCTCTGACACTTCTGACCCTTGCTGACTAATGTGTTTATACTTATCTCTCAAGGTGACGGTGTGGATACAGCTAAACCATCATTATTTCTTACACACTAGTTATTCTATTCGGGGAGGGTCTACAGAGAATTTGAAAAATTATAGTAGTAGTTGAAAAAATTGTAGTAGTTGGCATTTATGAAATATATAAAAGCCCTTGGATTCTTTCATGCTTTTATTTATGGTGCTGTGTTGGATTAAGGGCCACGCAGTTTCCATCCAGAACTATGAACTAATTTGGAGACTTTTATCCACCTTTTTATTATTGTACATGTGTACAACTTTTAAAACAACAGTTGTTTATCAATTTTACAATTTTTTTGCATTAAACGTGTGACCATTTCGTACTTCATTGCAACACAAAATAAGCATTAGATCCAAAATGATTCTTATATATTTTTAGTGGAAGAAACCACATTTATTTTGATAATAGCTGGATTTTTTAAAGATTCAAGAACAGTTACGTTAAACTTCATATATATTTTATGATGCCAATGAGAACTCCAAACATTCAAGATGAAATCTCTATTTTTGTATCAATATTATTAATGACAGTTTTCCTCCCTGCTCCTGGTGTTCAAGGGAACAGCACTATGGAATCAAACAAGACTTGTGTACTGAACAGCACATTATTAGAAAACTCTGCCAGTGATGGTGACATTATTCTGGGTGCAGTTATGCCATTGTTTAACTCTCCCTTCCCAAATCGGATTACCTTTCGCCAAAAACCACTTCCAAACACCTGCTATGGGTAAGTATTGTGCCAGTATTTTGTCCTATTTTGGATCAGTCCTACAGTCAGAATACTGGTTTGTATTTGTGATTTTCAAAGCAATTCATAATACTTGATCATTTGTGAGGGACCAGCTTTTTTTTTGACAATGTATTTGTCTCTCAAAAAGGAGTAAATTAAAGTGCAAGAAATAAGTGCTTAAAACCTAGTGCTACACAGTACTACACAGGGCAAAAACATCAATCAAAGCAGGTTTATTTGCTATAGTGGGTAAATATATTAAACAGAAAAATTTTGGGTTATAGTTCAGCACAAATAATCAGAAGTATACGGCTGCAGATTCCAGGTGTCTGTGAGTCACCCCGACAGTATATCATATGATCAAAAGGCAAAAAGGAATCAAACAGCTCCAGGCAGCATTTAAAAACTGCATTCAGTGTCAGCACACTACATGTTTCCCTTTCTCACTTGAGTAACGTCACTGCCCGAAACATGTAGTGTGCTGACACTGAATGCAGTTTTTAAATGCTGCCTGGAGCTGTTTGATTCCTTTTTGCCTTTTGATCTTATGTAAATATATTAAACAATGACATTAATTTTTGTTAACAAACACAGTGGATTACTTTTGTAGCTAAATGAAATGTTTCTATTTTTTTATTTTATACATGAAATAAAATGAAAGTAAGAAGAGTATTATTTATTGTTTATAGAAATCAAATTTGTCTTTTATTTGACATCCTTTTTCATCCGTGCACCTGAATTTTCTCTGATATGCTTGGAATTTATTCTGGAGAAAATTAAACAAAAGAAATGGAGAGTGTAAATTATTTCTGCATCACTATTAAGTTAATACAGATCGACTTCATTCGAATTCAATAGATTGTACCCTTTAATGGCATCTGTTTCAGTGCATGATCAATGCTTATTATGTATGCCAATATCTGATATGTTCTATATTTATTTGTTACTGAAAATGCCACTCCTACAGTAGAGCCTGCAGTTTTGGAATGTTACTTTTTTAGATATAGTCTAAAAGCTTTCTCCTTGAAACATTCTCTGCATTATTTTGCAAAATGGTTTCAAGAGAACTGCTGGTGTCTAAAGTAAGTGACATACATGCACTTTGTTTTCTTATTTTTCTGAGATTTTTCAGCACATATGGAGGATGTGGTTATTGCAAGACGTCCTCTATGTAGGGATGGAACTGGTATAAGCCTGGTGGCTTTGTTTGGAGATTCTTGGTATTCCCCATTTGTGGTCTGTATCTTAGGATCCTGTTTTGAGAAAAGAATGCAGCGAGGAAGGACCAGTTTGTTTATTGACTAAATGCACTGGGCAAAGCAATGCAAAGTCACATTTATCACAGGCCAATTTCATAGAACTTTACTCCCAGTACTTGCTCAGCTCTAATTTCTAATGGCCTATTTACTAGCATAACCCTATCTTAGCTAACAAAGGCCAAATCCAGCTAGTTGACAGAGAACACAGGTTAGACCTTTGCTAGATGGAACAGTAATAGGAAAATAGTGTTGTAACTACACCTCTTCACTGCCAGATAATAGTAAATATAATGTAAGTAAAAATAAGGATGCCAGAGGGCCTTTTGCAAAACAAAACTAAATAGAATTTTTGTTTGTCCAAGACAAATCCACACAGCACTTGAGGTAGTGGCATGTAATAAGTACCAGATACATTCACAAACAGAGCACAGATCTGTGGCACCACTGTGAAGACAGGTTAGGGGGTTTAAGGTTTATTCCTAGGGTTTCGGGGCTGGATCCCATACAGCAGCAATGGATCAGGGATTTAATATGAAGCCTGATTCTTCAGTACTGCGGTCCCTTCACTTCAATCCTGCATCAATGAGAATCATGGTACCATTGTGACTGGATCATACCTTCTTACACCTGTCAGTTTTAGCCAACACCTAACTGAATAAGTTCAATGGAACCATTATCATTGCATGTCTGTGACTGTACTACCCTGAAGGGTTTAAATTCCAGGGTATTCCCTACCAGTCAAAAAAACAAAAAAAAATTCCAGTTGTTTTAGAAATAATTCTACTAGCTACTGAATATGATGACCTGGATGAATGCCAATCTTCATAGACAATATTATATATATATATTTGTTTATTAAGGTTTATTGCCCTTTGTATCCACCCATTTACTTTATGTACATGATACAGTATATGAATTTGTTGTACAGTAAAGGTATGGGACCCATTATCCAGAATACATGGGACCTGGATTTTTTGGATAAGGGATCTTTCTGTAATTTGGATCTCCATACCTTAGTTCTACTAAAAAATAATTTAAACATTAAATAAAGCCAATAGGATTGTTTTGCCTCAAATAAGGATTAATCATATCTTTGTTGGGATCAAGTACAAGGTACTGTTTTATTATTACAGAGAAAAAGGAAATTTTTAAAAATCTCTATGGAAGATGGCCTTCCTGTAATTCTGAGCTTTCTGAATAACTGATCCCAAGCCTGTACTGTGTTATTCCTCTTATAAAGAATAATGATAATATACAATCTGCCATGTTTTAGATAAAATACTATTGCTGTAGTCCTACTTTTCATATTAAATGGGACAAATCATTTTTATTTAAAGAATAATAATAATAATAATTTAAGAATTCTTATTTTTCAGATTGTCTCTTCGATACTATAGACACATCCTTGCTGTCTTCTTTGCTATTAATGAAATCAATGAAAATCCCAAACTTCTCCCCAACATTACCTTGGGGTATGAGATTTATGATTCTTGTTCTTATGAAACGAAAGCGTTGGAAGGAACATTTAAACTAATATCAAGGAGACAGGGTGCTATTCCAAGCTACCAATGTAGTGCCAAAGGCATCATCGCTGGGGTCATTGGGGATATTTCATCTTCTTCGACATACAACATGGCACAGCTTACTGGGATTTACATGTACCCCCAAGTGAGTGCTATTATTTTTACCTTTATTATACTTTACATTATATTTTTCAGTTACTAAATATGTTACATCATCAAAAGGACACTGACACATATGATTCATTAGGGTTTAGTGTATCCCCAGGACCTGTGCTCTTTTGAATGTAGCCTGTTTGTGTTCTAAAAATGCCTCTGTAGAATGGTATTGTTACTAGAGGTTTCAACCTTTGCCTGCCTTCATTCCTGACACTGGGAATGGCTGAGCTGAAGCAGGATGATGCCTGTAACAGCATCTTTATGGCTGTTTAGAGAATGGGGAGCAGGACACAGTTGCCTTTCAGTGCGGAGGTCAGTGGGGGAATTTATATGGTTTCTGTAGTCCTATTTATCATGGCCATTTGCTTATGACTGTGGCAGTGGATATTATTACACAAAACACTAGGGGGGAAAATTTACTAAATGTCATGATTTTTTTTCCGATATGGATTTTTAGCGCAAAAATTTCACGTGGACTTTTTCAGTTCAGACTATTTTAGTAAATGTAAGACATTTGTGGAACAGAGTTTATTCAAATTTTAAATTAAAAAAAATTAGAAATGTTAGCGTTTTGGTAAAGCTGCCCCTAGGTGACCAGTTGCCAAAGCCTTTTTAAGTATAGAAGCATCAATGCTTTGTAAATTTCTGAAGATTATTCACTAAGGGACTTAGCAACAAACATTTCTTTACTGAACAGAACTTTTGTTTCCATCTTTACCTTAAGCTTTTCATTTGCAAAGATGTTTGTGTCTCAATGGGAGAAAGCTGCCTGTGCGGGAGCAAGAGATACTGATCCTATGAGCAGCAGTCTTAGTAGGAACAGCATGAGTCTTGGATAGAGAAAATATGTATACCTTTTGCAGATTAGTGGGCACATTTAAGAACATTAAAAATATATACCATTATTATTATCCCTAATAAAAGGTTAGGTATTCTGACAAACATACTTTTTGCCTGTTGTTTAGATAATTAGCACAATGGACTTTTGATAAACAGTCACAACAATGGTCATAGTAGGAGGTTGTATGCTGGCAATCAAGTCACCTTGCAAGTACCAAACATACAGGAGCTTCAGTTCTCTTGTTTATCTCAAGAAATGACAAAAGCTGTTGATTTTTAAGGATTAAAACAATATGCAAAAAGTATATTCTGCACAAACCCCTATTTATGGAACTTATTTTGGAAAAAAGGTTTAGTGCCCCTTTGTAAACTGCTGGCAGGGTGGTTGTTAGTCTAGAAGGCTTGCTTGAATTAAATGAATAGGACTTTGTGTGTTTAATACACTAGGATGGTTTATGCATAACCCATAATAAGCAAGGGCTGTACTTATCATCATTGAAAAGCTTTCTTAATGTCTTGCTTAATGTGCAGACCATATAAAGAACTATTATTTCTCAGTACTATAACACTGACTTAAATAATAGCCCATTAAATTAATTATATATAACCTACTCATTACAGATTAGTTATGGAGCGCAAGATCCAGTTTTAGATGCAAAATCATTATTTCCATCCTTTTTCCGCATGCTGCCTAATGACAAAACTCAGTATGACGCTTTTGTACAACTGTGCCTTCAGTTCGGCTGGACTTGGGTTGGTCTTGTGGCAACGGACGATGAACGCAATGTGCAAAGCTGTGAGGAAATCAGAACGGAGCTTCTAAAAAATGGAATCTGCATTGCTTACTTTGAGATTATTACACTGACGCTTCTAGGCAGCTATAAAACAACTGTTAATAACATGATGCAGTCAACTGCCAATGTAGTTATTGTGTATTGTAGCTCTGTCAATTTCTTTGAGTTTATTTACTCTGCACAGATCTTAGGGATGTCTGGGAAAGTCTTTATTATTCCAACGGTACTTTCAGTTGCTGCTGACTCTATATTCAGTTCCTTCTTGAGTGTATTAAATGGCTCACTACTGTTTTCAATACATAAGGGAGAGATTCCTGGACTGAAAGACTTTCTTTACAGTGTCAGTCCATATACACTTCCCAATGAATACTTCACTGCAGCAACATGGAACTACGCACTGAATTGTTTGCCTGCAAATGCTACAGAATTTAGGATTAAATTTGGTCCAATGCATAACTGTACCGGGAAGGAGTCACTAAAAGTGTTTGACTTAGCATATGATGTCAACACCTTCAGAATAACCTACGCTGCCTACAGAGCTGTATATGCATTTGCGTCTGCACTACATGACATGATTTCCTCCATGCAAAATAAATATGAGTTTATTTTAAATATGAAAAAGACCTTCCATCCTTCAGTGGTAAACAAATATGAATAACGCTTCACTAAACACATACTGCATATACATATGTATGTTGGCTGTTCATAGGGCAATTACAGAAGAACCTATGTGTATGGTGGGCAGTGTGCAGGCAGAGGCTAGACTGTCTATCTATTCCAACCATGCCAGACAGAAAATCTTTCTTAGTTTCATATGTACAGAAATCACTAGCTCCTCTTCTCAGTCTCCCTTCTGACTGGCTCGTAACACAGTGGCAGCTACTGGAGCAGTTTGGATGGCCAATGATATTCATATTTATATGTGTAATTTGCCTCTATAGTTTCCTTTTTTAATATTGTGGTCAGCTTTATTTGATAAAATCCTTTTTCATTTGCCCTATAGTAAGCCACTAAAGGTGTTACATTTATGCCACTGTATTTAACAATTCTTTTTAATGTTTATTTGATACTTGCATCATTGAAATAATAGGCTTTATTTAAATTTAAAATAATTCAGACACTTTTATCTTTTTGACTTGCCAACTGGCTGCATCTTACCAAAAGTTAATATTTAAGAAGCCCTGATCAGAAATTGTTTCAGGAGGCTGACATAATGTGCTTGTACATGGCCAACAAGCTGCCAGTTTGGTCAGGGACAGCCAAGTCAGCATTCAATGTTGGTCTGCATAGCAACTTAGCAGTAAAGAAAACTCTCTAGAATTAAAGTACCTTGGAGCAGATTTCCTCTATAGACTTCCTAAAGGAAACTACAGTATAGCAGGAGCATGAAGATAAGAGAGATCAAGCTGCTGTGTTTCCATACACTTCCATAGGTTACAGTGTAGGCAAGGCCATTCCACTCTCAGGGCTGATGATAAATGAGATTCTTCTTATAATTTTCAAATGCATTTTCTGTTGACAGTTGAACAAATACCTGAGAAACATCCATTTTCAAACAAAATCTGGTGAGGAATTTTACTTTGTGGATGGAACCCCCGCAGGGCAATATGATATTATAAACTGGGTCATTGCTCCCAACAGTTCTGTTATCAATACTCAGGTTGGCAGCTTTCACTATTCTGCACCAAAGGGGCAACAATTTGTTATCAACAAAAATGAGATCATGTGGAATCCAACATTTAACCAGGTAACTATAATTGCTTTACATTTCACTTTAGATACAAATATACAAAAAGGGCAGTAAGGGGAAATGCTGTGAAATGCTATAAAACATAGAATGTTGTTTTTTTTGTTTTTCCTTGTTTCTGTATCCATAAATAGTATGACTTTATTATTGTGAAGTATCATAGGATGTGATGTACAACCCTGATGTACCTAATTCCTCCTCAGACTCCACGGTCAGTGTGCAGCGAGAGTTGTCCCCCCGGGTACAGGAAAGCTGCTCGGAAGTCAGAGCCCATTTGTTGCTATGACTGTGTTGCCTGCTCAGAAGGGGAGATATCCAATAGCACTGGTGGGTCCCCTCTACGGGTAATAATGTCAGTGCTGGTATTTTGTGTATGTTGAGCCCCATGTTTCCTCCTTTTTAGATTAAAAAGAAAAATGTTTTTGGACAGGCTGCAGCATATAGAAAGCAAAATCCACTTAAACAGTTAAAAGGTGTTAGTTTCTTAAAAGGAAAAGGTCTTTATTAAAGCATAATATTACAGTTTAAATTTTCCTAATTTGCAGTTTAGAACCCCATTCATACAGGGATGGGATCCCTTATCCGGAAACCCATTATCCAGACAGCTCCGAATTTTGGAAAGCTTGTCTCCCATAGATTCCATATTAATCAAATAATTCAGATTTTTAAAATTGATTTACTTTTTCTCTGTAAAAATAAAACAGTACCTTGTAATTGATCCCAACTAAGATATAAGTAATCCTTATTGGAGGAAAAACAATCCTATTGGGTTTAAGGAATGTTTTATTGTTTTTTTAGTAGACTTAAGGTATGAAGATCCAAATTACGGAAAGACCCCTTATCCGAAACACGCTTTGTCCCGAGCATTCTGGATAATGAGTCTTATACCTGTACTGGGGTTTCTTCTGCACCTGTGCTTATTTACACATAATATCCCTCCGGATTTTAGCAATATCACTGTAAAACTATCTATGCTGTGTGTTTTCATTATCCAAAATATTCTTATCCAACATTGTCTCTTGTTAGATATGGAAAACTGTATTACGTGCGCTGAAGATCAGTGGTCTAATGAAAACAGAACTATGTGCATCTCCAAAACCATAGATTTCCTTTCTTATGAGGATGCTCTGGGCATAGCCCTGTCAGTCACTGCTATTTTTCTTTCCATTGTCCCACTGGGGGTTTTGGGAATTTTCCTGAAACACAGTGAGACAGCCATAGTGAAAGCCAATAACAGGGAGCTAAGCTATATTTTGCTTCTTTCTCTGTCAATGTGCTCGCTGTGCTCCTTGTTATTCATTGGACGCCCTGTGGCCCTATCCTGCTTCTTCCGACAAGCAGCCTTCGGAATCATTTTTACAGTCGCCGTATCATCAATTCTGTCGAAAACCATTACGGTTGTTATTGCATTCAATGCTACCAAACCTGGGAGCCAAGCAAGAAAATGGGTAGGATCCCGAGTATCCACATATCTAGTAAGCCTGGGTGCATTTGGAGAAGCAGTGATTTGCCTTGTATGGTTTCTCTGCTCACCGCCATTTCCAGACTTTGATACAAGTGAGAATTCCGCAAAGATGACACTAAAGTGTAACGAGGGGTCAGAAATTGCTTTCTACTGTGTAACGGGATATGTGGGACTTTTGGCTGCTTTAAGCTTTGTTGTGGCATTTCTAGCAAGGAATTTGCCAGACAATTTCAATGAAGCAACATATATAACTTTCAGTATGTTGGTTTTTTTCAGTGTCTGGGTTTCTTTTATTCCAGCATATCTGAGCACCAAAGGGAAATACATGGTGGCTGTTGAAATATTTGCCATCCTGGCCTCTACCGCTGGGCTTGTAAGTTGCATTTTTGCCCCTAAATGCTACATTATAGTGATCAGGCCAGAGCTAAATACCAAAGAACACCTGATTGGTAAAAAGGTTAACCGATATATTGTAGAACCAGCCTGAACTAGATTTATAGGCTCACAACTTGTTCATCACTCTCTTCTGAAATCCCTGGGATCCAGTCACGATATTTTTATATAGTATATAGTATATTTCTTTTAACAGGTGTCAGTATTATTTCATCTCCTGAATAGTAGACAAATAATCATGTTTCTTTTTTCATACTTAATGATTTATTTCTCAACTTAACTTTTTTCTCTAGCTGCAACCAACACACACATGCAGGAATCACAACCAACAAAGAGGATTGTTGGGTTTCTTGCAGTAAAAAAACATATATTCGATTGAATGGGCGGTGGGGTGGCATGCCGTCCCCAGATTTGTGCCGCCCTAGGCCCAGGCCTTTGTGGCCTTTCCACAAATCCGGGCCTGGGAGTGTGCTATAGTAAACCACCTTTTTATGGCTATTAGATGTGGTTTTATATGGAGTGCTCTTTATGTTGAGGTATAGCAATAACCAGTCTTCAGGAAAGGAATGTTCTGTTTTCACAGTATGTTATGTACTGTAACTAATAAATGTTGAATATTTTCCATAGCTTCCAGAGCTTTAAAAGCTGTAAAATAAATCCCTTTTGTTTCTTATATACATACTCTTTCCTTTATGTTATAAATGTACTGTGGTATGAAAATGTATTAATAAAATCTTTTTAATTCAATATCTGAAAACAATTGTGAGGCTCTTCTAAATCACTTCTAAATACTAATTAGATATATACATTTTACATTCTACCCAAAACTTTATTTTTCTTACATTTTCTGACCAATTTGGGATTAAAGATGTAGTAACACATACAGTATTATTCCTGATTAGCTCCTTACCCGGTCCCTTACTTGGCTCCTTACCCAACTCCTTACCCAGCTCTTTACCCAGCTCCTTACCCGGCTTCTTACTTGGCTCCTTACCCAGCTCCTTACCCAGCTCCTCACACTGCCCCTTACACTGCTCCTTACCCGGCTCCTTACACTGCTCCTTTCCCGGCTCCTAACCCAGCTCCTTACTCGGCTCCTTACACTGCTCCTTACCCGGCTCCTTACTCGGCTCCTTACACTGCTCCTTACCTGGCTCCTTACCCGGCTCCTTACTTGGCTCCTTACACTGCTCCTTACCTGGCTCCTTACTCGGCTCCTTACACTGCTCCTTACCTGGCTCCTTACTCGGCTCCTTACCTGGCTCCTTACTCGGCTCCTTACCTGGCTCCTTTCCCGGCTCCTTACCCAGCTCCTTACACTGCTCCTTACCCGGCTCCTTACCCAGCTCCTTACATTGCTCCTTACCCGGCTCCTTACCCGGCTCCTTACACTGCTCCTTACACTGCTCCTTACCCGGCTCCTTACACTGCTCCTTACCTTGCTCCTTACCCGGCTCCTTACACTGCTCCTTACCTGGCTCCTTACCCGGCTCCTTACACTGCTCCTTACCCGGCTCCTTACACTGCTCCTTACACTGCTCCTTACCCGGCTCCTTACACTGCTCCTTACCTTGCTCCTTACCCGGCTCCTTACACTGCTCCTTACCTGGCTCCTTACCCAGCTCCTTACACTGCTCCTTACCCGGCTCCTTACTCGGCTCCTTACACAGCTCCTTACCCAGCTTCTTACCAGCTCTTTACCCTGCTCCTTAACCACCTTAACTAGCTTTTTCTCCTGAGTAGTACAACTTAATGTAGGGGCCGATAGGGTTAAATGGCCTCTATGGCTTTAAATCCTTACAGGTTCAGTTAGTTGCTGGGCAGAAGGGAATGTATCTAAGTGAGTTCATTAACATATGTGTGCTATTGGTTAGCAGCTAAAGTGACCACATCCTGCCTCACTGGTATAGTGCTGGGAAAGGAGTGGCATCTTCCTGTTTGCTTCCACCTGAGGAACAGGGTGGATGTGTGCTGAGAGCTCAGGGCATGGACCCAGGCCCAGTTAATGTCATACAAATAGGTTGTATGAGATTTTTTCCACCAGGACAGTTTGGTAGAACCAACACATCACAGGTTTTCACTGGCAGACATTATGCGGTTTATTGCATGAACATAGCAGATTATATAGGGAATGAAGTAGCCCCAATTGTAAAATATAAAGATATCATAAGACTCCATGCAGTTCCATGACCATATAAAAGCATGAGGCCAGGTCATTGTACTCCAAAATGACTTTTAATATCCTTATATTTTACAATTACTTATTATAATACACATATTTGAGTGAGTCATGTAACAGAAATTACATTATTAAGCACCAATTATAACAGATAAAATCACCAAGCACCATTAATAAGGATATAATTTACTCAATATTCATGTGTATTATGTATTATTTATATATTATCCTATCCCTTTACCCTACAAATGCCTCATTCTTCCCTTTTCTCACTGTAGGTTTCTTCTCTATCTTCCCTCGTGTTGCCTAACTTCATCAAATATTTCATTTTCCACTCTCTCTTTCTCCATTACTCCCCCATGTTATGGTTGGTCAATGACACTTACGTTGCAAAATATCCCAAAATATTACCTTAACCCTCAGTGTTTTTTTCTATTAATCAGCCTTCACTCTTTTGATACATGGATCACCCTAATAAAATGAAAGGATGCTCTCATGGCAAATCTTTTAACGTTTCAAAGAATCAATTGTCACAGTGCAACGAATCACCAGATAGCGTTGATCTGTGCACTGCCAATAAAAGAAAAAAAATGAACCTCTTATTGGTGGTTACGGGCTACTGCACTGTCACATAATTGCCCAATGTTTGTAAATTAGCAAAAATTATATAAACCTTACATTCAAGATCAGTTTTGGGGTAGGGCATCTTTTTGCAAAAATGTGTGTGGGGGGGGCGGATCCATGAGAGGTGGCTGTGACATAAATAGGAGGAGCCTTGATGTAGCAGGATTGAGTCAGGCCATCAGTGTTGAATTGGGAGGAAATTTGGTGACTATTTATTTAATACATATTTACTAGTAAGTACATTACCGGAAAATATGTAATATCGGTCTTGGGGTTGGTTGGTATTTAACTGGTTAGGTCAGTAAAATACCATCCATGTGGCAACCCTAGGTTGTATAAGTAGTAAATGAGAGTACCAGTGTGCATATAGGGAAGAACCAGAAATGTCTGCACTTTCGAAAAAAAAAATGTGGTGATTAGGGTAGACCTAACAGGGATCCTGTAGGGTGTTATCTCTGCAGCATAGTACCTTATGGTTCTTAGGGAGAAGTATGAATCATTTATTGTGGAGGGAGCAAGAGGTTTATTTGAGGGTAAAGGGAGGGGAAGGATGGGGCAGCCAGAGTGTGGGCCTGTCAGAGAAGAGCAAGGGGAGTTTGCAAAATTTAGACCTGGCCATGGTTGTGGAGATGCGATCAGCAGTACTAAATCAATGGAATCAGTGGGCTCTGGGCAAATTCTCCTATTGCCCATTTATTAAAGTGACCATGATAATTTGTATTTTTTTTTAGTGACAAAATTCAGACAAGAACCTCTTTCCTCTATAATAAATGAGCAGGGCAAAAGGGCCTATAAATAATAGAAGTATTCCAAAAGGAGCATCAAGCGTTGCATGTTCATCTCCACTGCAATATTTTTACCCTTAGGTCACTTTAGACAGAAAGAATGTGAATAAGCTAAACCTGCTATTATTTATTTGAAGTTAGTCATCTTATTTGAAATGGATCTACAGAGACTTTCCAAAATAACACATTTGTAATGGAAACCAGATTATAAAAACCCATGCATTGATTCATTGCCGGGACAAGCACTGTACAACGGCCTGTACGCTCCTAAACAGGCCGTTCCCAAAATATGCTGATTGCCACAATATTCAGGTCTCATCTGGGAAAAAGTGAAGGCAAATGAAAAACTACAATTTTGTGATTTTGCATTAATCATGAAAAGCAAACTGATAACAATATGATTGTCTTTCATGGCATGGAAATAGTTTCTACAAAACCTACAGTAAACTGTTTGTAAAAAGTACATTGAAAACATATTTAATGGTAGCATATTATGTTAATGCATTTAGCTGCTGATAAAAGGTTTGTTCAGTTCTTTATGTGCGTATGAACCTCAAAATGCTTGAATCAGTTTACATGATGCAGTTAAAAACTCAGTCCATTACAGGTGAAACTACTGTTATTTCATTGGTTTTACTGCTGGCAAGTTCATTGTATTTGGCTGGTGTCAAAGGGAACAAAGAAATGTGTTTGCTGGAAGGCACAGAGCTGCAAAGCTCCTTCAGAGACGGTGATGTCATTTTGGGAGCAGTAATGTCTCTGTATAATTTTCCCACCAACACAAGCTATACCTTCAAAGAAAAACCTCTTCCATCCATATGTTCTGGGTAAGCAGTTTTGTACAGCAGATTGGAAGGGTTTATAATTACAGTGAGATTTTTTCAATACAGGGGTAAACTATCTGAATGTGTAAATGGAACTTTTATCATGGAACACAAAGGTGCACCAGCCAATCAAATGTAATTTGGTGAAAGAATGTTATCCAATATATTTCCCTATATAGTTGTGATGATGGGCCCCAACCAATAAAAGTGAAGAATATGGGTGTCAGTAGGGTACACATGGCAAAATGTGTAGAGATGCAGAAACATCAGTGATATCCAGTATATCCATATATTTTGAACTGCTATGTGCAGGCCACTGTCTGCACTTAGTTTGTATGTGCTGCCCATGTTTTAATAGTTTCCTCTGGGTACTTGGGTTCCCTCTCACACTTCAAAAGTATAGAAGCACATTAAATGGCTCCTGATGGAAATGATTGTATGACTGTATTGTGTGAATATTCTCTCTCAAAAAAAAAAGTATGGGATCTAAAAAAATGTATTCATTTAAAATGGACTCTATGGGTAATGACCTTCATGTAATTGTGAGCTTCCTGAATAACAGAGCTCTGGATACAATAAAGGGTCTTGGAAGCTGCCATCCTATTCTCGAATTAGTTCTCAGTGATGAGCAGTTCCGTGTAACAGAAAAACATAGTTTTCAGCAAATTGTTATGGACACATTATATAAAATGATGTGTGGGAACCTATTTATATATTTTAATTTATTTTAGAGCATCTGTAAGATACTACAGACAAGTCCTTGTAATTATATTTGCCATAGAGGAAATTAACAGGAATCCTTTGCTTCTCCCTAATGTTACTTTGGGCTATGAGATCTATGACTCGTGTGACTATGTCTCTAAAGCAGTGGAAGCCACTTTAAAATTGTTCTCTGGGAGACAGGATCATGTTCCAGGCTACAGATGCACAACTAAAGGTCCCCTGGCTGCATTTATTGGGCTGCCATACAGCATGGCCGAACTTACACAGATCTATAGATACCCACATGTAAGTACAGAAAAGAATTTAAACAGAATTCAGAATTAAAGCAGAATGTAAAAACTATGATGTATTACTTTTCTAAAATTCAGTAGTATAATTCATCATATATGCATAGCTAGTTGATTAAAGAACTGAGACTGCTGCTATTGACATGACTAAGAATAGAGTCAATAGATTATTACATTTATCATGCATGTATACAGTGGTTGACAGGCTCCAGTCCAACATTTTGTACAGAATCACCCCTTTTCTGCTTAGAATGTCTATTTTCCTACTCATACCCTTTTATCTTTCAATGTTCTCCTACACCTGCCTATGGGATCTGAAATTATTTCCTTCATACACCAGTTTTTTTTAATCCTTCTATGTGACTATATGAGCCCTAAGGAGCCAGGACCCTGTTTTGACTGATCACCAGCAACCCCATCAATATTTACTCTATCACTTAGTTATTAAATTACAGCAAAGGACCCCATTAAACATAGTCTAAGGTTAATAGTTCTAGGCGACATAATACCTATGGAGCTTCACAGAGGAAGGCGCTCAATACCATAAGACTATTTAAAGAAGCCATTTTAAATAAGGATTTAAACACATTTTAGAATGTCTAGTATAAATAAATTTAAAGCAACTGGACTTGTTTGGTAATCATTGAAGACGTTTCACTACTCATCCGAGCAGCTTCTTCAGTTCAACTGACTGGTATGGGAAGTCCTCAGCATATATACTCTTCCACTAATCCAATCACAATGGCACTTTGTAGCTCTTCAGAAAGGTGACATCTGAAACTCACAGAGGTGTGAATGCTGTGGAGTTACTTTGAAAGGATTACCAAAGTATCATGCAACTCTTCAAAACAGGTGTTACTTGTTAGAGGTGCATTAATGGATGTGTGAAGAGTTCTGAAACTGCCGGGGTACAGATGTTAGAACAGCATTGTATGTAGCAGGCAGATGGTGTCGAAGTCCCCTGCCTCTGTTTAGGGATGGTTTCTCCACTTTTACATGAATGGCCTCTTTTACACCTCTTTCAAACCAGCGGTCTTCTTTGTCCAAAATTTGGATGTTGCTATTTTCAAAGGAGTGTCCCTTGTCTTTTAGGTGTAGAAATACAGCAGAGTCCTGGCCTGTAGTGTTCGCCCTCCTATGCTGAGCCATTCGCTTGGAGAGCAGTTGCTTTGTCTCACCAATGTACAGGTCTGTGCACTCCTCGCTACACTGGACTGCGTAAACAACATTGCTTTGTTTTTCCTTTGGTGTTGGATTCTTTGGGTGTACAAGTTTTTGTCTCAGTGTGTTGCTAGGTTTGAAAAACACAGGGATGTGGTGTTTGTTGAAAATTCTCCTGAGTTCTCCGACACTCCTGCTACATATGGGATGACTATATTGCACCTTCTCTCTGCCTCAGGACGGTTATTCCTTTTGGTGTTCCTGTTGGGCTTAGTTGCTCTTGTTTTGACAAAGACCCAGTCTGGGTAGCCACAAGCTTTCAGTGCTCCTCTGAGATGTTTACATTCCTTGTCCTTGGACTCAGTGTCCTTGTATCAGTTGTGACACTTTCCGCCCTGTGGTGTAGGGTTGTAATGACACCCAGTTTGTGTTCCAGCGGATGGTGGGAATCAAACAACAGATATTGATCCGTGTGAGTGGGTTTCCTGTATACTTCTGTTTTCAAGATACCCCCCTCTTGAATGGATATCAAACAGTCCAAAAAAGCAAGTCCAGTTGCTTTAAATTTATTTATACTAGATATACCATGACCTGGATGAATGGAAATCTTCATAGACACATTTTAGAATGGAAATAAAAGATATATTGTTGCAGATGTATGTAAGAAGAAAGTCAAATGTGTAAGGGGTATATAAAATATACCACACTACAAAAGTATCCTTGAGTATCCTTCAATATAGTAATTGTGATGTAAAAGCATAACTAGAAAATGTTAATGCAATGGACAACCACAGGTGTCACAGGGCATATTGAAATGTGTAAAGTCACCACTAGCCTGTTCTGCTTAGTTAAACAAAAAAGTCCCTGATTCACATTTCACATTTAGATTTTCACAATAAAGTTTATTGACAACTATTTTCGTTTTTCTCATTAAACTGAATCAGACCAAAAAAATGGTTTGTACCGTGCTCCATTCCCAAGAGCACATATTGTTGATTTAGGAATGCAGAAAATTGTGCAAAAGTGCATATCTCACTGAGCTCACTGATTCTACTTGTGCGATTGTGCGTGATGCTCCAATACACAACTTCATTTTTTCAGTATCTACAGGAAAGTTACAGCTAACATTTCTTGAGTGGGGATAATATCACCGTTAATAAGATCATTACCGTGTCATTTGCTTGGCTCAAGACAGCAGTGACTCATGACACTATGCTCTTGTGGAACCCTGGTCCAGCTTGGCAGTAATTCCATATTTCCCTAGCCTTGTGCACAATTCATCAGAGCAGGATGGGCTGGTGTACTGGTGCTCCCCACAAGCTAGCACACACAACAAATTCTGGTGCGCACAAAAATTTTGCACAAACTTTTTAATAATGTGTTTACAAGTTTAAAATGCGCACACAAAATTATTTTTGGCTCAGGTAGCCAAGAAGCGAAGGTAACATTATTATTATTATTGTTAGGAGTGTGTATAGGCTCACACACCATGATTGCCATCAATGGACACTTAATTTTGCATACATTTTAGCATGCCACTAATGTGATTTCTATGTAAATGAGTCCTTCGTATACATCTTTTGGTTCCCATTTTAGCCAGTAACTATCTTTTATGTCCCTAGATTAGTTATGGAACCCAAGATCCAGGTTTAGATGATAAAACATTATTTCCATCTTTTTTCCGGATTTTGCCTAATGACCGTTCCCAGTATAATGGCTATGTACAGCTCCTCCATTACTTCGGCTGGACATGGGTCGGACTTGTTGCATCGGATGAGGAGCACAATATGAGAACAAGTCAGGAGCTAAGGGCAGTCTTGTATGAAAGTGGAATATGTATTGCTTACTTTGCTGTTGTCTCTGCCCATTATGCTACAAGCTACGAACATGTCTTTAAAGTCATAGAGGAATCTAAAGCCAATGTGGTTATACCATTTTGTAGCAATTTCATTTTTTTACAGTTGATTTACTCAGCAAAACCTAGTAGAGTCTGGATTATACCAGCATCACTTTCATTTTTTGCAGACACATTTGTATTATCAGTTTTGAGTGCTCTCAGTGGTTCCCTGCACTTTTCAGTACACAGAGGGGAAATTCCTGGGTTCCAAGACTTTCTTTACAGCATCAACCCAATTGCATTTCCCAGTTTTTTTATGGATGGTTTTTGGAATGATTTATTTCTGTGCCTATCCCCAAACAATGCCACATATAAGAAATTTGATGATTCAGAGAATTGCACTGGAAATGAGTCACTAAAAAGATTTGATAATATTTTTGAAATAAAGACATTCAGACTAACGTATGCTATTTACAGAGCTGTGTATTCATTTGCTATGGCTTTGCATAAAATGCTGTCATCCATGCAACTTTCTGGTTATCAGTTAAATCTAATGAAAGATTTTCAGCCTACAATGGTAAATCTCTATTGATTACTGGTAGATGTAGATACATAGAAATAGATAAATAAACATCTATGAAGTTCAATTTCATTTAGTAACTTCATATCTAATGTAGGAGCACTATGCCAATTAAAGTAAATTTATGGTTGATTGTAATTTGTTACAGAACTGATAAAAAAGGGCACACTTTCCCACTAATGTAAAACAGGTGCCATGTGAAAGCAGAAATGTTGAGATAAAATGATTCTGCAACCATCAAAATTCTCTGAATTTCAGCATATCAAAGCTACTTTGAGTAATAGTAGTCTAGATCAGCGTTTTTCAACCACTGTTGCCTGGTGTGCCGTAGGCAGGGCACCAATGTACTAGGGGGGCACTGCTCTTGGCACCAATGTACTAGGGGGGCACTGCTGCTGGGCACCAATGTACTAGGGGGGCACTGCTCTTGGCACCAATGTACTAGGGGGGCACTGCTGCTGGGCACCAATGTACTAGGGGGGCACTGCTGCTGGGCACAGAGTTAAATTTTTTAACATTTTCTAATGGTGGTGTGCCTCATGATTTTTTTCATGAAACAAGTGTGCCTTTGCCCAAAAAAGGTTGAAAAACACTGGTCTAGATGTCTGTCTGGGAATCATCACTTGGTATCAGACTTCAATAGAGTCTCTTTACCCCTGTTACCATTTGTGATTGCATGCTAGCAGGTAACAGGGAGACTTGCAGTATCTAGTATAGAGCTTTGTTTTAATGGTTACACACAGGAATGTGAGGGTGAGATATTAAAGCCTCTAGATTGTCTTTATTGGGTCTCTTTATTATATCTAAGGAAGCCTATAGTGCTACATTTCTATTAACTGATTACTTGTAAATGGAAATATGTAAAAATAAATGGCAACAGAGAGACTTGTAGTCTGGAACAGAAAACTTTAATTTAATGGTTACACACAGGAGTGTGAGATCACCATACACATACAGGCCCCTAGACTTAGTGGGTCTCTATATTATATGCCCGATGACTTATCTCCTTAAATGCAAGTGGAGTTAGCCTGTATGTGTTTAATCAAACGTAGCATTTCTGGGACATGCCACTGGTTTTTATTTTTTAGCTTGAGTACATTCAGATTCCAAGGGACCAAAAATGGATGAAAAATTCACTCTGGAGAACAAGGTCAGTCATCCAGTCATATGTTTATTGTGTACTGCACACCATGTTTGGATCCAACTGTCCCTTCATCAGGTGTATAATCCTTCTGAAGGATCATTTGGATCTCCGGAGTTAATTTTTCATTGATTTGTCTGGAACATTTGACGTGCCTACACTCTGTTTGAAGAGCCCTAAAAAAAATTCACTATTGGGAAGACATCAACTTAATTTGTATGAATGACTAAAAATGGGCCCACCCTGCTATTTAGAATGGGTCTCCATGATCTACCTCCTACAACAGACAGTTGGAATTAAAATAAGGTGCATCGTTTATTTTAAACAAATCAGCAAGTTGTGACAATTTTTCCTGCATAATTCTGGGTCCCTTTTGAAAAAGCTTAAGAACCCCTGCTGGTTATGCCATACAATTACACATTTTTCTACAGAGCTGAATACAAGAAATCTACTGATATTTTATAGTATCTCTATGCAAGGGTATAAGGAAGCTTACCATGGAGAATTTCATCTCCAGCTATTTTCTATTGGACATGCCATCATTAGACAAAATACTCTTACATCATACTTTGAAACAATTTTTTCCATGAGAATACATTTCCCATGGTCAAATATTGAAAGTATTAATCCATCACAAGAAAGTATGAATGTCATATTAGTCCTTTCATTGTGCACATTCAGGTGTGTGTGCACTGTAACAATGTTTTATATATGTGTGTAATTTCCTAGCTGAACCAGTACCTTAAAAATGTTCATCTCCAAACAAAATCCAAAGAAGATTTTTATGCTGCAAATGGTGGACCTGTAGGACAATATGACATTATGAACTGGGTGACATCCAAAGGAACTGTGACCTTTACTGAGATTGGCAGCTTCTTCCCATTTGCTCCTCAAGGGCAACAACTAATAATAAAAAAAGATTATATCAAATGGAATCACAAATTTAAACAGGTAATGTTTATGGGTAGAAAAGGGTTTCAAATGATTTCCCTACAAAAACACAGCTGCTGATCAGATCACTGTGACATTGCGACCCTCTTTCTTAGCCGTCCCCTTGTTAGGTGGGTTCTGGAGAATAAGGGGCCCATTCATGAAAGCATGATTTTTTGTTTCAGAAAAAAATCGTATTTTTTCTAATTTTTACAACTTTTCGTAATGACCACGATAATATTGTTAAAATTACATGACTTTTTTGCGGTTTTCGTTAATTTGCACAAAAAAGTCATATTTTTCACAAACACTACAACCATTTCGGAATTCATTTGGTATCATGACTATCTTTTGGCCAGGTTGGAGCTGCACAGTGCCATTGAGTCCTATGGAAGGCTTCCAAAATCATGCATTGAAGTTTCAAAGCCAGAAAGGTTTTTGTGTCGTTTATGATCGTTCAGATCCGAAAATGTTGTGACTTTCGCATTGCAACCACAATATTTTCGTACGCCTAAGAAAAGAATTTTCGCAAAATTTTCAGAAATCAGAATTTTCAGAATCAGAAATTATCGTGGTTATTCCGAATTTTTTCCAATTGTGCTTTTTAGTAGCGAAAATTCGTGCTTTAATGAATGGGCCCCTAAGTGTTGTTACTAAACTGTAACTTTAGGGGCTATAACAGTATAAGTAAATAGGTGCCACTGAACTAAAGGTTTATTTAACAGACAAAAGTACTTGCTTTATACAAAATTTACTGAGAAAGTAGATCTGTGAGTGTAGAGACAGAATGTACTCATGGATTCAGCCAGGTTATGGATCAACCCCACTTCAGGGGAAGCCTGAGTCCTATTTGCAGTTGTAGTCTCAACACTAAGGCAGGTGTCGCCTAGGAAAAACTAACACCAAACTATTCCTCCTTAGTGGAACCTAAAACTGCTCTTGAACTCTCTAGCTATTTCACACCCCTGCAGTGTAATTTCACAGATAAAGATCCATATGTTACCTTGGTACTGCTATGAAGATAAAAGGGCTCATGTATGCCCATAAGTAGAGTTGTGGTCCAAACACTTTCCCTGCAGTCATTTGCACATAAAACCATATTCATTAAAGGTACTCACATCAAAATGTGTTCCATGCAGCTATTGTTGTTCTTGGCACCACTCAGTCCTTCCTGCCTTCCATTCCTAATTGAAGTGCTGTGCTTATTGGCCCTGGAGGTACCAACCAGACCAGGCAGTAGCTCCAGGGTTCTCACAGTACCCTGAATCAATCACTGTATTTCAGTTGCACCGAAAAACATGGGTGCACATGGTCAATCACATGCTGAACATCTGAAAGGCAGTCTATGAAAATATTCAGCATAACTGTACTTTATTTGCAATGATGCGCACAGTTGTTGCATAAATTTTGGTGAATCGGACACAATTGCAGTAGGTGCACTGCCTTTGCATCATGAGCATTACCTCTTTGCCACCTCAGGGAGACTGGATTTCTGGCAAAAAAATCCACATGATGATTGCGATAGAAGTTTCAATTTACACACTTCACTTGCAGATGTAAAGTATATGTGCGCTACTTTGTTTGACCATATTTCCCTGCATCTGTGCTTATTTTTAAAGGGGGTCTGTTTCCATTTTTTTATTAATAAATGAGGGGTGTTCTAATTATTTGGGAATTCTATGAATGTATGTAAAATTGGTATAATATTACAATTTATCTTAATCAAAAGATTCTATTAATTTTCTTCTAGGCACCAGAATCCATATGCAGTGAGAGCTGCCCCCCAGGATACAGAAAAGCCCCACAGAAGGGACAGCCTGCCTGCTGCTTCGACTGTATCTTGTGCTCAAAAGGGGAGTTTAGCAATGAAACCGGTGAGAACAATATAACATACCACTGTAACCCTTTCTTGGCTGTAACAAGCCAACAGCACGGCTAGATAGGCCTTGAGCATGGAGTACACGTGACTCAATCCTTCAGGATGGGCCTTCGCTATGTGGAAGTAACCAAACGGAGCTATGGTGTAGTGCAACTACAACCCACTGTAGCTGTGTGCAGTGCAGAATAACAAATGGGCGCCAGAAGGTTCTTGCAGTTTAACAGTAGAACTGGTTTATTTTCAGCAACAAGCAACTTGCAGGGTTTTGCAATATACTCACACATCAGTTAGCATAGCTTTCTCTGAGGACAGCACAGAGAGGGTGCTCACCCGCTCCTCCCAACTCCCCTTGAGCCCGGGCAGGATCAGTGCCACCGGTTCAGTTGCTCACTCTGTGGAACAGCTAGCTGGATACCACACTCCTCAGGCCCCACGGCAACTTTGGATCAGGGTTCAATCTACCTGCCTCCTAGGTCTAAACCGTGGCCCTACACTAAGGCACAGTGCCTGTCTGGAAGGGTACTCCCACAGCTACTTTCCTCTGAGCCAAACTGCTTGTGCTCTCTTCCCTCACTATCTCACTTTCCTAGAAAGTGCTCCACAAAACTTGCTGTCTAACTGGTCCTCATTCACGGGGTCCCTGTCCCCGACTTCACCAGAGTGGCTGACACACTCTGGGGCACATGGCTTTACTGGAGGCCTAGTTCCTTTGCCTCCAGCACAGTGCTCCTTCCCCTGTGAACACAGGCAGCCAAAGAGGCAGACCCACCCCCCTGCTAAACACTATATCAGAGTGCCAAGGGAGTGGTCTCCCTGTGAACCAATAATCACACATCTGAACTCAAAACTGATACAGGGGTCTTTGCCCAGTAACAGCACAAAACCAGGAAGCTGCAGGGTTTAAAGCCATAGGGACTAGTTAACCCTATGGATCCCTACATTCACCCGGGGGAAAACCCATTCCGTCCCGGCAATGGTTCAAACACACATTTCAATCATAATATACAGTGCAACACACAGTACCAAACATCCTCTTCAGGTATCCTCTCCTGAGGCATACCAGGTACAATGGTTCCTGTGGAAAAAAAACATGTTACCATTTCTCAACCACTTACAACCCCATCTTGTGCTTGGCTGTAAAGGAGAAAAAGTCAGTGGGTGCATGCAACTGTTAAAAACACACCCCACCCAACATCAACTTTATTTAGTCCACTTCTGTCCCACCTTTATGGGCAACAGACATGGTCATCCCCCCTAAGTGTCTCTGTCCTTGGGAGTCCATAGGGGTGACCAACCAGTGGGAAATCCGGACATAACCTCGCACCTTAGATTTCTCCCACCCTCCCAGTCTTTATCCGCCATCTCTTAGGACGATAAAGCAGGGTCTATGGGAAAGTCACTACAGTTGGGGTGTTCCGCCGCCGCAGTAACACCCGGGGGAAATGGCTTGCTTACCCCCCTTCTCACAGCAATCCAGTCCGCAGCCGCGGTCATCTGGAACTTATCCGGTTGCAGTCCTCAGTGGTAGCAGCCGCTTACAACTCCCAATCAGGCAGCATGTCTCGCTTGCATCTGGGTCTGAGGTCTGTCACAAAATGGCCGACGCTCCGCGAAGTCTCGTCAACAAGCATGACTTCCCGCGGGATCTCACAGAAGCGCGCCAAATCCCACAGCGATTGATTGACGGCTTCAACAGCCAATGGGTACTCTCGGGGGAACCTTCAAGCCCGAACCCACGGCCAAATACAACATAGAATTCACGATCAGCATCCACAGGTACCTTTTTCCTATCGAGTCCGGCAGCCTGTCAGCAAAATTTAAAGTTACATGCACACCAGCTCAGCACCCTCAGGATAATGCTCCACCCTGTTCAAGGATGGCTCCGCCCTACGTTGGGCGCCATAAATGTAACCCTTTCTTGGCTGTAACAAGCCAACAGCACGGCTAGATAGGCCTTGAGCATGGGGTACACGTGACTCAATCCTTCAGGATGGGCCTTCGCTATGTGGAAGTAACCAAACGGAGCTATGGTGTAGTGCAACTACAACCCACTGTAGCTGTGTGCAGTGCAGAATAACAAATGGGCGCCAGAAGGTTCTTGCAGTTTAACTGTAGAACTGGTTTATTTTCAGCAACAAGCAACTTGCAGGGTTTTGCAATATACTCACACATCAGTTAGCATAGCTTTCTCTGAGGACAGCACAGAGAGGGTGCTCACCCGCTCCTCCCAACTCCCCTTGAGCCCGGGCAGGATCAGTGCCACCGGTTCAGTTGCTCACTCTGTGGAACAGCTAGCTGGATACCACACTCCTCAGGCCCCACGGCAACTTTGGATCAGGGTTCAATCTACCTGCCTCCTAGGTCTAAACCGTGGCCCTACACTAAGGCACAGTGCCTGTCTGGAAGGGTACTCCCACAGCTACTTTCCTCTGAGCCAAACTGCTCGTGCTCTCTTCCCTCACTATCTCACTTTGCTAGAAAGTGCTCCACAAAACTTGCTATCTAACTGGTCCTCATTCACGGGGTCCCTGTCCCCGACTTCACCAGAGTGGCTGACACACTCTGGGGCACATGGCTTTACTGGAGGCCTAGTTCCTTTGCCTCCAGCACAGTGCTCCTTCCCCTGTAAACACAGGCAGCCAAAGAGGCAGACCCACCCCCCGGCTAAACACTATATCAGAGTGCCAAGGGAGTGGTCTCCCTGTGAACCAATAATCACACATCTGAACTCAAAACTGATACAGGGGTCTTTGCCCAGTAACAGCACAAAACCAGGAAGCTGCAGGGTTTAAAGCCATAGGGACTAGTTAACCCTATGGATCCCTACACCACATTTGGTTTTCATTATTTACTCATTGACATATACTGTAATCACAAACAAACATGGTCTTGTAATCCTAAGTAATCAAGACTTTTACTTTCATTATTAAAACCACGCTAGATCAGCTACACTTGAACCATAAGAAAATCAAAAAAGCTGACTGATAGTAACACCCAATATCATAATTTATTGGCAGCTTCCTTTTAATTGTAGATTACATTGAGAGAGATTTATCAACGACTTGAGTTTTTTAGTGCACAATTTGAGTTATGGTTCAAAAACCTGAATGTCTGGTATGTGCAAAAAAGCTTGTGAGTTTCTATAGAAGTCATTGGGAGTTGTCCTAGGCAAAATCAAGTCATATTTTCAATTTGAAGTGTTAGAGTTTTTGAGTTTTATTCGCATTCGATATACAAGTTTATTCGATTTAGAAAGACAAACTCAAATTCACAAACTCAAAAATTGATAAATAAGCCCGATTGTGTTCTATGAGTTGTTCATGCTTTGTTTTATTTTCTCAGATTCCACAAGCTGTACAGAATGCCCTGAAGATATGTGGGCAAATGAAATGCATGATGGCTGCAGGGATAAAACACTGGAGTTTTTGTCATTTGAAGAGATCTTAGGTGGCACTTTGGCTGCTTTTTCAATTGTGGGATCTCTCCTTCCCCTGAGCATCCTGTTTATCTTCTTAAAGAATGCTGATACTCCAGTTGTGAAAGCGAATAACCGGAATCTCAGTTACACCCTTTTGGTTTCCCTATTTTTCTGCTATCTCTGTGCTTTAATGTTCATTGGCCGTCCCATTACTATAACCTGTATCCTCAGGCAATTTATATTTGGGATCAGTTTTGTGATGTGCATTTCATGTGTGTTGGGAAAGACAATGATGGTGGTGATCGCCTTCAACCTCACCCAGCCAAGGAGCAGCAGGAGAATGTGGTTGAATTCTCGAGTAACGAACACCCTGGTGCTTGTGTGCACAGCTATACAAGTGATTATATGTGCTGGGTGGCTTGCACACTCTAGCCCTTTTCAATACACTGACAATAAATCTAAGTCAGGCACCATTATTGTGGAATGTAACAAGGGATCATCAATTGCTTATTCATGCACAATGGGATATATGGGATCTTTAGCTGCTTTGTGCTTTGTAGTTGCCTATTTGTCAAGAAAGTTGCCGGGCAGTTTCAATGAGGCCAAACTGATCACCTTTAGTATGCTGATATTTGGAGCTGTTTGGATCTCTTTCATCCCAGCCTACCTCAGCACCACAGGGAAGTACATGGTGGCAGTAGAAGTGTTTGCCATATTGTCTTCAAGCAGTGGATTATTGGCATGTATATTTTTGCCAAAGGTTTATATTATTATTCTGAGCCCAGAGATGAATAAGACAAAAATAAAAACAACAAATAAGTTATGACCAGTCTTAATTATTTTACTGTATTCTGCTATTAATTATATTGTCTATCAAAAATACTTCTGTATAAATAATCCATTATTTCAAAAATAAATATTAACATGTATAATTAATAATCTAAATGTATTTGCTTGGTCATATCAATATTATGAGACATTCACTGGCTCGTAACTGGGACATTACCTTTAAAAGGGACACATGATTCTGCCCCATAACATAAAAGTGTGGTGCAAGTTCAATTGTTGGGGAAAATGGGGATTTATGGCAATCTTTTGCACTTTGCACCTCCCAGAATTTAGTAATTGGGCCTAAATTTAACTTTCTACAAACCCATTTGTATATATAACAGTCTCTCTGAGACTACAAAAGTTTTTTTTTGTTTTTTTAAATAGGTGGCCCTGTATAAACTGGGCCAGTGAGACAGCTACTATTGTGTTTCCTTTTGTGTTTCCTTCCCCTCGGTTTTCATTAAAACTCACCATAAGAAATATTTCAATATTATACTCTGCTAGTTAATGTTAATACTTCCTAGCATTCACTTAAAAAAAGGACTAAATTCTACACTGCCAAGGTTTTTTATAAGACTCAAGGGCTCATTTACAAGGTAGTAACTGAACGCCACTATGGTGGTGCAAAAATGGACACAACCTTTATACACATTGACACCATCCATTAAATGTGCTTTAATCTAAACACACACATTACACTTGTGAATCTTTGTGCCAAGCAAAGTTGTGCCCAGCAGTCTGTATAATAAATCACACACACATTAGAGCTCTTGAGCTACCACCATTCATGAAGATTCCTGGGTTCCCACTGCAGAATGCATTGATATGTGTAGCACAATTGCAATTTTGCTAGAATTGTGGGATAAAGCCCTGCATAGTGAGCTTCTTCATAAGCCCTTTGATAAAGCACAAGCAAGTTGTGTCTAAAACAATGCAACTTTTTATTATGCATTTTTCCAGAACGAGTGTAATTAAAGGAAATAATTGCAAGTTGCAACATATTGAACAGCTACATTTCAGTTCAGTGCAGTCGGTCTATCTAATGGTAACAAACTTGGATATGGAGGAATGTATCAGACAACAACAGACTGACTGAACCAATATTACTGCCCAATATGGAGAAGGTTTTTTGTTATATATGACAGTGTCAAAAAATTTTGAACTCTGGAATGAGTTTGGATAAACTTTACAACTAAAACAAATACATGATCTGAATTATACTCCCAACTGACTATACATTTGTAAATTTGACCAAGTAAAATTAATTGGCTCTAGCAGCAAAAGAATTGGCCGGCTGCATCAAAGTTTGTCCTTAAAGAGTGGGCAGAAAGACTTGGTTATTGTCTGTGGGCTGGGCTGCCAAAAGGGGCTATTTAATTTGAATTTTTATTCCCTGGTAATATGCTTTGAGAAAAATAACCCTCCTCTGTATCTCTCCAATATCCTGTTACACAATAGATTTTTTTCATAGTTCCTCTGGGTTTATTTATCAATTTTCAAATTCGTGAATTCCAGAGTGTTTTTTTAAAAAAAAATTGAATGCTTGCTTGTTTATTAATATGGAAAATGCATTTGAATAAAGAAACTTGAATACCTTGAATCTGTGAGTTTACAAACTCAAAAAACCCCCTCAAACATCTGGCTGTTTTTTGCACTTAATAAATATCAGACATTTGAGTTATTGAACCATAGTTTGAATTTTGCGAGTTTTAGTGCAAAACAAACTTGAATCATGAACAAACATTCAAATTCGGACATTGATAAATTACCCCCATCTATTTACTCTGATTTGAGCTAAACATTTGCCGGAATACATTTGAGTAGGTTTCAAATCCTCTCTGGCATCTTTCACTCTAAATACAATGTTGCAAATGAATAAATAATTGCATTTTTTTACAATTCAAAGTATGATAAAGTGGCACACAATGCACAGTCGGGGAGGCTTATTTATTAGATTTGTCAATTTTAGAGGTTTTTTTTTCAATTCAAATAAACTCAAAACTTTAACAAACATGAATGTTTGCTTATTTATTAAAACATTTGAATGTAAAAAAACTTGAGCAAATGAAACCATGAAAAAACGTGAACACATTGAATTCACATTCTACTTATCATTTTCAATCGTTCTACAAACTCTCAAAAAAACTTGAAAAATTCAAAAAACTGGAAAACCTTGACTTGAAAACATTGTTACATGATCTTGCAAGCTTTAAGATGCCAAAGTTTTACATTTTTTCAAATAGTAAAAAATCAAATCATTACAGTTTTGGAAACCATAACTTGAATCTGGGACTGGGAGTTTCTGTGCAATTATTTCAATTGCGGAATGTAAGATTGCAGGGCACATAAATACCCCACAACAAACATGTCTCAGAACAGATATTATTACATTATTTTAGTGAATTAGAATTTCAAAACCATGAGAACAATAATACATAAATATGGCAGCACTGGATTTGCCCTAGTAACCTGTATTAAGAGAAGTAGCAGTCATCAAAAACCACATATGGGCAAGCAAATAATCTGCATATCAGATAATAAGGAAAAAGACAAATTTTATCACCTATTGAATATGAAAGAGCTGTTTATTGGGGAAGACTTTGTCCTTGGTAGCAAGCCAAATGGCTGACATTTGAGTAAGGTAATCATTAGCAATATCAACATATGAGATAAGAAAAGGTGGTGTAAACAACACTGGGTAATGGGGATTTTTACACAATTATCAGACACTGATGTCTACAAAATGCTCACTGCAGACCCTCGAACATATATCCATATAACATATATCCAACGGCAGATAATGGATTTACAGCTTTTGATAAAGGGGTTCTCATTAAAATGCACCCAATTACACAAGTATTTTAACGTCCCTGGATGGCCTATTGTAGCAGGCAGTGAATCTATCCTAAGCCATTTACTTATATTTCTGGAAAAGATTTTACAGCCTTTGACACAATCTACAAAATCCTTTAAAGGGGACCTGTCCCCCTAAGAAATAATTCCAATTTCTTTTTTACTGTGTTTGTTAAGCAAAATTAACTGCACATACTATATAAATTATATAAATCTTGTTTCCTTCAGTCTTGGGAATATACATTGACAGCCAGCAGGCAGTGCCAGAATGGGGGACATGATTGCCTTTGCTCACGCACTGGTTACACTATTAGATGGTGAGATGGTAGGGAGAATGTGAGTGCTGAATAGAAATTTTAAGTAGTTGTCTGCCCCGCCTCTATGACATCGAGGCGGGGCAGGCAGTATATGATGGACCGCTGGGATTTTTAAATGTTTTTATAATGGATTTGAATGTGTTAATATAAAAATTAATTGTGGCTTCATGTTTAATTTGAAAAGGACTTTTATTATACAGCTTTTCATGTCTGGGTGACAGGTCCACTTTAAGAAGGATCTTTGTCAGAATGGTTTGTTAAACTGATTGTGAGAACTACTTTCTAACAATACAAAGGCTTGACACATACTGTGAACTACAGAGACTTAAGCAGAGGTGTAAAGGAATAGACAGAAAAACAAGTCCAGGTTCAGGAACACAACCTAGGCATGAAGCAGGCACAAGGCCAGGGTGGGAGGCAGACATATAGAAATCCAATAACAGACCAGGGGTCAGAATCCAGGGAGTCAAGGGCATTAACTCAGATGACTTGGACAAGTAGGAGGGCTAATAATCCAGGAGATTGTTGGAAGAGGAAGGTTTAAATTGGCCCATAATTGGGTAATTGCCTAAAGCTGGATCATAGGTGCTTACTGGATCAGTTACAACTGTGTAAATTAGTCAGCACTCACCACTCTTCTGAAATTCATAAACTGGTGCCCATTACATGTTGTCCACATATCAACTGCATCAGAAACTGGTAGTAGACATCACAGCACCATCCAAAGTGAAACATTTAAAAAGCCTTAATTAGAAATTCATGGCTAAGATCTCCGAAAACAAGCAATATTTCAGGCCCTGACATGGCCCTTTTTCAAGCTATTAAGTTACAGGTAACCACTTAACTTACCTGCAACTCAGTAGTTTAAAAAAGGGCCATGTCAGGGCCTGAAATGTTGCTTGTTTTTGGAGATCTTAGCCATGAATTTCCAATTAAGGCTTATTAAATGTTTCACTTTGGATGGTGCTGTGATGTCTACTGCCACTTACTGGATCAGTTACCAGGGAACTCTGACTGGGGGAAAAGTCACTGAAATAACCTGGCTGGTTACAAACATAATTCCTCCTGTGGCTCAACCCAAATGAGCATCCAGTATGCACCATATCTCTGGTTTTAAACCATTGTGTTCCTGATAATACTGCACATTTTCTTAACAAAAGCCACAAAAAGTAACATTTCTTAAATAAGCTCCAGCACCCTTGAATCCACCATCTTGGTAATTCATTGCTTCCCAAGTCCCAAAGTTCTTAGTTCTTCCTGCAAGATACCTGAGACAGACGGGGCACTGGAAATGCAGTGACGTTGCTCTATTTCACAGCAACACAATAGATTGAGGAACACAGTGTGTCCTGCACAGTGAGTTATTATGGAACAATCAACAGAGACTAGAAATATTTTGGCTGCTTGTAATCTAGCTTTCCTTGTCTTTTACTGTCTGATTATAATGCCAGACCACGGAGGGGGGTTAGTAAGTTTTAAATGTAAAATACCTTTATATATCCATTATGCATAAATCTGGACTAAGGGACAACTTAACCCTCTTTTTAGCGTCAGTTTGTTCAGCTGGGTTTAGTAGAAAAGGGGCTAATGTGCTGTGTAACCACTTGTATGGGTCGTCCAAGGACAACCCATACAAGAGAACAGTAATTATTAAGGGAGTGCCACCATTAATCAACAAGCCAGGTGTGCATGGTCAAAAATATAGAAATCTATTCACCAACTGCAAAACAAAAAAGTATGCCTAATGTTTTGCACCTCCCCTTCCTGAACATCTGAGATCTAGTCCCTAAATTAAAATATAACTTTTATTTCAATATCAGAAAAACTAAAAAAGTGCTTATCAGAACAAAATAAAAATAATGAAAACTACCAGTAAAGGCAGGACTACCTCACTGATATTACCTATATCATGAGAGGGTGAATTAACATTATCTGAAAAAACCACAACTCCACCAGTTGGTCACTATTAACCAATTAATTAACTAAATCTGGTTAGAGTAAGGTGAGGTGGTGGGATGGTATGAATAATGGAAATGGGGAGGTCATTGAGGGTAATAGACCCATCAGGAATCGATATTTTGAAGGCAGAATAAATCCACCTAATTGTCACAAATTCCCCCGAAATCCACCCAATTTCGCCCAGTTCCACCTTACCTCAGCAATGTAACCCCTCTCTCAGGTGAGCATCAACCAGTCCTGCCTAACCACTCCTAAAATGTGCTTGGCGTGTGTTTTGTCAAAGGCAAGTGCGTTGCTCGTTTAACACCTTTTTTTATAGCCAATCAAATATATGAACATTCAAATGAACCAATAAGAAAGTACAGTAACACCTCAAAAAAGGGGCAGTCTCTGGACAAGAGAACATGCTCAGTATAACTTGCATAACTAGGAATAAATTGATAAACAGCCCATACAAGCACTGTTATGACAGCAATATTTACTGGAGGGAAACCAGCATATCCACATCAGCATACAAGCATTGTATCCACTCAAATGGTGACAGAAAACATTTTCAAAAATCATATTTGTCAAGGCCACCATTATTTCCTATTGTTTCAGATAGCCTGACTTTATAACCATCATGTAAAATGCTCACATAGTGTTCAAAGTATCTCATCTGGCACAGCCTTCATTATCTATGTAGATGCTCAACAGGAAACATTAAAAGTGATTCCCTCTTTCTCTAAAAGTATTTTTTACAATGTATAAGGTAAATTTGTGTGCATCCTGGGGGTTTGATTACCCCATGATGCTACATAACCTTTGCCTAAATGTCAACTCTGGCTGGGTGTTTGGGGGTCCTAGAAAGTTAAACATAAGCTTTTTAGAGCACACATGCAGTTATTGTGGCAGAACCTTTTCTTGATTTGTAAATAAAAACAACATTGTAACTAATACTATTATTCTTCAACTTATGAATTAAATAAAATGAGGGTATGGAGATGGGAAAAACAGTCTATCAAGTTCAATCCTTCACTCACATATATGTTTATAGCTGACCAGATCGAGGCAAGGACTAGTGACAATGATCTAATAAATGGACTGGACCAAGAGGCTTTTAATTAATAGAAAGGTTCACAGTTCACAAGTATTCTATTAGTAGCACCAAATGGCTCATCTGCTGCCACCATTGATTCCAGCTGTATTTTTGCCTTTCAGTCCCTTTAGACAGCACAAACATGAATCCATCAAACCCATTATTACTTGTTCCAAGTTAGTCACCTTATTTAAATTGGGTCTACAGAGAGTTTCAAAAATAAGACATTTGCAAAAGAAACCAGATTATAAAAACCTACGCTTTGTTCCATTGCCTGTTTATGACCTGGGCTGTACAACTGGTTCTACAGTCTGTCGTGGGCAACATATGCACTTTAAGAGAATTTCCAGGTCTCATCTGGGCAAACTGAAAGACAAATAACAAACTTTTATTTTCTGTACTTTGCATCCACAGTGAAAAACCGATAATAGTAAATAGTATTGTCTTCCGTGAGTACAATATCAGGCATGGGGATCATATGGAAATATTTTCTACAAACCCTATTGTAAAATCTTTTGGAAAAAGTACAATGAAAATGTATTAATTTCCTATTTACATTTTCTAGTGTAAATGTTTTCAGCAGCTGATAAAAGGTTTGCCTGAGACGTTTTATGACTTATCTGAACCTGACAACAAATTCTATGATGCGGGTTAGAATTCTGTCCATTGCAGGTCAGTTTACTCTTCTTTTACTGGTGGCCATGTCAATACATGTAACTGGCGTCAAAGGAGACAAAGAAATGAAATCAAAGGCCATGTGTTTGCTGGAAGGCACAGAGCTGCAAAGCTCCTTCAGAGACGGTGATGTTATTTTGGGAGCAGTAATGTCACTGTATAATTTTCCCACGCACACAAAATATACCTTCAAAGAGAAACCCCTTCCGCAACAATGTTCTGGGTAAGCAGCTTTATACACCAGACTGGGAGGGGGAAGCATTTCCCTGCTGGGTGAGCATTTACCTGTTTGCTTATAAGTTTAAAAAAATTTGCTTTTTTAATAAAGACAATTTTTGCTTATAAAAAAAGAAGAAAAAAAAAAACCAATACATAATACGAATTATGATGCGTGAAATATAGTTATTGTAAGGGTCAAAAATATATATAAGATATTTAATTAGGGCCTTATCAAAATAAACAAAGAGCAGAGCAATGTCAGGTAGGAAGTAAAGCTCAGTATCTTATAAATGGGATTTCTAAACTCTGGCAGTGCTAGCAACTACAGGTTTGGTACCTAATAACAAGAATGCTCAGTACCTGGGATAAGGGATCTTTCTTTAATTTGTATCTCCATGCTTTAAATCTTCTAAATAATCATTTAAACGTTGAATAAACCTAATAGGATTGTTTTGCCTTCAATAAGGGTTAATTATATCTGAGTTGGGATAAAGTACAAGGTCCTGTTTTATTATTACAGAGAAAAGAATCATTTAAAAAAAATTTAATTATTTGATTATAATGAAAAATATGGTTATTCTGAGGTTTCTGGATAACAGGTTTCCAAATAATGAACCATACCCTGCCTGTATAACTAATACTGAAAAAAGAAAACAGTGATTTTGCATGTAACTGCAGCAGAGACCACTGAAATAATACTGCATATAATAATACATACATTATATTTGGATATATATAGGAATAAATGCATCTCTTATGCCAGAATTCTAAATATGCCCTTGTTGCCCCAGTTTATTCTGGCTTGAAATGCTGTGCTCTGTTTAGTTCTTCTGCAGCTTCAGAGACTGCACTGACTGACAAAGCCCAATTCAGATGGAACTCACACAACTGTACCATTTACTGAGATCTGGCAATAAACCATATATTCTTACATAAGAGCATTTGCTGGGATCTTAGTGAATTTGTATAGTTTTTGTATATTGCTGGAGTCTTTTGTATTGTAATAATATAGCATGGCAAATGTACACTGTGTTCTGTAATGGAAACACAAAGAGGGGTGCAGTTATTATAAATTAGACAGTGAAAATAAATACTTAAGTTCTAATAAATAGTTGGAATGAGGTCCCTGCCAAAAAATGCTTACAATGAAACTTAGGAATCCAAATATTATTTCGATATAAGCCAAATGTACAGTATATAAGCCTTTATATAAGGATATTACATACAGGTTTTTAGAGACAGGTCAAATGGGAGGAGGGAACACAGAGCACTAAAACTGTGAGAATCCAGAGGGCTGACTATGGAACATGGTGGTGCTACAAGCAATCAATGCTGTGTATAAAGTTGGTGCAAGCCATGCATATACAGTATAGTAGAATGAGCAGGGCAGAGAGAAACTTAATAGTAGAGGGATATTTATACAGAGCTGGTATGTAGAGCATATCAGTTTATCAGTTGGGTAAACATAGCAGATCTGCCTGGGGAATGAATAAATATCATCATTTATTTTTTTTATATTTTTTATATTTAACTGTATATTCAAAATGTATTTCCTTATAGAATGTATCTGCGATATTACAAACATATCCTCGCCATTATGTTTGCCGTAGAGGAAATTAACAGGAATCCTTTGCTTCTCCCTAATGTTACTTTGGGCTATGAGATCTATGACTCGTGTGACTATGTCTCGAAAGCAGTGGAAGCCACTTTGAAATTGTTCTCTGGGAGACAGGATCATGTTCCAGGCTACAGATGCACAACTAAAGGTCCCCTGGCTGCATTTATTGGGCTGCCATACAGCATGGCCGAACTTACACAGATCTATAGATACCCACATGTAAGTACAGGCATAGTGTTCAAACCAACCAATTTATGTACTTATAATAATTACAAAAAAAATATTTTACATACATTTTAAATACATTGGTATCATTCTTCAGCTGCTATTGATATAACTAGTAGCAGATAAAGTTAAGGGTACTTTACATTGTTCATGCATGGATATAGTGGTTAGTAGGGGAGGAGCTGGAGGCCTTAATTTTGTGCACCTCAGTGACTGCCAGTTTTGTACATCTGCTTCTTGTAACTATCCATATACCCCTATACCCTTAACTATAGGACTGGAAATGTGCATCTTCATACAATAGATTTTTTTGCTTCTTTGGTGAAAACATTTTATGCCAAACACGCATAATGTATCAGGCTGCTTAAAACGCATCAGGCGGTTTTAATGTTTGATTTAGTAAAAAGGATTTTAACTATTGTCCAGTGTGCAAGCTATCTATGAATTAAATACGCAAACCTTGTATACCCTGTAGCTATATCAGTAACTACCTGATGATTATACTTAGGGTAACTGCCAGGATCTAAAGTATTAAAATTGATTTTTTTAAATTGTATTTTCATTGCCCTTAAAAATGGAAGGCAAAGTGATGTTGTAACAAAAGTAATTATCATAATTAGGGAAATTACATAAGGAGCTCTTTTGGATGCCTAAAGGGATTGTTCATCTTTGAGTTCAATTTTAGTATGATGTTGAACGTAATATTCTGAGACAATTTAAAATTGGTTTTATTTTTTTTATTACTGGTAGGTTTTCAATTATTTTAATTTTTGTCCAGCAGCTCTCCAGCTTGGAATTGCAGCAGCTATTTGGTTGCTAGGTTTCATATTACCTTAGCAACTAGAGAGAAGATTTGAATGAGAAATTTGAATGAGAAATTGATATATGAATAGGAGAGGGGCTGGAGCCACAGATTGAAAGCTGGAAAGGAGAAGTTCCAAAACTATAAAATATAAAAAAAATAAAGACCAAATGAAAAGTTGCTTAGAAATGGCCATTCTATAACATATTCAAAGTTAATTAAAGGTGAACTAGCCCTTTAAGTAGCCCAAAAACACAGTGCTGAAGCGCCCACAGTAGTACCTATAGACTTTAAATGCCTGGCATTTAAAAGCAACTGTTGCCTGCTAATTGATTGTCAGACAACTGCAATGTACGTCTGTCTGCCACTTTTTGGGGCTACCTAAAATATGGTGCTTAAAGAGCCCAAAGCAGCCCTACATACAATTATCCTAAGTGCTAAAACTAGACAAAAGGAAACTTTAGTAATACTGACAGGTAATTCAGATTGGGAATAGAGAACATGTACACACTGTCTAAAAATGCAGATTTAACTAGTAAGACACATTTATTCACTAGTATTGCAAATGATAAGACTGGTGCATCAATACGTAGCATCAAACAGAATTTTTAAATTAAATGGGCAGTCATGAGTGTTGCTTGAGCTATTCAGGACATATAGTATTATGTGACATTGCATCCAATACAATAATATGGCAATAATCACAATGTTAAATATGTAATGAACCAAACATGGGCCGTGCTAGAGATGCTACTAGTGACATTATTTTGGTGTGAATGCAGTCATGCTTTGGTAATAGGGATAATGGTGTTACTTTACATGACTAAGGAACCAGTTCTTACGCCTTGTTTCCTTTATACAGTATGCCCAAGCACCTTAATCCTTGGTCTCTAGTTTTATGGTGCTAACTATTTTCCCCATGCTGTTGCCACTGTGACATTGGTTTGAAGTATGACTGCAGGAATGGTGTGAGGCATAGTTGGAGTGCTGACAGGCATTTTTAAAAATTCACATGCAGAAACTAAAAAGGCAGCTAAAATTTGCCTAAGCAGCTTCTACTATTTGTAATAACCTACCCACAGAGGTCCTTTAGCTGCTGGTGACATCCAGCTCCCACCTGGAGAGACTCTGGTTGTCTCTAGCTCCTATGTAACCTACAGTTTGTCTATCAAATGGCAAATTAATGTATGACAAAATAAGAGTGGAGAACAAATGATTGTGCATGGTGCTTAATAAAGCCACTTGATATATGTTGTTTGCCAGTTAATTATTACATAATATGCACAAATGCATTGATTCCATTACCCAGTCCACATGAACAACAGCGCATTCGTAATGAAACCATAGAAAGCAGACCAACATATAACTGCCTATTAGTAATCTTGCACCAAAAATAAATGCATAAGGATCAATTTGTTTGAATGTGTTTGTAAAGTAAAAAAACCTCTATAATATCATTTTATATTAACAGAAATAAAGCTAGTGGGTATTCCCCTATAATCTTATCTAGATGCATTACATTTTCAATCTTTTATTTTTTTTTTTTTTGCTATAACACTGCATATTATTTTGTTTCTTAGTTTATCCACTATCTTTTATGTCTCCAGATTAGTTATGGAACCCAAGATCCCGTTTTAGAAGACAAAAGATTATTCCCATCTTTCTTTCGGATTGTACCTAATGACCGTGCTATGTATGATGGATTTGTACAGCTCCTCCATTACTTCGGCTGGACATGGGTCGGACTTGTTGCATCTGACGAGGAGCACCATTTGAAAATAAGTCAGGAGCTACGGGCAGTGTTGCTCAAAAGTGGAATATGTATTGCTTACTTTGCAGTTTTTCCAACCGAAGGTCTTTTTAACTTTATACCTGTCTTTGAAATCATAGAGAAGTCAAATGCCAATGTGGTTATTACTCTGTGTAGCCAGTTCAGTTTTCTGGATATTATTTACACAGTCGCTATACGTGGAGAGCTTGGGAGAGTCTGGATCACACCATCATCACTTACATTTTTCACACACAACTTAATTGGTACTTATCTTGGTGTTGTCAATGGTTCCCTACAGTTTTCAGTACACAAAGAGGAAATTCCTGAGTTTAAAAACTTTCTATACAGCACCAACCCAACCACATTTCACAATTTTTTTACTGCTGCTTTTTGGAATGAATTATTTCATTGTCTCCCCCCAAACAAAACCACATACTGGAAAATAGTTAATCCACTGCATAATTGCACTGGAGAGGAGTCATTAAATAATGTTGATGCTAATCTTGATGTAAAGACTCTCAGAGTAACGTACACTGTTTACAGAGCTGTATATTCATTTGCTAGCGCATTGCATGAAATGCTGTCATCCACGCAATATTCTGGTCAGAAATTAAATCTAATGAAAAATTTTCAGCCTTCACAGGTAAATAGCATTTTACTGTTAATGACTGATATACATAGATTGTTGGTTTTAACAGACAGATAGATAGATATAGATAGATAGATAGATAGATAGATAGATAGATAGATAGATAGATAGATAGATAAGTCAAATACCTTTAATGTGTATTGGTGTCCAGAAGTAAATCCCAGTTTCAAGTTGAGGCCTAACATGAAATTTACAAAGAAGCAAAATCATAGGGGCCGATTCACTAAAGGTCGATAACGCTTACCGCATGCTTTTTTTGCATTAAAAAGTATGCGATAATTAAGTAACGATTCATCAAAGTAATTTTGCATGCGTTAAGATGCATATCACATGCACAAAAAAACGCACTATCGCAATACGTTATTTACCTCGCATTGCGTTAATTAGCGAATAGAAATAGTACCAACACATGATTTACAAACACATATGAAGCGTTAAACACGCTAAATATCACATTAGTCTGTGCGTGTTAATACACCTACTTGGGGCAGGCGGTACTTAAAGAAAATTGTGGTTTGTGAGCTTTTGGCAACACAACATGGACTTTGCAGTGGGATTTTTTTCAAGTATGTGTTGGCCCAAGAGTAATGCATCCTCCAGTTTTCAGGGAAATGGTAATTTTCAGAACAGTAGTTTTCAGAAAGTAATGGTTATGTGCGTAATATCGTGCGCTAATATAGCACGCGGCGAAATATATCGCACGCAGCGCAAAATAACGCATGCAACGGGAAACAACGCAAGAAAAACGCTCATTGCAAGTTAAATAGTGCAAAGAACATCACTTCTTAATTATGACGCGTGTCCTTTTAGTGAATCGAGTGTTAAGTCGCAAAAAATAAGAAGTGATAAAAATGTTAACACGTGCTATAAATAGCGCTTGTTTTATCGCCCTTTAGTGAATTGGCCCCATAATCTCATCTCTTAACTAATCCCATTCCCTTATCCGGTACGCCACGCACCCTACTGTTTTGTTTTGTAAAGGGATTATAACAAAATCTGGTCACTATGGAAGGTTAATAAGGAAAGTTGTTAGCAGAATTATGAGACAATGAAAGTATAGGCAAAGCAAAAACTGTAACAAGAAGTAAGCCCTTTAAAGTAGGTTGAAGGGGGAATAATTATAGATTTAGCTCTTAATCTTTCATATTGGATATATACCAGTGATGAAGATATAATAACCAGTTACTTTCTTTACATCCTGCATTGAATCTCTTATTAATTATTTATGGTCCACACATTTTTAAGTGTATTGCTCAATGATTTTAAGGTATGAATGCCATGTAAGTACTTTTTCAACAATGCACTTTCTAAACTTTCTAAAATATCTATATCCGTTTATATATTCCTAGCTGAGCCAATACCTCAAAAACTTAGATTTTCAAACAAAAGATTTTCATTCCGCAAATCAAGGACAAATAGGACACTATGATATTATCAACTGGGTGACATCTAATAGAACTATTACCTTTAGTCAAGTTGGCAGCTTCCTCCCATTTGCTCCTCCAGGGCAACAACTGATAATCAACAAAAGTGATATCAAATGGAATCGTAAATTTAATGAGGTAACACTCATCCACAACAATATGCTATATGTAACCTATGCATAAACCTATATTAGAAATGTATTTTGTAAAGCATATGAAACTGAAGACAAATTTTGATAGCAAGAATGTCAATATAAATCATCTATTCAATAAATCTTTTCATATCATCTCAGACTCCACTTTCATTGTGCACCAATCACTGCCCACCAGGATTCAGGAAAGCTGCCAGGAAGGCAGAGCCCATCTGTTGCTATGACTGCATTGCCTGTTCAGAAGGGGACATAACCAACAGCACTGGTGGGTCACACAACAGCCTCATTTTAACCATGATGATGTTCTGTATGTGTTAATAGTGTTGGACCCTAAAAGAAACCTTATTGCATAAAACAGTTTATATCTAAAAGGAAACAAGGTCTCTAGTGTTGGTTAGCTTAAAGTGTAATAGCTGTCAGTTATTTTTCTTGATAATTTAACCAAACCAGTCACTTTGTATTGTTTAATTGTTCATGCAAGCGCCTTGTCCCCCATGTTGCCACATTACCACCTATTTAATAAGGATTGTAAAATATGTTTTCACAGTTGTTCTTTATTATTGTTTGCATTGCTTTTTTAGACTTTAGAAACCAGCTGATTTTTTTTTTTTGATCTACTGATTTTTTTTCTTGTTAGAAAATGACCTGTACGGGGTTGGGGTTCATTCAGTTTTTATCTAACATAGACCTCTATACTCTTGGAGAGGTACATTAAGGGGCTGATTTACTAAGACACGAATTCGAATCCGAATTGGAAAAATTCAGATTGGAAAATGAACATTTTGCGACTTTTTCGTATTTTTTGCGATTTTTTCGGCGTCTTTACGATTTTTGCGAAAAAACGCGAGTTTTTCGTAGCCATTACGAAAGTTGCGCAAAGTCGCGATTTTTTCGTAGCGTTAACACTTGCGCGAAAAGTCGCGCCTTTTTCGTAGCGTTAAAACTTAAAAGGCGCGACGTTTCGCGCAAGTTTTAACGCTACGGAAAAATCGCGACTTTGCGCAACTTTCGGAATGGCAAAAATCGTATTGGTAACGAAAAAGTCGCGATAATTTCCGAAAAAATCGCAAAATACCGATCATTACGAAAAAAATGCAATCGGACGCATTCGGCCCGTTCGTGGGTTAGTAAATGTGCCCCTAAATGTCACTACTTATCTAAATATATCTTATCTCAACTTCACATTTTTAGCCTTTAATTTTTATCCTAATATATTGTTATGAATTATTATCCTTTGTGTATACAAAGAAAAAAAATATATTATAATATATTATAATAAAGATGTTTAATAAATGTTTTTGTTTTCCTGGCACTTTCTTTTATCCATAGATTTAGATCTGTATTACTATTGTAGATCTTTTAAATCCCTCACTGGGTCAGATTCCCTGCTCTCACATAGTGCAAATATTCTGCTTCCCAAACAGTCCTGTTGACCCAGGTGCTTCTGCCCCGAGTCCGTAGCCAGGGGGAGACACATCTGTCAGAAAGCCACAATTTAAATCATTTTCGTACTGAATTGAATCTCATCCCTTATTTGTCAGCTTGTCATATTATATTTAATGGATCCTAAAATGGTTTAAAGAATCACTTGTTATGTCTCATTACTTTTATGTTATATTTATTTAGATATGGAAGAATGTATGGCCTGTTCTGAAGATCACTGGTCAGATGAGAAGAGGACTATGTGTATCTCAAGAACTATCGATTTCCTGTCCTTTTCAGATGTACTGGGCATAACTTTAGCTTTTGTTGCTATTTTCCTTTGCCTTATCTCCTTGGGAGTTCTGTCAATCTTCCTAAAATATAGGAATACAGCCATAGTGAAAGCCAATAACAGGGAGCTAAGTTATATTTTGCTTTTATCACTAATTATGTGCTTTCTGTGCTGCTTTTTATTTATTGGACGTCCAGAGGCCTCAACATGCTTCTTCCGTCAAGCAGCCTTCGGAATCATTTTTGCAGTCGCTGTATCAGCAATTTTAGCTAAAACCATTACGGTTGTTATTGCATTCAATGCTACCAAACCTGGGAGCCGAGCAAGAAAATGGGTAGGATCCAATATTTCTGCATATCTAGTGAGCCTGGGTGCATTTGGAGAAGCAGTGATTTGCCTTGTATGGTTTCTCTGCTCACCGCCATTTCCAGACTTTGATACAACAGAAAAATCTGCAAAGATGACTCTTAAGTGTAATGAGGGGTCAGAAGTTGCTTTCTACTGTGTAGTGGGATATGTGGGACTTTTGGCTGCTTTAAGCTTTGTTGTAGCATTTTTAGCAAGGAAATTGCCTGACACTTTTAATGAGGCGACACATATAACTTTCAGCATGTTGGTTTTCTGCATTGTCTGGGTTTCATTTATTCCTGCTCATGTGAGCGCCAAAGGGAAATACACAGTGGCTGTTGAAATATTTGCCATCCTTGCTTCCACTGCTGGACTTTTAGGTTGTATATTTATCCCTAAATGCCACATTATTGTGATCAGACCTGACCTAAATACCAAGGAACATCTAATTGGAAGAAAGGTAAAAAGATGTATAGTAGTAAATTAATACTGGCAAATACATGTTCTATTACAATGTTACAGTAGAGGTATGGATCCATGGTACATAATGCTCTTAAATAACTGATGCTATTTCCCATAGTGTCTTATTAAACTAATGGCCACAGTTCAGTCCTGCAGAGAGCATCTGCTATCTGGGTAGTTTACCTATAAGTTACCCTTTAGTATGACATAGACATTAATATTCTGAGACAATTTGCAATTGGTTTTCATTTTTTAATTTTTGGTGTTTTTTCAGTTATTTTCTTTTTGTTTTGCAGCTGGCCAGTCTGAAATTTTAGCAGCTGTCTGGTTGCTAGGGTCCTATTTACTTCAGCAACCATGCAGTGGTTTGAATGAGAGACTGAGGGATACAAGAGGGACTGAATATAAAGATAAGAAATAAAATGTAACAATAAAAGTAAAATTGTAAGCTCACAGGGCAAAAGTTTTTTGGTTGCCGGGGTCAGCAACCCCCATTTGAAAACTGGAAAGATGTAGAAGGGGCGGTAGTAGTCAAGTAATTGAAAAAATACAAAAAAAAATTTTAGAAGACCAATTGCAAAGCTGAGCAAAGAATAGGACATTCTATAACATACTAAAGGTTAACTTAAAGGTGACCCACTTAATTGATTACAGGACTCCTCTGCTTTGTGGCCTCTGGTGCTCTGTAGCTTGGGCTTTTGAATGACGCATAAGCTAAGGGGTGTTCTAGGGTATGCCCATCAGGCCTGTATGAATATAGCTTTGCTGAATAAAGGCAGTTCTGTTCTGTACAAGGCACAACACGTTAAACTCCTTTGTAAGAGTACACAGATCTGTGTTTCTAGGAATAACTTTAAAGGTGAGGTGAAAAGTGCACAAAAACACGGTTGCCCCTGTTTTCTAAAACTTTTCACCTTGCCCAAACTTTTCTAAATTTTCCATGTCATCAAGAATTGTTGCACAGACTGACTAGTTTTGTAATGGCTTTATTACTGTCTATATTATCCTTATGTGCAGCAATTTGAGCTCTGGTTATCTACAGGCTGATTAAGTAATGCTCCACAATAAAAGAGGAGTAATGAGTATATATCACACAGTGTTCATTGTCAATAAAGTATATTTATAACTCGAGAGAGATGTCCTTACTGTGTTCCCCAACGCTGTTATAATACAGGTATGGGACCCATTATCCAGAATGCTCGGCACCTGGGGATTTCCGGATAAGGGTTCTTTCCGTAATTCGGATCTGCTACCTTAAGTCTGCTAAAAAAATTATCTAAAAGTAATTAAGCCCAATAGGATTGTTTTGGCTCCAGTAAGGGTATATCTTGGTTGGAATCAAGTACAAGATACTGCTTTATTATTACAGAGAAAAAGGAAACCATTATTAAAAATGTGAATTATTTAATTAAAATGGAGTCTATGGGAGATGGCCTTTCCGTAATTCATAACTTTCTGGATAATGGGTTTCCGGATAAGGGGTCCAATACCTGTAGTAATATAGCTAGTACACTAAATATTTACAGGTATAGGTTACATGAAAGCCTAAGATCTCACATTCAGTAAGCCTTCTACGGTTTTCTACGTTGTCAGTTGTGCAGTGTGCTTATGTGTCATCTCATGGGGATATTTGCACTCTTGAGCAGCAGAATGTACACCGAGAATCTAATTTTACATTCAAATATATGAAAAGATTTACAATTATCCTTTTCTGAGAGCTGACAATAGCCTAGTGTGCACTAAGAGGAGAGGGGAACTCCACAATGCTCTGCTTGTATGTATACAGGTATAAATAATAATGCATACAATGCAGCCCATACATGGAGTGCAAGGCACAGAACACAAGTTACTAAGATGCAAGGGAGCCCTGCAGACATTAAGGGGATTGATTTATCAAAATGTGAGTTTAGAGTTTAATACATAAAAACTCACCCATGTTCTATTTATCCCTATGGATTTTAAGATGTGTATTTATTTAATGGTTGAAAAATTAGAAATCACCCATTGATAAATACACTTCTTAAAATCCCACAGGAATTAAAAGAATGTAGGTGAGTTTTTCTGTAATAAGCACTAAACTCAGATTTTTAAAAATCTGTTCCTTAGGGCAGATTTATTCATTTTTGCACTATAGTGAGAAAATTATGCATAATCATGGCTAAATATGACTACTTTTTATCATGTTTTTTCCAATACAATATTCATATTTAAGAAAAATCTTGATTGCTTTACTCTCAAAAATGACCAAAAACAACAATTAGTTGGAATATTGAAGATTCAGCACACTTTCTATTAACTTCAATGTTAGTTTTAGGTGGTGAGACTCTTAACTAGCTGCTTATTAACACCTTATAGCTAAAATCATGCTGATACACACCTTACCTTCAAGAGATCCCTGATCCCATTCTGGTTATGATAAACAGATTATGCTAATTGGAGCAACATTCCAGGGTATTTATTCCAGGTAGATCTTTGTACAAGTCATTCTGAATTGAGAAGCCAGTCGGATGACTAGCGACATGTATTAAAGAAAAACACAGCAAGTCCAGTTGATTTGACTTATTAATACAGATATACCATGACTTGGATGAAGGAGAACCTTCAAAGAAAATGACTTACTAGTCTTATTTTATAACTGCTTGTATTTAACACAGCAGACTTATTTAACTTTTGTTGCTAAATGAAATGTGTTTTTATTTCTATTTTATACATGGAATAAAATGAAGGAAAGAACTGTTTGTTATTTATTATTTATAGAATTCCAATTATTCCTTTACATCCTGACATCCTTTTTCATCTGTTCACCTATTTTTATTCAAATAAAATAGATATTTAATCTTGTGGAAACTGGACAAAAGTAAATTATGTGTGCATTATTAAGGGGCAGATTTATCAAAATGTGAATTAAGAGCTTAATACAAAACTTACCCACGTTCTGTTCATTCCTATGGGATTTGTAAGAAGTGTATCTATCAAATGGCGAGTTCTAACTTTCACCCATTGATAAATATGCTTCTAAAAAAGCTATCAAATGTTACTAAGCCAAGTTGTGAAGTATTGCTTGCAATGTACATTGTTCAGCAAAATGGTTTTGAATGCACCCCTGGTTACCAAAGCAAGTTACATACAGTACGTGCACTGGGAACATCTTTCTCTTCCTCATTTTATAGCAGTTTTTTCTGAGATTTTCCTGCTCAGATGGAAAATGTGGCTGTCGCAAGGTGTCTCTGTAATACAGGGATTTTCCCTATATGGGGAATGAACTGGTAAAAGCCTGGTGGCTTTGTTTGAACATGGTATTCCCCATTTGTGGTCTGTATCCTAGGTTCCTGTTTTGAGAAAAGAATGCAGCGAGGAAGGACCAATGTGTTCTTTGACTAAATGCACTGGGTAAAGCAATGCAAAGTCACACTTATTACAGGCCAGTTTCAGAGAACATTTGTGTTCTAACCTACATACTTCTGCACAGTACTTGCAAAGATGCTTAGTTCTAATTTCTAACAGCCTATTTACTAGTTACCGCCAATTTTCCCTGTTCCATGTTGAACCAAGTAATTATTTACTGGGACACATAGGGGATGATTTACTAAAATTCATTTGTTTCTGGCCTTGAAAGTCTTATAAACTCGACATGGTATAAATTCAAATTAAACTCGATCTTTGCTGTAATTATCTTTGCTTTAATCATTTGTACAAAAACTTCAAGTTGACATTTCAGAATTCACTAATTTTTCAAGCTGAAAGTATCAAAAAAAGTTTTTCTAAGCAAATAAATTGTGAACTTTTTCTCAAAATTGCTTAGTATATGTGCCCCATAGTCCAACAATTTTAGTTTTTAGTTATACTCATATTTCCTTTATTTTACTCAAATCAGTAAGTTTGCCAGGCAAATTTTTAATTATTGGACAGCCTGTTTACAGTCAGATTTACACTGATGTACGCTTTTGGCTCATAGGAGCAAATATTTTAGGATAAGTACAGTGATATAATCTATATATAGCAATAGTCTAATTTTGTCACATTGATAGATTAGGAAGCAATCAGACTGATTCTAAAACCCCTTTCTCAATAACACTTTGATTTTCACTGCATAAAAACATGGTGACCAAATAGCTCTGTAACCACCTTGGGTTACAGCATGGGGTACATTTGACCCTCTTTCAAAGGGCCTTAGCTAAGTGGAAAAGTTTATATGGATGGTGTTGTTCAAATATACCTTCCACTGCCAAATGGAAAACTGAAAAGAAGGACACCAGGAGTTCTTTTGCAGCAAACTGGAAATAATACCTTTTATTGTCCAAGACAATAGCAATTCAGGGTTATCAATACTCACAAGTGCAGACAGAATGGCCCCTACAGCTCCAAAAAGGAGTTATTTTACACTAGTGCTACCAGAGTTTCTTTATCCCACTCACCCATCACTGTCATTCTCTGCCTGCCCTATGCTGCCTGTGTGTGCCCTACTCTGCTTGCCCTTAACTGCCTGTGTGTGCCATACTCTGCCTGCCCTATGCTGCCTGTGTGTGCCCTACTCTGCTTGCCCTTAACTGCCTGTGTGTGCCATACTCTGCCTGCCCTATGCTGCCTGTGTGTGCTTTAATCTACCTGCCCTACCCTGCCTGTGTGTGCCATACTCTGCCTGCCCTACCCTGCCTGTGTGTGCCATACTCTGCCTGCCCTATGCTACCTGTGTGTGCCATACTCTGCCTGCCCTATGCTGTCTGTGTGTGCCATACTCTGTCTGCCCTATGCTGCCTGTGTCTGTGTCATACACACAGGCAGCGTAGGTCAGGCAGTAGATACAGTGGCACAATGCTGGCACTGCTCCTACAGTCTTCTGAGGTGTGAACAGGTGAACAATACAGGGGGATTACAGCCTGAATCTGAGGTGTGAGCAATGCAGGGGCCAGTTAATCTACATAGTAACATAGTAACATAGTAAGTTGGGTTGAAAAAAGACATACGTCCATCAAATTCAACCATAATGCCTATATATAACCTGCCTAACTACTAGTTGATCCAGAGGAAGGCAAAAAACCCCATCTGAAGCCTCTCTAATTTGCTGCAGAGGGGAAAAAATTCCTTCCTGACTCCAAGATGATACCATTTAAAGTTTACACAAAGGTAAGCCGCTAGACAGGTGGGGGCCACACAATGGGGGGTCCGCCAGTTGGACAGCACTGCTCTAAGTCATAATAGGCGATTGGTAGCTATCCAGCCACTGCAAAATTCCATTCATTAAAGTTTTTGCTCAAGTAACCTACAAATGTTCTTTTGTCAGCTTCAAGTCTCAAAATAAAATGACCACTGTTTTAGGCATGAAACAGCAGCTGTATCTGGTATTTTGCAAGCCTGGGGAAGTGCTACATCAGACAAATAATGTTCTGCAGGAACTGTACAGTGGTAAGGAAAATGGCATTACTTATCAAGTTCACAAAGTAGCCCTCTTCTCCTCATTATGTTGAAGTATATCAGTAAAATAAATGGTAACTAATTGAAACACCCCAAGCTTGTGTTATCATTGGAACCATTGTGTATCAGAATCATAGGAACTCCCTAGGTCTGCAAATTATGAAACTAAAGTAGATCAGCAAATACAATACTAAAACAACTTGCGATTCTGTTGTGATTTTAGGAGCTGGCACCTGCGTGCTATATAAGGCAGACAATGTTATACAGACTTGTAAGCACATGAAGGTTAAACCCAACACAACTTGATACCCTTTACAATTGTTTGGGAATGTGAAGAATTTGTGACAAGAGAAGGCCACTAATAAAATGGTCTTCTTATTTAAGGAGGTATAGTACCTTCTCATATTCTCCATAGGTTACTATAACCGGTGGAAAATCAGCGCATTGTACTACATTACTATTTTCTGTTTATGCTTGATATGCTCTGAAGAATGTAAAAGAGGGCATAAGAAAAACTTAGTCTGTCAAGTGTTTCCTTATCAAGTTTCATGGATTCTCTTAACAGCTCTTAAAGCAGTTTTTATTGATGTTTCTATCCATCCATGAGGATAAGCCACATGTTCTCCTGCAAAATAAATCCTTCCCTCATTATAAGAAAGCTCTGCTGCATAATCTGACATTTGATAAGGAGTGAAAGCTGCAAAGGCCCCAAGACTGTATGGGTCAGTGCTCCATTTCTTCACAATCCCAGATCCATCCCAGTGTTGAAAAACGTGATCACCATGGATCCTAGCAAGACCATTTAAAGCTGCCTTCATGCACTCTTCATCACTTAAACCAACAAATAGCATGGCTTCATCTGACCAAGTGTAAGAAGCCAAGATCACTCCACCAGTCATATTTTCAAACTCATGGCTGAGGTAGTAGATGAATCGAGAGGGGTTATCTGTTATTGACTTGCCTCCAAAAATTCCTTCTTGCTCCCAAAAACGAACACGGAAACTTAAATATATCTTTGTAGAACCAGAATAATGAATGTTCTTGATAGCTTCAAACTTATTTGTTGATAGTGGTGGTTGGAACTCAACCATCTGGAGAGCTTTGGCAGTTGGAGTGAGGAGTGTGTAGTCAGCACTGATATTACGCTGTTTATGTTGATGCCAAAAAAATACAGACACCCCATCTTCACTTTGTGACACTTTCTCCACCCTTGAATCCAAATAAAGAGGGCTAAAAAGCTGTTGGGAGAATGCTCTTGGGAGATGGTCAAACCCTCCAACAATCTCGTTGTACCTATATAAAAGTTTACATTAGTATTGTAAATATATGTATGCATTAATACTGTATGTATGTGTGTATGAAGTTTAAAAATATTTTAATAAAGTCCAGGACAATTTGGCAGTGGCAAACACATCCCAGGTTTTCACTGGCAGACATTAGGCAGTTAATTGCATTAACTTTCACCTATATCCCTCACTTTTCCCTTTTCTCACTGTAAGTTTCTCCCCACCTTCTCTACAAACAATTTAAAGACTTTGCTTAACCTCACCATATTTTTCATCATCTATTCTCTTTTTAACCACTACTTCCCCCGCCCCCTTTATTATGGTGGTTGATGACACACAGTTAAATATCCCAAAAGATTAGTTTAACCCTCATTGTTTTTTAACATTTAGCAACATCAGCCTTCACTCTTTTAATAAACAGAACACCTTAAACCAAATAAAAGGAGGCTATCATGACCATAGTCATTGAATACACCTCTATGATATGCAATATATGTAAAATGCACAAAAGAACATTAGAAAGTAGGTCATTTGTATGTATTGCTATTTAACATTTCTGAGAATCAACTGTCACAGTGCAACAAATCGGCAAATAACTTTGATCTGTGTACTGAAATGATAAAATGAAGAAAATAAATCTTGTATTGGTGGTTTATGGACTACTGTCCCAAAATTAATCAATGTTGGTAAATTAGTCTGAGTAATTTTCATTATATATACATATATTTTTATATATAAATGTAACCTTACAGTAGTAAAAAGGACAGATTAAACAGAGTAGACATTGTTGAACATATTTTAGATTGCAAGCTATTATGGGAAGGGCCACTTCACCACTTGTATTGGTTGTATTTTTGCATGTAAACTGTATGTTTAGGGTATACACCCATTTATTTCCAGCATTGCAAAATATGTTGGCACTTTATAAACACATGTTAATAATATTAATTAAATCTATGAGAGATCTCCAACCTGTAGCCCTCCAGCTTTTGTTGAGATTATTGTAATGCCAGGGGGCCCTGATAACTATTTCATTTTTAATTTTCTTTACTTTATATGAGCAGGTATAAGTTGATTAGCCATTACTTACAATTAGCTTTACCTAAAGCATGTGTTTATGCAGGTTACTAAATTTTGGCCCACCCTATGGAAGGCGGTATATCAGTTAACAAGGTAAAATTTTTGCTGCTTACTTGACAATGTCACTGATGTCATATTGAATTTGCAGCATTTCAGGGAATGACAGAAACATAAAGCTGTGCATGTTCAGCAAATCTCCAATCATTCTGACAGCTTCACTGCTCAGATTAGATTTCTTAAGGAAGTATTCCTGTGTGATAAGAACAAGTTAATTATGGAGGCCCATAAACAAAAACTACAAATGAGTTAAAGAGATATATGAAAATATACTTTTATAACATTTTATTAATTGCTGTAAAATGTAGCATTATATTAATATACATGTGTAAAGTGTTCTTGAAAGCATTTTGAAATGTCTTCAATGAGCAACGTTTTCATGCAGCTTAATATTGAATATTCCACACACCACAGTCCACACAAAACAATTTGATGATTAGGGTAGTCCTAAGAGGGATCCTGTAGGGTGTCATTAGTTTCAACAAAATGTGCCATAACACGATTTAATACCTTAAGGCAGTGCTGTCCAACTTTTGTGGTACCGAGAGGGTGGAGGGATGATAATGGAAGCCAGTTTTGACCACTCCCTTTTTTTCAAACCACACCCATGTTATCACAAGAGCTTTTAAGACTATATCCACCTTAATGGTAGTAGCACACAAAAAAAATACGAATAACTGGTGCTCGCTACAGGGATATCACCCTTCACTCACAGCTAAAAGAAGTTTATTATGTCATATTAAGATATATCCATAAATCCATATGGCTCCTCCTCCACTGTGGATAGCACAGCAACCCTCAACATATAATTAAACACGTTAGAGACCCCCAAACAACTATTTCCAAATGCTAATAAACTCCCAGAACAAACCTATGTCACATTCACCTCCAACAGGTAGCATAGGACAGGCAGAGTATGGCACACACAGGCAGCATAGGGCAGGCAGAGTATGACACACACAGGCAGCATAGGGCAGGCAGAGTATGGCACACACAGGCAGTATAGAGCAGGCAGAGTATGGAACACACATATTGCATAGGGCAGGCAGAGTATGGCACATGCAGGCAGTATAGGGCAGGCAGAGTATGGCACACACAGGTAGCATACAGCAGGTAGAGTATGGCACACACAGGCAGCATAGGACAGGCAGAGTATGGCACACACAGGTAGCATAGGGCAGGCAGAGTATGGCACACACAGGCAGCATAGGGCAGGCAGAGTATGGCACACACAGGCAGCATAGGGCAGGCAGAGTATGGCACACACAGGAAGCATAGGACAGGTAGAGTATGGCACACGCAGGCAGTATAGGGCAGGCAGAGCATGGCACACACAGGTAGCATAGGGCAGGCAGAGTATGGCACACACAGGCAGCATAAAAATAAAAGCACTTTTTTTGCAGAAATTTTGCATTTTGTCTCGTGCTCCCCCCTAAATATATTTTTTCAATTGGACATTGGCTGAGAGTGCGGCTCTATTGCTGGGGGTTTTGATGCATGAGGTCTGGAAGGCTGGGCGCACAGGACCTATCTAGTCTAGTACACTCAGGCAGCATAGGGAAGGCAGAGTATGGCACACACAGGCAGCATAGGTCAGGCAGTAGGAAAAGAGACAGGGAAACCATATCATAACTATGTAAGTAACTGATTATGATCACTCCAACATGAACAGTTTGTTCTGTACTGTGTACTATGCGGAGTGACACAATGCCGGCACTGCTCCTACAGTCTGTCTGTGGTGTCAACAGATGAACAATGCAGGTGCCTTCAGTATGAGATCTTACAGGTGTGAAACAATGCAGGGTCTTACAGCCTGGATCTAATGTGTGAATAATGCAAGGGCCAGTTAATCCCACTACTGATACCATTTAAAGCTTAGACAAAGGTAAGCAGTCACAGCAGACAGACAGATGGTGGGGCACACAAGGGGGACTGGATGCGGCCCGTGGGCTATCAATTGGACAGCACTGCCTTAAGGTATCAACCCTGAATTACCAAAATGTAATTCAAACTTGCTGATATTAATTCACTATTAATTCCATTTTCCAAACTGCCTACTCGGGCCTTCAAGACAGCTCCTCTTTGGATCTCATGCTCTTCCCCACCTCACTGCCCACTCACATATGTGTATTCATAGTAGGGTTGCTAGGGAATCATGAGAGTGAAAAGGAGCAGGCTCACAGGCAAAGATAAGCAATTTAAGCACACTGAATAAAATGTGAAGGTGTTTATTTATGCCAAAGACCAGGCAATGTTTCAGTCATCAGCCCTTACTCAAGTCTGTTCTGGCACAAATAAACACCTTCACATTTAGTCTGAATGCTGCAGCATGATTACTTTGGATCATAAAATGGTTACCTTGGTAGTAGGGGTAACCAGCTTGTATTCAACACTACAAAAAGCAGTTGGTATAGTTGAGCAGTTTATCCTTCATTTTTGCAAAGTGCAATTTTGAGCACAAGCACCATATATTAAAACACAATGCAGCATTTTTTGCCATGATTTCAGAGTACGGGATGTATTTATTAACAATGGAGACAAACATCACAAGTAATGTTGCTCATAGCAATGTTAATAAATAAGCCTCTAATTTGGGTAACCTAGGAGAAGGTACGGCTGATGCAACTGTAACTGATGCATCAAAATTAACAAAGTTGCGCTTGCACAATGGAACTGAAAGTGCTTGGTATAATTTCCAGCATTATATGTAAAGAGTGATGTATGTGCCCTATTCTTTTGAACAACTGTGTTGTGAACATTATCTCAGGTTGCTGTTGGAACCCTGGTGCTACCACCTGGTTTGGAGGTTGCAGTAGCTCAACCGTGCAAAATTTGGAACAAGCAGAGGGAGGATTGTCATCAAGCACAACTGTACAGAAGTTTAAGGAGCACATGCTGATGCAAGAACCTTTAATAAATGGCATTTTTTATGCAAATGACCCCCTAGATCTTTGTACAGTGCCAACCACAAGGTTACTTTGGAATACTTTGGTTGGATTGTTCTGTTGAATGTGATCGAGAGCCCAAAGGGATAGTCCTGTCTGTGAAGTTAAAGGACACAGCACTAGGTTGTTAATGATGTGCACTTTTGAAACATTTTTATGTTATGAAACCTGATGATATCTATATGTGTATACTGGTGACTAATGGTGTGTAATGGTGACACCTATAAACTTTGATCTGCACACCAAAAAAATGCACTTGAAATGAGCAAAGAGCAGGGTTAATACAGGTATTTTACTTCTTCTGGACAATAGTGACATTTTACATAAACAGAGTTAAAGATTTTAGGAGTCCCAAACCACATGATAAATGCAAGATAACAATACAGTGGAATGACTGACTGCAAGAAACTAGGAGCAAGAGTGAGAAATAATACACAATGTAAATTACCTTGACAGTGTAGGAATCATACATGTTCATTACTTTCTTGCAGCTGTAGTTGCTAGCCTTGAAGTCATCTAAAACCTATAAGACATTCAGTCACAAAGTGAAAGAGACTTAACATTTGCAGCTTTGAAAAGGAATAAATAGCTACAGTATTGTGTTTGGCTCATCTCCTGTACATAGTTAAGCCCATAGGAATTACTGTACCTATATCCCATCCAAAAGTTATAGGAAAATAAAAGCATGCACATCCTGGCTTTAAGTAGATTTTTTTTTATTTATTAACAAGTTTCTACAACTGTAAAGGCTGCATTATTTATTTGCAATACTGGTTTGACTGTGTGCTTCCAGAGCTGGCTTATTTATAGTGTGTATCAGTGCCTACAAAAGAGACTTGATCCATCTCTTTTTGGGCCAATTTTCTAATGCAGGGTTCTAATGCAAGGTTCTGAATTGCACCAAAAAAAAAATTTCAGCAATTCGATTTTAATAAGTTAACTTCAAGTTTGAAACTGGAAGCTTGTTAGTAGATCATCCCCAGTAACCCTCTACCAACTTCTCATAAGGCTTGGTAGATTGGTAGCTGCTGCTTTTTATGCGCCTATATGGAACAATAAAAAATATCAAGTTATATGTAGCAGCTACCTGTTTCACTGTGTGACATTAGCTTTAGGAGAAGGACTGTCTATTTGAGTGTTTGCTAAATTTATAAATCATCTGAGAAAGTGATTGCTAAAAGCAAATGTAATAAAACACTGGCCAAAACATAAATGGGTTCAGGTGGATAAACTCAAGCTCATCAATTTTCTAGTCATAAAAACCAGGGCCTGCTTCTATTTTACTTGATATGGTAGTCTGAACTTTATAAGCTTTTGACAGCCAGTGTAGCCACAAGCAGGATGCATAAACAGGCAGCAAGAAAGATATAAAGAAAGATATAAATATATATAGATATACTGTATATACAATGTACCTCCTGTTATAAAATATAAGGATATAAAGGAGCGAAGCTGAAGTGTGCTTTTATACAGGTCGTTGAACTCCAAGGTGCCTTCTGATATCGTATTTTACAACAGTGGGTACATTATTTATATTACACAGTTATTTGACAGGCATCACTAAGCTCCATTTATACAGATATAATATATTATATATTAAGATATTCATAGGTCTTGTGTGTACATATTTTTTCCCATTCGGATTTTTATCGCTAAAAGTTGAGGGGGAAAAACAAGTTGCAACTTTTTCGAGATATAGAATATATCTTCGAGTATAGAATTGAATGGCAGATGTCCCTTCCCTTTTTCTGGAAGAAGACAAGTTGAAAAACATGGAGTCTTGTGGACTTTTCTTGCACAGACTTTTTCATTTCAGACTTTTTAGTAAATGTAAGACATTCATAGAAACAAGTATTTGAATTTTTAAAAATAAAAAAATGAGAAATGTTAGACTTTTAGTAAATGTGCCCTATGTGTGTCATCCAGAAAAAAAAGAGGAGTTCTGGTGTAATGGGAACTAAAAGGGAAAAAAGAAACAAGGCTGATCATATTTATGGGAAGATGATTACCTGAGCCAAACTTTCTTGAAAAAGCTCATCAGGGGATTTTCCTTTTTCAGAGTCTTTCACCTTGTAAGCCAACAGGTCAGGATTGTCTCTTACAGCGTAGGTTCTCTTTACAATGTTATTTACAGCAAACCATGTATTTGCATTGTACTCAACAAACTCAGAGACGGAAAGGTTGAACTTCTTTATGTATGTCATGACAATCCTAGGAAATATTTAGTAATTTTGATTGTTTTATAAATGTATTATAAAGGCTAACATAAATACGTTATGACCAGAGATCTTTCAATATATCTAAATGAAATCAATGAATATGGCTCAAACAACTATAGTCATTCAATATACATAACATAATAGTGCAAAACTACTGCAGCAGTCAAAAACACTACACCAGCTTGCTTTCCTTCCATTTTAATGCCTATGGCAAACACTAGCACTAGCATTCACTCCAGTCCAGTGCTCCCAAGAGCAATTACCTGGCTAGTTGTACCTACCTGGATTAAATGTTTTAATACCTTATAACTCTAGGAATATGCCACAGCTCCATACCTAACACCACTGCCTCTATTTTTAAATAATTATATTACAAATCTAAAGACTTTCCTGCTCTGCTGCTACCACTACACACTTTCACTTGAATGAGACTTACTGATGATAAGTAGGAATCCTCATTGCTCCTAATTCTGCATACCATCCAGCTTCTTTATTCCTATAAGTAAGTATTCGTCCTCCTATACGGCTACTGGCTTCCAGTAATATGACCTGTTCCGCAAAACATAAGAGAAAAGATATTTTTGTTCAGACTGTATTGTTCTGCTTTACTTGCTGCCTGCCTGAAATGTACTATAAAGCATTATTTTTTAGGATGTTCCTAAGTAAAAAAAGATTGTGTCCTAAGCAAGACTTTGCTATAAATGGCCATTATATAAAGTTATTTAGGTAAATAAACTCTCAAGGAAAATTGTAAAATGCTTGTAGTAAATTGCAGTACTCACACTTTCTAAGCTATAATGACACTTTAAAAAAAATACATATTTTATTGTAAGACAATTTGCAATCAGTCATTTTATTTTATTCAAACTTTGAGTTAACATTTTGTGCTGCAACATTTTAGTTTGGTACTTCAACTGTTATTTGGTTGTTATGGTCCCAACTGCCTTTCATACTAGACAGGAAATACTAATAATGATAACAATAATAATAATATGTCAGCCTCACAGTGAATCTGCTTTCATTTTGTCAATTGCTGGTCACCCTAGAACCATGCAGAGAGATGCAGCATACAAAGGCAATTCAACCAATTTAAAGTTGAATGCATAGTATGCTGGTGGCTTGTACATTTACAGGAATAAAGTGGAAGGAAAAACAAAGGCATTTTAACACAGTGTTTTCTCCGCTATTAACACATTTGCTTTAATGATTCTTGTCCACTTTTAAAATAGAGTACACAATGGTGTTGCTGCCTGGTATATATTCATTAACGATTTGGTTTTTTTTCCATTAATAAAAAATAGTTGTATATTCAAACATATATTTATTACAATTTATTAATTAAATGAAATAAACTGTGTTTTGGAAAATGGGCTAGGATAGTCTAGATCAACTCTACACCATTAGTTACAATCTTACCTTGTGCCCTGCATCTTCTAAAACCTTTGCTGCAGTTAACCCAGCAATTCCGGCTCCAACAATCACTACACGTTTAGGGTTTGAAGTCTTCTTGAGACCTCGCTTTGCTATTTTTAGCAAACTGTTGTAGTCTTTATCTTGGAAACATTTTGCCAGGGGATTATCTCTTGGAAATGCAGTCACCCAAAGAAAGTAAGTTGCAATCAGTACTAGAAAAATGAAAAGATATCTTTAGTTTATGTTTTTAAATTAAAGGACACCTATCAACCAAAATTTGTTTCTTTTACCAGCGCTGCAGGTTATTACAGCCTACACTCCAGTTAGGGGAAAATTGTTCTTTTTCAAAAGAAATACACATACATTTTATACCATGAGAAGTAGTGCTACCAGAGATACCTTAGTTTTCCACAAATTGCATATTTTAAAAATGTTGAGGAAATGTATCTTAGTTATTCTGCTAAATAGTCTTCCTAAGCACATGAAATCAAACATTTTAACAATCATTTTAACAATAAAATAGTAGGGGTTATTTACTTTTCTCCGGGCACAAGTGCTGGCACTCTATGGAAAGCAAAATGACATAAAGAATATTTATTATAGTGTTTAAGCCAACCCGACATCACCGGTGATGTTGTCCATAGCAACCAATTAGCATATAAATTTGTATGCATGTGGCTATAAGGCATCGGTCACAATTCAGTGAGGTGCTATTACAATTCTGAGTCACTTGACACAGGTCACAGTTGGAACCTTCCATGGGGACCAACAAAGTGAACATGTGAAAAAATAGTTTCTATAAATGAAGCCATATAGAAGCTAGTAGTCATGGTACTTTATTGTCAACAACCTCCCACAAACCAGAAAGTAAAAAGTGAGTGTGAGATTGGGACTTTTTGTCTGCTTACAAACAACCTTGTAGATGTGAGTTGCCCATTACACTGGGTTCAATATCCTTTAGTGGAGTGGTCATCATTATTGTTTTTACTTTACTCTCTGCCTTACCCCTCAATATGTGTCCTGTTTCCACATGGTGTCATAATTCTAGTTACAATGGATTGGTGCTATATATGGTTGTGTAATGCCAATACAGGTTGCCTAAACTATAGGGCTAGTCCCCTCTTGACTACACAGTCTACGAACCACCATAATTCTGTGGTCTCAGCAGGCACTCTATTGTGCTACTTTGTACTTTTATTGCTATGTACATATCATTCTGTTTGTTCGTGCAGCATACTCGTGAGTAGCGACTAGCACGTTTGCAAGCGTAGTCCCTTTTGCATACAGCACTTATTTATATAACACTGATCTAATTTCCTAAATATTTAAATATACAGTTTAGCCATTTTAATGTCTTTAGCAGAGTTGGACTGGGTACCCGGGGACCCCCAGGTACCTGACTCAAGGTCCCACCACCGCTCCCCGCTCGGCCCCCTCCATTGGCGCTCCTGTGCTGCTTACTGTTAAAAAAACGGTGCTTGTTCATTCCACTTTCGAACACACATCCATCTTTATTTTTTTACAGCAAGTAAGCAGTGAAGTGGGGTGCAGACAGTTGGCAGGTCCCACCAGGTTTTTTCTCTGTAGCCCGGTGGGCCAGTCCAACCCTGGTCTTTAGGGTTTATGGTAAATATTATGTCTTATTACTTTCATAGTTACATAGTTACATAGGGTTGAAAAAAGACCAGAGTCCATCAAGTTCAACCCATCCAAGTAAACCCAGCACACACAACCCACACCTACCAATCTATACACTCACATACATACACTATATATACAACCACTAATACTAACTGTAGATATTAGTATCACAATAGCCTTGGATATTCTGATTGTTCAAGAACTCATCCAGGCCCCTCTTATAGGCATTAACAGAATCTGCCATTACCACATCACTAGGAAGGGCATTCCCCAACCTCACTGCCCTCACCATGAAAAACCACCTACGCTGCTTCAAATGGAAGCTCCGTTCCTCTAATCTAAAGGGGTGGCCTCTGGTGCATTCAGCAATTGAGTCACGCTGTTTTTCAAACACATGCAGTCTTATACCTTTGTACAGTCATGTTTTACTTCCTGGGTCATGTGAGGTTGTTAACACTGGTTAACATGAATACAAGCCTCTGTCTGGCACTTTTTTTGTACTTTGTGTAATTAAGGATAAGGTCACTTGCAGCTTTTTCAAACAAAAAGGCCACTTCAGATTTAAATCGTGACTAACAGTAAAGAGAAAAATACTTATTAATGGACTCTTACATAGTGTTTTCATCTTCAGATGTTCTTCTGCTCTTTTTTGGAATACAGGTTGAATTTAAACTGCCACCTTTAAAAGACAAGAAAATAAGATATCAGTAAGCGAAGATTGTACTTTGAATGAAGAATGTACTTTGATTCTAAAAAAATGTTCTTATGTCTTTTCCATAGGTGTGGGGGGTTCTTAACTCCTCTCTGAAGCCTGCCACTCAAACAGGGCAACAGTAAGTGCCCAAAGTCCCCATAATTGTATAATTGTGTTTAAAACACCACTATCTGCAAATTCTGTGTCCCTGCCCTTATAGCACTGCACACTTCTCTGCCTGGCTGTAGCCTGAAACTTGTTACATGTATCTTTTCTGAGCCTCAGTCAGTCACATGATGTGTGTATATGTGTATGAGTAAGAAGAGCTGTTTTAGAAAATGGCTTCTTCAGATTGAGGGGTGGCTAAATGTGCTTGTTTCTATGTATAATTGTGTTTGTGTTAGTGAGAAAGACTGAGTGTGAGTCTGCTTGCATTCCTGTGTGTGCATTACTGTGTAGTAGTAGGGGGCCAGGGGCGGAATGGCTACCTGTGGCTGCTGCACCAAGGAAACCCATCATATCCCAGTCTGAGCCCCTCTGTATTTATCCTGTTAGGAGAAGGTATGTTTTATTGTTTGTATATCACTCTTCATAATGTCTCTATCAATTCTGCTCTGAAGAAATCCCAGTACTCCTCCCATTATAAATCATTTAATAATTATATATATATATTTATATATTTAATTATAAAAGAGTAGCAGTATAAAATAGTAGCAGTGACTGTTTGCTTTTGGGCAAATGTTTTTAAAATAGATTTATTTAAGGCGCTGACATTTTAAAAAACAAAATTTACCTCGCTATTATGTGTTATTTTAAAAAGTGATTGTTGTAGTTTAACTGCAGCCAGGGCACAGTGTATTGGATGATTTGAGGGCCATCTCTCTGTGTAACTGAATCAAGCTGTTCAGTACAGTTAAGTTTATATTTCGATTTTACCCTAAAGCTGGTGCTTTGTGAGAACAGCTGAGGCATGGGTGCAGGCAATGTAATGTGAACATAATGTGCCCACATACTATCACATATTATTTTGTTATGTATAGTGCAACACATTCTCATGATTTAAACCCCCTATTAAACAGCCCCCCTAATTACACAGATATTTAAATGAGAACTATACCTCCGGGCTATAAAAGCCCCTTAAATAGCACTGCCTTGACCCCCCTCACCTCTCCCTTATCGCATAGTTTCTAACTTTTAAAACTGTCCCTATCGCTAACCCCAAGCTAAAAGAGCAAAGTAGCGCAGCTGAGTACCTGGCCGACATATATTTCCTGCAAGTGAACAGTCTTTGGGTCTCTCCGCCGATACGGACCCTGCTTGCGCAGTTGGAGGTAGCGGGAAATCTGCTTAAACTGCTCATGCGCAAGCAGGGTCCGTATCAGCTGTGAGACCCAAAAACTGTTCAGTTGCAAAGAAGATGTCGGCCAGGTACACAGCTGCGCTACGCTGCTCTTTTAGCTTGGGGTTAGCAATAGTTAGACAAGTTAGAAACTATGCGATAAGGGAGAGGTGAGAGGGGTCAAGGCAGTGCTAGTTACGGGGGCTTTTATACCCGGGGGGTATAGTTCTCTTTTAAGCTGTGAGCAACTTTCTGGGCTTTGCAAGTAGATTAATTTCCTACAAACCTGCCATTCCCTTAGCACTGTAAAAAAGAGATTGCTTTTGGTTAATGATTTTGGCCCCCTCCCTAAATGCATGTGCTCCTTTTCCCCTTTTCTCAGCCCCCCCCCCCCCCTTTTTTTTAGTCGTTACTGTGCTTTTGTCCTTTTTTTCTTACACTGCTCTATTTTTACCACTTTTTTTTCAGGAAATTGTGAAAAGGAACAGAAGGGCTAATGCTTAAATGACATTTCCTCTATTGCCCTAGTGTTGATACCACTAAGTAAAATATTACCTATACTTTCCTATATTAATTTTATTTACTGTAATGATTTGTTCCACAATGTTATATATAGTTTTATCATTACAACAAAATGCCCAGTCTGTAAACTATTACTATACTATATTATGTGTGAAAATGGATGCACCAGAGTTTAGGCACTCTCTAAAGGGTAAGTTCACCTTCAAATTAACTCTAAGTATTTGATAGACTGAGACGATTCTTTGCAACTTTTCAATTTTTTTTTTGTTTTTGGATTATTTTCCTTTATCTTCTGACTTTTTCCAGCTTTCAAATTGTGGTCACTGACCCCAGAAGGCAAAAATCTATTGCTCTGAGAGGCTACAATTGTATTGTTATTGTTACTTTTTATTATTTATTTATGTATTCAGGCCCACTCCTACTAATATACCAGTCTCTCTTTCAAACTACTGTCTCGTTGCTAGGTTAAATTGCACCCTACCAATCAGATAGCTGTTGACATTCCAAAATAGTAAGCTGCTGAGCAAAAAGCTAAATAGGTAAAAAAAAAAACATAAATAATAAGACATGGAGATCAGTTGCAACTTGTCTCAGAATATCACTCTCTACTTCATAATAAAAGTTAATTTAAAGATGAACCGTCTTTTTAAGGGTGAAGACAGATAGAGTTACTAGTAGCAGCTACTTGTTATGGCTACTAAAATAGACAATGCTGATCATTTACTGATAATTGTCCCAATATGCGTTTTAGCAGAGGCAATAGCTGTGACAAGTAGCTGCTACTAAGTAGCTCTGTGTGTCTTCACCCTAAGGGCTCTGGCACACGGGGGAGATTAGTCGCCCGCGATTAACTCCCTGTTCGCGGGCGACTAATCTCCCCGAGTTGCCTACCCCTGCCATCCCACCGGCGAACATGTAAGTCGCCGGCGGGATGGCAGACGCGACGGCGCGATTTCGCGCAAATCGCCGAAAAAGACTCGCGAGTCTTACTTACATGTTCGCCGGTGGGATGGCAGAGGTAGGCAACTCGGGGAGATTAGTCGCCCGCGAACAGGGAGTTTTATCGCGGGCGACTAATCTCCCCCGTGTGCCAGAGCCCTTAGGGTGAAGACACACAGAGCTACTTAACCTAAATCTAGTTTCTTCACCAAGTATTAATTGTTAAAAAAAAACAAACACAAAATTCTGTATAAGCTAATGACTTTAAAACATGTAATATAACTTACCACCTTCTCTCAGTCTTGGGACAAAATGACTGAGTGGTGTTCTCTAAAAGATCTCAGACTTCTCTGCTCTAGGCTCAAAGGAGTGCAAGAGATTTTATACCTTAGGTTTTGGTGATTTTCAGACTTTCGTTTCCTTCTAAAAGTGAAACTGGGCTTTCTTCTAACTGATATATTTGGTTTGATAATTCATTATTGTTAAAGGGATCCTAGCACATTTTTATGGTTTGCATGATCATATAATTCTGCCCTGCTTCTAGATGCACTGTGTGTGTGTGTGTGTGTGGCAATGGACGTGACACCAATAATAAAATCAGTCAAAGAAAATGTTACTAGCACCAATTAAAGGAAATGGTACACAGCATTTTGAATGGATGCCAGAAGTTCTTGCAAACCAATATTTAACTGTTTATTGTCCAAGACAAGTAGTAGTAGTGCATGGAAATAGCAATAACACATCTGAGGATAGAAGAGGGAGTCTGGGCAGGGTAAGACACCTGTCAGCTCGTCACCACTATGGAGGGCAGCCTGGATAGATACCTGTTAGCTCACAGGTAGTGCTCTAAAATGTGCCCAAGATTGTAATGGTTTGTAACCCCTATTTGGCTGATAAAGGCAAATATGTCCAGCTAGTGAATAGAGCATGGGGTACATGCGACTCACAGGATGGGCCTTTGCTAGATGGAAGGTGCTTATGGAGGATGGTGTATAACTATACCTCCCACTGCCACTGTGTAGTGCAAAGCTTAAATAAATGATGGAATGGATGCCAGAAGTTCTTGCAAACCAATATTTAACTGTTTATTGTCCAAGACAAGTAGTAGTGCAGGGAAATCAATACTCACACAGAGGATATAGCAATAACACATCTGAGGATAGATGAGGAGTCTGGGCAAGGTAAGACACCTGTCAGCTCATCACCACTATGGAGGGCAGCCTGGATAGATACCTTAATCCTCAGGCTGAATACCTTTAGCTTTAAAGAGTCCTACAGCCGACTGTGGATCAGGGTTAGGTACTGGCCTATATCCTGCGTCTTAACCGTGGCATTATGCTAAGGCAACAGTGCCTGTATGGAAGGGTACTTCCAGCTAACCTCCTGGTTGGAGCCATAAACTGCTCTTACTATCCGTAGCTAACTATCTCACTCTCCTAGAGGGTGCTTAATTAAAGTGTTCTTCTATGCTTGCTATTCCTCATTCAGGGGGTCCCTATCCCCGACTTCTCTAGAGATAAGATGGATTCTCTAGGGTAGGCTGGCTTTACTGGGGCCCTGTTGATCCCAGGCTCAGAGGAACTTCCACCTGGGTCAACAGATTCAGCCAAAGAGGAAGACCCACCCCTTTGCTAAACACTATATTGGATTGCAAAGGGTGGAGTCAACCTGTAAATCAATAAGGCAAATATGCAAAACTATAAACTGGATACATGGATCTTTGCCCAGTAACAGCATAAACTAGGAATTTGCAGGGTTTAAAGCTATAGGGGCATATTAACCCTATGGGTCCCTACAGGTTTTTGCCTCCTTGGAGCTGCAAGAGGAAATATATCCAATAATAGCTGCTTCTTTGCAGTTTATATCTACTGACTTCACAGGGGTATTTATGCCCCGGGAGGCGCTAGTAAGGCTTGCCCCTTAGTGCTCATTTGCTAAGCACTTGTGGCCCTCCACCTGCTGCCTATTGTAGGCAGCACTTGGTCCAAGGCACAGTCTGCAGGTCACCCAAAGGCCTGGGGCTTTTTTCCTAATGCTAAACGCAATGTGTAGTTATAAAGATGTCTCATTCTAAAGTAGAACTCTTGCAAACTTTTTTGTTAAACTGCAATGCATGAAACCCCTGTATTTGTGCCTATAAACTTGACACATGGCTTTCAATATTTCATTTGTGCATACCATGTGTACATTTGCTCCATTTTTCTCTGTAAAATCATGCAAAATGACAAATATGCTAGTTTGGCCAGCGACATATAATCAGACAACTAAAAATTCTACATCTCTGCATTATATGGTATTCTGTAGTTATCAATGGAAGTTAAACGGTTAAGCCTAGCTATTAACTGAGTTGTGATTTGCTGGGGTTTTGCCCTAAAATGGGTGTTCAAAGGTAATTCTAACTACATCCAAAGGCACTTCAGAAATACCCAGGCCTGGACTGGGATTCCAAATAGGCTTGGCATTTCAAGTACATAGATGTCCAAACAGCTTCCCATCAGTATAATAAATAATAAATATTAATTTTAATAAATAATAATAAATTGTCAGTCTTGGCCTGGAAATACCCAACACTGGGTTATCTAGCCACGTGTGCTGAAAAGGGTTAAAATTATATTTAGTTATGGTGACAGTTCCTCCACCCCTCATTAAGTCCATCTTGATCAAGCAATAATTTATTTTGTGGTTTTTGGAGCCACATTCCTTTCTGCTGAAGTTATATCCCTTATTTTAAAAGAAATGAAACTAAAAATAAGGGAACTCCAAATTCAATTCTGTGTAATTCATGCTAATGGAAAACACACAATTTAGCAAGACATCAGTCATCAGCCATAATATTTTTAAAGGTTATATGATGTCACTGATTGTGACTACTAATTATATCAGAGAGGAAGCTCTGAAGACTAGAAAATAAAACATAAGGTTATTTCCCCGTTTATGGAACTTTCATGGTTGAGATATAAATGTCTAAAAATCACATGAAAGTGAACATGTGCCTATTACGTGAAGTAAAATTCTATCAAAAAGTTTTTGATTACACGTCATGCACGTTTACATAAAGTTTATCTACATCTGCATGAGCAGATATTATGTATAGTCATTTATTTTTCTGCTTTCACCAGTAACGTCCTAATTAAAAACCTTTATTTTAATGAACAAGTAGTTGGTAAGCATCCATCGTTTTGCATCTGGGTCAGAATACATTTATACAACAATATAGATCAATGGAGGGCACACTGATAAGCAAAAAATAGAAAATAAAAAATAAAGTAAGGTGCAAAAAAGCCCAAATATGCCCCCATATAGGTACATAAAGCTACAATTAAATAAAAAATAAGGGTTTGCAATCAATTCATACATGTGGTATTATCAAAAAGAAATATCTTTAAAATATCTTTATAAAGCTTATTTTCCCCTTGATAAAGGCTTTTTGCCACACCCTTACTGTTTTATTCGTGTTACACTCATCTAGTGGTATGTATTATATGCGAGTAATTGTATCGTAATGTAGTTGCAATATTGCGCTGTGTTGTGATACCTTTAAAAATACGCTTTATAAAGATATTTCTTTTTTTGATACTACCACCTGTGTCAATTGCTTTATTTGAGCAATGAATTAAGGACTAGAAGGAACAGTGCATAGATCACTCACAACTCATGTCTATGAGTTAAGGCATGTAGATGTATACCTGAATTGGAATAACGGTGGTGTCTGACATTATATAATGTCAGACACCACTGAAATAATGGTATGATATGGCAATTTAAAATTGTTTTTTTTTTTTTTGTCTGTCTTTTAAATGACTTTTGGCTTATTATAAAACACTTTTACCAGCATAAGTGTGCCTTGAGGGATTAATTTATACAAGTGTGCAGTGTCAGTACTGAGCTTTATATAGGTTCATGTTTAGCAAAGTATAAAAGTGGAGTTATCAGTGATTACAGATTTATGAACAAGAGGCTAACATCATCATTTAAAAATATGCCACTGATATCAGCCCATTTTGGATTATGTGTCTCTCCCACCGGCCCTGGAGCATTTGCATTCCTATAAGCTTACTTCTTGCATATTCCTCATCCTTTTTAGATGCCAGATAGATCTCCAGTCCCGGCCATGAACTAATCTCACATGCGTGGGGGGTCAGCAGTGGGAATAAAGGGGTAGTTCACTTTTAAACTAACTTTTAGAATGATTTAGACAGTGATATTCTCAGACATTTTGCAATTGGTCTCTAGTTTTTAAATTAATTAGCTTTTTATTTAGTATCTCTATAGTTTGGCACTTCACCAGCAGCGGCCTGTTTACTAGGGTCCAATTTACCCTAGCAACTAGGGATGCACCAAATCCAGGATTTGCTTCAGGATTCAGCCAACGTTTGGCCTTTTTCAGCAGGATTTTTGTCACATAAACATGGAAGTTGAAAATGTTTTGCTTCTTAACCCTTCCATATCCTAATTTACATATGCAAATCCAGGAAGTGGTGTGAATGAGAGGCTGGAAAATGAACAGACGAGGTTATCAATGGAAAGTAAAGCAGTAAAAAGAAAAAATAACAATAAACATTGTAGCCTAACCAAGCAATAGTGACCCCTATTGAAAAATGGAATGAGGCAGAAGAAGGCGGCAAATAATTAAAAACAATATAAGAAATAGCAAATGAAGACCACTTGAAAAGTTGCTAAGAATAGGGTATTATATCACATACTACTAGTCAACTACCCCTTTAAAGTGATACTGACATGAAAAAAAAGTCTTTTTTTAAAATAAAAAAGTTGTACTTCAAAAGTTAGCTATAGCTCATGCTGATTGTTTTTTGTTTAAACTTTTGCGTGTAATTGTTACCTTAGAATTACCAAGCCGACTGTTTTGCAACCCCACAGCCACTTCTCATCCTCTCTGTCGCATATCACTTGACATGGGCGGATCTATTCTATATAGTTCTTCCCTTACTTCTAGATAACTCCAGTCTCTGCATCTCCTTACCACGTGGACATGTATTTCTCCTCACATCTAGAAATCTGCACTAGGAGGGCTGCGTGAGTTTGCTGTCTGTTAATCTTATTTATGCTGCCTAATATGTTTGGTATTAGTCAGCTGTAACAAAATTATCCGTTTGTGCTTGTGTGATAAATGAACAGCATAAATGTGTCCTGCTATTTTTCTGTTTAGAAGATCTCCCCCGCTCTTGATGCCAGATACAGATGAAAATGGCTCTTTCCTGCGCTCTACTTGAATAGACTCCAGCCTCCAACCCTTTGCTGTTAGTCAGAGTTTACATTTGTGATCTGCTGTAGACATCTGCCTGCATAAATATTGCTTCCTCGCAAAATCCGAAATGGAATATTTCTAGCTGACGCTCCTATGAAAAGTTATAGTTCAGCAGAGAAGTAATAGTATCAGAATCATGTGTGGTAAATAGATCTGTAAAGAAATCCTGTTTGGCTACATTTTAATACAGATTTATTTACCACAAGTAGGACACTTGTCAATGCTCTTATGCAAATAACATTATATTGATACTCTTACTACACAGTTATCTATTCACAGCATTGTTAGGATACTCCACGTTGATACAGGTATGGGACCTATTATCCAGAATGCTCAGGACCTGGGGTTTTCCAGATAAGGGATCTTTCCGTAATTTGGATCTCCATACCTTAAGTCTGCTAAAAATCATTTAAATATTGAATAACCCCAATGGGCTTGTTTTGCCTCCAATAAGGATTAATTATATCTTAGTTGTGATCAAGTATAATGTACTGTTTTATTATTACAGGGAAAAAGGAAATCATTTTAAAAAATTAGAATTATTTTCTTATAATGGAGTCTATAGGAGATGGCCTTTCCGTAATTCAGAACTTTCTGGATAATGGGTTTCCGGATAATGGATCCCATACCTGTACTGTGAATTAGATGTCATCGCCTTAGGCTAATGCCACACTTAAGTGGAGATTCACTAAGACTCGAACGCTTGGAGTGTTCATACGAACGCTCCGAGCGTATTCTTGCTGATTTTTTCCCACGAAAAATCCGGAATGGCTCTGCCGCTGTTTCCAATGGTCAGTACAAAAATTTCGTGACTTTCGGATCACCAATACGATATTATCGTGAGTAATACGATTTTTTCGTAAGCATTTTTGGGATATTTGCGATCTTCAGAAATTTTTCGTTTCCAATCCGAATTTTTCCCATTCGTGATTCGTATTTGTGGATTAGTAAATCTGCCCCTTAGTGTATGGCGTATATTTTAGGCAAGCCGAAAAACGCTTGCCGATAAGAGCTCCATATCCTCCTACCTGTGCCTACACCCGAATTAATGAAATATGCTCGGGTGCAGGCACATGTAGCAGATATCCACCGAAAATATGAAGTCTTGTGTTTTTTGGCGGATATCGGCTACATGTTCCTGCACCCGAGAGTATTTTATTAATTCGGGTGCAGGCACAAGGTAGGCTAAATTTACAGTAGCGGGGCGTATTCTCGGCAAGTGTTTTTCGGCTTGGCGAGAATATGCCCATGTGGCATCAGCCTTAGGTTGAAGCTAGAAAGGGCACTAGAGCAGGAAAAGCAGCATGGTTGTGATTGGCTGCATATATATATATATATATATTATGGTTCATTTTATTGTAGCAGTTCACTGGAAAACACTGAGGTCTTTCTTAGGAGAATAAGATAGGTGGGGTAGTTCACTTTTTTTGTATGGTTTATATAGTTAATGGTTAATATAAAGGTAAACACAAGGTTATCACAAGGAAAGGATCACAGTCATGGTTATTTAGGATGGTGCCAAAGACCAACAATGTGTAAACTGTAATTATAACATAGTTGTAACATAGCAAATTAGGTTGAAAAAAGACATAAGTCCATCAAGTTCAATCATAATGACTATATATATAACCTGCCTAACTGCTAGTTGAGCCAGAGGAAGGCAAAAAACCCCATCTGAAGCCTCTTTAATTTGTGCAGAGGGGAAAAATTCCTTCCTGACTTCAAGATGGCCTTAAATCGGACTGGCCTGTTCATCTATTAACTTTACTTAAAGGGGTAGTTCACTTTTGAATTAACTTTTAGTAAAAGCAACCAGGGACTTGCTAGGGTAGGGTTGCAAAGAGAGATTGGAATATGAATAGGAGAGGGTCTGAATAGAAAGATAAGTAATACAAAGTAACAATAACATTTTAGCCTCACAGAACAAAAGTTTTTTGGTGAAGAAGAAGGCAAATAAATAATAATAAAGACCAATTGAAAAGTTGCTTAGAATTGGCCATTCTAAAACTTACTAAAAGTTAACTTAAAGGTGAAGCACCCCTTTAAAGACCAGTAGTGTATTTTGAATCATAGTACTTGAATGGCCATTTTTATACATGAAACTGGGAGAGATCTTATAATAGAAGCCAAGTGAAGATGGTCGCTGTAACCAAAAAGCTAAGGCAGCTATATTAGTGTACGTCATGATGCTTTTACCCTTAAAACTTGCTCTTTCAAAACTAATCTTTCTTAAGTGGCAAATTCAAAATGAAAATGAGAATAATAATCTGTAATAGTAATTAATTGCATCAGTTATTTAAAACATTGAATAATCTTTGTCCACAATCTTTGCCCCAGATTCCCATGATCTCATCATCCCATTTATCCAACACGCACTTTACAGAACCTGGGTAACGTGATAACCACATTTGATGAGGATATTTATGTATGGAATATTCCCGACATTCCTCTATGCCTGGGTTGATACTTGTGATGAAGGCATTGAAGATGCATAGTGAGATTTTTTCAGAGTATAAAAGAAAAGAGTCCTTATCAGGGTATTACAGCATAGTCTGTCCTGGCCCTTGTTACCAGCATCAAAATTTACTGTTATACCCAGGGCCGCCATTAGGGGGGTACAGGGGGTACAACTGTACCGGGCCCCATAAAAAAATCTTCTTTCATAGGGGGCCCCAGTCTCGCCCCAGTCTCGTCAGGAAGGTTACGCAATTTGCATAAGTTACGCCGGAACTTACGCAAAAACTGCTTAGAAATCTACGTAACATGCATAGGACTTAAGTAACTTGCATATGAAGCAAAAGACAATGCAGAGAGGCTTTACAGGGACAAACTCCACTGACCAACAATGAATTATTGAACTTAAGGTAAATCCCACAGCCCTCAATGAACTAACTGAATTATTAGCACTATATTATTCATTTTAACTATTTATATGAACTGCTTATTATAGTAAAACATCAACTGTTTGTATTGGGATCTATTTACTGAATTTTATAAGTGTCTCCTACATGAACTATCCAGCAGGGGAATGACTGGTTATTGGGCCCCACAGCAATAGCATTGGGCCCCTACGCTTACACAATTTACTTAACTTATGCAAAAACTTACGTTACTTTCAAAGAAACTTACGTTTCTTACTTATAAACTCCACTGACCCTCCCCATATAAAATACTGACTTATTAGCACATTAATTGTTTTTACTATTTTCATTAACTACTACTGACTAGTTATTGGGCCCCACAGCAAGATCATTGGGCCCTTAAACTTATGCAGTTTACGTAACTTATTCAAAAACTTACGTAACTTCCATATCAAGCAATGACAGCACAGAGCAGGGGCAGGTTTGTTACCACTTATACACTGACTGAATTATTAGCAGACTAATCAGTGGAACTCTTTATATGAACTGCTTATTATAGAGCAACATCAGCTGTGTATATTGCACACATAAGGGGCATGGTCACTATTTTGGTACTGTGGCTTGTGTTCATGGGGGGCCCCATATAAATGACTTGTGCAGTGACCTAAAGTTTCTGATGGTGGCCCTGGTTATACCTGTATAGTGAAGACACATGTAGGAGTCATTTATAAACACTGGGCAAAATTGCCCCTGGGCAGTAACTCATAGCAAATCAGATGATTGCTTTCAGTGTTCAACCTGCAGCTGGATAAAAAATCTAACCACTGATTTTTTGCTATGGATTACTGCCGAGGTGTAAATTTGCCCAGTGTTTATAAATAAGCCCTACAGACTTATAGCACTAGAAAGGGTACATTTTCATGCCTGTCAGTGTAATTTGTCAAATATAACCCATCCATTAGTGGTGTAACTACCTTACAGTGGGGGGGGGGGGCGGAGAGGGGGACCCAGGTGGTCACTGGATCTACTGTATAGTTCATGCTCTGCTGGGCGCTGACACTGTTCTTATTCCACCTGCCACTGCCACCCTCCCATTACGTGGTTGGGGTGGTTGGGAAGGGGGACACGAAAATTGATTTTAGTTGTGGGGTTGGTTCCCTATAGTAACACTACTGCCAGTCGCAATACTCTTTATGGCATGAGAGCAAGTTCAGAAAACACGTGCAAACTTGTATCAAATGGTGCTTGAAACTGTATATCTTCAAAAGACGCGGGAAGATTTGTGTGTTGCAAGGTGTATAGCATTTCAGCACATTCACATACAGGATTTCCTGCTTTTCTCCTTTTGCACGTGTATCTATTGTAGATATATATTTCCCAGCACCATTTGATACCGGGTGCAGCTATTGCTGATATATATTTCCCAGCACCATTTGATACCGGGTGCAGCTATTGTTGATATATATTTCCCAGCAATATTTGATACCGGGTAGAGCTATTTTTGATATATATTTCCCAGCACCATTTGATACCGGGTGCAGCTATTGCTGATATATATTTCCCAGCACCATTTGATACCGGGTGCAGCTGATATATATATATAAACAATATAATGTTCCATGATGTCACTTGCACCACATTGTTTCCACCAACGCACTGGTAAGTGTTTGTGACTGTCTCTAAACAAAGGATTTGCACCCACAATCATACTCTCATTTTTCACCACAATTAATTAACATTTTGGGGTGCCCTCCGTATATGTCTTTTACTAATTATAAAACAATTTAGTCAGGTTAAATAGGCAAAACTGAAATTTTTGTATAAGGCTTGTTGTATGGTAATTGAGTGTGGAGTCTAGGAAAGCAATATGAAACATTAGTTACTTTGTTAAAGAGAAGAATGGAGGGGCGCTAAGAAGAAGCGGAAGAATAAGCTGAAGTGGAAGAACAGTGGGTTGGGGTTTTCAACCAAACATAATTATCACAAGAAAAACCACTGTGCAAAGTTTGGGGACCTTGGTTTTAATAGTGTCTAAATGGCAGCAATATAAATTTCCCCACTGAAAGTCAATAAGTGACATCTGATTGGCAGTTGCTGGCTCCGCCCACTTTTTCTAACCTGAAACTGCAGTTACCCAGTGACTAACAGCAAAGTTTAGAGACCCTAGGATTAATAGTTAAAGAATGGCAGCAGTTTACATTTAAATCAATAAAAGTCAATAGGTCAGTATTGAAATTATTTTTAAAAAAGGGCTGGTATACTTATACTAGTATAAGGTTGTTTTTCTGTTTATGGTTCCAAGTATTACAATCAGGGGTGGGCCGATTACAGTGATTGAAAACATTTTTTGTCTTGAATGATTGAAAACCTTTTGTTTTTTAGTTTTTTTAATTTGTTTTTTAAAAAGATTTTTTTTTTTCTAGCATCTAACTATTTTTGTATTCATGATACACATTTGTCCTGCCTATGTCTAGGCTTGCTGGCAAGTTAACCACAGCCATTATGGCACCATAAATATATGTGCATATAACAGCATATAAAGCATGGCTTTAGGAATTAGCCACATTGGTTTAGTAGCACAGTTAAACTTTCTCCCGCTAACAATGTGGCTATTACAGTTACTTGCAGCAACTAATGATTATATGGTAGAGTTTATAAAGCATAACAAACATGTCAGTATTTTGCACCCTCAGCTGTCTATGACAATGTGCTGTTAAAAGGCTGTTTAGTAAAAAACATAAATGCCTTGAAAAGTTTTTATATAGAATTATAACTGCTAGCAAAATGTTTCTATATGGCACTAATTTAACATGCAGTTTTTTCTAAAGTAAACTCCCTCTTAAAAAGCCATAGCAGCTGTAAAGCAGTGCAGAGCAATTGGCATACAGTATGACATCACAATGCATCCCAGTGAGGTCTCGCACAGAGTGTGCTGCTTCAACTCATTATGACATCACAGTGAGGTCTTGCACAGTGTGTGTGTTACTTCATGTCAGCTGATCATTTTGCTTGCTGCTTATCTAGTAGTACAAGCAAAATGCTTCTCTTTCATATAACCATGTTTTTTATTCTATTATTATTTTTTATTCCAATTATATATACTGCCACCCCTTTATCTTGCCTTGATTGCAACAAGGGATCTGAGATTACGGCAAATTTTTTAAAATATTTGAAAACAAACTACTGGTACAACAAGCGTGAATATAAGACATTAAAAGGAATTTTCTTTGATGGATACAATGATGTTATGTCTAAATATGAGACAAGCAGACTAGGTAATTATTAGCAGTGTGTAAGAATTAAGTTGGTACAGTTTTAGCTTATATCTATTTTTACATATTTCAATTAATGAATCATGATCACTATATACTAATTATAGTCAGTTGTATAATTACACGTGACCAGGCCCCTCAGAAAAAAATATTCGGTGGTGGCCCAAAGCTTAGTCACAGCATGCTTACATAGGATAGCAGGCAAACTGTATTGCATCAGTGAGGGGGACAACAATAATGCAGACACATTCCTAACCCCTGGGTTACTGGGTCTACTGTATTGTTATGCCATGGATTATAGATATGTTATTTTCTTTTTGATATTATAAATATTAATTAGCAAGTAAGTCAGCTGATTTGATGGCACCAAAAACACAAGGGCATTTTGAAAATTGTGCAATTCATTTATATCGCTAAAATAAATATGTAGATAGAAAATATAGGGCTTATATATGAACATAAGTGCTAAATTGAAGTACAGTTGCCTATTAAAATCTATCAGCAATTAACACTGAACTGTTGGCCACAAATCAGAAAATCAGAGCAAACGTCTGAATGGTTGCTATGTGTGACTGCACTGATGCAATATAGCTGCTATGGTCATAAGTATCCCTATACCGTTAGTAATAATTAAGATAAGCTATTATGATAATAATTATAACAGCTTTCTGTGTCTTATAAAAGAGAAAGATTTTCCTGGTGAAAGATAAACATTTAACTGACCATTGATTAAAATAAAATAAATTCAATCTCATGCTCCAAACCTAAAAAATAACCAGTTATTTCTATTACAGATCGTGCTGGAATGTCTGATTTGGTTGAGACATATAGAAACACAATGAAATCCATAGAGGATTCTGGATTCAAAGGTAACCTAAACTTTAGTAGGACTGACCTGACCAAATGGCAGGAACAGTTGGTTAAATTCAGGTCTTCTTTGAGACACAAGGCCAGTTTTCTTTAGTTAAAAAAAGAGGGGGAAGTAATACAAATTTTACCCCAGATCCCGAGCATTCTGGATAATGGGTCTCATACCTGTATATTATAGTAAGTATACTGCATACTGAAAATCGGCTTCTCTTTTATGTCATTGTAGCAGAAAATCTATACAGCTTAATGGAAATAAAATTAAAAGAGCTAAAGGTGAAGGTTGACGACATCTTTAATAGCTTTGAAAATGAACGTAAGTCATGTAACTGTATACAAATATATATATTGCATAGTCTGTAAATAATATCCTTATAAACAGTACTCATTTGAGTCATGGGACTCACCAAAACTTTCATACATTATAAATAAGTTTACCCTGTTATAACAGATTGAATATTAGACGTCACCTTGAAGTCCCATAACCTGTATAAAAGTGCTTGGTCTTTAGCCTTTATATGGTTATTTATCACCCCGGTGACTTATAATATCCTTAATTATTATTTTGCTTAACTGTATTTAAATATCTTATTTTTATGTTGGGTTGAAACCCCGCCCTACTGTTCTTCCACTTTGGCTTATTCTTCCGCTTCTTCTTAGCGCCCCCCATTTTCTAAACGCTACTCCTCCTACAGTTTTAGGGGTACAACACCCAAACTCCCCACACTTCTTCGCCTTATAGCGGAGCAGGTTGCTTGTGCTTTTCTAAGCGATCCCGCCCCCCGTCTTTTTGTGGCGCCGCTCCGATTACCCCAATTTTCCCATTGACTTTGACAGGGAAGATTTTCAAACTGCTGCCACTCTTACAGCTTTGAAGCTACACCCCCAACCTTGAATAACATAATCATGGGGTCACCCCGAATGAAGCAGCAACATTTGTTGGATGACCCCAAAGTGGGAGGGGCCAACAACAGCCAATCAAATTTTAATCATTGACTTTAATGGGGAAATTGAAACTGCTGCCAATTTTACAGCTTTGAGGCGACACTCCCCAAACTTGAATCACATAGTCATGGGATCAGCCTGAATGAAAATATGATTATTTTGGATGATTATTGGATGCCCAAAAGTGGGCGGAGCTGTGAACCGCCAATCAGAATTTACCTATTGATTTGGCGGAAATTCAACCTGCTGCTATTCTCACAGTAATAACACCGGGGTCCCCAAACTTTGCAGAGTTAAGCACCAGGTAACTGTGGTGCAAGGTAAGAAAAAGTGGGCGGAGCCACCAACAGCCAATCAGAGTTTACCTATTGACTTTCAATGGGGAAATCCAACCTGCTGCCATTCTCACAGAATTAACACCAGGGTCCCCAAACTTTTCACAGTTGGTCACTAGGGGACTGCAATTTTAGTTTTGAAAAGTGGGCAGAGCCACCAACAACCAATCAGATTTCACCTATTGATTTTTATTGGTTTGTTGCCAGGGTTCCCAAACTTTGCATAGTCAGTCACTGGGTGACTACGCATTTAAGGTTTTTTGTATTTTTGTAAGTGGGTGGAGCCACCAACAGTTAATCAGATTTTACCTATTGACTCTAAGTGGGGAAATCCAACCTGCTGCCATTCTCACAGTATTAACACCCGGGTCCCCAAACTTTTCACAGTTGGTCACTAGAGGACTACAGTTTTAGTTTTGAAAAAGTGGGCGGGGCCACCAACAGCCAATCAGATTTCACCTATTGAATTTTATTGGTTTGATGCCAGAGTTTGCAAACTTTGCACATTCAGTCATTGCGTGACTTTGTACTCAAGGTTGAAAAAGTAGGCGGGGCCGCCAAAAGCCAATCACATTTCTTTCATTGTTTTCAGTGGGAAAATTTTAACTGCTGCCATTCTCACATGTTTAATGTCAGGGTCCCCACAATTTGTCACTAGGTGACTAAGTTCCAAGTTTAGAAAAGTGGGTGGGGCCAACAACAACCAATTAGATTTCACCTATAGACTTCATATGTTTAAATTTAAACTGCTGCCATTCTTTAAATATTAATACTAAGGTCTCCAAACTTTGCAGAGCTAGTCACCAGGTAACTGCAGTTCAGAGTTAGAAAAAGTGGGTGGAGCCAACAACAGCCAATCAGATTTTACCTATTGATTTTCAATGGGAAATTCAACCTGCTGCCATTCTCACAGTATTAACACCAGGGTCACTAGGGGACTGCAATTTTAGGTTTTAAAAAGTGAGTGGAGCCGCCAATCAGACTTCATCTATTGAATTTTTTTGGTTTATATTTAAAATGTTGCTTTGCTCACACAATTTATGTCAGGGTTCCCAAACAAGTGGGAGGAGCCACCAACAGCCAATCCATTTCCACCCATTAGATTTCATTGGTTTATATTTAAACTGATGCCATTATTTAAATATTAATCCCAGGGTTGTTAAAGTTTCCAGAATTAGTCACTTTGTATTTGCCATTCAAAGTTAGAAAAAAGTGGGCGGAGCCACCAACAGCCAATAACACTTCACCTATTTACTTTCAATGGTGAAGTGGAAAATGCTGTCAGCCTCACAATTTTTATGCCTGAGTCCCCAAACTTTGCAAAGTTGGTCACTGGGGGACTGCAGTTCAAAAATAGGAAAAGTAGGTCGGGCCACTAACAGCCAATCAGATTTCATCCATTGAATTTGTTTTGTTTAAATTTAAAATGCTGTCATTCTCAAACTATTTATGCCAGGGTGTCCACTGTTTGTCACTGGGTGACTTCGACTCAAGGTTAGAAAAAGTGGGCGGAGCCACCAACCACCAATCACAATTCACCTATTGACTTTTATTGGTTTAAATTTAAACTGCTGCCGTTCCTTAACTATTAATCCTAGGGTCCCTAAACTTCGCAGAGTTAGTCACTGGGTAACTGCAGTTCCAGGTTAGAAAAAGGGGGTGGAGCCACCAACCGCCAATCAGATGTCGTTGACTTTCAGCGGGGAAATTTAAGTTGCTGCCATTCTGACACTATTAAGCCCATTCAGTGACTTCATGTTTTTCAACCCAACATGAAGTTTGTGCTCAAACTTCCCTTTCTAGTTTATTATATTATTAATATTTGAGTCCTTTTGAAAACACTATTTAAAAGCCACATTTGTATATCTGTGATCTCCATGAACTAGAAACAGTTCTAAATATTTTTTCTTTTGTTTTCCTGTTTAGGATTGTGTCCAAATCTGAAAAGTAAGTTAGTGCTGCTATTATTATTATTATTATTATTATTACTATTATGCACAGCATATTACATTTTAATCTCTAAAGGAGGAAAAAAGTAATGCAATTAATCCATAGTTCCCCTATGCATTTCATGTTCTGTTCTAGGCTTTTTGTTAGATTGAACAATGTACTCACTTATCCACCAAAAGAGATATTGTAATTATAGACCCCCTTCCCAGGAAAGCAATCATTCATATGGCTGTGTTGTACACGCCAGTTTTCCAGTATTGTACATGCCAGTATTTATAAAGGCCTAGCCAAATGCAACCCAGTATCTTTAGCTGAAAGGACTTTACTAACACTGTCAATAAAATGGTCACAGAGGTATTATATTTACAAAGCCCTGCCTGTATTCACAACAGTAAGGTGCAGTAGGAGATGAAACCTACAATATTTTGTTGAACCCATTATTTACAAATAAATAGAGATCCCAGATTTACTCCAACTTTATTCTAAGTAGCTTTCCCTTGACTGACATGCCGTCTCACCAAACACCTATTATTGTTTAGGCTTTGGTTGCCTTTAAATGTAGAAATGGTTATATCTGCTGTTCATCCGGCATGTAGTAACACTTATCTTGTCTTCTTTTCTCTTTATAGATGACACAAACTGTGGTAAGTAAAACTGAATACTTTACGCATGTAACATTTAAAAGTCTTTGAAAGGGTTGCTGTTTGCATAATCATTTTTTTGCAGTTTCTAATTAAAACAAGCATAATTTAAATAAAATATGTTTATGTTTCTGCATGCTGAGCTCTGGTATGTATTGCTCTGTCTTGTATGTATCTAGGACATCTATTGCATGTAGCAGGTATAGAGTGGAAGCAAATTGCCCTGTTTTTCTGTCCCCAGTTCTTTGTAAAGATAATTATTCTGACATGTCTTAGTAAGTTAATATGTCTGTATGGCGCTAGTGATGAGCGAATCTTTCCCATTTGCTGGAAAATTAGCGAAACGTCTGAAAAATTTGTGAAAAGCGACTTTTTTACAGCGCACTTTTTTTTTTTATGTTGCCATGATACCACCTTTTTTAAGTGACCATGCCCATTTTCCCACACCTGCACCCAAACTGACGCCTGTTTTACATAACTTCTTTTTCCGCAACTGCAAATTTTCAGCAGCAAAATTTTGTGCCCGCTTTGCTTAAAAATTTGTTGATGACAAAATGCAAAATTTCCAGTTATCACTATATGGCGCATATATGGAGCAGTACTTGACCCATAATAAAGATGAGTCTGTAAAATTTACTGTGATTTATATTCTGTTTTTTTTCTGCTACAAGGCGTTATGGAGCAAGACGTTATCGAGTGTAACACGTGCCAACGCCAGAGTTTACTGTGTGTTGGAGGCACAAATACAAATAAGTGTGACGGTAAGTTTTTACTGTGTTTTAGTGTTGCTTTCCTGAAATGGTTAACAAACCCATATACTGTATTTATATCAATGAGGGATTTTTGGTTTCTTAATAAACAGTAAGTCCTTAGATTAGCAGCTATCATACAGTCCTCAGCAGTGTATAGTACAGTCCATCCTCAATGGATTGAATAATTATATATTCTGCAATGACTTACAACTAATGTGATTTTGGCCACTTTTTCCCCAAAACTATTGCAGTTCTCTTGCTGTAATGTAAAACCCATAATATTTCTTCACATCAAAGAGTGATCTCATATTATTACACGTGGCGATCTGACGATGTTTCGTGCAACCATCAGTCGCACGAAACATCGTCAGATCCGCCACACACCGTCAGGGCTGAAACAGCAGATAAGGAGGTAGAAACAATAGGATTTCTACCTCCTTCTGCCGATTCAGCCCTGACGGCAGATTTTGGTCAGGCGCCTTCTATGGCGCCCGATCAAAATTTTCTAATCTGGCCCATCGGCGAGTCGTCCGATATCAGCAACTTCCTGCAATATCGGTCGACTCGCCGACATGCCATACACGCACCGAATATCGTACGAAACAAGGTTTCATACGGTAGTATCGGTGCGTGTATGGCCAGCTTTAGGAATCATTAGAAAAGCTTAGTTATTGTCCACTAATTGTTCTCTATTCTCTTTTAGAAATGGTAGCTAAATGTCCCATGTGTGTGTGCTATGAAGGATCCTGCTACCGTAAGTTATCTGAAATATTTCTAACTGGCATAAACATATTTATCATTGTATAAAAATATAGATCTGATCATGCACAGCAGTGTTTGGCCTGTCCTGTTTATACTTTGGACATATCCTCTGTTGACACCACTAGCACCATATTGTCCCAGTGCCTGAAAATAAAATACTAATTATATCAATGTCTCTGCAGATAAGGATACTAAGGAACCATGCCATGCGTGCCCAGGATACTATAAGTGCCTAAATGAAGTTTTGCTCTGTAAAAGTAAGTAATCTTGTCTTTTAGATTTGAAACCAAATAACCCAGTAAATTCCACAAATTACTAAAAAGGAAAGCGCCGTATAATTCTTAGTAGGTTTTATTTTACCACAAACTGTCAAAATGTAAGGAATGTGAAGTATCAGGAGTGCTACTAGATAACACGTAGACGTTTTTCATAATTAGTAATTTTCTCATTCTTATTACAATCCTATTTTCTAGCTGAGCACATAGAAATTCATGAAGGTGAAGACCTGGCTTTTAACTGCAACATCCAGTTTCTTGCCAGCATAGAGGAAGAAATTGAATATGTTTTTGATAAGGTATTGTGGCATGTTTCCAGAGGGTAAATGGAATGATTTATATTTTTTTAGCATGGGAAGATATAGTAGCATAAGAAGATATAGTATAAAAATGCAAATTTGCCTATGCACATTTATAGAATATAGTTTTACACCCAATACATAGACTCATGCATACTTTTGAAAATAGTGGACACTGAATTATTACGTTGTATTTCATAAATGTCACTTTTTATATATTTTTCCTTTCTAGAGATTTGAATTTCAGATTCATCTACTACAAACTGGCAGCGAGCCTAACTTTAGCAAACCTCATGCTGCCAGGCAAGATTTAGGACATTATACCTGCACCGTGAGGTCTAAAGAATCAAAGTTTCCTTTTGCCAAGAAAGACTTTATAGTAAAAGGTAGGTATATATCATTTATTTATTTGGAAAATTATGTTGCACTAAGGTTAATATTTGTTTCTATTTTCTAACCATTAATGTAAATCTAAACCTTTTATATAATATATTACATGTAACAAATATCCTTATTGTCATTTGGGTATATATTACCTATTATCTAACCGCCATTCTGTTTTGTGCTCACTTATGTAGTTGTGGAATCAGGATCAAGCGCTAGGCATTTGCACCACCCAAAAGTTGAGGATGTTCCCACTGTTCCTGCTGGTGATATCGAACCAGAGGACAAGGACGATATAATAATTCTGGTTGCTGCTATCGCTGCCACTGTAATATTTGTTATCATAATTGTAAGGTAAGTGTGTGATTTAATTAACATCTAAGTAAAGGTGGCCACACACGTGGCGATCTGGCGATGTCAGATCCGCCACACACCGTCAGGGCTGAAACAGCAGATAAGGAGGTAGAAACAATAGGATTTCTACCTCCTTCTGCCGATTCAGCCCTGACAGCAGATTTTGCTCAGGCGCCCTCTATGGCGCCCGATCAAAGTCGACCGATATCAGCAGCCTCCTGCGATACCGGTCAACTCACCGACTTGCCATACACGCACCGAATATCGTACGAAACGAGGTTTCGTACGATATTATCGGTGCATGTATGGCCAGCTTAAGAGTATAATTGTATAAAAATGTGTACAAATTATGCAATTTTAGTGTTTAAGCAGAGGCAATTCTCAGCACTGAAGGATTATATTAGATTAGATAACTGCTTGTTAAAGATAGAAAAGCACAGTAGAATATGAACTAATGTGTGTAATATGGTCCAAAAATAAATGACCAATAGCATTGTTCAGGCAAAAAAATTACCAATAGCATTGAACCAGGTAAAGAGCCAAGAGGCAACCTAGTCAACTGAAACTCTTATATACAAGATACATGCGTAGGGATAAGCCATAATATTTAACAATACAGATTCGATTAGAGGAATGGAACTTTCATTAGAAGCAGCTTAGGTGTTTTTTTTTACAGTGAGGTTGTGATGGCAGATTTTATTAATGCCTTTAAGAGGGGCTTGGATGATTTCTTGAACAATGTGATTTTAAAATCTATGATGTTGGTATATATAGTTTGTGTATGTGAGTGTATAGATAGGTCAGTATAAGTCTATATATATTTGTGCACTGGAGTTCACTTGGAAGGGTTGAACTTGATGGACTTTGGTCTTTCAACCCAACTTAACTATGTAACTATGTAATATTAATAAGGATTATTTTATTAATAGTTTAATGTTGTTGGAACCTAAAATGCAATACTAATGATGCGCAACATGTCAAATAGATCTTACAAAGCACATTTCTTGTTCTTTCAGTATATGTGCCGTATATATTCAAAGAAACCGTGCGGCTAGAGCTCAAGAAAGGAAGTTTGAAAGTCATGGGGATCCTTAATGATAGTGACGGCAAAGCTGATATGTGATTCCTATAGACAGCATTCTCAGATCATATTTGAAGTACATGAAGAAATGAGAGTCTGTCACTGAAGTTATTGTCTGCTTGCTACGTAAAGCGGGACCCTAGCATTCATTATTTGTAACAATAAAATATGATGGTTGATGGTAACTAAGCTGCAAAAATCCATATTGGGTTTATTTCATGTTTAAATGATTTTTAGTAGCTCTAAAAAGACCCTTTATCTGGAAAATGATGTATCCAAAGCTTTACCAATAATAGATCCCATTAGCAACCAATCGGCAGATAGCCTTTACTAGTCACCTGTTTAAAAATACCTTTGAAATACTCATGAGTGTCTGCTGATGCACCAAAAAGAAGGCAATGGCAGCAGAGTCTTTCCAGCAATCCAACTGCAATACAATCCTAAAATGGCAATGGTGGGTTGCAAATATGTTGCTGTGGCCTTAAAGGAAAATCATACTCCAAAACAATGTAGGTCTCTATAAAATATATTGTAAAACCCTGCTTCATCCAAATAAACCATTTTCATAAAAATATACTTTTTTAGTAGGATGTGCTATTGGGTAATCCTAAATAGGGAGCACCCAGCCCATCACTAAATGGTGGATCAAGGGAAAGGAGTTAAAAGAGCTATATTTACTGTGATATATATATTCCAGTTTGATAAGACTCTTTAAGAGGCCAATTAATATGATATAAACTATCAGTTGGTTAAGTATTCGTCCTGGGGATATAGTTTTCCAAAAGCCTTGCCTGTTTTTAGAGCCCCATTGCTATATGGATGCGCAAGTGCTGGGTTTTCAAAGAATGCTAAGTTGTGGCCCTTAGAGCACTATACATCACAATACCCTAGTGCAATGCAATGTGCACTTTGCACCTTGCATCAGAATGAAAAATGCAGCACAAGATGCAGACCACAGAGCTGAGTATTTGTAAATGTCATTATATGTATTTCATGTTACAAACAGAATAAAAACAGAATGACTGAAATAGGTACTCCTCCCGTGAATCTATGCCCCTTTTAATACAGCTCAAAACCTTGTTTGCCCTTGCAGCTGCTGCCTGGCATTGCTTGCTACAGCCAAGTTTATTATCTACAAGGACTCCAAGGTCCTTCTCCATTATGGATTTGCCTAGTGCAGTCCCATTAAGGGTATAAGTGGCCGCATATTTTTACATCCCAGGTGCATGACCTCACATTTATCCACATTAAATCTCACCTGCCACTTAGCCGCCCAGACTGCCAGTTGGTCAAGATCCTGCTACAAGGATGCCACATCCTGGATAGAATTGACTGGTCTGCAGAGTTTTGTGTCATCAGCAAACACTGATACATTGCTAATAATACCCTCACCTAAGTCATTTATAAACAAGTTAAACAAAAGTGGACCCAGTACAGAACCCTAAGGGACCCCACTGAGAACCTTACTCCAAGTAGAGAATGTGCCATTAACAACTGCGCTCTGTACCCGATTCTGTAGCCCATTTTCTATCCATGTGAAAACTACTTCACCAATAGACCTTAGTTTAGAAAGCAGTCGTTTCTGGGGAACGGTATCAAATGCTTTGGCAAAATCCAAATAGATTATATCTACTGCACCCCCACTGTCCAGCTTCTTACTTACCTCATCATAAAAGCAATTAAATTGGTCTGACATGACCTGTCCTTCATAAAGCCATGCTGATTACTGCTCATAATGCCATTCTCCAGTACATAATTTTGTATGTGATCCCTTAACAAGCCTTCAAATAACTTCCCCAACCATGTACCGACCATGTAGAGAACACACTGTATTGGCTGGCTTCTGTCCCATGTGGGCAGTAACTAACTTGATTGAGAAGCCTAACAACACTAATAATAAATATATATCCCCGATGTATTAACAATACATATGCATGCATTATACAGGCAAGTACAAATGCAATGCAGGGAAATCCAAATCCAAATGCACTAATAATTTCTATGCTAGAAATATATAGTGAATTACAAAGCCAATGTACTTTATATCCCCTTAGTATGCAACTACACCTGCAATACATTCATTGTAAATATAAATGCAATATTCAAGGAAATAAAAACCCAATATTAATAGAAGTAATTAATATGAATTCATTGCTTACAGCTGCTTAAATTTCCTGCAGCTCTGGACTGTTGTGGCAGTGTTTAGGGGTGGGTGCTCTATTCTTTTAGCAATTTTCCAAAATAAATGAACATAGTTTAAAGAGCTGGTTGTGCACAGCATAGGAAGCCATAACTGCTCAATGGGCACAGGAACTGTGAAAGCCTACCAAGGAGATTTTTGCCCAAACTTCAGAAGCCCAGAGGCAGAGGGAAGGCTGCTGGGTACATAAGTGCAAGTGACTGATTCTTACAGGAGACACACGAGGGTGATTTGATCACATGTGTTTGAGCTACCAAAGTTAAAGGCAAAATTATCAAAATGTTATTTATTTTCTAATTAAAAAGCTTCAAAAATCAATAGCAAGAATGTAAGAATGTAACCTCTTGTATTTGGTTGTATGTTTATTGCATACACCCATTTATTGTTATCTAAAGAGGATCTTATAAAGCACTACTAACAAACAAAAACAGGTAAAATTTAGTGAAATTAGTTTCATTTGATTTATTAAAAGAAAAATACTGATCACTTGTTGCCACTTACATTATATATTACTAATTCAGTACAATAAGCATATAACATAAAATTAAATCTTTTTCAGTAAAAGTCCTTTCATGTTATCAGGGAGATTTCAGTCCATCTGTTGCTCCCCATCTGCATTGCTGTTCTGGGCATCGGGTGGGATTTCCTGTGCATCTCTGGGGGCCGGATCCATGCTGATAGGAATGGGTCTCTCTGAGGCAGGTGGCAGCGCCAGCCGAGGAGCCTGAATATGTAGGTGCCCGTCCTTGGATAAGGAGCACACAACTTGCTCAGGATTCACACCTTCTGGCAGTTCAGCTTCTCTCTTCCACTCTCTGTATTCATGGACGTAGCTCCCATCCTCACTGTCACTTTTCCTCTCATGTTTTCCTGTCACAATCACTCTCCTTCCCTGCGTTTTCACTGTTAGTTCATGAGGAGAAAAGTCCCTCACATCCAGCGTCAGCTCAAAGTGATCCTTCCCATCTTTGCCTGAGCTGGGAGAGGTCCCCTCAGTTTCTGTGGCTCTGGGCTGTCGGCTCTGGTCTGTTATTCTTCTCATATCCATGTCCTGAGAGAGGAGCCGATAAGCCTCATTCACACACTGCATTCTCCTCTCCATGTCATTCCTCATGCTCAGAATGCCATCTCCCAGCTGGCCAAGGATGAGGCGAGTGGCTGGCCAGAGTGTGAGTGCAGGCTGGCTGCAGGGACACAGAGGGGAGTGTGAGGGCTGTAGGAGGCTGACAGGAAACATCTTCTGCTGATTTCCTGGAGCTTCTTGTCAGAGAAGAGCTGGAGAGATTGTGCTTGTTTGTGCGCTGCTGCTTTCTTGCTTCTCAGTACTGCAGCCAGTCACAGCCCCGGCACTTTTATATTCCTAACTTAGTGTTCTGGGCCCTTCCTGACACTTCCATGTGCTCTCTTTTTATGGGCAGAAGGGGAGGAGCCTGTGTGTACATAATGAATTATGTCAGCTACTTGAGAGGAGACTGTGCTAGCAACTTCTGGCATTCACTGGGGCAGTGACATCACAAGTGGGAGGGGCAGTATGTGTGCGGGTGTGTTTGCTTACTGAAAGCAGCCAGAGAGTTCAGTTCAATTAAATTTGACTCATGAAACAAAATACATCACTTGCAATTCATATAATGTTCTTTCCCACACACACATAGGGGCACATTTACTTACTCACGATCGGGCCGAATGCGTCCGATTGCGTTTTTTTCGTAATGATCGGTATTTGGCGATTTTTCGGAAAATTATCGCGACTTTTTCGTTGCCATTCCGAATGTTGTGCAAAATCTGGCGATTTTTTCGTAGCGTTAAAACTTGCACGAAAAGTCGCGCCTTTTTCGTAGCCATTCCGAAAGTTGCGCAAAATGTTGCAATTTTTTCGTAGCGTTCAGATTCATTCAAGCTTCAGTATGGTGACTTTTCTTGGGCCAGGTTGGAGCTGCAGAGTGCCATTGAGCCCTATGGGAGACTTTCCTTGGGCCGGGTTGGAGCTGCAGAGTGCCATTGAGCCCTATGGGAGACTTTCCTTGGGCCAGGTTGGAGCTGCAGAGTGCCATTGAGCCCTATGGGAGGCTTTACTTGGGCCAGGCTGGAGCTGCAGAGTGCCATTGAGCCCTATGGGAGACTTTCCTTGGGCCAGGTTGGGGCTGCAGAGTGCCATTGAGCCCTATGGGAGACTTTCCTTGGGCCGGGTTGGAGCTGCAGAGTGCCATTGAGCCCTATGGGAGACTTTCCTTGGGTCAGGTTGGAGCTGCAGAGTGCCATTGAGCCCTATGGGAGACTTTCCTTGGGCCAGGTTGGAGCTGCAGAGTGCCATTGAGCCCTATGGGAGACTTTCCTTGGGCCAGGTTGGAGCTGCAGAGTGCCATTGAGTCCTATGGGAGGCTTCCAAAATCATGCTAAGTCTGAAAGTTTCACCCGCTGCTTACGAGCGCTCAATATGAAAAAGTCGCGACAAGATACGAGCGAATCGTAATGGCTACGAAAACTCGCGTTTTTTCGCGCAAATCGTATTGGTAACGAAAAAGTCACGACAATTTCCGAAAAGTCGTAAAGGCGCCGAAAAAATACGAAAAAGTCGCAAAATGTTCGTTTTCCAATTGGAATTTTTCCAATTCGGATTCGAATTCGTGTCTTAGTAAATCAGCCCCATAGAGTACAACTGCTGGCATGTGCATTTCTTATAGTAAATATTGCTGAGTAATATATCATATAAATGTAAACATAGAGATGGAGCTGGTATAAAGTGGGTTCAAAGCATCAGGTTCTTAAGGCAGAGAACAGACCTACTTTCTACCCTTTGCTTTTAGCACTTCATTTACTTTAAAAGTGCAATGAGCACATTTGGTGCAAGAAATCTAAAGTGCAACTGCTTAGTGTACAGCGTTTAAACATGTAAAAACTTGCTTGCCTTTTTGCACCTAACGGTTAAGACTAAAATAGTAAAGGGCCTGTTGTATTTCATCTATATTATCATTTTTGTTTCAAAGTGGAAAATTATACAGCATTTAATAATGTTTCCAAAAAATGTTGTTCATTTTATGAACTTGTTTTGCAATACTGTAAATGGTGCTTATTTAAACAGAGTAGTGGAAGCTCATGGTTACATAAGCCAAACTGTTCATGCTCCATACTCTCATGTAAATCCCCCAACCTGACAATAAATCTATAGCTATAAACATCTGGGTCAGGTCCCAACTTTTAGAAACACACTGAGACATACAGACACGTCTCTCCTAAAAACTACATCCATGATGTTTTACTTTTGTTAAGACTGTACCCATATTAGGTGAAATGAACTAGTTATCCACTTATTAGATACTCAAATGTATACTAATGTCCACCGCAGTAAAAAAATGGTATCTTTACAAGGGCTCCCATGGACATATGGCTGTGGTTTTAGTACTGACTTTTTAAACATTCAGGTTTTTCTAAACACATGAGACCCAAAAAAATTGATGTGTTGGAGCATTAGGCTGGAGGACAACAAATTTCTTTGAGATTGGGGCCTATAAAAATATAAAAGGAGGACAATGCAGGCTGTGTGCTTGTGAACAATACCTGAAATGAAAAACTACATTAGCATATTTAAATTGGCAATAAATCATATTGCATCATCTATAAATAAAAAAACCATCATGTTCAATTGACCAGATCTGGTCACATGAATTCAAGGTTCCATATATTGCAAAGTGCTCTGTACAGGTTGGGTGTAGGCCAGACTGGGGAAGTTCACTCCTTATCTGCTCCAGAACATTCCCTCTCTTAGAAACGTGTGCATAGAAGTAGCGTACGGAGCAGAAAGACATGGGTATGGGTTGTGTGTGGGTCCTACAATGGCAGCATTTTGAACATTTTGTGGACTGTTTTTTCTGACCCACATATCACTAGTGCACATAATTTGTATTGCTAAAATTGGGTGGGTGACATAGTCAGCACCATCGCTAAAGAAGCTGCTCCCTAATGAAGATTAATAATATTTTATATAATTGTACTTTTACAACGTAGGGAATCTATGTCCCTAAGCTATCAAACATTATGTACTGTGTATTCCAACCAGCTTCTATGCTCCCATTTACTTTCTCAGTTTATCAGCATATTTCTACTACTCACATTGCCCCACTTTGGGTATGGCCCCTTTATTTATCTTCCACAATCTAAAATATTATATAGAGAATTAACTTGAAAATGCATTATTATTTCTCTGCCAGTCTCAGTAACGCACACATACTGCCCCTCCCACTAGTGATGTCACTGCCCCAGTGAATGCCAGAAGTTGCTAGCACAGCCTCCGTCTCAAGTAGCTGACATAATTCATTATGTACACACAGGCTCCTCCCCTTCTGCCCATATACAGAGAGCACATGGAAGTGTCAGGAAGGGCCCAGAACACTAAGTTAGGAATATAAAAGTGCCGGGGCTGTGACTGGCTGCAGTACTGAGAAGCAAGAAAGCAGCAGCGCACAAACAAGCACAATCTCTCCAGCTCTTCTCTGACAAGAAGCTCCAGGAAATCAGCAGAAGATGTTTCCTGTCAGCCTCCTACAGCCCTCACACTCCCCTCTGTGTCCCTGCAGCCAGCCTGCACTCACACTCTGGCCAGCCACTCGCCTCATCCTTGGCCAGCTGGGAGATGACATTCTGAGCATGAGGAATGACATGGAGAGGAGAATGCAGTGTGTGAATGAGGCTTATCGGCTCCTCTCTCAGGACATGGATATGAGAAGAATAACAGACCAGAGCCGACAGCCCAGAGCCACAGAAACTGAGGGGACCTCTCCCAGCTCAGGCAAAGATGGGAAGGATCACTTTGAGCTGACACTGGATGTGAGGGACTTTTCTCCTCATGAACTAACAGTGAAAATGCAGGGAAGGAGAGTGATTGTGATAGGAAAACAAGAGAGGAAAAGTGACAGTGAGAATGGGAGCTACGTCCATGAATACAGAGAGTGGAAGAGAGAAGCTGAACTGCCAGAAGGTGTGAATCCTGAGCAAGTTGTGTGCTCCTTTTCCAAGGACGGGCACCTACATATTCAGGCTCCTCGGCTGGCACTGCCACCTGCCCCAGAGAGACCCATTCCTATCAGCATGGATCCGGCCCCCAGAGATGCACAGGAAATCCCACCCGATGCCCAGAACAGCAATGCAGATGGGGAGCAACAGATGGACTGAACTGCCAGACTTTTATTCTTCGAAATTTTTTTTTACAGTATATTGTGTATTTTTATATCAATGTTATGTATAAATTTACTAGTAATCTAAATGTAACAATCTTATAGTTGTGCTTTGTCAAACTTTTTTCTTAATCAGTAAAATTTAAATAATTTTTCCTTATCAGCCTATTCATTTTTTATATAATACATAAGAATGAGCAGATAACAGTATGAATTCTTAAAAAGTGAAACAATAACGATTTTGCTACATGATAGATCATGGTATAACATTTGCACATACAAGTATAGAAATTTCACTCTATAGAACTTTTACTGGAGGGAAAGAATTTTTATTTTTCAGTTCCTGGGATTTAGTAGGTGTAAACGTAGGTGTAAATGAAGTAAGATAATCATGTCATTGGTATAGCACATTTAGAATGAATAAAGATAAAAAATCTGATTGGTTGCCATAATTTATTCACTTTATCACTGCAATACTGCATTTTTAAATATTTTATAAACATAAACACAGTGCTATAGTGCCTAGCTAAAGAGCTATAAATCAGCAGAGGCACAGCATAAGTAAGGGAATTTTGAATTAATTGGGTGGGCATGTTGGCTACAGCATACGGTCATGGCCTGCTATGGAGTTATAAATAAACCCCTCTACCCATATTACTGGACTGGCAGCTGAAAGCCATGCACTGTTTTTACCAGGGCCAGTTCTTAAGCAAATAATTTTATTGAATGATACAGATATCCTGCATGGAGGGAGTTATGTTTACTGTAGTTAATAATACAGTAATGTAAGTGATTGTGATATATGAATCCATACAGCTATACCACAGAAGCAATATCCATCAATATCCCTGTGGGGTGGGTGCAAGACCTCGGGGTAATTACAATGGTTTGAGCCACTGCCATTAACAGTCCTACCGAAGCCAAAGAAACCACTAGAATAGTATATAAAAACAGGAAATTGCCCTGATACACATGCCAGGTATTGATCCTTAATTCTGTCAATGAAAGCAGAACGAGAGATTAACCTTTCCTACAGCTTGATAAAGTAGCTGCACTTGCGCATGCACAGTAGAAGTTTAAGCCAAACTTTAACAAAACTGCACCCCCTGTGATTTTACCTTTCCTTCTCCTTTAAAGGTATATAGGGGACCCAAGGGGTTAACTTTCCTTACCTTTCAGAAAGTCCTTGTATATCCCTATACCCTCTAGAAAAGAGGTATTTCTCACTGACCCAGGGATAGTGTGACAAGCTATATCTTTGGTCACCACCTATTACCAGGGTGGATGTGCTTGTAAGTGCAAAATGATAGTATGTACTATACATATAGTATGTATGTATATTAACATAAAGGACTTATGATTTTACTTCAACTTTGAGCTTCTACTCTACCTTTATGGACATCCGGAGTGCCTGCCTTTCCTATTGATTGGTTTTCTATATGGCTCCCCTATGCTGAGGGTCTGGGGCATGAGCCCCCAGACCAAACCTTTAATCGGGTAAGCTGGATCTCTACTAGTACATCTTAGATTTATATATTTTTTTTGAGTTTAAGTGTAAAATGGCCCTAGTGTCAAACTTTGAACCGTAATGTGACTAACAACCTTAGTGAAGTTGTGGAGCAGGGACCCCATATGAACAAAGGCAGTGGTTTGTTCATGACAATCCTTGTCGTAGCACCTTCATGATGAGATAAATAGGACAAGATATTCAGAGCAGCTTATGCACCACAGAGAAGAAGTGCTGTGCAGGCCCTGACTGGCAATCTGTGGATTCTGGCATATGCTAGATGGGCTTCTGTAAGATACCATAGACAGTCACTATTTATTGGACTAGTTTAAAATAAGACCTCCCCAAACTACACCGGCCTAGTGTAGGGGACACTGAATTGAAGGGGACTTGGAATAGCAGTGGTTTTCACTGAATGAGATCCATTTCAATGAAGTGTGCCTGTACAATGAAACTGTTTGTCCACATTGCTTGGTCTCCTGCAATGATTGCTGGTCTGATATTAAATGAAACTGCTTGTTTTGTATTGCAATTTGAGCTTTAAGATGAAACAGCATGGTGTTTTTTTAAATCTAAAATGTATTTAGCATAATTTTTCAGATAGCTAGCCCCCAAAATGGTGCACAGTTTTGAATGCTGTGTTTTTACGTAGCCCAAAATAACAGTATGAAAGACTCCTCTATAGACTAACATTGCAGTGCCCTAACAAAAGCCTGCTTCAATGTTTGTCAAGTGACTGCAGGGAGGCTGTCCTTTGTGATTTAATGTTGTTTTTGAGGCAAATTAAAAACATAATTCTTACTGTGATACTGACACATTAAAAGTTACCTACAGATTAACTGAAGTTCCTAAGCCTGAATGTTGTGCCAGCTGGCTGTCCCTTCTCAACGTGTCAGTTATAGCTTCTAATTCTAACGGCCTCCTGCTGCACAAATATGGCCGCCCCCTCATACAGAAACATGGGGGATCAGATAGGGAATGTAAAAGCATTCGGCAAATACTTTTAAGGCACAATTATAAATAGCATGCAAAGACAATGTTATGATAGATGTAAAAAAAAAAGTTTAATTCCTGGTGTCAGTATCTCTTTAAAGCACCCAATATAGCCTTGTGTGTCATGAACCATAGCAGCAGCCAGCTATGTCAGAGGATGAGGCAGGTAACAAGCACTATTCAATAGCACCTAAAAATTCTGCTTTTCCTTTCTAATAACTGCAGAAGTTGGCAAAACTACAGTTTGAAGGTAACTAGAGCAGTTGTATGGGTTAATCTCTAACTGGTACATGCCAGCAGACCTCAGCAGCCTTGGCTGGTGAGTGTAATACAGAGCCTGATTGGAATGCTATTAGTGTAGTTTCATACTGCAAGTAATATGATCCCGTGTAATAGCCAAGGCTAAGACAGAGTATATATTATAGTGGTCTATATGACTTTTGAGCAAAATTCCATAAAAACAGAAAGTATGTACACTTTTAGTTAAAATTTTAAAGAAAATATAACTGAAAGTTGCCTGACAAAGCAAGAAAAGAATCATATGAAGAAGAACCACATGCTATCACTTTACGGCTGATATCTGACACTTAAAAGGATACAGGATATTGTGTCACTGTGTAGGAAAAGTAATTGAAAAGACTAAAATAGATTTAAATGTTATTAAGGAAAAATTAGTAATCACGTTCTGCCACCAAAACCTTATACATTTTACACAAACTATGAAATTAAATATTTGAAAATGTAAGCAAATTTGTTTTATATTATCAGTAAAGAATTTAGTTCATTTGTTGGTCCCCTTCTGCATTGCTGTTCTAGGCATCGGCTGTGCAACACTTGGTGCCATATTCATGCTGATAGGAATGGGTCTCTCCGGGGCAGGTGGCAGTGCCAGCCAAGGAGCTTTAATATGTAGGTGCCCATCCTTGGATAAGGAGCACACAACTTGCTCAAGATTCACACCTTCTGGCAGTTCAGCTCTTCTATTCCACTCTCTGTATTCATGGACGTAGCTCCCATCCTCACTGTCACTTTTCCTCTCATGTTTTCCTGTCACAATCACTCTCCTTCCCTGTGTTTTCACTGTTATTTCATGAGGAGAAAAGTCCCCCACATCCAGCATCAGCTCAAAGTGATCCTTCCCATCTTTGTCTGAGCTGGGAGAGGTCCCCTCAGTTTCTGTGGCTCTGGGCTGTCGGCTCTGGTCTGTTATTCTTCTCATATCCATGTCCTGAAAGAGGAGCTCACAAGCTTCATTAACATGCTGCCTTCTCCTCACCATGTCTTTCCTCATGCTCAGAATGTCATCTCCCAGCTGGCCAAAGAGTGTGAGTGCAGGCTGGCTGCAGGGACACAGATAGGCTTTTGAGGGCTGCAGGAGGTTGGAAGTTGGAAGCATGTTCTGCTGAATTCCTGGAGCTTCTTGTCAGAGAAGGGCTGGAGAGATTGTGCTTGTTTGTGCTTTCTTGCTTCTCAGTAATGCAGCCAGTCACAGTCCCAGCACTTTTATATTCATTAGGGCCATTCTGGGCTGTTCCTGAGATTTCTCTGTAAATGAGGAGAAGGGGAGGAGCCTGTGTTTACATAATGAATTATGTCAGCTACTTGAGACAAAGGGTGAGACAGTTTGGAGAATAAGCCTAAATTCAAATGTTTTTAATGGCTCAACCTATATATTTCTGCCAACTTTGGTATGTTTTACTTCACAGAGAGCCTTTTATTTCTACCACTTAATATACTTATGTACCTACAGACTTACCTACAGGCTGGGGTTGATACTCACTGTATAACCCAGTGGTGGGCAAACTTATTAGTCAACTGAGCCAAATATCAACAAAATAGTGATTGAAATTTCTTTTGAGAGCCAAATTTTTTGCAGACTGTCACTGGCTCACTCGTGCATGTAACGAGTGAGCCTCCACTGCAGTGTATCCCACCCCCCCACCTGGGCAACGAAAATGTGATCGCACTTTATGTGCGAGCCCGCACCTGGAAGAGCCAAATTTAAGGGACTAAAGAGCCACAGTTTGTTCACCACTGGTATAACCCAATAAGTCATCAAACTCTGAAATATCACCTTTCTCTTAGTATAACGTATATTAATTTTCAATATAGTAATAAGTAATAAAGGTTCTTTAGAAGAAATTTAATTTTCAACAAACAAAAAACTTTTATAGGTTCTCCCAAGCCACAAGTTTGCCCAGCTGTTTAAACATCATAATCTTTACCACCTTGGACCCCATAGTGTTAGTTGGTAGCCTATAATGAATACCACTGATACAAACTGGTATATTAATAATTTAATAAGTACTTATTTTATAAAGTATATCTTTTTTGTGTAATTGTTTTCTGCTTTATGCTCTTAAATTGTACTAATCCCTGTATAATAACCTTTGGCTTTGAACCTATCAGGCATCCAATCCCCATTGCCAATCCCCATTTGCTGTTTGTATACTGCTTCTTCTGAGCAAGTTTTCTTAATCCTACAGAACTGATCAAAAGGAATATTGTGTAACCAATGAGGGTGGATGAATACAATTACGTGCTGGCTTCTAGTAAACATCATTCACAATGGTTGTGCAATATTCCTTATGGTCAATTTTGTAGGATTTAGAAAAACTGTTCAAAGGAAACTCAAGTGGGCATTATTTCTTGTTCAAAGCCAGGGATTATTCAACAGTGATAATTACAACTTCAGAAGAAAAGGCAGAGGAATTTAAAAGGAAAGATCTAGTATACGTGCATATATAGATATCACTTTAGAAAATGTTAATGTACCCTTTACAACCACCTATACTCCACTAGCAAGCATAAAGATCTCTGACAAATATTGGGGAGTTCTAAAAGTGTATGAAGTTTTTGGTCCAATATTACCAGAGAGACAACAAATTATAGGTTTATGAAGACCCAGAATTTAAAAACTATACATTAACAGAAAAAAAATAAATAAAAAGGGCTGAAGTAACTCTGTAAATTTGCTACAATAAGAAAAGTTTTATATCACAAATAGTGATGAGTGAAACTGGCCCATTTAGGTTTGGTGAAATAATCACAAAACCATGGAAAAGTTGCAAAAGAATAAAATTTTACAAAAATGCATTGGAGACAATGGGAAAATTACACTGCACTTAAGGCATTTTTAGCTGTGCAATAGCATATATATTGCCCCACTTGCACAGATTTGCAAACATTTTCACCACCGCAGAAACTGAATTTTGCTTGAAGGAATTTGTATATTCTTAATTGCAAGAATCATGGAACAACTATATTCAGCAGTGTGTTAAATGTACGCATCGAAAATATTAATTTTTTTTTAATTGAATGTGAATGTGAGTTTAAATAGATTGTAAGACAGACAACTGTGTAAACAGATAAGGAACATAGGGAATATTAAAAAGCTCAGAGAATCATTGCATCTCCAGACATTTAAACATAATAAGGATCCGAAGGCATGGCATTTTGCAAAATAGAGAAAGTTACTATGGGACTAAGAGTGGGACATATTATCAAAGCTTTAAATCACATTTTCTCAAGGTCTTAACATAGATGTGAATTTATTAGCTTTTTTAAATAAAGGTACAGTTCATTGTGTACATAATGTACAATCAAGTTTAATGTCATAACATGAACCTACCATTTGTAATTTGTTAGGTCCCATGATATATATACTTTTTCTGAACATAGCATGTTGTCTAGTTATACCAGGGATGAGTTCTGATGCAGTTTGTTTTAATGGTGTTCATTAAAGTCTACCAAATCACCCTACAGGGTTCATAGTATTAGAGATTGAGGTTAAGACTCTCATTATGAGTATCCTCTGAGCAATTTTTCTAAATCCTACAAAATTGACCATAAGGAATATTGTCTAACTATTGTGGGTAATGGTTACAAGAGCCAGCCTGTAATTCTACACACCCACACCCAATGGCCACACAATATATTACTTTTGGTCAGTTTTAGGTCAGCTCCATATTCTTGCAGATGCTTTGGTGCCATTGCAAAAGACAACACTAATGAGTTGTTTATAAGAACTATCAGTTAATGAATTATTAATGCATCATCAGCTTAATATTAAATTGTAATAACGACCAATATGTGTAATCAGCTATTTTCATTTATGTTATTTCAATGAATTCACTAATAACACAAAATAAAGGTATTATTTTTCCCCAATAGACTTAGTAATGATTTCTGGTCACAATATAGCTACCATCTGTACAATTTGTGATCTTATTTCCAGGCTGATTTAAGGTGCCAGTGGGCCCAGGACAATTTTTTTATTGTTGGGGACCTGTGACCATCCCACTAAGTTTGTAATAATACTAGCTCTAAGCAGGTAAACTACGATATTATTAAATTAAGTGGTATCCAGGTGCACTGGACAAAAGGACATCGGAGTAGATTAACCATAAAAAAAATACAATATAAAATGACAAAAAAAATAAAAAGTAAAAAAATGTCTTTTATAAACAACTTATCAATGCTATGCTCGCTGTGTGGATTTAATAGAGGGGAACGCTTTAGTAAAATGTTAAAAGCAGATGAATGGTCTGATGATGGGCCCATGTATTAAAACAGCCCTATTTATTTTATATAATGCCACTCTACAAGATAAATTGGCTGTGATTTTGGCACAATTTGGTGATAATTCTGGTGCTATATTTTACTAAACTGTGAGAAATAACACATGCAGCGTGGATGTTATAATGGGCAATAACATATACTGTATTTGTGGCAAAAATCCGCAGTGACAGAAGTGATATCAGTTTAGTAACTCAGTTCTGCCATTATTTCTGAATCAATTCATTAACACCCTAATTCACTTTTTTTCTATTTTTCAGTCATGGTGCTGAATAACCCTATAAGAGTTGCCGTGGAGGTGCTAGTATGACAGAACAGTAGATACTACTTTCTTTCAGTAATATCAGACACAGCTGGCACTAAAAGGTTATACCCCCTCCCTCCTTGCGAGCCACTACTATGACCTCATTCAGACTACAGGTATGGGACCCGTTACCTGGAAACCCGTTATCCAGAAAGTTCCAAATTATGGAAAGGCCATCTCCCATAGACTCCATTCTAAGGAAATAATTCACATTTTTAAAAAATATTTCCTTTTCTCTGTAGTAATAATAAAACAATGCCTTGTACTTGATCCCAACTAAGATATCATTGATCCTTATTGGAGGCAAAACAATCCTATTGGGTTTATGTAACGTTTAAGTGCTTTTTTTAGCAGACTTAAGGTATAGAAATCCAAATTACAGTAAGATCCCTTATCCGGAAAACCCCAGGTCCCCGAGCATTCTGGATAACAGGTCCCATACCTGTACAATGTGAGGTTCTCACAAGTTTGCATCACTGGAAGCTAGAAAAGCTACAGTGATATCCTGCATCTCAGAATTCTGTATATCCTAGATATATATTGCCCTTAGTCACAATTACTGTTTTCCATAAACACCAATTACAAGTGATGATACCACTGTGCACTATTTATACTGATAAATGTAGCAGGTTATTTATTGCTTATTATTTTTATTGCCTAAAGGAAATAACGTAACCCCCTATCTTGTGGTCAGGATTGGAAGGGAAACATGGGAAGGATTGTCTCCGCAATTGCATAACATGTAAAATGTATTTGGGGTATGCAATTATAGGGATATATATAGTATAATAAAAATATCAGTTAATGTCCCACCTAGTAATGTTTATATAAATGTTAGAATTTTAATTACTGTTTATTTAGGCAGTATACCTCCACTTTTCTTTCAGCCTGTTCTGCTACTTTATTTTTAAAGAACTCCTCTGGATATTTTAGTATAATATATTATGCCTACGCATGTAGTCTTTTGATGTCCATATAAGTGTAATGAAAACTTTTCCATCCAAAGTTATTATTATGCTAGTACCTTTAGCTGGCTGTGATATTATTTGGTACCACAGTGCATATGTGCATCACATCTTTATAGGCTACTTTATCATTCTGTCATGAACATGAAAGTCTGAAGATTCTGCCCCTAAATTTACTATAATTATGTAATATTAGCCCTTTTGCAAAAATGTAGTTTTATAAGTGCTTATATATAGAAGAGTCAGCATTTAATTATACTTAGTACATACATTTGGGTTAAAAGATACAGCGCAATATTATAGTTTAATTTTGCTTTATTAAGAAAATACTCATACTGCCTTAAGAAAACTGCAATTTTATAAAATTAATACAGAAAAGTATATAACTAAATATTATAAGAATATATAAGTCCTTTCATGTTATCAGGGAGATTTCAGTCCATCTGTTGCTCCCCATCTGCATTGCTGTTCTGGGCATCGGGTGGGATTTCCTGTGCATCTCTGGGGGCCGGATCCATGCTGATAGGAATGGGTCTCTCTGGGGCAGGTGGCAGTGCCAGCCGAGGAGCCTGAATATGTAGGTGCCCGTCCTTGGAAAAGGAGCACACAACTTGCTCAGGATTCACACCTTCTGGCAGTTCAGCTTCTCTCTTCCACTCTCTGTATTCATGGAAGTAGCTCCCATCCTCACTGTCACTTTTCCTCTCTTGTTTTCCTGTCACAATCACTCTCCTTCCCTGCATTTTCACTGTTAGTTCATGAGGAGAAAAGTCCCTCACATCCAGCGTCAGCTCAAAGTGATCCTTCCCATCTTTGCCTGAGCTGGGAGAGGTCCCCTCAGTTTCTGCGGCTCTGGGCTGTCGGCTCTGGTCTGTTATTCTTCTCATATCCATGTCCTGAGAGAGGAGCCGATAAGCCTCATTCACACACTGCATTCTCCTCTCCATGTCATTCCTCATGCTCAGAATGTCGTCTCCCAGCTGGCCAAGGATGAGGCGAGTGGCTGGCCAGAGTGTGAGTGCAGGCTGGCTGCAGGGACACAGAGGGGAGTGTGAGGGCTGTAGGAGGCTGACAGGAAACATCTTCTGCTGATTTCCTGGAGCTTCTTGTCAGAGAAGAGCTGGAGAGATTGTGCTTGTTTGTGCTCTGCTGCTTTCTTGCTTCTCAGTACTGCAGCCAGTCACAGCCCCGGCACTTTTATATTCCTAACTTAGTGTTCTGGGCCCTTCCTGACACTTCCATGTGCTCTCTGTATATGGGCAGAAGGGGAGGAGCCTGTGAGTACATAATGAATTATGTCAGCTACTTGAGACGGAGGCTATGCTAGCAACTTCTGGAATTCACTGGGGCAGTGACATCACTAGTGGGAGTGACTGTGTGTGCGGGGAAAACTGACAAGGAATTCAGAATACAATTGTTCTAAATGCAAACAATATATTTCCTATTCCCTGTTTTGCAAATCTATTGTTAAAATAGATGAAATTAAACCAAATATTGTTAACTGTGGGAACCTGCACTACGTTAGGTATGCATCTCTCAAGTAAATCTGTCCCTGAATGTTTATGTCCAAAGGCAGTCTACAGTAATCACACACACTGCCCCTCCCACTAGTGATGTCACTGCCCCAGTGAATGCCAGAAGTTGCTAGCACAGTCTCCTCTCAAGTAGCTGACATAATTCATTATGTACACACAGGCTCCTCCCCTTCTGCCCATATACAGAGAGCACATGGAAGTGTCAGGAAGGGCCCAGAACACTAAGTTAGGAATATAAAAGTGCCGGGGCTGTGACTGGCTGCAGTACTGAGAAGCAAGAAAGCAGCAGCGCACAAACAAGCACAATCTCTCCAGCTCTTCTCTGACAAGAAGCTCCAGGAAATCAGCAGAAGATGTTTCCTGTCAGCCTCCTACAGCCCTCACACTCCCCTCTGTGTCCCTGCAGCCAGCCTGCACTCACACTCTGGCCAGCCACTCGCCTCATCCTTGGCCAGCTGGGAGATGACATTCTGAGCATGAGGAATGACATGGAGAGGAGAATGCAGTGTGTGAATGAGGCTTATCGGCTCCTCTCTCAGGACATGGATATGAGAAGAATAACAGACCAGAGCCGACAGCCCAGAGCCGCAGAAACTGAGGGGACCTCTCCCAGCTCAGGCAAAGATGGGAAGGATCACTTTGAGCTGACGCTGGATGTGAGGGACTTTTCTCCTCATGAACTAACAGTGAAAATGCAGGGAAGGAGAGTGATTGTGACAGGAAAACATGAGAGGAAAAGTGACAGTGAGGATGGGAGCTACGTCCATGAATACAGACAGTGGAAGAGAGAAGCTGAACTGCCAGAAGGTGTGAATCCTGAGCAAGTTGTGTGCTCCTTATCCAAGGACGGGCACCTACATATTCAGGCTCCTCGGCTGGCACTGCCACCTGCCCCAGAGAGACCCATTCCTATCAGCATGGATCCGGCCCCCAGAGATGCACAGGAAATCCCACCCGATGCCCAGAACAGCAATGCAGATGGCGAGCAACAGATGGACTGAAATCTCCCTGATAACATAAACCTTTATATGTCTAAATATTGATATTATTATTATATTTTAATATGATTTTTAGCAAATCAAAATGCATATATTTTATAGTGACAAAATATAGTCTTTTTTTTTTAATAAAGCAAATTAAAATATGTGTTTGGCCTTTTTATGTAATTTTTCCAAAGAATAAATTGGTTTGTCAGAGTACTAGGGTTTTTTTGTCAGTTTATAACTATGACTTAACATAGAACAGATTACCTTAAAAATAGTCATGGATAACTAGTGATAATGGTTGCTATAGAAGTATAAAACTGTTTCAGTATTTTCAGGGAGAATGGCAGCTGTCCCACTGACCTACTGGCTCTGTTATAGCAGATTGCAGCCTCATGCCTAAAATCTATACAATGGGCCTGATTCACTAAAGTCCGAAATAATGGGCCCGATTCACTAAAGTCCGAAATAAGGGGCCCGATTCACTAAAGTCCGAAATAAGGAGTGCTATTTATAGCATGCGTTAAAAATCTTATCACTTCTTATTTTTCGCTCGATTCACTAAAAGGACACTTGTCATAATTAAGAAGCGATGTTCTTGGCGTTATTTATCTTACGATGACATATTTTAATGAAAAAAACTATGCGATAAGCGTTATAGGGGCCGATTCACTAAAGGTCAATAACGCTTATCGCATAGTTTTTTTCATTAAAAAGCATGCGATAATTAAGTACCGATCAAAGTCATTTCGCATGTGTTAATCCGCATATCGCATGCACAAAAAAAACGCATTGCGTTAATTAGCGAATAGAAATAGTACTAACGCATGATTCACAAACACATATGAAGCGTTAAACGTGCAAAATATCGTGTTAATCTGTGTGAATATTAACCCTACTTGGGGCAGGCGGTACTTAAAGAAAATTGCGGTTCGTGAGCTTTTGGCAACACAACATGGAGTTTGCAGTCGTATTTTTTCAAGTATATGTTGGCCCTAGAGTGATGCATCCTCCAGTTTTCAGGGAAATGGTGGTTTTCAGAAAGTAATGGTTACGTGCGTAATATATTGCGCTCTGCAAGTGTCCTTTTAGTGAATCGAGTGAAAAATAAGAAGTGATAAGATTTTTAACGCATGCTATAAATAGCACTCCTTGGGCCTGATTCACTAAAGGGCGATAAAACGTGCGCTATTTTTATTGTGCGCTAAAATTTTTACTGCGTCTTAATTTTGGCGATTTTTCGCACGATTCACTATAAGCATACTCGCGATTTTTTACGCGCGATATTGCATGCGTTATTTAACTCGCAAAGGCTATTTCAATGCGGTATTTGCTGGTACATGTGCTAAATTACGCCCGCGAATAGTCGCCGCATATGAATGGTAGCTTAGAAATAGTGTATAACAATTGTCGCCGCATATAAATGGTGTATATAAATATTAGCCACATATAAATGGTAGCATATAAATGGTATATAAATAGTAGATGCTTATAAATAGTAGCCGCTAGTGATGAGCAAATGTGTTCTGGTTATCTTTAGTGAAAAATTAGCAAATCTTTCGAAAGATCCACAAAACGGCAAAAATGTTGTGCAGGCAAAAAAATTGTTGCTGTGACTATTATTTTTTGACGCTTGTATAAATTTTTGTATGTGCGGTGAATTTTTGCGTGGCGAATTTTTTCATGCGTTTTGCCATTGGCGGATTGTTTTGCGAAACGCATGAAAAAATCCGCCGCGAAAAATTCAACGCACGTCCAAAAATTTGCTGCAAATCCATGCCTGGCAAACCATTTCATCACTTGTAGCCAAATATAAATAGTCGCGCAAATGAACGCACGCCATGTTAGCCATACACGCCAATACTTGCAGAAAATTACTGTATTAAAAATGAACATTTCGCTGCAAACTGGCGGCTGCGTCACTCTAGGGGAAACACAGACTTGAATAAATAACACTGTAAGTCCATATTTTATTGCAAAAAATCATTTACTGTACTTTTGTATAATTTTTCGCCTGTGTGTAGTAGGTGTTAATTTTCGCATAGCCGAATGCGATATTTAGCGCGCAAAAGTTATAGTGAATCATGCGATCGTATTCTTTTCAGCGCGGAAATTAACGCATGCGGTAAAACTAGTGCGAGAAATAACCCATGCGAAAATGGCGATTTTTCGCACGCGATAATACTATGGTGAATCGTGCGCAAATTATTTTGCGTTTTTTAACGCAAAAAAGCGTGCGATAATTTTTATCGATCTTTAGTGAATCAGGCCCCTTATTTCGGACTTTAGTGAATCGGGCCCAATATATGGTAAATTAAACCAATTCACAGATTCTGTTAGAAGCAAAAGGTACGTTTTATTTTGGAAAAAATTAAATTTGCAAGGATACAGTGTAGGTTCTGCTACAGAGGAGTGACACCTATTCACTGATACCATTTAAATAGTATTATTTAGTCTGATTATTGTGTACCACTGTCCAGGTGCTCTTTCTAAGGTAAAATTGCTACGTGTGACTTTTCTTCTCAGATGGGCCTGCATAAATAGGAATGAATATCCAAGCTGAACTATAACTCTCACACTTTCACAAAAATTCTTGGGCACCAGTGGTTCTTAAAGAGGAACAGTAAAAATGGAACCCAAAATGGAAACTTCATTTGGTATCACCCACTTGAGTCTATATAGTCTGTTGAGTGTTGACTGGCGAACCACTCTAGAATCTCCTTGTTGGAGCCAGGGCCAGAACCATGGGTAAGAAAATGAGACATGTGCCTAGGGAACAATGCTGGGGAGGGGGGGCACTTACACATACCTCCTAATCACTCAGCTGATCACACTGTTATGTATGTGTACACGCATGCACATTCTCAAGTGCACAGGGCAGTGGGTCCGATTGGCAGCTTGCCTTATTGGTGCCCAGATCTGCTCTTACTAGCTCATATGTCTCATATCCCTGGAGCGTGCTATAACATGAGCTACCTGCCACACTCTAGAAGCCATTATTCAAAGGGTCCATTTCCCCAAATTCCACTTAAAGGCCATAGCATCCTGGTTTATCTTACTAAGGCCTACCTGCGTCAGGCCCTCCAACAAATCCATCCCCTCCCTACTAGGGATCTTCCACAATCTCTTGGGTCAGTAAGATTACCCCCTCCCACAGGGTGTAGATTACACATTACACAGTAGGGGAATATGCAGTCCCTTGCATCCCTTACATTTGATTAAAGGTAACAAATTTTTCTTTAAACCAATTAATAATGTTTAAATGTAAATCAGTTTAATGATATATAGTTTGCTTTTTTTTTTTTTTCAATTCTTTATTTTCCAGTTTTTGTATATGGGAAAGGGTACAGAAAGAAAAGGGGAGGGTATGGGGAGGGAACATTGTCATTGTACAACTTTTTCGTTTCTAACAATTGAGTTTCTAGCAATAGCATTCAACAAGTCATATCTAAACTTTCACTTGTACAGTAGAAAACCTATACGCAATTTTCTGTATATTGTTTGCTTTTAAATATGGTTAAACATAGAAAGTGCATATTAGAGCCAAAAATATTAACAGTATAATATTGCTAATATCTCGAAAATGACTAAAATATAGTATATTGCAAAATTGCACAAAACCACACTCAGCTAATTTCATATAATTTTATGTTTGACTTTAGATACCATTTAATATTTGTGTTATTACGTTGCAATTAGTGCATGTTTTAGAGCAGGGGTACCCAGACTTTTTCCCCCAGCGATCTACCTCTGACTCTTCCCCGCATAGTAACGCGACGCAGCATCCTATGCGTACCCAATAAATGCGCCGCACTTCCGCATTCAAAGGTTTAGACGCGGCTCACCAGAAATCGACGGGGGATCGTCTGGTGGACTGCGATCGACGTCTTGGCCACCCCTGATTTAGAGTGTCTTTGCTTATGCACCCCACCCCTCCACTTTGGCAATTAAACTGCATTTTGGTTGCTTGCAACCAGCCAGTAGTTTTAATGATGGATGGCATTCACTAAAGCTGGCCGTACACATTCAGATTTTAGTTTTCTTCCAACAAACTTTCGGACATCGATCGCACATTTAAATGCAACAATCTAAAACTAACATTCAGACTGAAATTGTAGGATAAAGCTTTAAAAATAACAAATTGGAGGATTTCAAAACTGAGCATTATATTTGATCATTTTATCATTATTTTATTTTTGGATTAAAGACCCTTTTAGGTAAGACCCATAATGACTATGATATCTGTATCTGGATGCAGGGTCAGAAGGTGCATTACTCTCATTTTCTCTCCTGGAATTAAAAGAAAAATGTTGACTGTGTTATTGTACTATTCTACTGCTTATTATAATGCATCCAGTGTACAGTGGAGGGCGCTTTACTCCCTTTAATCCACCTTCACTATTCCTTTATTATTATGTAGCTATATTAGCCTTTACTTCCCCATTATGCTGCCATCTGCTGGGCTTTGTGTATATTTTCTTACATGGAAAAGAGGAATTAGCTTAAACTACTTTTCTTTGAAATTTTTGTGATGTATTGTTCTTGATTCCAAATCAACGAAGAGCTTCATGCCAGGGGCTCTTATAACTGATTACTGAGGCAACTGTGTAAGTTGCTAATCTATTTGTACTACCAGTAGCTTTTGATATGGCCCTCAGTTTTCCAGATATCCTGACCACCATATACAAGAGCCCTAGCCCTAAGGCAAAAAAATAAAACAATTTCTAGATGCATATTGCGCATCTTCTTGAGGGATCATACTCTTTGTGCTATAACTCATGCTGTAGTGGGCTCATGGTTTGGGACATTATGGAAAGGGTTCTAAATATAAGACATTAAACACAGGCAGGTATAAAGTTATTAAACAGAGATACATAGAGCCAATGTATAATCACTGGCAACATTTGTTCCTGCAGATAATCAGCAGTTATGGTCTAATGCTGCTGTAATGCACAAAGCACAGGCATCTTAGTTGTTGCTTTGCGTTATCAAATTCTATCTTGGTGAGTGCCATTAAGTCAATGCAAAGCAACACATACTGTACAGACATATTAGTAACTACTCCCCTTACACAGAACTAAAGTCAGTGCCTGTTAAGGATCTTACTGCCAGTGCCATCGATTTGACATATCCAGGTTGCTCTGTTATCTGTGCCATGCTGGGTGTAGCCAGGCAAGGCATGGTTAAATGCCCCTAAGGAAAGGGTGAAAGCCCATGTTATCTTACATATGTATTGATAAAAGTCTGAGTGTAGGTGTGAAGTTTCTCTTATTGTAACATATGTTTACCTTTCAGACTCACAGGAGCAAGTAGTCACCTAGATGGGGCCTAAGGCAATCTAGGACAAAAGGGTTTGGGTATAGCCTTTTGCTTAAAGGGGGTGTGCACCTTAAAATTAACATTTTAGTGTGACGTAGCTTGATATTTTGAGACTATTTGCAATTGGTCTTCACTTTTTTTTTGGTTTTTAAATTATTTAGCTTTTTTTGAACAGCTCTCCAGTTTAAAATTACAGCAGTATCTGGTTGCTAGGGTTCAAATTACCCTATCAACTGGGCAGTGGTTTGAATGAGAAATTGGAAGAGGGCCTGAATAGAAAGATACATAAGAAAAAGTAACAATAACAATAAAAATTGTAGCCTCACAGAGCAAAAGCTTTTTTGGCTGCAGGGGTCAGTGACAAACTTTTGAAAGCTGGAAGGAGTTAGAAGGAATAGACAAATAAACCAAACACTATAAGAAATAAAAAATGACTACCAATTGCTAAGAACTGGCTATTCTATAACATACTAAAAGTTTACTTAAGGGTGAAACCCCCCATTTATCAGAGTAACTGGCCAACTGGGGAAGCATATACACACGATTATCTGAAGCCGCTGAATGCTTCTGCAACGTCATGGACATGGTGAAAAATGTGCAGTTCCCCCCTGGATTGCCAAAGAATTATATTTGTTATATTATAACTATGGACCATTTGACTAATTTTGCCAAAAAATATTCTTCAGCCTCCCACAGTAAATAATGGGAGTCACAAACTAAAATTATCCATACAAATGTAGGGCTTTTATAAAAAGTAGAAAACCAGTGGATTTAGGAAACACAACTTTTTTTTATTTATTTAATGTTCCTTTCATTTCATGATTTTCATCTGTTGTTTTTGTTGCAATGGTTGCACCTAGGTTGCCATGGCATTCTGGGTATTATAGAATAGCGAAGAACAAAGGGGTGGTCATGCCTGTTCTACTAGTTACCTCAAGAACGACTCAAGGTTAGGTATGTACCGGACTAAAGGCAGGGGAGGGGGATGATATTTTTGTTTTGTGTTGTTTTGTGAACCTTTCCATTGGAGAACTGTATAATTGTAAATGTGTATACACAGCAGATGATCTCCCCCTAATTATTCTTTATTCTCCATCTGGGTTTAAAGGGAATATTGGCCTAAAAATCAAGTTTTTCTGTACATGTACAAGGATAGGCAGAGCCAACTCTGTACTGTACTTGTATTGTACAAACTGTTATATAAAACGGCAGGTACAAGTTTGCATGGCATTGTGTTACTCATTAATTCTCCCAGCCACATGCTATGATCAAAAGATCATTTCTGTCAGCAAAAGGTTTTTGGCCTCAGTTTGTGAATTAAGCGTAGTGGGGAAAGCAGATAGCACTCGCCCTCCCCCTCCCACCTTCCCTCCCAATAAATAGGCAGAGCTCCCAGTACCTCCAGTGAGAGTGACACATACCCTCCCCAGGCAGTGCAGGCAAGGCACAGATAGGGATCAGAGAGGGGAAAGTAGGGCAGTCACTACTCAGGGAACAGGGCTCCAGTAACACAGCTTTGGCACAGGCATTCCCGGTTATCACTACCAATATTCATTATGTCTGACAGTGCAAAAGAAGTACCAGTGGAAACTGTGGCAGAGGTTGAGGCAAAACCTAAAGAGAACCCATGCTCTGAACTCAAGATTGCCATGGAGAAATGGTGAGTGACCCAAATCGCTCGTGCATGGGGCTGGATGTGTGTGAATTATTTCGCCAACAGGTACTGAGTGCCAATAACATTCCTGTATATAGAGCAACAGGAGGTGGCAGATACAGCAGCTGCTGGGGGGTCCTGTGGGATTCTGACTGATGCACATTTTCGATATATCTTCTTCAGGGTTGATGTGTGCCCTATTACGATTTTGCTATGGGGCCCAGAAATGTACAGTTACTCCATTGCTTGGATGTGTTTGGTAATAACAGGAAAAAAAGTATTCTGTGCGGTGTTTGATCTGGGCCCCCCATTAGCTCACAGAAAGTACAAAAGACATACATTGTATAATATTTATAGATTCAGTATAGATTAGAGATTTCCAACTCCCAGCATCCCACTGACTGTCTGTCTTTTCATTAGCTGCTGGGAATTCGTCTAATGACCTTGCGTATAGAGGTCACTGCCTTTATCCACAGTTACCTACCAATAGTACCTACCGACACTTTAAGAATAAAACAATAATCACATAGGATATGACAAGGCATAAAGTTTAGTTATATTATTCTGTATATAGAAATTAAAGATCTGCACAAAGGAAGGGGGGGAGTTTAGGAAAAAAATGTATGAAAAATACAACTTTACAAATTTACAAAACTACATTCTAATTTACAACTTTTTTACTAATTCAAGAACAATGACAGATCTTAGCATTTTTAAAGGTTTGATATAATGCTTGGTACAGCTATTTAGTGGTAGATCCCTTGTCAACAAGCATTTGCAAAGTCGTCTTTACCCAATTAACTAGTGAAACATAAAATTCTTGCTGCAGGGCCCTTATGCCTCATTAAACAAGACATGGCTGACCTCCCATGATTCAGCAATTGCCGGAGCTGACATAGGGGATGCTGGAAGTTGTAGTTCTATTACAGGTTTCTATGTCTGTTCTCTTTCTTCCCCTGGCATCTTTTAAATGAATGCGTGTAAATATATACGTGTATGTTGTGTATGGGATTGTATTTATTTAGACACAAGAACATCCTTGTGACGCAGTGCATAACACTTGTGCTTAGTAATGCAGTTCATTCTGATTCTGCTTGTGCTTAAAAAGGATGGGGTTCATTCTATGAATTCATTTCCATTTGCCTATGAACAAGTAGGAGAACAGGCGCTGCTTGTTGTTTAAACCATGACCATGTCTCTGTTGTGTGCTCAGACCCCGTGTCCCATTTTGTTTGGCCTGAGTCATTAGACAGTAAGAATTTTCACAATGTCACTGGCTTTTAGCATGATTCCTGGCAGTAAATATTCCCCTAGGGCCAAGAACTAATGGCATTTTATGACATTGTAAAATAGGTGGTGCAATTTATGGCTACTGTATGCAGAATAAAGAAAAATAAAAGGTATTTTGCCCCACAATGTATAGATATTTTTAGTTAGGGTGTTGGGAGTACAGCAAGAAATTTACGTTTTTTAACGGGTTGGTTGTTATCTGAAGGCTGATGGCACACAGGGTTCCTATACCACAGGCATTTTTCAACCAGTCCCCAAGAGGACCCAAGTCCGCCATTGAACATTCACAGATATTTCAGTTGGAGATGCATCATTCATCTTTTCAGGATAGAAATCAACAGCAGAGAATATGCTCCATGGCATTAAATCAGTGAAGTCCATGCCTTATACAGATTTTAAGGGTAATCCAATGATATAATCTGACAGCATCTGTCAGGGGCATAACTATATAGAAGCAGACCCTGTGACTGCTGGGGGGGCCTAGTGGGGCACTGACTGATAAGCAGTTTTATGAAAAATGTCTAACTCTAAAGTGATTTTGCTTTGGGGCCCAGTCACTACTGAGTGAGCAGGTAACTTTCCTTCCCCGTAAGGGGCACAGTGACAAGGACTGACAGTATTTAAAAAGGCAAAGACATTACTGCACAACAGCCAGTGTGGGATTTAGGGGAAGCACAGGGTCCTTGTCACTATTGGTACCTTTGATAACAGTACAAGAATTTCATTTTATTATATAATAGGTGTTAAACAGGCCATCAGTTGGGCTGATTTGATCACTTGGCCCCTGACCAATTATATGATCAGATAGCAGAGTTAAAACCGCTGATGTAATTAAAGGAATGTTATACCCCAAACAATGTAGGTCTCTATAAAAATATATGACATAAAACAGCTCATATGTCATAGGTGGTTAAGTATTCATTCTGAAGGTATAGCTTTTTAAGAATTTTGTCCTTGGGCTTATACTTTATCCTCTGACCCTAAAGCTGAAATAGATGGTATTTGGAAAGGTCACTAAATGCAGCCCTCACATATATCATGCCCATTGACTCTGCACATTTTTCAGATGGTCATGTAGCTGCATGAAGATAAAGTGACCGTGCAGTCAGCTCTCATCCTTACAATTATCATCTTGGGGTTACTAGGCCAGAATATCTAATCTGAGCATATTCCTGTGAGCACTTCACTCTGTAACTTTGCTTATCTTTATATAGATGATATGATAGATAAGAACAGCCAGAAACATGGATTATGCTCATAAAGCGGCACAGTCCAATAGCAGCACAGATTGTACTCTAGGGCAAATGCTCTTATCTATCCCCAAAACACCTATGTAACAAAATACTAAGCCTAACACTAAGCTGAATTCTTTTAAAGGGCAACTATCAGTTTACACCAATGTGCACACCACTGGTATAGCTGGTGATTCACTTGAAAGCAGGAATTCATACTGACAGCTATAATGTCTGACCTCCCAAAGAGGTCTTTAGTGAGCATCAAGTGACAATATATTATCTGGAACATTAGGTCGGGTAATTTAGCAATATATTGTATATGGAGGGAATGGCTTGAAGAAAAGAGAAAGAAAGGAATACAGTTTTAACATATATGGCATTGTTAAGAAGGGGAGAATGTTTCAGAAGAAACTCAAAAGCAGTAGGATGTTAGGGGTACAATTTAAATAAGAGATTAGTAGATGATTGGAAATACCTTGCTAACCAATTGGGTACATCTCATCATGCCAAAGCACATGCAACATCAATAGTGCATATACCCAGGCTAACATGAGAATGCATTTTTTGTCTTTTAGTTCAAGTGTAGCAAGATATAGCCTTTTAGGGCCTCAACAATGTTGAGGCCCCTTGCAGCTATATCAGTTCAGTCCCTGGCTGAATTTGGATATTAGTGGATGCTGGGGATTCTTGTTTAGATGATACTGACCCTTTTCTGATTGGTATTAAGCCAGAGGGAGATACTAGAGAATCACTGAGACCACAGAATCATTTGCTCATTATAATCCATCACCAAAGCAGATTAGCAGTGAGGTTGGACAGAAGGCATTAAACACAGTGAGGTTATTGCTATGGGGGGAAATTCACAAGGGATTATTAGAAAAGGCATAATAAAATTAGACTTCATGCACATTTCCTGACTGCATTTTAGGGCAATATAAAAATTACATAAAAAATTTAAAAAAAAATATATTTGAAAGCAATATCAAGGGCAGAGCAGCCCTACATTAAAGGACAACTACACTTTCAGAATGAATAATCAGCAACAGATAGTTTATATTATATTAAGTGGCCTAGTAAAGAGTCTTACCAAACTGGAATATATAAATAAGAAAATATTGCCTTTTTTTGCACCCTTGAGCCAACATTTTGTGGTTGTCTGTGTGCTCCCTCAGAGATCACCGAACGGAAATTAAGCAGCTTTAACTGTAATAGGAAGTAGTGTGGGAGTAAAAGACAGAACTCTGCCCATTAATTGGCTGATGTGACCTAACATATATGTGCCTTGGCGTGTTTGTGCGCACTGTGTATCAGATGATCCCAGGGGGCGGCCCTTAGTACATAACATTTTCTATTTAGGATTACCCAATAGCACATACTACTAGTAAAGTATCTTTTTATGAAAATGGTTTATTTAGATGAAGCAGGGTTTTACTTATGAGCTGTTTTATGCAATATATTTTTTATAGAGACCTACTGTAAATACTCGAGTATAAGCCGATCTGAATATAAGCCGAGTTACCTAATTTTACCTAAGAAAACTGGAAAAACTTATTGACTTCAGTATAAGCCTAGGGTGGGAAATGCAGCAGCTACTGCTAAGCGTCAATAATCAAAATAAATACCAATAAAATTACATTAAATGAGGCATCAGTGGGGTATATGTTTTTAAATATTTATTTCAAAGAAAAACAGTAAACTAGCTCTGTAAGCGGAGAAGAGGGTCAACAAAAACAATATGGTATCAACAATGATACCTTAAGAGTACTACCCCCTTAGCTCAATCAGCAACCCAGCTAAAGCACAAAAAGTTACAATCCTTCAAAACTATATATAGTTTATATCGAATATAAAGTGCAATGTCTAGTGCAGAATGGGACAGGCGAGGATGGTAGATAAAGATGAATTTGGGAGCTGGCCAGGGCACTGGAGGGACAGAGAGTGCTAGTCTGGAGGGACCCGTGGCACCCGACTCAAGTATGAGCCGAGGGTGACTTTTTTAGCACATTTTGGGTGCTGAAAAACTAGGCTTATACTCGATTATATACAGTAACTTGCTGAGGGGTATAGTTTTTATAAGTGCTGCATAACTGTAAAATATAAGGTAATTTGATAGCAGATACAGGTATGGGATCCTATATCCATAAACCTGTCATCCAGAAAGCTCTAAATTACGGAATTGCCATCTCCCAAAAGACTTCATTTTAATAAAAAAAAATTCAATTTAAAAAAAAAAAAAATAATGATTTCCTTTTCCTCTGAAATAAAACAGTGCCTTATACTTAATGGTAACTAAACTAAATAAATCCAGATTAGGGGAAAAAAACAATTTTGTTGTTATTGTTAATTTCTAATTACTTATCCTTCCACTCTTATTCATCTTCCAGTCTCCCATCGAATCCACAACCTGGTTGCTAGGGAAAATTGAGCCCTAGCACTTAGCCACCTGCACCAGGAGGGAGCCATGTTGCCATACACGCACTGATATTATCGTACAATACAAAGGTCGTAGGACCAATGGTTACGGTAACTATTGTAATAGTAGCATGTAACTGTTATGTGCCCTTGTATCACTGATACAGAAGCTGCAACAGAAGCTCCTGCCCAGTGCGGGTGGCTAAGTGCTCGCTGGGGACAAATGCTACCAGTGCCAGTTTTAGGATAGAATAAACATGTAGCCTGGGCCTCAGCACTAGAGGAGTTCCTTTTGGGGAAACAAATGTTGCTGAAAGAATAGATGTATGGGTATGGGATATGTTTTCTGGAAACTCATATATATTCCTCAGCATTGTCCGATGGCAACTTACATTGTGTAGTCATAGCAACACAACTAAAGGCCCACAGGTTGGAAATTCCTGATCTATATATTTTACCCCTCAAATCAGGGTCCTAAACCTCCTGCATTGACTGGGACCCCCTTTTTTCTAAGTGCTTGCCTAGATCCATTGGTGAATGAACGATCCATGTGTACAGACAGCAAAGGTAACCCAAGTACCAGGGAAACACAGATGCAGCAGATATATTTAGGGAACTGGCTGTGCAAGAGCTATTTTTGAAATCCACACAAGCCGCACAGGGCACAGAGGAGAAGCTTCTCATAACCTAGGCACCTATACCCAGCGGAAACTATAAACCTGCTCTGATTTACAGCTCTGAAAGCACAGTATGTGGCAGTTTCAGAGTAGCACTTTTATCTTTGATAAAATGTTGGCCAATTAGTAAAAGCTAAAGATTTTAAGACCTTAGGGTAAATTGTAAGCAAGATCTGCTGACGAATAACATTTTTTTTTAGAGAATTCTGAATTGAAATCTAAAGCAAATACATAAAAAAGGTAAAATATAAAACCCTTATAAGGAATTTAGACATATGAAATATACATTTTCTAATATTTTATATATTAATATAGTTAATAATGTTGGTGTTACTAGCTCTTTACAGGGGGGGGGGGGTTGAATGTAACATATTCAAACCTATAGAACTGCAATACTATCTGTTAATATTTGCACATGACCAAAACAGCTAATCACTAATTGGTTGGTATGAGTTTCATGTTGTTGCTCCTGAATTAAGGTGGCCATACACTTATAAATCCCATCCTCCATGATGCTTGGCTTTCATATTTATAGTTGTGCAGTCTCTCTTTTATATGGGGCTGGTAAGCCTTAGGCTATGGGCACACCGCATTTTTTCAAGAAAAACCCAATGCCCTGTGCCCCTTTGTAGCCCTGTGCCCCTATGTAGTGTTGTATGGCTTTAGAATCCACTGACTGATTCTGACTAACTGTTGTTAATCATTGCACATTTCCAATTTAGGATAATTATTGTTGTACATTGATAGCACTGTTAGGTTTTATTTATTGGATGAGATCATTACGGAAGCTCTGTCTCCCAAAGTGACCACCAACACTGATGATGGTGCTGACCCACATTTCTCTGGGCATGTAGCCATGGTAACAGCAAATCTGCTGATCTACAGGGAAGACCTTTGCATCACAGCGAGTAGCTCAGGGCACATAGGAGAAAAAAAATGAGAAATTCTAATTGAACTGAGCTCAGGTCATCTTTGCTATACACAGCTTCCTTTGCAACAGGATCTAAGATACAGAAATAAGATTGTTTAAGAATAAAAAGATTATAAGTGGGCAATTTCCATGTTTTAGTTTATTAGCAGTAGGTGGGCTGTCTTTCCCAGCTGTCTTTCGGGGTGGGCTAAGCTGTGGGATAGCAGGCATAGTAGGGTGAGGTGGGGCCTATAGTAGCAGTGGGATAATAGCCTCTGGGAAGGGACTGTGGCTGTGGGATAGCAGGTATAGTAGGGAGAGATGGTGCCTATAGTAGCAGTGGGGGGATAATAGCCTCTGGGAAGGGACTGTGGCTGTGGGATAGCAGGTATAGTAGGGAGAGATGATGCCTATAGTAGCAGTGGGGGGATAATAGCCTCTGGGAAGGGACTGTGGCTGTGGGATAGCAGGTATAGTAGGGAGAGATGGTGCCTATAGTAGCAGTGGGATAATAGCCTCTGGGAAGGGACTGTGGCTGTGGGATAGCAGGTATAGTAGGGAGAGATGGTGCCTATAGTAGCAGTGGGGGGATAATAGCCTCTGGGAAGGGACTGTGGCTGTGGGATAGCAGGTATAGTAGGGAGAGATGGTGCCTATAGTAGCAGTGGGATAATAGCCTCTGGGAAGGGACTGTGGCTGTGGGATGGCAGGTATAGTAGGGAGAGACGGTGCCTATAGTAGCAGTGGGATAATAGCCTCTGGGAAGGGACTGTGGCTGTGGGATAGCAGGTATAGTAGGGAGAGATGGTATCTATAGTAGCAGTGGGATAATAGCCTCTGGGAAGGGACTGTGGCTGTGGGATAGCAGGTATAGTAGGGAGAGATGGTGCCTATAGTAGCAGTGGGATAATAGCCTCTGGGAAGGGACTGTGGCTGTGGGATAGCAGGTATAGTAGGGAGAGATGGTGCCTATAGTAGCAGTGGGGATAATAGCCTCTGGGAAGGGACTGTAGCTGTGGGATAGCAGGTATAGTAGGGAGAGATGGTGCCTATAGTAGCAGTGGGATAATAGCCTCTGGGAGGGGACTGTGGCTGTGGGATAGCAGGTATAGTAGGGAGAGATGGTGCCTAGAGTATCAGTGGGGGGATAATAGCCTCTGTAATGGAATGTGGGACAATAGCCTCTGGAATGGCTGTGGGCCAGAAGATATGGACAAGACAGCAGCAGTATGTCTTTACATGGGTGCTGGCAATGCTGCCGCCCTTCAATTGTTGAAATACAACTAAAAAGGTCTGACCAACAGCTTAATGTACTGAACATTGTAGTTCAACCACAGCTGAAGGGCAATAAGTTGGACAGTCCCACAACAAGTCTATATGGGACATAGACAGAATAGTACTGTACCCACAAAGTGTGCATTGCCCCAGCACTAGTAGCAGTTGCCAGTACTAGCTTTTATCTTCCAGTGCAGCCATTACACAGTACTACACAGGGCCCTGGTACATGCAGCACTTTGCACATATGTTTCATGCATGTGAGATATACGCTATATACACATTCCTTCATTACCAGGGTGTCTGCACCTTTCTCACGCCTGGCTGCCTAACATACCCTGACAGGGAACTGCCTCTTTATCTGAGAGGAGCAGCCTTTGCCCAGACACTCCCTGCCCAGCGCCTGGGGGGAGTATGAATAAAAGGTGCTGTGCTGGGGTGGTGGGGGGGGGGGGTTGCTGAGTCAGGCTGGGCCTCATTAGCTGCAGATAAAAAGGGTGGGATAGTCTGAGTGCAGTTATGCATGGCTAACATGTGCTGCTACATTTCATATTTCAGCCTCCAGGCCCACTTCTTTAACCCTTTTGCATCCATGGGCTTGTGCTGTGTTTAGCTATAGCTATATCTTACAAATGTGATTAAAGCGAGTGGCAGGCAGGGGCATTAGCTGAGCTTACCCAGTCTTCCCAGAAGGGGGAAGGTTGAAATATTCTTCTGTCAACCCCCAAAATAGACAGATCCTTTGCACTTAATGCAACACACTCGCAGTTACCATAACTCAAAAATTCCAAATGATCTGGTGACCTTATCTTGGCAGCTACCTGGTTGCTATGGTCCAATTTACCCTAGTAACCAGACAGAATCCATGCTGTGCAGCCTCCATTGTCAATTAGGGGATGTGTAGTAAAGACATTAGGTACAAATGCTGTGAATGGTATACATACATAGGAACCCCACCAACAGCACATAAACTGCAAGCATGAAATCTACCATTTACATGGGAATCCCACGTAAAAATGTTCTTTGCATCATGAAAGAAAATGTAACTTTAAGAAACTTTCCCCATTTATATCCCCTGAATGGGAAAGCTTTTTAGTAACTGTTACTGCAATAAAAAGCAATATCTGGCTCTGCACTTCTGGTTCAGACACCTGGAACATTGTAGCAGCTGCATCTGATTAACAGAGCTGGAGGGCAAAGTGACTTCCGCTACATTGTTTCAAGAGTCATGTCAGAAGAAAAATATTTTTTTAATGAATAGCAGTTATGAAAATTTAAATTTTTTTTAAAACCAAGGCAAATATTTAATTAATGTATAAAGGACACTTGCTTAATTTTTTTTTTTAATTATATTTTTCATTGGACAATACCCTGTTTTTGGGTGGAGATCCTCATTACGTTTTCAGGCTGAGGAATGGTGCCTTGCTTTCTTTTCATTTATATTTGGTATGTGCGCTGCTTAGCTAAGCCGGGGATGGACTCAGTCCCAGCAGCTCTGAGCCGCACGGAAATGAAGAGGGTGCAGGGCAGAGTACAGACAGCGCTCCTGAGACACACGAGTAGTCCAGATGCCAGCACAATATCAGTATAAAATCTGTATATTTATATTCAATAACATAGTGCCAACAGTTACCTATATACCTACCTACTCACTGAGGGCACTATAAACAGACATTTATACTGATTTACTTGGCACAGACAACAACAAGTGCACCGAAGGGGCCCCAGTGCACTAACACTATTAGTTACACTGGCATGTCAGCAAACATGGTGAATCGGGACTTCTACATACAGGTACTAGGTACAACCATGGGCCTATATGACTTTTATTACATTTAGGCCTATATAACTCCTATTACATGGAGTACACATGCATACATGGTCAAACAGGACTTCTACATAGAGATACTATGTACAACCATAGGCCTTTATGACTTCTATTAAATGTAGTACATAGGCATATATATATCTTCTATTACATTTAGTACATAGGCCTATGTAACTCCTTTTACATTTAGTACATAGGCCTATATAACTCCTGTTACATTTAGTACATAGGCCTATATAACTCCTATTACATTTAGTACATAGGCCTATATAACTCCTATTTCATTTAGTATACTGGCCTATATAACTACTGTTAAATTTAGTACATTGGTGTATATATCTCCGATTACATTTAGCATATATGCCTATATAACACTATTATATTTAGTACTCAGGCCTATACAACTACTGTTACGTTAGTTACAGTTAGTACTCTCTATTTATTTTTGTGAGTGTGATCCCTGGATGTCAGGTTTTCTGGTTGGCCATAAAAGTTTCAATCTGAGAATGACTATATGACTACTATGGCCTGCTCAGGCATGCTGCTGTCCCTTAGTCCCTTGGCTGGACAGCCTTGCACTAGATTTTACTAGCTATTCTTTTCAAACATCAAACAGTACAACTGTGCACCCATGCCACTGGCAAATATCATCAGTCTATGTTCTGGAGGAACAAAACTACTTTCTGGACACTTACTTTTAAAGGAATAGCATATCTAGGTTTTATTCCAGTCAGGGCACTGTCAGCAAGGAGTTTGTATGTGTTTCCTCTCTCACTCCCAAAACATACAGACAGGTTTACTAGCATTGCCAAAAGTGTATGAATGTGATTGGAACCTTAGATTGTAAGCTCCACAGGGGCAGGGACTGATATGAATGATAGATAATCACTGTAAAGCACCATGGAAATGTGTTCTCTATAAATACAGAATTATTATAAATATCCTATAAGTTATGTACATTTACATTAAATTATACTTGTCAGTCCACTAGATGGCAGTACAGAGGACACATATTTCAATGCAATGACAATTATCATGTACAAATGTGCAAATGTTTGTTAATTTCATCCCCAGTGCAGAACTGTCTTTCTGTCTGTCTCATCCATCTATCTGCTCACTTATTCATTTGCCATACAAACAGATAACAGTGTATTTCCCCCCATGCAGTGTGGCTGAGAAAGGAGAAGACAGCTGCCATGAACTAATTCAAGCCTATAAAGAATGTTTGAAATCTCTTGGGTCACAAAACTAACGTCTGGCCAGGTACATCTCTACTTATGTTATGTGTCATTGTGTGTGCAAGGGCACTTGGGAAGTTCTTAGCTAATCAGCATTGTTGAGAATCATGAAAGCAAGCAGGTATACAATAGATTACTGCCCAGGTACAAATGTACCCACTGTTAGTCCATGCACCCACTCAGTAGGGCTACAAGCCAGGCCCTCTTAGTGTTTCGAGCTAAAGAAATATTTAAAATAGTAAATCCCAGTTGGCCAAAGATGTTGGTACCAAATACCCTTTGACTTCCTTCCCAAGTGTCCGGCGGATTGGAGGCACAGACTTTTGGTATCACATAGTATTAATAGGCTTCACGTGCCGGCCACACAAACAACAGGAAACATCTTCAGTAGTGGTTTTTAGACTATTGGAATTCAAATCCCACTCCCCAATGTGGCTGTACGTTCCTGAAGGGATCCCATTGCTCAGAACAAGTTTACGGGTATATGACATACCATGTCTATTTAAAAAAAATACTGCTACTCTGCAATGATTCACTGAAAACTCATTAAGAGTTAATTGCAGAGCCGTAGAGAGAATTTTCAGGCACAGGAGTTTGCAATCTAAATTTGATAGGTTGTCTAAGCTACACCAGATCTGCTAAGCATCAAGCTACTAATGGGAGTCAGATGAAGCACCTAACAAATATGTGGCCCTTTCCCATGCCAGGGGGAGTGTGTTTGTTATTCCCATTATTTGAACACTGAACTCTCCAGCACAGGGTTCTCCTCAGTGTAGCTCTGTGTCCAGCTCTGTCAGGCTGTGCCATTATTGGTGGGCAAAGGCTTCCTTACTATAGATTTGGCCAGTGTAGACCACCATATGGGCAAAGGGGACTTTTGCCTCAGGTAACATGGTAGAAGGGCCCCTGTGTATCTCATTCTTTCAGGGAATTCTGACAGGCCAGTCTCCACACATTATATTGGGGCAATAGGATCATCACATCACTCATCTGTTCATATCGCCCATAGCCAGGGCTGGGAACGGCAGAGCATGGGACAAACCAAATCACAAACAATTTTATTATTATTATTAATTATTTTCTTGTTTTTAAAATACTTTTCTTTTGTTCCTGTAGGTGAGCGACTGCTGTGAGGGGCACGTGTTGTGTGTCCTTATGCCCCCCATCATTCTCTCCTCTCCAAATCCGACCATTCCACTGGGACGAACAGATGGGGTAGTCTTACTGTACATGATAAATGCTGTTGGATGTGTTTCCGCTGCCTATCACGTCAGGATCTACATTGTACCAACTCTGTGCCCTCCTGGCACAGGAGAAAATATTGTTCAGAAGATGCTAAGCAGAGTGGAATAAAACTTTCTATATTTTACCTTGGCTTTTTCCCATGCTATATCACAAGATACATTTCTGCCATGGCAAAATCATCATCTATAAACCCCCGAGCTGTGGGAAATGTAGTCAACAGAAAGTAGCGCTCACTCTGAATAGATAAAAGGTAGATCCTGGGTATTATGGCTGAACTCTCTCCACTGGGGCTCACCATTGGCAGAATAGTGTATGCTCCATCTTTCTCCATCTTCCCTTTGTGCAAGAGCTCTTAGTATACTTTGTTCTCCTGCCTCCATCACTATGAAGAATGTAGCTCATTTTGAGGGATTAAATGTAGTGTACTGCAAGACTGCAAAATGGCAGAATGAATCTATATAGCAGCAGGGCCATATCATCTATATAGGAACCTGAGGGCCCATGCCTAGGGCAGTAGCATATATAGTAGAAAATGATACTTGCTGCAAAATCCCGCAGTGGCACCGAGTGGGTAGGGTTATTTTAGCTGAAGCTCAATTACTGGTTAAAAAAAAGTAACATTTGTCTCTTAAAGTGACCAGGGATGTATTTTTGCTGCCCCTGGTAAAGTGCTGTCTGGGCCAAGTTGCTCAGCTTGCCTCATGGCTAAAATGGCACTGATTGTGCAGAAATTTATTTTAGCTAAAGCTCAATTACTGGTTAAAAAAGGTAACATTTGTCTCTTAAAGTGACCAGGGATGGATTTTTGCTGCCCCTGGTAAAGTGCTGTCTGGCCCAAGTTGCTCAGCTTGCCTCGTGGCTAAAATGGCACTGGTTGTGCAGAAATTTATAAAGATTTCTATAATGGGCCACTGGGAACTGAAGGAATTGCTGCAAGCAAAATGTATGAACTGTAAAATCACACAAAATTTCAGAATCACATTATTATCATTATGAACTCATATGTTTTAACTGCAGGAATCCCCGCGGCTCCCATTGGCAAGCCATTTCTGGCACTTTGTCGCCTGCATGGGTTGGCAGTTTCTAGCAGGTGAAACCATCAACTTAGCAAGTAAAAGGTTATTACATAACAAATATACCCACTGCCCAGTGTGCTGCTGATACATTCTGCTGACAAAGCCATGAGCGAGCACTTGTGCACTGTCCCTCAGTTCAGACACCCAAGCAATAAATCGTTGAGGAGTGAGATGGATCAAAGCGCTCCTATTACACAAAGGCTGGAATGTGAAATGTCAACCCAGTCACATTAAAAGGGTCAGAGCTGATCCCTTCTGCCCCCTGTTGAACAGGGTCAGTGCACTAGGAGCACAGGGATGCCTTCTGTCAGATGTATGACACAGCACTAGGTGCCCTGCTCTAAATCTGCAAGGATTTATTTCTTTCAGAGATGAGGGTGGTTATATACAATACTACTAAAACTGCACTGATGGGCAGGCAAAGCAGTTACAGAGGAGCTCAGTTCCTACAAATGATTGTAAATCACTCTCTTAGCTTTACCACTTTACCATTTCACATGGGAATTCTGCCAGTGAAGGTCACTAGTAGACAGAAACACAAATACGCAAGTAAGGCTTCCTGGGGCAGATGAACCTTTGCCATGGAATCCTATGAACATTTACAGCCAGCTTCTATACATTATATCTTATCACATTCGATACACAGCGCAGCTCTGAAGAACAGGAGTACCTGAATTAATACATGGACACTTCCAGGGAAGTATTAAAGAGAAGTAAACCCTAAGAATGAATATGGTTAGAAATACCATATTTTATATACTGAACTTACTGCACCAAGCCTAAAGTTTCGGCTTCTCTAAAACAGTAATGATACAAGCCTTTACAGCTGTCACAGGAGCTCCCCATCTTGGGTTCTGTAAGGAACATCTGTGACACTACACATGCTCAGTGGGCTCTGGGCAGCTGTTCAGAGGCTTAGGGGTTGTCACAAATCATCAAGCAGAAAATGAGGTTGGCCTATCATATAAGCTGATGCTACAGGGCTGATAATTAAATTGAGGTGCTAATTGTACTGGTTTCTGAGCTGCCATGTAGTTTTTAACTGTATTAATTACTAATCAGTCTTATATTGTGACATTTATATTATATATACAGTATACTGGGAGTGATCCGCTCTGTTGTGTGTGCCAACAAGTGAGCGGTTGCTGGGCAGATCAATGGAGCAGCCTGCTGTAGCCTTCCTTTATATTGAATATCAGAGAGTTACTGTGTGTGTGTGATTGGAGTTCTACATAAATGTATCTAGTAGAGAAGGGGCATAGTTTTGCCTCAGACAACCTGACAACATTAAAAACAGAGGCAGAGGTGAAAAGTGGTGCTTTCCAGTTCAGGGTGCAGCCCCAGGTAACTAGTGTGTAACACTGTAAAGCCTGATAAGTGCACACATACATTTGGTATCTTTATTACTCCATGCCACAGAAATGGCCATTTTATCAGCAGAGGTCGAACTGGAAAATCAGGCTCCACAAGTCTTAGCTAAAGTGATGCAATCGATACACAGTGCAAGCATGAGATGGATGCTAGCAGGCCCGGACTGGCAACCTGTGAATTCTGGCAAATGCCAGAGGGGCTGCTGTAAGATGCCACAGGCACTATTTATTGGGTTGGTGGGGGCTGTTTGAGTCTCTGGGTATTTGAAATCCCAGGGCCTTTTGTGAATCCCAGTCCAGGCCTGGATGCTAGATCCTTGCTAGAGCAAGCAAGCTGGGCTGCTGGCACTTTTATACCAACCAATTATTGCTAAGAGACCAATCAAAATCAGCAATGGCTTCACTTGAATGTGTAAAATAGTTCCAGATATAGGGCAGATCAGTTACTGTCTAATCTGGAAATAATGACACAAGTTCTCAGTTATATTTATCTTGAAATGCTAATGATTTATTCTCACACATAGATGGATCAGTCGGTATAGAACACATTTTTCTTATGATAAATCCAGTGCTGCTGTCACATATCTAATAATCTGTGGCACTGCTATCAGAACCACATGTACAAGTAGCAGGCACAGAAATGTTAAGGTAATTGCACATGGGGGTCTTGTCCACTACTGCCATCCAGAGGAAAATAGCGGCGGACAATTTTGTTTTGCCCTTGCCGTAGAAACCACCCTGTCGCTCCTCCATAGTACTTGCCATTAAATAAGATTAGTAGTGGTGAGAGTGGCTTTTTTAACTGCTGCAGTTTTCCCACAGGATGACAGCAATGGTCAAAACTGCGGGTGTGCCACTGGCATAGAACAGGGTTTCAAGACCTTATCCAAAAAAAAACCAGGTCCTGAATAATTTGGATAACAGGTCCCATACATGTACTAGGGAAGTCCAAATAGTGTGTTTCCTCATCCAACAGTATTGCTTCCAGTTTAAGGGAACACATATATATGCTCCCCTGCACATCCTGAGAATTCAGCCAGCAGGAAGTGGAACAAATGGGCTAGTGGGGTTTTGGTGGAATTTCTCAATAAATCAGTCTGAAACTTTTTTTTTTTAAACACAATCCTATATTTAGAGGAGTATAATTCACTGGTACATTCTTACATTTTTTTACACAATCTGTCTCCTTTAAAGGTTTTCCAACCCAGTATATACATGTGGGGGATTTGCAATTTAGAGATTTAGCTGAGCAACACACCAGTTGTGTAACAGTTTGGGAACAGAATGTGAGATTAGTGTTACTGTATCTATCATCTGTCTATCTATCTATCTATCTATCTATCTATCTATCTATCTATCATCTGTCTATCTATCTATCTATCTATCTATCTATCTATCTATCATCTGTCTATCTATCTATCTATCAATCTATCTATCTATCTATCTATCTATCTATCTATCTATCTATCTATCATCTATCTATCTATCTATCTATCTATCTATCTATCATCTGTCTATCTATCTATCTATCTATTTATCATCTATCTTTCTATCTATCTATCTATCTATCTATCTATCTATCATCTGTCTATCTATCTATCTATCTATCTATCTATCTATCTATCATCTGTCTGTCTATCTATCTATCTATCTATCTATCTATCTATCATCTATCTATCTATCATCTATCTATCTATCTATCTATCTATCAATCTATCTATCATCTATCTATCTATCTATCTATCTATCATCTGTCTATCTATCTATCTATCTATCTATCATCTGTCTATCTATCTATCTATCTATCTATCTATCTATCAATCTATCTATCTATCTATCTATCTATCTATCATCTATCTATCTATCTATCTATCTATCTATCTATCTATCATCTGTCTATCTATCTATCTATCTATCTATTTATCATCTATCTTTCTATCTATCTATCTATCATCTGTCTATCTATCTATCTATCTATCTATCAATCTATCTATCTATCTATCTATCTATCTATCTATCTATCATCTATCTATCTATCTATCTATCATCTGTCTATCTATCTATCTATCTATCTATTTATCATCTATCTATCTATCTATCTATCTATCATCTGTCTATCTATCTATCTATCTATCTATCTATCATCTATCTATCTATCTATCTATCTATCTATCATCTATCTATCTATCTATCTATCTATCTATCTATCTATCAATCTATCTATCTATCTATCTATCATCTATCTATCTATCTATCTATCTATCATCTGTCCCACTAATATATAACACATAATAAACTTCCCTGATTTTGCACCATTTTTTTTTGGTCCCCTGAAAAACATAAAATGGGGGTTCTACTGTAATGGGAAGTAAGTCCCTTTTTTCCTGGGTCATAGCATGACCCTTCTCAGTTCACAGTTTGGCCATAAGGTGATATAGTGTATATATATATATAGCCACTGTGATATAGTATAAAAGGCTAAGCAGCCATGTGGCAGGAGCTCTTCACCTGAGCAAGCAGGTGGGGAGATATTGTGGAACCTGGGTGTAAGATAGGCCCAGGCAACTCTTGTCATAAGTTACACTAGGGGGCACATTCATGAAAACGCGAATTTGAATCCCGAATGGGATAAATTCGGATTGGATACGAAAATTTCTGAAGATCACAAATATCACGAATATGCTTATGAAAAATCGTATTAGTCACGAAAATATTGTATTGGCGATCCGAAAATCACAAAATTTTTGTATTGAACGATCGTAAAATGCAGGAAAACCTTTCCGACTTTGATCCTTCTGTGCATGATTTTGGAAGCCTCCCATAAGAATCAATGGCACTCTGCAGCTCCAACCTGGCCCAAGGAAAGTCTCCCATAGGGCTCAATGGCACTCTGCATCTCCAACCTGGCCCAAGGAAAGTCTCCCATAGGGCTCAATGGCACTCTGCAGCTCCAACCTGGCCCAAGGAAAGTCTCCCATAGGGCTCAATGGCACTCTGCAGCTCCAACCCAGCCCAAGGAAAGTCTCCCATAGGGCTCAATGGCACCCTGCAGCTCCAACCTGGCCCAAGGAAAGTCTCCCATAGGGCTCAATGGCACTCTGCAGCTCCAACCTGGCCCAAGGAAAGTCTCCCATAGGGCTCAATGGCACTCTGCATCTCCAACCTGGCCCAAGGAAAGTCTCCCATAGGAATCAATGGCACTCTGCATCTCCAACCTGGCCCAAGGAAAGTCTCCCATAGGGCTCAATGGCACTCTGCAGCTCCAACCCAGCCCAAGGAAAGTCTCCCATAGGGCTCAATGGCACCCTGCAGCTCCAACCTGGCCCAAGGAAAGTCTCCCATAGGGCTCAATGGCACTCTGCAGCTCCAACCTGGCCCAAGGAAAGTCTCCCATAGGGCTCAATGGCACTCTGCAGCTCCAACCCGGCCCAAGGAAAGTCTCCCATAGGGCTCAATGGCACTCTGCAGCTCCAACCCGGCCCAAGGAAAGTCTCCCATAGGGCTCAATGGCACTCTGCAGCTCCAACCCGGCCCAAGGAAAGTCTCCCATAGGGCTCAATGGCACTCTGCAGCTCCAACCTGGCCCAAGGAAAGTCTCCCATAGGGCTCAATGGCACTCTGCAGCTCCAACCTGGCCCAAGGAAAGTCTCCCATAGGGCTCAATGGCACTCTGCAGCTCCAACCTGGCCCAAGGAAAGTCTCCCATAGGGCTCAATGGCACTCTGCAGCTCCAACCTGGCCCAAGGAAAGTCTCCCATAGGGCTCAATGGCACTCTGCAGCTCCAACCCGGCCCAAGGAAAGTCTCCCATAGGGCTCAATGGCACTCTGCAGCTCCAACCTGGCCCAAGGAAAGTCTCCCATAGGGCTCAATGGCACTCTGCAGCTCCAACCCGGCCCAAGGAAAGTCTCCCATAGGGCTCAATGGCACTCTGCAGCTCCAACCTGGCCCAAGGAAAGTCTCCCATAGGGCTCAATGGCACTCTGCAGCTCCAACCCGGCCCAAGGAAAGTCTCCCATAGGGCTCAATGGCACTCTGCAGCTCCAACCCGGCCCAAGGAAAGTCTCCCATAGGAATCAATGGCACTTTGCAGCTCCAACCTGGCCCAAGGAAAGTCTCCCATAGGGCTCAATGGCACTCTGCAGCTCCAACCCGGCCCAAGGAAAGTCATGATAACGAAGCTTGAATGAATCAGAAACTTTCGTATTCGGCGCGACAATACGATTTTGTCGCAAAGTACGAAAAAGTCACACAAGGTACGAAATTGTCGCAAAAAATACGCTCATTCAGAAAAAATGCATTTGGACGCATTCGGAGCGTTCATGGATTAGTAAATGTGCCCCTAGGTGTGACAGACAGTTAGGGCTAGCTAGGGAGCAGCTTCTGTCTCCGACAAGGATTGTAGAGGGATTATTATCCCAGGTGTACTGCTGCCCAGAGTAGGGTTACCAGTGTACAGACCTAGGGCTAGATAGTTGATCTCCAAAGTTCCACTGGAAGAGTATAACCTGTAAACTGGGGGTAACCCATTGTGCCCTGCAGGGAGAGATTCATTGTGACCAATTGTCGTGAGTATTGCCTGACCTGTGAGATACTAAGTACCTATACGTTGTACCTGTTATTACTCCAATGTGGCTATGTAAATAAACCATTCTTGCTCAACTTTAAAGGAGACATATCCTATAAAAATTATGAATGTACCAGGGAATTATACTCCTCTAGATATAGAAGGATTGTGCTTAAAAAAGTTGTGTTTCTGACTGATTTATTGAGAAATTCCACCAAAACCCCACTAGCCCCGCCCACCTGTTCCACTTCCTGCTGGCTGAATTCTCTGGATGAGCTGGGGAGCCGGCAGCCCTCCGTACCCTGCACTGTAGGATAGGAACCAATCAGCAGCTAGGCTGACCTGATAGGGAACTGAAGCCTGTCTGTGCTGGTGTGACTGCAGGGCTGTGATTGGCTCTCCCCCTCCTACTGTGCTTCTGGCAAGGACCGTTAGGACACACCCACTCTTCATTTCAAACTCGGACAGAGAAGTGATAGGATCTATAGGGAGCTCCAATAAAGGGGCCATTGTTACAGATAGGATTAATGTTTAGCCCAAAGGGAAACCAGCACCGTATATTATTCATAATTGCCTACAGGGTTAGGGGTTTCCCATTTATCCAATATGTCTCCTTTAAGAACCACTGGCGCCCATTTTTTAGAGAGTTATAGTCACAAACAACCTGGTCTCCAATTCAAACGAGGGCTCACACAGTCTCATACTGGCAGGCCCGGATTTGCGGAGAGGCCGCAAAGGCCCGGGCCTAGGGCGGCACAAATTTAGGGGCGGCATGCCGCCCCTCCGCAACGAAATTTTGACATTTTGCTCCGATACGGAGCAGTGGGGGACGGCCTAGGGGCGGCTGCTTTTGAAATCCGGCGCTGCATACTAGGTGATATATGGTGTGGTTTATGGTAAAAATGGGAGTTAAATGCTTGCATCGACGCGGCGCGGCATGGGGGGCTTGTTCGCGCATGCGCAGGGGGCGCAAATGGGGGACGGCCTAGGGGCGGCTGCTTTTGAAATCCGGCGCTGCATACTAGGTGATATATGGTGTGGTTTATGGTAAAAAGCAGGATCTAATTTACACTAAAGCTTACACAAATATAAGGATATATTTTCTCTACAAACAGATAAATATATTCATTTATAATGTTATGCTTTATAGCTTACAGAGAATGATTTTTTGTGTAGATTTTAAAGAAAATCACTGGCACAACAGGTCTTGGTACAAGCAGGATTACCTTGTGTGTATATTCTAAGTGTGGCATTTTGGGCACACACCCCTTCATCAGACATAGATTTTAAGGATATCATATATATAATTCATTTTCATATGCTTTCCACTTCTACATCAGTCTAATATTTGATGGTAGACTCTATTCTTCTTTTACCCAACATTAATGCTTTTAGGAGTCTGAATAACTTATTGGACAAGAATAAAATCCAGGTTTAGGGTTGTATTTTTTTTTAAAGCCTTAAAAAAGTGAACTACAAGCACCCACTTTATATTCTAACTCGACCTGACCTCTGTTTTGGCTGTCTTCAGCAGTGGTCTACCCTCAGGATACCACTTTGTAGCTGTGTTTTTTCAGCCATATTGCACAACATTGCAATACATGCCAATATTTGATAAATTGATTATTAAGGTAATAAGCCTTATGAACTGATGCTTTTGGTTGTTTTATTCATGGTTGTGGACTTTTATCACATAGAACAACATATTAAATCACTGTTGGCTGTTGCCTATACAGTATAATATTGAAATTACAGAATATATGATATAATTGGCAGGGGATTCTGGGAACTGTAATTCATTAGCAGCAAATGAGTCGTTGCATGTTATACATGGTACGATACAATCACTTCAAGGTCTGATAGGAGTCGGATGACTTTTAGTTGTTCTCTATAATGTCCTGCACCCAGCCTAGATAATTACAGACTTTAGCGTACACTCCTGGAGCATTGCGTTCGGCACAGCCCTGTCCCCATGAGACCACTCCATAGAGTTCTCCATTACAAACCAATGGTCCACCAGAATCAACCTAATGAAAAGAGAGAAAATATATACAATAATTATTTAACAATTAAAGAGATATTACATTGTATGACACAAGAATCATTTTAACTAGGACATATAGCCTTTAAATTGCCACGTTAAAAAACATCTGTGTTTAACAACTTTCAAAATTGGTGCTATTGGCTCTCGTTGTCATTACTTCCTGTCCCTGGAAAAGTTTGGTGGTGTTCTGGTTTAGAGATGTAGCGAACTGTTCGCCGGCGAACTAATTAGCGCGAACATCGGGTGTTCGCAAGTTCGCGAACTTTTCGCGTATGTTCGCAATTTGGGTTCGCATGGCGTTTTTCCGCTGCGTTTTTTCTCGGCCTAAAAACGCTGCACAAGCCACACATGGTGTTTTTCAGCAAATCCCGTTTCCATGGTGCTAATAGTTCGCGAACGGGTTCGCAAACTTTTTTTTTGAGGTTCGCTACATCCCTATTCTGGTTACATGAACAGCAGAGAATAGCTCCAGTACTTGCACAAATGAATAAAGTGGCATTTTCTGTGCCAGCAGCCTGGGGATTAATATCATGTTGAGGTGGTTTCTTCTGTAGGGGCCCATGAGGTTAATTCTCCTAGTTGCTCAGGAAGTCCCTGGCTGTAACCTATGCCTCCATGAATACTGTTTGTGTGCTACTGTAACTATAATATTCTATGTATTGAAAATGACCCACTGCTGATGGGCCCTATATTATACATGTTTCCCTTTGTATTTGTCTGATATCAATTGAAAGGACACCTACAGTGGAGGAAATAATTATTTGACCCCTCACTGATTTTGTAAGTTTGTCCAATGACAAAGAAATGAAAAGTCTCAGAACAGTATAATTTCAATGGTCGGTTTATTTTAACAGTGGCAGATAGCACATCAAAAGGAAAATCGAAAAAATTACTTTAAATAAAAGATAGCAACTGATTTGCATTTCATTGAGTGAAATAAGTTTTTGAACCCCTACCAACCATTACGAGTTCTGGCTCCCACAGAGTGGTTAGACACTTCTACTCAATTAGTCAACCTCATTAAGGACACCTGTCTTAACTAGTCACCTGTATAAAAGACACCTGTCCACAGAATCAATCAATCAAGCAGACTCCAAACTCTCCAACATGGGAAAGACCAAAGAGCTGTCCAAGGATGTCAGAGACAAAATTGTAGACCTGCACAAGGCTGGAATGGGCTACAAAACCATTAGCAAGAAGCTGGGAGAGAAGGTGACAACTGTTGGTGCGATTGTTCGAAAATGGAAGGAGCACAAAATGACCATCAATCGACCTCGCTCTGGGGCTCCGCGCAAGATCTCACCTCGTGGGGTGTCAATGATTCTGAGAAAGGTGAAAAAGCATCCTAGAACTACACGGGAGGAGTTAGTTAATGACCTCAAATTAGCAGGGACCACAGTCACCAAGAAAACCATTGGAAACACATTACACCGCAATGGATTAAAATCCTGCAGAGCTCGCAAGGTCCCCCTGCTCAAGAAGGCACATGTGCAGGCCCGTCTGAAGTTTGCCAATGAACACCTGAATGATTCTGTGAGTGACTGGGAGAAGGTGCTGTGGTCTGATGAGACCAAAATAGAGCTCTTTGGCATTAACTCAACTCGCTGTGTTTGGAGGAAGAAAAATGCTGCCTATGACCCCCAAAACACCGTCCCCACCGTCAAGCATGGGGGTGGAAACATTTTGCTTTGGGGGTGTTTTTCTGCTAAGGGCACAGGACAACTTATTCACATTAACGGGAAAATGGACGGAGCCATGTATTGTGAAATCCTGAACGACAACCTCCTTCCCTCTGCCAGGAAACTGAAAATGGGTCGTGGATGGGTGTTCCAGCACGACAATGACCCAAAACATACAGCAAAGGCAACAAAGGAGTGGCTCAAGAAGAAGCACATTAAGGTCATGGAGTGGCCTAGTCAGTCTCCGGACCTTAATCCAATAGAAAACCTATGGAGGGAGCTCAAGCTCAGAGTTGCACAGAGACACCCTCGAAACCTTAGGTATATAGAGATGATCTGCAAAGAGGAGTGGACCAACATTCCTCCTAAAATGTGCGCAAACTTGGTCATCAATTACAAGAAACGTTTGACCTCTGTGCTTGCAAACAAGGGTTTTTCCACTAAGTATTAAGTCTTTTTTTGTTAGAGGGTTCAAAAACTTATTTCACTCAATGAAAGGCAAATCAGTTGCTATCTTTTATTTAAAGTAATTTTTTCGATTTTCCTTTTGATGTGCTATCTGCCACTGTTAAAATAAACCGACCATTGAAATTATACTGTTCTGAGACTTTTCATTTCTTTGTCATTGGACAAACTTACAAAATCAGTGAGGGGTCAAATAATTATTTCCTCCACTGTATCACCCCTATATTGTTTCCCCCACCAGAGGTGCGGGTTATTAGAGCACCACTCCAGTTGGGGAAAGCAATAGTTTTTTTAGAAAGAGTGATGAATGTAAATCACCCTCCTACGTCACACACATGCGCATAGCGGCACTCGCTCATTATGTGCATATCTGCCCCAACATGGCTGCCCTCACTGGGGCCTCCCTTCCGGTGTGGGTAGCCCAGCTCTGGCAGTTTAAAAAAAAAAAAAAATGTATGGCAGTGATAGGTGCCCTTTAGGGCTGTGGCACACGGAGAGATTAGTCACCCGCAATAAATCTCCCTTGTCCCTTGCCTCCCTCAAGGCAACTTCTGCGATTTTGGGAAATTGCGGCACCGCATATGCCATCCTACCGGTGATCTGATGGGATGGTATATTGGGGAGATTAGTCGCCCGCAACAAGGGAGATTTGTCGCGGGCGACTAATCTCCCCGTCTACCATAGCCCTTAAAGGAACAGTAACCCCAAAAAATTTATATATTTCAAAGAAATTAAACTATAATGTACTGCTGCCCTGCATTGGTAAAAGTTTTGTGTTTGCTTCAGAAACATTACTAGAGTTTATATAAACCCTGGTGTGTAGCCATGGGGGCAGCCATTCAAAAGAAGAAAAGGCACAGGTTATATAGCAGCTAACAGATAAACCCTGTAGAATACAATGGTGTCTTATCTGTTTCCAGCTTGAATGGCTGCCCCCACGGCTACACAGCAGCTTATTTATATAAACTATAGTAGTGTTCCTGAAGCAAACACCCCAGTTTTACCAGTGCAGGGCAACAGTACATTATATTTCAATTACTTTAAAACACTTTCATTTTTTGGTGTTACTGTTCCTTTAAGTGTAAGTAATCGTCTGTGTTTTTCCGTAGTTTCTATGCAAATCTAGCTGATTTGTTTGCAGTTTTAATCTTGCCAAAGCTTCCATTGTCTTTGATACACTCACCACATCCTTACTTATAATGTTTTAAGCCACCTATTAGTCTACCTACCAATATTTATCTATTCAACCATATTTGTTTCTGCCTCTTTTTCTTCATCATAATTTTCTTACCTGGCATGAATCCTTGCCACCTTCCAAGAAGCCGGCACAGAACATATTCTCAGTAAAGAGTCCGCGATATGAAGCCTTACAGCTGGAGTCAGACAGGACTGGCACATCCACACATTGCAGTCTGTCAGGGAATTCTCCTATAAGAAACAATAAACAAAATAGTAAATATACAAAACAGATCAACTGAACCAATTTAAATATGTCGACTGTTTTGTAACAATGGACACAAATCTAATAAGTGCTTATAATGTTATTCTACATATACTGCACACTGCTGCATGTGTAACATATCTAACCCTAATACAGAGAAAAAAGAAATTATTTTTAAAAATTAGAATTATTTGCTTATAATAGAGTTTTAGGGAGATGGCCTTTCTGTAATTTCGAACTTTCTGGGTAATGGATCTCCTGATACTGGATCCCATACCTATATTATCTGAACGCATATTCCCATAGCCAGACACAAGGCACTCAGTTCCTTCTCTTGGGCAGCTTCTTGCCACTGGGATGGGCTGAACATACTGATTATACTGAGCAGGTTTTGCTAGTTTAACCAACATGATATCGTGGTCGACGTCATTGTCTTTATAGCTGAAGTGCTTATAGATGTTCTCCACTTGGATGTGCTGCTCAGTTCCTTCCTCCTTTGTAAGATCATGGTCTCCAAGGTGAGCAACCAAGGTCTTGGGTCTGGATGAAAGTCAGAAACAGTCAGTGCAGAATATAGGATCCGTAGAGAGGGTTTAAGAGAAGGAAAGATTTGCCGATCCCTAATAAGGTTGGAAAGTTGTGCCGTATGAGTATGCTTTCATGGCTTAATGATTAGTAAGATTCATGGCCATGCTGGTCAAAAACCAGAGAAAATGGAATTAAGGGCCATTAAGGCAATCCTTCATTCTGGGATTATATACCCAGTTCATAAATGAGACCCTATGTAAATGATTAAACCAACTTTTTTTTCTTATTTATTTCCATCTATTGCTAATGTGGTCTGGTTTCTTCTGTGCCCGACCATTGCTCATTGATCATTATGTAATGGGCTAAGGGAATAATAGTAATACAAAAAGAACACATTAATGTAGAGAGCAGAATTAAGTAATTCGTCGGCTTAAAGAATTTTCACTATTCTTACGATTGACAGTCTTTCGGCACATACAGAGATCTTTGTGGTATACTTACGTCCGGTAGCAATGAGCAGCAGAAATAATCCACCTTGGTGTGACTAGGGATCCGCCACAAAAGACTTGGTTTTCCTGTGTGAAATAAACTTGCCAGGGCTGGGAGTGAGGGGTGCACTCATATCCCCCAACAATCTTATCATCATCCAGAGGAGCAGCAGCTGCAAATAAGAGTAATAACAGTGTTGTTGGACTGTATTAGCAGGCCTGAACTGCGAATCTGAGGGTACTTGTCAATTGCAGAGGCAGATATATGTATAAAATAATATGTCATTCTGTAGCAACATGAGTAGAAAGCAAATTCCACAGATCCTTAATAATCCTTCCTTTGCCTGGCAGTTCCACCCTCTGTGTTGATGAATTACTACTACAAGCCCCGCAGGCCAACCTGGTCCAGAGCCTAGTGTCAGTATGCAGGTCAGCAAGCCCCAGAAAGGTGATATTACTCAAGCTATTCAAGCACTGTTCCTGTATTGATACTGTAATAGACTCTAGGTGTCCATGACTCTAACACGCCTGTTGCAAGTGTCCCCCAAAGTGTCACATATGTGTTTATGTTCATTAGGGATTCAGTTCAGGTTTTGGCCTTTTTCGGCAGGTCCCTAGAATATGCTAAACAGTATTCGGATTTGATTCAGTATTTGGCTGAATCCTTTACAAGTGGGTTCGGGGGTTCAGCCGAATCAAACAAAAAATGGATTTGGTGCATCCGTAATCTGTATTGTCATCAAATTGTTAATCAACCCAAATGTTATTCTCATCATTGTTTAGATATATGCTAGTTATTATTAAAAGATGACCACCCATATCTTCTGCTTCGGACACCTCCAAATGAGCCCGTATATATATTAAAACCTTTGCAGGGGTAGGCAGCAGGGGCCCACCGGGACTCAAGGGCCCTCACTCAACTCAAACTCATAAAAATACTGTTTAATGTATGGTAAATTTAATTTAGCTTCTTGACATTGTGTTCCAGGAGACCCATACTAACTGTGTCCCCTCCTGAAACTTTGCTCTAACTCTTCTAAAGACAACACTACTCCATTACTAATATAGGCATAAAATAGACTTTATTAAATACAGTATATATCAGTTAAACATATACATATATAACCTATAAAATGAGAAAAGGGATGCAGAATAATGCTATATGTAGCCCTCACATGATTTCAGCATGTTTGCTTTTTCATGGATAGACCAATGATACTCTGATACTACTAATTATAATCAGTTATCACAACGATGTTAAAAACATAGGAAAATATCAATGTATTACTGACCTTCAAGCTGGTGTGTTAAGAAAGTCAAACTTACAATATCATGAGCCCCCTTGCCACTCTTCCAAGCCCCCCCAGGAAAGCTTCCCCCTCCGGTTTGGCGACCAATGTCCCATCCATGCATTGATTTCTACAGCTTCTTACCTGCAACTGCCAGGAACAGTAGTATCCAGAGAGGCATCATGGTGAGTTTTCTTGGGTTGTCAGTCTGTAGCTGGACTGAACTGAAGGGACATTTGTCCAGTGAGAAGAAATCCTTTATAAGTTGGTTATCAGCAAATAAAGAGCAGATTTTGTTCTTCTCATGGACATTCTCCAGACACCTGTGAGTTCTCAGGTCATGAACGTGGGTCTAATTAGTCACAGTAGGGAGTGTTTTTTCCAGGCAACATATCAATACTATTTGTGCCACTAGTTCTTTTAATAGCTAATAGCATTAATCCATTAACAAGGGTAACAAAAGTCAGATGTTGTGATGAGCGAATCTGTCCCATTTCACTTTGCCAAAACTGCTGAAAAACCTTTATAACTGCTGAAAAATTCCCAAAATGCAGCTACTGAATGGCTTTTTTGATGCGCATGACTGCAGCTCTGTGACAGCCATTATGTGGCCCTTTAACTTCTAATAATGTTAATATTCTAAAATAATATAAGATTCTACAATAATATTGTATAGACCATAATATGTTATACAATAGGGAATAAATGATTCCCTTTATAGGTACATAAGGCATTAATAAGCACCTGCTTATTGTCAGTGGCAAGTACAGGGCTTCCTTGCACCCAGTGGTGCAGTTCAGGAGGGGGATGGGAGGACTCTGTAGGGGGGCTCAGTTATTGCCCAGGCTTTAGTTCACCTTTAAACCTAACAACACAATGGAAGCAAAAGTATCTTTAACTTTCTATTTGTTCTAAAAAGCTGTTTCACAGTTATAAATGTACAATGGTACTAAAGGCTAAACTATTTTGAGTACACACAAAAAAGAAGGGGATCACTAAATTCACTGGCAGCCCCCTCCATTATTTGTGCACTTACCCCACTGAAGGGATGCTGCAATGGGAATAAAATTGTTAGTGGTGGAAAGATGACTGACACTGGAACTGTGATATTATCTTTAGACAACTGCTATTTAACTCTATCCAAGGAACTGGGTCGATTTTTGGCTTTTTTTCCTGCGCCACACTTTGTGTGCCATTGGCCTTGACATCTTCCTGTAGTAAAATGAACTCATAACATGGCTCCAATAATATTCCTCTCCGACATGATGAGAGGCTCTGGTGAAATAAGGAATGAGGAGCTTTGTGTGGTACTTTAAAGCGGTGGTATATCTAGATGTCCCTACAGCACAATCGTATGGACCCTAATGAGGCCTCTTTTAATTGTGGACCCTCCAGCAGCCACTCTATGTGCAGGGCCTAATGTTATATTCCTGCTTAAAAGATAAAGATAAGCCTACCTTTTATATTCTACTAGCGCTTCAGCTTCCACTTCTACTAGCGCAACAGGAGGCGTCCTTATTGCTAAGTAAATCAAACCATGGGACTATTGTGACATTTGGATATATATCTAGTAAATTCTCCCTCTCTAACAGGAAAGGGAAGTCTGATTTAGTTTTGTATATGCTGCATTTTAACCTCCTCAGTTTCCTTTGGTTCTATTAGAACCGGTGGGAGGGTATTATTTAAACTATACTCCAGGGTGCACCGAAAGGAAATGCGCAGAACTACAAAGAATATGTAAGATCATACTGAAGGCTGATTTACATCAGTGATATAGAAATAGGAGAAGCTGATCCTGCAACTCCTAGGGGCCTGTGAGCACAGAGGGCTGAGTTGGACCCAGACAAATGAGCACTATTTTTATGGTCATTTGTGGTCATTTTCCTAAAGTCTAGTCAGTTATCTTGTTCTGAGGGCTAGTGATGAGCAAAATTTTTCACCAGGTACAGATGTGTACCTGTAAAATTCACATTTTGCCATTGACGAATTTGTTTGAGAATTAGCGTAAAAAAAAAGTCATATTACAGAATGATGCAATGAGCAAAGCACATTTGATTAAAGGCAGCTTAGTTACATTGTAACGCTTCAGCAGATTCTCTCTCTCAACTTCTCACTCACTGTTCCTCCCCTGAAGCCTGTAGGACCCCAGTCATGTAGGAACGCACAGACAGAGTGCTATTAGCCGTACAGGGGCCCCCTCTCCACCTTTCCCCCTAATTCTTAGCGGTGCCCTCACATACCGTGCCCTTGCTTCACCCGTAGATTCTCCGTTACCCACACCTAACTCTCTCAAGTCCCTGCCTGCCACACAGTCGCCTCTACCCTGAAATACTCACTTCATGTCAGGATAACAGACTGTCTATCTTTCAATCCTAGAGGTATATTTATCAAAAAGTGAAGTTCGAACTCGTCACAGTCTGCTTAAGTCAAATTCCGCCACTCTCCATTCATTTCTATGGTATTTTTAAATGCATATTTATCAAAGGTTGAACTTTCACTTTAACTTATTATGTTGGGTTGCAAAACCCGCCCTTCTGTCCTTCCCCTTCAGCTTATTCTTCCACTTTTTCCTCTTCTTCTTCATAGCGCCCCCCATTTTCTAAACTCTACTCCTCCTACAGTTTTAGGGGTACAACACCCAAACTCCACATTTTTTCACCCTATAGTGGAGCGTTGCTTGTGCTTTTCTAAGCGATCCGGACCCCCGTCTTTTTGTGGCGCCGCTCCGAACCCCCGAATTTTTCCATTCACTTTGACAGGGAAGGTTTTCAAACTGCTGCCACACTTACAGCTTTGAAGCTACAGCCCCCAAACTTGAATAACATAATCAGGGGGTCACCCCCAAATGAAGCCAATAACAGCCAATCAAATTTTACCAATTGACTTTAATGGGGAAATTGAAACTGCTGCCAATCTTACAGCTTTGAGGCTACACTCACTACACTTGAATCACATAGTCATGGGGTCAGCCTGAATGAAAATATGATATTTTTTGGATGCCCACAAGTGGGTGGAGCTGCAAACAGCCAATGAAATTTTACCTTTTGACTTTCAGTGGAGGAAATCCAACCTGCTACCATTCTCACAGTAATAACACCGGGGTCCCCAAACTTTGTAGAGTTAGGCACCAGGTAATTGTGGTTCAAGGTTAGAAAAAGTGGGCGGAGCTACCAACAATGCAACCAATTGTTTATCCATTTACCATATTAAGTAAACAAATACAGTAGGAAAAGGTGGAAAGAGAAGACAGAGGAACCTTAATAGTACAGGTAGAGGAAGCTAGGAACACCAAGCTAAGATGGCAGCTGCAAACAGCGAAGGCTTCTAGGGCTCTTTACTCAGTAATGGTAAAGTTTTCTGCAGAATAAATATAGTGTTATAGGTGGTACCAATGTGGCGAATATATTGACAGTAAAATACCAAAAAACTTTCCTTCTCCTTTCATTTCTACATATGCATGAGAAATCAAACAGAAATGCATGATGTGCCAAGAGGTAGGTTACATTAGCTTTGGTAGTAGTAACAAACAAGAAAGCCTCTGCCCTCATTCATTATCAATATAATAAGGGATTTAAGACATAGGTAGTAGAGACTGCACAGAGGATGAAATAAAGGCAATAAAAATATTGAGGTGTGTTGCGCACAATGTGTGTTGGGGGGAATCCATTACAGGTTGGAAATGGGTCTGCAAAAATAGACTTGCACAGTTCTCTATTGGTCGGTTCATGTAAAAACATGCATGAAAAATGTATGTGCCGATTCTACATGTCCCCCTGTGCATGGAGCATAATTATCTGAGGAAGAGAATTATCTCTACTGTATGTTTTGCCATGTGATCTTGTACATGGGGGTCATGAAACCCTGTGGGCATGTCTAATCAGTGGTGGGTTCAGAGAGGGGCCCAGTAGCAACCTTTGTACATCTACCCACCCCCAGCAAATACATTGAGAACTTATGTGGGCAGGTTGGCCCATGGGTGTGGGTGCCATGGAATCCAATTGCACACAATGGCATATAATATCATGAAACACAAGCTACATCACTAACCACTGTTTAGAACTGAAGACATCACTAAGCAAAGTTGATTAGGAATGCTTTGCAAGTTCATGGGTATTGTTTTTTCTTAGGATATCAGTAGTAACCAAGGACTTCTATGACTAATATTATTGTTGTTATTGTTAGCCTTTATATAGTACCCATACATATATATTCATATACACATAAATTATTCACATTATTCCCTGCCCCAGGGCAGCTTCTTAGCTAAGGCCCCTATCACATTGTTTATGCACCAACATAGTAGGGCCCTTGTCATTTAGAGTCCATGCAGTCTATGGAGCAAAGCAATATCCTTCAACAATTAATGTTGAGTATTTAAAATAATATAGTATGTGGGATATCCTCCCTGTATGTATTAGTCTCATTGTGTAAATTTTAACCAATTTAGTTCCACAGCACAATTCTAGCAACCCCCTGCAGAGATATTAACCCATTCAGTTCTTCAACTAAACCTCTCTACCAGCAATATCACTTACTTTTACCCCACCCTGCCCAGCCCATTTTGAGCAGCCCCCACAGGTATTACTTACTCCAACACACAATTGGTCAGTCACCTTAGTAGAATCAGGCATAGGAGCCACTTCCCTCTCCTCAATATTTACCATAGTGATTCACAAAGACACAGAGACATGTTTATGGGAAAATCTGTTGGGTAACAGGATTTATTAATAAGTCAAAAGGTGGTTGGGCTTTCCCTGAAACAAGCTTTGGCTCCTAAAACACCTTGCAGGCTCAAAAGCAGGGCAATTGGGAAGCACCCAAGCGTAACGAACCAGCTCCCTCTCCTTGCCCTTCTTTGTGCAAAAATGGACCTAGCCCTGCCCTAGGGGTGTGATGTTACCTTCTGGCTAGGTCTGCACGGAGCCAAAGTGATCCCAGGGGCCACAGCTGGTTTCATGGATGCAGATGATGATCCAAAGAAAGGCAAAAAAAACCCCAATGCTCAGGCCAATCTGCACTGAGGGTAAAAATTCCTTCCTGACTCCTAGAAACGGCAGTCGGTTTTTACACCCTGGATCATGTACTCTGCTTACGACTGGGGTAACGGGTGATTTTGTAGGGTCGGGCAGGTGATTTTGCAGGGGCGGGGGGGCGGGTGATTTTATGGGGGTGGGGGGCGGGTGATTTTATGGGGGCGGGTGATTTTATGGGGGCGGGCGATGTTATGGGGGCGGGGGGGCGGGCGATGTTATGGGGGCGGGGGGGCGGGCGATGTTATGGGGGCGGGGGGGCGGGCGATGTTATGGGGGCGGGGGGGCGGGCGATTTTATGGGGGAGGGGGGGCGGGCGATTTTATGGGGGCGGGCGATTTTATGGGGGCGGGGGGGCGGGCGATTTTATGGGGGCGGGGGGCGGGCGATTTTATGGGGGCGGGGGATTTTATGGGGGCGGGGGATTTTATGGGGGCGGGCGATTTTATGGGGGCGGGGGGGCGGGCGATTTTATGGGGGCGGGGGGGCGGGCGATTTTATGGGGGCGGGGGGGCGGGCGATTTTATGGGGGCGGGGGGCGGGCGATTTTATGGGGGCGGGGGGCGGGCGATTTTATGGGGGCGGGCGATTTTATGGGGGCGGGGGGCGGGCGATTTTATGGGGGCGGGGGGGCGGGCGATTTTATGGGGGCGGGCGATTTTATGGGGGCGGGGGGGCGGGCGATTTTATGGGGGCGGGGGGGCGGGCGATTTTATGGGGGCGGGGGGGTGGTTGGGCGATTTGTAGAAGCGGGCGGGCGATTTTGTAGGGGCAGGTGGGCGATTTTGTAGGGGCAGGTGGGTGATTTTGTAGGGGCTGGTGGGCGATTTTGTAGGGGCAGGTGGGCAGTTGGGCGATTTTGTAGGGGCGGGTGGGCGATTTTGTAGGGGCGATTTTGTAGGGGCGGGTGGATGATTTTGTAGGGGCGGGTGGGCGATTTTGTAGGGGCGGGTGGGCGATTTTTAGGGGCGGGTGGGCGATTTTTAGGGGTGGGTGGGTACTTTTGTAGGGGCGGGTGCTTTTGAAGGGAATCAGGGAGCTGGGGGAGGATGGAGACAGCAAGCCTGCCTCATGAATCTTCTGGTGGAAATCTGAAAAAAGAAGAAAAGGGATTATTGAACTAAAAATAATAATGTAATAATATTACAGATAAATGCTTGCTTTTAGGATATAAGAGGCTTAGTCTATGCCTACCACATATCAGCTAACTGAAATAGCACCTTTAATTCTTATATTGATGACCAGCGCCAGTCTAGTTGCCAGTGGAAAAAACATTTTCAAAGGGGATATCTAAGTCCCTAGTGCAACCTAAAGGGGCCATAGACCCGCCAAGCAATTTTGGCCTCTGGCTTATTAGCCTACAGGCTGAAGGGGCATAGAGTGTATGAGGTTTATACTCACTATGGCTGCCTTTCTATTGCTCCAATTGCTTGGAAACACAGTCTAAATAACTGGAACATAAATATAATAATATAAATATATTACCCATATTCTCTGGAACCGTCTTCTCAGGGTGAGATTTTCTTCGGCAGGCGGCACTTCCTCCTCCTCCCTTGAAACAGGAGGCTCCTGCCCTTTGTTCTTCTCTGGGGCAAGAGGCTCTTCTTGAAGTTTACTGGTCCTGAACATAAAAAAAAATATTAAAATCAGTTAGTATTGTTATTCATTTCCCAAGCATTTAAACTACAGTTATTATAACTGGGGGAATGATATACCCCAATTGCCTTTACCTAAGTATTAGGACAAAGGAACACGGTGCATATATCTGCTTCTCTCAGCCCTGCATTTTGCGGCCAGGCTGAGAGAAGCAGATCCACTTGCCTACACTCCTCCGTGTGCCCGCATTAAAAACATACAACAACCACCAGAGTGTGGGCACACAGAGCGGAACAAATCAGAGGTTGGCCTGGAAAATGTCCGCTACTGCGTATTTCAGGCCAACATCCGATCCGCTCTGCGTGCCATAGTTTTTAATGCAGGCACATGGAGGCATATTTTGTGATCAGGGCAATAAGTGAGATATATGTGATGGTTATGTTCCTGTACTTCCCCAAACCATTAACCTTCTAGATCTCTTGAGGGGCCTGTAACCAAGTCCTGTTTATTGTGTTAAAGAGTGTTTAGGCGCATACTCTCCACTTAAGACATCATTTTTTTTAAAAAACATTGCTCATGTGTGTCAGTAACTGGAATGAAAAGTGCCATTTGCTGAAAACATACCCAGCAACTTCTTCTAACTCCTTTTCCTTCTCCAAGATCTTCTTCCGGATGCCCCTCAGATTTCTTCTTACAGTCTGTGAGTGCAGGGGAAGAAACAAGGATAGGAGCAAAGGGAAGAGAGAAAAATAGTTATGAGCAACATCACCAGTAATTTTTGCACTCCACTTTTTACACAGCATGATAAATATAGCCCTTAGTCTTAGTTTAGTATATAGGGGTCCTAGCCACCTTGAGGTGGCCAAGCTGATGCCACCCCCTCGCTCCCCCTGCATTTAGTTTTTCGCATCAGAGGGGGCGAGGGGGGGGCTATAACAATAGCACTCTCTACACTAGAAGAGCCGAAATTCTGATTTGAAAATTGGAATTTCGGCTCTTTAAGTTACCGGGTTTCAAGTGAAACTTAAACACATTATTGTTTTCCAAGAATGAGTGCCAATGCTCCAAAAAAATTCCTGTTTAGAAAAAATAAAGAGGATTCATGGAAACAAACGTCCTTTTAAATTCGAATTTGTTGAGTTTTTTTCGATTCTTGTAAGAACGATTCTAGCATTATAGTGACATTTAAGAAATAAATCAGCCCCTTAGTTTATCCTATAGAAATTTGGCAATAAATATTCAAAAAAGCATGAGGGACAGTGAGCAATGATCAACTTACTCTACGGAGTGCTTTGTACTCGAAGTACTGTCTCATAATGGTTGTTCTTCCTTCATGGACATTCTGTGGGAGAAGAGACACAATATGAAGCAATACTTTGTACCATTGTTACTACTGCACCCATGGGGTCCCTTGTAACACAAGCCTATGCAGTGTCAGTTAATAACCCCATACTGCATTGTACCATTTTTAAGAGTTTTGTTGGTGGTGAAAATGGCACTTAGTGGGTGACCTTACAAGCCCACCCCCCAAAAATGATAGATGCACCCAGTGAATAATACATTTCTCTGTGATAACAATAATAATACTTACAGGAGACAGATATAGGACTTTATAGAGGCGGAAATACGCCCTCTCCAGCACTTTCAGATGTTCCTGTAAAATAAAAAAAAGTAGCAGTGTGAGAATGGAATCTATGAATCGGTGCTATTCCTCTTGTGATCAGACCTATAAGGGAAAGGCTGGATCCCACAGTAAGTTCTGCAAGTAGTTTTTCTATATCCTCATTATATTTATGACTCCCTGGCTGACTCCTAGGGGCTCGTGTACACAGGACCGGAATTGTGGTGATACCACAAAGGCCCGTGCCTAGGGTGGCATTCTGCCCAGCTGCAAGTAAAATTTGCTCACATACATCCTGTCCCCAGTGCTCCGGATGTGATCGAAAAGGATGCGCATGTGCGTTGGACTGGACCATGGGACACTTGGAAAAAACCCAGCAGGCCCCGCAGAACTAGCCCCTGCCTGACCCAGTTACAATGCTCCACCCCTAATGTCAAATAAAATGTGATGCAGTGCTGTACTGGGGGGGGCAGGGGCAAGCCTAGCGGACTTTACAATCTGGGTGGAGGCCCCTGGGATGGTATTCCTGGTGGGCCCCAGACACACCAGTCCAATATGGATTGCCTTAGCCTTGTGCCATCTCACCATGTGGAGTCCAGATCCAGCTATGAAACATGCAAGGACAAGGGTTTGTGATCTATTTAATGTCATTTATTCACTATTTATTTAAACATATATTTTTGGATTTCTTTCTTACCCGATACTGGATCATCGTCAAGTAGTTGGCGATGTTCTCCTTATGAATGGTTTTGTGGCTGGCGGCATAAGATCTAAGAAAATGTTCTCTAAAAAAGAAATCCCAACGAGAATTAATAAAAGGAAAAATAAGTTTATCCATTCTAAAGGTAGAAACATAAGGGTACACATTTACCATGCATGGGGCAAGAGGATTTGCACCTGGTTTTTGCACTGCGCACATGGCACCATTTTGTGCAAAGGACTGCACCTGTCTCTGAATGTGACACTGGCTGCATGTGACAGTGCTACATTTAGAGAGGGCAAGTGGTTGGGGGTATGTGACTGTCCCCTGGAACACCCCCAGCTTTCACAAAGATACACAAAGTAGAGAACTTCAGGTGCCACAAGGTGCAGGAGAGCCCTTTACTTACTTTGCAGCAGATTCTAAATCTGGCACAAGGCACAGAGCATAGCCTGCAGACCAATCACAAAGGGCATGGGCCTCAAGGTATGCCATTTTCTACCCTTATTGGCCTTGGACTTTCCCTGGGGCAATGGCAAACAATACTGAACACGTAAAAAGAGCATTTTTGTTTTACTTACAGGTCTTCCATCTTTCCAAACTGCTGCCTGTAAAAAAGTTCTGCAGAGAAAAATACATTTTTATTAAGCACTGAGCTAAAGGAGGGAAATTAATTTACATATAATCACCTAATGCTGCAACCATGGCCAGTGTTGTCACTTTTCCGATCTTTTATATTTTGGACTAAAATGTCATATTTTCTAGACTACTTCCCATTTAATAGCATGTACTGGACCTTTCAGAAGACTTACCCCCATATGTAATAAAAGCCGCTAAGTTTGCCCAAGTGCAGCAACCCATTAGCCAACAATGAAATGTTTGCTTTTAAGCAGGTGACCAGTAAATATTAAATATTACATAACCCCAATAAAGTCTAGAGCACTGGTGATAGTTTTGTAGCCATACACTAGAGACCAAAATCATTTTCTTCCATCTGGAGGACTAACTAGCAAAGCCCAGGGTACTTCCCTACAGAGTGCTACAACCCCATTTTTCCCCTATTCCCAGGTATCACTTCAATTGATCCAAGCTGGGTACAAGGGCAGTCAGATACCATAAAGCAGAAACAAATTGCTGCAGAAAAAAAGGCAGTACTATATCTATTTGCCCCTGGCAAGGGCTTTTTGGACTGCATATGCACCCATCTCAAAGGATTCAGCACAGTCATTGATGCATACCCAGTTTGTACAGGTACCAAGATAGTAGCTTGGGTGAATCAAGTTTAAGCAAAATAAAGCTGCTGATGTACATGGGAATGCTGGGAGTGACACTTTCTAATCCCAGGGAAAAGCTGTTGGCCTACTGACAAGCACAATGACTTAAAGAATTTATGACTAATATAGGATTTTACCGTAATAGGAAAGAATTTCTTCAAAGTTTGTATTTTCTGCCCTGAAATCCTCCAGGGCACGGAGTAGCATCTGTAAATGAAAGAAAGAGCTTTAGTGACACAATTTGAAACGCATCTGGCTTTAAGGAGAATAGTGACGGCATGTCAGGCATAAGGGTTATGGCATTTTGTTTGTAATTAGCCCCCCCACTCCACCTGTCACCTCTATTAATATTAGTGAGAGCTGCCATACTGCTTGCTTTAGGTGCCTGTTGTTTTTTCAGACTTTTAAGGAAAAAAGCCAGGCTCACTGGGGGGGGGGGGGTACAAATTTGTTAGGAGAACTGGCCACAGTGGAAAACATTGAGCACTAAGTGAATTAGCCTTTCTTTGTTCTTTAATGGATTGCTGCACAAAGGCAAACTGTATGGCAGCCCCCACCTATTTGTGGAACAGGCACAGAAGTAGGAGTTGTGCAAACAGACAGCGAGATGCTTAAGAGGAGGCTATATTTTCCATTACATGTGTAAAAAGGAGAGTGTGTTTCTCTTTTTTTGGAACTAGAAAAGAAACAGATACATTACCCGAAGCGCCGGCATCTTCCTTGCGCTACAGCAACCTAAAGGCAAAAGAGGTGTACAAATGAGCATTATGTTAACAGCAATAGGGAAGGATTCACTACTGTGACATGGCTGCCTGCAGTACATTCCCCTGGTCAGGGTACTTATTGAAGAAAGGAGCGCAGGCCCAGGAAAGAGATCTAACAAAGTGGCACCCCCCGTTTATTTAGGGCAGACTGCTCTAAGGGCAATAGCACATGAAGAGATTTGTCAACCCCCAAAGAAGACAATTCTCCTAAAAATGGGCAACAGGTTTCTGTAACAACTGGATTTGCAAGATTACCAGATGATATCTGCTGTCCCGATGAAGTCTGATGTCCAGATGATCAGAACCAGAAGCCTAAGATGACTCTGGCTTCTGGCTGAAGTCGAGGGGCCCGGCACAAGGCCGGGGTACCCCGAGGGGGTCTCTCCCTCAGTCGAAGCTGGCTATTCAATACACTAGTTCAGAAAAGAATGGAAAAAACTGAACTGTGGAATAGCCAGAAAAATCCTGTGGTAGAAAGATCGCACTGAAGCACTGACGAAAAAATAGCTCTGAAGGTCGCACAACACTGTATGGGATAAAAGAATAAAAAGGATAAAAAGTCAGCATTTGTCACAAAACTTTTCCTATAAAATACAGAGGAAGGCCATAGGCGGAGGGTGACTTTTTTGTTTGGGGAGGCTAAAGATGGGCCATACAGAGACTGACCTAAAGCTAATGTGAGACTTAGTGGATTCGCTGCTGGTGTAAAAAATGAACCTCCCAACTACCTCTTGTGGTTCCCACTGACTCCCAGGGATACTGGGCAAAAGTGTGGATGGGAGAGCTTTTTTACCCTAAAATGCTTAGGATGTAAAAGTATTCATACGTGTACTTCTGTGAGGGGTTTTCCATCCATTTGTGCTTGGGATCAGTTAGCTTAAAGGGGTAGGTCACCTTTAAATTAACTTTTAATATAATGTAGACATTGATATTGAGACAATTTGCAATTGGTCCTCTTTTAGTTTTAATAGTTTTTCAGTTATTTAGCTTTTTGTTCAGCAGCTCTCCATTTGGTATTTCAGCAGCTATCTGGTTGCTAGGGTCTTATTTATCCTAGCAACCACATAGTATGTATACATTATATACAGTGAGATGCAGTCTGTATATTCAAAACCAGCACATTATATGCAGTGAGATGCAGTCTGTATTAACAAAACCAGCACATTATATAGAGTGAGACGCAGTCTGTATTTATAAAACCAGCACATTATATGCAGTGAGATGCAGTCTGTATATTCAAAACCAGCACATTTTATACAGTGAGATGTAGTCTGTATTTACAAAACCAGCACATTATATACAGTGAGACGTAGTCTGTATTTACAAAACCAGCACATTATATACATTGAGACGTAGTCTGTATTTATAAAACCAGCACATTATATACAGTGAGACACAGTCTGTATTTACAAAACCAGCACATTATATACAGTGAGATGCAGTCTGTATTTACAAAACCAGCACATTATATACATTGAGACGTAGTCTGTATTTACAAAACCAGCACATTATATACAGTGAGACACAGTCTGTATTTACAAAACCAGCACATTATATACAGTGAGACACAGTCTGTATTTATAAAACCAGCACATTATATACAGTTAGAAGCAGTGGGTACAGATATTCAGGCCCTGGCACTATAACACTGGCACTGATACACAACATTGGCCCCACTGTAACTAACTAGAAATGAACAAAACAATGACAAAAGTAAAAGACAAAATAGTAAGTGCAAAAAAACAACAAATATATAAAAGCACAATGAGCTTTTTTAGAGGGAAAGAGTTAACTTACCATCCATCATTCAGGGTAGGGGATAGGGATTTTATAAATGTCAGGTCAGGCAAAAAACAATTTAATTTCAACTAGTGATTCAGCCTTTAGAACTGTATTGTACCTGTGTATAATACCTGTGTATAGTACCTGTGTATAGTACCTGTGTATAGTACCTGTGTATAGTACCTGTGTATATTACCTGTGTATAGTACCTGTGTATTGTACCCGAGTATAGTACCTGTGTATAGTACCTGTGTATAGTACCTGTGTATATTACCTGTGTATAATACCTGTGTATAGTACCTGTGTATAGTACCTGTGTATATTACCTGTGTATAGTACCTGTGTATATTACCTGTGTATAGTACCTGTGTATTGTACCTGTGTATATTACCTGTGTATATTACCTGTGTATAGTACCTGTGTATATTACCTGTGTATAGTACCTGTGTATATTACCTGTGTATAGTACCTGTGTATAGTACCTGTGTATATTACCTGTGTATAGTACCCGTGGGAGTGGGATAAAATCTGCAGCAAAAGTTGAGAGTTGGTTATGGAATATGAAGTCAGCCAGTGACTGACTGTGCAAAGTTTGGGAACCCTGACAAAAAAAAAATTCAATAGGTAAAATATGATTGGCTGTTGGCAGCTCCACCCACATTTTAAAACCTAAAATTGCAGTCCCTTAGTGACTCTGTAAACCCTTGTTTGTTATATTATTGTAAGATCCCTGTTATTAATGCAAAGTGCCGGCTCTGTATAAATACAGTAAATGATTTAGATTTATCCCACACAAACAGTAAATCAGGCCCTGTGACTAAACTAAGCGAAACGTTTCTGTTGGACTCATTTATCAACAGAACCAAAAAACGCAAGCATTCGAATGGCTGCCATGGATTACTGCCCCAGTGGCGCTTTACCCAGTGTTCAGAAATGCCCCCTGCCATAAACATCATTTAAAGCAGGGCAGGGAGGTAAATAAGCAGCCCAAACCCAAAGTGAGATTAATTAGGGGGTTGGCAGCACAAACAATGTGGCAGTAAGTGCTCAAGGCCCAACATGGCCAAAGTACCATATATTAATGGGTAACTAAGGAGCGGTAATTAAATATTATTTTATTCAATAATGACCCTGCCATTTCTCCCTGTTGCCCCACAGCCAGGGAATTTTAAGGTAAAGTGCAGGCAACTTGCTAATAAATGTTATTCTGTACAATGAAAAAGTATTGGTATTTATTCAGTTAAACATAAGAGCAGGGCAGATACCCAGGGGCAAAGGGGCAAAACTCTAATTAATCTGACAATACTGGAACAAAAATAAAATATTTTATCATGTGGCACGGGGTCCCCAAATGTTTTATTTTTATGGGGGCATGAGTGAAAAAAGTGTATATTTGCTGGCAGCCCTGCATAACGTCATCTTGGGTCTGTGTCTCCCAACCAGTGCTAAGATTAAAGGCATGTCCAAAGCCAACTTTAGGGGAAAAGTCTCCAAATTCACTAAAATCAGTGACACAAGCGACATCCGCTAGTCTGGGGGGGGGGTCACCCAACCATTTCCCCTCTTTTTTTAACAAAAATAAAGGTTCTTTAGCAAAACAAATCTATCAGAGGAGATGGGTTCTTACCTCTCACCACAATGCAAACCAACGGACTAAAACCAACTGCCAAATCCCTGGGTGTGAAGCCAACTTTAGGGGGAAATTCTCCAAATTCACTAAAATCAGTGACACAAGCGACATCCGCTAGTCTGGGGGGGTCACCCAACCATTTCCCCTCTTTTTTTTAACAAAAATAAAGGTTCTTTAGCAAAACAAATCTATCAGAGGAGATTGATCCTTACCTCTCATCACAATGCAAACCAACGGACTAAACCAACTGCCAAATCCCTGGATGTGAAGTCAGCTCTCATCACATGACAATAAATGTTAATAATAATAATGACAAGTGCTACACTTTAAGGGTAAGTTTAACCTGTTGATGAGTAGCATATGGCATTTATCTGACCTTAGATGGGCAGTACATACATAGCCTATTATGTACACAGAGCATTGCTGTGTATGAGTGGATTATTGAGTCAGTGCAGTTACTGTGCTGCCATATGTGTTGGAAAGATTCCCTCATTCATCAGCCATGGTTTTAGTCACTGCTGTTGCTAAGGGTGTATAACCAGGGGGCCTTAAATTATAGGGTGTCCCTTTCTTAGCGTGAATAGTGGGTAAAGATGGGAGTCTCAAGTATAAGAAGGTTTTATCCTTAGTAGGGGAAACAAAAGTAAAATATTTTATCATGTGGCACAGGGGTCCCCAAATGTTTTATTTTTATGGGGGCCCGAGTGAAAATAGTGTTTATTTGCTGGCAGCCCTGCATAATGTCCAATCTTGGGTCTGTGTCTCCCAACCAGTGCTAAGATTAAAGGCATCTCCAAAGCCAACTTTAGGGGAAAAGTCTCCAAATTCACTAAAATCAGTGAGACAAGCGACATCCACTAGTCTGGGGGTGGCACCCAACCATTTCCCCTCTTTTTTAACAAAAATAAAACAAATCTATCAGAGGAGATTGATCCTTACCTCTCACCACTATGCCAACCAACGGACTGAACCAACTGCCACATCCCTGGGTGTGAAGTCACCTCTCATCATATGACAAGTGCTGCACTTAAGTTTACTCTGTTTTTGAGCAAGGTGTATATTAATATTATATTTATTTATAAAGCGCCAACATATTCCGCAGCACTGTACAATAAGTGGGTTTTATACATTGTATTTGGCATTTATTTCCCCTTTGATGGGCAGTTCATACATAGCCTATTATGTACAAGGAGCATTGCTTTGTATGTGTGGCCTATTGAATTAGTGCAGTTACTGTGCTGCCATATGTGTTGGAAAGATTCCCTCATTCATCAGCCATGGTTTAATTCGTTGCTGTTGCTAGGGCTGTGTAACCAGGGGGCCTTAACTTATAGGGTGTCCTTTCCTTAGCCTGAATAGTGGGTAGAGATGGGAGCCTCAACAATAAGAAGGCTTTATCCTTAGTAGGTGAAATGGTATATACAAATTAGGTATTGGGGGCAGATGGTTGGGGGCATCAACAGGAATTATTCATTACTCTGGCAGTGATAAAGCAGCTTGGCTGTTGGCCTTAAACTATTCTCTAAGTAGAAACTATTGCATCTTGGGAATCAGGAAGTGACCCTCATGTCAGTACCACAATTATTATTATTATTATTAACATTTATTTATAAAGCGCCAACATATTCCGCAGCACTGTACAATAAGTGGGTTTCATACATTGGACATACAGAGTAACATATAAAGCAATCGATACAAGAGGGGAAGAGAGCCCTGCCCAAAAGAGCTTACAATCTACAAATATGCCAGACATGCTACAGAAACCTTCATAACACAGGGAACCCTTATTTGGCGACTCCCTCTGTCCCCATAAATATATGTTTCTTGCTATAAATCTTTACTCAAATATATTTAGTGGATTAGTTGCACCCTGAGATAACAATAACAATTATATCTACATCACATAGAAACTCTCTCAGTGCCAGGGATTGGGAGTAGCCAGCAGCCTCTGTGAGCCTCTTCCTCAGTGAATTGCATATGCACATCTTCACATCAAGCTGTTTGTGTCACTGGTACAGAAAGCAATACCAGTCTATCCCTTGCTATACACTGCCTGCTGGCATCATTCATTCAAAATGACAATTTGTAAATAATGTATTGAACTTTCATCAAAAATAAAATTTTTGTTTGGGTTTACATCCCCTTTAATAAGAAACACAGCTTTCAAGTTCAGATCCACAGATGCATTGGGGAATATAACTAATAAGTTGAATAGCACTGTTCTAGCCTGCTTGGCCTGCTTGTCAGCACATGTAACGCCACAGTAAGGCCTAGGGAACATGGGGTGATTGGCCCCAAAGGCAAACGCTGGTGGTCAAAAGATCCGTGTCCATGTCACCTCAACTATTGTTATTGAACAAACCGACTGTGTGCCAAGCATATAGAATTGGTAACAGATGGATGTCTTTTTAAAATCACAGAATATCTGTTCCCCCCACATGTGTGAGCTAATAAAGCCTGCACTACAGCAGCGCGTGCACATATGGAGTGACCCAAGGCTCAGTGTGCACATGTATGTGTCCCAGCATGGCCACCCCCAGCGGGACCTGCTAAAGTAGAGGGCCCAGCATACAGTGGCGCCTAGTTCTCTATAAACAATATTGTTCTTTTGCAGTTATTTTTAATTATGTTGTTTCAACCCAACCTACTGTTCGTCCACTTCAGCTTATTATTCCGCTTCTTCTTCATAGCACCCCCCATTTTCTAAACACTACTTCTCCTACAGTTTTAGGGGTACAACACCCAGACTCTCCACACTTCTTCACCCTATAGCGGAGCAGGTTGCTTGTGCTTTTCTAAGCGATGCCGCCCTCCCTTTTTTTGTGTGCGCCACACCGAACACCCCAATTTTCCCATTGACTTTGACAGGGAAGATTTTCAAACAGCTGCCACTCTTACAGCTGCACCTCTTACAGCTGCACTCCCTAAATTGATGACCCAAAGTGGGAGGAGCCAACAACAGACAATTTATATTTTTATTAATTGACTTTAATAGGGAAATCTAAATTGCTTCCACTCTTACATAGGGAGTGATATTCAATTGGTCTTCATTTTTTATTATTTGTGGTTTTTGAGTTATTTAGCTTTTTATTCAAAGGCTTTCCAATTTGCAATTTCAACAATCTGGTTTCTAGGGTCCAAATTACCCTAGCAACTATGCATTGATTTGTATGATACACTGTAATATAAATAGGAGGGCACCTGAATAGAAAGATGATTAAAGAAAATTTGTAGTTTTACAGAGCATTTGTTTTTTTAAATGGGGCCAGTTTGAAAGCTGGAAAGAGGGGAAAAAAAAGAATGCAAATCATTTAAAAACTAAAAAAAAAAGGGAATAAAAGAAGGCCAACTGAGAAATTGCTTACAATTAGACATTATATAACAAACCAAAAGTTAACTCAAAAGTGAACCTCCCCTTTAATAGGGGAAATAGAAAAGGTCAATAGAAATTTTTCTGAACCCTTTGGTTTATACCAGTGGTGGGCAAACTGCGGCTCTTTAGGCCCTTGAATTTGGCTCTTCCAGGTGTGGGTCGCACGTATAGTGCGATCGCATTTTCATTGCCTGTAGCAAAAATCAGCAGGAGGGGGTGGTCTTTGGGCTACGGGAGACGCGGTACAGGTGGGGGGTGGGATACGCAGTGCAGGGGAGGCTCACTCGTTTCTTGAACAAGTGAGCCAGAGACAGTCTGCAACAAATTTGGCTCTCAAAAGAAATTTCAATCACTGTTTTGTGGATATTTGGCTCAGTTTGGCTCATAAGTTTGCCCACCACTGGTTTATACAATCTTATTTTAGTGTGTCCTGTACATCAGTTCGTCAGGACCAAAGACAAAGAGATGTTAGTCTGAATTATGTGCTGACTTTTCCGTTGCAAACAGGTTCTGCAAGAAATAGAGAGATAGAAAGAAACTGCCATTAGTGGTCCCTTGACAGGGCATTTGAATAATCAGTGGAAAGGTGCATAGAGAGTTACATTTTAAGACATTTTGCAGTTGGTCTTAATTTTTATTATTATTTTTTTTGTTCAGAAGCTCCTGGAGTATGGAAAATCAACAGTTTCTGGTTGCTAGGGTCCAAATTACCGTAACAACCAGGCAGTGGTGTAAATGAGAGACTGGGAGATGAATAGGAGAGGCCTGAATAGAAAGCTTACAGATAAAAGCAATATTCAGACCAATTGAAAAGTTGCAAAGATTCTATAACATCCTAAAAGTTAACTTAATGGTGAATCACCCCTTTAAACTAAGGATGCTTTGAATTTATTATTTTTGAAATTGCCTGAATAAAGGTGCCCATACGCGGGCCGATTCTAGCCGCTGATATCGGTCCCTTAGACCAATTCGGCAGCTAATCGGCCCATGTATGGGCACTACCGACTAATATCTGGCCTGAAATCGACCAGATCTCGATCGTGCAGGTTAGAAAATCTACGGGTGGGTGATATCGGGAGAATCCAGGATAATTTGATCGTTAAAATGATGGGCTTGGTCTGGGGACCGCATCAACGAGCCGATGGGGTCCCCGGACCGATTTTTCCTTTGCCCGTCGTTATAATTCACAACAGACCTGTCTGAATCCTAAATCAAATTAAAATAATTGTATTAAGTGCAAACAAAACATTGTCATGTTCAGTTGCCCGGCACTTTAAAATCAAATGAATGTAGTAGGCTGACACTCTTTATGTAAAGCAGCGGTTGTTGAACTTTTCTAGTTTAAGCTCCAGCTTTTCCAGAGCCTTATTTAGTCCATAACCAGGTTACATATATATATATATATATATATATATATATATATATATAAATCCTTGCCCATTCTTCTTTGCAAAACAGCTCCAGCTCAGTCAGATTAGATGGACAGCTTTTGTGAACAGCAGTTTTCAGATCTTGCCACAGATTCTCCATTGGATTTAGATCTGGACTTTGACTGGGCCATTCTAACACATGGATATGTTTTGTTTTAAACCATTCCATTGTTGCCCTGGCTTTATGTTTACGGTCCTTGTCCTACTGGAAGGTGAACCTCCACCCCAGTCTCAAAAGTCTTTTGCAGACTCCAAGAGGTTTTCTTCCAAGATTGCCCTTTATTTGGCTCCATCCATCTTCCCATCAACTCTGACCAGCTTCCCTGTCCCTGCTGAAGAGAAGCCCCCCCCAGAGCATGATGCTGCCACCACCATATTTGACAGTGGGGATGGTGGGTTCAGAGTGATGTGCAGTGTTAGTTTTCCGCCGCACATAGCATTTTGCATTTTGGCCAAAAAGTTTCATTTTGGTCTCATCTGACCAGAGCACCTTCTTCCACATGTTTGCTGTGTCCCCCACATGGCTTGTGGCAAACTGCAAATGGGACTTCTTATGGTTTTCTGTTAACAATGGCTTTCTTCTTGCCACTCTTCCATAAAGGCCAACTTTGTGCAGTGGACGACTAATAGTTGTCCTATGGACAGATTCCCCCACCTGAGCTGTAGATCTCTGCAGCTCGTCCAGAGTCACCATGGGCCTCTTGGCTGCATTTCTGATCAGCGCTCTCCTTGTTCGGCCTGTGAGTTTAGGTGGACGGCCTTGTCTTGGTAGGTTTACAGTTGTGCCATATTCCTTCCATTTCTGAATGATCGCTTGAACAGTGCTCCGTGGGATGTTCAAGGCTTTGAAAATCTTTTTGTAGCCTAAGCCTGCTTTAAATTTCTCAATAACTTTATCCCTGACCTGTCTGGTGTGTTCTTTGGACTTCATGGTGTTGTTGCTCCCAATATTCTCTTAGACAACCTCTGAGGCCGTCACAGAGCAGCTGTATTTGTACTGACATTAGATTACATACAGGTGCACTCTATTTAGTCATTAGCACTCATCAGGCAATGTCTATGGGCAACTGACTGCACTCTGACCAAAGGGGGCTGAATAATTACGCACACCCCACTTTGCAGTTATTTATTTGTAAAAAATGTTTGGAATCATGTATGATTTTCCTTCCACTTCTCACGTGTACACCACTTTGTATTGGTCTTTCACGTGGAATTCCAATAAAATTGATTCATGTTTGTGGCTGTAATGTGACAAAATGTGGAAAAGTTCAAGGGAGCCGAATAATTTTGCAAGCCACTGTATATTTTACTATAACCCTAGCTTTCATCTCAATAAAATAACTGTATGAAAGACTCCAAAGGTATGATATGCTTTATTAGAATAAAATGAACTTTATACATTCATTCAAATAATATACACCCCATACATATATCTAACTGGGAAAGAGAAAATTGTGCAACCTTTTTTAAAGGAGAACTGAACCTTAAAAATTAACATATCTTTTATATGCTGAACTTATTGAACCAGCATCTCTGTAGTAGTAAAGACTGAGACCTTCAAAGGTGTCACAGGAGGGCACCATACTGGAATTTGTTAGGAGTATTGTCATAGAGGGTGATGCTACAGGACTGATTATTACATTTCAGAGCTGCCACTGCACTAATAATCTGTATTATTTACAAATTAGTCTTATATTTAAATTATGCATATACAGTATATTGTGAGTCGGTCCCTAAGCTCACGTAAGTGACAGCAGCACAGAGCATGTGAAGTGAATCAGCAGAAAAGAAGATGGGGGCTTCGGGGGGCACAGATCTTCCCTGCTAAAGGGCTGTGGTTGCCTTGGGCTGGTACAGAAGAATAAAACATAATGTACAACATTCCTGCCCTGCTTATATAGTTCTCCTTTAAAGAAGATCAAGGGATTTGTATTACTAAAAACAACTGTTTCTTCCCCTGTAACTCCTTATCATTTTGTAACACAACAGGGAATTACATCCTTTGGTTTTTTTTCGGCAAGGGAAAGACCCTCAGCATTTCCCTATGTGCAAGTTAAGTCTGGGAACACAAGAAACGATTCAAAACAGTCTGCTCACATAACAGATACTTGAACATAACTTGAAAAAAGTTGCCACAGTGAGCAATTTATTGGGTTTGATTCTCACCTGCAGGGAAAATGGCAATTTGCTTGCCATTTAACCTATATCCTCACGCAAACACAGAAGAAAGATAAAAATAAGAAACTCAAGAGTCCGTGAGTCACAGGCTTCCAGTCATTAGTCCCGTCGCAGGTTGTTCAGCCGCTCTTCTAAATCTGCATCTGCATCGGCCAAGGCCGCTGAGGGTTCGCCTTTCTTTGCTCCAGCCACACTGAGGGAGCCCCCTGTTGATGGGAGGTCTGCGAAAGAACAGAGAAGCACAATATGAGAGCCACAGTCATCTATGCGAGTAATTCATATTTTATGGAATTTAAAAAAAATGTACAAAATATTTCTAACAGCATCTATTTGCAATATATGAAATGAATATATGAAACATACAAAAACAGTTACTATAAGGGCTCAAACCTCTCAATTTTCTTTCAGCTCTTACTGATGACTTTTATTTATGTAGTGTAGGGTATGCAGGGCAGTATCTTTAAACCTTATAATTTCTTAAACTCTGTGATTTGGGCTAGAGGCCAAGAGATCAATTTGAGACATTTTAAAACACCGGCTTAGGATATAATTGAAGTTCAGTTCTGATTCTGATCTGATTTCTGTCAATGTAATGCAATAAAGTTAAAACTGAGAAACTGTAACACTTGTATAGCACACAAAGATTTGCTAATATTCTACAAAGGAAACCTCACACCAAGCTAAACCGCAAATGCTAAAACAGTGATCCCCAACCAGTGGTTTGTGAGCAACATGTTGCTCACCAACCCCTTTGATGTTGCTCCCAGTGGCCTCAAAGCAGGTGGCCATTTTTAAATCTCTTGAAGACAGGTTTTGGAAGCATAAAGACACAGTTTTACTCCAAGCAGAGCCTAATGAAGGCTCTGAAACTTTTTGTGTGCTTGTGTGGTTTACAAACACTTTTTACATATGAGTGTGGCTCACGAGGTTGGGGATCCCTGTATTAAACCTGGAAACAAGGCACAAATATAGGGCGAAACGATTTCAACACAAATGCTGAAATACAAAGGCCTTGCTAAATATAACATACAAACGTTCTCCAATAAGAGCTCTATTAAAGCAGTCTTACAATATAATTTTTCCCTTAGCAAATACTTACTAGACAGCTCATCGGTCAGAGTTAAGCCCAGCTCATCCAGGACCTGAGATACAACAGCATCGCTAAGCAGTAGAGAAAAAGAAAATAAGGTCAGTATCAAACTGTAATGAGCCAGAACAAATGAATAAAAAAGAATAACAAAAAATGCCTTCCCTAAACCTTAAAAAACTCAATACTGCAGGTGCTTTAATACTGCAAATGCACAATAGGAAACCAAGGCAGCTGAAAAGCAAAAAAAAGTAAAAAAACTAAAACAAGGTCTGTTTTGGAAATATCACCAGAGACAGATAGGCATCAGTTATCGCTGCTGTGAGCTTAGGGGGCTATGAGCCTTATTAGTAGCATTTAAAGTTAAAAAGTTACCAAGGTCAGCAGTAAGAAAGCTATGAATATGGATCACCACGATATATCCTTATGATTTGGGCTTACAAACTTCCTCTACTCAATAACTGTTTTTGCATAATGAAGGGAAATGTAATTCTTAGCAAGTTTCCAACAGACACCCATTATATATTTCCTTTCTATTCCCTGGGTCTGACTTTTAAAGCAAAGTAACATGAGTTGGGTCTCCTCTGAACTACAACTGCTCAATTTCATCCTTAATTTCTTTCTTCTTATTCAAAGGAATATAGGGCTCATTTATTCACTTTAGGCAAGTGTTAGCCTGGGCAATACTTCATTGCAGTCACATTTTTTCTTTTGGGTTACTGCTCAGGTGAAGATTTACCCAGTGTTAATAAATATGCCTCACTAATCCAAAATGTGCATGCGTTTCATGTGAACCCCTTTGAATACAGAAGTGTCTTCACCTTTCCTCCTCATCATCTTCATCACCCATGGCATCATCAATGGCATCATTCATCATTTCTTCTTTCATGTCCATAATTTCTGATTGCTTTTCAAACTCCATCATTATTTTCTGTATCTGGGGAAGCTTTAGCTGTAGGGAAAAAAAAGCCCATCAGCTTGATTTTTGGATCTAAATGTAAAGTAAAATACATAAAAGGACACAGATCAGCTGGGCGGTGACATGGTAACTAATGACATTTATGGTAAAGGATTAGGAACCAAAGAGTAATCTGCACCTGCCAGCTTTTCATACAGCAGATTCTAGAAGCAGCTACTCTGTAAGAATAGCTTTAATCACTGCCTTAGTGCCACTCCACCCACTAGGAAAAGGCATACAAAAAGTAGGCAGGAAAGGAAAAAAAGTGCCATTGTGATATCTGCAAGACCCGAGGGTTCCCTTGCCAATCTCTAAGACTGTCTCACACCCACCTCAATTATTTTAAAATTTTTGAAAATAAGGCTGACCCAAACTCTCTATGTTATGTGCATTTATTATACCTCTCCGCTATCATAGTGAACTGCGCTGCGTCATTTCCCTCTGCCCATCAGATAAATCTGCACATTGGCTAATGTTGCTCCTCCTGCTAAACCCAAGTAAGTCACAGTGACTGTGAACATTAGGCTAATGCCAGAGATGGTGGATTTTCATACCGGGGAAAAACAACGACCAAGAATCTGCCCCTACCCTTTGAAGTGCTTCTTGATGTGCCTGCACCCAGAGCCATTCTGTAGTTCTGCACCAAAATCTGCTCTGTGTGCCTGCACCCAGGCCGAAGCAATTGCTCTGGGTGCAGGCATATCAAGAAGCTTTCCGGTGCACAGGGGCAGATTCTCAGCTTGAGTTTATCAGCAGACTGAGAATCTGACACTTCTGGCAGTGGCCTTACAGCACACAGTGAGAACACCCACAAGCTGTGGGGGCCATATGTGTAGGCCTATTTAGAGTTCATTGACTACAAATGCTTTTATTTATGTGTATTTTAGTTACATGTGTGTAATGTGCAGTGTGTAATATTTGTATGTATGTGTATTTATGTCAGCATTGCAAGTGCAGGTATCCAACGTGACTTGTGCTACATCGCTTAACCAGAGGAATCCCAGTGGGGAAGGGAAATACCTAGACCATGGCTTAAAGCTATCCAATATACACTGTTCTTTCATATTTAGATATGTTGTATTATACCTGTACTTGTTCTTTAACCAGGTGACTGTCCACACAAAGAATATAAACTCAATATACAGAATGATGTTCTTAGTGATTACCTGTCTGTTCATTGTGGCCATGGCTTTCGTTACTCCTTTCATAGCTTGAGCCATAGAATTGTTGGACTTTAGTGTTTGAATTTTAAGTGAAACCGCCTGGATGTTTGCCCGCATCATGATAAATTTCTTTACATAACGACGAGTGCGTACGAGATCTTTTGCCATGATTTTCACTGCATCCTTGAACAGGAAAGAGAAATGACTGTTACTAGAGTCCTATATTATTATAAATAAGAGCACATGCAATAAAAGCTATACAGCACTGTGAGAAAGAAGCTTTGGACCCTGTAGAATGTTAGTTACACAATAGCTATCCACTTATCTAATATTGCTAGCAAATACCCACCATTTGTCCTTGTTTTGCCATTTTTTTAATATCCGCAATTATTTTCTTCTCTTGTTGCTCTAGTTTCTGTCTCTCCCGATCCATTTCTCTCATAGCCTTGTTGAGAGCTCGCTGATTTTGCCTCAGCATCTCTTCTGGGGTCTTGCGTCGTCCAAACAGGAACTCCATATTTGCTTGCTAAGGTCTGAAAAGACAAGACTATGAATATAAAAGAATACTGCGTTCTAGATAACCTAGATATCAGCAATTAGTGTGGCATTTCCAGAGAATTTGGAGGCAGCATTCATAAATCTGTATTAACCAGAGAACCAGCCTGGTTCATTGTTCCCAGCGTACGTTGTACATAATTATCGATCCATGTTTACAGATAGATAGATACATATATACATATATATTTCTTCAGCTGAAAAGTCCCTGAAAAAGGAAAACAGCCAACACCTCTGTGCCCCACCTTACTTGCCAGTGTATCTCTGTGCCCCAGTATCCCACCTTACTTGCCAGTGTCCCTCTGTGCCCCAGTATCCCACCTTACTTGCCAGTGTCCCTCTGTGCCCCAGTATCCCACCTTACTTGCCAGTGTCCCTCTGTGCCCCAGTATCCCACCTTACTTGCCAGTGTCCCTCTGTGCCCCAGTATCCCACCTTACTTGCCAGTGTATCTCTGTGCCCCAGTATCCCACCTTACTTGCCAGTGTATCTCTGTGCCCCAGTATCCCACCTTACTTGCCAGTGTATCTCTGTGCCCCAGTATCCCACCTTACTTGCCAGTGTATCTCTGTGCCCCAGTATCCCACCTTACTTGCCAGTGTATCTCTGTGCCCCAGTATCCCACCTTACTTGCCAGTGTATCTCTGTGCCCCAGTATCCCACCTTACTTGCCAGTGTATCTCTGTGCCCCAGTATCCCACCTTACTTGCCAGTGTATCTCTGTGCCCCAGTATCCCACCTTACTTGCCAGTGTATCTCTGTGCCCCAGTATCCCACCTTACTTGCCAGTGTATCTCTGTGCCCCAGTATCCCACCTTACTTGCCAGTGTATCTCTGTGCCCCAGTATCCCACCTTACTTGCCAGTGTATCTCTGTGCCCCAGTATCCCACCTTACTTGCCAGTGTCCCTCTGTGCCCCAGTATCCCACCTTACTTGCCAGTGTATCTCTGTGCCCCAGTATCCCACCTTACTTGCCAGTGTCCCTCTGTGCCCCAGTATCCCACCTTACTTGCCAGTGTATCTCTGTGCCCCAGTATCCCACCTTACTTGCCAGTGTCCCTCTGTGCCCCAGTATCCCACCTTACTTGCCAGTGTATCTCTGTGCCCCAGTATCCCACCTTACTTGCCAGTGTCCCTCTGTGCCCCAGTATCCCACCTTACTTGCCAGTGTCCCTCTGTGCCCCAGTATCCCACCTTACTTGCCAGTGTATCTCTGTGCCCCAGTATCCCACCTTACTTGCCAGTGTCCCTCTGTGCCCCGGTATCCCACCTTACTTGCCAGTGTATCTCTGTGCCCCAGTATCCCACCTTACTTGCCAGTGTCCCTCTGTGCCCCAGTATCCCACCTTACTTGCCAGTGTCCCTCTGTGCCCCAGTATCCCACCTTACTTGCCAGTGTATCTCTGTGCCCCAGTATCCCACCTTACTTGCCAGTGTATCTCTGTGCCCCAGTATCCCACCTTACTTGCCAGTGTATCTCTGTGCCCCAGTATCCCACCTTACTTGCCAGTGTCCCTCTGTGCCCCAGTATCCCACCTTACTTGCCAGTGTCCCTCTGTGCCCCAGTATCCCACCTTACTTGCCAACTTACTTAGTCACCGCTGTACCTCCCCTACCCCTATCCGTCCTTAGCAAGGAGCTCTGGGCCCCGCTTACCTGCTCTCGTTAGTAACTAGCAGTCTCTGTTTCTCTCTCACTTCCTGTTTGTCCAGTCCGTGACGTCAGCATCACAAGGTACGGGCGCGCCGCACGTCATCAGGGTGGAATGGGCGAGTCACATGACGAAGGAATCACCGGGTCTCAGTGCTGCCATCTTTAATGATGGAAGAGAATTGCGAGGCAAAGCAAATGTCATTAGCACTGGGACCCAGCAATTCAGGAGCACCCTTGTCGGGAAAGGGCTTTAGTACTAAGTGTAGATTGTAAACTGTAGGAATGGTAGGTGGGATGTGGAAGAAAAGAGAGCATGTTGTGGGGTCGGCTTGTCTTCTAGTTTGTTGTCTGGGCCGCCAGCTTATATAAGGTATACTTTATCCTAAAGCCTTCTAATGTGCCTCAGTTTGTCAGAGTCAGTCCAAAGCCAAATGAGATATTGATTGGGCAGGACCGAGGGCCTAGTCATTAATCTGCCACCTTAGACCAGATGTGGGAGTCAGTGGCATCCCTAAAGAGAGGGGGCGGGGAGAGGGTGACCCACAAGGGTGTGGGGGGAGGGGCAGGAGACACTGTAACACTTGCTTATAATAATGGCTGTCCCATAAAGCCTGAGCAAATTCAATACTGAATACAAACACAGCATGCCCCAACTTTGGTCTTTACTGACATGCCAGGCAGTCACATTACAGCTCATCTAAACAGATATAGGCAAACTGGAGTCAGTTTAAATGTCACTTATCCTACATTAGATCTGAGTGGTGTCCCAACTAGTATTTTGCTGCTGAATTGGACAGAGACATGTCTAAAAAGCCAGTGCCATGTATAAGAACTTTATGATGTAATACAATGCCTACCCATGGCATCACCGGTAGCCAAGGAACGGTCAGGCTCCGATGCCCAAGTTTCAGCCCTAGCCTGGCAGCCTTAATAGCACATATACTACTACATGGTGCTGGTGAAAGCTAGAGTGGATTTGTCTGTGCAGGCAGTTACTAGGTGCTCTTAAGACATTTTAGAATCTTTTTATTTCAGTAATTTTCTTTGGGTGGGGGGGTGGGATTTGTTTCTTCAATTATTGCAACTGCTGTCTCGCTGCGTATCCGCTGCATAGCCTTTAGGCACAGGTACCGGGGCGAATATGGGGTGTGACTGCATCAGGGCATGCGATGTTACAGTATGATGTAAACCACATTCATGTAAGGTGCAAAGGAACCTATACAGATGCAAGTGTGGGGTGGCACCAGTGCCCATGGAACTTCCATTACGTCTTTTTAGGATTGCACTTTGTCTTGTCAGATATGATGGCTGAACACCCTGCCAGAAAAATTACTGTCACTTTTGAATAATTTCCTGATGCTATTTTCCTCAAAAATTAAAGACGTAAACCTTGCCCATGAGAACCTTTCCATTGTTCCCACATTCAAATATTTTTCAGATATTAATGCCATGCATAAATGTAATTGCTATGCACTGTTATATATATATATATATATTTCTTATCACTGTTATTGTACAATCAACATTGCTAAAATTCAATAAAAATGTTACAAAAAAAAATGTAATTGCTATTGGAAACATTCATTCAGCATTGCTAGATAATTAATAGACTGTACTAAAGAGACGATTCCGTTACATCGTTTCAAGGGAGATATGACTGGTTTATGCTCATACAATCAGCTTGTCAAGACCTAAGAACAGTGATCTGTGCAGTGATCCTTACAAGATACAGGCATTTTTAATGCACTCGGGTTTGTCCCTTATAAAAAGATACAAAACCTTTAATCAACATAGCATGTTTCTTGGCACAGATACAGGCTTCAGTGTAAAGCCAGTGTCACTTAAACTTGAAGAAGGTATCTCTTCACCCCTTTTAAGACTGGCGAGTACCTATACGTGCTATGCTGGAAGCCTCCTTACATAAAGTGCTGCATAAAGCTTTTGGTGCACATATAAGAACATAAAATAAACAATAAAGGTACTGTATCACAAAGGTCATCACTGTACAGAGACAAAAATAGTTAATTGAACTCATGTAAAGAAATGGCACTATCATTTCTGGATTGTTTTTTTTTTCTGTAAATATGTGCATAAGTGGGATATTACTTTTTAAAGCAGAAGTAATGCCTAAAAAATGACTTATATAGTGATGATACTGCACCAGCAAAGAGGTTCAGCAGCTTTATGATCTAGGCTTTCATATTTCTGGAGTCCACCATCTTGGAGTGTCTTATAACTTATCTACAGTATAATATTGTGAGTGGGTCCCTAAGCTCAGTAAGTGACAGCAGCACAGAGAATGTGCAGTGAATCAGCAGAAAAGAAGATGGGGGGCTACTGGGGGCACAGATCTTCCCTGCTAAAGTGGCCTTAGTACTGAAGACCAAAGCATGTATAGCCTTAACTCATCTATTCAATCTCTCGCTCTCTACTGGAATCTTTCCCTCCCAACTGAAACATGCACTTGTAACCCCTATTCTGAAAAAACCCTCCCTTGATCCTTCCAATCCTACTAACCTTCGACCTATCTCTCTGTTCCCATTCATTTCCAAACTGCTTGAGCGCCTAGTATACAACCGACTGACGCTATTCCTCTCTGACAATAACCTCCTGGATCCCCTACAATCTGGTTTTAGACAACAACACTCCACCGAAACTGCTCTAACCCGACTAACAAATGACCTCCTTTCGGCTAAAGCCAAAAAACACTACTCGCTACTGATACTTCTCGATCTCTCTGCTGCTTTTGACACTGTGGATCACCCTCTTCTCCTCCAGACTCTCCGCTCTCTTGGCCTTCGTGACACTGCCTTATCCTGGTTTTCATCTTATCTCTCAGATCGATCCTTCAGTGTCTCTTACAATGGGGAATCATCTTCTCCCTTGCCTCTTTCTGTCGGGGTTCCTCAAGGCTCTGTCCTGGGCCCCTTACTATTTTCTCTCTATACCTCCTCACTTGGCAAATTAATCAGTTCTTTTGGCTTTCAGTACCACCTCTATGCTGACGATACTCAGATCTATCTTTCCTCTCCTGATCTCAACCCAGAGCTTCTAACTCGCGTCTCTTCCTGCCTGTCCGCTATCTCCACTTGGATGTCCCAACGTTACCTGAAATTAAACCTCTCTAAAACTGAACTGGTTCTCTTTCCCCCATCCAACGCCCACATTGTTCCCGAGGTATCTATAACGGTTAACAATTCTACCATCACCCCATCTTCCCAGGCCCGGTGCCTTGGGGTTATCCTTGATTCTGCCCTGTCCTTCACCCCTCATATCCAATCACTTATCAAATCATGTCACTTTCACCTAAGAAATATCTCCAAAATCCGATCATTTATCACCCAAGATGCTGCCAAAATTCTTATTCACTCTCTTATAATATCTCGCCTGGACTACTGTAACTCCCTATTAATTGGCCTTCCCCTCCAAAGACTGTCCCCTCTCCAGTCCATAATGAATACTGCTGCCAGGCTCATACACCTCTCCAACCGCTCCTCCTCTGCCGTGCCACTCTGCCAATCCCTGCACTGGTTTCCCCTACCATCCAGGATAAAATTCAAGCTATTGACCCTCACATTTAAAGCAGTCCATAACTCTGCCCCACCCTACATCTCTGAACTCATCTCTAGGTACCATCCAACCCGCTTGTTACGCTCCTCTACTGACCTGCTCCTCAACTCCTCTCTCATTCCCTCCTCACACACTCGCATTCAAGACTTTGCAAGGGCTGCCCCCCTTCTCTGGAATTCGCTCCCACAAACTGTCAGACTTTCTCCCAATCTCTCTGCCTTCAAGAAATCTCTAAAAACACATTTATTTAGAGAGGCTTACCCTAATCTAGTTTAGCAATACCCTGTGCCCCACCTCTCACAACTCTGGTCATGCCCATTCCCACACCTTGTGTCTCAACCCTTTCTCCTTGTAGATTGTAAGCTCTTTTGGGCAGGGCTCTCTTCACCTCTTGTATCGGTTATTGATTGCTTTATATGTTACTCTGTATGTCCAATGTATGTAACCCACTTATTGTACAGCGCTGCGGAATATGTTGGCGCTTTATAAATAAATGTTAATGTAATGTAATATAGCTCTTTTTATGCTGTAATTTTACAGAATATGTTAAAGTAATTTTGTGTACCTTGTGTCGCAGGTCTTAAACTACATGAGCCGCTTGATTTCTATAAAGTAATTTGTTACATTACCTTTAACAAATAACCATCGGGCTTTCCCTCACTCCAGCGCGTGCCAGCGATGTCTATGTTGCCTACCTTTCTGATGCAGCGTATTACACTCTATGGATCACACGCCATTACTTTACGGATCACCTTATATGCTAGTATTTGGTATTGGACCCCTAACGGCTGTCAGTGCAGGGAGAGTGTAAATTAAAACAAAATCCGTCAATCTTGGTTTACGTTTTATTTTATTTTTTGTCTTTTTGTTTTATTATTTAAAACCATACATGTCAGTAAGTGGACTCTATGGGTCTCATTCGCAAGGCAGAATTCATTCGAGAATGAGGCTCTAAAACTGAGAGTGATTTTGCCCTCCTGGTACGCTGGGATGCACGACCGAGAAAGGGCATGGCTGTCACAATGAAGACCAGCATGATTCAGGTCTTGGAAACGGTTTAAACGGATAGGGCTGAATTTACCCTTATTGAGTACAGAGCCCATTACCAACCTGGGCCACCAAACTGCACCCTCACAGGGACTGTGTTTGCAGAGCCAGTTTTCCAGTACAGAGCTCCTTGCAGCTCATGCACAGAACCAGACTGAAGCCATTCATTAATAAATACGTGCGCCTGGAGAAGCTTTGACCCCACACAAAGAGAAGAGAGGGTGGTGGAACTGGGTTCTTGTGTGAGACAGGAGGAATGCGAGGTAAAGACACAAGGGATAGAAGACAAAATCTCACTCATACGTCACTCCTCAACACCTTTAACAAAAACTTATCTTCTGGGATTGGCCACTTGAACCCTTATGAAGGCCTCAGATCAGAAGTATTGGGGTCTGTTTGTAATTTTATGCATGGCTAATATCCAAGGAATGAAGAAGTCTATAAATGGGCTCTAATGAGTCTTCTGGAGCACACACTAAAGGTGGACATACATCATTCAAGTCACAGATGGTGGATAAACTAGTAAAATCGTTAACCACCTTTTAATATAGTCAGGAAGAACATGTTATGTAGAACAGTGGGCTTATAGTGGAACGTGGCCAGTTTATTTCCTCTCTGTACTAAAGAGAATAAAGGGAAGGGGAGATCTATGGTGGAAATAACTCCCTGATTAACAAAAGCTTAAGGCATAAGGCCATTAAAGGAAACATGAGGCCCCACCAACCTTGGTTATGGTTCAGGCAGACAGGAGGAAATGCATGATACATTACTTTGCTGCTGTTAGAAAATATATATATATGACTCCTCTCAGTTGATGACTATCTGAGTCATCAAGGGCCTTCAGACAGCAACAAAGAAAATAAGGGAAGGCAGAGGAAATATATTTATTAACCTAAAGATAAACAGATGCTCTGCATGAGAAAAGAAGAGCAAGGTGAGGTAATGAGAATTCAAACAATGGCATTACAAAGGTACGGTAAAAGTCAATCTGCACTCAGTGTTCCCCCTTCTATAAAAAGGGCTAGCAGCAGGACCAGGAGACACATGACCACCTTGCATATTTCCTTCTACATCAGGAGCTCAGGCTGGGTTTGTGTTTTTTTTTCTCTTTTGGGAGGGTAGGGCAGGGAATGAAGGCAAGATAAATGAGCGATGGGAGACATAACTGGGTGAGGGCAGAAAAGCTGGTCAGATGGATGGCGGGTTTTGCACTCAGAGCTGCTCAAGTTCTATTTCAAGCAGCGCTCAAAGTAGGTGGATCCTATGTAACCACCCCGCATAGATCGCTGCACATTCTGTTCAAACAGGCGTCTGTTGTTCTGAAGAACCTCAGCAGCTTCTTTATTTAATGGGTCTTCAGGGTTTGGCTCCTAGCACGCAAAACAAATGGTCAATGGAAGCAAATTGTGGCATGCACAGGATATCGATACAGACAGACATGTTTAAGAAACACTAGGGCTGCGGTTTCATATGCTTAGCTCTTTAGAAGCTGCAACAAAAATGCCTGATTTCTGCCTTATGTTCCTTATTGCTTATAGTCACCCAGTTTGTTTTTCTGATACTGTGCTCATAAGGAGGCCCCATTATACAGCATGTAGCAAGTAAAACAGTAAATGGATCTGTATGAAGCCATGGGAACTCGGAGCTGAATGCTTCCGAGCACTGACAGCAACACACGCCATGAGTTTTAAGAAGGGTGCGCAGTATATCAAGATGGCCACTACTACAGCATGTAGCAAGTAAAACAGTAAATGGATCTTGTATGAAGCCATGGGAACTTGGAGCTGAATGCTTCCGAGCACTGACAGCAACACACGCCATGGGTTTAAGAAGGGTGCGCAGTATATCAAGATGGCCTCTACCTTTAGTTAAGTTACTGCACCAGGATCTACTAGCTCTATTGAAAATGCATTATTACACATACAAAATATATAGGGGGCCTGATGGATTCCAAGCAGATCTAAATTTCTAACTGCCAACTTTCCTGACTGTGTTGCTTTAAGCAGTCAAACACACTCAATTTTAAAAGGCATCCCTGCTCATCAGCAAGGTTAAAGCATGACTGAATCCTTGCTTCCCGATATAAATTGTCTGACTACTAACTGTAACTCACTGTAAGGGCAATGACAGTCAGGGCATCTTGTTATGGTGACAAAAACACCTCAAAAGCCATTCTATTGCTGGGAGGGTGAATGGCTGCAAGCAATGTAATCACATGAAATGCTTTACTTGCAGCGATTCCTGTTAAATGCAGCAATAATATTATATATGTATATACACACACACATATGCATATAATGTGGTTTTAAATGTATCAAACTTACCAAGAAAAGATACTGCAGGCCATAAATTATTGAATTTATTGTGAGTACAGGCTTCCAGTCCTCTCTGTATGGAAAAAGAGAACAGAAATTCACACGTGCAAGAGAGCTAATATGGCAGAGGAACTGAATCATGAATGCAAAGCAACAGTTTACATATGTATGCATATAGTGTGCCAACAAAATAACTACTTGCTGCAGTTGGATGATCTATGGCTGGATCCTACAAGATGGATGCACTCAGGGGGGAAGGTTGGGCACATGGTGCAATTTCATTCATATGATTCACATAGAAACGAATGGCTCCCTTTTAAACTTGTACATCCAGCTATGCAGGCATCAAGGAGCAGCTGATTCTACCATATACCGAAACGACCAGCGCACAAGACTATGGCAATCTGAAGTTGTTTCACACCATGCATTCTATGCTGCCGTACCAGGAAGATACCAAAAGCCAGGAGGAAGTATAAATTGTCCATGACCATAACACATCCTGGTGGCATCAGAGAACACAATCCAGCCCAGTGAAAGCAGAGATTGTAAGGAACCCAAAGCTTTTATTCAGTGACTATAAATCAACTAGAAACTATCATGTGTTTCATCCAAAATGAGAAGAAATTACCAAATTTAAAGGCAACAGAGGGTGGCAGACCTGTTGGCACAGAACACGCACTGGCACTTACCATAAAATGCAATTTTGCAGATTCTTGTTTTTAAACAAATATATTTTATCAAATGAAATCTGTTGCAGACAGGTTTCCCCAGCAGAGGGCGTGCTATAGCTACATAAAGGATGAGCAGCAAGCTGATGAGTAAATAATAAAATGTGCATACCTTAGAATATTTAAGCAGACATTGCCCTCTAGGTCTATATTTGGATGATATACCATGGTTTCACATTTCACCTTTGGAGGGTCATGTGGGTAGCCCTGTCCGACCTGCAAGCAACAAAAATTAGGCAATGGATAACAATAAAATGCTCATTTGTCCCTGAAAGTATTACTTCACAAAGCAGCAGAGTGCATTTATATAAATAAGCAAAATATATCACAGGTCTAAGCATCAACACAAATTTGTTCAAGTAACTGAAATGTTGGCGAATTTTCAGTAAAAACACTTTTGTTTTGATGCTAAGACCTGTAAGTAAACTATATTTTGCTCATAAGTAAAGTATATTTTGCTCATTTTTAACCAGCACCCAGGCAATGGACCAGTATATGTGTACATAATATAGACCATATGGCACCCCCAGCTTTATACAGATTAGCCCCTTAAAGCAGAGCTTTACTTACTGTGGCTCTGTGCTGCAAATCCTGCCCTCTTCCCAATGAAGCCCAAAACAGTGCATGGGGTCCAATTGGGGTTATGTTTCGTATATTTCAGTGCCACTGTATAAGCTAACAGATCTAACTAATAGATCTAACAGTTCACCTTGTTTCCCATTTCCTCTACATTCTTTGCCTGAAACACTTGTCAGACTATGGCCTCATCACTGAGTCAGTACAGAGAAAGCATGATCTCCAGCCCGCCAAAATGACCGAATGCAGCAGCAACAGCACCCAAAGCAATATGGGAGCAAATACGAACAGAAATACAACCCAAAGAAATATAACGCATAGGGAGGTTTTATAGTTGTGTTTCTCTCAGGAGAAAAAGAATCAAAATGCTCAATTTGCACCAGTGTTTATGGCCTTTCCAGGTCTGTGCCAAAGGCAGCTGCTTGGATAGAGAGATGATGGGACCTATGCTACTGAGCAAACACACAAATCAAACACAGAGCTCCCGCTGATGCATGGAGTCGGTGCATCCATCTGTCCCTTACAGACTTAAAGGCAAGCATTTATACATCTATATATCATGTACAATATACACAGGTGCCCATGGCCAGTACACAGACAATTTATAGATTTCATTATGGTTCCTTCCCTCTTATTGTAGAGATGGCAGATTAATAAAAGCAAATGATAACACACCCCATTCCATTTCTCAACGAGAAAATATTGTGAAAATATTAATTTCACAGCCTTGTGGTTAGCCCGAAAATGTTGTATTTTAAAGGGGTGGATCCCCTTTTAATAAACTTTTACTATTTTATAGACCGGGCTATTCTCAGCAAGTATTCAATCTGTTGTAAAAAGTTACATGGTTACATGGTTTGCTACTATTAAAAATCAGCAGGGTTTGTCCCGCTTAAACAAGTCCTGTTGTGCCGGTATTTTTGTGCTATTTGGAACGTGGTGGAGAATGCCGGTCTCTCCAAATTCTGGGCACCAGGCGGAACAGAGTGGAAAGGCCAGGGTGTGCTGGTGAGTGTGGATTGTCATCCAAACAACTATTTCCCAGTGAGTTTACCATTTTATTGTTCTAATTATTACTTATCTTTCTATTCAGTCCTCTCCAGTCTTAATAATTCAAAAATGACAAAAAAAATAAATAACAAAGACCAATTACATCCCCTGCATGATAAGTTTGTTTGAGCTACTTTATTTCAGCCCTGGCACCTACTGGCAAGCTACTGTGTATATGTGACTTGCTAACCGAGATGCTGGATAGCACAACACTCACGCTGATCACTATGTTAAACCAGTTCAGCTAAAACATATCTTTAATTCTTCTTGCCATGTGTACACCTATACTGGGGCAGGGTCCACTGGTAAGGGTAACTGCACATTAAATGCACTCTATAATGCTATACATAATTGTACCTGGTATGGGAAAACACATATGAAAGTGGCTGTAACACTTGAAGGGATAAGGATTGCCTTCCAGTCTGAACAAACAAGAAAACCTCTTGTAGGACACACTAACCAGGCCCATGGAAAATGTTGGACTGCCGTGCACTATGAGTGTTCTTCTAGAACAGGGGTGGGCAAACTTTTTGGCTCACGGGCCACATTTACTCACCCCCGGGCCGGACCGGGCCAGGGCGGGCCCCCTTCTCTCTTTAATTCCGGCGCGCCAATGACACCAAGTCTCGCGTGATGAGACTTGGCGTCGTCGGCGGGCCGGATTAAAAAGGCAAAGGGGCCGGATGTGGCCCGCGGGCCCCTGTTCTAGAACCTTTTTTAGGAGTGTTCACTGCCAGTGCTGGTTCCCTTAATGGCAAAAAAAAACAAACAAACCACTGTATATTGTCTCTTACCTTAAAACTGAACACAAATTTTCCACCCTTGTAGAAACCCTTAGATAATAAAGAGAAAACATAGAGGTTAGGGTTCCATTATCAGCCTGTAAATGGGCACATGTAAATCAGTAGGAGGAGCAGGCACAGGTTAGTAACTAATATTTCTATATATGACTTTTTAACAGAAAAAGAACAAATTAAAGCACTACTAAAATGCAATTCATTAAGCAGATCTGACATACATGCAAACTGTACATAAATACCAAAAACTCTGCTCCACTCAACTCTGTCACTTCTACCCCATGACGAACCTTGGGCTATGTATAGGAAAATTCTTCACATGTATATACTATGTACCCTTTATCTGCCTGGTCCCCCTTAGTTACCCCAGGAAGCGGCAGGCTTATCCCAAGGCATTGTAGAGAAGGAAAATGGAAGCAAAGCAAGTATTTTAGCCCATATGGCTGTTGTAAACAGTTTGAGAATACATATTCATACACTAACTGCCCTTCAAAAATAATTCACAAAACAACTATCAGTATAACTGGTTTTATAAATGTATTAACTATGGCAAATATAAGAAAGATTTAGCATATGTTATACAGGATGTGACCATTGCACATCTGGAACAAATGGCACACCTAATCCCAGAACAAAGGGGACAAAAGCCTTCTATTTCAGTGTTGTTCTACCCATTAGTTGCAGAATACATATATATACACATAATATACATTTGTTGACATTTAGTATTCCCCTGAAAGCACTATAAAATGCAATATACATACCTGACCCCTGAAATATCAATCTGCTAAATACGCCAGTTTATCAAAGTCCCCTAAAGAATTATTAAAGGAGCCAAATGGTGTGGAGGCAGAAGGGAAGGGCTGACTGGGGCCCAACAACAGTGGGTGCCCACAGTCTCAGTATATGCCTCCTGTATATTATATGGTGTGCATATTATATGGTGTATGTGGCACTATTGAATACAACGGAGATACTGCATATTTATTATGTTATACAGAAGACATTAAATGCCTTGGACCCAACATAGTTGCCTTAGTTGCTCTTCAGATAAGAGGGTATCCCATCTAAAGACTTATTTACAATGGTTTCTCTAAAGTTGGGAATATATGGCCCTGTTTGCCACAGTAACCTCCATTTTGTCATTGGTGCCATCACTGTGAGTACTGTATTAACTGGTTGCTCTGCAAAGTACAGTGGTGCTCCCAAAACTCAAGGCCCAGTGTTTCCCTAAATGATTAGTAAGCCCATAGGTGCTGCTGATGCTAGAGAATGTAGCAAAGCTCTTTCATGCGGTGCTTATACAGAAACTTATGGCTATGGCCACATGGACTGATTCTCAGCCTGCAGTCCCTATAATCCTAACAGCCTTTCCATGTACCTGCCCCAGAACCACTGTCAGCCTGGGTAAAGGTCATACATCATGGAGCGGATTTTGGCACCAAAATGTGTAATGGCCACATGGGGCAGATTTCTGGCATATAGATAAATGCAGCCTGAACATCTAGCCCCTGTAACCTGTAGTCTAAAACCTCTAATCCAGCCCCAGCTTTAGTGGTAAAAGCTACAACTTACTCAAACCGTTGCAAGAGCAAAACAATGGCACATATACTAACCTCATCAGGGCAGATGACTAATTTGAAATTTAAGAGATCATCGTGGTCTGAGAACTCTATTTCACATGTCTTCGGCAAATTCAGTTCGTTAATATCTGGAACACAGGCACAGAAACGGACATTAGTAACTACGTCACATTTGGCTTTGCTACATACAATGCAGGTTCTAAAATAGAAACAGATTTGATCAAAGGGCAAGGAATGATCTCATCAGTTTTGTCCCCATTTATGAATTACCCTTTTTTATATAGCACTGATTGATTGGGCAGCACTTTCCAGAGACTGTCTCTGAGCAATCAATTGGTCCCAAACAAGTCAATCTTTGGCCACAAGCAAGAGCTGTTCAACATTTACGCATGTACGCTGGGCACCTTCAGCACTGTGTGGAGGCGAGTAGTGGTTTGTGTCTGTTATATTAACTGCATATGGCTCTGTACAGAGAGCTTCATAAAGCAGCTTATAGCAGGAATTTTGAAAAAAAAAAATTAAAATATAAAAATGTTGGGTTCAGATGCTCTCTCCTTTCTTTGTCCTCCCTTTAACCAATTGTTACAAAACAAGGAAAGTCTAAGCTAGCAGTAAGGGCAGTATTTTCTCATTCCACAAATATGTAAATCCCACGCCTCTTTATAATGTAACCATGAAGGCAGGGCTCAGAGCTGCACTATACCGAGGGTGCTCTTAGGCCTCAGCATTACTGCAATTCTCTACTGACAGTATGTACTGGAACCTTCCTCTGCCCCTATATACCCTGTACGCCTAATAGCTAAACACGTATAATAAGAAAAAATGGTACAATTTAAATGAAAAAAACTAGCAGCAACACAAAGCTGAACTTAAAGGGATCCTTCACCCAAAGAGTTTTTTTAATTAATGAAAGAAATTGAATTCTAAGCAACTTTCCATTATAAATTCATTACACACTCTCAGTCATTTTAATTGCGTATGTGAATGTAATTGCTGAAAGCAGTATCTTTTTGGCTGTTAACATTCTCTGCACTGCTGATTCTGACTCCTGAATCAATGGTGATGAAGCCAGCTGACTAACAGAGCTGGTAGAGAACTGACTTCTGCTACATTCTTTCAAGAGTCAGAAGCAGAGGACAAATAGGGAGAAACAATCGCTAGTTTCTATGGCATTAACTAAGCAACCAGCGAGACTGTGTTATGAATGTACATTGGAAAGCTGCTTAGAGTTATAGTTTCTTTTATTATGCAATAAACAGTTTTTTTGGGTGGAGAAAAGTAAAAAAAAGTCAAAGCCCTAAGTTCCAGAAGAAAAAAAATAAATCTTGTAAATTAGGGCAGTGTGTTATGAGGGAAGGGTTGGGAATTATGGAATGCATGGGGCCCATTGCAAGGTAACTCACATACTGTAGGTGCATGAAGTGGCTGGCTATAAGAAGTGCTTATTTACTAACAGCTGGATAAGATCTTAGGGGTGGCACAAAGCTGCAGCTTGCCAATATGCTGTGCCGACCAAACAATGTAAATGATAGATTTCAGAGGTTTCATCTTGAGGTACAAGGGGTTCGGGCAGTGTCAGGTTTGGGCTAATGCAAACATATGCATGCCCTGTTACACATGTAAATCAATACATACACGTTTGCCTTTCCCCATGGGCAGAGGCCACAAAAAGTCACATTTTTGTTTGGATAATAGTTCCCCTATACTGACATAGACACAAGGATCCTCAGAACCAACTCCTTCACCAGAGTGGGGAACAACTGGTCTTGTTAGTTTATGGGATGCCTCCCTACTGAGCACACAGCAATGCATGGCATGGAGGTTATCACCTCTGAAAGGCAGACTGCCCATGGATCAACTATGGATCAGAGCACCCCACTTCTGATCACCACAAATACTGAGGCTGAAAATGCCAATGATTAAGGTGAATCACTGCACACTGTGACAAACAAAAGAGCTGACCCATGGGTGAAGCCCAAACAAAGGGTGACTGGCACAGCCATAGTTACTCGGAGCCCTACCTCCTGCTAGCATTAGGACTCAATAACCCTTAAGCCCTAGGTCTGTGATTAGTCGCCGCGCAACAAATCTCCCTTGTCAGGGGCAACTAATCTCCCCGAAATGCCATCCCACCGGCTAGAATGTAAATTGCCGGTGGGATGGCATACGTGCACCGTGATTTGCCGAAGTCGTGGAAGTTTCCTCTCAAGGCAACTTCCGCGACTTCTGCAAATTTCGGTGCTGTGTATGCCATCCCACAGGAGATTTACATTCTAGCCGGCAGGATGGCATTTTGGGGAGATTAGTCGTTCGGCAACTAATCTCCCCGTGTGTCACAGCCCTTACTGTTCGGCTTGCCACTACTTATAGCACGAATCAAAATGCCATAGCCCTAAACCTGTATGGGGTCAAGAGGAAAAAGACCTTGCATGTCTGCGTTGGTATCATTCCCCCTTCTGTGGAAAAAAGAAAGAAAAGGGATTGATCAATGCACATACACAGGTCCCATAGGTTATGACAGTAAGGTTATGATCCTTACAAAGCCACCCCCCCCTATATCTATATAAGCCCCATGTGGTGGCGCTATCTATTTACCTCTGTTTTTCATAGGTTTGCACCTCCCTAATTGGTAGCATGTCATGAGATGCCAGTCAATTGTCCTCTAAACCCCCATTATTTGTATTAGCTGGATTATTTAGCAAGAAGGAAAGCCAGACTTCCATGTGGCTGTAACACATATACACCATTCCCTTTAATGGTGGCCTTATGCCTTAAAAATGGCTGTTGAAGATCTCTCCTCTTTAATAGCCCATAGAGGGGGCAGGATCAGTCTGCGAGACCATTGCTTTGGGCAGGAGGCACTATTCCTAGGAAACAAGCCAGCAGGGAGGTGCCAGCCTAGGAGAAATATGATTAGATTTACATCATTTGCATTGATCAATCCCATATTTAGTAGTTTTACTTTGATTCACCATGAGGTGTAGCCCCAACCCTCTTGTTTCACGCCTTATAAACAAGTACATGGCCTTGCCCCAGAGCAAACCAGGAAAAGTTCCATTGATGAGGAAAGCCACACAAGGTTGCGTTCTAGCCCTGGATTCTGCGCAATGTTCCCTCTAAACTGTGTGCTCACACAAATGTCGAGGCCAACAAATTGAGCATTTTGTATTTATTATGACCTCAGCACACAGTTCATAAAAATGTGCGCACAAATTGTAAGTGTGCACACAAAAAAAAATTTTTTTGCGCTCAAAGCCAAGAAGTAAAGAGAGGGACCATTGATTCCGTGGCTGACTTTAGCGAGTTTGTTGCAAAGAGAAAAGCAGAGAAAAATCTGTTGCAATTACACCAATAATTAAACTGAATTTGAACCAAACTAGCAGTTAGTATGTACGTGTTCCCCTTTGATATAAATGGAATGACAAAATTGTGGGGCTGAAAGCAGAATAGTGCAGGCATTGTACCAGAGTTCTGCCCTGCTGGACAGAGAGAGAGAGAAAATAAAGACATAAATAAGTGGCCAACACGGGCTTTATACTGAGAAAGCAAAGAACAGAGCGCCCCTTGAGCAGGGGCAGGATACCCCAGGGCTCCCCCTAGCGGCGGGGTGATACAAGGCTCCAGGTTACCTTTCTGAATGCGAAGTTGAGCGGCTGAGGCCTTTTTACTGCTGCCTTTAGTTCCCCCTGCAGATTCCTCCTCCTTCTTCTGCTGCTTGAGGGAGAAGAGTTTGATCATCTTGCTGGATGTCCCCCCTGCGGGCCCGCACCTCCCTCAACCCCCTCCTGCTCTCCCTATGTCCCGCACTGGGGGAAGCTCCCAGCCTCCCTCCCCTCCGTCCCTTTTCTCTCTCTCGCCACACACAGGCCGGGGGGAGACAGGCCGCAGCACTGGGGTCTAATCGTCTCTCGGGGCCCGCACACCTGACGGACAGAGCTACTAGTCGGGAGCTTAGATCCGGGTGAGCAGCTCCTTGGTGCCGGTTCTCACGGCCGCTACCAGCTAAGGCTTCTCGCCTTTATCAGTGCTGCCTCTTCCGTGAGCTGCCCGGCAGGTATCGGAAACACTCAGCTCTGCGGCCGCTCTGCTTCTAGGCAGAAGATGCAGCTACTGCGCAGCTTCGGAAGCGCTTGCGCTGGGGAATCCGGAGCTTTCGGAAGTACTCGGCTAGTTCCGCCAACACTCGGGCTTGGGACATCGGGAGGTTCCGGAAGCAATCGTGGCACCGAAATTGTGAGGGGACTTGGAAACGTTCGGGGAGCAGTTGATTGAGAACGCTTAGAGCTTCCACTTTGGAAACAATACCTAAACGTTCTATCGAGTATTCTGTGGAGACCTTTATACGGCCGCCGTCAAAATCTTATAAGATATATCTTATATCTGCATATTTCCTCACACATACACAGGTTTTAGTTTAGTTGCTAAGTATTGGGAAACAATACAATGTTGGGCCCGCTAGCCCATGCTACACTACATTGCTTCCATTTGTCAGGCCCCCAGATACATGTCTTTAGCAATATAGCTTATTCTGACCGAGGCCATTACAGGAAATGCCTCTAGCTTTTGGTTCCCCAGCCCTTTCAGCTTCAATGTTCCCTATTCTAGCCCTGCCTCAATAGAAACCCTAAGATTAGAAGAAGGTGGTAGCTTTAAGGTCCCCGTACGCCTTCAGATCTGCTCCCTTGGCGATGATGCCAAGCGAGCGGATCTTCTCCCGATATCCCCACCTACGGGGGACCCTGGGGCGAAATGATCGAATTACAATGACGGGTATAGACAAAGTTGGTCCAGGGACCGCATCAACGAGCCGATGCAGTCCCCGATCTGACTAGATTTTTTAACCTGCACGATATCTGTCCGATTTCAGGTCAGATATCGGTCGGCCAGGCCCGTCGGTAGTGCCCATACACGGGCCGATTAGCTGCTGACCTTAATGCCCATGCAGAACAGCGTGAGTCATTTGCTCTTCATGGAATAAAACAGAACCAACATGGCACAAAATATTTGCCTTCCTGGGAAGTGTGACCCTAGATCAGTGTTCCCCAACCAGTGGCTCATAAGCAACATGTCCCTCACCACACCCTTTGATGTAACTCCCAGAGGCCTCAAAGTAGGTAGCCATTTTTGCATTTCTGTCTTGAAGGCAAGTTTTGGAATCACAGAGTTTTACTCCATGCAGAGCTTCCTGCAGGCTAGCAGTCCACATGGGGCTACCAAATAGCCAATCACAGCCCTTATTTGGCATCCCCAAAGAACTTTTTTATGTTAGTGTGGCTCACCAACACTTTTGGTGGGGGGAGCTTAGGAATGTAGAGGCCCAGTACAGCCCTAATTATTGAGCAATTTCAATATATCTTGGTAGAATAGAACTTCTATTGCCTAAATTGCGGTGGTGCCCAGTAACATCTATTTATGCCACTGCCTCAAAGTTCTGTGCCAGCCAACCAGCTGCCCATTCTGCACCTGAGCCCTGTACCCTACATGTTTTATTTCATGTTCATATGCTGTAACTATGACAAAGGGAAACTATTTTGTAACACAATGTGTTACGTATAATATAATGCATGATGTAACAATAAGTCCATACATATTCATATCAGCCCATCCCATTAGTGTCCTCATTAAAATCCATATAGCAAATACCTATACAACATAAGTTGCTGTATTTGAGGTAATGCCTCCTTATGGGCCTACTATCACTAGGATAAGATACACATGAGCTAAATACAGGAAGAAAGACAGCAAATCTGCCCAATACTCTTACCATTAGTTGCTTTAAGTCAGGTTGGGTGCTCAAGGATGACTTGTAGATACTGTTTCAGTTCATCCCTCAGAAATTCAGTTGGACCGAAGTTCAGATTTAAGTTAACTTTTTAGTATGCTGTAGAATAGCAATGTCAATTGGTCTTAATTTTTTTTTTTTCTATAGTTTCTGAATTATTTGCCTTTTTCTTCAGGTTTCAAAAGGGGGTCACTGACTCCAGCAGCCAAAACCTATTGCTCTGTAAGGCTTTTTATGACTTATCTTTTCTATTCAGCCTGTCTCCTATTTATAGCCCAGTTTCTCATTCAAACCACTGTCTGGTTGCTAGAGGACTCTGAACCCCAGCAACCAGATATATGCTGAAATTCTAAACTGGAGAGCTGCTGAACAAAAAGCTAAATAATTAAACAAAGAAAAAAATAAAAATAAGGATGAATGGTCTTAAAATATCAAGCCCTACATCAAAGCAAACAACCCCTTTAAGTCCCAATAGTCTCAGACCATTATTCCTTTAGGCCAATGCTGTCCAACTTCTGCGGTGCTGAGGGCTGGAATTTCTCTCGCGTACATGGTGAAGGGCCGCTAATGGAAGCCAGTTTTGGCCACTCCCTAATTTTAAACCACACCCACTTTATCACAATGGTCGCTGCAGGGATATCAACCATCATTCGTATGTTAAAGAATTATATTATGTCATATTAAGACACACCCTTAAATCCATATGCCGCCGCCTCCCCTGTGGATAGCACAGCAACCCCCAGCAACATAATTACACACCTTAGGGACCATTAAATGGCTATTTCCAACTGCTAACAAACTCCTAGAACAAACCCCTGCCAGGTTCACCTCCCACAGGCAGCTTAGGGTAGGCGGAGTATGGCACACACAGGCAGCACTCTGTCTGTCCTATGCTGCCTGTGTGTGCCATACGCTGCCTGCCCTATGCTGCCTGTGGGTGCCATACCCTCCCTGCCCTATGCTGCCTGTGGGTGCCATACCCTCCCTGCCCTATGCTGCCTATACACAGGCAGCATAGGCCAGGCAGTACATACAATGTCTGAGGTGTGAAGAGGTGAACAATGTGGGTGATTATAGCCTGAGGTGTGAACACTGCAGGGGGGGGGGGGGGTGAACAATGCAGATATTAAAAGGTGTGAAAAACACAGGGGATTACATTTTTAAACAATACAGAGGGATTACAGCCTGAATCTGAGGTGAGAACCATGCAGGGGGGCCAGTTAATCTCAGTACTGATACCATTTAAAGTTTACACAAAGTTAAGCCATCAAAGCAGCCAGACAAGTGGGGGGGCTACCAGTTGGACAGCACTGCTTTAGGCCATTCCAGCCACCAACACTTGGCATCATGTATGGCTGAATACTCAATCAACTCAACATACCACCAACAAAAATGCCAGTAAATGCTTCCTGCTGATTGGTTGTTATGGGTTACTGTTCCTGGGCAAATATAGTGCTTTTTGTATTTTTAATATAACCCCATTGTTGTACATATTGTAGATGGAGGCAGAAAGCCTACTTGAGAATCACTGGCAATGCTCAGTACTACAGAAATCCCTACCCAACCCTTTCTATGCATTTGCCATTCAGAAATAAATGTTGATATCAGGGCTATCCAGAAGATGCATCTAGAAGCCTGTATGTGCTGCTGTTTCATGAAGGCTACATAGCATGCACTATTATTCCAAAGCACCCCATTTCTTTGCAAAGAGATAACAACACCGTGTTACAACTGTTTATTCAACATGAAAGCATTCTAAAATATACAAGCATTATAGGAATGGCAAATTGTAGGTAAACAAAACTAAAACAAAAAGCACTTTTGTGAAACAAAAATAATTGAAACAAATTTATTTTAACCAATGATATAAGAAATTGATAGGGTTGCTTTATTACCAAAAAAAAAAAAGTTCATATTCTCCAGACTGTTTACTGCTCTTACAAAATTTTATAACCAGATAAAGTTGACAGCTGGGCAAAAGCCAGTGCATTGATAATTAGTAGATACATTTAAAAGGCTGTGACAGTAGTAGGGAAAGTCCTGCCTTACACAGTATAATGACAACAGTCAAATGTAACTTAAAGCTGTACAGAAACTTGCAGTTTGTAGTAACAGGGGATTCAGAAACACCCATATTCAGTACTGGCATGGAGTCTTATCCTGCTTTGTGCCAGATATCCCCCCCCCCCCCTGCCCACTAAATAGTGACTATCTATGGCATCTTACAGCAGCCCATTTGGAATTTGCCAGAATGCAGATTGTCAGTCCGGACTGGATTCTGCTTTTCAGAATCTGTGCCCCATTCCAAGTAAAAGCAGAGGGAATTCAAGTCCCAGAATTCGTCACTTCACAGTGGAACAAGGTTCAATTTATGCTCATTGTAGTATTCCAGGGCAGAAGAGAAGGGTATTGCAGTGTGTATTACAACTATTCTTGTAGTCAGAAAGCAATTTCACTTACCCCTAATGTCCCAAATAAATAGTAAATGCTGTAATAAATCAAAAACAAACCGAACCGAAACAAAAACAGTTGATAAAGTGTAAATATGCACAGGAGGCCTGTGAGCCACTCACAAAGAGCCCGTATTCTATATTCCTCTATGAGGATCACTGATGTCTATGATAATTGGATATTGGAGGCAAAACCATCCTATTGGGTTATTTAATGTTTAAATGTTTTTTTAAGTAGACTTAAGATAGAGATCCAAGTTACACAAAGACCGCCTTATCTGGAAAACCTCAGGTCCCAAGCATTCTGGATAACAGGTCCAATACCTGTCCCAGATCACATCAAAGCAGTCTATGCAACGTGACCAGAGCTTGCAGACATTAGTGCACCCTACTGGTCTATCAGCTGATAAATAGAGACGGAACACAAAACATGACACAGAAGCAGAAACAAAAGCCAGCATTAACGTTACAGGGTTATTGGGGGGGGAAGGAGTAGACTTATGTGCAGGATATATTCTAAGGGGATGCAAATTGCTAGTGTTTTTTTCACTAACTGGAAATAAAAAAAGTCTTGGGTGTGGTCACAACCATTAGGGTTACGAGAAAGGACTAGTGTTAAACCTGTCCAACTATACCAACAGTAATCCCAATGCTTGGTCAGATTCCCCTGCTGCCAGTATGCTCACTGGATAGGGAGTTTGTTTGCTTTTTTGAACATTAAGAGTATTATTTAGTAGTTAAATAAATGCTCCTCTGCATCTGAAACACACATTACTGATTGTTCTGCTTCATTTCCTTTCATATTAGGAAGTCTCTCTCTTTGATAATACCCAACTTAGATTATGACCTGCAAACAAAAATATATATATATATCCAAGGCAATCTCAGAGAATAAAGCGGAGCACATCTAAAATATCATGGCTATCACTGACAAAATGCTAAATCAGAAGCAAAAGAACAAAAAAGATTTGGTCCTGGATTGGTCTGCCAGTATTAATATGGGAATCTTTAACTAAAAAAAAAAAAAAATTGTTTTATAGAGAAGAACAGAAAGGTAGAATCACATGGCCCTCTAGCAATTCTAGTAGTTTACCCTGTACCAGCTGGAGCTCCTCTTCCAAAAATGCACCAGGACAGGGTGTGTTACCTGAGCACCGTGCAACCATATTGGTCCAGTTTCCCAGACACTTCCTGTTCCTATTCAAAATGAGCACATGTACAGCTTAAGAAGTAAATTGAATCCTTGGGGGGGGGGGGGGGGGGTGTAACAGCTTGGCACCGCCCCTCCATGATGCACCTTGTAGTTCTCCCATAAAGTCAGGGAGCTTTTTATACAGATAATGATATCATTGCCATACTCTTTTCTTGGTCCAACATTAAAGGGAAAATATACCCCCACATACTTTTTTTTTTTTTTTTGCACAGACATAACTGATTCCACAAATTCAAATGAAACCATTTCCCAACTTCTCGTAGTTACACAGTGGGATTACAAATAGGCATTTGAAATACAGAGCAGTGCAAACAGCACCCCACCCCCAACGTGCCCACTAAATACCATTCAGAAACATCCATATTCAGTACTGGCATGGAATCTTACCCTGCTTCATGCCAGATACGCGCCCCCCCACCCCACACTCAACTGCCCACTAAATAGTGACTATGGCATCTTACAGCAGCCCATTTGGAATTTGCCAGTCCCAGAATTCATCACTTCACAGAGGAACAAGGTTCAATTCATGCATTTTAAAGAATGAACAAGCTTATGTAAAAAGAGGGAGGGTATATTTCCCCTATAATATCAGTCACAGAAAAAAAGAAATTAAAAAAAAAAAAAAAAAAGGGGACCTTCTCCACCAATTTAAAAAATACTCCCACATCTTATGCATTTACTAAATGTAATACTGTATTTGTGACAATGTTTTTAAAATTACAAGGAGACTTCTCTGTTCAAACTGATGAATGTCCAAAAAGGACCCACAATAAAAGCAATATGATGGCCTTACTGAAAGATATAACCACTGTATAAACCTTGCTGTAAGAGAGGCTTCATAATTCATTAGCAGGGATGCACCAAATCCAGGATTCGGTTCGGTATTCAGCCTTTTTCGGCAGGGTTCTCGGCTGAACCCGAAAAACTGGGTTCGGTGCATCCCTATTCATTAGTAGGCTTTTGTGGCAAAAGATGCATTACAACAAGTAACCAAAAAATGAAATGGCATAGTGAAATAATCCACAAAATTGAAAATGGGAAAAAACATTTAAGGTGACAGAAATTCGACCTAGTTTTAACCTAAATATTGTGTAGCCCAGGTGACGCTTAATGTCAATATCATGGATCCTCCCATTCCTTAGGATTCAAATTTACTATCCAAACAGAACCAAGGACTCAAAAAGAGGAGTGAGGGACATATTTACTGGAATTTGCCAGTCATGTGCACAGACCAAACAATAAGAAATAAATCATACACATCCTCTTGACTTCATCTATTAGAAGAGATAGTTTTAATCCTGCTCAGTGGTGTTTTTGACAGATGATACACTCTCGCTGGTTGTGCTCATCGGGGAACTTCTTTGTGTAACGCTTTGCTGCTCCTCCTCACTTAAAAACTCCCCCAGGAGACAGGAGAACTTGCGGTCACCAAAAAGGTGGTTAAGTCTTGTTTCGAAGAAAGACTGCAGCTCAATGATCGACTGCACCACAGCTTTGTCCTGAAGAAAAAAATATTTCAACACTAAATAAAATGGATAAAAGAATTATGTGGCTATTCTTGCTCAAGTATCCCCAAAACAAGACCATCGCAGGATTTAAATTATATAGAAAAAATATTTTAGTAATAAATGCATCTAACCAGTCATTCTAAGCAATAAGCATTCATTAAAATACATCAGGAGTCAAACTCCTGTTCTCAGGTTTTGAAAAACAATGTAGCAGAGGTCAGTAATCCACCAGCTGGTTTTCTGTAGTAATCACAGTACCAGTAGTTTAGAGAATACCATTATCAATTACATTTACCCTAAAGGTATTCTTAAAAATATTATTGCTTTAAAGTGATAAAAATATGTTTTGTTGTAGTGCTGGGCGGTATACCGGTAAAAACCGATCACCGGTTTTTTTTTTTGAAACCGATATAAATTTTTGACATACCCCCATACCGGTGTGCTGAATACTTCCGGGTGCGCACGTGACGTCAGCGCGCACGTGACGTCAGCGCGCACACTCTACAAAAGCGCCATCGCTAGGACGCATTCAGAGTCGGATACCAATGTGAGCTGTCGGGGGGTGCCTGGCCAGTAATTATATTTTATGTGAAGGGGATGGGTGGGGGTGGGTGGGTTATACTTATGTGAAGGGGATTGGTGGGGGTGGGTTATACTTATGTGAAGGGGATGGGGTTGTGTTTGGGGTGGGGGTGGGTGGGGGTTATATTTATGTGAAGGGGATGGGGGGGTGTTTGGGGTGGGGTGGGGGGGTGCGTGGGGGTGGGGGGGCTGCGTGCGGATGGGGGGGTGTTTGGGGTGGCGGGGGGTGTGTGGGTGGCGGGTGTTTGGGGTGGTCACCTAATCATGCATGGGGAAAAAAAAAATACCGTCAAATACCGTGATACCGATATAATTTTGAAAAATACCGTGATATAAATTTTTGGTCATACCGCCCAGCACTATTTTGTTGCCCTACACTTGTAAAACTGGTGTTTTTGCATCAATATACTTTATATATATGTATAAAAAAAAAAAAGGTTCTGTAGCCATTTAAGCAGGAAAAAATGAGAAGCGGCACAGGTTACACAGCAGATAAGAGATAAGCTCTGCAGAAAACAATGGAGTTTTACAGAGCTTACAAGTTATACTATGTGACCTGTGCCATTTAGCCATATTTGAATTTGAATAGCTGCCCCAGTGGCTACAAATCAGCTTTGTTGCTATAGCAAACAACTTTTTCCAGTGCAGGGCAGCAGTACATAATACTCCAATTATCTTGATAAATTTTAATTTTTTTGGTCTTACCATTTCTTTGAAAATATTACAATTGTTTACATAATGTATGTATATAAAAAGTTGCTTAAAATTATATTTTATTTGCCTCTGTACCCAGATCTAACTAGGCAGAGAAATGATGCATGAGAAGATGAAATGCTATGTTTCATATAATGTAACCCAGTTATCCCCAACCAGTGGCTCAGAAGCAACATGTTGTTTTACCATGGATGTTGCTCCCAGTGGCCTCAAATTAGGGGCTCACTTTTGAATTTCTGGCTTGGAGGCAAGTGTTGATTGCATAAAACCCAGTTTAAACAGGCTGCCAGTCCATATAGGGGCTACCAAATAGCCAATTATAGCTCTTATTTGCGCCCCCAGGAATTTTTTTCCATTTTTGTGTTGCCCCCCAAGACTTTTTCCATTTGAATGTGGCTCACAGTTATAAAAGGCTGGGGATCCCTGATGTAAGGGATAACCATTTACACACATGGAATATATATTGAAGGAAAAAGGCTCCCTGACCTCTGCAAGTTTGCTCACGCTTCTGAACATCATCCACACGTCTCTAACAAAGTCTTCAGGTGTACTATATGAAGGGGAGCGTTTCTGCTGCAGTCTGGCACGAATAAATGTAAGGTCAATCATAGGATCATTTTCCTGGTAAAGAAAAAAAACAAAGTGCAGTTTGATTACATGAAACACATAGAAATGAATAACCCCTAAAATAGATAAACCCATTATATATGGCAATTAGTTGCAGACATTTTTCTGTTCTCAAGACTGAAAAGGATACACCATCTTTGGGTGTATTTGCATATAAGTAGTGGCCACCTCTATCTTGTTACTTCACCCTGTGTGTGTGTGTGTGTGTTTGTGTATGTGATCTAAGTAGAGCGCACCAGGAGATCACATTAATGATTATCTAAAGCCTCCACATGTTTTATAGGCAATCCCACATATTTCTGCCTCTGTTCATGTTTTAAGCAGACTACACTTTATACAAAAATAACATTCTTATAAAGCAAAAAAAAAAATTGAACTTACTGAACTGGAGGATAACCTGTGGAAGGGCCGGCACGGCTCATGACAAAGCATTTCCAACAACAGACGTTCACATTTCTGCAAAAATAACACACAATACATTCCAAAACACAAGTTCTGTGAGGGGTGGAATTTTCACTTCACTTATTTTATAGGCCAACAGGACCATCTGAATTGTATTCAGTGGTAAAACAGTGACCGGCATTAAGCAACAGCTACAAACCTTCTGATCAGACGGAGACAGACGGCTGGAATCTACAGCTGGTGACTGAATCATGTCGACGCCTTGATCGTTTTTGGGCACGAGATCCTGGCACAACATGCACTTCCATGCACCACTGTAAAGAACACATAGAAATGCTTAAATGTGTATAACAAAAGATTTAGAATGCAAATAACATTTAAAAAGTAATCTAGCTGTGTCCCACCTGTGGCACAATGTGCCAAAAAGTTGAGTGGCTTTAAATCCCCTTTTCCTGAGCTGCTGCCCCACCCCTGTGCCAAGAACGATCTAGCTGGGGTTTACAATTTGGTGGATTGTATAGTAAACATAAACCAGCACTAATGACCACTTGCTTGAACCAGAAGCTGAGGGCTGAAGTAAATGAAGCAAAATACATATATGCCCAAATTTTAGGGTCTATTGTTGTTTATAGTGTTTATTCTTATAGTGCCTCTGACCTCAAATCACACACTGGAGAAATATTTATGTCCCCTGCTGCTTTAACCATTTAATATAAAAGACATTACTTTTGCAAAAGTTATTCTACCTTGTCATTTCCATGACTGATGGTAGGTGGCAGTCTCTGTGGAAAAGGCTTCTACATTGGCTACATGTCAGTAGGGCTCCTTCCTTCTGGCACACTTTACAACGGGCACCACTGAGCCCATCAGAAAATCCCCCGCTGCTTGCTCCTTGGAAATCAGAGGAAGTGGCATTACCAGCTGCAGTAGGCTGGCGGATTACAGGTGGCACAGTTTCTGTCGAGCCATCTGGTCGAATAACTAAGGATTTTTCAGAGCGGTCAGATGTTGGGATAGGGATGCCTGTTTCCATGGCTTCTTCCTAAAGGAAAACAAAATTAAAAAATTGTTTCTAGAGTTTTTGGGCAAATCAATTCGTAAATGGGATATTTAAAGGATGAAAAAAAGACATTTAGGCTTATTGTTTATTGTTAATAATTTTGAAGGTCTTCCAATCCAGGCTAATTCTCAACATTATGGTAAACAATCTTTTACATCTTTTCTTTATGCCCCTGTAGTGTATTAACTTGGGATAAATCTGGCATTATAAGTGTTGAGTTTAGTTGAAATGACCTATAGGAACTCTTATTTTGCTTATCAAACTCTAAATTTCTGACTATGTCTTGCCTAGATGATCAAAGGAATATTGTTGCCAAAATAAACTGTTTAAAATGGTCTGACCTCTTGTATAAATTAAATGAGACCTAAACCCAAAAATGTAATCTATGTAAACATACGCAGACTTCATCCTAATTTTCTGATTAGTGGTTTCTGAGATATTAGCAGTTTTAAACAATACCAATACCAGGCTTTCAGCTTAAAGGGGTGCTTTACCTTTGAGTTAACTATTAATATGTTATAGAATGTCATATTCCTAGCAACTGGTCTTCATTATTTTTTTCATCATTTTTGTATTGTTTGCCTTCCCCTTTTACATCTTTCCAGCTTTCAAATGGGGGTCGGTGACCCCACCAGCCCATGAACTATTGTTCTGCGAGGCAGCATTTTTATTGTTACTTTTTATTCCTTTAGCTTTCTTCTATTCAGCCCCTCTCATTTAAACCTGGTTGGCAAGGTAAACAAGACTCTCACAACCAGATAGCTGCTGAAATTCCAAACTGGAGGGCATCTGAACCAAAAGCTAAATATCTGGAAAACGACAAAAAATAAAAAAATGGAAACCAATTGCAAAATGTCTCAGAATATCAAGATCTATGTAAACTAAAACATAATTTAAAGATGAACAACCCCTTTAACTGCTCTCTTTGAGTCAGTTTGAGAGCTAGTCAGTTAACCGTAGTTTTTTTCAGAGGCAATTGTTAAGCAAAGAATCGGATAGTAGCAATATAAAACTGCTAATATATCAGAAACTAATTTAAAAATAGAAAATGTACTTTTTTAATTTGCAAATGTTAGATTTCACTATATTTGCAGTTTAAATGCTAATGGCATAATTGGCCCTTGCAAAAGCTTACCAAAGCCTCTTCCTGCTTAGTTCTATGCTAATGTAACACTGAACAAGAGCACTGAGCAGGAAAGCATCAGGACAAGTTTATGCTCCAGTAAATTAAGATTCTGACATTTTGCCAGGCCCTAACAGCAGGGGGCACTCTGGCAACACTTTCATGATACGATTCATTATTTTTTATAAGTAAATCTATTGTTGGTTTAAAGGAGACATATCCTATAAAAATTAACAATGTACCAGTGAATAATACTCTTCTAGATATAGACGGATTGTGCTTAAAAAAGTTGTGTTTCTGACTGATTTATTGAGAAATTCCACCAAAACTCCACTAGCCCCACCCATCTGTTCCACTTCCTGCTAGCTGAATCTCTGGATGAGCTGGGGAGCCGGCGGCTCTCAGTACACTGCACTGTAGGATAGGAACCAGTCAGCAGCTAGGCTGACCTGATAGGGAACTGAAGCCTGTCTGTGCTAGTGTGAGTGCAGGGCTGTGATTGGCTATCCCCCTCCTGGTGTGCTTCTGGCAGGGACCGTTAGGACACGCCCACCCTTCATTTCAAACTCAGACAGAGAAGGATCTATAGGGTGCTCCAATAAAAGGGCCATTTTTACAGATAGGATAAATTTTTAGCCCAAAGGGAAACCAGCACCATATATTATTCATAATTGCCTACAGGGTTAGGGGTTTTTCCCAGTTATCCAATATGTCTCCTTTAAAAATATACCACCACATTTTGTTGTACTTTACTGCTCAATTCTACCATAAAAAAAATATATATTTGCTTAATTTAACACAATATTTACAATTTTTACCTTCACAACAGCTTCCCCTGGAAGATTCCCTCTCTCAATTACAATTAAATTATAATCTTCATTTGTGTTTCCGGGGAAAACTTTGAAGACTGGTGGTTGAGTGTCGGGGTTAAGGTCTACATCCAAGCGCTCTAAACTGACACGTGGAACTTTTTTTAAAAGCTCATTTACATCACCTTCAGAACTGCGCCCTCTGTAAACAGGAATGAATTTCATTAAAATGGTAGGGTTGTTTTGTAAAGTTTTTTGCTACTTAAAATTACAGCAAAATTTGACTTGCATGCATACCTTTTCTGGCCAGGGAAAGTATCAAATCCAGAAGATTCTCCCTCTAAAATAAATTGGGAAAAAATATAAAAAAATATTTGAGAAAAATGGACAGTTGTATGATAGATACGTAGGCAAGTGTCAGCTTAAAACTCTGAACACACTACAATCCTGCTGAATTGTGGTTAATACATGGAATATGGTGTTGTGATCTCTCTATACACGGCTATAGCCCAAAAAACGCAGTTTACCATTTCCATGTTCCATTGTCTGTCCCTCCCACCAATGCTGCAAGGCTATACCCTACTATCTTCTTATGGTATTATAGAACTGCGGGAGGACTACTGGATGACATAAGTAGGGCTAAGGCAACAGTTACTGAATAATGGAGTCTTACAGAAGCCTAAAAAATAGCTGAACGAATTACACCTTCATACATGTTAGGGAAAACAACTGTACTCACTTGCTATTTGCCTAGTGGAATATTTTTTATTTCTGTAGGGTGGAATATATACATGATTGGAAGAATTCCAAAATGTGTGGGTTATCTGTGGCACATGAACTTGCTCTTGAAAAGCTTCCTTACTGCAGCAATGTTATACATTACCAGCGTACTTCTATGTTATATGTACGTACCTGCAGAAGACCCATCAAAGTCATCCATCATCTGCAAGTGGGAAAAAAATAACAGACATTAAAAAAGGTGAATGTTGTACATTCCCAGATGAAAAGACATAATGAAAATATCAGTGCACTGGTAACATGAGCTTACGTGCCCTATAGGTACTTTAGACTGTCATAGTTTCAACTACTTTTTAGATCCGTACAATCATTATTTACAAGGAGATTAAATAAAGTTTCATGTTCAGTGATTACACAAAAAGTAACAGTGAAAACAAAATAAAAAAAACAAAACATCTACAACACCGTTATTCAATATGATCAAGGCAACATTATAAGATAAAAGAGGCAAATTACCATCGGCAGTACTGACACTATAGCAGTGTTTTGTACGCACTGTTCTTTGCTGGGATACAGGGGCAGGCAAAATGCCCTGTGTGCCATAAACCTTAAGGGCTCTGGCACACGGGGAGATTAGTCACCCGCGACAAATCGCCCAGTTCACGGGCGACTAATCTGCCCGAAATGCCATCCCACCGGCGAAAATGTAAATCCAAGTGGGATGGCATACGCGGCGGCGTGATTTTAGTGAAATTGCGCAAGTTGCCTTGAGAGGAAACTTCCACAATTTCAGTGAAAATCTCCCCGTGTGCCAGAGGCCAAAAGGATACAAACAGGTAAACCTTTGGGATTAAAAGCTCCATTTACAAAGGGAAAGTCTTAACTTATCTGGCTACTTAATACCTCAGAATGCCAGTACCAGAATTAGGGAGTGGGTTAGCTTACTTACAAGTGTGGCTTGCTTCTGCATTACATGCTACTCTGTAGGCAGCCACGGGGGAAATGAAGGCACTTCATCTGTGTATCTCAATGCACATGGAGCTCTGATTTCTTGCCGACATAGGGCGGGTTGCAGTTACAGGGAACTAGGCATAGTGCCATGTCAACATTGCACACTATACCATCTTTGTAAACCACTAGTATTGTCTTCTACTGTGTACCTATATATTATATTTAGCACGAAGGCACATGGGATATTTGTGCCATCAGAGAATGGCCTAAATCCACACAACTGCCTCCTAACGGCTGTAATGCAAACTTAATACATGTTTAAGGGACAGAACCGCCAGTCTGGTGCTTCCAGTTTGCATAAAGTCAATGAGAGGAGGAAGGAGCAGAAGCTTCAAAAGTTAAAACTTCCTTCATAACTGAATCATGTGCACACCTTCCAATCAAGGCTGAAATATCAAGTCATACACCAAAGGCACAAAATCCATACACTTGGACCTGTGAAAGTGATCTGTAATTAGGGGGTTTTCAAGGCCACTACAGAACATTCCTATATCAGTTACATTAGTTGAACATATCTATTTACATTAAATAAAGTCCAAGGGGGGGGGTCTCTAATGGGATGAACGTGATATGTTTTTTTTCAATTTGTTTTTGTTAAATATCCCCATCTTGTAATCCAAACCTGCATGGGCTGGATGAAGTTACCAGCTGTACCAGCTCTGGCTGGAGATGCTTGAATCTGGGAAGCACCAAGCCTTGGTCGATTCTGTACCATTGGATTAAAGTTAGTAAGAGAAGCCAGCACCTGAGATGACGCAGAATTTATAGACTGGGCTGCCAACGATCCAGAAGATGACTGAGGAACACCTGTTTTGTCGCATACAATTTTGCCTGTAAAATGGAAATAAGACTGCGGTTATAAATATAAAATAAAGATAATGCGCCCACTGACGCCAATTTTATGGTGAAGCAAAACAGGATAGATTCATCACTAAAGGCTACATGTATACTGTTGCCATCAATGGTCCAATATTATTTAGTTGATGACAGAATCTGGTTGTTATAATTTCCACGTTAATCTTAAATTCAAACACTGAAACCCACAATCTCTGTTTTCAGTCACCGGGTTCAGTGATCATGAAGAAACATAGCTCAGATTTATACAGGCGTTACTGATTAAACAAAATGGCAGCCTCCAGTCAGTGGGGCCCTTCTGGCCAAGCCTGAAGAACAGTTCTTGTTCTTTTCACAGACAATTAGTTTTGGTAAGGAGATAGGGCTCTATGAAAAGCAAGCAAGATGAAGCCATGCTGATCGCTCAGCCAGATACTGCTGGCAACTGTGTGGGATGTTCTTAGACAGAAGCTGTTTGGATCACACAAGCAGGCATTTATTATTTGAAACTTTGCCACAAGACATCAGTTATCTCTTCACTGAACATTATGAATAAGAAAAAGGGAAATGTTTCATTTCTTACCAAAAAACTCTGCATGCTTTGTCCAGGTATCAGAGTCCCACTGGAACTTTAAATCACCTAAAGGCTCAACTGGATCTACAATAACTTTTAGAGCACGATGCAACTGAAAATGTATCTATTGATCAGACAAAAAAAATGCAACAATTTAGGATGCATACTTAAGTAAAATCAGAAAGACAAAGCTAAACGCTATATGTTATATTACCAGTTTCTTTGAAAGCAATAAGGCTATGTTGTTGTCACTTTCCAGTGCCCACGTGGCAAACCTAAGGATGTGCTCTTGATGCTTTTGCAATTTGTTCATAGCCCAGTGCTGCTTTTCCAGTTTATCCTGATGACCTTCTGTTACTTTCTAAAGAAAAAAAAAATATATATATATATATCATAGGATGGGTAGCTTCAGCACTGTGATTTAAAGTTATCCAGAATGTATCCAGAAGCCTATGATCAGGTCAGGCACAGTGGTAGGTGAACTGGACCAGCAACATTACTTACAATTGCATCGAAAAATACAGACATTCAGGAGTTGTTGCATTCCTACAAAGGCTGATAATTTAGAGCTGGATCATCAGCATTTAAGATTTTGTTCTAAGAATGGAACTTATTTTTGTACCCTTTTGTACCTGTTATTAATTGTATTTTTTTTATGGAACCTGTATGTTCAATTACTGTACAGCACTGCAGAATTTATACAAAGGATAATAATAATAATAATCAGCAGAATTGTTAAAGGAGAACTAAACCCTAAAAATGCCATAACTTAAATACTAAATTGACTACACTAGCCAAAAGTTTCAGCATCTCTGTAGTAGTAATGGTACTGGTCTTTACAGTAGTCACAGGAGATCCCCATCTTGGATTCTGTTAGAACTGTCCGGGACAGGGCACATGGTCCGTGTGATCCGAGCAGCTGTTGAAAAGCTAAGTCTTTGCAAATTATCAAACAGAAAATGAGGTTGGCCTGTAATATAAGCTCATGCTACAGGGATAATTATTCTATTCTGATGCAATTGCCCTGATTTCAGAGCTGCCATGTAAAGTGAATCTAAATGAATTACTAAGCTCTAACTGACAGAAGCACAGAACATGTGCAGTGAATCAGCAGAAAAGATGATAGGGGGCTACTGGGGGCACAGATCTTACCTGCTAAAGGGCTGTGGTTGCCTTGGATTGGTGCAGAAGCCCAAAACAATGTTCAAAAGTTCTATCCTATTCCTTTAGTTAAGCTTTGGTTCTTTAAATTAGTTTCACTTATCTTTCCCATATGTCTTTGATTTAGGTTATTTTCTTGATACATTGAGGATGCACTAAAAGTTAATTTGATATATCTAGATCAGTATTCCAAGACACAGCTTATACTATATGATTTCTAGTTACTCTAAGAACTACAAATTTTGATTTAATACAAATTTTGTAAACCTCAAGAATTGACAGCACACCAGATAAGCAAATTACTTGCTCTTGCCCTGCTAAAACCTGCTAGCAATGACTCTGTATCTTAGACGACAACAGTAAAAAGAGTATTCAAGTTTGTATTTAAAGGAACAAAAGACAGCAGCTCAAACAGAAAACAAAATGTATTTATATAATTTGCCCATATCTCTTTCCTCCCAACAGCAAACTGTGCCTAATGCCAATCCTGCGTTGCACTGTACACTTACAAGAAAATCACTTATTGGAAGAGCAAATAAAAATGTAAATCAATGCTACTGCATACTTCATCTATCCCAAATATTCTTCATCAAAACTCACCTGCATATCATTCACTAGTAGTTTTCCACGTTTATTAAGTTCCTTCATTATGTGCAAGATTGCCATCTTTACATCCACTTGCAATCTCTTCTGTAAATCACTCACCTGTCGAATCCTACCAAAAATAAACAAAAAATCCTAAATTATCTGTTCCGATTTAACACTAGCGTATGTATTTGGTTTCCCAGGATCACCCACTGTTTTCAAAAGAAACTGATGCAAAGTCATTTAAGGCAGAAAGGAAGCAGTGTGTGACTTTGGAAAACACGTCCCTTCCCATTGGCAATAAAATGGATCACTGGTGGGTTTATTTTCTTTATACTACTGCAGGCATTGCGGGGAGATTAGTTGCCTGCAGTAGTATCAAGAAAATAAAGAATGAACAAGAACGCCAATGCACAAAATAAAAGAAAAACCAAAACAACCCACACTTAAACAGGATTGTAAGTAAACTTGCTGACTCTTCCACATGACTTTTGAGAAAGCGAATGCCCTGAAATTTAACTGGAGTTCTGTAATGTCCTTTAAAGTACAGTGGTCTGAACAATCACAAGTAAAGGTACAATTACTGCAGGGTTACAAACTGTTAGCCATTCCTCCCAGTGATGTAAGATGCTTTCTTCAGATCCCAGATCAGTGCTCCTTCGTAAAATGCCTTGGCCCAGAAAAACCTTGCCTGGCATCTCGCCATCATAGCCTTCTGGTTCCCAAGCATTCTCTGAGCTTGCCCAGAACAAATTGTCAAAGAAATTATGTACTGCATATATGATGGGGAACTAGGAGACTATGGGCTTGCGGCGCTGAATTATACAGGCAGGTGTGGTTTTGAAGAGATGAGGAGCACCAGGCTAGGTTCTGAATTAAGCAACTCTACTTTGTCCTTTAAACACAACTAGAATGAGAGTACCAACACTAATTAAGAAAACCTAAATATCTTAAACAGATCCCTACTAATATATTAATAAAAAATAATGCACCCTCCCTCCCCAAAATATCTTCGGTTCCAAAACACTAAGGGCAAAGGTATAACAAAAATTAACATTTTTATTTTATAAAAAAAAAAAAAAATATAGCACTTACGAAGTTCGAACATCTTTAGTAGATTTCTGTAAAGCCGTATGCTTATCTCCAAGCCGCTTGACCAGAGCAGAAAGTACCTTCCTTTGATTTTTAACAGCATCCTCTAAAAACTGGTACCTGAAAAGGTAGAGGAGGATTGGACTTATCCAGGGAACAAACAATAACTAGCCTGTATTTTATCACTGGATTAAGGAGAAGGAAAGGCTAGTAAAGAGTTAATCTCAAACTGCAGGCATACCTTCAGTTGTCTCAATAGTGCCCTTAAGTCTCCCCATATTTCAATCATTCAGATGATCAGAAGCCAAACAGAAAAAAAAGCTGAGCTGGGTAGAGAAGATTCCCATAATGCATCGCTCCTGCACACACTGTATGACTACGACCTTAGTACGCACATGCAAAGTAGCAGGAGTGCCCCCCATAGCATCTGGTAGCCATGGTGACCCTGCATAAGAAGTGTATGCAGGGTGAGCTGAGGCCACAAGAAGAAGACGCTAGCTGGTGCAGGTGGGGAGCGGATCGTCCGCCGCCTGTGCTGGGGAGGGAAGTGGATCGACGGGGGGGGGGGGGGGGGAAGGGCGAAACCATGTAATGTGGAGAGACGCCGCAGGTGCGGGGGGTGGGGGAGCGGAGCAGTGGCGGTTGGTTGCGATACCATGTCAATTGAAGGGACACCGCCGGTGCTGGGAGGAGCGCTGGGGGGGGCAACACCATGTCACTTGAAGAGGCACCGCAAGTGCTGGAGGGGAGCAAAGCGGAGCGGCGGGGGTGGTGTGTTATTGATTGGGTGCTGCACCTTGTCACTGCATGTGCAATACAGCAAATCTCCTTGCTCTTGCTCGGGGTGCTTTCAACAGCAGCTGCTGAAGGAAGCATAGCTGCTGCTGCTGGAAACTTTAAGAAGCTCATAGTAAGCTCCATGTGCCCTCTCTCCATCTCCCTCTTTCCCTGACTCTCTCTGTCTCTGGGGGGGAGGATGTTGGAGCATATGCAGTTGAGTGTAGTGAGGGAAAGGAAGTGGGCATCCCAATTAAAGATGGCAGCTCGGTTCACTGAAACGAGTAGGTAGTATGTGTATCTCAGTAAATCTTTCACTAGGCAAGCCAGAAATACAGCGTTTTTACATAGCAATAGTAGTACTATTTAATAGTGTGCGTAATAGATTTTGACTTTCCTTGTCCTTTAAGGGCTTTCGTAAATAATGCACCTACTGGTGATCTTTGTGTCCCTGTAGTTGGCAGTCCCGGCAAGTTAAGGTATCACAGGATTCACAATAAAGCATGAGAGGTTCATTTTTATGCAAAGGACAGTAAACTGCTCGCTCTGTTTCCTTTTTGGAAGAACCTAGAATTTGAAAAGAAATGAATTATTTGCTGAAGGTGCAAATGCAGGAAGGCGCCAGGGATACTGAGTGCTGTCTGCCTTTATGCACGGACATTTAACAAGCATCTTGAATCCTATACTAACATTTGTGCATAGAATTATGTATTATTGAGCAATTGTATGAGTGTATAGATTTAGTAGGCCGACAACACCAGATATTTCTAACTGAAACTGCCCCTGCACTTCAGGGAGCCATATTGCAAGCAAGGCTTTAAAGGGGTAGCTCACTTTTAGATTTTTTTTTTCTAGGACATTTTGCAAAAGCAACACCAAGTAAAAATATGCTAAAAATAGGACATCCTAATAGATACTAAAAGTTAACCTATGGGCACCTATTGCACAAAAAAAGTTTTCCCTGCTGGATGTGCATGCTAATAGAGCCCCCACTCCAGAAGGGGCATACAATTTTTAATTATTTTTTTTTGCAAAAAAACCTAAAGCCAGAATAAGGCCTTCTGCACCTGGTGGGAGCTTGTGGCGCAGGTGTAGGGACACAGACATGTGCATAATGAGTGAGCATTTATTGGACAAAATGTGACCTTTAAAGCAGATCTAACCCTTTAGCTGACCTTTAAAACACAAAACAGAATGGGAGTTCAGTGTTTCTTTTACAAATATGTGGGCTGTAACTTTGAGTTAAAATGTTTGTAAACACAGACATTTACCCATCCACGCAACATACAGGGGACTAGGGTTTAAAGATGAAAACATACCAGGACCTGTAGCATTAAAAGGTCCATTTAATACTGTGCAGCTGAATTCTCATCAAAAGCTAATAACTATGCTTTCAATGTTATAATACTGTTCTACAATTTAAGTAGGTTGTACCAAATGTAGCAAGGTAATTAAAAGAAATTACTTTTAACTTTGATGGTGTGATCCTTTGTGTATTTCACTCGCTGATGCGCCTCCACACAGGTCTCACATAGCCACTCTGTGCACTCGACGCAGTAACTATTTGCTACAGTATTGTCATCACAGCTGGTACATCTCTGTATTTCAAAGAGAATATTGTAAAATGTAAATAAATTACAGAAAAAAAAAAGACATGCACATTAAGTAAACTACTGGAGCTAAGGCTTGTGTTTATTACTTCACCTTACCATAACTTCTGCAGTCTCCACTCTGCTTCTTTAAACACTTGCAACTGCAAGTGATCCTTTTTGGAAGACCCTCACACTGATCCCTTCCAACATTAACGTTAAGAGTGACTCACAAGTCAAAGAGCATGTGCAGTTGACTTTGTCATGGCAGACATGACTCAAGGCCAAACACTGCTCAAGCATGAGGTGCACATGCACTTTATCCTGGGCCTTGGAGGATGGTAAGTCCTTGGAGGGGATCAACGTTCTTCCAAGCAGGACAACTTGCAGTTGCAAGAGTTCTGAAAAACAATGGGGACAAAAGGAGTTAGGATAACTTTCTAAAATGCAGCAACCCTGCAAATATATGCTGGATAAGCTGCAGTTGTCCTTTAAATGGTACATATGATCTCCACAGGATACAAATGACTAGGCTACTTCTGATGAAGATGCAACTATCTGCGTAGAATCACACAGTTCCAAGATATAAGCATCAGAATATTAGTGATCAAGTACAAGCCCTCCAAAGGGATGCTAATAATCACCACCACGATTATCATCACAACCACCATCCTCATCACCACAATCACAACCATCATCATCACCACAATCACAACCACCATCACCACCAATAAAGTTTACATTTAGATTTTATAAGCAAAGTTAAAAATATTGCACAAATTCAAATTCACCTGAATTGTTTCAGTTACGGGTTCGGAAGTGGGTTCCACTTTTAGAAAGTAGTTCTCAACAATATCCTTCTGGAAGCACTGGTGCTTGCATATGGGGCAATTAACTACAGCTGTAAATATATCCAAAACAGTTTTAGCAACAGGACACAAAACACCTGTTTAAACATGGCCAGAAGTTAAAAAAAAAATATGCCCTAATTAACCATCATCTATATAACTTTCACAATATCTCTTTTTAAAGCTGTTCTTACATAAAATTAAAGTGATATTGTTACTAAAAAACATCTCCACAAAATATTAATGTACATTAAAGTCCATCAGTCAGAATTTCCAATGCTAACAGACTACTGCAACTTAAATAAGGAAGCCCCCTCCTAGAGAAACGATGAGAGACAATGTTAAGATAAATGTAAAATAGTTTAATTTATGGTATCAGTATCTCTTTAATATTAAATATGCATATATAATATAACATAACATTTTCAATATTGCAAGTTTTGGTGCCAAAATTAAAAAGGCTGCAGCATAGGGGGCCAATACTCCACCTGCATTTATACACAGGCCAAAAAACAAACTTGTGTGGATTTAGCCATAAGCTGGCCATACACATGGCGATTTTCGATCTTTTGTCTGTTCAGGACTGAATCGTCAGATATGGAGGTAGAAACAATAGGATTTCTACCTCCTTCTACAGATTCAGCCCTGAAGGCAGATTTTGCTCAGGCGCCTGATCAAAATCTTCTAAAGCGCACGATCAGCGAATCGACCGATAGCAGCAGCCTCCTGCGATATCGGTCGCCTCGTCGAGTTGCCATACACGCACCGAATATTGTACGAAACAAGGATTATATGTCATTGCAGTCAATCACTTTGAGCCTTACTGCACAGCAGAGACATCAAAACGCTGTGACTCAACTGACAGCTACCAAAATGGTGCTAGTGTATATATTACGAATGCTACAGCAGCCCAGGAATACCACTGCCCAGTGGTACCCAGACATTACTAACAAGGGATCTTATAAAGGGATACTGGAAAAACCTGCAAAAGAACAAAACAGGATAGTAGTCTAACAGAGCTCTTTGTAGCCAGGGTTCCACTGGTAGGATGCAGTTTACCTATTTGGAAACCCCTGCCATAGTCCTGCTTAGCCAGAATGCATTGTGGAGCATGTTTACCATTGCAGGATATACTTGTATTAGTGTTATCCCCATCAAGATCTAACACTGCTATAGCACTGTAATGGATCGGTTTTAGCTTCATAACATTTGTTTATTAAATATAGCAATTGATATCTTCACAAACAAATAAGATCAATTTCTCAAGTGCTTGGGAAATCTGCATAAGAACAGAATGGTAGCCTGATGGGTTTGTTTGTAAACATTGCTGTACTAGCAGCCAGTTTTGGATTTACTAGTAGATCTCAATCTACATTTTGAACACCCCTGCTGCAAAGCATTTGAGTTTGCCACATTGCACCTGTATAACTAGAGCTAGCAAATATTATAGAAATAAAAAGCTGCCAATTTTGCCAGACACAAAAAAACAACAAGAAACAGAAGCTAACAGAGAGGTACAATGGGTAGGATGTTGTGCACCTGGTTACTATACCTTTAAAGGAACAGTAACACCAAAAAATTAAAGTGTATAAAAATAATTAATATACTATGTACTATTGCCCTGCACTGGTAAAAGTTGTGTGTTTGCTTCATAAACACTACTACAGTTTATATAAATACCCTGTTGTGTAGCCATGGGGGCAGCCATTTAAATTGAAAAAAGGAGAAAAGGCACAGGTTACTAAGCAGATAACAGATAAGTAGCAGATTCCCATTGTATTCTACACAGTTATCTGTTATCTTCTTATGTAACCTGTGCCTTTTCTCCTTTTTTCAATTTAAATGGCTGCCCCCATGGCTACACAACAGCTATTTCTATTAACTACAGTAGTCTTTCTGAAGCAAACACACAACTTTTACCAGTGCAGGGCAACAGTACATTATATTTTAATTATTTTAAAACATTTTTATTTTTTAGTGTTACTGTTCCTTTAATGTTAAATATAAAACTTGTATATAAATAGAAGGACATGTAAAGTGTATTTCAGGGAGGGGTGCAAAAAGATTAGGAACCCCCAGTGAAATAGATTTTCCTGAGAAAACTGCACCGGCCTGTGGAAAAAATTATTATCAGCGCAGTACAGCAAAATCTACTGCACATATGAGGAACACCAAAGGGATAAAGATCTCAGGTAAGGATATGCCAGCGTATTGCTTAGGTAGCTTTTCCATGGTCTGATGCATTTTTCTCCTAACAGGAGCCCTGGTCCAAGGAAAAGTGTAGCAATCTATTTAACTGCGGGCGCTTACATTTTGGCATCTCCCAGTAAAATAGACTTTACATGTCCTAAAAATTTGCCATTCTGTCCTTTCCTGCACAGCTGTTTCTGCCTCTTGAAAAAAATGGAACAGAAGTAAGCCTTGAATGATTCTTCATGGGTCTGTTAATCAGCTGACTTAAAGGGGTAGTTCACCTTTAAATTAACTTTTAGTCTGATGTAGAGCGTTATATTCTGAGACAATTTGCAATTGGTTTTCAATTTTTTTTATTTGTGTATTTTTAATTATTTAACTTTTTGTTTAGAAACTCTCTATTTGGAATTTCAGCTCCAATCTGGCTGCTATGGTCTAAATTACCCTAGCAATCAGGCAGTCGTTTGAGCGCAAATTGGAATGTTATTAAGAATTGGCCATTCTATAACATACTAAAAGTTAACTTAAAGGGGAACCACCCCTTTAAGCTACAATGATTCAGACCCAGAGAGTATAAAGGGACAGACATTTATTTACAAAATGTATTTACAAATAACTATTTTTAAGATTGGTAATGAAAGTTTAGCAAAAACTGAGGGATATTTTCTGCAAGTCACCCTTTAACTTAAAATCAGGAAAAAGACAGTTTGACATTTCTGTCAGAATTGCAATGGTCTATGGACTTCTTGCATGCTGCGTCTCACCCATATATGATCAAGCCTCTTGTGACTGCTACACAACGAGGAGTATTAAAACCCAAAAAACTTTTTTTTGCAAACTGGAAAAAAAAAAAATCTAAATAACTAGAAATATATATTACACATTTTTTAACGATGGTTTTAATGTTATTTGTAAATGTAATTGTAGTTTAAAGAATCAACTGTGGTTATTAAATTGCCCAAAGTTTCCTAGCAAGGAAACCCTTTCGTTAAACCAAAGCAACACGTATGCACGGGATGGCAAGTCGGGGAGACTTATCTCCCACAGTGCCATCCCACAGGCTAGAATGTAAATCGCCGGTGGGATGGCATACGTGTCACTGCAATGTCCCAAAGTCGCATGAAGTTTCCTGTCATGACAACTTCAGGACATCTCAGTGACTCGTATGCCATCCCACCGGTGATTTATATTCTAGCCAGTGGGATGGCATTGCGGGGGAGATTAGTTGCCTGCGACAACGAAGATTTGACACGGGGCGACTAATCTCCCCGTCGGTCACTGCCCTAAGGGTGAAGACACACTGAGCTACTAGTAGCAGCTACTTGTCACAGCTACTAAACTTCAAAAAAACCCCTGCCATAGAAAAAAATGAGAATTGCCTTTACTAAGGGCAGTGGCAAACTGGGACATTAGTCGCTTGCGACAAATCTTCGTGCGACTAATCTTCCAGCAATGCCATCCCACTGACTAGAACGTAAATCGCTGGTGGGATGGCATACGAGTCGCTATGATTTGCCGAAGTCACCCAAAGTTTCCTCTCAAGGACTAATCTCTCCATCTGTCACTGCCCTTAAACACACGTAAAGACGATTATCAGTAAATTATCAGCATTGTCTATTTCAGTAGCCACGACAAGTAGCTGCTACTAGTAGCTCTGTGTGTAGTAGCTAGCAGCTGTGTGTTCACCCTAAGGGCTCTGGCACACAGGGAGATTAGTCGCCCGCGACAAAACTCCCTGTTCGTGGGCGACTAATCTCCCCGAGTTGCCTTCCCCTGCCCACATGCGGTGGCGCGTTTTCACACAAATCGCCGAAAAACCCTCGCGAGGCAACTTCGTCGATTTGCGCAAAATCGCGCTGCCGCGTGTGCCATCCCACCAGTGACTTACATTTTCGTTGGTGGGATGGCAGGGGAAGGCAACTCGGGGGGATTAGTTGCCCGCGAACAAGGAGTTTTGTCGCGGGCGACTAATCTCCCCGTGTGCCAGAGCCCTAAGGGCTGTGACACATGGGGAGATTGGTCGCCTGCGACATCCCACCGGCTAGAATGTTAATCGCCAGTGGGGTGGCATATGCGGCACCGCGATTTGCCGAAGTTTCCTCTCATGCCGGGAGCAGACAGGGCGCCATGCCGGGAGCAGACAGGGCGCCATGCCGGGAGCAGACAGGGCGCCATGCCGGGAGCAGACAGGGCGCCATGCCGGGAGCAGACAGGGCGCCATGCCGGGAGCAGACAGGGCGCCATGCCGGGAGCAGACAGGGCGCCATGCCGGGAGCAGACAGGGCGCCATGCCGGGAGCAGACAGGGCGCCATGCCGGGAGCAGACAGGGCGCCATGCCGGGAGCAGACAGGGCGCCATGCCGGGAGCAGACAGGGCGCCATGCCGGGAGCAGACAGGGCGCCATGCCGGGAGCACTCAGGGCGCCATGCCGGGAGCACTCAGGGCGCCATGCCGGGAGCACTCAGGGCGCCATGCCGGGAGCAGACAGGGCGCCATGCCGGGAGCAGACAGGGCGCCATGCCGGGAACAGACAGGGTGCCATGTTGGGAGCAGACAGGGTGCCATGTTGGGAGCAGACAGGGTGCCATGTTGGGAGCAGACAGGGTGCCATGTTGGGAGCAGACAGGGTGCCATGTTGAGAGCAGACAGGGTGCCATGCCGGGAGCAGACAGGGTGCCATGCCGGGAGCAGACAGGGTGCCATGCCGGGAGCAGACAGGGTGCCATGCCGGGAGCAGACAGGGTGCACACAGTAAGCTGGCACCGTGCATGGCCTGGCATTCCCCTGGGCACCAAGGCAGCTCTTTGTTCAGATATTGAGCATGGTGGGCCGGAAACTGAGGCTTAGAACCCGGGTCCCCTTCCCACACTGACACCACACGGAAGGTGGGCGGCAACATGAGCCGCACATTCAGAGCAGGAGAGCTGCAGGCCTCCCGCCTCTTTCTTTCATACCTGAAGCCAAGTCTCCGCTGTTAGTGGCCACCTCAGGCGCAGGGGTCTCTGGCGGAAGGCAGGCCCGGCACACGGAGTGCAGGCACGGTAAGAGCTGGGGCTCCGTGTCCGCCCGTAACTGCTTCTTGCACACCCCGCAGCTCTCCAGTAGCTCCTGCCCGTCGGGCTCCCCGCTGCCTCCGTTGCCATTGTCGGTGCTCAGGACACTCCGCTTGTCACGCGTTGCAGCTACCGACATGTTGGGGGTGTTTTTCTTTCCCTTTGTGAGGAGCCTGCGCAAGAGAAGACTTTCCCGCCTCTTCCGAGAGACTCTATTGTTCTGCTGGCTCCCGCGGCCTGCCTGCCTGCTGTACCGAACTATCGCGCAAACAGCGGATGGATACGCACGCACGGACGGGACGTCCCCAACAGCAAAGCGCCGAAATCCTAGCGGAGCGATCGATTCAAAAAGTGCATGCCCACTAAGTGTGATGTCAGGAATGGGCGGGGCATGGACTTGCTGAGTGTCTTAGTAAAGTGCAGTTAAATAAGAATTACATTTTATTTGTTTTGTGTGATCTACTCCAGTGTTTTGTTTTTTTTTACTAAGGGGGATTATTTCTTATATGTCTGTGCTGATTTGGGCCATTAGCAAAGCTTTATTAGCCGGTAGAGCAGTGGTTGTCAAACTTTTTGTTCAGGCCCCCCTGATTCCTGAGACAGAAATAGGAAAATATTGGTGGATCAGTCATTCAGGCATAGATCAAAGAATATCTTGCCCTCAACCCTGGGCAATAGTTTCCACACATTTAGATAATTACTTGACTTACCAATCAAATGATTATTTTGTATGCAATATGAATAAGTGCTTGACTTTCCCTAGATTCCTCAGGCTGCAGGGTTCTAAAGCAATAATTAGAGATTTAGAGAAGAAACATTGGTCATGCCTCATTCTCTCATATAAAGATAGCTAATATACTTGTAACCCTATTTTGGCTACTATGGTACTTTTAACACGCAAATCACCTGCGTGTGGCGCTACAGGAGCCCTGAGCCCCCGCTTATCTATGGGGGAGAGGTATGATCTAAATAAATGGCGTGCCTTCACCCAGGGTAGGTATAGGTAGAACTATATATCTCCTCCCTGGGAAAACTCTATGATGTCCTCCTTGGACCAGGATTCCCAGCAACTCCCGGTACCTTGCCCCTCCCTTGGGGTAGCTGCTTACCAGACAGTTGAGGATCCTCAGTATATGAACAGCCAAGACACTGGTTAAAATGATGAACCAGATGAACTTGCTTTATTGTTGATGCAGGCAGAACACTTCAGAGGATGTCACACAGATGGCTCAAGTCACACACTCTCTCTTTTGGCTACCCCCGGTACTCCCACCAGGTGATCCCACCTAGGAACTCACCCCGGTCCACGCGTAGGGCCCCTTCACTGGGAACACTCCCAGGTGCTGACTTGGCTCCTCTTACTAAACACTACAGGACCTGGACTCCAGCCATGAATGCTGGGGGGTCTTAACCCTTCTCTCTCCTTTTGGGGCTATCTCTGCCCATTCTCTCTAGCCTGCCTGTCACTCTTAGAGTGACCTATTACAGTACCTCCTGTACTAGAACACTATCCTGTTGTACACCTCCTAACAGAGGCAGTCCCAGGACTAAGACCTAACAGAACATGTCTGCATGCCCTTTTATATTGCAGCACACTGCCACTTAGTGGTTGCTGCTGAATAACAAGGAAACTCCCTTTTAGCACATAAACACACAGGACCACCTTTAGGGCTCTGGCACACGGGGAGATTAGTCGCCCGCAACAAATCTCCCCTGTCACGGGCGACTAATTGCCCCGAACTACCATCCCACTGGTGAAAATGTAAGTCGCCGGTGGGATGACACGCTGCGCAGGTGATTTCGGCAAATCGCCGAAAATACCTCGCAAGGCAACTTTGGTGATTTGCCGAAATCACCTGCGCAGCGTGTGCCACCCCACCGGCGACTTACATTTTTGCCGGTGGGATGGTAGTTCAGGGAGATTAGTCGCCCGTGACAGGGGAGATTTGTCGTGGGTGACTAATCTCCCCGTGTGCCAGAGCCCTTAGGTGTCCAAATCTCCTAAAGCCACCCTCATGGTGCCTGTATAAAGGGGAACTCATCCTGAAGGGGCCCAATTCTTTGGGATCCCTACATACTATAACTAGAAATTATGTGTGCAAATAGATTGACATATATAGGGCTGCCATGTATTGCCAGTTGTACAACAAGCAGCAAACATGGTATGGCCATCCCGCCCACCAAGAAGCGGGAAAAATCCTTGCTCCTATATAAATAAAATCAGAGCTACACATTTGGCTGCAAATTTGAAAATAAGAACTAAGAAACTTTTCTTGAAACCTTTTAATTGCCCAAGATGGCTCTATTTTACTACAGTTCCTGCCTCAGCTGTTGTTTCTGTTTTAATCTCCTGATTAGTGTGCTTGTTTCTTAACTGATTGCTCGCTGCCTGCCCTGACTCCTTGCCTGCCTTGACTACAAATCTATTTAACCCTTGTCTGTACCATTGTGTTCAGGTTCTCTCTGTTTTCTACTGCAGAAATTTCAATAAAGAGTACAATCTTTCAAGCAGCCCCCAGGGTTTGTACTACAACGATTGTGACAGAAATATCACCTGTGTCATCCATTTCCTTAGGCAGTTGTTCCTATAATATAGTAGCCAGACCTAGTTGACCCGTCCTTGCTCAAGCAGGAATTGTTTAGTGTTCTAAACCAGCATTTTAGCTTACACTTACCACTCAAAGCACACTAACACCACCTTTCTATTTCTGCCATAGGGGATTCCAACATCAGGGGTGCAAGGTCAAACAAGCACTTCAGGTAGAAAGAGGAAATGTACAGACTCCTAGGAATGTAATGTATATCATATTTCACTGAAGAAACATACATTTTTTCCTTTTGTTAGACAGTTACTATTTAGAGGGGAGGAGGGCTGTGTGTGCCTCTGTGTACTTACTAGTGCCTATTTTGAATCCTAGTTTGGGCCTGACAAGGTGGCATACACATGATGGCCTTCCCAAATGAAAACTCGCGTGCCTTCTACAAATATTACGCAGTGGGCCCACATAACTTTGCTGCTAAGAGCGCCTTATAGAGCGAGCTGACCCCTTGGTCCGCTCCCCCTCCCAGGAATCTTCTCAGGAAAATAAGGGAATATAAAGTAAAAAAGAAAATTAAACAGGGTCATCACTAATAGCAGCTCAGTAAACGACTCTCTAAATTGTTAAAATTTGCTACATTAGTTGATACAGGTCTTAGCAGCATCTGAGAAATAACAGCAACTGATGTTCAACAGTAGGGCTAAAGCTAAAATATGTATCAACCAACGTAGCAAATTATAAATGTGATCTAAACACAAACAGTTAAGAGAGCAATTGAAAACAATCATGATTTCTGGAACTGAAAATTGATAGGACAGCCAGAGCGAGCAGCAGGTTGTGCTCCTGTTACAAATTCATAGTACAGGCAGGGCCGCCATCAGAAATTACGGGGCCCCTCACAAAAAAAATTTTTTGGCCCCCAGGGCACCGCCAGCATCCTTCAGCTTCCCCCAGGGCCTCCCCCAAGCATCTTTCAGCTTCTCCCAGGGCATCCTTCAGCTTTCCCCAGAGCCCCCCCAAGTATCCTTCAGCTTCCCCCAGGGCCCCCCCCCCCAAGCATCCTTCAGCTTCCCCCAGGGCCCCCCAAGTATCCTTCAGTTCCCCCAGGGCCCCCCCAAGTATCCTTCAGCTTACCCCAGGGCCCCCAAGCACCTTCCATTTCCTCCCAGCGGCTTCCAGCTCCCGTGATGTCCTCCTCTTGGGACTTGTTGTTTTCCAGATAAGGAGTCTTTCCATAATTCGCATCTCCATACCTTAAGTCTACTAAAAATTATTTAAACATGAAATAAACCCAATAGGATTGGTTTGCCTCCAAAAGGATTAAGTGCTACAAAGAAAAAGGAATTACATTTTAAAAATAAAAATGTTATTATAATGGAGTCTATGGGAGATGCTTTCCCCTAATTCGGAGTCTTCTGAATAATGAGTTTCTGGATAATGGATCCCTTATTTGTACTAGCAGTTTAAACTGCTAATGTCATGAAACCAGGTAGTTTAGGAGAGTATCTGTCCTTTTTAACCAGTGTGGGCCACACATACTTGTACTTGGTTTCTCCCTAGGCCATAACAAAAGTAGCTCAACAGAAAACCCATGCTCAAGGAACACATATAAGAAAAAAGAAATATATAAATTAGACAATTTAAAAGTTTTTTTTATATAAAGTTCAGCAAAACTTTATTATGGAGCTCTACAAGCTTTGTCAATCCCAGTTTGTTTTTTGGAGCATTTACATTGTATCTGCAGTTCATATAAGAGATATGAAAATATATTCTCCAAGTACTTTTAGATACTCATATCTTTTGCACATCTTGACATTCTCATAATTTAGCAACAGCAAGCAAAGTGTGAAAGCACAAATAGGGACAAATTTCAATGAAAACACATAGTTATCTAAAAACACTATATTTATCCCAAACATCCTTAAAATATGGTTAACCATCAGGTTAACTTTTAGTATGTTATAGAATGGCCTATTTGTAGCAAGTTTTCAATTGGGTTTCATTTTTTATTACTTATCGTTTTTGAATCATTTCCTGTCCTGTTCTATTTCCAGCTTCTACTGTCTGGTTGCTAGGTTAAATTGGGACCCTAGCAACCAAATAGCTGCTGAAATTCTAAACTCAAGTGCTGCTGAACAAAAAGCTAAATAATTAAAAAAAAACTGCAAATAATAAAAAATGAAGACCAATTGCATTTAGTCTAAGAATAGCACTTTCTACATCATACTAAAAGTTAATTTAAAGGTGAACAACCCCCTTTAGAGTGAAACATCTGTTCTTAGTGGGTCATGCATCAGAGAAAAGTCTACCTTTAAGTTTATCTTTGAGTTTTATTTTCCCTTTAGTTGGCAGTAATGTATACTGGTGCCGTGCCTGGTGCTTGCAGAGCATTCCTCCTCTGCATATATGCAGAGCTCCCAATACTGTCCATTTTGCCAGGGGCATTCTCCACAGAGAGGCCCAGCACCTATTTCAGAGCATTTGGTATTCAGCTGCTATCTCAAAGTGCATTAGTTAAATGAAAATGGTATTCTCTGGGTTGGTACAAATTTGTTAGGTACCTCCTAGCGAACACCCCGGGATGGTGCTTCATTTCTGTAAATAAAACACCAGTCCTGGGTTCTGCTCTAATGAGTGTCACTCTATCATCTTCAGTCATTTACCAACGATCCATTGTGGCTTGTTCTGGAGTGTGCACATTATCATACCTCTGGAAACTGCCATATGCACAGTATAATGAAACCAGACATGTTACTATACTGTGAATATGCACAATCTGGTACAGCCACAGGGGATATCTGGGAAGTGAATGAAGATGGCTGGAAAATCTACTCATGCCACAGCATATCTTACATAAGTAAACAATTGTATTCACTGTAAGCCCCCCCCATACTACTTTCCATGCCCTTCAAGAGGCAGTTCACCTTTTAGTTAACTGTTACTATGTTAAAGAAATGATCTGTCTTCCTCTTTTGACTCTGTCCAGCTTTATATAAGAGTGACCCCTAGCAGCAAGGAAACTATTGTTCTTTGACGCTACCATTTTAGAGTTGTTACTTTTTACTATTTCTCTTTCTATCTAGGCTCTCGTTCAAACCTCTGCCTGGCTGCTAGGGTAAATTAGACCCTAGCAACCAAAGTCATGAAAATTCTAACCTGGGGAATAGCCCAACAAAAAAGGCAACTAAAAAAACAATGGTAAACTGTCTCAAAATATCACCGTAAATATCAGAGTTAATTTAAAGGTGAAATACCCCATTTCACACATACACACACCACATTTATTTAATGTATATAAAACAAATCAAATGAAGTGCCATTTTAGCAAGGTGCCTCAGTTCTCCATGGAGCCTTTAAATGACCCAGAATGCTTTATTGTCACATATGATTTCATTGCTTGATTTAAGTGTGGAACTAACTGCTTAGTTGTATACTTAACTACATTCTGGAACTTTAGCAAGTGCTGATATTTATTCAACTTGTGTAAAGAAAAAATAGTGGCTTACACTGCTAGGTATGTATGTCTATACACAACAGATTGTGTGTCACAATGGGCCAAGGCTGGCCAAAATATGAGGTAATTTAAGGCAACAGTTTTACAATTTCTCCTATCATGCTGTAATATTTGTATGCCTTAATTCCCATCTCCCATTGCTCATATGGTTATAGATTTCCTTCCCTTACAATAATCATGCCCCTCTTCATATACATTAGATAAATATGCAAAGAAGGTTGGAAATCAGCCAGACAATAAACCATATTTACAAAAATGGCACATTTCTTCTTAAAACAATACATAAGATTTTTCAGAAGGATATTTAACGGCGTGAAATTGGTTTGAAGTGGAAACATTTACTGGATAGTTAATCCGTTAATATTATGCTTTCCAAGCACAAAAAAGTTTTGAACTTATTTTAATCTGAAGGATATAGTCATATGTCTGCACAAACAATGAATGGAGTCCGGATACTTGTTGATATAACTTGCACATAGAATAACTTAAGAAGCCAATGACATGAGTATAATGAAAATTAAAAGGGATATAGACACAACTGACTTGCTGAGAGAACATATTTATGATACAGCTGTACATTAATTACACAATAATATGTCCCATAGTTGCAACTCCGTGAGACTTATACAAAATCATTGATAAGCTGCAGCTCAAACACCTGCAAATGTTCTTTAAGCTTCTCTCTAACATCAGACTGTGCCCGTCTTTCTCGCAAATGTTCCTGTTGCAGAGCAGAGATGCGAAGTCGCAGTCGCTGCTCTCTACGCCTGCATGCTTCCAGCTGCCTCTGTACTTTACCTAGAGCCTCCAATGCAGATTCAGCCCGTCTCTTCCAAAGAAGGGCATTGCCCACATGATAGCTGTGCTCATTTTGGATGTAGGCACCAGGAGGCTGAGGTAGGCGCATCATGTAAGCTGATGGAGAGACAGGACAGGAAGGTTCGTCATCCCTTTCTCTGGAACTTTCCACTGAGTGCATTGACATATCTGAAGCCATTTTATCTCTTGCACTAGATAACTCCATGCTACAGTCTGAGATAGGCCCATTAATAACAGCAGAAACTTCCATATCTTCTAAAGTGCCCTCTGGGTGCATTTGGTCAACTGTGGTGGCCACAGCTCCTTCTGCCGGAGCTGTATCAGTTGGAAGATCTATATTTTCAGGGCAGAGTCCATGGAAGTTAACCAAGTCTTGAGCAGGGACTCCATCATACCTTTTATGATCAAAACATTCTGCAGTAGATTCATCAGGGTTACCTGACAGACTTGGATCAATATGTAAAGGAAGATTCCTGCAAAAAAAAGTCAGAAACCCATATAAATGAAAAAAATACTGTATTAGAAAAGGTAATAAGAGATAAAAGCTTTATCTACATAGGAGCTGAAGCAGTGAATAAGAATTTTTAGAAACTCCCCTCTTTTCCTAGAGATTCTGTTTCTGATACTAAATCCACTGTCTATACTGTATGTGGGTTCCCTCTCATCACCCTGTAACTGTTATTCATGTGTCTGTGTTGAGAGACTCATGAAAGCCATGACAGCACTGAGAAACTTACTCCTTGATTTACTGACCTTGAATTATTTAAAAGATGGAACTATTGTGAAAAGGAAAACTTAAGTTAAGCCTAATCTTATAGAAATAAGGCTTTTGTGATATATAAAATCAGCTTAAAGTTCTTGTCTCAAAATCACATTTCTATTCATTATTCCCCTCGTAGCAATCTGTTTCATGCAAGTCAAAATACATTGGTGTCTGTTGCCTTTGCCTAGACAACGTATTACAAATGTCTTTTTCTGTTTCTATTAGATGAAGCTTATATTAAATTTCATTTTCAAAATAGTTCCCCTTTAAATATTTGCTTTGCCAGAGTCCAGGTCCAATGTTAAACTGTTATTTGAATGCTGTAGCCCCCACTTACACTAGAAACCAGCCAGTGGTGCAGAAGTCAAAATAGAAGATGAACAGGAAAAAAAATAAATTAAATCTAGCCTCTTATACCATGTTTTCGCCACTAATCTTGGCAACAAGACATCTTTTTGCTGTGCAAGTTGGGGAGAGGAAATCTGGAAAGCAAATAATTTAAAAACAAAATGTGGTAAAACGAAAAAGAAGACCAACTGAAAAGTGTGAATTCAGAACAAAGAATAAGTAAGCCTTTTATCATAAAAGCCCCTAAAAAGATTTCATACAGCCTACAGAATAACATACATTACTCCCTGCACTCCATTTCATGGAGATTCTGTATCACAAGCAGTTCAACTTCAGCTCTCACTGCTACTTCCTAGTGTAGCGTTAAGCACTGTCCCCTTTGCTGAGCTCTCCTCTCTATGACTGTGAAGACTATCAAATAGGTGTCTATAGCACATGCCTAAGTCAGCAAGCAAGAGGAGTAGAAACCTCTTCGACCATCTACACAGTCAGAGAGTGAAGGAGAGCTTCATGCTAGACTAGGAAGTAGCTGAAGAGTCAAAGTTTATCTGCTTGTGGAACAGAATTTACATGTGACTGCAGGAAGAAAAGGTATGATATTCTGGGCACTATTTAGAGTCATTTTAGAGACAGAAAAAGGGTTTACTAGTTCTTTAATAAATGTTACTCTCCAGGCAAATTTCTTCTTTAATCCAGTAGATGGCCGCCAGTAAGAAAAAACAAACACACACCCCTTAGCCGTATATTTCATTACCTTTTCCGTTTCCCTTTTGTGTTCTTTGCATTTTTCCTTTTTTGTGTTTTAAGCTTTGATGCTCTCCGAAGCTTGGCCGAGGACATGAATAATGTTGGGACAGCGTCTTCTTTGAGACGATGGTAACCACTAGGAGACAAATGAAAATCAATGCTACAATACCTTTAACGCAAACATATTTACTCAGTGCAGTCAAAATAACGTTCTTAATAGTCCTTTAAAAGAATACCTGAAACCTTTTTTGGCACAATAAGGTAATTCAATGCAGGGAGATTCCCTTGCAGTTATGATGAACTGATAACATACAATGCTTTGGTGGTGAGCCCCTATGTTAAGTACCTGCAATGAACTTTACCCACAAATCACTGTATGATAACAATACTTGCAGGGAAATCTCCCTGCACTGAATTGCCTGCTGTGCCAGTTGGCTATGTCATTAATACAGTAAAATCTTTGACAATGTATTAGTCTGCAGAGAAACATTTATGTGGTGTCCCGAATGTATTGGAACTTGAACATTTGACCTGCTGCTGAGCAAAAAACTATCCACAAGTCACAAAAAGACCAAGCCGCAATGCAGAATGCCAAGCAAAAAGCTTTTTTTAAAGGAGAAGGAAAGGTAAAATCACTGAGGGTGTCAAATGTTAGGCACCCCCCAGTGATTATAATCACTTACCTGATACAGGTATAGGATCTCTTATCCGGAAACCCGTTATCCAGAAAGTTTTGAATTACGGAAAGGCTATCTCCCATTGACTCCATTATAAGCAAATAATTCTAATTTTTAAAAAGGATTCCTTTTTTCTCTGTAATAATGAAAAAAGTACCTTGTACTTGATCCCATCTAAGATATAATGAAACAATCCTACTGGGTTTATTCAATATTTAAATTATTTTTAGCAGACTTATAGTATGGAGATCCAAATTACAGAAAAACCCCATCCGGAAAACCCCAGGTCCCGAATATTCTGGATAACAGGTCCCATACCTGTACTACAGGCCTGTGCCCCTTTCAGCAGAAAACTGTGTGTGAGTGATGCTTTTCCTCCTGTCTTTTTTCTTCGCAATCTTGGGGCCTACGTATGCACAGTACAGTGAAAAGACGGGTTTGTTTGTTAAAGTTCAGCTTTTCACTCTACAGCACAAAGACAGAAGTGGATAACTCATTTGCAGGTACCCCCAACTTATGCAGGTTTCTGCTAACAGGAGAACCGACCTAGGGAAAGTGATTACAATCACAGGGGGGGGGGGGTGCCTAACATTTTGGTGCTGGGGTGTTGGACGTACTTTTAAAATCATATGTCTGAAAGGAAATTTAAGTCTCACTTACCTTGTTCCAACAACTTCAAAACAGCTTTTCTCAAAGTGTTTAGAACAGAAGTATACATAGTCAGAAGAAGGATCCCAAAGACCTTTGCCACTAGGATCAGTCCGCTGGCAGTTTGCTATCCAAAGATTTCTGCGGGGATCATCTTTTCTTGGAAGCCTTGAAAAGACATATAAAAGAAATCCAATTCATAATTTGACCTTGCAAAGCAAGAAACCATGATAACTTCAAAAGCAGCAAGCAATATTTTGTAAAGTTATCTGATGATCTCAGAATGGGGAAACCATTAATGGAATGTAAATTGTTTAATTTTCATGGATTTGTGTCAATTCCCTAAAGGACACATGACCCACTAACAGCGATGCCACCCATTAATAAAGTAAACTAAACAATGGACAAATTAACGCTATACTGACCTGTGGAAGGAGATGTTGTTGTTTCTTGTCTGCCTTGAGTCTCGAGTGGTGCAGCCAAGAGCAGAGCAGTGTCTAGGCATCTAGATTAGGACCAAGGGCAGCAACAACATCACTAAGCCCCTTCATAGTAAATAATATTACAGTATATAAAATATTGCATACGAGCAAGGGTCAGTTATTAAAACCCACCAAAAATTGGTATTTTCAAAATATCCACATCATATTTCTTCCATTTCTGAATGTTTATAAATATATGTAATACACAATCTGATAAAACCACAACACAATTAAAACCAAAACAAGGCAAAGACATGTGAGAAAACTACAGGGAACCTGTAACAATGACAACATAGCAATAAAAGAGATGATTTGCATAAAAAGCGATTTAAGAGTGTAAATCAGTAATTACATGGACTGAAGGCGAGTCATAATATTGCAAACATACCTGAGGAATGTTGGAGGAAGAGAAGTTTATAAAATCTCTACTTAGATGGAGTGACACCATCATTTTTATTTTCTCTACTGTTTATTTGTGATATAAAAATATTAATTTTCATTTCTTGCTCCCTGAAGTTTTTAGTGGCTCATCCTGCAGTTTTACCTTTGTCTAAGCAGCTACTCTCAGCCTGGGTGACAGAAAGCAAGCTTCTCTATTAACTACAGACCTACTTGTGTGTTTTAAAGGAGACGGGAAGGTTTAATCACTGGGGGGTGCCTCTTAATGCAATGGAAATAAAACCATACATAGTAAAAAAAGCATGTTCAGCACAAGCCCTATTTATTGCAATAATGTTGGACAAGAAGGCATACTGTCCCTTTGAAGGTAAACTATACCCCCAGTATGAATACTTAAAGGGGATAAAGAGCCAATTAGGCTTGAAACGTTGCTGCTGCCCATATTGTGCCAATAAAGGCATTTTAATTAATTATGAGTGCTGCCTATAGTCGTTATAATGTACTTAAAGGGGAACTCCAGCTTACAAACCAAAATATGTTTAACAAAAAAAAAAAAAAAAACCCCACACAACACAGAAACCCCTAATATAGCCATCACTGTAATCTGTTCCTTCAAAATGTATTAATAAATACATTTTTTATATGCTGAAATCCAGCTGCAAAACAATTCTTCTCTTGCTGCATTATTTGAAATCCTGGCAGGGGTGAAGGGACTAAAAACACTGGAGTCATTTATCAACACTGGTCAAATTTGTCCTTGAGCAGTAACAAATGGCAACCAATGAAATTGTTCCATTCATTGTTTTACATGCAGCTGGCTAAAAAAAAAAAAAAGAAAACCACTGATTGGTTGCTATAGGTTACTGCCCATGGGCAAATTTGTCCAGTGTTAATAAATGAGCCCCAGTTAAGTTACAAATTGTAACAACTTTTCCACAGCTTACAGACAGCATACAGGAACTACATAACCCACAATGAATTACACTGTAATTTTCATTTCCTTATTGACATCATGTGTGCAAGTGATTGTGGGATTGGGAGGATGCAGGCTGAAGGTAGGCTGAGGACAGTCGACTATTGTTACATTTTATTTGAGTCTCAAAGTAGTCAGCCAGATCAGCAGGAGAACAGGGGGTCAGGGTTACTCAAAAGAAAACTATATCCCCAAACAAGGTAGGTCTCTACAAAAAATATATTGCATAAACAAGCTCATGTGTAAAACCCCGATTCATCTAAATCAGGGGTAGCCAATACGTGGATCACAGTCCACAAGTCGATCACACGAGGATTTCTGGTGAACCACAACGAAGCCGGGGATGCGGAAGTGCTGCGTGAATGCGTATGTACACATTCACGCCGCACTTCCACATTCTCCGGCTATTGGGTAATCCTAAATAAAAAATTGCCATTTTAAGAACTACGGGCCACCTCCTGGGATCATAGGATTCACAGTGCACACAAACGAGCCAAGGCACACATACATGCTAGGCCCCATCAGCCAATTAATGGGCAGAGTTCTGCCTTTTGCTCCCACACTACTTCCTGATACAGTTAGAGCTGCATTATTTGTGGTCATGTGATGTCTGAGGGAGTGCACAGCCCATCGCTAAATGGTGGATCAAGTTCCCCATTAACCAACAGTTTATATCTGTAAAGGTACAGTATTACATGTTAGTAAAATGACCTTTGAGTAGTTGAGTGTTGAAAATATTGTTGGCACCGCAGTGTCCCACAGCCGCACAGTCTGTCCGGTTCGGTCAAACTGCTTATCGTGAAAGTGCTGGGAACAGAGAGAGCTGTGAATGGAAGGAGTCCACTCCGTGCCCACAGCAGCATGAGAATGGCTCACGGCAGTAATCCACAGTTGCCTGCGAGCTTGTTCTTTTGGAAACCTACAGAGAAGATTAAAAAGAAGTCACTTCATATATTAAGCTTGCGGTTTCCAAAAAAAAAAAAAAAAAGACATTATAGGTACTGTTTGCTATAGTACAATGTGTGCCATTCATCATTGCTAAACAAGGTAATTCCTCTGCTGCAGTTTTCAGGAATCACGTCGCTGCTTGTCAGCAAAGCAAAAGGGAGCCGATACTAAAGGTCAGCAATGTCCAGACAACCAGCTGTTTCAGAATGTCCGCTCCCATTGGCTTTACCCAGTACTAGTTATAGTTCCAAAGCAATAGTTATGATACCTACAGGAAATAATTCACAGTAAGCTTTATTTGCAGTGACAGTCAGCCTTAATGTGTTTCCAGATCAGCAGCAGCTGCTGCCAGATTTCAAGGAACCCATAAACACCATGGCTTAGAAGTGCACTAGTTCACCACCTAAAAGATTATAAAAGGCATAAAGACTAGACCGAATCAACTTCAGGGTAACAGAAATTTTACTGTGCCAAAATGGAGCATGGTGGCTCATTTTAGAAAAAAAAACAAAAAAACATAACACCAAAAAAGTGTTTTAATTTCAGAAACGCTACTATAGTTTATATAGATAAGCTGCTGTGTAACCATAGGGGTAGCCATTCAAGATGAAATAGGGCTAACGGCTCTGGTACACGGGCAGTTGCAGGCAACTAATCTCCCCGGCGAGAATGTAAATCGCCGTTTGGATGGCATACGCGGTTGCATGATTTGCGGAAATCACTGAAGTTGCCTCTCGCATCGCTGCGTATGCCATCCCACCAGCGATTTACATTCCCGCCGGTGGGATGTCATATCAGGGAGATTAGTCGCGGGATTAGTGACTAATCTCCCCATGTACCAGAGTCCTAAAGGACCTGACACACAAGGAGATTAGTCACCCACGACAAATCTTGCATTTTCCCACTTGAAAATAATGTAAATTGCCAGTGGAAAAAAAAAAAAGTGTCGCAACGGATTTCCAAAGCTGCCTCCCAAGGAGACTTTGCCCAACTTTGGAAAGCTGAAGAGATTTACATTAACACAGGTGGCAAGGCATTTGAAGGATATGTGATGGCTTCTAAATCACTACATGTGCGAGTGGACATGATTACTCTGTACAAGTACATTAGAGGGGATTATAGGCAGATGGGGGATGTTCTTTTTTCCCATAAAAACAATCAGCGCACCAGAGGCCACCCCTTTAGATTAGAGGAACGGAGCTTCCATTTGAAGCAGCGTAGGTGGTTTCTCACGGTGAGGGCAGTGAGGTTGTTACATACATACCGATGGAAAGTTATACCCTTGCGCTTGCTTAGTGCCGTCTGACGGTTGACGCAGTCAGCAGCAGAACATGATCGCACCATTTCGTAGTTTTCAAATAAGAATCTTATCTAAAACAAAAAATAAGGCAAATAAATCTAAACAAAATCACCATAGTTAGATTTTGCTTGCAGTTGAAAATTCCACTCAAGAAGCGACTATTAAAGGAGAAGGAAAGGTAAGCATTAGCAGAAAGGTAAAGTAAATACAGCCATAAGCACTCACAGAAACGCTGCACTGAGTCATCTATTAAAAGAAACACAGGATTTGTTGTCTCCTTTTTTGTAAACATGTTCTCAGGGTATTTGACTCCCTTCTTTAAGAAAAATCCTTCATTCCTGGGGCCAGAGTCTGTGCAGCTCTCTCCTCTCTCCCTTAAGAATTCAAAAAACTCACTCCCCCCACCCTTAAGCTTCTAGGGTTCTTTACTCAGGTATGATAAAGCTGTCTACAGAATAAATATAGCATTCTAGGTGGCACTTTTGTGGCAAATCTATTGGCAGTAAAATGCCAAAATAACTTTCCTTCTCCTTTAAAAAACATCAGAGTAGTTCAGCAAACAGGACAGCATGGATATGAATTCTGCCTTGCAGTACTAAGCTGGATCCAAGCCAGGGCACTATCTGCAAAGACTCTATATTCTTCCTGTGTTAGTGTGGGTTTCCTCCCAGCATTCCAAAAACATACATGGTTCTTGATTAAATGGACCCTTGTGTGCACAAATGTGATAGGGACCTTGGATTATACATTTCACTGGGGCAGGGTCTGAAGTGATTGATGTATAATCTCTATAACACACTGCAGGAATGTGTCAGTGCTATGTAATTACAATTATAGTAAAGAAATAACAAACCTCAATGACTAATACACAGGAGTGCTATTATGAGATAATGCAAAAGGTCTCATTACACAATTTCAATTTATTTTCTTATTCCACTTTTTGTGTTTCTAGTCCAGCAGAAAATGTCAAACCAAAAAGTGAATTCATCTTTTAGTCACTCAGTCAGTGTGAACAGATAATAGTTTAAATACTGGTGAGCTGTATAGCAAAATATTAAATCAATAAGAAATAATGAATGTTAAGTAAGGCAGTCCAACTGCAAATTCTCTCATAACAGCTCTCGTTAGCAGGGCCCTCTAACCCTGCTGTTTATGCTGTTACCCATCCATGTTTACTGTAAGGGCTCTGGCACACGGGGAGATTAGTCGCCCGCGAACAGGGAGTTTTGCCGCGGGCGACTAATCTCCCCGTGTTCCAGAGCCCTAAGACTCCTGATGCTGATTTTATAGAAATAAGTTAGGACATGGATGTAGTGGAACAAGAACACAGCAAAATGATAAATCAATCCAGCCCTTTCCTGGGAGTGCCCCGTACAGTATGCAGCCTTCAGCTGGACAGCCACCTTATATTTTCATCATCCTGAACTTACTAAACATTACTTTTAATGTGAAAATGCATTTTCATGAATGCAACAAATGAAATGCCACCGGAAATATGAAGCTGCACCTAGCTCCGTAGTGAAACTCAGAATAGGCTCGGGCACATCAAGTACAGGTATGGGACCTGTTTTCCAGAATGCTCGAGACCTGGGGTTTTCTGGATAAGGGATCTTTCCGTAATTCTCCATAACTTAAGTCTGTTAAAAATCTTTTAAATATTGTTCTGCCCCCAATAAGGAGTAATTATGTCTTAGTTGGGATCAAGTACAAGCTACTGTTTTATTATTACAGAGAACAAGGAAATCTTTTTTAAAAATTAGAATTATAGGCTTATAATGGAGTCTATGGGAGATGGCCATTCCATAATTCAGAACTTTCTGGATAAGGGGTTTGCAGATAAGGGATCCCATACCTGTACACAGAGGCCCAAAATGACCCCTCCACCACCAGCCCAATAAATAGTGAGTGTCTATGGCATCTTACAGCAGCCTCTCTGGCATTTGCCAGAACCCACAGATTGCCAGTCCGGGCCTGCCTGCTCCCCCCTTCCAACAAGAATGGGTCAAGCTGCTGGCACAGGGTGGCATTGGCACAAACAGCTGGTAGGGTGGGAGCAACCAAAACAACAGGGTGACTGTAATGCTTCCCTTGCATTTTCATATGTTTTTTTGTTTTCGGGTCATCCACTGCTTATATCCCATTCTGCTTTACAAACTACTCCCTGGTTGCTAGGCTAATAATTCTAATAAGACATATACCAGCTGCGATTTGCTTGGAATTCGATACAATGCTACAAAGTTGCTTTTTAGGGAGAGCGGATTTATCTTTGCACATGAAACAGCAGACTTTTTAGCAAGGGATTATCTCACATGACTTCTGCCCACATCACTTCATCCAACTCAAATCACATTTACCTTGGAGTTTCTAACGTTATATAAAGGGTAGAGACAGCAAAGAATATAAGGTGTAAGACTCAACCTCTAACTAAACTGCATCTACCTCCCAACTGTCCCGCTTTTGGCGAGACAGCCCCGACTTTCATAACACAGCCCGCAGTCCCGGATCGCTTCTTAAATGTCCCCCATCGCCGTTTAAATATCCCGCATCGCCGTTTCGATGCCTAGCTCCTGGGCTCCTGTCGGCCTACTTTCCGAGACTTCCGTCACGCTCTCGCGAGATGAGACTGTGACGTCACGGCCAGACACTATATAAACGCAAGGTAGGGCTGCTGCCACTAGGTGGAGTAGCGAGTAGAACGTTGTTTGAGCAGCAGTGCATATAGTTATTACACTGAAACACGCTGATAGTAACACATGGTTTCCCACCATTTATTTTGTTCTGTGCTCACTGTTCTTGCTTGTGTCAATAGCTGCCAGCATTACCAAGTTGTTGAAAAAAAGTATGCCTTCCCCCCCCCTTCTTAGAACTCCCATTTGTGCTATGGAGCAATAATGTTTTCTTGTAAACTAAGAGTACTTGCTGCCACTATAACCTCTGCTTCCAATATTTGACCTACAACAAATTTTCTAAATGAGTTTTTTCACCTTGAATTAACTCTTAGGGGGAGATTTAAAAAGACACGAACGATCGCTCCGAGCGCATTTTCGCCGATTTTTTCGCGCTTACGTGACTTTTTTGTACACTTGCGCGAAAAATTCGGAAAGGTTCTGCCGCTGTTTACAATCGTTCGGTAAGAAAATTTCGTGACTTTCGGATCACCAATACGATATTATCGTGACTAATACGATTTTTTCGCAAGCATTTTCGTGATATTTGCAATCTTCAGAAATTATCGTATCCAATCCGAATTTTTCCCATTCGGGATTTGAACTTGTGTTTTAATGAATCGGCCCCCTAGTATGATGTAGAGAGTAATATTCTGAGACAATTTGCAGTTGGTCTTCATTTTTTTGTTTGTAGTTTTTTTAATAATTTCAATGATTTTTCAGCAACTCTCGGGTTTGGAGTTATAACAGCTATCTGGTTGCTAGGGTCCAAATTACCTTAGCAATCAGGGAGTGGTTTAAATGAGAGCCTGATATATGAGTAGGAGAGGGATTAAATAGAAAAAAAAAGGTTATAAAAAGTAATAATAAGATTGTAGCATCACAGACCAACAGAAGACCAAGTGAAAAGTTGCTTATGTTATGGCTGAGCCAGCACAGCAGGGGTTAACCTGCGGAGTGCAGCAGGTTAACCCCTAGTGGCTAGTACGGTTTCAAGTTGTCCATGACATACTTCATGGGCAGTTTTAAAGACATACTGACACCAGAAATTAAGCTTTTTTTATGTCTATCATAAAATTGTCTTTGAATGCTATTTATAATTTTGCTATAAAAGTATTGGCTTGATGCTCTACCTATCTGATCCCCCATGTTCCTCTGAGGGGGCTGCCATATTAGTGAGGCAGGAGTCTGTTAGCTAGCAATGAGCGAATTTGTCCTGTTTTGCTTCGCTGGAAAATTTGTGAAGCCACAGCTAAATTTGCAAAACGTGTTTGTCGTGAGATTTTTTTGTCGCCCATGCCCATTTTGGCATGGCTGCGCCCTTTTTTGACGCAACAGTAATTTTTTTTAACGGCAGCAAATTTAAAAACCCTCCTTTTGTGTCTTATTCTGACTATGTTCTGTTCAAAATCCACGTGCCGTGTCAAAAAACTCCAATTCTTCGATTTCACAAAACGTAGAAATTAAAGGTGAGCAACCCCTTTAGGCTGATGCCACACGTGGCGTTTTTACGCCGCGTTTTTTCTCAGCCTCAAAACGCCGCACAAGCCACACAGCCCCTGACTATGGCGTTTTTCAGCCTAGTACTGGTGACGTAGCAAGTCCCGTTTCCATGGTGCTAATAGTGCAAAATAGTAAAAAACACTGTGTATTTCAGCTAGGTCTGGCAGCTGCCTTTGTGTATACATAGGAATAGCTTGCTTTGCAAATACTGGCGTATTTCAGCCAACGCTTGAAAAATCTGTGCTAAGGTGTTTTCTAGCGTATTTCCGCCTTGTGTGGTTTGCTTCGAGTCTTTTCAAGTTATTTCTATGGATGATGATATCAGGCGTTTTTCAGCCGCTGAGAGAATTAGAAAATACGCAGCGTAAAAACGCCACGTGTGGCATCAGCCTTAAGGCTGATGCCACACGTGGTGTAGGGCTGATTTTTTCGGCAGGCACATGTAGCCGATATACGCATGAAAAAGCGAGACTTTGCATTCTCACGCGTTTTCATGTGTATATCGGCTACTTGTGCCTGCACCCGAGCGTATTCCATTCATTCGGGTGCAGGCACAAGTAGCAGGCGTAGGGCTGAATTTTCGGCAAGCGTTTTTCCGCTTGCCGAAAAAATCAGCCCTACGCCACGTGTGGCATCAGCCTAACTCCAAGCTCCGACTTGTGCAGGGGAACCAAAACAAAAAAAAACACCCCTAGCAAAACAACCACCCCAGACAAAACAATGGCTAAATTACTAATAACTTTTCCACTGCAGTTTCAACAAGGGGTTGCACTGAAGTAATGTACATTTTCTAAATAAAACCAGTTACTGTTCTGTTTCTGAAATAACTCAAATATAAGTTTCTTTTCATACTGTCTTCATGCAGGTGTAGAAAGTCAGATTTTGATTGACAGGTGTAATCAAAAATCAGTATCTCTGTGTGGGCTCCCTTTCCTAGCAGATGTATAAGAGCTAATGCAAACAACTGATTCCACACAAAAATAATCCAACAAAATAACTGACTTTAGCACAAATCTCCCACAAAGAAATTTCTGGTGACTTTAAAAGAGTAAGCTCTAATACATCTTCTAAGCAAAATGAGCACCCCCACCCAAAAGGCTATATTCAGGCCCGGACTGCTATCTGTGGATTTTGGCAAATGCCAGAGGGGCTGCTGTAATATGCCACAGACAGTCACTATTTAGTGGGCCTGTGGGGGGGCTGTTTGGGCCTCTGTGTATTTGAAATTCCAGGGCCTGTTTTGAAAACCCCAGTCCAGACCTCGCTATATTAAAGCTAACTGTAAATCAAAATCAGACTCCCAGAAGGAGAGAACAAAGAGAGATGCAGGATGCATACAATAACTAGTGATATAGGCTTTTGGCACCTATGATAGATCATATCAGGGCACAGGTTATATAGTGAATAACTGACATGTTCTGTAGAACACCATCATATTCTACATAGCTTAACTATAAATGGCTGCCCCATGGCTACACAGCAGCTTATTGATATAAACTACAGTAATGTTTCTGAAGCAAACACACCAGTTTTAGCCATGCAGGGTGTTACTGTTCCATTAAGTATGTACTTGGAGAGGACCTCGCACTACAGCTCTACTGTAGGGTGCTCAGATGTGTAATGAAAGTTATAATAAATTGAAAAGACACATATATAGGTCTGGCACACCTATAGCTAATAAAATTTAACCTTTATTGAAAAGATACTAAAAAATATTGGTTTAAAAAGATAGAAAAGCAAGAAGAAAATTTAAAATAACTACCCTATGCCTCTTTTATACTGACGTAGCTGTGACAGTCGTCATACTACTGCTCAATCGAGGTTTCTGAAGAAATTCCTCAGATCAATATGGCAATTGTAACAAATGTATTCAGTGTAAGCAGTTCTGCTGATGATCTAAAATAGAACCTCTACTTGTAGAGGTTCTATTTTAGATCATCAGCAGAACTGCTTACACTGAATACATTTGTTACAATTGCCATATTGATCTGAGGAATTTCTTCAGAAACCTCGATTGAGCAGTAGTATGACGACTGTCACAGCTACGTCAGTATAAAAGAGGCATAGGGTAGTTATTTTAAATTTTCTTCTTGCTTTTCTATCTTTTTAAACCAATATGTTTTAGTATCTTTTCAATAAAGGTTAAATTTTATTAGCTATAGGTGTGCCAGACCTATATATGTGTCTTTTCAATTTATTATAACTGTTCCATTAAGCACATTTTACATAGACACTGAAAAATATAATCTGCTGACCATGTTCTGTCTCAGATTTTACCAGTCTAGAGATTGGTTAGCAGATGTATGAAGCATAAAACCTGTATTTATATAAAGACAAAAAGTCTCCAAATTAAATGTAATGTATAATGTAATGTATATGTAATGTATAATGTACACTATATATATATTTAATATTTAATTTTGGAAAAATGGATCATTCATACAGAATTGTTTGTGATATACAATATAATTAACAGCAGAACACAGTTTAATATTTCAGACTGGTTTTAATTTATTTGTTGTTTTAATTTTTATTTTATTTATCTCTGGGGTCAAAATAATAATATAAACCTTCGGCAAAAATATACATGCCAATAATCCACTGCTTGAAGACAATATGGCAAACACTTCCACTGCCACCATGTACTTCCCTGTGGTGCTGAGGTAGGCTGGGATGAACGAGATCCAAACAGCTCCAAATATCAGCATACTAAAGGTGATCAGTTTGGCCTCATTGAAACTGCCCGGCAACTTTCTTGCCAAATAAGCAACTACAAAGCACAAAGAAGCTAAAAACCCCATATATCCCATTGTGCATGAATAAGCAATTGGTGATCCCTTGTTACATTCCACAATAATGGTGCCTGCCTTAGATTTATTGTCAGTGTATTGAAAAGGGGGAGAGTGTGCAAGCCACCCAGCACATATAATCACTTGTATAGCTGTGCACACAAGCACCAGGGTGTTCGTTACTCGAGAATTCAACCACATTCTCCTGCTGCTCCTTGGCTGGGTGAGGTTGAAGGCGATCACCACCATCATTGTCTTTCCCAACACACATGAAATGCACATCACAAAACTGATCCCAAATATAAATTGCCTGAGGATACAGGTTATAGTAATGGGACGGCCAATGAACGTTAAAGCACAAAAATAACAGAAAAATAGGGAAACCAAAAGGATGTAACTGAGATTTCGGTTATTTGCTTTCACAACTGGAGTATCAGCATTCCTTAAGAAGATAAACAGGATGCTCAGGGGAAAGAGAGATCCCACAACTGAAAAAGCAGCCAAAGTGCCACCTAAAGCCTCTTCAAATGACAAAAACTCCAGTGTTTTATCCCTGCAGCCATCATGCATTTCATTTGCCCACATATCTTCAGGGCATTTCGTACAGCTTGTGGAATCTAAGAAAATTAAATAAAGGATGAGCAACCCATAGAACACAATGTAACCTACAATTAATGGAGGATACCAGTAAATAACAATATCTAGTATCATCAAGCTTTTTAGATTTCCTCTTTAGACCCTGCACTGAATATGGTTTAAGTGCAGCTGATCTAACACAGTTTTAATAATGAAATTAAAAATCTTGATTACTTTGGGTTACACACCATTATATGTCATTGAGTAAATTATGAAAACCAAATGCAGTATGTTCCACTGAGCTTACCACTTTCATTGCTAAATTCATCTTCTGAGCATAAGATACAGTCAAAGCAGCAGACTGGCTGTCCCTTCTGTGTGGCCTTTCTGTATCCTGAAAGACAACTTGTACTGCATGTGGATATTGGAACCTAGAAGAAAATAAATATCTTTAAGAATCTTTAATTAGAACTGTTAGTTAAATTCTAATTTCATATCAAATTTACATACATCCATAGAATTTCTAGAAATGTAAAACATAATTGATTTATTAATAAAGAAATAACATAACTTGAAACAGTGTACAGCAGAGAATGAGGGGATAGAATGATACTTTTGCTATACATTTTGGTTTGCAATTTCTAGCACAGTCGTCATGGTTTTTTCCCACAATGCAGAACAGTTGTGCCAAATATTTACAAAGACTGGCTCGCTGGTTATTTCTGGTGTTTGGCCAAATCGCTAATCACAGCACATCACAACATTTTTCCTGCTTGTGTTGCTCTCCAACTTACATTTGAATGGGGCTCACCGGTAAAAAAAAGTTGAGGATTCCTGGTTAAAGGGGTAGTTCCCTTTAAAATAAACTTTTACTATGTAAACAGTGACATTTTGTGACTATTTGCAACTGGTCTTTTCAGTTATTTAGTGTTTTGTTCAGCAAGTCTCCATTTTGGAATTTTAGCAGGTTTTTGGTTGATAGGGTCTTATTTACCCTAATAACCAGGCAGTTGTTTGAATAAGAGACTAGAATATGAGAAGGTATGGGTCTAAATATGAAGATAAGTAATGAAAATTAACAATAACATTGTAGTCTTATAAAGCAATAGTTATTGGACTTCCAGGGTCAGTGACCCCATTTGAAAGCTGGAAAGAGGCACAAAAGGAATGCAAATAATTAAAAATCTCTAAAAAGTAAATAATGATATCCAGTTAAAAAGTTGCTAGGAATAGGACATTTTATAACATACTAAAAGTTAATGTAAAGGTGAACCACACCTTTAAGAACCACTGTTCTTTTTATTTTATTCTTTATACTGTTGCAGCTCCTAAAGTTACAGTTCAGTTCAGACCCACTTCATGTGGGGTAAGCTAAGAAAGAGGGTTGGAGTGTCACAGTGCTCTGTTCAGCAGCTGTGGGTTGACACCCCCTTCTACCCATAACATTACCTGTTTAAATTTGTGATTCCATTTGATATCACTGTTGTTGATTATTAGTTGTTGCCCTTGAGGAGCAAATGGGAAGAAGCTGCCAATCTCAGTAAGGGTCACAGTTCCTTTGGATGTCACCCAGTTCATAATGTCATATTGTCCTATGAGTCCTTCATTTGTAGTATAAACATTTTCTTTGGATTTTGTTTGGAGATGAAGATTTTTGAGGTATTGGGTCAGCTAGGAAATCACAAAAAATAATAAAATATTGTTACAATGCACAAACACAGCTTAATGTACATTGACGAGGGATAATCTTAACAACCTGCTAATCTGTTTAAAACTAATTATGCACCTCATTTTTAGTACAACTGTGTTGTAGAAGGTAGATCATGGAGACCCATTCTAAACAGTAGGGTGGGCCCTTTTTTTGTCACTACCCATAGGTAAATTATTTATTCAAATCTGAGGATATTCCTAGTTACATATTTACAGCCATTTTTCAAGATACTCTCTAGAACAGGGATCCCCAACCTTTTATCCCCGTGAGCCACATTTAAAGGGAAAAAGTGTTGGAGAGCAACACAAGTATGAAAAAGGTTCCTGGGGGTGCCAATATGAGCTATAATTGGCTACTTAATAGCCCCTATGGGGACTGGCAGCCTACAGAAAGCTCTGTTTGGCATTATACTTGGTTTTTATACAACCAAAACTTGCCACCTTACCAGAAATTCAAAAATGAGCACCTGCTTTGAGGCCACTGGGAGCAACATCCAAGGGGTTGGTGAGCAACATGTTGCTCACGAGCCACTGGTTGGGGACCACTGCTCTAGAACAAGGTCACTTTGGAGAATAGGGAAATTTCTATTGAATATCTTTTTTATATGAAAACACCTAAGGGTATGTCTTTTATTGGTCAAGAATAAAGTTGCAAATATCCGTGGTATTCATGAGTGCCTGCTGTTTCACTTGTGGTATAATCCTCCTCCTGCACCTACTGTAATCCTGCACCTGGACCCCAAGTATACTTTGGTGAGGTATACTTGAACATGTATGGGATTATACACTAAAATTCTTATAATGGAATGAATATAATAGAGATACCTAATAAAGACAGTTGAGGGGCCCTGTCTACACATGTGTACCTTACCCTCTTCCTGGCACTCCTATGTGTAACCATTAAAATAAAACTTCTTATTCGAGGCTACAAGTCTCTGTTACCATCTATTTCTATGGATATACATTTATTAATCACTTAACAGAAAAGTACAGTTGTAGGCTGAACATTTTTCCTTAGATATAATAGAAAGACCCAGTAAAAACAGCATAGCGCTCTCTGTTACCTGCTAGCATGCAATCACAAATGGTACCAGGGATGATTCTCCACATTCAGATTATTGTTAGCCATACAATACTGAAATTCAGAGAATTTTAATGGTTGCAGAACCATTTAGATAATATCAAAATACAAAAGAACTTTTGATTTCATTTTGCAACTGTTCTCTCACACAGTCAATTACATTTAGAGCTGTGTTGTGAGGAGATCAGTTTTCTCTAGCGGTGGCAACTAATCTCCTCAAATGCTTTTCTACAGTCATTACTATGAAAGGTGCTTTTACCATCAAGAGACAGATGTGCCCTTTTTTACCAGTCCTGAAACCAACAGCAATCAACCGTCAATGAACTTATATTGGCATAGGGCCCCTATACTAGATAAGAAGTAACAATATTATTCTACCTCTTTGAATATCATTAGATTTCACCATGAAAGTATTGCACCATGAATAAATATAAGGCATGATTACCATGATGAAGCCAGTACACAATTTTTTTGCCTTCCCATTTTCCCAAAAATACGAGTAATCAATAGAAATTTACCATTGTAGGCTGAAAACTGTTCCTTAGATTTAACTGATAACCAGAAAGTTGCATGGATGACAGCATTTTATGCAATGCAATAGCAAATGAATACACAGCTCTGTAAATAGCATACGTTACTCTGAATGTCTTTATTTCAAAAATATTATCAAAGCTTTTTAGTGACTCATTTCCAGTGCAATTATTTTGTGGATCATCTAATGCTCTATATGCTGCTTTGTTTGGGGGTAGACATAGAAATATATCGTTCCAAAAACCAGCAGCAACAAAATTGGGAAATGTAGTTGGGTTGATGCTATAAAGAAAGTCTTGGAACCCAGGAATTTCCTCTCTGTGTGTGGAAAATTGCAAGGAACCACTGAGAACACTCAAAATTGATAATAATAATTTGTCTGTGAAAAATGAAAGTGATGCTGGTATAATCCAGACTCTCCCATGTTGTGCATTTTGAGCAGCTGAGTAAATCAAATGTAGAAAAACTATGTGGTTACAGAATGGTATAACCACATTGGCCTTGGATTCCTTTATGACATTAACGACATGTACATAGCTTATAGCATAATGGGAAGAGACAACAGCAAAGTAAGCAATACATATTCCACTTTCATACAACACTGCCCGTAGCTCCTGACTTGTTCTCATATTGTGCTCCTCATCCGATGCAACAAGTCCGACCCATGTCCAGCCGAAGTAATGGAGGAGCTGTACATAGCCATTATACATAGCACGGTCATTAGGTACAATCCGGAAGAAAGATGGGAATAATGTTTTATCATCTAAAATTGGATCTTGGGTTCCATAACTAATCTAGGGAGACAAAGGATATTTAGTGGCTAAAATGGAAACCAATGGATTTATACATTTTATAGCAATAAAAGATGCTCTAAATGAAACACACTGGCAAGCAGTGGGTTATGTGGTACTTGATGGTTGTGCTTGACCTGAAATTTACTTAAACCTTTAATGGTGATAGAGTTCTCAGAAAAGTGCACTTTTGCACCATTTTCTGCATTCATAAATGAACAATATGCATTTTTTAGAATGGATTGTGGTAATTACAAACCACTTTGCCTCCGAGAAAACTAGTTGTCATAAAACTCCATAAAACTCTCAAAGTGAATATACTGTATAATATAATGTAATTATAATTTAACTAATTGATCTTTGCATTCACTTATTTGTGGGATAATACATTAATATTAGGCAAGTTCAGTCTTCGTTCTGTGGCTTGATTACCAATCAGTCTGTCATTTCTTGGAGGAATGATGGTAATGATTAGCTAGAGTTTAATGAAAATGAATTCCAAGTCTTCAGAACACTTTAGCTCAAAAATTATTCAAATAGATTTACAATGCTTCAAAACTACTACCATTACTACTAGATGCTGTAATTTATACTTTTTAAGTGATTTTACTAATTACACCTGGCCCAGGAAGGTGAAAACAACATACACAATTTACAAGGACGTGCTCTGTTTATACACAATTTACAAGGACGTGCTCTGTTTATTGCACTTTAGTCCTGTTTTTATACCATGGTGCAACTGTTTTCTCTTAGGGGCTGATTTACTAACCCACGAATCCGACCCGAATTGGAAAAGTTCCGACTTGAAAACGAATATTTTGCGACTTTTTCGTATGTTTTGCGATTTTTTCGGATTCTGTACGAATTTTTCGGATCCAATACGATTTTTGCGTAAAAACGCGAGTTTTTCGTATCCATTACGAAAGTTGCGTAAAAAGTTGCGCATTTTGCGTAGCGTTAAAACTTACGCGAAAAGTTGCGCATTTTTCGTAGCGTTAAAACTTAACTGTTCGCAAAACATACGAAAAAATCGCAAAGTACCGATCATTACGAAAAAAACGCAATCGGACTCCATTCGACCCGTTCGTGGGTAAGTAAATCAGCCCCTTAGAATGGACAGTAGGGAGGGGAACAATCGGTGAGATTGTTAGAAGTCCCTTTCAACAACTTAGCTTCAGAAAGCGACTTGAAGTGTAGCAGGGGTATATTTTGCATCCCTAAATGTCCCAGTGCTCTCTGCCTTAGCTGTCTGTACTGCCCTCTATATTTCACAAAAATTCTACTTACATAAAAATATTCTGAATAAATATTACAAATAAAACAAACCACAAAAAACAGCTGTAACACAATTATTAAACATCAGGCAGCCATACTTTACCTAGCTTGCTGTGCATTATACATATTGAGCACTCTTTTTCTTATATGTGAGGGATGCTGCCCAAAAAGCTTGATATGCCACATTACACTATGTCAAATGGGATCCTTTGCTTTCATTTAATAAATAAATTCTAGAGTGAAGAATGATGAGGTTGCTGGTGAGAATTTATAACTGGGTACTGGTTCCTTAGGGCTCATATAATCACATAAAAAAACAAAAAACTGCTGTATGAAGAGAAATTCAGATTCCATAGGCAGGTGTGGGAAGACCCAGGTATGAGTAGGAAAATAAATAGACATTCTAAGCAGTAACTAGGTGGTCCTATAGAAAATTTAGAACTGGAGCTAATAGGCCTTGAGCACATTTCCTGACAACCACTGTACAAGCATGAAAAATATAATATACGTTTGACTCTACACCTAGTCATATCAATAGCAGCAGTCTGAGTTTGATAATAGACTAGCTGTGCATCTGATAAATTATACTACTGAATTTTAGGAAATTAATAAATAAAACATTGTCTTCACTGTACACTGTATTAACATTACTATTTGTACATTCTGTTTGAACTCTGTTCTGTACTTACATGTGGGTATCTATAGATCTGTGTAAGTTCGGCCATGCTGTATGGCAGCCCAATAAATGCAGCCAGGGGACCTTTGGTTGTGCATCTGTAGCCTGGAACATGATCCTGTCTCCCAGAGAACAATTTCAAAGTGGCTTCCACTGCTTTAGAGACATAGTCACACGAGTCATAGATCTCATAGCCCAAAGTAACATTAGGGAGAAGCAAAGGATTCCTGTTAATTTCCTCTATGGCAAATATAATTACAAGGACGTGCCTGTAGTATCGAACAAATGCTCTACAATAAAATAAAATATATAAATTGGTGCCCAACACATCATTTTTTATATGGGGTCCGTTGCAATTTGCTGACATTTTTTTTTTTTACACGGAACCTGCTCATCACTAAGAAATTATTCAAGAATAGGATGGCAGCTTTTAATACGCTTTATTTATGAGTAGGTCATCTGTCATAGAGTCCATTTTAAGCAAATAATTATTTTTTTTTAAGATCCCATACTTGTATACAAATAGCACCAACATATTTTGCAGTGTTATTAAGAGAATATTCATTCGTATGAGTCCCTGGCAGCCAGTGTACATGCTTGTATACTTTTGGAGTGTCAGTGGAAACACAAGAATGTAGAGAAAATCATTAAAACATAGGCAACACATACAAACTACATGCAGGCTAATGTCAGTTCAAAATAAAAGAATATACTGGATTTCACTGATGATTCTATGTCTCGTCAGATAAAATGTTCTGCCATGTGTACCTCACTGACACCAATATTCTACACATGCAATAATTGGGGCCCATCATCACTACTACTGTATATATTGCTAGATAAATTGGCTAAGATTCTTTCCACTAAATTACCTTTGATTTGTTTAGGAACTAACGTGTTTCATGGTAAGAGTTTTATGTACCCTCTCCCCATACACATTCTCACAGCTCATTCCTGTATCAAAAACACTCATGTATTAAAGACATTAACCCTTCTAGTCTTCTGTATAAAACTGCTTACCCACAACATATGGATGGAAGAGGTTTTTCTTTGAAGGTGTATTTTGTGATGGTGGGAAAATTATACAGAGACATTACGGCTCCCAAAATAACATCACCGTCTCTGAAGGAGCTTTGCAGCGTTGTGCCTTCCAGCAGGCACATTTCCTTGTTCCCTTTGACAACAGCAAAATATAGTGAAGTTGTCACCAGTAAAACCAATGAAATAATAGTAGAGATCTGAAATAAATGCAGACATCTGAGCTGCATCGTGAAAACTGATTTAAGCATTTTGAGGTTCATAGATACGACACGAAAAGAGCTGAACACACCTTTTATCAGTAGCTAATAATGCAATAGATAAATATGTTTTCATTGTACTTTTTGCAAACAGTTTCAGAAGGTTTTGTAAAAACTATTACATTCCATAAAAGATAAATCAATAAATTCTAGTTTGTCAATTGCCCTCAGTTTTACCCATATGAGCCGTGAATATTATGTGAATGAGCATATTTTGACTACAGACTGTATAGCCAGTTGTACAGTACCTCACCATAAACAGGCAATGGAATAATGTGTGGGTTTTATAATCTGGTTTCTGTTGCAAATGTCTACTTTTTGATACTCTCTGCAGACCCAACTCTCTGCAGATTAACTTTAAACTAAATAATAATAGGTTTGGCTTATTCATGTTCCTTCTGTCTAAAGAGACCTAAAGGTAAAAATATTGTAGTGGAAGATGAACATGCAACACTTGATGCTTCTTTTGGATTACTTCTATTAATTACAGGCTTTTTTGAGCAAGAGAATGGTTCTTGTGAATCTTATTGTAGCCCCTCTCTGTTATAAATGTAGATTCCCTTTTCTGTTAATGTTGAATGATCTGCTGCCATAGCCTGGGTCATAACAGCACTCCCTCTATCTGGCTGACCCCAGTCCGTTTCCTATTCTTCTGTCTAGCTTCTTCTGTCACCTACCTTGTAGCTCTTAATTTGAAAGAATTGGATCTGGAAACTAAATTTCCAAGTTCTATTCAATCCTTGTTATGCAGTTTTTGCTTGCTTTTTTGCAAGGTTCTTATTAAAAAACTAGTTTCCGTATAAATACAATATACTCCTGTCCAAGAATAAAGATCTTGATTTTTTTCCTATGGTACTGGGACCGGTTCTTTAAAAGTGGAGAGGAATTTGTATATTATTGTATATCCAAGCAAAGAAAATGTATCTATTTAAATTTTACACTAGGAAAACATGACAATCCTTTTTCTCCCACAGACCTAAAAAAACAACCCTTGCATAAAAGTAGGAGGTCAACTAATCAAGATGGATGGTTGACATAGGTGAACTTGAGAACTATGGTGCAGAATGGTGGCTCAGTGTTTAGCACTTCTGCAGCACAAGGGATTTGTATATTTTCCTTGTGTCCATGTGTGTGGGTTTTTTCTCCAGGTACTTTGATTTCCTTCAACACTCCAATACATTCAGGCAGGTTACTGGCCCTTTGATGACGCCAGTGTATGCACACTATGACTGATATTGAATATTACTCTTTTTTTATTTGATTTGTTCCTTCTACCATTCTTTTGATTAGTGAACTTGGCTTCATCTAACTCTTCTTTTGATTGCTGCCTACCTAGACCACTACTATTTGCCTTTCTATGCTGTGCAGGCATGGGTGGGTAGATAACCAGTTAAAGGTTAAGCCTCACCTGCTGCCTTATTGGTCTGCACTCGATGAGGGAACAGGTAGTGAGGGGATTTTTGCAGAGTTTTGGGGGATTAGTCTCAGGTGGTAGGGCTCAGGAGGTATAAATACCTTGGCAAATTGATAGGTTGGATATTCAGCAGAAATCCATCTACTCATGGAGGACTGTGCTGGAGGTGCCCTCAATGTCCAGGAGGAAGCAGCACTGTCAGAGAAAGCAGCCAGCATGACTGAGCAGAAGGTAGAGCCTACACAGCACACAGGTTTGTGGAAGTGGATTCTTTGTGGCAAGAAGAGGATAGTAGTGGCGAGGAAAGCGCCACAGTGAAGATGAACGCCACTGATCAGCCTGCTGCCAGTGGATTGTGCCCATTATTATCTACTCGCTGCCAAGGAACTAGCACAGCATTCGGCTCAGCATTCAGCACAATGGTGGGGAAAACAGTGGCTTCTGGAGGAGCTAGTTGGGTCATTATTGCAAGTGGGTCTAACTGCTCAATAGCTGTAACACCTCCTCCGGTGCCACTGGCCAATTTATTAATCCCACATTATGCCCAATTAAGACCTTTCTGTAATTTGTTACTATTTAGCCTAGGTCTAATGGTAAATTTGGTTCTAGATATCAGTTTGCCTGCATACTACGTATGGGCTTCAAAAGCCCATACATACAAAACACATCCCTTTGTATAGGTGCATCCTATATATCCTTGGACTCAATGAGAAAAAACAATAGGCCAGTGGGAATCTGCTAGGTACAAATCGTATGTTCATCCAGCCCTTGTGTAAATTGCTTATATTTCTGTTTATAGGTCCTACTGTCAAGATCTGGATTGTGGGGCATTTGTATATTTTTTGGGCAAAAAGGAGAGCAGAAGTCAGAATGTACATATCCAATTTGGGCTTGGACAGGCAGAAATTCAAGATTATCTGGATGGGTATCAGGGGATTAAGGTGGGATGTTTTGGTATCAGTTCTGATGTAAATCGTTACTAAGGGGGTTTTCCCTGATGTAACACTTATTCACCTCGGAAGTAATGATATAGGTAAGAAGAGTACAACTGATCTAATAAGACAAATAAAAATAGCTTTTTTTTGTTGTGCAATGATGGAGGATATGGTCATTATTTATTCTGAAATTGTGACAACATTATTTCGGTTACCAGCTAAAAATAAATCTCTTGAGAAATGCCCAAAAAAAAATCAACCATAGTTTTTGCAAATATGCGAAACCTCTCAATATTATTGTAACCCTATCCACACCATTTCTGGCACTTTTGCAGTGTTACACTTCAGTGGCACTTACCTGATGGCACGGGACAAACCTGAATCACTCCGTAGTGGTATAGGGAGAGACTGGGTACCTGGCAGTGCCTCCACCTAGTGGGATCCAGGAGTGCACCTACGAGTGGACCTACCATGAACAATAATAATGCACACACAGTATAAACTAAATAACTTTTTATCTGAAATAAAGGGGAAACTAATACACTTAACACTCCTAACAAAGTGGCAATAAGGGCCTCACTAACTACCTTTGCCAGTGCAAGCTGTCTCACTATGTAAAGTCCTTTAGCACAGTCCAGAGGAAACAGTCTATATACTGTAAATCTTCGAGCGCTCCTTTAGTATTATCACTTTAATTTTACTCACTATAGAAATCTCTGTGGATGATTTACACAGAACCATCAGGCAAGTCCAGCACTTACAGAATTGCAGTGCGACAACCAGGGGCGGCCAAGCCGACCGGGCGCCCTAGGCAACCCGGTCGGCCACCATGCCCCCCTCCTTTGGTGTGCATGCGCAGTTGGGGGGTTGCGATCCGATGGGTCATTGTCCCCACCGCTAATGACAAGCGGCGGGGGCAATGGCAAAGAAGGAGTATTACAGCGATGTGTACATAAGTAGCGCTTTATAAATAAAGATATACATACAGGGCTAGGGGTAGGTAGGAGAGGCTCCTGCCTGGTTCCCCCTAATCGTTGCGCCATAGGCAGCTGCCTCTTCTGCCTACCCCTAGTTCTGGCCCTGGTGACTACTAGCCCCTTTAGCTACTCAGATGGGATCCCCCTGCAGGTGATTGTTCCTCCAGGCAGGATTCCTCACAGGATCTCTGTCTCTCAGGTACAGGATCTGCCTTCCCTGTACCAGCCTGATCCAAAGGACAGCTTCTTGTTGTGCTGTTCAGCTCTCTGAGCCCACGTGCAGCTTCCTGAGCTATGGAGCTTTCTTTCCACTTCAGCTTCCCTTTCTTTTTGGCAGCTCCCAGGCTGCTTTGCAACTTCCTGCAGCCCTGAGCTTGCTGTTCAGTTGGTTGCTAGGCAGCAGCTCACAACACAGACACAGTCTCAGTGCCTGCTCCCCTACAGGGAAAAGCTGCAGGAGGGGGGTAAGTGCAGGGACCCAACACTACCTCCCTACATTACTGTGTATAGACAGCAGGCCTTGGAGCCAGAGGAGGTAGGCCTTTATAGAAGTGATTTAATGATATTTTATAATGGCTTGCAAATGGCACTGGAGAAGGCACTGTTTATTAAAGCATACCCCCTAACTGTCCCACTTTCCGCAGGACAGTCCCGGTTTTAATAGAGCATCCCGCTGTCCCAGATAGTTCAATGAATGTCCCACATTAATAGATTAAGATAATGCGGGACATTCATTGAACTATCCGATGCGCTGGCTGGAGCCGGGAGCTCCTTCTTCTTCAGCATTTCCTCTCCTTGTGCGGCGGCAACAGGCCCTTTTATAAGGTTGCACCCCGTGCGTATTGACATCACACGTATGCATAGGGTGCAACCTTATAAAAGGGCCTGTCGCCGCCGTATAAGGAGAGTAGCCGCTGAAGAAGGCGCATCTATGGGGGCAGTGTGTATGGTGGCACTGTGTATGGGGGCAGTGTGTATGGGGGGTACTGTCTATGGGGGCAATTTCTATGGGGGGATTGTGTATGGGGGTACTTTATATGGGGCCATTGTGTATGGGGGGTACTGTCTTTTGGGGCAATAGGGGGCACTTTCTATGGGGGGTACTGTCTATGGGGGCACTTTCTATAGAGGGTACTGTCTTTGGGGGCACTTTCTATGGGGGGCACTGTGTATGGGTTGGTACTGTCTATGGGGGCACATTCTATGGGGGGGCTGTCTATGGGGGCACTTTCTATGGGGGGTACTGTCTATGGGGGCACTTTCTATAGAGGGTACTGTCTTTGGGGGCACTGTGTATGGGTTGGTACTGTCTATGGGGGCACTTTCTATGGGGGTACTGTCTATGGGGGCAATTGGGGCACTGTGTATGGGAGGTACTGTCTATGGGGGCACTGTCTATTGGGCAATTGGGGGCACTGTGTATGGGGGGGCAAAACTGGTACATAGTTATAACTCACTTATAACTGACTGCCTTCTCTCTATATTTGTATTTTATATGTAGGAGTTGCTAGATTGTTTTCCTTAGGTAGTACAGTATGAGGGTATAGCACATTTTGTGTCTGATCCCATCATTTCAACTATATAAAAGGAGTATTTTTTGAAGAAAATAAAAAGAATGGATGGTGTGTGGTAATTGGGGCATGGCCACGAAAGCGGGCGTGGTTAAAAAATTGCCGCGCTGCACACACCAAATCTTTTTGTCCCTCTTTTCATTTTTCAAATGTTGGGAGGTATGTTGGAGGGGTGTCGTTGTGGAAAGTGTTGTACAAAAATAAGCATAATAAAAAATATTCCATGAATATTATTTTGAATGTTTGATCTGACAAGTAATGAATGGCCATTTGGAGGGGTTGAATTTGATGGACGTTGGTCTTTGTTCAACTCAACTTAACTATATAACTATGTATATCACACTTCAGAACAATGTGAAAACTGAAATAAGACAGCATTACAGGACTCACAAACTCTGAAATCTAGACAGCATTCTATTGTTAAATGGCACAGACCAGTAGAGAGACATTTCAGGTCCACATTGACCCCTATTTATTTGATTTCTCACTTATGTTTAGTGCTTGAGTTCTGCAATCTGTCTCAGGGCTGTGATAGACGGGGAAATTAGTTGCCACACGACAAATATCCCTTGTCGCAGGTGACTAATCTCCCTGAAATGCCATCCCACCGGTGAGAATGTAAATCACCGGTGGGATGGCATACACGGTGCGGCGATTTGCCAAAGTTGTGGAAGTTTCCTCTCAAGGCAACTTCCGCAAATCGCTATGCATGCCATCCCACTGGCGATTTGCATTATCGCCAGTGGGATGGCATTTCGGGGATATTAGTCGCCCGCACCAGGGAGATTTCTTGCGCGGCCACTAATCTCTCCGTCTGTCACAGCCCTCACAAACAAAAAGCAAATAGTCAAATATTGAGAATGTTTTGCTTAAATATTAAATATAGTGTGTTTCCCTCTAGATGTACAGAGGAAAGCTGTAATTATAATTCAAATTTTATCCATGTTTGAACTACTCATTGACACCATAAAATATATATGGATTCCAGTGTAACTGTTAAATATTTTTTTTTAAAAATCCAGCTGGTGAAAAAGCTATTCCTCTGTATGAACTGACATATATGGGAAGATAGGGTCTGGGAGCTTTGGATTGACGTTGAACCTAATGTGTAATCACCCCGCAACTGATATTGCCATAAAAATTTTTCCTTTTTTTTCCCTCCCTACCCCCTCTGTTCCACAGGAAAATCTGTAAAATAACAGTCAATAACTAAATCCTACCATAACAGCATAACTATACAATTACAGCCTATTTTTACTAGAATAATGCACCACAGTTTGGTTTTGTTACTGTATTGAATTTTATTGAAAAAAAGTAATGAATACAACTATTGTATTAAACTGTATTCTACTGTTACTTTTAAATGCACAATAAAAGAAATGGGTATAATTGGCAACAATTCAAAAAAATTTTGATAAATTTGTTATTTTAATAATTGGACACGAACAATAAAAAAGTGCCAATTGTAGACAAAACAACAAATAAAGTCTCCAAATTAGTCCATCATTCAGAGTGGAAACTGTGCGGCCCTTTCTCCAACACAGCACCATAAATAAAAGCATGAAAGAACCCAGAGGCTTTTATATATTTCAAATGGCAATGCTATAATTTTTTCTTAGCTACTACTATATTTTTTCAAATTCTCTGTAGACTCACCACAAATAAAATAACTAGTGTGTAGGAAATAATGGTGGTTTAGCTCTATCCACCCCATCGCTTTGAGAGAAAAGTATAAATTAGACAGCAAGGATCAGAAATATCAGAGCTTTTGACAACTGGTGCCTGACTTACTGTATCTCTGTTATGTATAATTAATCATTTAAATTAGAAGAGTAGCAATCAAAATAAAGTGATGTTGTTGCCAAGCTTTATCAAATTAACATCCCCACCTAAAACTCATAGGGAAGTTAATGGGAAGTGTACTGTATATTTAGTATTTCAACAAGCTGAGCATTAATATTTGAGAGTAAGTTTTTTCTTAAATATGAACATTTCTTAGGAGAAAAAGAGAGAAACAATGGCCATAGTTAGTCATGACTTGCAATTAGTTTGCTTGCAATGAAAATGATTAAATCTTCTCCTTAAAGGAGAAGGAAAGGCTGAATCACTTGGGGGTGCCAAAATGTTAGGCACCCCATGTGACTTCGCTTACCTTGTACCCCGGCTGGTGCCCCTGTTAGGAGAAAACCGCACCAGCCTGGGGTACCTGTAGCGAGTGCTTCCTTCTTCCACGGAAAATTCCCTGGGCCGGGGCATGCGAAGTAGAGTGAAAAGCCAATTTTCTTGTTAAAGTTCCACTATTCACCCTAATGCGCATGCGCAGCGCGCCAACACGGAAGAAGGATCCGCTTGCAGCTACCCCGGGCTGGTGCGGTTCTCTCTTAACAGGGGCACCAACCCGGGGTACAAGGTAAGCGATTTAAGTCACTTGACTAATATTTTGGCACCCCCAAGTGACTTAGGATTTCCTTCTGCTTTAATGTCAGCAGGGCTTCTTTGCATCTTTTGCAGACTTGTGTTCTGTGCCTTAATCCGGATTTTTAGTCCGGTGCAAGGTGCAGAGTGCAGTTTGGTACTGCCAATGGTGCAAGTGCAAACACTCCATGTATGAGCCCTGGAAGCTGCATTTTGTGCACACTATTATTATTTGTCTTTCACAGAGCTGAGGGCATGTTTATCAAACATGTTTAGGCCTATTTATCACAGGACAAAAAACGGAGTTTACCAATTTTTAAAAATCCTAAAAATGGTTGGGGAATGCCCTCCCTAGTGATGCTGTGATGGTAAATTATGTTAATGCCTTTAAGAGGGGTTTGGATGATTTCTTGAACAAGCATAGTATCCAAGGCTATTGTGATGTTGGCATATATGGTTTATGTATGTGAATGTATAGATAGGTCAGTATAGGTCTGTATGTGAGTGTATAGATAGGTCAGTATGGGTCTGTATGTGAGTGTATAGATAGGTCAGTATGGGTCTGTATGTGAATGTATAGATAGGTCAGTATAGGTCTGCATGTGAGTGTATAGATAGGTCAGTATGGGTCTGTATGTGAGTGTATAGATAGGTCAGTATGGGTCTGTATGTGAGTGTATAGATAGGTCAGTATGGGTCTGTATGTGAGTGTATAGATAGGTCAGTATGGGTCTGTATGTGAATGTATAGATAGGTCAGTATAGGTCTGTATGTGAGTGTATAGATAGGTCAGTATGGGTCTGTATGTGAGTGTATAGATAGGTCAGTATGGGTCTGTATGTGAGTGTATAGATAGGTCAGTATGGGTCTGTATGTGAGTGTATAGATAGGTCAGTATGGGTCTGTATGTGAGTGTATAGATAGGTCAGTATGGGTCTGTATGTGAGTGGATAGATAGGTCAGTATGGGTCTGTATGTGAGTGGATAGATAGGTCAGTATGGGTCTGTATGTGAGTGGATAGATAGGTCAGTATGGGTCTGTATGTGAGTGGATAGATAGGTCAGTATGGATCTGTATGTGAGTGTATAGATAGGTCAGTATGGGTCTGTATGTGAGTGTATAGATAGGTCAGTATGGGTCTGTATGTGAGTGTATAGATAGGTCAGTATGGGTCTGTATGTGAGTGTATAGATAGGTCAGTATGGGTTTGTGTGTGAGTGGATAGATAGGTCAGTATGGGTCTGTATGTGAGTGGATAGATAGGTCAGTATGGGTCTGTATGTGAGTGTATAGATAGGTCAGTATGGGTCTGTATGTGAATGTATAGATAGGTCAGTATGGGTCTGTATGTGAGTGTATAGATAGGTCAGTATAGGTCTGTATGTGAGTGTATAGATAGGTCAGTATAGGTCTGTATGTGAGTGTATAGATAGGTCAGTATGGGTCTGTATGTGAGTGTATAGATAGGTCAGTATGGGTTTGTGTGTGAGTGGATAGATAGGTCAGTATGGGTCTGTATGTGAGTGGATAGATAGGTCAGTATGGGTCTGTATGTGAGTGTATAGATAGGTCAGTATGGGTCTGTATGTGAATGTATAGATAGGTCAGTATAGGTTTGTGTGCTGGGTTTACTTGGAAGGGTTGAACTTGATGGACTCTTTTTTCAATCCAATGTAACTATGTAAGTAATTGTCTAACTTCCCCTTGTTGCCTTGCCTCCTATTGTTTATCCCTCCCCAAGGGCCTAAACAGATAGAGCACACTCCCCTAAACACTGGCACCATAGACCAGAGCTGCAGGATTAAAAGCAACTATAAGCGATGATTGCATATTAACTACGTCTATGTAATTTGAATATTGGGTTTCTATTTCCCTGAATTTTGCATTTGTTTTTATTATGGAAGCGTTGCAGGTAAAGTTTCTGGTATACTGAGTGCATATGTATATGAAAAGTGCATTGGGTTTATAATCCACTGTAAATTTATAGCATAAAAATTATTAGTCCATTGACTGTTTATTTTCCTACAAATATAAGTATGCATAAATATTTTTTATTGGATTTATATTCCACTGCATTACATTTGTACTTAACTGCAGGGCCAGGAGGAAGAGACATCTGCCTAGGGCGCAACAATGGGGGGGCAGGCAGATATCTCTCCTGCTTACCCCTAGTCCGTACTGCTTTGTCATTGCATCTCCGCTTGTTATTGTGTGGGGGGCAATGATACCCCACAAGATGGCATTGCACATGTGAGCAGGCGCACACACGAGGAGGGGAGGGTGCAGGGGTGAGGTGGCCGAATGTGTTGCCTGTGGTGCCCCGGTCAGCTGGGGCCATCCCTGCTTACCTGTATAATGCATTTATATATATCTACATATGTATATATTGGTAATACAGGTAATATTAATATTAGGAGTATGCGCATGCACACAATTTTAAGCTGTTTGATAACAATTTTTATTTCTATGGAGTAATAGAAAAGATAACCAGGGTGTATTCATAACAGATGGGCATTTTGTGAGGGATCAGTACCAACAATAACATATCAAGGGTCTCATTGCCTATTTGTGAGCACAACACAAGGTGAAATTTAGTCAGTTTGGTGTATTAATATGCTCTAGAAAAGGTGAATGTGCATAATAATTCTGCCTACAATCAATATTTCTGTTACTGTGAATTGGGCACAAAGGTCAGTGTACAAAGCCCCAATGTCATGTTTTCAGGTCTTGCAACGCCAGTAGTTTTTAGCAATGCATTTCTTTGTCCAAAATACTTGTGTCCTCTGTTTGGGGAGAAATCAAGATACCTATTTCAGTTATTCTGTTTTTATTCTGTTTGTAACATAACATGTGCTGCATTTTTGCAATCTGAGGGAAGCTGCAGAGCACAGATTGTGTTACTAATATACTAATATTACTGAATTGTGTGGTAAGAGCCACTATTTTGCACTCACTGGAAATCTTAAACTTGCACATATAGAGAGTTTTCCCTAAAGACAGTAAATGTTTCCTTAAACATTTACTGTCTTTAGGGAAACCTCTCTATATGAGTTATTGCTGTCAGCATTAACCTTTTTATTTTAATAAAGGGGAATTTTTTAAAATTTTCTATCACCAATTGTAATGCTATGGCACTATTAAATTTAGAAATTGGCCATAGCACTACACCAATACAAACATGAAATGAACAATTTTATAGCACTGGAGTCTGACACTTATTTACATTAAAATAGAAGTATATTTCTTCCTTCTTCTCTCTTGAGCCTTGGTTCTACAGCTGAGATAAGATATTTTACTGCTGAACATGAATGATCTGGCTTTAGGTAATATATAGGGGAAACTAAAAGATGTTTGGGAGGTGGGTTTACAATGAGGAAGGTAAAACAGAATAAGGTAGAAGGTTTGTGTGGTTTTCTCACTATGGGGCTGATTCACTAAAGGTCGATAAAATGAGTGCTATTTATAGCATGCGTTAAAAAATGTTATCACTTATTTTTTGTGACTTAACGCCCAATTCACTAAAACGATACTTGCAATAATTAAGAAGCGATGTTCTTGGTGTTATTTATATTGTGATGACCAATTTTCAAGCGGTATTTTCCGCCTGCGTGCGGTATTTTTCGCACATGCGATATTAGTGCGCAATATTACACATGTAACCATTACTTTCTTAAAACTACCATTCTGAAAATTACCATTTCCCTGAAAACACAAGCATGCATCACTCTAGGATGAGCACATACTTGAAAAAATTCGACTACAAACTCCATCTTGTCACCACAGACAATCACCAGCTGCAATTTTTTTTAGTAACGCCTACTCCTGGGAGTAATTATCGCCACATTTTATGCTTTTATCGCTTCTTATGCATTTGTGAATCATGCGTTAGTATTATTTCTATGCGATAATTACCTCAATGCATTATTTAGTGCATGCGGTATGCGATGAATCGGTACTTATTTATCGCATGCTTTTTAACGCAAAAAAAATGCAATAAGCATTATCGACCTTTAGTGAATCGGCCCCTATATGTTTTTACTGCTCAAAGAAAGGTTTTAAAATTTTCCAAGTTGCCTCTGTAACTTAACTTATCGTATGAAAGTCCTGTGCTGGTGTTTTCATGCAAATTCTATTGCCAGCAATTGAGGTCCTTATGTCAATTTTATTTCAACAGGGAAAAAAATCGCAAACCAAACACCTTGAATCCCTTTGTCTGCTAAAGAACTTTGGGAATATGTGAGAGGTGCATTGTAGGATTTTAACTGAGCCCCTGTAGTAAATGAGCCCTAGTTTCTTGTATCCTTTATATATAAAGTGACAACACTTTTGGGGCAGAGCTTTACAGAGATTATGCATCATCTATCAGTCACTGCCCCCCCAGTGGATCCCACAACCTAAGGTCCCTATTACATTTACATACTGGAGCCAGTTTATCAGGAAGCAATAAACTTTCCTTTATATCTGCACTGTCAGACCATCGGCCTGCATGCACAGCAAATTGTCTGGAAAATGCATAGTTTTGTGTTTTCACACTGATTTCTGCTCATTGTTTCTGCACGCAAGCCAACACTGTCTGACAGTGCAGAGAATCTACTGAACAGATCCACCTTGAGGGAAAACACAGGCCGAGAGAAGCTGAGCCCTGTGTGCCCTAAACCTTAGGATTAAGTTATAGCCTCCGTAAGAGGGTTTGTCTATTCTCATGATAGTGGGATCTTTACTTGGAATGTCAATCAACAATTAGAAAAGTCAAAAGGACAGGTATCAATAAAGATATACAGGTTTTTATTGATGTATATAAAATGTTTTATAACCAAGAAATACTTATAACATTTTTAAAATGATCTATTTGTATCACATAAAAAACAAAAATAAGCAGCCTCATATATCTGGATATTTGCACTAAATATCCAGGGTTTGGGCAAATATGTTTTTTTTTTTTGCTTTAAGTAGTTATTTGCCCAAGCATACAAGCATTATTGAGACTGTTTTCATGAGTGTCCATTTTGGACATACATACATATATATATATAAATATATATATATATATATATATATTAGTGTTCGTATATATGTTATAAAAAAAATTATGTACATAAACATTCATTAAACATTTTTAATGAAAAATCTTAAAGAATTCTGTCTGTAATTAACTCTGTAGTTCACAACTTCTTCTGGCTCTCTTGTACTGAGTTTGTACTGAGAGCCTTTCTGGCCTCCTCTCCCTCCCTTCAGTCCATAAGGTCCATCTTCTGTTGGTGCTTTTTATATATAGAAGTTACAAGTCCAGCTGACATTGAACCATGATAAGCTGGCCCAGTCATTGGAAGCTGGATACTTGAATACTTTCTTGCTAAGGTTCACTGTCAACTCCACCTCTGACAGCACTGCTAAGAGCGAAATGTTCTATAGCATCTTTCTTTTTGTCGTTAAGGAATTCCAAGATATCCACAACCAACTTTGCTTTCTTGATATCTTCCATATGTTCTGTCCATTCACCTATATCTTTCAAATGTTTTCTTCTAGCACGTACAAGGAATAAACTGAAAGAACAAAAAATGTGTCATGTAAGACTTGACTCATTGTACATCACAAGTTTTGCATTTTCTGCCATTATTGGCTTCCAAGAACATTAAAATACAAACAAAACAATCAGTACTGTTAAATATTATGTTTAATCTGTACACATGTATCTTGGTAATATTATATGCGAGTTCATAATCTAATTGGCTGCATGTATTGACAGTCTGCTGTACTTTTTTTAATTCTACAACCAGTTATCTGATCCAAATTTTCCCCAGCCCTCCAAAAACCTAACTTTTAGCATAGGATGCTTAAGACTATTTGCCTTTTACGCTCTGCCTGCTTCCACTCCTATCTGCTCTACAGTGTGTCTGCACCCAGAGACCCTGCATCTGCCTGGGTGCAGACACACGGAGTGGTATTTGGTGAATATGCATTTTTGCACCAAAATTGACTCCGTTTGTCTGCTGCTCCCAGAGACACTGGGTCGGCCTGGGGCAGACAAACCATTGAGTAGACAAACTATAGAGCAGATCTGAGTTTCTTAGCCTGCTTATACACACTTACTTTTAGATATAATTAAATCACACGCTTACCTTCCAAATACGATGCTGAACATTACAATGATAAAAACAGCAGCACCAACAATTAACATTGTATCATAATCATCTTCTTCCTCTTGTACGACATCACCAAGAGTCACTGCGGCAATATGCATAACAGTCGGATGGGGCAAATGCATAGATCTTGATCCTGATTCCACAACTACACAAGTGAGCACAAAACAGAATGGTGGTTAGATAATAGGCACTACACATCAAAATGGCAATAAGGATCTTAATTACAAGTTATGTACTATAGAGAAGGTACATCATACTAAATATCAAAACTGTAGATTTACGGTAATTACAAAAAAAGAAATATGTATTAACCCTTACAAAAAATCCATGTACACCTGCTACATAGATCATTTTCCCAATAAATCCAAAATATACATACCTTCTACTATAAAGTCCTCTCTGGCAAAAGGAAACTTTGATTCTTTGGACCTCACAGTGCAGGTATAATGTCCTGAATCTTGCCTGGTAGCATAATGTTTTATAAAGTAAGGAATGCTGTCACTTTTCAGCGGGTGGATCTTGAAATTAGCTCTCTGAAAAGCAAAAAGAAATGTCCATATGTAAATTAGCATATACTAATATGCCCCTTTTCTAAAGAACTGCTGTATCTCTTTGGGGGGATTTAGTGCCCAAGTTGCATGGGGAGTGCTTGGTGTATGCCAAGCCAAGGTGTTCCACACAGGATGAAGGGGGGATGTTGGCTGATCAGGTCTTGCCTTGCATGCCCTAAAATCTAGGTATGGGACCCATTATCCATAATGCTTGGGATCTGGGGTTTTCTGGATAAGGGGTCTTTCTGTAATTTGGATCTCCTACCATGGGCCTGATTCACTAAAGGGCGTTAAAACGTGCGCTATTTTTATTGTGCGCTAAAAATTTTTACCGCGGCTTAATTTTGGCGATTTTTCGCACGATTCACTATAAGCATACTCGCGCTTTTTTACGCGCGATATTGCATGCGTTATTTAACTCGCGAAGACTATTTCAATGTGGTATTTGCTTGTACATGTGCTAATTTATGGCCGCGAATAGTTACCGCATATGAATGGTAGCTTAGAAATAGTGTATAAAAATTGTCGCCGCATATAAATGGTGTATATAAATATTAGCCACATATAAATGGTAGCATATAAATGGTATCATATAAATAGTAGATGCTTATAAATAGTAGCCACTAGTGATGAGCAAATGTGTTCTGGTTTCTTTAGTGAAAAATTAGCAAATCTTTCGAAAGATCCACGAAACGGCAAAAATGTTGTGCGGGCAAAAAAATTGTTGCTGTGACTATTATTTTTTGACGCTTGTATAAATTTTTGTATGTGTGGTGAATTTTTGCGTGGCGAATTTTTTCATGCGTTTTGCCATTGGCGGATTGTTTTGCGAAACGCATGAAAAAATCCGCCGAAAAAAATTCAACGCACGTCCAAAAATTCGCTGCGAATCCATGCCTGGCGAAACATTTCATCACTTGTAGCCGCATATAAATAGTCGCGTAAATGACCGCACGCCATGTTAGCCATACACGCCAATACTTGCAGAAAATTACTGTATTAAAAATGAACATTTCGCTGCATACTGGCGGCTGCGTCACTCTAGGGGAAACACATACTTGAATAAATAACACTGTAAGTCCATATTTCATTGGAAAAAATCATTTACTGTACTTTTGTATAATTTTTCACCTGCCTGTAGTAGGTGTTAATTTTCTCATAGCCGAATGCGATATTTAGCGCGCAAAAGTTATAGTGAATCATGCGATCGTATTCTTTTCAGCGCGGAAATTAACGCATGCGGTAAATCTAGTGCGAGAAATAACCCATGCGAAAATGGCAATTTATCGCACGCTTTAATACTATGGTGAATCGTGCGCAAATTATTTTGCGTTTTTTAACGCAAAAAAGCGTGCGATAATTTTTATCGCACTTTAGTGAATCAGGCCCCTTAAGTCTACTAAAAAATTATTAAACAGTAATTAAACCCAATTGGGTGGTTTTAACTCCAAAAAGGATTAATTATATCTTTGTTGGGATGGAGAACAAGGTACTGTTTTATTATTATAGAAAAAAAGGAAACTATTTTCAAAAATGTGAATTATTTGATTAAAATGGAGTCTATGGGAGATGGCCTTTCCGTAATTCGGAACTTTATGGATAATGGGTTTCCGGATAAGAGGTGCAACAACTGTACTTTCCCATGCAGAATTATAATTAAGTTATAAGTCATTCTATTTGCCCACTGGGGAACATGCCACAATACCTTATCAAATACATATTCAATGTCTTCTTCTATGCTGGCAAGAAACTTGAAGTAGCATTCAAAACCCAGGTCTTCGCCTTCCTGAATTTCTATTTTTTGAGCTAGAGGATTATAAAAAGAATTGTTCAAATTCACAAGAACAAACTGCAATTTATTAAAATCAGCTACACATTATTTGGCGGCATTACTTAATCTTCACTTTTCTCCTTTGCATGTTGTTTCTGGCAAAATAAACCCGACTTTGCTTAAACTGAAAGAGCAATAATGACAAAAACAGAATACTTACTTGCACAGTGCAACACTTCATTCAGACATTTTGTGTATCCTGGGCACATATTGCACTCTTTCTTAGTATCCTTATCTGCAGAGACATTGATACAATTAGTATTTTATTTTTTAATAGAGGCACTGGGACATTTCATATCTACCCCAATGTATGGGGTTTCTGGATTAAATGGAGAACATTTCTAAAGTATAAACAGGGAAGGGACACTGCTGTGCATGATCAGATCTATACTTTCAATACAATGATAAATATATTAAAGCCAATTAGGAATATTTCAGATAACTTACGGTAGCATGATCCTCCATGGCACACACACATGGGACATTTAGCTACCATTTCTAAAAGAAAAAAGAGAACAGTCTATTAGCACAAAAACTAAGCTTTTCTAATGACTCCACTTAAGTGTAATAACATGGGATCACTTTTCAGTGAGAACAAATGTTATGAATTTTGCATTACAGGATGAGAGCACTGCAGTAGTATCAGTAAACACTGGCTAAAATGACATTAAGGGGGAGATTTACTAATCCACGAACGGTCCGAAGGCGTTTTTTCGTAATGAACGGTATTTTTGCGACTTTTTCGTCGCCGTCGCGACTTTTTCGTATGTCCCGCGATTTGTTTGTCGCCGTCACGACTTTTTCGTATATTTTCCGCAACTTTTTTGTCGCCGTCACAAAAAATTCAGATTGGTTTTTCCGCCGTTTACTATCGCTCAATGTGAAAAAATCGAGACAGCAATGAAATAGTCGCGCAAAATAAGATAAAATCGCGACAGCGACTAAAAAGTCGCAAAATTTCCGTTTCCAATACCATTTTTTCCCTTTCGAGATTCAGATTCCTGGATTAGTAAATCTGCCCCTAAGAGTGAGATCTTGCAAACAAATAACGTTGCTACATTAAGGATGGACTGTACTATATACAGGTATGGGATCCGTTACGGAATTACGGAAAGCCTGTCTCCCATATTTAATCAAATAATTCAGGATTTTAAAATTGATTTCCTTTTTCTCTGTAATAATAACACAGAACCTTGTATTTGATCCCAACTAAGATATAATTGTTCCTTTTTGGATGCAAAACAATCTTATTGGGTTTAGTTACTGTTTTGTTGATTTTAGTAGATTTAAGATATGTAGACCCAAATTATATAAAGACTCCTTATCAGGAATACCCTTTGTCCCAAGCATTCTGGATAATCGGTCCTATACCTGTACAGTAAATGGACTGTACAATACCAGCTAATCTAAGGTTTCATTGTGTATTAAGAAATCAGAGAAAAATCCCTTAGTGATATAAATATATGGCAATTGTTAACCATTTTAGGAAAGAAGTATGATACCGTACAAACTTACCGTCACATTTATGTTCATTTGTACCTCCAACACACAGTACAGTGTGGTGATGGCACGTGTGACAGTCAATAATCTTTTGCTCCATAACACCTTGTAGCAGAAACAAAACAGATTTGTTGTCAGTATAAATTATACAAATCATTACCCACTAAAACATAGTTGTGTAAATATGTTATTTAAATGATGCTGGTTTCAATGATAAACTGTAAAAAACACTCAAATCTTTTTTAATATAACAACCATAAAGAATTCTCTTTCACTTACCACAATTTGTGTCATCTATAAAGAGAAAAGAAGACAGGATAAGTGTTACTACATGCAGGATAAGCAGCAGATTTCTACATTTAAAGGCAACCAAAGCATAAACATTGCAGAACATAATAATATCTGGTTATAAGAATAGGTGTTTGATAAGAGGGCTTGAATCTCATCAGTCAGGGGACAGCTAAGTACTAACAAGCTGAAGTGAATCTGGAATCCCCATTTATTTGTGCACAATGGGTCCAACAGAATATTGTGGGCATAAATCTTATCCCCTACTGCACTTTACTGGTGTGAAATACAGACCAGCTTCATAAAGCAAATATGATTTGTGGCCATTTTACTCCAACTACAGTTCATTTAAATTAAGATAATAGGATGCATTTGGTACAGCCCTTAGGAACTGTACAGGCAAACCTACATGTACAACAGAGTCAATTGGATTATTAGCTTTCCGGGAAAGAGGGGCCTGTAATTAAACTATCTTTTTTGGTGAATAAGTGAGTGCTTTAATAAACCTAACACAAAGCCTAAAACAGAATATTAAAAGCATAGGGGAACAATGGATTCATTTAATTACTTTTCTGCCTTTAGAGATTAAGTTTAATATGCTATGCATAATAATAATGATAGAGCCAACTTACTCTTCAGATTTGGACACAAACCTAAAAGCAAAAGAAAAGAAAAATTATTTGAAATTGTTTCTGTTTCCCAGGAATCACAAATATACATAACCTAGTAAATATAAGGATATTTATATACAGTTAAAATAATAAAGTGATAGATGTTTAGATATAGTTTTAATATATATTATACATTTTTATGCACATTATATATATATATCATACATGACTTACGGTCATTTTCAAAGCTGTTAAAGATGGCCTCAACCTTCACCTTTAACTCTTGTATCTTTATTTCCATTAAGTTAACAAGATTTTTTCCTACATAAACATAAAAGACAAGGCATTTTTCAGTATGTAGTACATTTATTATAATATATTAATCATATCATCATTGTATTATATTTAAACTGCTTGGAACTGTGCATAATAAAAAATCTTATTCCCAGTGGGCCCCCTTCTCTCTTGCCCAGCATTACCCACAGATATCTTATCTAAGGGTTTTTATCCACCTATATCCCTTAACTACTGTGATAACTATGCAGTTTGCCCCTATTTATTTGTAATTTTCTTAAGCTAAAATTCAAAAATTCTTTGCAAAATAGGGCCCTGTGATTTTTCATTATAAAGTGGCCTTGTCTTCTGTTCAAAACACCTGAATTTAACCCACCATTTCTACTCTTTATACAGGTCATTCCTAATAAGGTTTACGTTACCTGTTAATCCAGAGGCCTCTATGGATATCAGCATTTTTTTATATGTCTCGTATAAGTCAGTCATTCCGAATCGATCTGTAAAAGAAATAACTGGTTAATACAATATTTATTTTCATTTTTCTAAAAATCTACATACTACATCTGCACCAGTATTACTTAATCCTGCACTGCTAATAATTACCTAGTCTGCTTGTCTCATATTTAGACATAATATCATTGTAGCCATCAGAGAAAAATCCTATTAGCATTTCCTGTTCATTCTTGCTGTACCAGTCCGTGGTTTCCAAATATTTTAAGAAATTCTCTGTTATCTGCTCAGATTCCTTGTTGCATTTAAGACAAGATAAAGGGCTGGCAGTATATAAAATTGGAATAAAAAATAAAAATAATAGAATAAAAAATATTATTTTAAAATGGTATGAAAGCATTTTGCTTGTTACTCCCGGAGAAGCAGCAAGCAAAATGATCAGCTGAAATGAAGTAGCACACTCTGTGTGAGACCTCACTGTCATGCCATTGTGATGTCATACTGTATGACAGGTGCTCTGCACTGCTTGTAAAGGGCTTTGGCTATATAAAGGGGAAGCTCACTTTTAATTTATAGTTAGATGCTAGAAGAATGATCTTGCTAGTTTCTTCTGAGGAAACAGCAGACACAATGCTCTGAAAGAACCCAGCACACTCTGTGTCCTCTTGTTTGTGATACAGGTATCGGACCCCTTATCCGGAAACCCGTTATCCAGAAAGCTCCGAATTACGGAATGCCCGTCTCCCATAGACTCCATTTTAATCAAATAATTCAGAATTTTAAAACTGATTTCCTTTTTCTATGTAGAAATAAAACAGTACCTTGTAATTGATTCCAACTAAGATATAATTAATCCTTATTGGATGCAAAACAATCCTATTGGGCTTAATTAATGTTTTATTGATTTTTTAGTAGACTTAAGGTATTGAGATCCAAATTACGGAAAGACCCCTTATCTGGAATACCCTTGGTCCCGAGCATTCTGGATAATGGGTCCTATACCTGTATAAAGATGTCACATTGGCTGAGATTAACTTAACCAGAATTAAAGCTGTAAGACTCAACCTCTTACTAAATTGCATCTACCTCCCAACTGTCCCGCTTTTGGTGAGACAGCCCCGATTTTCATAACACAGCCCGCAGTCCTGGATCGCTGCTGAAATGTCTCCCATGCCTAGCTCCAGGGCTCCTGTCGGCCTACTTTCCGAGACGTTGAGACTGTGATGTCACGCCCAGACACTATATAAACGCAAGGCGTAGGGCTGCTGCCGCCTTGTTTGAGCAGCAGTGCATATAGTTATTACACTGGCACACGCTGATAGTAACACATGGTTTCCCTCCACTTATTATGTTGGGTTGAAACCCCGCCCTACTGTTCTTCCACTTTGGCTTATTCTTCCGCTTCTTCTTAGCTCCCCCCATTTTCTAAACGCTACTCCTCCTACAGTTTTAGGGGTACAACACCCAAACTCTCCACACTTGTTCGCCCTATAGCGGAGCAGGTTGCTTGTGCTTTTCTAAGCGATCCCGCCCCCCGTCTTTTTGTGGCGCCCCTCCGAACACCCCAATTTTCCCATTGACTTTGACAGAGAAGATTTTCAAACTGCTGCCACTCTTACAGCTTTGAAGCTACACCCCCCAAACTTGGATAACATAATATTGGGGTCACCCTGAATGAAACAGCAACATTTGTTGGATGACCCCAAAGTGGGAGGGGACAACAACAGCCAATCAAATTTCACCCATTGACTTTAATGGGGAAATTGAAACTGCTGCCAATCTTACAGTTTTGAGGCGACACTCCCCAAACTTGAATCACATAGTCATGGGGTCAGCCTGAATGAAAATATGATGATTGCTGGATGCCCAAAAGTGGGTGGAGCTGTGAACAGCCAATCAGATTTTACCTATTGATTTAGCGGAAATTCAACCTGCTGCCAGTCTCACAGTAATAACACCGGGGTCCCCAAACTTTTTACACTTGGTCACTAGGGGACTGCAGTTTTACTTTTGAAAAGTGGGCGGAGCCACCAACAGCCAATCAAATTTCACTTATTGGTTTTTATTGGTTTGATGTCAGGGTTCCAAAACTTTGCACAGTGAGTCACTGGGTGACTACGCATTCAAGTTTTCTTTTAAAAAAAAATGCAAAGTGGGAGGGGCCGACAACATCCAATCAAATTTCACCCATTGACTTTTATGGGGAAATTGAAACTGCTGCTGCCGCACTTACAGCTTTGAGGCCACACTCCCCAAACTTGAATCACATAGTCATGGGCTCAGCCTGAATAAAAATATGATGATTGTTGAATACCCAAAAGTGGGCGGAGCTGTGAACAGCCAATCAGATTTTACCTATTGACTTGGCAGAAATCCAACCTACTGCCATTCTCACAGTAATAACACCGGGACCCCAAACTTTGCAGGTTTAGGCACCAGGTAACTGTGGATCAAGGTAAGAAAAGATGGGTGTAGCCACCAACAGCCAATCAGAGTTTACCTATTGACTTTCAATGGGGAAATTCAACCTGCTGCCATTCTCACAGAATTAAAGGAGACATATTCTATAAAAATTATGAATGTACCAATGAATTATACTCCTCTAGATATAGAAGGATTGTGCTTAAAAAAGTTGTGTTTCTGACTGATTTATTGAGAAATTCGCCCAAAACCCCACTAGCCACGCCCATCTGTGCCACTTCCTTCTGGCTGAATTCTCTGGATAAGCTGGGGAGCCGGCGGCCCTCAGTACACTTGCACTGTAGGATAGGAACCAATCAGCAGCTAGGCTGACCTGATAGGGAACTGAAGCCTGTCTTTGCTTGTGTGACTGCAGGGCTGTGATTGGCTCTCCCCCTCCTACTGTGCTTCTGGCAAGGACCGTTAGGACACGCCCACTCTCCATTTCAAACTCGGGCAGAGAAGTGATAGGATCTATAGGGCGCTCCAATAAAGGGGCCATTGTTACAGATAGGGTTAATGTTTAGCCAAAAGTGAAACCAGCACCGGATATTATTCATAATTGCCTACAGGGTTAGGGGTTTTCCCATTTATCCAATATTTCTCCTTTAACACCAGGGTCCCCAAACTTCTCACAGTTGGTCACTAGGGGACTGCAGTTTTACTTTTGAAAAGTGGGCGGAGTCACCAATAGCCAATCAGATTTCACCTATTGATTTTTATTGGTTTGCTGCCAGGGTTCCCAAACTTTGCATAGTCAGTCACTGGGTGACTACGCATTTAAGGTTTTTTGTATTTTTTTAAGTGGGTGGAGCCACCAACAGCCAATCAGATTTTACCTATTGACTTTTAATGGGAAAATTCAACCTGCTGCCATTCTCACAGAATTAACACCCGGGTCCCCAAACTTTTCACAATTGGTCACTAGGGGACTGCAGTTTTAGTTTTGAAAAATTGGGCGGAGCCACCAACATCCAATCAGATTTCACCTATTGAATTTTATTGGTTAGGTGCCAGGGTTCCCAAACTTTGCACATTCAGTCACTGGGTGACTACATACTCAAAGTTAGAAAAAGTGGGCGGGGCCACCAAAAGCCAATCACATTTCTTTCATTGTTTTCAGTGGGGAAATTTTAACTGTTGCCATTCTCACATGTTTAATGTCAGGGTTCCCAAACTTTGCACAGTCAGTCACTGGGTGACTATGTTCCAAGTTTGGAAAAGTGGGCAGGGCCAACAACAGCCAATCAGATTTCACCTATAGACTTCATATGTTTAAATTTAAACTGCTGCCGTTCTTTAAATATTAATACTAAGGTCCCCAAACTTTGCAGAGCTAGTCACCAGGTAACTGCGGTTCAGAGTTGGAAAAAGTGGGCGGAGCCACCAACAGCCAACCCATTTCCATCCATTAAATTTTATTGGTTTATATTTAACTGATGCCATTATTTAAGTATTAATTCCAGAGTTGTTAAACTTTCCAGAGTTACTCACTGGTTATTTGCTGTTCAAAGTTAGAGAAAAGTGGGCGGAGACACCAACAGCCAGTCACATTTCACCGAGCTAATCAGATTCCATCCATTGAATTTTATTCATTTAAATTTAAAATGCTGCCATTCTCACACTATTTATGCCAGGGTGCCCACTGTTTGTCACTGAGTGACTTCCACTCAAGGTTAGAAAAAGTGGGCACACTCACCAACCACCAATCACAATTTACCTATTGACTTTTATTGGTTTAAATTTAAACTGCTGCTGTTCTGTAACTATTAATCCTAGGGTCCCTAAATTTTGCAGAGTTAGTCACTGGGAAACTGCAGTTCCAGGTTAGAAAAAGGGAGTGGAGCCACCAATCAGATGTCACTCATTGACTTTCAGTGTGGAAATTTAAGTCGCTGCCATTCAGACATTATTAAAACCAGGGTCCCCAAACTTTTCTCAGTGGTTTTACTATATAACTGTGGTCCAAGGTTAGAAAAAGTGGGCGGGGCCAACAACAGATCAGATTTCATTCAGTGACTTCATGCTTTTCAACCCAACATGAAGTTTGTTCTCAAACTTCCCTTTCTAGTTTTGTTAACTGTGCTTACTGTTCCTGCTTGTGTCAATAGCTGCCAGCATTACCAAGTTGTTGAGAAAAAGTATGCTTTTTCCCCCTTTTCTTAGAACTCCCATTTGTGCTAGGGAGCAATAATATTTTCCAATAAACTAAGAGTACTTGCTGCCGCTATAACCTCTGCTTCCAATATTTGACCCACAACAACAGTTTTCTAAAAGGGTTTGTTCACCTCTTAGTATGATGTAGAGAGTAATATTCTGAGACAATTTGCAGTTGGTCTTCATTTTTTATTTGTAGTTTTTTAATTATTTCAATAATTTTTCAGCAATTCTCCGGTTTGGAGTTATAACAGCTATCTGGTTGCTAGGGTCCAAATTACATTTGCAACCAGGGAGAGCCTGATATATGAGTAGGAGAGGGACTGAATAGAAATTTTTTTTTATAAAAAGTAATAACAATACAATTGTAGCATCACAGACACCAGATATTAAGTTTTTTACATCTATCATAAAATTTGAATGCTATTTATTTGCCATAGAAGTATTTGCTTGATGCTCTTCCATTCCCTATCTGATCCCCCATGTTCCTCTGAGGGGGCGGCCATATTTATGCTGCAGGAGGCCGTTAGCATTAGAAGCTATAACTGACAGGCTGAGAAGGGACAGTCAGGTTGGCAAAACAGTCAGGTTTAGGGACTTCAGGTAGCAATTACTTACAAAACCATAAACCAGCCCTATCAGCAAAAAATGGTCAACATGACCTATAGGGAACGTGTTGTACATTCATATTTTTAAAAGTATTTTTGTAATTTCAATATTACTTTAAGGTACCCTGTATTTCTGAGTGCATCCTGAGCAGTGAGCCTTATCAGTTGTTGTGTACTGATTTACCGTCATACAGCCCAGCTGCAAGGACACAGTCCTGAAACTCCTTTTTGGTTCCCAAGGATTTGTTCTACCCCACAGTTAACTCCCTAAAACTCCATTCTTCAGACCCTGCTTGTAAAAGGGTATAAAAACCCTCCCAATCTTTCTGTGCCTTATTCTATTATAACCTCTATTTCAATAGCTGCCTTCCCGGACTAGTACCAGTAGAACATGGGTTACACTGTACTCTTTAATCCAGAATGGGACTTCGCTAAGTGGAAGAGGAAGGTGAGGGTGTTGTGCTACTACACCTCTCTTGCTGCTATGCAGAAAAATGAAAACAGAGGTTCTTGCAAATAACAAAATAATAAGTGTTTATTGAACATCCACAGGGTTACTCACAATACAGCTCTCAGAGGCCAGTGGTACAGGCAACACCACATACAGAGTGTAATACAGACTGACACTCCCCTGCGGACAGACTTGGCAGGAATCTCACTTCACCTCTGTGACACACCCTGTAGTGGATCACCTCAGGGAATTCTTTATCCTGATTCCCTATTCACTGGGATCCCTACACTACAGGCAATGTGGCCTGGGAGAGATACCTTCAATACTGACAGTCCTATGTAGGAGCTCAGAACTGCTCTTTCTAGCTCAGCCCTAACTGCCTTACACTCCTAGAGTGTACTATAAAGGGAGCTACACCTGCCACTATCTAATGCCTCATTCATGGGGCCCTGTTCCCCGACCTCAACTGGGCCTGGGCCTATGCCCTGGGCTCACAGCACACATCCACCCTGTTCCTCAAGTGGAAGCAAAGAGGAAGGTGCCACTCGTTTCCCAGCACTATACCAAAGTGAGGCAGGATGCGGTCACCATACCTGCTAACCAATAGCACACATATGTTAATGAACTCACTTAGATACATTCCCTTCTGCCCAGCAACTAAGGGAACTGAACCTGTAGGGATTTAAAGCCATAGCCATTTAACCCTATGGGTCCCTACATTCACCCCTGGGAAAAACCCATTTCGTCCCAACAATGGGGTACAATATCAAACACATTACCCACAGAATACCATAGTATCATATTCCAGTTCCTTTATCACCACTGACAGTCCTTCCATAGCAGAAGTCAGGGCAAACCTCAGTTCAGAGTCTTTGCTTTTCCCAACGGCTTGGAAGGGTCCCACCCAGCAGGGCATTTGGCAACGAGGGCATTTAGCAGCAAAATCATGCAACTCTCTGGTGACCTCCGCATTGCACTTCCCACAGCAAGGAACCATAACCCTCCTGCCGTCACTTTCAGACTTCTGTATAAATGTGCAGACATACCGCTTGCCACTATCGGGCTTTGTTTCAAATGTGCCGCACCAGATATATCTCTGGCCAATTTCAGTCATGGGCACTTCCTCTGCGGCACCACCAGGAACTCCAGCCAGAGTGTTCTCTTCCTCCCATCCATTCCAGCTTATGGCCTTCCGATGCACACAGAGTCACTGGAAAGATACTCTCACAGTCCACAGTGACATGCAGGTAAAGAAACAATATGCAGCAGTCTCTCCTCAGCATGGATTAGTGATAATGCGCACACCCAGGTACAGAGCAAAAAAAGTCACATGCGTAAAAAAAGTTGCACGCGTAAGAAAAAATGGTTGCATGGTAGAACACTTATGGATTTTGTTCAAACAGAAGCACAAACAACTTTAGAAACTGCAACATACAAAACAGATGGTTTTTTAACTATATTGTTTTGGTTTCTTTCACAAGTGCAGAACTTTTAACTGGTGGACAGTTTCTCTCTGCCTTGCTCATACTACTAAATATGCATGGCTTGCACCAACTTTATACTCACCATTGATTGCTTGTAGCACCACCGTGTTCCAAAGTCAGCCCTTTGGTTTCTCACAGTCCTTTGTGCTCCCTCTTCAAATGTTCAAAAAGCCCATCCCTATACCAAAGCCCCCTAATGTGTTTACTACTCCAAATAATATGGATATTAAAAGACACCATCTAGTTATGTCATAAATATGAAGGCAATTGACCTGGAGTCATTTAAAACCTGTATGTATAATATCCTCTATATAAATGGGTACATTATGGCTTATATACATTTGTTCTGCCCTGAATAGTATTTGGATTCCAAAAGTTTAATTGTAAGGTCTTTTTGGCAGGGGCAGCCTCAGTCATAAACAGGCAATGGATAAAAAGCATAGGTTTTTATAATCTGGTTTCTGTTGCAAATGTCTTTTGACATTTGCCATTTTTGAAACTCTCTGTAGACCCAATTCAAATAAGGTGACTAACTTGGAACAGTGAAAATACTGCTGGAGTCAATGGTGCTACTTTATCAACTTGTAAACTGTGAATCTTTTGATTAAGTAAAAGCCTCTTAGTTTAGTCCATTGATTAGATTCTTGTCACTAGTTTTGGCCTCAATCTGCTCAGCTATATCTCTATATCCTCATTGTATTTCATTCATAAAATGAAGAATAATAATATTTACACAATTGTTTTAACTTACAAATCAAGAAAGAGTCCTGCCACAATAACTGCGTTTCTGCTCTAAAAAGCTTATGTTTCACATTCTAGCCCCCCCCCCCAGCCAGAGTGAAAGTTTAGACAATCTCTTGAGGTAATCAGACCACCAGGATGTACATTAACATTAATTGACATCATATAATGTAAAAAATACTTTTAAGAGAGAAAGGGGATCACTAGAACCAACCTTTTAGGTTGTTGCTGAAAAACAAATTTTGTCATGGAAATAAAACGTTTATTTTTTCACAATTTATTATGTGGCAAAAGCACAACAATTCCAAATACAAATATACACCAGTGGCAGATGTCTTTTTTACAACTGGAAGATATTTCTTCGCTTAGTGATTTTAGAGGTTTTCAGGTATTTTTAATGCTGGCTTTTGTGGAACAATATGAAGAAGTTATGGTTTTAGTGCAATAAGTTGAAAAAGCTGTGGTTTTCATGTTTTTTCGGCAACTTGTTTGGTTCAAGCTTTATGATTCCAGAATTTTTCATAAATGACTGCCATCCATGGAAATGAGTTTAGTCTTGGTTTTAAATTTATTTAAAATCTTGATGTTAATACATCCCCCCCCCAATATTCCCTGTTGTCCATCAACATAATGACTGTCAGTGAGATACTTTGGACACTAGAGCATTTTACATGAACATTGTGAAGTCAGGCTCTCTGAAAACAATAGCATAATAGCAATAATGATGGCCTTGACAAATAATATATTTGAAAAATGTTTACCATTTGGGTGAATACAATGCTTGTGTGCTGCTGTGGATTACTGTCCCTCCAGTGATGTTGCCATGTCTTACTAGTGCATATATGGGTTGTTTCTCAAGAATGGTATAGTAATTGTCATTTCTGTCATTTTAGTTTTATGCCATAGTTTGGATAATAGCATTACTCCCCCTATTTCAGATCTGCCTGACCTAACTCAGTTTTCTAAGTATTCTTCTGTCTAATGTCTGCTTGTGCATAGTTTGCAGCTCTTATTTTAAAAGAATTTGCTGGGTTGGAAAGTAACCACATGCCGTATGGATACAAACTCACACAGTAAACCTATATAAGATGTGTAATTCCTTCCCATGCCCAAAATGATCATTATGCAGTTTTCTTATTTTCTATAGTGTCAAAAAAAAACAAACATATTGCTGCCTAAACAACAAAAATATTGGTGTCATTCATGGCCATGTTTTTATCTACTACACATTATATGGTCATGTAGATGTCTGTAGAATTCCTTATCCATCATGTTAACAATAACCCACCTATTTAGTTCCAAATCCACTGCTTAAAGCTCAGCTTTTAATAAAAAATTTAATGACATTTGCCATCTAGTTTTACTGAGTTACATATATTCTATTTAAATATATTGTGCTGTCAGAAATTATAAAGTATTTCTGTAAATGTGGGCTAAGTGTACATGATATATAAGTAGAATCAATATGTGGAATAAGCTACAGTATGTATCTGAAAAAAAGATTTATATTTGGATGTTCAAATAGTGTTTATGCCCCTTTTCTACTAAACACAACTGAACAAACTTGAGAAGTGATTATTGGACCTTAGTCCAGATTTATGCATAAGGGATGTATAAAGGTTTGTAACATTGAGACTTACAAGAAAATCATGGCAATGTAATCAGACAGTAATAAACAAGGAAAGCTAGATTACAAGCAGCCCAAATATTTCTAGTCTTTGTTCATTGGTCTATAATAACTGTGCAGGACAAGTTAGGCATTCTTCATTCAGTTTGCTGTATTCCTCAATCATATTGTTTTGCTATTGAATAGAGCGATGTCACTGCATTGCAAATGACATTATGAATTACCAAGATGGCAGACGCAAGGATGCTGGAACGCAACAAACTTACTTGGTGTGGTGTTTTTAAAGTACACTTTTTGAGGGAGGGGGAAATATAGTGATCACTGAGAACTATCGTTAGGAAAATGGTAATTTATGTGGCTTTTGTTAAGTAAATGTGCAGTAGCCTTAGCCTTAAAGGATATTGTAGATTGTGTCAAAGTTTGCAAAATATTTTTCAGAAATATGGCTAAATGGCCTAGGATACATTCACTACAAGCTACTACCACTACCAGCTGGTTGTTAAAATAGTGCAACTGAATATGTTTTAATGAGAACCCCTTCATCAAGAGCTGTAAAGAGCTTATCAATTATCCGCTGGATACATGTTATATGGATATAATATATACTGGGTCTGCACTGAGCATTTTGTAGACATCAGTGTCTGATAATTAAAAATCCCCTTTGCCTAGTGTTATTTACATTTTACCAGCATCTCTTATCACATACGTTGATGTTGCTAATGATTACGAGTCAGTGGTTGACACGGGATATGGTACTTAAAGGGTTACACAAGATTAATGTGAACAAGGCACCAGGGCCAGATGGAATACACCCTCGGGTACTGAGAGAGCTAGGGGCAGATTTACAGTGGCCTCTGTTTCTGATATTCTCAGACTCTCTCATCAGGTATGGTACCTAGGGATTGGAGGAAGTCTAATGTCATTCCTATATTTAAAAGAAGATCTCAGCCTGGCAATTATAGGCCTGTAAGTTTGACATCCGTGGTGGTTATTTAAAGGCAATTTAAGGGATCACATACAAAATTATGTACTGGAGAATGGTATTATGAACAGTAATCAGCATGGCTTTATGAAGGGCAGGTCATGTCAGACCAATTTAATTGCTTTTTATGATGAGGTAAGTAAGAAGCTGGACAGTGGGGATGCAGTAGATATAATCTATTTGGATTTTGCCAAAGCATTTGATATCGTTCCCCACAAACAAATGTTTCTAAACTAAGGTCTATTGGTCTTAGTGAAGTCGTTTGCACATGGATAGGAAACTGGCTACAGGATCGGGTACAGAGGGTGGTTGTTAATGGCACATTCTTTACTTGGAGTAAGGATCTCAGTGGGGTCCCTCAGGGTTCTGTACTGGGTCCACTTTTGTTTAACTTGTTAAAAATTACTAAATTATAAGCAATGTCACAGTGTTTGCAGATGACACAAAACTCTGCAGGCCAGTCAATTCTATCCAGGATGTGACATCCCTGCAGCAGGATCTTAACAAACTGGCAATCTGTGCGGCTAAGTGGCAGATGAGATTTAATGTGGATAAATGTAAGGTCATGCACCTGGGATGTAAAAATATGCAGCCACTTATACCCTTAATGGGACTGCACTAGGCAAATCCATAATGGAGAAGGACCTTGGAGTCCTTGTAGATAATAAACTTGGCTGTAGCAAGCAATGCCAGGCAGCAGCTGCAAGGGCAAACAAGGTTTTGAGCTGTATTAAAAGGGGCATAGATTGACTGAAGGAGGGGACTATTTTTCCCCTTTACAGAGCGCTGGTAAGGCCCCATCTAGAATATGCTGTTCAGTTTTGGTCTCCAGTGCTCAAACGGGACATTATTGAGTTAGAGAGGGTCCAGTTGGTAAAGGGTATGGAAAGTCTCAGTTATGAAGAAAGACTGGCCAACTGGAAAAGAGGTGCTTAAGAGGTGACATGATAACTATGTATAAATATAAAGGGGATCATATAATAACCTTTCTAATGTTTTATTTACCAGTAGGTCCTTCCAACGGACACGAGGGCACCCATTCCGTTTAGAAGAAGGGAGGTTCTGTTTAAATATTCAGAAAGGATTTTTTACAGTGAGAGCTGTGAAGTTGTATTTTATTAGACAGATTGGCAGGCACAATTTTTGCTTGGTGCAAAGATGCACAAGTGCTATTTGTGTGTTTAGACACAAGTACTTTAATGAATGGTGTCAATAAGTAATAGGACTGTGTCTATTTTTGCACCACCACAGTTCCATGCAGTTACTGTCCTCCCAAATTAATCCCTTTGGTCTCAGAAAGATTCTCAGATCTGTAGCATTTAGCAAAATCCTTTTTTAGAATGTATTACCATTAACTAATAGAGTATAAGATTGAAACTTTTTTTATGGTAACTTTTAATGAGATCACAAGGGAAAGAAAGACAGAAGTAAAAAATGATGGTAGCTCAATAGTAGCTGTCTCACAGGAACAATATGCAGAGCGCTACAGTCGGTCTTAGTTACTAAATGCCAGAGGTGCAAAGTGCAAAAAATTGCCACAAACCACCAGTTTTTCCAACATTTCAACTTTTTTATCATCAAGATGAATCATGTGTCCCCTTCAAACGTGATAACCCTGTTAATGACCTAGCAAGAGCCAGTGAATGCCTTAGTAAATTTACATGAATAACAAATACATTGCACATTTAATATTTAATTTTGGAATAATGGATCATTCATACAGAATTATTTGTGATATACAATATAATTACAGCAGAATACAGTATAATATTTAAGACTAATTATAATTTATTAGTTGTTTTAATTTTTATTTTATTCATATCTGGGCTCAGAATAATAATATAAACCTTCGGCCAAAATATACATGCCAATAATCCACTGCTTGAAGACAATATGGCAAACACTTCCACTGCCACCATGTAAGTCCCTGTGGTGCTGAGGTAGGCTGGGATGAAGGAGATCCAAACAGCTCCAAATATCAGCATACTAAAGGTGATCAGTTTGGCCTCATTGAAACTGCCCGGCAACTTTCTTGACAAATAAGCTATGGCAAAACACAAAGAAGATAAAAACCCCATATATCCCATTGTGCATGAATAAGCTACAGGTGATCCCTTGTTACATTCCACAATAATGGTGCCTGCCTTAGATTTATTGTCAGTGTATTGAAAAGGGGGAGAGTGTGCAAGCCACCCAGCACATATAATCACTTGTATAGCTGTGCACACAAGCACCAGGGTGTTCGTTACTCGAGAATTCAACCACATTCTCCTGCTGCTCCTTGGCTGGGTGAGGTTGAAGGCGATCACCACCATCATTGTCTTTCCCAACACACATGAAATGCACATCACAAAACTGATCCCAAATATAAATTGCCTGAGAATACAGGTTATAGTAATGGGACGCCCAATGAACATTAAAGCACAGAGATAGCAGAAAAATAGGGAAACCAAAATGATGTAACTGAGATTCCAGTTATTCGCTTTCAAAACTGGAGTATCAGCATTCCTTAAGAAGATAAACAGGATGCTCAGGGAAAGGAGAGATCCCAAAACTGAAAAAGCAGCCATTGTGCATTTCATTTTCCCACATATCTTCAGGGCATTTCGTACAGCTTGTGGAATCTAAGAAAATGAAATAAAGGATGAGCAACCCATAGAACACAATGTAACCTACAATTAATGGAGGATACCAGTAAATAACAATATCTAGTATCATCAAGCTTTTTAGATTTCCTCTTTAGACCCTGCACTGAATATGGTTTAAGTGCAGCTGATCTAACACAGTTTTAATAATGGAAGTAAAAATCTTGGTTTCTTTGGGTTACACACATGTTTGTTTGAACCTACATTATATGTCATTGAGTAAATTATGGAAACCAAATGCAGTATGTTCCACTGAGCTTAACGGTTATATTGCTAAATTCAACTGAGCATAAGATACTGTCAAAGCAGCAGGCAGGCTGTCCCTTCTGTGGGGCTTTTCTGTATCCTGAAAGACAACTTCTTCTGCATGTGGATATTGTAACCTAGAAAAAAATAAATAGAATCTTTAAATAGAACTGTTAGTTAAATAATAATATCATATAAAATTTACACACATCCACAGCATTTCTAGAAATTTA